>NC_069695.1:38381416-39631416 GCF_023699985.2 Odocoileus virginianus
GGTATGAGAGTTGGATCATAAAGGAGGTTGAGTGCCGAAGAACTGATGCTTTCCAAATGTGGCCCTAGAAAAGACTTTTGAGAGTCCCTTTAACTGCAAAGATATAAAACCAGTCAATCCTAAAGGAAATCAGCCCTCAAAATTCATTGAAAGGGCTGATGCTGAAGCTCCAATACTTCGGCCATGTGATGTGAAGAGCCAGCTCTTTGGAAAAGACTCTAATGCTGGGCAAGATTGAAGGCAATGGGAGAACAGGGTGCCAGAGAATGAGATAGTTGGATGGCATCACCGACTCAATGGACATGAGTTTGAGCAAGTTGCAGGAGATGGTGAAGGACAGGGAATCTGGCATGCTTCAGTTCATGGGGTTGCAAAGAGTCTGGCACGACTTTGCAACTGAACAATAAGAACAAAAAATTTACCTGATCCTAATAGAAATAAAAACTTATTTTTAATGAAATAAAACTTTAGTTTATATTAAAACACTAAGTAAACAAAAATATCTATAAAGTATCTCCTTAAAAAAAAGAATAATGTTTATAATAAATGTCACCTGCCCTGGCCCATCCTCCTCAATCCCCTAGTTTTACTCTCCAAAGGTAACCAATTTTAGTTTTTTTGGGGGGTGGCATATTTCTTATAAGCTCCCAGTCTCAAAGAACACACAATTGCCATTTTTATGTATTATTTTTGACCTTATAAACACTCTCCTGCTTTTTGGAGTTAGAAATTTAATTCTTTTATATTACCTTTCTCTAACCTCTCTGTCCTCAAGCCAGGAAGTGGGCTCTCACCAGACACTAAATCTTCTGCTGACTTGATCTTGTATTTTTTAGCCTCCAGTCTATGAGAAATTAATTTCTCATGTTTATAAGCCACCCAGTCCATGGTATTTCCTTGTAGGAGGTTGAATGGACTGAGATACCACTACATCAGTTATTCTATCAATTGCCTTTTTTTTTTTTTTTCCAAATTGCCTTTGCCTTGGTCCTCTTGGTCTATTGGGCTGGGTCTTCTCTAGGCCAGCTTAAAAGGCTGGCCTAGGATATGTCTTAGATGGTCTCTTGGGTGCCACAAGTTTTTGCTTTGTACCCTTATTTTCCTAGAGCTATTATTTTCCTATGGGGTTTTTCTTATGCTAGAGAGACCTTGTGGTGGCAGTGGTGGTTTAGTCACTATATCATGTCTGACTCTCGCGACCCTATAGATTGTAGCCTACAAGGCTCCTCTGTCCATGGGATTTCCCAGGCAACCATGCTAGAAAGTGTTGCCACTTCCTTCTCCAAGAGAAACCTTATATACTAGCATTAGATGTTTTATCTGTTGGGCTATTTAATTTCTCTTGATAACTTTCTTCTAATTTCCCCCAAATGACCTGATACTGAGTCTAAGATTAAGAGTCCCCAAAGGCCAGAGATGAAGGATTTACTCCAAGATTTCAACATCATCACTCTAAGTGTCTTCAGTTATTCACTTCATTTCTGTTGAGAATAATATTCCATTGTTGTGTTTGGGGATACATATTGGGCTGCACTTTTTTTTTGTTAGCCCCATCTTTTACACCTGCTATCTATCATGTGTTCCTCCACTGAGCCTGAAGACCCTCCATGCGGTCCACAGCCCTTTCTGGATTCTTCCAGGTCATGTCAATTTCATTCCTCTCATTTTGTCTGCTAACATGTTCCCATTCACTTTCGTCTTCCCCAAAGTTCTGTGCTCTCTCATGCTTGCTGTTGCCCTTCCTCATCAATGTTATTGGTTTATTCCTTGTCATACCTTGAAGCTTCATTTCAATATTTCAGTGGGGATTTTACAGAAATGAGAAGTGATAACCTACTGGGTATGCAATCTTGTGCCAGAAATCTATAATGTTTTATTATATAGTGAGGCAAGTTCCCCTCAATACTCTTCTTTTTCTAATTTGTCTTGGCTATTATTTTCTATTATTCATTCACATGAAGTTTAGAATCATTTTGTCAAGTTCAAAGAAAAAAAAATCCAATTGGAATTTTAATTGGAAATGCATTAAATTGATTAACTTGGGAATGATTGCTTTTTATTTTTAATTAAATTTCCATGCACTGTGTTTTTAGCATTGCTAATTATAAATTTCTAAATTTATTGCTTTTTTGTCAGAACATGGTCTCTGTGATGTCTCCTTTTTCCAAAGAAGTATAGTGATAAATAAATTGTCCTTAGCATCACCTAGCCCAATACTTCTCAAAATGTAGGGCATTTGACCAGCATCATTAGCAACAGCATCAACTAAGAACCATTGAAAACGCAAATTGTAGGACCCTGAACCAGACGCAATGAATCAGAAGCTCTGTGCATGGGGCTCAGCAAACCCACCAGTGGACTCTGATGCATACTGATCTGATCATCCATGTAACCTTGGGAAAAATACTAAATCTAATATCCTTATATGTAAACTGGAGATATAACTGCTTAAACTCCATAGCATTGCTATTAGGAATAAATGAAACAATATACAGGAAGGCCTTAACATATTTTCTGACATGTTGTGAACATAGAATGTTACTAGAGATCCTCATTAACTATATTAGCATAACTCTATTTCTGTCCAATATAAATCTGAAATTTTCTTTGTCATGAACAATACTGGCAAATGGTCAATGCTTGTTGAAAAAATAAGCATATTCCTCTGTGTGTATGAAATACTTGCTGTCTTTATGAAAGCAGAGATTATAATTTTACACCTTCTGTATACTTATTTAAAAATCTTTATTATTTTGTTTATTGGAAATATAAAACATCCATTTCATAAAATTTTCCTAATACTTTTAGAAATGTTTGCATCTAGAGACATGCAGAAAGAGACTTATTATGAGGGATTGGTTCATGTAATCATGGAGGCAGAGAAGCTCCATGATCTGCCAGCTGTGAACTGGAGGCCCAGAATAGTCAAAAGCAAAGGGATGAGAACAACTGCAGTCATGCCCAAGGGCAAGAGAAGGTAGATGTCCCTGAGCAAGCAAAGAGAAACTCTGTTCTTTCTCTGCTTATGATTCTATTCAGGCCTCCAACAGGTTGGATGATGCTCACTCACATGCATGCAGCGATGGTCTTTACTCATTTACCAATTCAAATGTTAATCTCTTCCAGAAACGCCCACACAGACACACAGAGAAATAATCTTTATCACCTACCTTGGACCCTGTTAATATAAAATTCACCACCACACCATTCAGTTCAGTTCAGTCACTCAGTCATGTCCGACTCTACAACCCCATGGACCGCAGCACGCCAGGCCTCCCTGTCCATCACCAACTTCCAGGGTTTACCCAAACTCATGTCCATTGAGTTGGTGATGCCTTCTAACCATCTCATCCTCTGTTGTCCCCTTCTCCTCTTGCCTTCAATATTTCCCAGCATCAGGGTCTTTTCAAATGAGTCAGCTCTTTGCATCAGGTGGCTAAAATATTGGTGTTTCAGCTTAAGCATCAGACAGTCCAATGAACAACCAGGACTGATTTAATTCACAATGGACTTGTTGGATCTCCTTGCAGTTCAAAGGACTCTTAACAGTCTTCTCCAACACCAGCTCAAAAGCATCAATTCTTTGGTGCTCAGCTTTCTTCATAGTCCAACTCTCACATCCATACATGACCACTGGAAAAACCATAGCATTGACTAGACGGACCTTTGTTGGCAAAGTAATGTCTCTGCTTTTTTTTTTTGTCTCTGTTTTTTAATATGCTGTCTAGGTTGGTCAAAATTTTCCTTCCAATTAATTTCATGACTGCAATCACCATCTACAGTGATTTTGGAGCTCAAAAAAATAAAGTTAGTCACTGTTTCCATTGTTTCCCCATCTATTTGCCATGAAGTGATGGAACTGGATGCCATGATCTTAGTTTTCTGAATGTTGAGCTTTAAGCCAACTTTTTCACTCTCTTCTTTTCCCTTTCATCAAGAGGCTCTTTAGTTCTTCTTCACTTTCTGCCATAAGGGTGGTGAGGTTGTTGATATTTCTCCCAGCAATCTTGATTCCAGCTTGTGCTTCCTCCAGCCCAGCATTTCTCATGATGTACTCTGCATATTAAGTTAAATAAGCAGGGTGACAATATACAGCCTTGATGCACTCCTTTTCCTGTTTGGAACCACTCTGTTGTTCCATGTCCAGTTCTAACTGTTGCTTCCTGACCTGCATATATGTTTCTCAAGAGGTGGATCAGGTGGTCTGGTATTCCCATCTCTTTCAGAATTTTCCACAGTTTATTGTGATCCACACAGTCAAAGGCTTTGGCATAGTCAATAAAGCAGAAATCGATGTTTTTCTGGAACTCTTTTGCTTTTTCAATGATCCAGCAGATGGAACTCTTTTGCTTTTTTGATGATCCAGCAGATGATGGCAATTTGATCTCTGGCTCCTCTGCCTATTCCAAAACCAGCTTGAACATCTGGAAGTTCACTGTTCACGTATTGCTGAAGCCTGGTTTGGAGAATTTTGAGCATTACTTTGCTAGCATGTGAGATGAGTGCAATTGTGTGGTAGTCTGAACATTCTTTGATATTGCCTTTCTTTGGGATTGGAATGAACTAATGTTTTCCAGTCCTGTGGCCACTGCTGAGTTTTCCAAGTTTGCTGGCACATTGAGTGCGGCACTTTCACAACATCATCTTTTAGGATTTGAAACAGCTCAACTGGAATTCCATCACCTCCACTAGCTTTATTTGTAATGATGCTTCCTAAGGCCCACTGGACTTCACATTCCAGGATGTCTGGCTCTAGGTGAGTGATCACACCATCATGATTACCTGGGTCGTGAAGATTTTTTTTTTTTTGTACAGTTCTTCTGTGTATTCTTCTTAATATCTTCTGCTTCTATTAGGTCCATACAACTTTTGTCCTTTATTGTGCCCATCTTTGCATGAAATGTTCCCTTGGTATCTCTCGCTTTCTTGAAGATATCGCCAGTCTTTCCTTTTCTATTGTTTTCCTCTATTCTTTGAACTGATCGCTGAAGAAGGCTTTCTTATCTCTCCTTGCTAATTTTTGGAACTCTGCACTCAAATGGTATATCTTTCTTTTTCTCCTTTGCTTTTCGCTTCTCTTCTTGCCACTTTGCTTTTTTGCATTTCTTTTTCTTGGGGATGGTCTGGATCCCTGTCTCCTGTTCAAAGTCATGAACCTCCGTCCATAGTTCATCAGGCACTCTATCAGATATAGTTCCTTAAATCTATTTGTCACTTCTACTGTATAATCATAAGGGATTCGATTTAGCTCATACCTGAATGGTCTAGTGGTTTTCCCTACTTTCTTCAATTTAAGTCTGAATTTATTTTCTTTTTTACTTTTTCTTTGTTTATTGTCTTTGTAGGTGGTATTATATTTCCACTTTTTTTTTTCCTAAAGCAGGGTACATGCATATCTTGAGAAGACTTAGCAAATGAAAGATACTGTGGACAAGCATAAAGGTCATGTTTCTCAAAAACGTCCTCATTCAAACTGTGTTGTACAGTATACTCTTTGTTCCCTCAGTATTTTGCTTTGCAAATGCAAGTTTGGAAGACAACATAAATTTTATGCCTTTGAAATTGCCTGCTTCCTTTTCCAGTTTGATATTTTTCTTAGTTTTGTAATTACAATAAAAATTGCCAGATGTGTATTCAAATGTGATTCTCTTTTCATCGTTTTTTCCATAAGACCTGTGAACCTTTCAATCTGTATATACTTTCTGTGCTTAGTCACTCAGCTATGTCTGACCCTTTGTGACCCCATGGATTGTAGCTTGCCAGGCTCCTCTGTCCATGGGTTTCTCCAAGCAAGAACACTGGAATGGGTTGTCATTTCCTCCTCCAGGGACTAAACCCAGGTCTAATGCATTGAAGGCAGATTCTTTACTGTCTGGGCCATCAAGGAAGCCTGTATATACTTTCTAGAACTAAAGGAAGACTTACCTTCTAGTATATCTTTAATGTTTTCCTCTGCTTTTATTGTTCTTTTCTCTTTTTTAGAAATACTTTTTATCTGTACATTTCATGTTCATTTTTGGTTCTGAATATGACTTCTGATTTCTTTGTTTTTTTTGGACTTTGATCTTTGCTATCTGTGTTAGTTTCTCAAGTTTGTCCTTCAAATCAGTGATTGAATCTTAGTTATTTAAAGTTGAATCTTTTTTTCATATGTTCCATCAGGCTTTTGAATTTTATTTTTATTTCCTTCTGTATTTTATCAAAGTTTCTTTCCTTTTATTTTCTAGAATTTGCATCTTAGAAGGGGCCAAACATTCTTGTATCCTATTGATAAAAACCAATCTCTTGACTGTATAGGAAATAATTTCCAGAGATTTTCCTTTTTCAGTTTTTTAATATTTTTTTGTGCTTGTGCATCTTTGAATCGGTGGACTTCAGCACATAGAACTAACTACAAATATGTACTATTTCAGGTTTCTCTTGGTTTACTGTAGCCAGTTCTGATCCCAGTTCCTACCTTCCGTCAGACAAGAAGTTACTGCAGATTACTACTACAGGATCTGAGTGTGCTCTTATGCCTATAGTCTTAGTGATATTCCAAATGGAAAGATGAATGAAGGATGGGATTACTAATGTATTCCTTAATGCAGGTTCCTCTGACATTCTCCCTGGAACCACTCTCTTGTGACATGTGAGATCCTGCTTGTGGAGAACCATGTTCCTCATGCCAAAACGTGTAGGCATAAACACTTGAATGTGTTCTAAGAATTTCTGACTTCCAAATGAAGAAAAAAATTGACCGGTGGGAGACTTGAATGCCTGAAAAATCAGTACCTGTGCAGGACAACAGCAATTGCACAGTTCTTTCACTTTTCATCTGAGATTTGCTCCATAAAGGTTAAAATATGAGGCTACTTCCTGTCTTTATACAAGTGATTTTTCTTTCACAATTTAAAGCTTGTCATGCCCAAGGGTGAAGTCTGGGCAGGTTTTTCTGATGTCAACATTTTAAAACAGGAAAGTGGGGTCCAGAGAGGTTAACTAACTTTATCAAGGTCACACAGCTAACAACAGATTTGAGGGAGAGCATCAAGGTCTTTCTATTCATCATGCCTTTCCTTGGCAGAATACCACACTAACTTTCTGAAGACAAGTTTGTTCACTGATAAACCTAAAGAAAACCTGATGATCTGAGGATTCTCCAACAGTACTGAAGAGTATTTGCTTTGCAAGGAATAATGTCTAACATTCCCATCTTGAATCTTCTATAAAATAGCAGCATGATTCAATTAATGCTCACCCACATCATTTTTCAACTGAAACTTCATTGCAGTGCATTTTTACCTTCTCCTGATGCTTTCCTGATAGCACTGGCTCATGTAATTTTATCTTATTCTGACCTCCTTTGATCCTCATTATACTCCCCTGCATCCTTTGGGTTTTTTCTTGAACATTTTTTCCCCAGATGGTACCCAACATTTTTGCTGCAGAAACCACGTATTATTCCATTTTTCTCCCATGCCACCTAGCATAAAAGTAGGCCCACAGGAAGTGTTTACACAGTAGCCTAGCCTAGGGTACAATTCTAACATAGCATGTTCCTCTGGAGACTACTTACAGGGAAATTAAAATTTAATTAATTATCTAATAGTATCTGCATTTTTCTTAAGTTGGCTCAAAATAGCTTTTATTTACCTTCTTTTGTTTCCTCGCTTACATAGGCAATTTTTTCATGGATATTAAGATGTCTTCTTGTTCAGTAAACATTTCATAAGGGTGTCCTATGTGCCGGGCATTATGCAACTCTATTAGAAAAAAAAAAAAAGAATAGGATACAGTCTCTGATGCAAACATTCACTATCTGTAGAACAAAACAGACATGTATGTAAATAATCACAGCCCAATTTGGGAAGTGCTCCAATAAAGTTATACAGAGGAGGAGAAGAGATCAAGTAAAATCACTTGCCAGCATGTCAAGCTCTCTGGCTCGTTCTTCTCAGGATAAAACACAGCAAGAGAGCCCACTCCCAAAGTACCAATAAAACCATAGTTCTCTGAAGACGTAAATGTATTGAACAAACCTCACCTAATCCTGTCAATGGTGCTATTTGGGATGCTAAGGGCACTGGGACCTCAAAAGGACACCAGTCGACCATGACCAACAGCATAAGAAATAATGAACATTTTTACAATGATGAAAAAATAAATCCCTTTCCTATGTCCTTCTAAATTTACTTTGACTAGCTATTGAACAGGCGTTTCATAGATTCAATACATCACAACATATTAAGTGCGGCTCAGCTCCCGCCACCCCCGCTGCCCTGCTGTGGACCGTCTCTTTCTGTTTGTATCTTGGCCGTCCTCTGTGCATATAAACTAAGCATCTCCATTTCTGCTCTCAGAGTGTACCACGCCATACAACTGAGATTTCAAGAACAAATATCAACAGTGGCTAAGCCAAACATATCTTGTCAAGAGAGTGCCACTGCAGTGTAAAGATTGATTTGTTGAGGGAGGTCTTGCATATAAGTAGATGTGAAGGCAAAGACTGAGGTTAACAAGTTTCCACTGTGGGAGTTGATTTATAGCAAAATAACAACAGGACAGTTCTGCCTCTGCCAATTACTTTCCATCTCTTCTCATATCCATCACCACAGCAGCTTTATTCATCACCAGAAATCCAGTCTCTCCAGTGTAGATCCATGTAAAACTTTGTGGACAAAATGCCTGCCCTCAGAACTTATGCTTTCATGTAGACTAGGATAATTTCATGCCAGTCAGTACTGTTTGGAGGAGCTCTCTGTGCCCAGATAATGCCGAGATACACAAAAGGAATAAAAGAGAAAGAGAAGACGTGGACCTCACATGGGAGGTGTTCACAGACACCAGGCCTACAGACAAAAGTGTGTCAAGAGTGAGTTGCATAGGCTGAGTCACCTTGCTGACCACCTGAAACTATCACAACATTGTTAATCAGCTATGCTGCCAGGTCACTTCAGTCATGTCCATCTCTGTGTGACCCCATAGACGGCAGCCCACCAGGCTCCTCCGTCTATGGGATTTTCCAGGCAAGAGTACTGGAGTGGGCTGCCACTGCCTTCTCCATCATCAGCTATATCCCAGTACAAAATAAAAAGTAAAAAAAAAAAAAAGAGTTAACTGCATAAATTCCAAACTTTGAGTGCTGGAGGTCAGAGATGGGAGACATCATTTGGCCTGGAGCAGCTAGGCATGGCTCAATAGAAGAGGTGGTGATTGAGTTGATACTTAAGGAAGGAGTAGGTTGAGAGAAGGGGTCGGTAACATATGGCTGGTGACAGTTATCACCCTCAATCCCAGTAGACTGACAGGATCCGGGCCAGGTGGCTGGATGTATAGAGAGAACAGGCAGCCATGGAGATGTTTTGATTTAGGTACCCACACACTCAACAAACAGTTATTGTATAACTTAGGCACTGAGGACCTGATATTGTTAAAGAGCCAGTTTTTATCAAAAGGAAGTTTATATCTTAATGGAAAATGCAGATAGTGAGAAGCACTTAGATAGTTGTAAGAAGGCATCAAAACCGTTGTAATGTCATGACAGCACAGAAGGGGACATCTAAAGTGGACTTGGACATAATTCAAAGCTTTTCACAGGAACTGGTATCTGAGCTTAGAGAATGTGGATAGCAAGAGGAAGGGCTATACTGACTCAATTCTTTTGACTTCTAGAAGCCACTCTCCTAATTCCACAATTATACATGCTTTCTCTTATATACATGCTGTTGTCAGCAATATCCTATTCTAAAGCTGCTCTCCCCTAAATGGAAGCAGGTCTGACCAGGTCTAGATAAGACAAACCTCAAACAGCAGTTGGTCTATTCTACTCAAGAGTAAGATGCCAGTGCATTCCAGAATAAACTTTTAAGTTGTTTGGGGGAAAAAACAATCTGCGACCAGCTCATAGCCGATTAATTCAGAATATCAAAATCATTGTTGGTGGCTAGACACTTTCATTCTGTTCCCTAGGAACAAAACAGTCTCCTAACCCTGGGAAAAGGAAAAGGTTGCACCCTAAACTTGAAAGAAAGTGAAAGTCACTCATTTGTGTCTAACACTTTGCAACCCCGTGTACTGTAGCCCACTAGGTTCTTCTGTTCATGGAATTTTCCAGGCAAGAATACTGGAGTGGGTAGCCATTCTCTTCGCTAGGGGATCTTCCCAACCCAGGGATCAAACTCAGGTCTCCTGCATTGCAAGCAGAGTCTTTTACCATCTTAACCAACAGGGAAGCCCAAGAATACTGGAGTAGGTAGCCTATCCCTTCTCCAGGGATCTTCCTGATCCAGGAATTGAACCAGAGTCTCCTGCATCGCAGGCAGATTCTTTACCATCTGAGCCAGCAGGGAAAACCTATACCCGAAACTTAGTCCCAACAATTTTCTCCTGTACCCAAAGACTGACGTTAATCACGGTCAATTAATCTAAGGCTATTGGTGGCATCTTCTGCTTAGAATGTGGTTTCACTGAGCTGCCTTTTTCTTTCAGGTTTATAATTTTAATCTGCTTTGGGACTGCCGAGTTAAGTGTTATCTTTGTAAGATTTAATCATAAAATAAGTGCCAATGAGTCATGATGACCATGCGTAGGAGTTAGGATTTGATATCTCATTGTCACTGTTTAAACCAATGAGCTAACTTTCATTTAATTCCAGGCTTTTATTCCTGTTATTAAAATTCTAAATTGCCATAAGATTGACACAGAACAATGGGTCATTACTATTTTCAATGTTACAACATAAAGATTTATTGATTTATAAGGGAGGCAAAGTTATAAAACCTAGAGCCAGAAAGGATCTGTGTCTTAAGAAATCAACCACCCTCCTGGAGTTCAGTTATCCTCAGAATATAAAGTGAAGATAAAATAGAAGCCAACAGGAAACCTACTCTAGTGATTTAGTGACGAGGTTGTGTGAAAGGTATAAAAAATAACATTTTAAGTTGCTTTTGCAAATAACCCTCCATTTTCCATTCTGAAACTCATGGACTGGTAAGTTTAGCTTTGATAACGGAGCCATTTGAACTGTTTACCTTTTTGAAAACTGAAAATGAGTTTTGAAACAGAAGCAGTGTCAAACAAGAGAAGGCTATCTAATTCTGTATTTAGTTGTAGATACATTGGACTAGAACTCCTTTGGAGCAAATATGGAGCTAGTTTGGTCCCAGCTAAAGCAAACGTGGAGATACGACAGTGTCCCATTAATGAATTTTTGGAGTACTTCAGATTTCTAGACTTGAGGTCACTAGTACCCAGAGATCCTGGCCCACAAGATGAGTTCAGCTTTTGTGTTTATATTAACTCTGGAAAATATGTAATTCCTGCCCATAACCTCCATACTATAGAAGTCATCATAAATTCTTGAAAAGAAAAGATAGGGGTAGAGAAAGAGATAGGAGCACATGGATTCTTGATATTTGGAACCACATTCCCTCTGTTTCATGTTAGATCAAGAGCTCTTTCTTCCTACCTATCCATCTTTTTAAAATTCAAGAAACACAGAATGCTGTTAGGTTCTGATTATATGACTCTGGATAAGCCACACCTACTCTTGCCCACATATGGCATGCAACTAAACTTGCTTCCTTTTCATTCTATCATTGAAATTCTGCCTTCAGCCTTGTGGTGGCTTACAAAGAAATTTTCCACAGAGAATTCCACAGTAGCAATAAAAGAGAAGTATAAGTAGACCACTACCATTGAATTTGATTCCTTTTTAAAAATTTACTTTTTTTTCAACAGCCTACCAATCACCTGCTTTGACTGACAAGCTATTTGTGGAGGGAGGGAGGAGCATAGGACTAGATGAGTTCATATTTCTTCCCTTAGAGAGTTCCAAATTTTGAAAGGGAGAGAAGGTTCTTCCACACCAAATAGCCCATAAACCCAGTCAAATTTGCATGTAACCTGATGACTCGGTTGATTGGGCCCCAGTACTTTGCTTTTTATTATCCATTCATATATTTTTCATGCAATCACTCAATAGTAGTTGGACATACATTAAAGATAAGGCACTTATATGCATAAGATGTTTTGAATCATGGGAACAAAGTCAAGGACAGCACTGAAGGGCCCCTATGAATTCTATAAACAACTTCCAGACACTTTCAAACAAAAGGCATTACCTATCTTACTTGTCTCAGGAGACCCTAACTTCCAAAGGAGCAAGCTCTTTAAGTTTTGGTTTGAGTTAGCAGTTTTATTCATCTCCTTCCTTGCCACATGCCATCTCCTCCTCTCCACTCCTCAAATAAAACCTATATAGAATTTCTTATGCAAACACATACACCAAGAAGCATACTATACTATCAGGCATTGCCTGATCTTGATACTTTCGAATTGTGCTGCTTGGTAAGATTCTTAAGAGTCCCTAGAACTCTCTAGAGTCCCTAGAACAGCAAGGAGATCAAACCAGTTAATCCTAAAGGAAATCAACCCTGTATTCACTGGAAGGACTGATGCTGAAGCTGAAGTTCCAATACTTTAGTCACCTGATGTGAAGAGCTCACTCCTTGGAAAAGAACCTGATGCTGGGAAGGATTGAAGGCAAAAAGAGAAGAGGAAGGCAGAGAATGAGATAGTTGGATTGCATCACTGACTCAATGGACATGAACTTGGGCAAACTCCAAATGATAGTGAGTGTCAGGGAGGCCTGGCAAGCTATAGTCCATGGGGTTGCAGAGAGTAGGACATGACTTAGCAACTGAATAGCAACAACAACAATGCCTGATCTATCTTGTCCTTAGGTTGGGTGACCTGCAGTTTCTGAGGAATCAGTAGGAATCTCTATTTTCCTGCTAGCATCTCCTCCTATCAAAAAGAGTTCTAGAAATGCTTATAGAGATGTAGCAATGCCTAAATTGTGTGATTTTTTCCCTTAGCTTGTTATTTTTTACAAGAGAAATAAAATGAAGTCTGAGCAAGGTTTATACTGATTTTTTTCAAACTATCACCCTAATACATCCTAATCTTTCAATTCTAATTGGACACACAGAAGTCAACAATCAAGCTTTATTTCCAGCTTCTAATTGGCTGTAAACTAGTGAGCATGTACTTTTACTAAACTTCGCCCATCAAGACTATCTGCCATCACAGCATCATAGATTCAGCTCATTATAGCAGCCCACCTGAAGCTCCCCTTGCCCCTCATCCATACTGCCAAGCCAATTACATTCACGAATTTGCCATGCAATTCTGCTTTCAGCTTCACAAACTGTTACTGTGAGAAGATAATGCAAACTCTTGGCTATTACTTTTTATCTTAGTGAAAGTCCTACTCTAAGTCAGTTTCCCACTTGTCCTAAGTCTGGCTTCTCTACTAAATTCATCTGTTTCTCTGGACCTTTAATCCATCGTCTCTTTTATTACTAGAACTGCCGTTGCCTACCTCTCTTCTGAGCTAGTGAATCCCAGCACACTCGCACATCATAGGTGCAGTTTAACTTAAACACTGCTTATAATTGAGTCTCTTCTAAGGAGAGACTTAGAAGAGGCCCCATTGGGGTGGGGTAGCAATGACAGTTTTAAATTTGGATGTATAATGACTTACAGTCAACTTGAAAGTTCTCTCCACCATTTTGGACATATTTTTTCACAAGGACATTTGTCATAGTCTGTCATGTTGATAGATTTTTGCAATGCTTATATGCTGTTCTAAAAGTAGGGCTCCCTGAAGGCAGGGTCTGGGTTTTATATTTTTTCACGCTCCCCTTCCTCCAGTTAATCACATTGCCTTAGGTATAGTAGGTGCTTAACAAATGTGCACCGAATGGGTGGATTCCAGCTGCCTCTATCATTTCCTCCCTTGCTGTCCTGAATTGGGATGTCACAAAAGACCAAGCTCTGCTGGGTGAATGAACTGTCCTGGGGCACTATTTAGTTCTCAAATGCAAATCACACATACTCTGATTGAGAAGCACAGGCTTCTTAAGATGTTGGGAAATGTGCCTTTTGATTGAAGGGAGGGTGGAGTGTGTCACTTATCACCTTCCAGGAAAGCCTCCACTAACCAGGACACAATGAACCATAATTCTTAATTAGAATTTACTTCTAATTTAAAAAGAAAGAGATAAAGGAGAGAAAACTTGTTCACACTGAGGAGTTAGTAAAATAAGAGGCGGTGAAATTAAACATAACCACATTATTGAGGAAGATCTTAGTTATAGCTCTGTCTTCCACATAATATGCTTCCTCACTTCCTGCTCTGGGACAGGAAGATCACACCTGCAGTTTTTTAATTAATACAGAAAATAATACTTGAGCAAGTCATTTATTACTAAAATGTTTGAAACCCAGATAGTATTCTGAAGGTGTTTAGATTTATAAACTATTACAATAAATACTGTAAGGGGTGGGGCTCAAAGCTCTTAGGAAAAAAAAATTAAATATTACTTAATGAATTAAAGCCCTGATGCCTTGTGTGACTGGTAGAAGAGGTTCTTTACCTTATACCAATGTTCCTTCTCCTGGACGAAGACATGAGGGACTTTCTGACAATGATTCTACCTTCCAGAAAGACTGGAAAAGTAACCACTGTCCTCTCTTTCTCCCTCTCCAAAAGAGAGGGACAAATTAGACTGGTCAGAGTCAGAAGCTTACTGCAACCTGTTGACAGTAATGCACAGGTGCATCCTCACTCCTTCTGAGACTTGCCTGTCTCCTGGACTGGTCATCAGGGTAGTGAGCTTTCATCTGCTTCCTTCTCCCTTGTAGGAGTTTCTCTTTCCCACGTGAGGAAGACACATCCTTTAATCTCTCCCTTTGCGATTGGTGGGTAATGAGGTCTCCACATTCCTGTGAACTCAGTTGACCACCAGTGAACTGTTAATGGAGTATAATGCCCTATTTGGGTCCTCAAAATATGTTTCTTTTAACACAATTTACCAGAAACTAGTTATTAATCACAATGAATAACTTGGATGGATTATTATTTAATTATTTATTAATATTTAATTATTGTTTATTGTACCTATTCTTTCCTTAGATGAATAGCTGGGGAAGGGAGGATGGTGGAATTATCACTTTTAACTTCTAACCCTCAGTTCAGTTCAGTTCATTTGCTCAGTTGTGTCCGACTCTTTGCGACCCCATGAATCCATACCAGGCCTCCCTGTCCATCACCAACTCCCGGAGTTTAATCAAACTCATGTCCATCGAGTCGGAGATGCCATAAAGCCATCTCATCTTCTGTCGTCCCCTTCTCCCCCTGCCCCCAATCCCTCCCAGCATCAGGGTCTTTTCCAATGAGTCAGCTCTTCGCATGAGGTGGCCAAAGTATTGGAGTTTCAGTTTCAGCATCAGTCCTTCCAATGAACACCCAGGACTGATATCCTTTAGGATGGACTGGTTCAATCTCCTTTCAGTCCAAGGGACTCTCAAGAGTCTTCTCCAACACCACAGTTCAAAAGCATCAATTTTTTAGCACTCAGCTTTCTTCACAGTCCAACTCTCACATCCATACATGACCACTGGAAAAACCATAGCCTTGAGTAGATGGACCTTTGTTGGCAAAGTAATGTCTCTGCTTTTTAGTATGCTATCTAGGTTGGTCATAACTTTCCTTCCAAAGAGTAGGCGTCTTTTAATTTCATGGCTGCAATCACCATGTGCAGTGATTTTGGAGCCCCCAAAAATAAAGTCTGACACTGCTTCCACTGTTGCCCCATCTATTTGCCATGAAGTGATGGGACCCGACGCCATGATCTTAGTTTTCTGAATGTTAAGCTTTTTTTTTTCCCCATTTATTTTTATTAGTTGGAGGCTAATTACTTTACAATATTGTAGTGGTTTCTGTCATACATTGACATGAATTAGCCATGGATTTACATGTATTCCCCATTCCAATCCCTGTCCCACCTCCCTCTCCACCCGATCCCTTTGGCTCTTCCCAGTGCACCAGGTCCGAGCACTTGTCTCATGCATCCAACATGGGCTGGTGATCTGTTTCACCCTAGATAATATACATGTTTTGATGCTGTTCTCTTGAAACATCCCACCCTCGCCTTCTCCTACAGAGTCCACAAGTCTGTTCTATACATCTGTGTCTCTTTTTCTGTTTTGCATATAGGGTTATCGTTACCATCTTTCTAAATTCCATATATACATGTTAGTATACTGTAATGGCCTTTATCTTTCTGGCTTACTTCACTCTGTATAATGGGCTCTAGTTCCATCCATCTCATTAGAACTGATTCAAATGAATTCTTTTTAATGTTTGAGTAATATTCCATGGTGTATATGTACCACAGCTTCCTCATCAATTCATCTGCTGATGGGCACCTGGGTTGATTCCATGTCCTGGCTATTATAAACAGTGCTGTGATGAACATTGGGGTGCACGTGTCTCTTTCAGATCTGGTTTCCTTGGTGTGTATGCCCAGAAGTGGGATTGCTGGGTCATATGGCAGTTCTATTTCCAGCTTTTTAAGAAATCTCCACACTGCTTTCCATAGCGGCTGTACTAGTTTGCATTCCCACCAACAGTGTAAGAGGGTTCCCTTTTCTCCACACCCTCTCCAGCATTTATTGCTTGTAGACTTTTGGATAGCAGCCATCCCGACTGGCGAGTAATGGTACCTCATTGTGGTTTTGATTTGCATTTCTCTGATAATGAGTGATGTTGAGCATCTTTTCATGTGTTTGTTAGCCATCTATATGTCTTCTTTGGAGAAATGTCTGTTTAGTTCTTTGGCCCATTTTTTGATTGGGTCATTTATTTTTCTGGAGTTGAGCTGGAGGAGTTGCTTGTATATTTTTGAGATTAATCCTTTGTTGCTTCGTTTGCTATTATTTTCTCCCAATCTGAGGGCTGTCTTTTCACCTTGCTTATAGTTTCCTTTGTTGTGCAAAAGCTTTTAAGTTTCATTAGGTCCCATTTGTTTATTTTTTCTTTTGTTTCTAATATTCTGGGAGGTGGGTCATAGAGGATCCTGCTGTGATTTATGTCGGAGAGTGTTTTGCCTATGTTCTCCTCTAGGAGTTTTATAGTTTCTGATCTTACATTTAGATCTTTAATCCATTTTGAGTTTATTTTTGTGTATGGTGTTAGAAAGTGTTCTAGTTTCATTCTTTTACAGGTGGTTGACCAGTTTTCCCAGCACCACTTGTTAAAGAGGTTGTCTTTTTTCCATTGTATATCCTTGCCTCCTTTGTCAAAGATAAGGTGACCATAGGTTCATGGATTTATCTCTGGGCTTTCTATTCTGTTCCATTGATCTATATTTCTGTCTTTGTGCCAGTACCATACTGTCTTGATGACTGTGGCTTTGTAGTATAGTCTGAAATCAGGCAGGTTGATTCCTCCAGTTCCATTCTTCTTTCTCAAGATTACTTTGGCTATTCGAGGTTTTTTTTATTTCTATACAAATTGTGAAATTATTTGTTCTAGTTCTGTGAAAAATACCGTTGGTAGCTTGATAGGGATTGCATTGAATCTATAGATTGCTTTTCGTAGTATAGCCATTTTGACAATATTGGTTCTTCCAATCCATGAACACGGTATATTTCTCCTTCTGTTTGTGTCCTCTTTGATTTCTTTCGTCAGTGATTTATAGTTTTCTATGTATAAGTCTTTTGTTTCTTTAGGTAGATATACTCCTAAGTATTTTATTCTTTTTGTTGCAATGGTGAATGGTATTGTTTCCTTAATTTCTCTTTCGTTTTCTCACTGTTAGTGTATAGGAATGCAAGGGATTTCTGTGTGTTAATTCTATATCCTGCAGCTTTACTGTATTCATTGATTAGCTCTAGTAATTTTCTGGTAGAGTCTTTAGGGTTTTCTATGTAGAGGATCATGTCATCTTCAAACAGAGAGAGTTTCACTTCTTCTTTTCCTATCTGGATTCCTTTTACTTCTTTTTCTGCCCTGATTGCTGTGGCCAACACTTCCAAAACTATGTTGTAGAGTAGTGGTGAGAGTGGGCACCCTTGTCTTGTTCCTGATTTCAGGGGAAATGTTTTCAATTTTTCACCATTGAGGGTGATGCTTGCTGTGGGTTTGTCATATATAGCTTTTATTATGTTGAGGTATGTTCCTTCTATTCCTGCTTTCTGGAGAGTTTTAATCATAACTGGATGTTGAATTTTGTCAAAGGCTTTTTCTGCATCTATTGAGATAATCATATGGTTTTTATTTTTCAATTTGTTAATGTGGTGTATTACATTGATTTACAGATATTAAAGAATCCTTGCATTCCTGGGATAAAGCCCACTTGGTCATGGTGTATGATTTTTTTAATATGTTGTTGGATTCTGTTTGCTAGAATTTTGTTAAGGATTTTTGCATCTATGTTCATCAGTGATATTGGCCTGTAGTTTTCTTTTTTGGTGGCATCTTTGTCTGGTTTTGGAATTAGGATGATGGTGGCCTCATAGAATGAGTTTGGAAGTTTACCTTCTTCTGCAATTTTCTGGAAGAGTTTGAGTAAGATAGGTGTTAGCTCTTCTCTAAATTTTTGGTAGAATTCCACTGTGAAGCCATCTGGTCCTGGGCTTTTGTTTGCTGGAAGATTTCTGATTACAGTTTCGATTTCCTTGCTTGTGATGGGTTTGTTAAGATCTTCTATTTCTTCCTGGTTCAGTTTTGGAAAGTTATACTTCTCTAAGATCTTGTCCATTTCTTCCAAGTTGTCCATTTTATTGGCATAGAGCTGCTGGTAGTAGTCTCTTATGATCCTTTGTATTTCAGTGTTGTCTGTTGTGATCTCTCCATTTTCATTTCTAATTTTGTTAATTTGGTTCTTCTCCCTTTGTTTCTTAATGAGTATTGCTAATGGTTTGTCAATGTTGTTTATTTTTTCAAAAAACCAGCTTTTAGCTTTGTTGATTTTTGCTATGGTCTCTTTAGTTTCTTTTGCATTTATTTCTGCCCTAATTTTTAAGATTTCTTTCCTTCTACTAACCCTGGGGTTCTTCATTTCTTCCTTCTCTAGTTGCTTTAGGTGTAGAGTTAGGTTATTTATTTGACTTTTTTCTTGTTTCTTGAGGTAGGCCTGTAATGCTATGAATCTTCCCCTTTGGACTGCTTTTACAGTGTCCCATAGGTTTTGGGTTGTTGTGTTTTCATTTTCATTCATTTCTATGCATATTTTGATTTCTTTTTTGATTTCTTCTATGATTTGTTGGTTATTCAGAAGCGTGTTGTTTAGCCTCCATATGTTTGAATTTTTAATAATTTTTTTTCCTGTAATTGAGATCCAGTCTTACTGCACTGTGGTCAGAAAAGATGACTGGAATGGTTTCAATTTTTTTGAATTTACCAAGACTAGATTTATGGCCCAGGATGTGATCTATTCTGGAGAAGGTTCCGTGTGCACTTGAGAAAAAGGTGAAGTTGATTGTTTTGGGGTGAAACGTCCTACAGATGCCAATAAGGTCTAGCTGGTCCATTGTGTCCTTTAAAGTTTGTGTTTCCTTGTTCATTTTCTGTTTAGTTGATCTATCCATAGTTGTGAGTGGGGTATTAAAGTCTCCCACTATTATTGTGTTACTATTAATTTCCTCTTTCATACTCGTTAGGGTTTGCCTTACATATTGCGGTGCTCCTATGTTGGGTGCATATATATTTGTAATTGTTATATCTTCTTCTTGGATTGATCCTTTGATCATTATGTAGTGTCCTTCTTTGTCTCTTTTCACAGCCTTTATTTGAAAGTCTATTTTATCTGATATGAGTATTGCGACTCCTGCTTTCTTTTGGTCTCCAATTGCATGAAATATTTTTTTCCAGCCCTTCACTTTTAGTCTGTATGTGTCCCTTGTTTTGACGTGGGTCTCTTGTAGACAGCATATATAGGGGTCTTATTTTTGTATCCATTCAGCCAGCCTTTGTCTTTTGGTTTGGGCATTCAACCCGTTTACATTTAAGGTAATTATTGATAGGTATGGTCCTGTTGCCATTTACTTTGTTGCTTGGGGTTCATGTTTATACAACCTTTCTGTGTTTCCTGTCTAGAGAAGATCCTTTAGCATTTGTTGAAGAGCTGGTTTGGTGGTGCTGAATTCTCTCAGTTTTTGCTTATCTGTAAAGCTTTTGAGTTCTCCTTCATATCTGAATGAGATCCTTGCTGGGTACAGTAATCTAGGTTGTAGGCTTATTCTCTTTCATTACTCTAAGTATGTCCTGCCATTCCCTTCTGGCCTGAAGGGTTTCTATTGATAGATCAGCTGTTATCCTTATGGGAATCCCTTTGTGTGTTATTTGTTGTTTCTCCCTTGCTGCTTTTAATATTTGTTCTTTGTGTTTGATCTTTGTTAATTTGATTAATATGTGTCTTGGGGTGTTTCACCTTGGGTTTATCCTGTTTGGGACTCTCTGGGTTTCTTGGACTTGGGTGGCTATTTCCTTCCCCATTTTAGGGAAGTTTTCAGCTATTATCTCCTTGGGTAACTTCTCATGGCCTTTCTTTTTGTCTTCTTCTTCTGGGACTCCTATGATTCGAATGTTGGGGTGTTTCACATTGTCCCAGAGATCCCTGAGGTTGTCCTCATTTCTTTTGATTCTTTTTTCTTTTTTCCTCTCTGCTTCATTTATTTCCACCATTTTATCTTCTACCTCACTTATCCTATCTTCTGTCTCTGTTATTCTACTCATGGTTCCCTCCAGAGTGCTTTTCATCTCATTTATTGCATTATTCATTTTTAATTGACTCTTTTTTATTTCTTCTAGGTCCTTGTTAAACATTTCTTGCATCTTCTCAATCTTTGTCTCCAGGCTATTTATCTGTAACTCCATTTTGTTTTCAAGATTTTGGATCATTTTTATTATCTTTATTCTAAATTCTTTTTCAGGTAGATTCCCTATCTCCTCCTCTTTTGTTTGACTTGGTGGGCATTTTTCATGTTCCTTTACCTGTTGGGTATTTCTCTGCCTTTTCATCTTGTTTAGATTGCTGTGTCTGGAGTGGGCTTTCTGTATTCTGGTGGTCTGTGATTCCTTTTTATTGTGGATGTTTCACCCAGTGGGTGGGGTTGGACAATTGGTTTGTCAAGGTTTCCTGGTTAGGGAAGCTTTTGTCACTGTTCTGGTGCGTGGAATTGGATTTCTTCTCTCTGGAGTGCAATGGAGTGTCCAGTAATGAGTTTTGCGATGGGTCTATGGGTTTGGTGTGACTTTGGGCAGCCTGTATGTTGACACTCAGGTCTATGTTCCTGCGTTGCTAAAGAATTTGCGTGGTATGTCTTGTTCTGGAGCTTATTGGCTCTTGGATAGTGGTTGGTTTTGGTGTAGGTATGGCGGCTTTTGGATGGCTTCTTATTCCTTAATGTTCCGTGTAGTCAGGAGTTTTCTGGTTTTCTCAGGTTTTGGGCTTAAGTCTCCTGCCTCTGGATTTCAGTTTTATTCTTCCAATAGTCTCAAGACTTCTCCAACTATACAGCACTGATAACAAAACTTCTAGGTTAATGGTGAAAAGATTCTCCATCGTGAGAGAAAATCAGAGAGGTTCACAGAGTTACATGAAGAATATGAGAGGGAGGAAGGAGATAGAAGTGAGCAGGAGGAGAAAAGGGGGGACTCAAGAGGAGAGAGACAGATCTACACAGTTATCTGTTCCCAAAGTGTTCTCCGTAGCCCAGACACCCACAAAGATTCACAGAGTTGGATTGGGAAGAGAAGGGGAATGGAGGAAATAGAGGTGTTCTGAGGTAGAAAACAGAGAGTCAAAAGTGGGAGAGTAATCACCACACTCCTGAATAGAAATGGGAACTGAATATTGGATTCTTAAATGTCCAAAATTTATATCACATACTGAAAAACAAAGATTAAAAATCTAGCATAGAGGTTAGACTCTTTGAAATACAATATTTAAAAACAAAAACAAAAACACAAAAAAATTTAGAAATATATATGAAGTTTGGTTTAAAAATAGGGCTTCTGTCTTTTTTTTTTTGCAAGGTTATATTGAAATGAAAATGAAAATTAAGGAATAATAGAGGAGTATTAGAGGACTTTAAAAGGAAATAGGAGAGAAAAACAAGAAAAAGAAAAAAAAAGAAAAAAAAAAAAGAAAAAAAATTTTTGTTTTTCCCTAATTAAAAAATCATAAAAATATATGAAAATGAAAGTTGAGGAGTAATGGGGGAGTAATAGGGAATTTTAAAAGAAAATAAAAGAGAAAAAATTTTAAAAAAGGAAATTAAAAAAAAAATTTTTAAATTAAAAAAAATATACATATATATCTAGGATTTTCTCTGGAGCTGTTGCGGTCAGTGTAGGTTCAGTTGAATTTCAGATAGCTTCTCTTTCCAGCTTACACTCCTCTATATCTATAGGCCCCTTCCGGTGTAGTCAGTGTTACCTTCAGGGATTTCAATCTGTTGCACTGGTCCTTTCTGAAGCAGTTCCCTTTGTTTATTTGGCTTCTATTTGCCATCTCTTCGGTGTCTAGTTTCCGCCCTGACACAGGTGGGCGGAGGTGATCTCTTATTTAGGTTCGCTAGTTCAGTTCAGTCCTGCTACGGGGAGGGCGGGGCGCTGCAGACAGATATCACTGTGTGTGGATAGCACTCACCGTGTTCCGGCCACACTGGGTTTGCCCCGCTCACAGGTGTCTGTGCTTTCCCCGTCTACACTGCTCAGGCTCCCGGCTGCTCTATATGGAGCGGGCCCTGCGTTGAGTGCGGTTCCAGTTTTCGGGTACTCCACAAAAGCGCAGATTCAGTTGCGCCTGCGTTTTGTGCCTTCCCCGGCCTGAGCGGCTCTGGCAGCCAGAGGCTTGGGCGCACTCTCCCCGGGTACGGCGCGCCTTTTCCCTCCGTGGCCCCAGCGCGCGCAGGTCGGGTGCCTGTGGCTTGTGTTTGTTCTCAGGAGCCCAGCGGCGGATGTCGACCATCCAGAATCTCAGGAAGTCTTTAGATAAACACCAGAGGCCTGTTTGCCGTGTGGGAGGGGGTGGCTTCTCTGGGGCTGAGTTTGCCCCTTTCCCCTCGCCCCTGCCTCCTACCTCCAGCGGGGATGGGCCGGCTCTTCTCTGTAGTTTCTCAGTCCCTTTGTTTTGCGAACCTCCGGCAGTATGTTCGGGCCGGTTAATTTTCTCTCTTGCTATCCCACAGTTTAAAAGAGCTCCCTCCGATTGCTCTCAGGGCCTTCAGGCCCAGTCCTTACCCTAAGCAATGCCGCCCGCTCCTCTCCGTCCCACCCTCACTTGTTGGTGGTGGGTGCGGGCGTCTGGGGTACTTTTCTGCTGGGAGGTGCTTTTAGGCACGTAATCTGTGGGCCTTATTTAATTTTTCCTCACAGTTAGGTTGCCCTCCGAGATTCGAAAACTTCCCCCAGACCCACCAGTGCGAGGGTTTCCTGGTGATTGGAAACTTCCTCTATTAAGACTCCCTTCCCGGGACAGGACTCCATCCCTAGCTCTTTTGTCTCCCTTTTTATCTTTTATATTTTGTCCTACCTCTCTTCGAAGACAATGGGTTTCTTTTCTGGGCGCCTAATGTCCTCTGCTAGTGATCAGAAATTGTTTTGTGAAATTTGCTCAGCGTTCAATTGTTCTTTCAATGAATTTGTAGGGGAGAAAGTGGTCTCCCCGTCCTATTCCTCCATCATCTTGGCTCCTCCCCCTGAATGTTAAGCTTTAAGCCAACTTTTTCACTCTCCTCTTTCACTTTCATCAAGAGGATTTTAAGTTCCTCTTCACTTTCTGCCATAAGGGTGGTGTCATCTGCATATCTGAGGTTATTGATATTTCTCTTGGCAATCTTGATTCCAGCTTGTGCTGCTTCCAGCCCAGCGTTTCTCATGATGTACTCTGCATATAAGTTAAATAAGCAGGGTGACAATATACAGCCTTGACATACTCCTTTTCCTACTTGGAACCAGTCTGTTGTTCCATGTCCAGTTCTAACTGTTGCTTCCTGACCTCCATACAGGTTTCTCAAGAGGGGTGTCAGGTGGTCTGGTATTCCCATCTCCTTCAGAATTTTCCACAGTTTATTGTGATCCACACAGTCAAAGGCTTTGGCATAGTCAATAAAGCAGAAATAGATGTTTTTCTGGAACTCTCTTGCTTTTTTGGTGATCCAGCGGATGTTGGCAATTTGATCCCTGGTTCCTCTGCCTTTTCTAAAACCAGCTTGAACATCTGGAAGTTCACAGTTCATGTATTGCTGAAGCCTGGCTTGGAGAATTTTGAGCATTACTTTACTATTGTGTGAGATGAGTGCAACTGTGCAGTATTTTGAGCATTCATTGGGATTGCCTTTCTTTGGGATTGGAATGAAAACTGACCTTTTCCAATCCTGTGACCACTGCTGAATTTTCCAAATTTGCTGACATATTGAGTCCTGCACTTTTACAGCATCATCTTTCAGGATTTGAAATAGCTCCACTGGAATTCCATCACCTCCACCAGCTTTGTTCATAGTGATGCTTCCTAAGGCCAACCTGACTTCACATTCCAGGATGTCTGGCTCTAGGTGAGTGATCACTCCATCATGATTATCTGGGTCATGAAGATCTTTTTTGTACAGTCCTTCTGTGTATTCTTGCAACCTCTTCTTAATATCTTCTGCTTCTGTTAGGTCCATACCATTTCTGTCCTTTATTGAACCTATCTTTGCATGAAATGTTCCCTTGGTATCTCCAATTTTCTTGAAGAGATCTCTAGTTTTTCCCATTCTGTTGCTCCCCTTTATTTCTTTGCAGTGATCGCTGAGGAAGGCTTTCTTAACCCTCCTTGCTCTTCTTTGGAACTCTGCATTTAAATGGGAATATCTTACCTTTTCTCCTTTCCTTTTTGCTTCTCTTCTTTTCACAGCTATTTGTAAAGCCTCCTCAGACTACCATTTGCCTTTTTGCATTTCTTTTCCATGGGGATGGTCTTGATCCCTGTCTCCTGTACAACGTCACAAACCTCTGTCCATAGTTTATCAGGCACTCTGTCTATTAGATCTAGTCCCTTAAATCTATTTCTCACTTCCACTGTATAATCATAAGGGATTTGATCTAGGTCATACCTGAATGGTCTGGTGGTTTTCCCTACTTTCTTCCATTTAAGTCTGAATTTGGTAACAAGGAGTTCATGATCTGAGCCACAGTCAGCTCCTGGCCTTGTTTTTGCTGACTGTATAGAGCTTCTCCATCTTTGGTTGCAAAAAATATAATCAATCTCCTTTCATACAGTCAAATCTGAATTAACAATTATCTCAACTTCATTTATATATATATATATATATATATACACAAATAAATAAAAAAATATATATGTTTTTCCCCCCTAGGCTTCTAAAGAGGAGATAATTTATCAAAGAAAAATATGGAATTTTTAAAGAAAAAAAATCAGAATTATTCCATTTTTAGTTTAACTTTTCATCTCTCTGCTGTGTGAGTGAGGAGAGGTATGTTGGTGATTTGATGGCAAGGAAGAAGAAAGAAAATTCTATGCATATTTATCTTAATAAGTGGAAGAGTGAATTAATGAAATGTGTAAGACTTCTGGGTAGTGTTGAAGGCCCACTTGAAGTGTATGGTCTTATATTTAAAGTGAAAACAGTTAAGAAGTTGGTAGGAATCTTGTTAGTAATTACATGGCACTTCCTTCCTCTTTCTCTTTCTTGAAGTTATAGCCATTCTTCTAAACTCTACCTATATTCTACACTTGTGACTATATACGTGTGTTGTATGTATATACATTGTCATTACATGCATATGTAGCCCTAAGCCCCAAATTGCTTACTTTTCATGACTTTGAGCCTTAAAACATATTATATATATTCTTCTGTGACTCATTTTTTCTATTTTGTGTTTATTAGCTACGTCCATAGTGTTGCTTAGAGATGTAATTCATTTATTTCTGCTCAATGTATAGCTTTTGTTTTTGCTGTTACAGAAGTGCTGTATGACCATTCTCATGTATATTTCTTAGTGTATGTGTGTAATTTCTCTGAGTTACTTACCTAAGAATGAAATTGTTTGCTTCTAGAGTAGACATGGATTTAAAGATAATGTCAAGTTGTTTCTCAAATTGGTGGTAGAAATTTGTATTCCCTCCAGCAATGGTTTCTAGAACAATTTCAGTTGCTTAGATACAGACATTCTCTAGGCAGAAGAATAGATTTAGCCAGATTGAGGGATTGCCCAATGAAAGGGACACAGGATTAAGATTTTATCAAAGAAGTGACTCAAATGAAGTTTCATGGAAATAAAGCTGGACAGAATAGAAAGTAAAGATCTGAGTCAAAGATAAGCAAAATAGGAAAAGTTTGGAATATATATGAATTAGATGTCCCATTAGCTGCACTGCAGAGAGATAGGTGTTGGGATTTTCACTCTTGGGCAGAGAACCAAATGGAAATCCTAAAAGAGTAGCCTCAGACTTCAGATGAAGGGAGAACAAAGTATGTAGATAAAATTGGGAGGAGAGAGAAAAATCTTGCCTATATCCAGATACATCTTTTTTTTTTTTTTTTTTTTACTTTTTAGTTAGAAACTGCTCCGAGAAAGGACAAAACAGTGAAATCTAATGAATCAAACTTTTGCATTCAGGTTAATTTGAATGGCTGTGACCAGAGTGAGTAGGTGTCATTGTGAGTATAAACTTATTAATAATCTATATTTGAACTCCATACATGATATAACAACAATAATATCGAAACAAAAATAAAACGAGGGGTTTAAGAAACTTGAGGAAAGGCATTCTGTTCATAAGTTGAAAAAAAATAAAAATGCAAAACCAGGTCCATCAACTCTAATACCCAGGGAGCTGCAAGGTTGTGTGTCTGGAGTGGCTATTCTTTAGCACTTATATCGTGGACATCTTTTGGGTTTAAAGGAAACCGTTCTCTCTCTTGAGAACAAGCACACACTTTGATAAACACTACATCTAGCATACCTTTTCAGGACAATCTAGAGCCTCAGAACCTCTCTCTGTGGATCTCCTCTAGGCACTGCACAGAAGTACTGCACAGAGATGTAAGTAAGATGTACTGTAGGCTGCTACTCAGGCTGGGGAACAAGAGGGAGACACAAGTCCCGTTGGCCTTCCACTGACCAAACTGGTTACTGGTAAACAACTGTATTCGAAAACAGAGAAAGATACTATTCCTAATTCATCTGCCTAAAGAAGACACTTCTTTTGCAATCCCAGGAAGATGTGTTAGGTCCCAGGATAGGTCTTCTATTATAGATGGTCTCTGTGGTTGACTTAATCATTTCACATTACAGCTTCTTTTCCAATTGGTTCATCTTTAGAAAGTTATATACGTAAGCCATTTATCGTCAGCTACATTGTGCCTCTTGCCTGTGTTCATTAGTGACCCAGGGCTTGGATGCACTTGCATCTTTTGCAGCACACAGCAGTTTTCTTATACATTAAAATACTCAATATTTGATGCTTGATTGGTTGATTACCAATCAGCAGATGAACTGAATCTAAACACATTTTAAAAATAACTGATTTGTGAGTCCACTTGTAATGTTTCCTTTTAGATTCCACATGTAAGTGATGTCATGTGATATTTCTCTTTCTCTGTCTACTTGCTTCACTCAGTATAACAATCTCTAGGCCCATCCATGTTGCTGCAAATGGCATTATTTCATTTCAATGGCTGAGTAATATTCCATTGCATATATGTACCACTTTTTCTTTGTCCATTACTCTGCTGATGGATATTTAGGTTGCTTACATGTCTTAACTATTGCAAATAGTGCTGTAATGAACCCTTGGGTGCATGTATCCTAAAGAGGATCATGTTTCTCTCTGGATATATGCCCAAGAGTGGGATTGCAGGGTCATATGGTAGCTCTGTTTTTAGTTATTTTAAGGAACCTCTGTACTCTTCTCCATAGTGGCTGTACCAATTTACTTTCCCGCCAACAGTATAGGAGGGTTTTCTTCTCCCCACATCCTCTCCAGCCTTTATTTTTTGTGGATTTTTTCATGATAGTGATTAAGGCTAGTGTGAGGTGATATTTCACTGTAGTTCTGATTTGCATTTCTTTAATAATTAGAGATGTTGAACATTTTTTCATGTGCCTCTTATTCATCTATGTCTTCTTTGGAGAAATGTTTGTTTAAGGTCTTCTACCCATTTGCTGATTGGGTTGTTTGTCTTGATGCTCTTAAGAGTCATGAGGTGTCTGTAAATTTTGATGACTAATTCCTTGTCCATTGCATCGTTTGCAAATATTTTCTCCCAATATGTGGGTTGTCTTTGTGTCTTGTTTATGGTTCCCTTTTCTGTGTAAAAGCTTTTGAGTAAGTCCCATGTGCTTATTTTTGTTTTTATTTCCATTATTCTGAGAAGTGGATTGAAAAAGACGTTGTTGCTATTTATGTCAGAGAGTGTACTGTCTATGTTTTCATCTAGGAGTTTCATAGTGTTGGATCTCATATTTAGGTCTTTAATCCATTTTGATCTTAGTTTTGTGCACAATGTTAAAGAATGATCTAATTTCATTTTCTTTATATGTGGTTGTCCAGTTTTCCCAGCACCATTTGTTGAAGACTTCTTTCCAATGTTGTGTAGTCTTCCTTCCTTTGTCATAGATTAATTGACCATAGGTGCATTTTCCTCTGTGTTCCAGCACCTCAAACTTCACTTCTTTCACTAGGGTATCTATTCCATTGAGCAAAAAGAGCTAAAAATTCTTTAGATAATAACTAAGTTATAAAATACTTTGGCCACCTGATATGAAGAACTGATTCATTGGGAAAGACCCTGATGCTGGGAAAGACTTAAGGCAGGAGGAGAAGGGGATGAGGATGAAATGGCAGAGGATGAAATGGTTGGATGGCATCACTGACTTGATGGACATGAGTTTGAGCAAGCTCCAGGAGTGGTGATGGACAGGGAAGCCTGGTGTGCTGCAGTCCATGGGGTCACAAAGAGTCAGACACAACTGAGCGACTGAACTGAACTGATATCTAAAATGGATAACCAACAAGGATCAACTGTATAGCACATGGAACTGTGCTCAATGTTATGTGGCAGCCTAGATGAGAGGAGAGTTTGGGGGAAAATGGATACATGTACATGTATTGCTGAGTCCCTTAGCTGATCATCTGAAGCTATCACAGCATTGTTAATCAGCTATACTCCAACCAAAAAAAGAAAAAAAAGAAATTAATAAATACAAATAACTGACTGTTTAACTGGGTCTAAAGGTATCGGTGATTTTTATTTCACTTAGGCCTTTTCTTTGGAGGAGAGGTAGACACAGTTCCAAGTCTAAAAGAATGGACTGCACCCAGCTCCTATATTGTATTTGTAACATTCCTGCTGCTGGGGTGAGGTTGGAAGTGGGGTTCAGTTCAGTTCAGTCACTCAGTTGTGTCCAACTCTTTGCGCCAGGCCTCCCTGTCCATCACCAACTCCCGGAGTTTACTCAAACTCATGTCCATTGTGTAAGTGATGCCGATATTTAGCAGTTTGATTTGACAGAATAAGATAAAGGAAAAAATATTTGTAGAGTCCCCCAGGGATAATTAAGGAAATCTATACCTCACTCCTGATGTTGAGACCCAGGAGTATGTTCCCAGTGCCCAGAGGAAGTGATTTTTTTTTCAATCACTCAGGTTCTAACTCACCCTCCAAGGTATGACTCTTATCATAGCTCTGCTTTCACTTTTCTGTTCCCCACATGTTCCTCCTCCCCAACACATGCTTTCTCTTCCCTCCATTTGCTGTCCTGGATCTCATTTTCTGCTATTTTAACTTCCACATTTAGTTCAACACATGTTTCATCAATAAATCTCTCCCACACATTTATCTCCCTGAATATCCCCAATTCTGCTTTCATCACTCTCAATCTTTAGACAACAGTGCATGTGTCTTGTGGAAACTAGACTGAACCTTTCCGTTTCTCTTCAATGGCATAATCCCATTTGCTTTATTTGCTCATTACAACTCTCTTTTGTTCCCAAGTTACTATTTTCCAACCTCTACCCCACCTACCATGGACTGCAAGGAGATACAACCAGTCCATCCTAAAGGAGATCAGTCCTGGATGTTCATTGGAAGGACTGATGCTGAAGCTGAAACTCCAATACTTTGGCCACCTCATGCGAAGAGTTGACTCATTGGAAAAGACCCTGAAGCTGAAAGGGATTTTGGGCAGGAGGAGAAGGGGATGACAGAGGATGAGATGGCTGGATGGCATCACCGACTCGATGGACATGAGTCTGGGTAGGCTCTGGGAGTTGGTGATGGACAGGGAGGCCTAGCGTGCTGCATCTCATGGGGTCGCAAAGAGTCAGACACAACTGAGTGACTTAACTGGTATCTAAAATGGATAACCAACAAGGATCAACTGTATAGCACATGGAACTCTGCTCAATGTTATGTGGCAGCCTAGATGAGAGGAGAGTTTGGGGGAAAATGGATACATGTACATGTATTACTGAGTCCCTTAGCTGGTCATCTGAAGCTATCACAACATTGTTAATCAGCTATACTCCAAACCAAAAAAAAAAAAAAAAATTAAATTAATAAATACAAATAACTGTTTAACTGGGTCTAAAGGTATCAGTGATTTTTATTTCACTTAGGCCTTTTCCTTGGAGGAGAGGTAGACACAGTTCCATGTCTAAAAGAAGATGAGATGGCTGGATGGCATCACATTAATAGTCAGTTATTAGAGTTTTGGTGACATATACATGAAAAATTTAGACAGCATTCAATAAACTAGACTTGCTGTTGCTTTGTTACACTTTTACTATGCTTATTAAAAGTGGTAACTATTAATAGGAGATTAATATGAGCTCCATAAGGGTAGGGATTATATCTGGTTTATATTTAGATTTATCTGGCATATGGTAAATGTTTAATGGTTTTTTGTTGAAAGTAAAATTGATTGGAAAAATTACTTTAAAAATCACTTGGTATCATCAACCATTTAGTAAATGTTCAATATGTGTAATTTACTATTTTTTAGTAGAAAATGCTGTCCATGATATGTTTCAAATATTCTCTTCATTCACCATGTATATATGTTGTTTTATATGACTTTAATAGTTTACCATGCTTCTCATGCACACTGCAAAACTGATGCATGATCCCTACTTTTGGGGAGAGTAAACTGCTAAGAAGTGACAATAAATGTGCACTTGAAAAGATAACAATATTTGACCCCTGTAAAAGCATCAGATTCAATGGAGAGTTCTGCATGTGACCTAACAAATGATACAGTTTTGAATAATAGCAATGATTGTACAGAGGAAGCAAAACCTGTGGTGGTCCTGGAGAGATTCAGAAGGTAGAGTTTGGGGACAGCATGATTGATGGTGCGGTTATAGTAATAAACATGGCTTTTTACAGTGAAAATGAGGAGCCTGCCTGTATGGGATAGAGGCATTGGATAGACAAATGTGGGAAGTGAGACTGAAGACAGAGTTAGTTCTGCTTGTGGGGGTTAGATGCCAGGAGCTTCTGAAGGATCTTGAGGAAGAGAATGTCATTATAAAATGTGATTTTGTTGTTCTCGTTTAGTTGCTGTCATGCCCGAGTCTTTTACAGCCCCATGGACTGTAGCCTGCCAGGCTCCTCTGTCCATGGGATTTTCCAGGCAAGAATACTAGAGTGGGTTCCCATTTCCTTTTCCAGGGGAATCTTCCCAACCCAGGTATCACATCCATGTCTTCTGCATTGGCAGGTAGATTCTCTACCACTGAGCCACAAGGGAAGCCTCATAAAATGTGTTGGTTTTTGAAAAACCGATTTGAGTTGCTTTCTCTGAAGGCAGGAGCCAGGCAAACTCTATCAGCATGAAAATTTCTCCAGGTTTTGAATCCCACTCTGATCTACTCTTTTCCTAGTCCCCAATTAAATCTTCAGTCATAGACCTAGGTGTCTTAGCTAGGTGTGAAATACTATGAAATTAGTAGTAATTAATGACTATTATGATAGCTATGAGTTATTAACAACATTAGAAAGAACCAGATAATGTCATCATTACATCTTTATAACAGTGTGAGGGGACATGAAGAGAAAGGCAATTGCCATAATGATCGCTTTTGTAATGGAGAGATAGAAGGCATTTCTGATAATAGACTTACGAAAAAAGAAAAACCGGAAAGTGTCTAAGAAGATGTATGAATGTGGAAAGTTGTTAGCAATCTGGGCAAGTAAGAGAAAAAAAAAAGCTATCAACATAGAGAGAGCTCCACTCAACTGACTACATGCTCTGAAAGCATCAGCACTGGTCAGCAAAGCTTCCAGGACCACAAGGGGCAAGAGATGGGATGTCAGAGCTCCCTCCTATTTGGGCTGGGGTGGGGGCAAGCTATAATACAGTCTACAGCCCTTCAATATATCCAGGCACATATTCTCTCTAAGGGAGGAAATGTATTTAAAACTCCAACTGTGAAAACATGCCATCTACTAGTGAAAACACAAAGGGCTAATTCTATTTAAAAATGATAAAACACACATGACAAACACAAATTTTTACTGATAGACTTTTAAAAAGCCAAGTAGTTGTTTTGTGCTCCGTGTTGAGGAGATGGAGCTTCCCAGGTGGCTCAGTGGTAAAGAATCCACCCGCCAATGCAGGAGATGCAGGTTTGATCCCTGGATTGTGAAGAGCCTCTGAAGGAGGCAATGGCAACCCACTCCAGTATTCTTGCTTGGAAAATCCCATGGACAGAGCCTGACGGGCTATGGTCCATATAGTTGCAAAGAGTCAGACATAACTGAGCAGCCGCAGCAGATGAGATGATAAATATGGTGTTAATATGAATATCCATTTTCCTAAATTAATTTATATATTTGATTCTCCCAAGGGGACTATTAATTTTTAATGTTTATTAACATTGTTATTGAATTTGACAAACTCTCAAGTATGTATGATGTTCAAGAACATCCAACATATTTTCAAAAAGGTATAAAATGAGGGGTAAAGTATTCTTCCAAATAATAACATATACTAAAAAAGCTGTAACTTAAAAAAATTGATATTGATATAAGATGAATGGAAGACAAAACCTAAATAAAGAAGTCTAGCCACAGTATTGTGTAAATGTATCTAGTTGTATAGCTGATATTTTAAATAAGGACTAAACTAATAGACAAATTATTTTGAGATATTTGGATACTCATTTGTAAAAGTAAAATTATGCCTCATACTTGCATCATCTATATCTGGCTTATAAATAAGCCAAAATGTTAAAAAATTACAGTAACATTTAGAATTGTTTAATCAAGCAGTAGTGAATTATTTCTATAACATTGAAGAGAAAAATCTATCTTAAGCATGATAGAAATCCGGATGTCAAAAAATATTGAAGAATTTGATGCATCAGCTATCTTTAAATAAGCAAAAACAAAATTAAGAAATTTAAAAGGGAAGTGAGAAATGAAAACAAATATTTGTAATCTCTGTAAAATAGTATTCAAAATATATTAAGAAAAGAAAAAGTAGGAAAATTAGGAGAAAAAAACAGGGAAATTATGTAAATGAAATGTTCATCAAAAAGAAATTAAAATAAAAAATAAATATGTAAAATGATTGAATTTACTTTAATACAAAAATTAAAATTAGTAGGTATATAACCATGTCATAGATGGCATTGTAAAGCATGATGGTAATTCAGTGGGTGAGAATTTGAGAAAATAAACATTACCTTTGATGACTGTGGAAAATGACAAAATTTTTTGTGACAATTTCTATCTTAAATTGACTGAACAAAATTAACTGTTTTCTGGTGTGCCTTTCAATGACTTCTAAGCACAAATAGATGTGTTGTATTGCTGTATAGTGCATCATTATATGGATATACAGATTGTTTAGATATTCTCTCTTTACAGGACATGTCTAGTGATTTTGCCTTTTCTTTCCTAGTGTTGTAATTTGTTTCTTCTATCCTGCTAGAGGATTGGTGATTTTATTCATCACTACGTAGAATCAGCTTTTGGCTTCATTGATTTTCTGTATTGTTTTTCTGTTTTCCATGTAGTTGTTTTCAGTTCTACTGCTTATTATTTCTTTCTTTCTGCTAGTTTTGGGTTTATAGATGGAACCTTAAGCTGTTGATTTGAGACTTTTTTTTTCAATGACTTTAATTGGAGGATAATCGCTTTACAATGTGGTGATGGTTTTTGCCATACATAAACATGGACACAGGTATGTGTGTGTCCCCCGCATCCTGAACCCCCTTCCCACTCCCTTTCTCCTCTGTGTTGTCCCACAGCATTGGCTTTGAGTGCGCTGCTTCGTGCATTGAACTTGTACTGGCCATCTTTTTTACATATGGTAATATACATGTTTCAGCGATATTCTCTCAAATCATCCAACCCTTGCCTTCTCCCGCTGAGTCCAAAGTCTGTCCTTTAGGTAGTCTATGTCTCCTTTGCTGTATGTAGGATTGTCAATACCATCTTTCTAAATTCCATATATATGCATTAATACACTGTATTGGTGTTTCTCTTTCTGACTGACTTCACTCTGTATAATAGGTTCCAGGTTCATCCACCTCATTAGAGCTGACTCAAATGCATTCCTTTTCATAGTTGAATACATACACAATATTCCATGGTGTATACATACAACTTCCTTATCCATTCATCTGCTGATGGATATCTAAGTTGTTTCTATGTCTTAGCGATTGTAAACAGTACTGCAATGAACACTGTGGTATATGTATCTCTTTCAATCCTGGTTTCCTCGGTGTGTATGCCCAGCAGTGGGATTGCTGGGTCATATGGCAGTTCTATTCCCAGTTTTTTAAGGAATCTCCACATTGTCCTCCATAGTGGCTGTACCAGTTTGTATTCCCACCAACACTGTAAGAAGGTTCCCTTTTCTCTATACCCTCTCCAGCATTTATTGTTTGTAGACTTTTTGATGATGTTTGTTCTAACTGGTGTGAGATGATACCTCATTGTGGTTTTGATTTGATTCTCTAATAATGAGTGATGTTGAGTATCTTCATGTATTTAGTAGTCAGCTGTATGTCCTCTTTGGAGAAATGTCTGTTTAGGTCTTTTGACCACTTTTTGATTGGGTTATTCTTTTTTTTTTTTTTTTTTTTGGTATTTAGCCATATGAGCTGCTTGTATATTTTGGAGCTTGCTTGCTTGTCTTATTTTGTCAGTTGTTTCATTTGCTATCATTTTCTCCCATTCTGAGGGTTGTCTTTTCACCTCGCTTATAGTTTCCTTCATTGTGTAAAATCTTTTAAGTTTAATTGGTCCCATTTGTCTATTTTTGCTTTTAGCTATTACTTCTTTTCTAATAAAAGTACTTGAAAATAGAATTTACTTAGTCTTGCTTTAGCTTCATCACACTGATTTTGATAAATTGTACTTTAATTTTAGTCAAAAGATTTTCTAGTTTCCCTTGATCCATGGATTATTTATAATTTTTTTTTAATTTCTAACTCTTTGAAGACTTTCATGCTATCTTTCTTTCAGTGACTTCTAATTTCATCCCATTATCATTGGAAAAAATATACTTTGTATCATTTCAACTTGCTTCAAATTGTTAAAGTTCATTTTATGATCCAGAATATAATCTATCATGATGGATGTTCCATATTCTTTCTATTATTGTTTGGTGGAATGATCTATACATATCAGTTAGACCCTGTTGATTTGAAGGTATTATTCAGTTATTTTATATCCTTGGTAATTTTGTTGTCTATTAGCTCTGTCTATTGCTGGGAGAGGGATGATAAAATCTCCAATTAGAATTTTCCTTTCAGTTCTGTTGATTTTGTTTTTATTTTGTTCTGTTGCTTTATGTATTTTGAACCTCTCAAAATACATAAAGTGATATGTGATATGTGCATGATGTACATTTGGGATAGTTATGTATTTTGGAAATTGACCTTTTCCTGATTGGGTAATGCCATTTTTGTGTCTGATAATTTCTTTTGCTCTGATGTAGACTCTGCCTGATATCGTATAGTTGCACCAGCATTGTGAGTGTGTCAGAGTATGCAGTGTGGGCATGGAATACACATTTCTTTTACCATCATTTTACTTTTAATACATCTACATCATTATATTTTAAATGATATTTTTGAAATTATCCTGGCACAGCATATGGTTAGATAGTGCATGTGCATGTGTGTGTCATGCATGTGTGTTTTAATCCATTCTGACAATTTGTGTCTTACAAAATTGGCTTGTTCAAACTATTTGTATTTAATACAATTATTGAAATGTTTAGATTTAGGTTTACCATTTTACTAATTATTTTCTTTGCTCCCTTTGCATTCTGTTCTTCTATTTCCATGATTCTACTTCCTTTGGAATATTTGAGCATTATTAAATATTCCACTATGCTTTATATACTGTGCTTTTCATTATATCTTTGGGCAAAGATTTTTAGTGAGTGCTCTAGATGTAAACATATATATATGTGTGTGTGTGTGTGTGTATATATATATATATACACTCAATTTAACAGTCAGTATTTTACCAATTCAAATGGAATATAGATATCTTACTAAATCTAGCAATATATAGATTTCTTTATACAGATTGTACTATAGTTGCCTGCCTCTTGTCATGTTAGTTGCTCAGCTCTGTCTGACTCTTTGCAACCCCATGAACTGCAGCCCGCCAGACTCCTCTGTCCATAGAATTCTCCTCGCATGAATACTAGAGTGGGTTGCCACTCCCTTCTCCAGGGGATCTTTCCATCCCAGGACAGGCAGATTCTTTATTGTCTGAATGATGAGGGAAACTCCAGTTGCCTGTCTGGAGTTAACTAAATTACATAAATCTATAGTTTTAATCTTTCAACAATTTTGAAATTTTAACCATAATTACAGCAAATATATTTTACAACATCACTTCATTTCTTCTCCTTTCTGGGACTTCAGTTTCACAGTTAGACCATAAAAAATTACAGATCTCTGTACATTTTTAACATTTTTTTCTGTATATTATCCATCTGGATAATATCTATTGATAAATAAACTTTCTTGACTCTTTCCCCTATTGCTTTTATTCTTCTATGCTGTCTATCTATATGTTTTATGTATTTTTATTTGCTTATTTCATTTTGTGCTTTTTAGGTCTTAACTGTGCATTTTGTTCTTCATAAATCTTCAATTTTTCTTTGACATCTGCAATATGGGAGACCTGGATTCAGTCCTTGGGTTGAGAAGATCCCCTGGAGTAAGGCATGGTAACCCACTCCTGTATTCTTGCCTGGAGAATCCCCACAGACAGAGGAGCCTGGTGGGCTGCAATCCATGGGGTCTCAAAGAGTCAGACACAACTGTGCAGCTAAGCATAGCACATATATCTTTAAATTAGCTTCAATAACATTAATGTTTGTTTGCCAGAACATATTTATTGTAGTCATTTGAAAGTCTTTTTCAGATAATTCCAAAATCTGTGTCATCTTTGTGGTAGCATGTGTTGATTGTGTTTTCCCATGCAAGTTGTGATATTCTAGGTTCCACATATGCCAAGTAGTTTTTGTATTGTATTCTGATATTTAAAATATTATGTTATGAGACTCTGGGTTTTGTTTTAATCCTATGGAAAATATTGATAATTTTATTTTAGTAGATTGTACAAGGATTATGGTCAGGCCATTTTTTCCAACCTGCCTTCTGTGGACTTTTATTCTAATATTGCTTCTGTTTATAAAGCCCTTGAGATACAACTAAGAATCTGTTGTTCATGTAACTATCATGTTACTAGCCTGTGGCCTTGGTGATTATCTTTGTATAAAATCATTGTCCATGTAAATGCATGTCTATCTTTTGATTATATACTCTGCTCCTTTAATTTTATGTCCATTCTTATCTCAAAACACAGTCTTTTGATTACTCTAGCTTTTATATAAAACTTGTAAAGTAAATATACTTTCCCAATTTTTTCAATATTATTTACTTTCCAGAATGTTTGTATTTCCCTGTAAATTTTAAAATAATAATAAATTTCAATACATTAGCTGGTTGGGACTACAATTTGAATAGATTAAATCTATTAGTGCTTTTGGAGAGAATTGACATCTTAATAATAGTGTCTTCCCCATTCATAGACTTGGTATATCTTCCTATTTATTTATTTCTCTCAGCAATATTTACTGTTTTCAGTGACAGGTCTTAGACATATGTTGTCAATTTTACACTTAAGTTGTTATTGGCATTTAACGATATTGCAAATGGTAACTTATAATTTAAATTGTTAAATTTTGAATATATAAAATGAATAGAAATAGCTTTTGCAGTTTTATTAAAATATAATTAATATACTATTAAATCTACCCATTAAAATGTACAGTTAAATGGGTCTTTCTGGTATGTGTGACTTCTGGGATCTAGTCAGCTTATGTGACTTGTTGCTCACCATGTAAGCATGTTTTATTATTTAGCAATGACTCACGAAGAAACACGCAGGTTTCTGAAATTATTTTTCTCATAATTTCCTCTTTTTGGAATTCTGCTCTGCAACTTCTGGCCACCTTAGACTTCCTGAACTTCCATCTGTCTTTTCAACTTAGTGAGGCATCTGCATTCTCCTTAGAAGTTATTCCCCATCCCAGCATGGAATGTTTCTTCCAGAACAGAGTCTTAAATAAAAGCACACATGGAGATACATATATCATTTGTAAAAATATTCAAAAATTATAAACCAAGCTGTGCTCAGTCAATCAGTCATGCCTGACTCTTTGTGACCTCATGGACTGTAGTCTGCCAGGCTTCTCTGTCCATGGAATTTTCTAGGCAAGAATACTGGAGTGGGTTGCCATTTCCTACTCTATAAACCAAGATAACAAAAGTTAAATAAAATAAATTCTATTAACTTAGCAACAATAGCAAAATAGGAATCCGGGAGGTCAATTTCAAGCTTAGAATTCTCAGAATCCTTGAATTTCCATCTTTGTCTGCTCTTTCTTCCTATCCACTAGTGTACTTGGATCAACCTCTTGAAAAGGCCTGTCTAAGCTCTGCACATAAGCATATGGTGCATATATCACTGGCCTTGTCTGCCCCCATGGGTGGGAGTAGAGTTGTAGTAAGGTGGTTATAAATGAAAGTGAGGTTTTTACATATTTGTTTTCACAGTATACCAAGTGTGGTTTAAACACTTTGCAAAATGAGCATTTTTATATATTTCTTATAAAATTAATATATGTACATACACAGATGCACATATAAAATAGACCTTCTCCACACATGTACTTTTTATGAGATAGTGTTTTGAATTCATAACTGAAACTGCCTCTTTTTTCCCCTCAGTAGGAATCCACTTAGTAAACTTAATAATCTGAGCTAATGTAGATTGTTAGTATATGTGTGTGTGTGTGTGTGTGTGTGTGTGTGTGTGTATGAAAAAGAGGAGGGCTGAGAGAGACAGAGAGAAAAAGCCATGTAAGAATACAAATGGACCTTTGTGACTATTTTAGCAAACTTTATTCACTGAAATACTGCTTGGTGGAAAAAAGTGAAGTTTGGTGTATCTCTTCTTGAACCATATTAAATAAGTGCAAACATGTAAAGCACTCAATTCTTGACTATAAGAGTCACTCAATAATGTTAGAGTCCTACTTCTTTCACTGTCTTCATTTCTCAGCAATTGTATATATTAATGGCACCCGCATGGATTAATTTCTCTATTTTTTCAGTCTAGTCTGTTAGTTACTCAAAAGGGAAACATTTCAAGCCTTTTAAGGATTGGAGACGATGACAAAGAAATCTAAACATGGTAGTGGAGGAAGTGTCAAATCAAATTACATGAGTATAGATTTTCTTGCTCTCTGCTCTGAGCTGATGTTATTCAGAAATATAGGTAGGATGAAAACCAGACCAATAGATTCAGAGAATATGGCCTATGTAAAGAACTCAAAATGGGAAACATAGCTAATTTCTCCTAAAAGAGCTAAATTTCAATTATTTAGCTTCATCTGATATCTATAGAAATAGGAACTGGATAAGAATGGAAGGATTTGATGTCATCTCAGAAAATCCAGTCCACCTTCCTCTTGGTGGATGTGGCCTGATATTTTAACATACCCTAGGCCTCTAGATAAATTTCAAGAGATTATCTAGTGTGAGAGCAAAATAGTGGTCTACATTTTTCTAAGGAACTCCGGCAGATATGCCTCTTCTTTGACTGAACTGAACTTGGGCCCTTTCCAAGGTGTAGGATGAGCAACTTTGCTTTTTTTTTTTTGCAGTTCTGTATGGCTCGATGACTCTCAATCTCTGACCCTCCACCCTCTCTGTGCTGATCAATGTCTTCACTCCTTGAAGGTCAGGGCTTCTGCAGACTGCCTGGATTAAGGTCTCCATGTCAGAGCCAGTTATCTGCTGCAGAGCCCCTAATGCCATTAGCAAGAAAATGAAAGAAGCTTCCAAACAACCTTCAGATCGATGCTAACGCTGTAACTTCCAACAGCTGCTGCTCAGCTTCTTTATTTGTTAAGACCTCCTCCTGTGTGGAACTTTCTGGACTCAAGTTTAATTCTGTCCATTTAACAAAGATGTTTTGAGCAGCTGCTTTGTATCCAGGCCTGGACAAAGCCTTGGGAAAGTGAAACATACAGGGTAGAGGGGGTCCTTTCTCACATGATAATAAGTATCCAACTGGAAAGAAGGAAATCACAAGGCATATTCTGGATTGACTATGGTCAAGATGATTTCAATAATAAAATGTAAATTTGGAAGTTAGTCTGAAGAGGAATATTGATGTTGGTAAAGAAGGAAGAAAGAGGCAAGACTGCTGTTTCTTGGATGTATGGTACAAAATTCAGCACTTTTCACTGCACTCAATTTCTAGGTCTTTTCTATCAAGACTTAGCTCAGGAATAACACAAAAACTCCCATGGAGCAACTCTATTTATACTTGAGGGTGCTTCAGTTTCTTATAGTGAAAGGAGGAGGGAGAAAGTGGTATAAAAAATTCTAATAGTTGTTTCCTTTATTTTAGGAAAACAGGGTAATGGAAATGCGGTCCTCTTTCACCTGGTTCATGAAGTTCTAAAATGGGATCTCTCCTATATTGATATAAAAAATCAATAGGCAGGGATTTTAGCCTCTGGCAGCCTTTCTTCACACTGCCAGGTGGATGGTTCTAGAATCGTGTCTCCCTACCCTCTTGTGGGTCAGCCATGACTGATGCTTTCAAGGTCTAAAAACTCTGAGAATACTTCTTGGAGAAAATGAAAATACTTATCTGCCCATTCAAAATTCTCAGCGATCTGGGCCATGCTCTTGCTTTTCCAATCTCATCTTCTTTCTCTGTTCTATTCACATGTTCTATTACTGACGTACTCATCTCCAAAATATCTTTTGTACATCACATGGGCTTTATTTGCTCACCACTTCTCTATCCTGAAGGCTCTTTCTCATTGTTTTCTTCTCTTTACACCTACTCCTTTTTTATATAGCCCAGTTCAATCTAAACTTGCTCTACCAAGTTTTTCTGGCAACTCGCATGCATGGTGAACTCTAATCTCTCTGAAATTCTGATTTCTGACTTTCTGAACCATTTATTTTGTACTTATATAGTACCTTCTGGCATTCCTCATTTTGTGATGTGCACTCATATTTAATTTTCTGTGTAGAATATCCTTCCATTTATGTTAACCTAGTTTCTCTTATTAGAACATAAATTTTTGTGTATGGAGCATTTATTTTTATCCTATGTAAACTTATATTACATCGCTCCATCAGTCTCTATTGAATTAATAATAGCCTAAGAAATGCACAGACAGGCAAATTTTTTGCTAAAGTATTTCCACAGTAAACAAAAAAGAATTTTATATGCCCTGCTTCTAATAGTTGATCTAGAGTTCTTTAACTGCTATTTCTCTGGAATCTATGCAAGTTCTTTATGTCTTATAGGATCCCATACTCACCTGGTTTGCTTCCCGCTTTCTGACTACTGTTTCTGTCTTTCAGAAACTTTCAAACTTCTGTTTTCTCTTTGTCTCATTAGCTCTAAATTTTAGAGTTTTACTTTTGGACCTCCACTATTCTCTACCTATACTAATTCCCCAGATAATTTAAACCAGCCTCATGTCTTTAAGTACAGTATTTAAACTAGTAACTTTCAGCTGTATGTCTCAAATACTGCATTCATCAATAACTGCCATGAACTGCACATCTGCAAATGGATATTGAATAAACATTTGAAATTTAACACATCCAAACTTGCTTCGACCTCAACTGCTTACATGGCCTGCTTCATTTTAGTCTTCCCAATGTCAGACTTATTCCAATTGCTTATACTTCAAATGCTCAAGTCTTATAAAAGCTAAATGTTTTATTATGGGAGATTTCAAACAAATATAAAGGAAATGAAAAAATATGATGGACTGGTTTGTAACCATCACCCAGCTCCAATGAGTATCAATATACTGTCCTTATTTTATGTAACTTCTCCCACTCACCATTCCCAGGGGACACCTGGGGCGGAGCCTGCCTTTTCCCTGACTCTTGTGCTGCTGCCTCTTGTTCTAGAAAGTCCCAGTCGACCTCCGAGGGCTCAGGGTCCACCTCCATCAGTGCAACCTTAACTGATGTATTTCAGAAAGGTCCCAAGCCCTGAAAACGCAGCACCTGCCCACCTGCCTGGTGGATACTATGCCACTGTGCCCTGAAACGCTGGAGCCATGAGGAAGGGGTTTTACAAGCATCTCATAGTTTTCCGACCTCCTCCAGACATTTGGGAAGAGCTGGTACTATGTGCGAGGGATGCCACTTTCGCTCTCAGCAACATATGATGTGCTTGCCTCGCAGTGTTTGCCTCCTGGGTTGCCCACTAGCCCTGGTAGAGCCGCTTCCTCATGGATTTGGCCGGCTCCCCAAGCTCAGCATCCAGCCCTGACCCGTCACAGTGGGCCACGCTGCCGGCCTCCCGTCTGTAGCACCAACCTAGGATTCACGGTCCGCCCCAGATCCAGCCTGGGGGACAGAGTTAGAGCCCATAGCCCGATGGTCTGTTAGCTCACCTTGGCTTCCCCGACTGGGACGTCTCTACAGTGAAGCCTGCCCTTTTACAACACCGACAGTTCAGGGTGGGGCTTCACAGCATCACTCCGAAGCAGCAATGAGCAGCGGAATAGAACAACGTCACTGACCGCCAGCTAGCAGTAGTTTCTTCCCGGAGAGACGGAGCGGTCTGGAGGAGAAAGATTCTCAGTGCCGAGGCATCATATGAGGTACAAACTGCGCCCACAATACTATGTCCTCCTCACCAACTGTACCGGGCAGCTGGAGCTGGCGTACTGAACTAAGAACTTGCAGACTATGATGGGCCATACTGAGGGAGCACCGGCCACCCATACCGGTTGACCGGTAGTCCCCTGAGCATTCGAGCTCACACTTCCGGGAAGCGGAACCCATGGGTCCATTTGATTGATGGTGCAGTTTTAACACACCCATAAATAGGATTTAGAGTCACAAGATTGATAACTTATGGATCCCAGGCTGGGGCTGGGTTGCAATGAGCCAGAGGAAGGACAGTCCTTTGTCCCTGGTCATGGGGGAGAGAGAGAGAGAAGGAGAGCTGAATAGAGAAGCCCCTATTACTCATTAGGAGGTTAGGGTGGAGCTCACAAACTTTGCAGACTTGACTCTAAGCGGTTATTTTTACAAGTCCCCCAGGAAAAGTAAAGTGGGAACTTTTAGCCCAAATCCTAGATTCAAGGCCAGACTCTAAATGTGAAGAGGGTGATCATATTGCAAAATGACAGCAGTTTGGAAAAAGAAAAGGTTTCCCCCACCTCCTTACGCATCACTCACTTATTTTTAAACTTGCATTTTCAAGGTAAAATTGATATTCATTGAAAAGTGAAAATCCTGAATGTACAATTTTTGATGACTAGATACATCTTTGTAAACAACACTCCAGTCGAGATAAATTACATTTTATCAACACAGAAAGTTCCCACATATCCTTTCAAAGTCAATCCCTTGCATCACCTACTAGTCTGATCTTCATCCGTATTTTGCATCTGTCAATAGCTAACTTTTTAAATAACTGAGTATTCTTTGTATGAATATGACACAGTTTATCAATTCTCTTGATAGACATTTGGGTTGCTTAGATTGTTTGGGAAATATCAACAAAGTTGCTATGAATATTCTTCTTGAGATCTTTTTTAAGGTCGTATGTTTTTATTTATCTTGGCAAAATATCCAGGAGCAGGAAGACTGGATGACAGATAGGTATATATTTCACCTTATAAAAGATTTCCATAACTTTTAATAAAATAGTTGAGCAATTTTACACTTCACAAGTAATATATGATCATTGAGGTTACTCTGCTTCATCACATACTGCTCTGCATGTCTGTGTATGTGTGTGTGTATAAATTTTTAACAAAATTAATTTTCTTTGAAAAATAAGAGACTATTCAAAAATTCTGTTTTCTTTCATGCTAGTTTTTGTAGGTTGTTTTTCAATAGGTTCTTTTCTCACCCAAACTATCAAGTGTTTAGCAAAATGTCACTTAAATATTGTTATTTTCCTTTTGGTATCTCCTAATCTGTCTTGCTAGGAATTTATTGATTTTATTGACACTTACAAAGAAATATCTTTTATTTTTGCTAATTTTTAGAAATATTTTTGTCTGCATTTTAGGGTTTATTATTTTAGGCCTTATTATTTTCTAATACTTTAAAATTAAGTTGGTTTTCATATAATACCTTAATTTAAGTTGGAAATTTAAATAATTGATTTTAAATCTTTTTTAGTGTCCCAAGCCCTGTGTTAGTTGCATTATAAAATTTTTGATATGCTGTATTTTCATTACTGTTCATTTTGGATTTTTTTTTCAATTTCCTTTTTATTTATCCTCTTTTGCTTTCCTTTTATTCTTTTTTTTTTTTTTTTTTGCTCATAGGTTATTTGGAAATGTCTAATTCCCAAATATATGTAGCTGTCTATGTACATTCTTTTGGTTGATTTCTAAATTAATTCTGCTGTGTTCAAAGAACATGTCCTATAATATTGATAATTTTGGGCCCTTGTTTTATTTCTCAACATATGGCTCTGTCTTGTTGAATATTTTGTATGACCTTGAAAATATGGTATGTTCTTTTCTTGTTTGGTTTTATATTTGATCAATATTGATTAGATTAGGATGATTTAAAGTGTTGTTCACATCCTATGCACCTTCATTAATATTTTATCCATTTCTGTTACTTACTGTGGTGGTGCTTTGGTCGCTAAGTCATGTCCAACTCTTGCAACCCCATGGACTGTAGCCTGCCAGTCTCCTCTGTCCATGGGATTTGCCAGGAAAGAATACTGGAGTGGGTTGCCATCTCCTTGGGATCTTCTTAACCCAGAGATGGAAATAAAATCTCCTGCATGGCAGGCAGATTCCTTCATTGCAGGCAAATTCTTTACTGACAGCTACGAGGGAAGTCCTTATTACTTACCAAGTATGATTATTAAAATTTTCAGCTATCATTGTGCATTTTCCAATGTCTCCTTTTAATTTTTAGCTTTCCATTGAATTCTTCTATTGGCTGTTTAAGTATACCGTTTTGCACTGGTTTTTAATAGTATCTTTTGGAACTACTCTGTAATGATGTTGTTCTCTGTTCCCTCCTTTCATACCTCCTGTATTATCTTGACTCTTCATCAAAGCCTGTTGTGTATACCTTTGAGACTAATCTAGAAGTTGACTTCATCTAACCATCTCCACTTGCTTCTAAATTTATGTCATCATACTCTTTCTAATAAAAGCTACTTAGATTATTAATTAATTTCTCTATTCTTTTTCCTATTTAGTCTTTCCCAAACCAACAGCCAGAGCTAAACCCTGTTCAACTGAAAGTGAGATCATCTCCCTTCTCTGTTTCCCACTACACTCAGTTTGAAAGCTAAAGTCCTGCCGGAAATGCGAAGCCTATGTAACCTGCTCCATCTTCATTCAGTTACCCCTTTTCACTTATCTTGTACTCATCTTCCTCCGCAGTCACTCTAATCTAAATAGGAAGAGATCTTTGTTTTTTTCTTTAAGATATTGATTCGGTTTCCATTCAGGGCTTATTTGCTATTCCTTCCACCTGGAACACTCCAGGATTCCCATGGTGGTGGTTTTGTTTCTTCAGATTTTCGATAAAATGTCATCTTCTCATTGAGTCTTTCTCTATCAATCCTACCTAAAATTGCCATTCCTTTTACCCAGGCACCTCATGTCCTCCTTTCTATTGAGCACTTAGTTTTAGTTTTCTATTGAGTACTTAGAACTATTTAAAATGGCATTTATTTTGCTTATTCATTTCTCTTCCCTCACCCCGTTGGTGTATTGTAAGCTTTGTGAGAGAAGAGGTTTTTGTTGGTGTTATTTACTGCTCTATCCTTCCTGCCTAGGATGCTAATGACACAAGTTGAAGTGCCAGGTAATATTCTCAGGCCACAATTTTTTTCTTTCTTTCTTTTTTTTTTGGTACTTCTTAGTGGTCCTGATTTAATAATCTTTTAATCTTCCTTGATAAATAGTGGGCTAATCTTATCTTGAGTACCTTTAAGTGAAGGTAATTTTGCTTCCTCCCTGGGTATCTTGTTTCCAGAGTCCTAACTGTTCTAATAGTTACAAAGTTTTTCCTAATAATTAACCTAAATTCTCCCTCTGTTGAAACAGAAGCCCCATTAGCTCTTATTCTGTCCTTGTTGACTAATGAGAATAATTGGTCTCTGTCCTTTTTATAGACTTGTCCTTCTGTATTTGTGGCTATCTGCTGCACTTCCCCTCAGCCTTTGGTCAAGGAAGTGTGTCGGCAGGATGGCCACGTAGGGACCAGCCAGGCCCAGAGCAGGCATCAGCAGCTCATCCCCCCACAACAGAAATGAATGAAAATTCTTTTAAATAGACAGAGAGGTTTGGGGATTAAAAAGTGCTCCTAACTGGGTTTGGATCCAGGTCTTATATGGACACACTGGTACCTTTGAAGAAACTTAAGACTTGAGACCAGCTACAGAGCTGACCTGAAACTTCATTTTTATCGACGGTTTGGATAATAAAGAAGCCTTTTCTAGAGTCCCTCTTCTTTTCTCAGAGGATACTTTCTAGATGTCAGTCTGCATAGCTGCTTTTGTAACTCCACACAGCTTCTAACCTCCTTGCCTTAGGTAAGTTTTCTAAAGTATTTATTTTATGTTTACTAGAGTTTTGTGGAATAGTCTCTATTCTAGTTGACCATTTTGAATTTCCTTAAATTTGGTATTAGTTTTTCGGGTTAACACAAGGTTGTATTTCCTGAATAAATATCTATGTATTTATTTACTTTTGGCTGTGTGGGGTCTTAGTTGCAGCATGTAGGATCTTCCTTGCCGTCTGTGGGATCTTTTCTTTGCAGCATGAGGGCTTTTTCTTGTAGTCTTTGTTGCCTGGAGGCATATGGGATATTAGCTCCCCAATAAGGAATCAAACTGAACTCCCCAGCTTTGGAAGGCAGATTCTTAACCATTGGACCGCCAGGGAAGTGCCTGCACATTTATTTATAAGTGTAGCCAAAGATGATACAAAGAACACAATTTCATTTAATTGATTGAGTCATCATGAATCAATTCAATATCCTCCTAAAAAAAAGGCTGATGGAGTGATGAATGGAAAGAACCTTGACACATAGTTGGAAGACATAAGTTGAAATTCCAAATTTTTTGTTTAATAGCAATGTGGTCCTTGGAAAAATTTCTCTGTTACTGAGCTCCAGTTCCCTCATGTTTAAATGAGCTTTTTAGACCAGATAAATCTAAAGTTCTTTTTAGTTCTTCAGTCTTATAATCCTGTAGAAGAGGCACACACACAACAAGAAGAGAACACAGGCTTCCCTGATGGCTCAGTGATAAAGAATCCACCTGCCAATGCAAGAGATGCATGTGTGATCCCTGGTCAGGAAGACCCCCTGGAGAAGGAAATTGCAACCCATTCCAGTATTCTTGCCTGGGAAATCCCATGGACAGAGGAGCCTGGCAGGCTACAGTCCATGGGGTCATAAAGAGTAAAGCATGCCTAAACAACAACAGTGGAAAAGAAAATGTGAAAGTTAAAATGTTAGTCTCTCAGTCATGTCTGACACTTTGTGACTCCATGGACTGTAGCCAGCCAGGCTCCTCCGTACATGAAATTCTCCAGCCAAGAATACTGGAGTGGGTTAGCTATTTCCTTCTCCAGAGGATCTTCCTGACCCAGGGATAAGAACCCAGGTCTCCTACTGGCAGATTCTTTACGGTCCAAGTGACCAGGGTAGCCATCCAAAAATGTTATTACCACAATGTTTAAGTTTATTGTCCATACATTTAATGTCAAGTATCAAGGTCAGTGGAGAGCTATTGTAGACTAGAGTTCACAATAGTATGGACTAGAAAGTAGCCCTTTGAAAAGACTGAATAAGAAACTAATTCACACTTTTTGTCCCTTTCAAGATGACTGCTAGATAATTTTTATTATGTGGTAATGAGATGGATTGAGGAACTTTTTACATTTTTTTCCCATGCTTTTTGCTACAAGGTTTGGTTTGAAAGTAGCCAGTGAACAAGCAGCTGGTATTTTATCTCAGGTCAAGATTTCTGGCCCTGTCAAATGTGTCATGGGGGAAACTTCAGTTACAGCTGCTTATCATTCATGACTTGTCACCCAAGATTAACACCATTGACTAAGACTAAGCTGGTGACATGCTATAAAAACTTATGATTGTGCTCACTGTAAATCAAAAGTCACTGCTGGTCTACCTGTCTGAGTTCTGTTTTCTGTTGCTTCAACACTTTTGTCTACATCATTTTAGAGAAGGTCAAGCTGCCTGCCATGTCTTCTCACTGCATGACATAAGGTGAGAAAGTCTGAGATCAGATAGTAGAAATGGGTGTAAGACTTGACACTTCCCAAGGTAAAAGGCAACTTTATAGCAACAGAGAAGGGGTGGGGGAAGATTTGGAAACAGCAAGTATGGGTTAGGAAGATAAAAAGTTTAGTTTTGGACATTTTGAGGTAGAGATGCCTAGTGGACACACATGAGGAATTTTCTAGAAGGCAGTTAAATATTTGAGCTGTGTATTTAAGGGAGAGATCAATAGTATGTTTCCTAAGTGCTGTCTTTATCCAGTTTTGAAGTCATGGCCAATAATTCTCAGTTCTATCCTGCCCTTTGTCTTCTTCTCTTATCAAGTTCTAATACATCTTGCTACAATATACACATACCCAAATTCAAGAGGTCCCCAGACATGTAATATCCTGAGACAGTCCCCTCATTCTTGGACCCGCAAAATTACTCAAAATATCCAGACTTGAGGAATCCAGTGAAACTAACTAACCCCACCATATTTACCATAAGTACACCCGCTTTTACAGTTCTAGCTTGTGGTTACCCTATCCCAAGATACAACCCTCTGGGTGGTCCTGCATGGCAGCCTTCTCTCATTTAGATCTGTAAGTAACAAAGAATGTTGCCTATTCAAGTGTTTTTGTTTTGTTTCTCACCATTAAAAAGATCTTTAATAAATCTTGTAGCGAAAATGTTAGTCTCTCAGTCATGTCTGACTCTTTGCAACCCCATGGACTGTAGCTTGGCAGGCTCCTCCATCCATGGAAATCTCCAGGCATGGATACTGGAATGGGTTGCAGTTGCCATCTCCAGGGCATCTTCCCAACCCAGGGATCAATCTCGAGTGTCCTTTGTTGCAGGCAGATTCTTTACCATCTGAGCCACCAAGGAAGCCCTTAAATCCTGTAACACAAGGTCAAAACTGGAAATACAAATGTGGAAACTTTTAGTATCAAATACTCTTCTGGTACATCATAGAAAACTATTAGGAGAGCATTAACAGCTTTATCTTTAGTGTTTTACTGTTGCTGTGATTCAGCCCTGGATAGCTGGGTGCTTGATATGACTTGAATCTTCCCCTTAAGAGGCATATCCTGGCCTTATGAAATGCACATCAGCTTAGGGACCTCAAGATGACTACTGTCATCCTTCCTGTTTCACCTTTGCTGGCTCTCTTGCTACACGAGATATTGTGATGGTAAAATCATAGGATTTGCTAACATGACTGATAAGAATCAGAAGATCAAGTGGTAGATCTCAGTGTATTTAAAGGAATATCAACCAGTCCCTTGCAAAGAAAATCAATTCCAAAGCATGTAGCAGATGAACTGATAATCACAGAAGTCCTTGGTAAAATATTGACTGACCTGACTTGGGTGTATGGATGGATAAACAGATAGATAAAGATATGCATATAGATATAGACAGATGTATATAGAAATCTGGTGCCTTTGAATAGAGAGTGATCAAAAGAAAAGTGTTAGAAGCAGCAATGTTTTCTAGTGTATCCCACAAAAGGCTTAGACAAGGAAGAATCTCTCTTTCCTATCTCATTTCTAGCCATCCCCTCCTTCTCCACAGATAAAACCTTTACTTCCATACACATATTTATACCAGCCTCAGCTCTGACCTTTACTTTCTTTCTCTGATTATAGATATACAGGAAACCTTATCACGGTTAACCCCTTTCAGTGCTGTGAGCTTTTGACAGCATAGACTCCAGTGGAATTGCAACAAGTTGGCCTGCTTATCTTCAGCATTCCCAGAAAAACTGAATATATTAGAGCTTTTATTTGGATTAATTTGTGGTTCTGCCATTGATTTAATTTATCCATTGGTCTTTTGTACACTTATATTTTTATGCTATATTTGTTTTACCAGCTAATTAATGGACATATCCTACCATTAGTTAAACCAGCTTTTTCTTTCTATATTCATTCATATATTATTAATCATTTGAAACCAACCTCACCATACTTCTTCTTTCATGGCATTTTTTGACTATTCTAAGCTGATCTGAATTTTATCAACTTTGAACTTAAATAACAGAGAGAAACTTCCTAAACTATGCAAAGAGGGAACATAAAGAAAGGATATCTTAATATATTTCCTGTATATTAGGCATACACAGTCTAGGTGGGAAGTTCAGAATAAGAAATGAGAGGTTGGGTGATGTAAAAAGACTCAGACAATGCATATTTGGGGTATATCATCTTCAAGTTTTAGAAGTGATTCTGGCTTTCAAGAAGTGGCTGTCTCAAGCCTGTGGTCACTGTATTAGAAAACACAATCATGTGCTATAATTTCATTTGGATATTGAAACTCAAACACATATCGTATCACAAAATAGCTTCCTTAGTAGGGAGAGTCCCCTTACACTTTCTGCTTTCTCTGGGGTCTCCCAGGATGAGAAAGCCATGCAGAATGGCATTTCTATTCTTGCTCATGCCCTTCTGGGGCTTTCCATGTTTTTCTCCTATTTCTCTGTCTTTTCTCCACTTTGCCCTTCTTTTCTCTTTGTCTTTCTTGCCTTTGTTCTCTTTCTCTGAGGACCCTTCTGCTTGACTCTGATTTCCTTTGACTTTCCAAATTTAATTTTCATTTTCTGAAGCTCATTCATCTCTTAATAATTTGTATATGGAGATTGGGGCCTGGGCAGAAAAATATCCCACCAAGACTTCCTAAAATAAAGATGCATTCATTTCCTCTCAATGTCCCCATTTGCCTTAGAAAGTTGCATCCTAAAATAAAAAAAAAAAAAAAGTTGCGTCCTTTGGAGGTTTTGTGACTCAGAGGTGATGATATTTAAGGAGGAAAATGAGCCATTTTTCATCAGTACCACTCCTTCCCACTTGTGTTAAGATGTGATTGGGACAAGGGGATTAGAGAGACCAACACAACATTTAAGATGTTGCTTGCTTAAGTTCACAAAGTCTGCCTTTTCAGTTTTGGTTTAATTATTAGTCAAAGTTTCTGCTTAAATCTGCTTAATATTGGGATTTTTGACATGTCATGATAAGGTTCTTTTCAATTTATAATTACATTCTCTATCTAATCATGGATGGTTGGAACTTTTTAGTGTAGGAATGACTTTTGTTCCTCAATTAGAGAGAAGAGATTTGCACAAATATGCCCAGAGGAGCAAAAACACTGCCTTATATAGTAATATAAAGCCAACATTTTATATTTAAATTCTTTATGAGAATTTTGAAAGATTAGGGATATGGATTTATGAGAAAGGTGTCTTAAAGAAAAAAGAGGGAAGATGGATTTGATGGGAAAAATTCTCAAGTTTTGTAAGATAAAATCTTGTTCTATTCCACATATTTTCTAAGCAAGTATCTTGAAAAACACAGTGTTTTTAAGTATTAGGAAACTGGGATATGCATTATAGAAAATGCCATCAAAATATTTTTGTGGGTGATTGCATATACACACATTCATAAGCATTCTTTTTCATACTTTCACAAATATACATACACATACAGAAATATATGCACGTGTGGGCACAGACACTCAGATTTAGGATGGACTGTCATAGGACTTGGCAGTGTTCATTAATCTTTGTTTGGCAGGGTTAGTGAGAGGGCTGTATTTTTTCATAAGGAATTACTTTTTTATTTTGTTAGAAAATGAAATTGTTACAAAAAATTATGGGCAGAAGACCTAAAGAGAAATTTCTCCAAAGAAGACACACAGATGGCCAAGTACATGAAAAGATGCTTAGCATCACTAATTACTAGAGAAATTCAAGCCAAAAATACAATGAGCTATCACCTCACACTCTTCAGAAAGGCCATAATTAGAAAATCTACTAACATTAAATGCTGGAAAGGGTGTGGAGAAAAGGGAGTCCTCTTGCACTGTTGGTAGGGATGTAAATTGATACAGCCACTTTGGAGAATAGTGTGGAGGTTCCTTAAAAACCTAAAAATAGAACTACCATATGGCCAACTAACCCCACAACTGGGCATATACCCAGAGAAAACCATAGTTCATAAAAACACATGCACCCCAATGTTTATTGTGGTACTATTTACAATAATCAGGGCATAGAAGCAACCGAAGTGTCCATCAACAGAGGAATGGATAAAGAAGATATGGTACATATTTACAGTGGAATATTACTCAGCCATATAAATGGGACTAAGTAGGATCATTTGTAGAAACATAAATGGACCTAGAGACTGTCATATAGTGAATTAAGTCAGAAAGAGGAAAACAAAAGTCATGTATTAATGAATATATGTGGAATCTAGAAAAATGGTATACATGATCCCATATGCAAAACAGAAGTTGACATAGTCTTAGAGAACAAACATATGGACACCAAGGGGAGAATGGGGATGTGGGATGAATGGGGAGATTGAGACGGACATGTATACACTGTATATGAAATAGATAACTAACGAGAACCCACTGCACAGTTCGAGAAACTCTACTCAGTGCTCTGTGGCAACCTAAATGGGAAGGGAATCCAAAAAAGAGGGGAATATATGTATACAGAGAGCCAACTCACTTTGTTGTACAGTAGAAAGTAACACATTATAATGCAACTATACTCCAATAAAAATTAATTTAAAAAATCTAGTTCTATAACCGCTTTGTGACTTTGTTTCCAGTTCACATAGAAAAAATAAAACTTGATTCTTCTTCCTTTTCAATGTTTCTTTCTTTTTTTATTTTTGAAAGACAGTCATTATGTTGCCTCTAGCCTTTTCTGTTTTGTCTAAGATACCTTGTTCTAGCTTCATGTTAAAAGCAAATTTCAAGGATGAGGTAATATTCACTATAGATTTGAAAAGCCATATGCCAATGAATTCAGAACTTATTTGTAGTGAACATAAATTAATTATTTTATGACACATAAAATATCCTCTATGAATTTCTTTGTATGAGCTATCCTATATGTTTCTTTCCTCTGATCTCAGTTTAAGGTGTTGTTGGATATTTAGCTAAGACCTGTGTTTCACTTTGTGCTTCACTTTACTACAATTTTCTGATTCTCTCTACTGGGTAAATACAGATACTCAACATACCATAATACTTATGATATTCTTTAATTGCCTCTACCTAATACATCCATTCTTACTCCTCTGACAACTCTCCATCAAATTTGTTTAGAAGTCAGCTAAAGCTTCACTATAAAACTATTGGAAATTTAAATACACTTCATCATTAAACAAATGAAATATGAACTAAATAAGGTAAAGGGCCAATTTCAGAAGCTAAGAGGTAAAGAAGCATAGATAAAAAAATGCCAAAAATATAAAAAATCAATTAAATGAACCAAAATAATTTACATGAAAAACAAGAAATTTACAGCAATAAGCAAGACAAAGAATGTTGTTTTGACAAATAAGCATATGAAATAAAAATGTTCAACATCATATGTTATTAGTGAACTACAGGTTAGATAAATGAGATATAAGTACACATCTACTAAGGTTAGATACAACTACACATCTACTAAAAACAGCTACAGTACATCTATACTATTGAATATTATTCAGTGATAAAAGGAAATGAGTTATCAGGATACAAAATGACATTGAGGAAACTTAAATGCAAATAGTTAAGTTAAATAAGCCAGCTGAAAAGCTACATGTATGATTGCAGATATATGATGCTAAAGGAAAAAGCAAATCTACAGAGACAGTAAAAATATCAGTGGCCACAGAGTTATGAGAAGGAAGAATAAGTAGAGAGAGTTCAAGGGATTTTGATGGCAGTGAAATTATTCTGTATGATACCACAATGATGGATATGATGTTATAATGGTCACACATATTGATATAATGCATATACACTGCCATATATATGACATTAAATATTGATCAAAACTCAGAATTGTACAATAAGTGAAAGTAGACCTATGGACATTAGATGATTATAATATATCAACATTTGTTAATTAGTTGTAACAAATGTTACACACTAACACAAATTAATAATATGGAAATTTGTATGAGAGGAGATGGAAAACACTTTGTATTTTTGGATCAATTGTTTTGTAAATCTAAAATGGCTTTAAAAAATAGAGCTATCAATTTAAAAAAGTCACTGGAGCCTATTATACAGAGTGAAGTAAGTCAGGAAGAAAAATACCAATATAGTATATTAACATATATGTAGAATTTAGAAAGATGGTAATGATGATCCTATATGCGAGACAGCAAAAGAGACACATATGTAAAGAACAGACTTTTGGACTCTGTGGGAGAAGGCACAGGTGGGATGATTTGAGAGAATAGCATTGAAACATGTATATTATCATATGTGAAACAGATCACCAGTCCAGGTTCAATGCTTGAGACAGGGTGGTGCTCTGGGCTGGTGCACTGGGATGACCCTCAGGGATGGGATGGGGAGGGAGGTGGGAGAGGGGATCAGGATGGGGACACATGTGCACCCATGGCTGATTCATGTCAGTGTATGACAAAAACTACTACTATATTGTAAAGAAATTAACCTCCAATTAAATAAATTAATTTAAAAAATTATACAATGCTTTTCTCTTCTTAAAACTCTATATTCTAATGCAGGCAATGCAAATAAACTGCAACATAAAAATTTTGACATTAAAAAAAAATCCTGTTTTGAGAAAGTGTATAAAAGTACCCCTCTCAAGACTAAAAATTAAATCATGGAAAGACCATAAATAAATAAGTATCTGAAAGAAAATGAATATATATATATATATATACACACACACACATATATATATAATTGAATCACTATGCTATACAACTGAAACTGATGTAACCTTGTAAATCCACTCTACTCCAATAAAATTAATAAAAAAATCAGAAATTATTTTAAATATCAAAATAAAACACACTTAAAGATATGCAGATGACCAACTTTTAATCATTTTTATATAGAAACCTAAATGAAATAGATACTTTTCTGGAAAAAGTAACTCAAGAAAAGTGAATATAGTAAAAACATTTAGAGATAGCCTTGAAGGAGGCAATAATTGCTGTTAATACATAAGCACTCAGAAATGTAAAAATTAGGAAAATCTACATTGCTCATTTTGAGCTTTAATGACATTGTTATTAGAAATGGGACAGCAAATAAGATTGTTTATACCAACCAGTTTTTTTTTTTCAGATTCCAAATATATGTGTTAATATACAAAATCCATTTTTCTTTTTCTGAATTACTTCACTCTGTATGACAGTAGTGACACAGACATAGAGAACAAATGTATGGATACTAATAGGGAGAGAGGAGAGTGAAATGAATTGGGAGACTGGGATTGATATATATAGATACACTATTTATACTATGTATAAAATAGTTAACTAATGAGAACCTACTGCATAGCACAGGGAATTCTCCTCAATAGACTGTGGTGCCCTAAATGGGAAGGAAACCTGAAAAGCGGGAATATATGTGAACATATAGCTGATTACCTTGGATGGACAGTAGAAACTAACAAAACATTGTAAACCAACTATACTCCAATAAATATTTAAAAAAATAAAATCCAGTAAAAGATTTATAATAAAATCTTGCTTACTGAATAAAATATTTTTTACTTCTAGAAAACAAACACACAAAATAAGACATGGAACAGTAAAAATCCAGTAAAAAAAAAAAAATCAGAATATTTACTTAATAAAAGACCAAGTAAAGTAGAAATGAAATACATCTTTATAATCAGATGGAAGTATCTCCTTGGAATAGGAGATTATGTTTTAAAGTCTCATTTCAGACATTAAATTCAAGAGCAAGGAAAGGAAAACTTCTATTCAATATCATAGTTGAAGTGAACCAATTTGTAAAAGCATTAGAAAAACAAGTAGAATAAAATGTATAAAATCAGAAAGTGTCAAAATTTACGTGACTAGGAATTTAACTGATATACTTCATGAAAAGAATATTGCCAGTCTAAAATTACCATTGAGTTGGGTAATTATTTTTTGGCAAAATCTAATCTTCATGGAAAGTTTTGGAAATCTTCATGGAAGATTTGAAATCTTGAAAGTTTTGGAATCTTCATGGAAACTAATGGAAAGTTGTCCATACAAATGAAAAACACCTTTGTTACTGTAAAATAAGCAGGCAAATAAAACCTAAAGGGCTAAGAACATAAAAAATTCTGATTTGGTAGAATCTCCAGGTTCTCAAGAGAATGGAAAAAAAAAAAAATTCTACCTAGAGGGACCCAATATCAACCCAGGTCTCAAGGAAATCCCATATCTCAGACTAATATGAAATGGCAATATAAAACAAAAATAAGAAAAGATAACATCATGAGCGAGAGAAGAGAAAACACACATTATACTAAGATGCTCAAAGATTTCAGGTGTTATAATTATACCCAATAGAAAATGAGTATAATATAAGTACCTAAGTAAGTGAAATTTTGGAAAAATTAATGAGGTAAAAATATTATAACAAAATGACAAATTTTTTTAAAAAATGGAATTTCTAGAAATGAAAATATTAAGAAATGTTAAGTAAAAACAGTAGAATTTCAGCAGGGAGAGAGGCAAGAGAATGAAATTCTGTGAGGAGAAGTGAAAATGGAAGAACTAAAGGTAAGTAAGAATATCCTAAGACAAATAATAATTAAATATGAAAAAAAAGACAGACATTTTAGCCAACACCATAAAAATGAAGTATCCCTAGAGAATCTGAACTCTCTGGAGAACTGTGGGTAACCACAGCAATAGCTAACAGCAAACCCCAGCTAATTCCTTGCTATATTAACATGAAGAGGCCAGGTAGAAGGGAAGTTCGTCTTCAAGCGTAAAAAATAATTCAGTATCCATTGTCCTACACAATATGTTCAATTAACAATAAGAGATTAGGAGACTTATAGAAAGTAAATAATAAGAACAGTCTGAAGTGACAAAGCAGTCATGAGAACCAGACTCAGATATTACACAGGTGTTTGAATTATCAGATAAGAAACAAGAGTGCTGATAAATTAGGATGTCAAAAGCTCTAATGGAAAATGTACAAAATATAAAAGTTAAAAGAGGTAATTTCAGCAAAATAGAAGCAAGTTGTAATACTTTTTAAAAATGCTAGATATTAAAGAATAAACATATGAAGTGTATTTTTGATGAGCTTACCTGGACATTACACAAAGTTTAAAAAAAGATTCAGTAAACTTGAAAATAGATCAGGAGAAATTATAAAAATTTAATTGCAGTAAGACGTGCAACTTAAAAAGAGAATATCCAAGATTTGTGAGACATTATTAATCCATTTAAATTATACAAAAGTAGAATCCATTCAGAGAAGAAACAAGAGGGTGGAAACTATTTGAAGAAATTATGGCTGAACAATTACCAAAATTAATGACAGATACTACGTTACAGATCTTAAGCCCAGAAAAAAATAATTATTAAGAAAATAACCTTGAAAACAGAAAACACCAGAACATGCCATAAGTTAATTCAACCATATCAATAGCACTTTAAACATCTTTTAAAAACACCAAATGCAATGCAGATTTTCAGAACGCTATACTGTTCACAAGAAGTCAACATTAGATGTGTTTGTGTGTGTAAGTCACTTCAATCATGTCTGACTGGGAGATCTGAGAGAGATCTGAGAGATATCTGAGAGATCTGAGAATAAACAAATCCACAATTTTAGTTTGAAGCTCTAGAACTTTTCTCTTAGTAACTCATACACCAGTAAGTAAAAAATCTGCAAGACCATAGTTGACCAGAGCATAGCTAAAAACTAAATTATTAAGACATTGCAGTTTCATTGAAAGCATAGATGCAGATAAATAGAACAGAATAAAAAGTCATAAAAACACTATTTTTGACAAATGTTCAAAGGTATTTCAGTGGAGAAAATATAGTCCTTTCAATAAGTGGTGTTGTAATAACTGCACATTCATAAGAAAGAAAAGGAAACATCACATTTCTTATACAAACAGACATGCACACTTGCACCCACAAATCCAATCAGTCAGTCAGTTCAGTTGCTCAGTTGTGTCCAACTCTTTGCAACCCCATGAATCACAGCAGGCCAGGCCTCCCTGTCCATCATCAGCTCCCGGAGTTTACTCAAACTCATGCCCATGGAGTCGGTGATGCCATCCAGCCATCTCATTCTCTGTCACCCCCTTCTCCTCCTGCCCCCAATTCCTCCCAGCATCAGGATCTTTTCCAATGAGTCAGCTCTTCGCATCAGGTGGCCAAAGTATTGGAGTTTCAGCTTCAGCATCAGTCCTTCCAATGAACACCCAGGACTGATCTCCTTTAGGATGGACTGGTTGGATCTCCTTGCAGTCCAAGGGACTCTCAAGAGTCTTCTCCAACACCACAGTTCAAAAGCATCAATTCTTCGGTGCTCAGCTTTCTTCACAGTCCAACTCTCGCATCCATACATGACCACTGGAAAAACCATAGCCTTGACCAGATGGACCTTTGTTGGCAAAGTAATGTCTCTGCTTTTTAATATGCTGTCTAGGTTGGTGATAACTTTCCTTCCAAGGAGTAAGCGTCTTTTAATTTCATGGCTGCAGTCACCATGTGCAGTGATTTTGGAGCCCCAAAAAATAAAGTCTGACACTGTTTCCACTGTCTCCCCACCTATTTCCCATGAGGTGTTGGGACCAGTTTCTGAATGTTAAGCTTTAAGCCAACTTTTTCACTCTCCTCTTTCACTTTCATCAAGAGGCTTTTTAGTTCCTCTTCACTTTCTGCCATAAGGGTGGTGTCATCTGTATATCTGAGGTTATTGATATTTCTTCTGGCAATCTTGATTCCAGCTTGTGCTTCTTCCAGCTCAGCATTTCTCATGATGTACTCTGCATATAAGTTAAATAAGCAGGGTGACAAATCCAATAGATCAGAGTATAGTGTAAGTTATAAATCTCTAATAATTCTAGATAAAAGCAGGAGAATTTATGTAACTTTGGGTTTGGTGATGAATTTATAGACATGACATCAAAAATTTTTAATTAAAAATGTTGTTTTGAGAAATGCACTTTTAAGAGAATAAAAGGACAAACCATGAATTGTCAGAATGGCATTTTAAAACGTATTTATGCAAAGGTACTTGAATCAAGAACATATAAAGAACTCTTGGAACTCCAAAGTATAAACAATGCAATAAAAATTGGGCAAAATATCTGACTAGTGACCCCAGAATGAAATATACACTGCAACCAGTAAAGTAAATGTATTACAAATGTTTAAGCATAACATAAATGAAGTAGGTAGAGAACTGATCTAAGTAACTTTGAAAAGCAATAATTTTCTAAATACTGTAAGGCTAAACAGAAAACTGTATGTAGACCCTGTACCGTAGTTGGTAACTCTACTTCTCATGGGAGATATGGCTTAGCAATTCTTAAACTGCTTTACATGGATCCTATGAACAAACAACTAAAGTGCAGATAATGAGGACCCAAGTGTCCCATTGCCAGAGTCAGAAGCTACAAATAAGCAAGGGAGAAGATCAGAATGAACTCTGATCTGCTGAATCAGAGTTGGAGATATTAGAGGTTTGTGTGTGTGTGTGTGTATGTATATATATACATTGTGTGTACTTGAAACATACATACACAGAAAGGTACATTCCAAAATACAGATACATGGGATTGTTGACATTGACAGACTAGCATCAAGCAGCATTCAGTTCAGTTCAGTTCAGCCGCTCAGTTGTGTCCAACTGTTTGTGACCCCATGAATCACGGCACGCCAGGCGTCCCTGTCCATCACCAACTCCCAGAGTTTACTCAAACTCATGCCCATCAAGTCGGTGATGCCATCCAACCATCTCATTCTCTGTCATCCCTTCTCCTCCTGCCCCCAATTCCTTCCAGCATCAGGGTCTTTTCCAATGAGTCAGCTCTTCGCATCAGGTGGCCAAAGTATTGGAGTTTCAGCTTTAGCATCAGTCCTTCCAATGAACACCCAGGACTGATCTCCTTTAGGATGGACTGATTGGATCTCCTTGCAGTCCAAGGGACTCTCAAGAGTCTTCTCCAACACCACAGTTCAAAAGCATCAGTTCTTCGGTGCTCAGCTTTCTTCACAGTCCAACTCTCACATCCACACATGACTGCTGGAAAAACCAAAGCCTTGACTAGACGGACATTTGTTGGCAAAGTAACATCTCTGCTTTTTAGTATGATATCTGGGTTGGTAATAACTTTCCTTCCAAGGAGTAAGTGTCTTTTAATTTCATGGCTGCAATCACCATCTGCAGTGATTTTGAAGCCCCCCAAAATAAAGTCTGACACTATTTCCACTGTTTCCCCATCTATTTCCTATGAAGTGATGGGACCAGATACCATGATCTTACTTTTCTGAATGTTGAGCTTTAAGCCAATTTTTTTCACTCTCCTCTTTCACTTTCATCAAGAGGCTTTTTAGTTCTTCACTTTCTGCCACAAACAAGCAACATTAGCATTCTTTTATTGGTTTCTAAAAGCTTTCTCCTTAGAGAGAGTTGTGGAGAGAAGGGAAAGTTCAGATATGGCTTGAATCTTAAAATAATAGAAAATAAATAAGAAAAAAGAAAAGATGAAAGCATGTCAAACGGACACAGTAACCAAACTGAAAAAGATGCCAAAGCCTAAGCAGAAATCATTAGAGCATATATTTGTATATATAAAATCAGAAACATACAGGGAATTGAATGAATAAGTATTTCTTAGGAGAATCCTTATAGAAATAAAGAAATAGAAAATCAGTATTTGAGTACCACAATAATTGCAGAAAAAAAAATCAACTGCCAAAAATAATAGATAAATTTATAGAAAAAATTAGGAGAGTTGTAAAGCCTCAGAAATCTCTCCCCAAATATCTTTACTGATTACACTGGTGGTTTTAACATGTGTCCACAAATTATTTGATATGCCTCCTCCTAGCAGGTGAAGTTTAATTTTCCTTTTTCCTGTGTTTTGGCTAGAAGGAGTACCTTGCTTTTTCTTTTTTTTTAAGGAACAACATATGGAAAGAAAACTTGTAAATTTACATTGCAGACTTTATATTGGCAGTAGTTTTTCAGTCACTAAGTCATGTCTGACTGTGATCCCGTTGACTGCAACACACCAGGCTCCTCTGTCCTCCAATATCTCCTGGAGTCTTCTCAAATTCATGTCCATTGAGTAAGTGTTGCTATCTAATCATCTCATCCTCTGCTACTTCCTTCTCCTTTTGTCTTCATTCTTGCCCAGCATCAGGATCTTTTAGAAATGAGTCAGCTCTTCACATCAGGTAGCCAAAGAACTGGAGTTTTAGCTTCAGCACTTTTGCACAACAAAGGAAACTATAAGCAAGGTGAAAAGACAGCCCTCAGATTGGAAGAAAATAATGGCAAATGAAGCAACAGACAAAGGATTAATCTCAAAAATATACAAGCAACTCCTCCAGCTCAACTCCAGAAAAATAAATGACCCAATCAAAAAATGGGCCAAAGAACTAAACAGACATTTCTCCAAGGAAGACACACAGATGGCAAAAAAACACATGAAAAGATGCTCAACATCACTCATTATCAGAGAAATGCAAATCAAAACCACAATGAGGTACCATTACACGCCAGTCAGGATGGCTGCTATCCAAAAGTCTACAAGCAATAAATGCTGGAGAGGGTGTGGAGAAAAGGAAACCCTCTTACACTGTTGGTGGGAATGCAAATTAGTACAGCCACTATGGAAAGCAGTGTGGAGATTTCTTAAAAAGCTGGACATAGAACTGCCATATGATCCAGCAATCCCACTTCTGGGCATACACACCGAGGAAACCAGATCTGAAAGAGACACGTGCCCCCACAATGTTCATCGCAGCACTGTTTATAATAGCCAGGACATGGAAGCAACCTAGATGCCCATCAGCAGACGAATGGATGAGGAAGCTGTGGTACATATACACCATGGAATATTACTCAGCCATTAAAAAGAATTCATTTGAATCAGTTCTAATGAGAAGGATGGAACTAGAGCCCATTATACAGAGTGAAGTAAGCCAGAAAGATAAAGATCATTACAGCATACTAACACATATATATGGAATTTAGAAAGATGGTAATGATAACCCTATATGCAAAACAGAAAAAGAGACTCAGATGTATAGAACAGACTTGTGGACTCTGTGGGAGAAGGCGAGGGTGGGATGTTTCAGGAGAACAGCATCGAAACGTGTATATTATCTAGGGTGAAGAAGATCACCAGCCCAGGTTGGATGCATGAGACAAGTGCTCGGGCCTGGTGCACTGGGAAGACCCAGAGGGATAGGGTGGAGAGGAGGGTGGGAGGAGGGACTGGGACGGGGAATACATGTAAATCCATGGCTAATTCATTTCAATGTATGACAAAAACCACTGCAATGGTGTAAACTAATTAGCCTCCAACTAATAAAAATAAATGGGGGAAAAAACAAAGCACCAGTCCTTCTAATGAATATTCATGATTGTCTTCCTTTAGGATTAACTGGTTTGATCATTTTGCAGTCCAAAAGACTCTCAAGTCTTCCTTCTCCAGCACCACAGTTCAAAAGCATCAAGTCTTTGGTGGTCAGCTTTCTTATGGTCCAATTCTCACATTCATACATGAATACTGAAAAACCATAGCTTTGACTGTCTGGACCTTTGTCCTCAAGGTAATATCTCTGCTTTTTAGTATGTTCTCTAGGTTTGTTATAGCTTTCCTTCCAAGGAACAAATATCTTTTAGTTTAATGGCTGCAGTCACCACCTACAATGGTTTTGGAACCCAAGAAAATAAAAGCTGTCACTACTTTCACTTTTTCACTTTTCAGTTGTCATGAAGTGAAGTGACCTAATGCCATGATCTCACCATGATTTTTTAATGTTGAGTTTCAATCCAGCTTTTTCATTCTCCTCTTTGACACTCATCAAGAGATATTTTAGTTCCTCTTCACTTTCTGCCATTAGAATGATGTCATCTGCATATCTTAAGTCGTGTCCTATGGTTTGCAACCCACGAACTGCAGCACACCAGACTACCCTGTCCTTCACTATCTCCCTGTGTGCTCAAACTCATGTCCTTTGAGTCAGTTATGCCATCCAATCATCACATCCTCTGTTTTCCCCTTCTCCTCTTGCCCTCAATCTTTCCTAGCATTAGAGTCTTTTCCAATGAGTTGGCTCTTCGCATCAGGTGGCCAAAATATTGGAACTTCAGCATCAGTCCTTCCAATGGATATTTAAGGTTGATTTCCTTTAGGATTGACTGATTTGATCTCCTTGCTCTCCACGGGATTCTCAAGAGTCTTCTCCAGCACCACAATTCAAAAGCTTCAGTTCTTTGGTGCTCAGTTTTCTTTATGGCCTAACTCTCACATCTATAAGTAACTACTGGAAAACCATGGCTTTGACTAGATGGACCTTTGTCTGCAAAGTGAGGTTTCTGTTTTTTAATAAGCTGTCTAACTTTGCCAATAGCTTTTCTTCCAAGCATTGTGTCTTTTAATTTCATGGCTGCAGTCACAATCCTCAGTGATTTTTGATCCCAAGACCATGAAATCTGTCTCTGGTTCCACTTTTTCCCCATCTATTTGCCATGAAGTAATGGGGCTACATACCATGATCTTAGTTTTTGTATGTTGAATTTTAAGTCAGATTTTTCACTCACATCTTTCACCTTCATTAAGAGGCTCTTTAGTTCCTCTTCACTTTCTGCCATTAGGGTGGTTTCATCTGCATATCTGAGGTGTTGATATTTCTCCCAGCAAACCTGATTTCATCTTGTGAATCATCTAGCCTGGCATTTTGCATGATGTACTCTGCATGCAAGTTAAGTAAGTAGGATGATAATATAGCATTGTTTCACTCATTTCCCAATTTTGTACCAATTCTAAGTATTGCTTCTTTACCTGCATAGAGGTTTCTCAGGAGATAAGTAAGGTGGTTTGGTACTCCCATCTCTTTAAGAATTTTCCACAGTTTGTTGTGATCCACACAGTCAAAGCCTTTAACATACTCAATGAAGCAAAAGTAGATGTTTTTCTGGAACTCCTTTGCTCTCTCCATGAACCAATGAATAAGTGTTGGCATTTTGATCTCTGGTTCCCTGCTTTTTCAAAATCCAGCTTGTACATCTAGAAGTTTTTGGTTCATGTACTGTGGAAGTCTAACTTGAAGGATTTTGAGCATAACCTTGAGAGCATTTGACATGGGCAATTGTACAGTAGCTTATACATTCTTTACCATTGCCTTTTTTGGGGATTGGAATGAAAACTGACCTTTTCCAGTCCTGTGGCCACAGCTGAGTTTTCCGAATTTGCTGGCATATTGAGTATAGCACATTAACAGCATCATCATTTAGTATTTGAAATAGCTCAGCCGGAATTAATTCATCCCCACTACCTTTGTTCATAACCAGGTTTCCTAAGGTCCATTTGACTTCGCACTCCAGGATGTCCAGTTCTAGGTGAATGACAACACCACCATGATTATCTGGTCATTAAGATTTTTTTTTTTTAAATTGTTCTCTGGTGTTGGAGAAGACTCTTGAGAGTCTCTTAGACTGCAAGGAGACCCAACTTGTCAATCCTAAAGGAAACCAGTCCTGAATATTCATTGGAAGGACTGATACTGGAACTCCAATACTTTGGCCACCTGATGTGAAGAACTGACTCATTGGAAAAGACCCTGATGCTCGGAAAGATTGAAGGCAGGAGGAGAAGGGGATAACAAAGGATGAGATGGTTGGATGGCATCACTGATGTGATGGACTTGAGTTTGAGTTGGCTCTGGGTGTTGGTGATGGACAGGGAAGCCTGGCGTGCTGCAGTCCATGGAGTTGCAAAGAGTCGGACATGACTGAGCGACTGAACTGAACTGAACTGTGTATTCTTACCACCTTTTCTTAGTCTCTTCTGCTTCTGTTAGGTCCTTTCCATTTCTGTCCTTTATCATGTCCATCCTTGCATAAAATAGTCCCTTGATATCTATAATTTTCTTGAAGAGATCTCTAGTCTTTCCCTTTTCCCCTGTTTCTTTGTACTTTTCATTTAAGAAAGTCTTCTCTCTTCTTGCTAGTCTCTGGAACTCTGCATTCAGTTGGGTGTCTCTTTCCTTTTTTTTTTTTTTTTCACCTTTCACATCTCTTCTTTCTTCTGCTCTTTGTAAAGCCTCCTCAGACAATCACTTTGCCTTCTTGCATTTCTTTTTATTTGGGATAGTTTGTGTTGCTGCCTCCTGTACAATGTTAGGAATGTCTGTCGATAGTTCTGGCACTCTGTCTACCAGATCTAATCCCTTGAATCTATTTGTCACGTCCACAGCATACTTGTAAGGGATTTGATTTATGTCACACCTAAATGGCCTAGTTTTTCCTACTTTCTTCAATTTAAGCTTGAATTTTGCAATAAAGTGTTCCTAATCTGAGTCACAATTAGCCCAGGTCTTGTTTTTGCTGATGATATAGAGCTTCTTCATCTTTGCCTGCAAGGAAAACAATCAGTCTGATTTTGGTATTGACCATCTGGTGTTGTCTATTTGTAAACTCTTCTTTTGGGCTGCCGGGAAAGGGTGTTTGCTATGACCAGTGAGTTCTTTTGCCAAAACTCTGTTAGCCTTTGCCCTACTTCATTTTGTGCTGCAAGGCCAAACTTGCTTGTTATTCCCTGTTTCTCTTGACTTTCTACTTTTGCATTCTAATCCTCTATGATGAAAAAGAACTCCTTTTTGGTGTGAGTTCTAGAAAATGTTTCAGGTCTTCATACAGCTGGTCAACTTCAGCTTCTTCAGCATCAGTGGTTAGGGCATAGACTTGAATTACTGTGATGCTAAATCATCACGGTAATTTTTGCTTTGGGAACAAACTTAGATCATCCTGTCATTTTTGAGGCTATACCTAAGTACTGTATTTCAACTCTTTTGTTAACCATGCAGGCTACTCCATTCCTTCTAAGGGAATTTTATCCACACAGTAGTAGATATAATAGTGATCTGATATAAATTCACTCATCCCTGCCCATTTCAGTTCACTAATTCCTATGATGTTGTTCAATCTTGTCATCTCCTGTTTGCCCACATCCAATTTACCTTGATTCATGGACTTTACATTCCAGTTTCTTATTCAATATTGTTCTTTACAACCTTTACTTTCAGACCTTACTTTCACCACCAGACACATCCATAACTGAGCATCCTTACAACTTTGGTCCAGGCTTTCATCTTTCTGGAGTTATTAGTAATTGCCCTCCTCTCTTCCCAGTAGCATATTTTTCACCTTCCCAATAATGTAGGAACTCATCTACTGGTGTCATATCTTTTTGCCTTTTCATATTGTTCATGGGGTTCTCTAGGCAAGAATACTGGAACAGGTGCCATTTCCTCCTCCAGTGGACAACATTTTTCAGACTTCTTCTCTATGACCCATCCATCTTGGGTGGCCCTGCAGGGTGTGGCTCATAGCTTCATTGAGTTACACAAGTCCCTTTGCCACTACAAGGCTGTGATCCATGAAGTGACCACATCATCTTAATCAAATGATCAAGTTTAACATCCTGAATAATGCCATGTTAATATCATATTTCCTCTGATATTAGAAGGAGGGCATTTCTCTTCTGTGGTAGTCTTCCTTAATGTCCATAAGAAACATCATACAGACTAAGAGTGAGAGATAATCTATAAATGTCAACATCATGAAAAGCAAAGAAAAAAATAAGAAATTGTCAAATTAGAGGTTATTAAGTAGACATAATCATTAAATGCAAAGTGGTATTCTCTATGAGATCCTAAACCAGAAAAAGGATATTAGTGTAAAAACTTATAAAATCTGAATAAGTCTGTGTTAGTTAACACAACTTCATACATTTTAACTTCTTAGATTTTTAACAAATGTATATTGATTTTGTTGCTGTAGTGCCCTAAGTCATGTCCAACTCTTTTGTGAGCCCATGAATTATAGCCCACCAGACTCCTCTGTCTCTGGGGTTTCCAAGGCAAAAGTATTAGAATGGGTTGTCATTTCCTTCTCCAGGGAATATTCTGGACCCACGGTGGAACCTGTGTCTCCTGCATTGGTAGGCAAATTCTTCACCAGTGAGCCACTAGGGGAGCTCACATATTGGTTAGGTAAGATGTTAATATTTGTGGAAACTGAGGGGAGGGGGCATGGGAACTTTGTGTACTATCTTTGCAAATCTGTAAATCTAAAATTATTTCAAGGTAAAAATAAATATAATAAATTTGTAAATGTTTTCCCTGCTCTGAAATGTTTTTCTTTTAGTAACTCATCTTGGGAGATGTATCTTTATAGAAAGATTTTTATCTGTTGGTTTGTTTTATTCAGTGGTTATTGGATGACTATTTCTATTGGTTTTCTTTTGAGTCAGTTTTGACATTTTTGCGTGAAAATGTGTTTGATTTCAAGTTTATTGGACTAGTACTATTTATTATACTATTTTATTCCTTTTTAAATTCTACTAGTGCCTGTTATTTATGTGTTTGCATTGTGCTTGTTCAGTCTCATCAGAAGTGTCTATTTTGTTATATTTTAAAACACATACATACAGAGGAGTATTTAACTGTTTGGTGTCTGTAACATTGTTTTCCATTTAATTAGCTTCTTTTCCAAAAATTATATTTTCTTTACACTCTCTTGAGAGTTAGTTTTCTTTCTTTTAACATTCATACTTGTATTATTGTTTTAACCTAATTTAAGAATAAACATTTAGGGATGTGTATTGCCAAGTATGTGCTAATTTGTATAATAATTCTATTCTACAATTTTAGGATAAATATAGGTTGTAAACATTTTGCTATCTTCATTATTATTCTTTTCTTGATCATTAAGTTGTTTTTAATATGTTTGTGGTTCAGATGGTAAAGCGTCTGCCTACAATGCAGGAGAACTGGGTTTGATTTCTGGGTCGGGAAGATCACCTGGAGAAGGAAATGGCAACCCACTCAGTATTTCTGCCTGGAAAACCCCATGGATGGAGAATCTTGGTAGGCTACAGTCCATGGGGTCACAGAGAGTCAGACACCACTGAGTGACTTCCCTCAGTTTCCTATTTCCTAAATATATGTGATTTTTCTGTTTAGCATTTTGTTATTGCTTTCTACTTGCATTGTGGCAATGAACATGATTCTTATTACATCAGTTATTCTAAATTTGTTGAAACTTACTTCACAACCAAGTGTGTAGCTATTGTTTATAAATGTTCCATATATACTTAAGAAGTGTGTGTTTTCTGTGCTTACTGGGCATGCTGTTCTATATCTGCCTGTTAGATCAATCTTGTTAATGTGTAGTTCAAATCCTCTACATCCTTCCTGATTGATCTATTAACTACTGTGAGTACTGTGTTAAAATCTCCTGCCATTATGGTACAGTTCAGTTCAGTTGCTCAGTCCTGTCCGACTCTTTGCAACCCCATGAGTAGCAGCTCGCCAGGCCTCCCTGTCCATCACCAACTCCTGGAGTTTACTCAAACTCATGTCCATCAAGTTGGTAGCCCTCCAGATTTCTCTGTCCATGGTGATTCTCCAGGCAAGAATACCGGAGTGGGTTGCCTTGCCCTTCTCCAGGGGATCTTCCCAACCCAGGAGCCAAACTGGGATCTCCTTCATTGCAGGTGGTTTCTTTACCAGCTAAGCTAAATGTCTTTATTTCTCCCGGTGCTTAAACATAGTTTAATTTCACATATATTCTAGGTTGACAGTTATACTCTTGTCAATAAACTGAAAAAAAGAAAAATCCCCCAAATCTACTAAATTCAATTGTTTTTCTTTAAAAAAAAAAAGTACTGTTAGTTTAATTATCTGGAGAAGGAAATGGCAACCCACTCCAGTATTCTTGCCTGGATAATCCTGTGGACAGAGGAGCCTAGTGGGCGGCTGTCCATTGGGTCGCACAGACTTGGATATAAGTGAAGCAACTTAGTATGCATGCATGCATTGGAGAAGGAAATGGCAACCCACTCCAGTGTTCTTGCCGGAGAATCCCAGGGACAGAGGAGCCTGGTAGGCTGCCGTCTATGGGGTCACACAGAGTGAGACACGACTGAAAAAACTTAGCAGCCGCAGCAGTTTAATTATCATTGTTTTCAGTGTTCCCTACCCTTTCCCACTGGCTATTTTTGAGACAGTCTCTTTTGGAGGCTTCTGTTTTATATTTAATGGTGTGGATTTCAGAATTTTTATTGATCTTGTTTGGTATGATTTTTGTGTTCATAAACTATGCTTTTGGCATATAGTAATCATTTTTCAGTATTATTTATTAAAAGCACCTTCCTTTCTCCATCTAGTTGTCTTTGGATGTTTGTCAAAATCAGTTTATTGTGTGTGTGTGTGTGGACTATTTTTGGCTTTTCATTCTAATTAATTTATATATCTGCTGCTGCTGCTGCTAAGTCGCTTCAGTCGTGTCCGACTCTGTGCGACCCCATAGACAGCAGCCCACCAGGCTCCCCTGTCCCTGGGATTCTCCAGGCAAGAACATTGGAGTGGGTTGCCATTTCCTTCTCCAATGCATGAAAGTGAAAAGGGAAAGTGAAGTTGCACAGTCGTCTGACTCTTTGTGACCCCATGGACTGCAGCCCACCAGGCTCCTCCATCCATGGGATTTTCCAGACAAGAATACTGGAGTGGGGTACCATTGCCTTCTCTGAATTTATATATCTATCCTTTGTCAATATCACACTGTATTTATTAATACAACTTTGTATATGCCTTAAAATCAGGTTATGAGCATACCCAAACTTTGCTCCTCCTTTTCAAAATTGTTTGGCTGCTCAAATTCCTTTTCTATTATATACACATTTTTAAATTTGCTTTTCCATATCTAAAAAAAAATGCTGAGACATTGACTGGGATTATATTGAATATACAAATCAAGTAGGAGAGAACTAACATCTTGGCAATTGTGTATATTAGTCTATGAATTACAACTACATTAATGCTATATTACACAGTTTATTTAGATTTTCTCTAATTAGTCTTCAGTGTTTTGTACTTATCTCTCTACTGAGTCTACCAATATTTTGTATATTTATAACAAACTATTTAATTGTTATAAATGTCTCTAGGTTTAGTATTAATTACTCTTTTATTTTTCCCTTCCTAATGTTGGTTATTTTGTGAAATCCCTTTTTCTTTTGGTCAGTCTGGCTTCAAATTTGTGAATTTCTTTTTCAGGATTGTTTTGGCTATTCAGAGTCTTTTCTGTTTCCATACAAATTTTTATATTATTTGCTCTAGTTCTGTGAAAAATGCCACTAATATTTGCATAGAGATTGCATTGAGTCTGTAGATTACTTTGAATAATATGGCCATTTTAACAATATAAATTCTTCCAATCCAAGAATACATCATATATTTCCATCTGTGTCATATACAATTTCTTTCATCAGTGTCAAATATTAATAGTTTTTTATTATCAGTATTTTACCTCCTTAAGTATATAGATTCCTGGGTATTTTATTCTTTTTGATTCAAAGGTAAATAACATTATTTCCTTAATTTCTTTATTTGATAGTTATTTGCTAATGTATAGAAATGCAACGGATTTTTTTAACTTTTTATTTTGTATTGGAGTATAGCCACTTAACATTGTTGTGATAGTTTCGGGTGGACAACAAAGGAACTCAGCCATACATATGCATGTATCCATTCTTCCGCTAACTCCCTTCCCATCCAGTCTACCACATAACCTTGAGCAGAGTTTCCTATGCTCTACAATAGGAACTTGTTGTTTATCAAGTTTAAGTATAGTAGCATGCACATGTTGATCCCAAACTCCATAACTATCCCTCCCCACCACCCCTTAAGCTACCATATATTCATTCTCTAAATCTGTGAATCTGATCTGTTTTGTAAATAAGTTCATTTGAATCATTTCTTTGTAGACTAAAGATATAAGGGATGCCAAATGATATTTTGCCTTCTCTGACTTATTTCACTCAGTATGACCATTATTTCTTCAAATATTCGTTTTTTCTCATTCTTGTCTTTTCCTACTTTGGGGCTTGTAATTGCATACACTTTAGTGTGGAGGAGAAGCGGAAGACAGAGAAAGAGATGGATGGCATCACCAACTCAATAGACATGAGTTTGAGTAAACTCCAGGAGTTGGTGTTGGACAGGGAGGCCTGGCGTGCTGCGATTCATGGGGTCGCAAAGAGTCAGACATGACTGAGCGACCGAACTGACTGACTGACACTTTAGTCTATTGAATGCTATCATGAAAATTATGGATATTCCTTTATGATTTTTGTTCTATATTTTCACTTTGATATTCAATTTTTATAATTTCTATTGACCAGTCTTTAAATTCATTAATTGTTTCTTTGTCAGCTGTAACATTGGCACCTAGTATGACATGGACTGTGGAATAAATAAAATTTATATTAAGCTCATTTATTCATTTAATTCTGTTTTTAAACAAACATATGGAACATTTTATTAAGTGTCAAGCTTGGTTGGTTCTTAGGGTTAAAAATGTAATAGTAAATCAAATAGGCAAAATAATCCACACTCAAGGACCTTAAATTCTACATTGTGTAAGTGTAAATAACTTATTAAAGCTAATTTAGTAATATATCTGTGAAAATATACCCAAATGTGTGTATGTGTAGGTATGTATAGTACGTATGGTCAATGTTGCTTTATCCCAAGAATACTGAATTAATCAACATCAAAACATTGCTTGATGTTGCAATCCACCATATTAACAGAATGCAATCAATTATCTTAATTATCAAAGAAAGTGTTAACATCTAACAGTCAATCTTGATTAGAAATAAAATGAAATCTTTTAGAAAATTAGCAATGGAAAAAAATTGATAAAATGAATAAAATTTTAAAAACCTAAAACAGTAATAAATGATGAATGAACAAAATGATACTATCAATAAAAAGGTAGAGATTATAAAATAGAAATTTTCTATAAAATAGAAATTCTGAAGGTGAAACATACAATAAATTAGTGCTTTTATGCATTTAGACTTTAAGAAATAAAAGTGAGATAATGTTGTTTAAAAAAATTCATTATATTGGTTCAACAGCAGATTTGGGCAAGTAGAAGAAAAGTTCAGCAAATTTGAAGAAATTATGCAGAATTTTACAAGAGTTATCAAAAAGAGTCCTATACAATGAAGTGAAAATAGCATGAAATAGTAATGTGAGCCATCTGAAGAAATAAAGGACACTGGTTGGTAAAGTTAACAATAGGCAGAAGGAAAGTCAATATTAATGTGCTTTTGATTTATAACTTCTTTTATATATGATTTAAAACATAAATGCACATAATAGTGTTTATAAATCTATGAGTGCACAAAGTATAAAGATAGAGTATGACGAACCTAGACAGCATATTAAAAAGCAGAGACATTTCTTTGCCAACAAAGTTTCATCTAGTCAAAGCTATGATTTTTTCAGTAGTCATGTGTGGATGTGAGAGCTAGACTATAAAGAAAGCTGAACATAGAAGAATTGATGCGTCTTAATTGTGGTGTTGGAGAAGACGCTTGAGAATCCTTTGGACAGCAAGGAGATCCAATCAGTCCATCCTAAAGGAAATGAGTCCTGGATATTCATTGGAACGACTGATGCTGAAGCTAAAACTCCAATACTTTGACCACCTGGTGTGAAGAACTGACTCATTTGAAAAGACCCTGATACTGGAAAGGCTTGAAGGCAGGAGAGGAAGGGGACGACAGAGGATGAGACAGTTGGATGGCATCACTGACTCAATGGACATGAGTTTGAGTAAACTCTGGGAGTTGGTGATGGACAGGGAGGCCTAGTGTGCTACAGTCCATGGGTTTGAAAAGAGTTGAACACTACTGAGTTACTGAACTGAACTGAATTGACCTAAATTTATGTCTTTTAAAATATCAACAATATTGACAAACTTTTTGCTAGATTCACTAAAAAACAAACAAAATCAAAATTACTAAATTGAGAAGTGGGCTTCCCTGATAGCTCAGTTGGTAAAGAATCCACCTGCAATGCAGAAATCCCTGGTTTGATTCCTGGGTTGGAAAAACCCACTGGAGAAGGGATAGGCTACCCGCTCCAGTATTCTTGAGCTTCTCTTGTGGCTTAGCTGGTAAAGAATCTGCTTGCAATATGGGAGACCTGGGTTCAGTCCCTGGGTTGGGAAGATGCCCTGGGTTGGGAAGATCCCTGGGTTGGGAAGATGCCCTGGAGAAGGGAAAGGCTACTCTCTTCAGTATTCTGGCTGGAGAATTCCATGGACTCTATAGTCCATGGGGTTGCAAAGAATCTGACACAACTGAGTGACTTTCACTTTCAAATTGAGAAGTATAAAAAAAGACATTACTGTGGGTTTGTCATATATAGCTTTTATTATGTTGAGGTATGTTCCTTCTATTCCTGCTTTCTGGAGAGTTTTAATCATAAATGGATATTGAATTTTGTCAAAGGCCTTTTCTGCATCTATTGAGATAATCATATGGTTTTTATCTTTCAATTTGTTAATGTGGTGTATTACATTGATTGATTTGCAGATATTAAAGAATCCTTGCATTCCTGGGATAAAGCCCACTTGGTCATGGTGTATGATTTTTTTTAATATGTTGTTGGATTCTGTGTGCTAGAATTTTGTTAAGGATTTTTGCATCTATGTTCATCAGTGATATTGGCCTGTAGTTTTCTTTTTCTGTGGCATCTTTGTCTGGTTTTGGAATTAGGGTGATGGTGGCCTCATAGAATGAGTTTCGAAGTTTACCTTCTTCTGCAATTTTCTGGAAGAGTTTGAGTAAGATAGGTGTTAGCTCTTCTCTAAATTTTTGGTAGAATTCCACTGTGAAGCCATCTGGTCCTGGGCTTTTGTTTGCTGGAAGATTTCTGATGACAGTTTCGATTTCCTTGCTTGTGATGGGTTTGTTAAGATCTTCTATTTCTTCCTGGTTCAGTTTTGGAAAGTTATACTTCTCTAAGAACTTGTCCATTTCTTCCAGGTTGTCCATTTTATTGGCATAGAGCTGCTGGTAGTAGTCTGTTATGATCCTTTGTATTTCAGTGTTGTCTATTGTGATCTCTCCATTTTCATTTCTAATTTTGTTAATTTGGTTCTTCTCCCTTTGTTTCGTAATGAGTCTTGCTAATGGTTTGTCAATGTTGTTTATTTTTTCAAAAAACCAGTTTAGCTTTGTTGATTTTTACTATGGTCTCTTTAGTTTGTTTTGCATTTATTTCTGCCCTAATTTTTAAGATTTCTTTCCTTCTACTAACCCTGGGGTTTTTCATTTCTTCCTTCTCTAATTGCTTTAGATGTAGAGTTAGGTTACTTATTTGACTTTTTTCTTGTTTCTTGAGGTAGGCCTGTAATGCTATGAATCTTCCCCTTTGGACTGCTTTTACAGTGTCCCGTAGGTTTTGGGTTGTTGTGTTTTCATTTTCATTCATTTCTATGCATATTTTGATTTCTTTTTTGATTTCTTCTATGATTTGTTGGTTATTCAGAAGCGTGTTGTCTAGCCTCCATATGTTTGAATTTTTAATAATTTTTTTCCTGTAATTGAGATCTAATCTTACTGCACTGTGGTCAGAAAAGATGACTGGAATGATTTCAATTTTTTTGAATTTACCAAGACTAGATTTATGGCCCAGGATGTGATCTATTCTGGAGAAGGTTCCGTGTGCACTTGAGAAAAAGGTGAAGTTGATTGTTTTGGGGTGAAACATCCTATAGATGTCAATAAGGTCTAGCTGGTCCATTGTGTCCTTTAAAGTTTGTGTTTCCTTGTTCATTTTCTGTTTAGTTGATCTATCCATAGTTGTGAGTGGGGTATTAAAGTCTCCTACTATTATTGTGTTACTATTAATTTCCTTTCTCATACTTGTTAGTGTTTGCCTTACATATTGCGGTGCTCCTATGTTGGGTGCATATATGTTTATAATTGTTATATCTTCTTCTTGGATTGATCCTTTGATCATTATGTAGTGTCCTTCTTTGTCTCTTTTCACAGCCTTTATTTGAAAGTCTATTTTATCTGATATGAGTATAGCGACTCCTGCTTTCTTTTGGTCTCCGTTTGCATGGAATACTCTGGTTGTCTCTCACGGTGGAGAATCTTTTCACCATTAACCTAGAAATTTTATTATCAGTGCTGTATAGTTGGAGAAGTCTTGAGACTATTGGAAGAATAAAACTGAAATCCAGAGGCAGGAGACTTAAGCCCAAAACCTGAGAAAACCAGAAAACTCCAGACTACACAGAACATTGAGGAATAAGAGACCATCCAAAAGCCTCCATACCTACACCAAAACCAACCACCACCCAAGAGCCAATAAGCTCCAGTACAAGACATACCACACAAATTCTTTAGCACCACAGGAACATAGACCTGAGTGTCAACATACAGGCTGTCCAAAGTCACACCTAACACATAGACCCATCACAAAACTCATTACTGGACACTCCATTGCACTCCAGAGAGAAGAAATCCAATTCCACGCACCAGAATGCTGGCACAAGCTTCCCTAACCAGGAAACCTTGACAAACCAATCGTCCAACCCCACCCACTGGGTGAAACCTCCACAAAAAAAGGAACCACAGACCACAAGAATACAGAAAGCCCACTCCAGACACAGCAATCTAAACAAGATGAAAAGGCAGAGAAATACCCAACAGGTAAAGGAACATGAAAGAAGCCCACCAAGTCCAACAAAAGAGGAGGAAATAGGGAATCTACCTGAAAAAGAATTTAGAATAATGATAATAAAAATGATCCAAAACCTTGAAAACAAAATGGAGTTACAAATAAATAGCCTGGAGACAAAGATTGAGAAGAGGCAAGAAATATTTAACAAGGACCTAGAAGAAATTAAAAAAAGTCAATTAAAAATTAATAATGAAATAAATGAGATGAAAAACACTCTGGAGGGAACCATGAGTAGAATAACAGAGACAGAAGATAGAGTAGAATAACAGAGACAGAAGATAGGATAAGTGAGTTAGAAGATAAAATGGAGCAAGCATCACCCTCAATGGGGAAAAATTGAAAGCATTTCCCCTAAAATCAGGAACAAGACAAGGGTGCCCACTCTCACCACTGCTATTCAACATAGTTTTGGAAGTGTTGGCCACAGCAATCAGGGCAGAAAAAGAAGTAAAAGGAATCCAGATAGGAAAAGAAGTGAAACTCTCTCTGTTTGCAGATGACATGATCCTCTACATAGAAAACCCTAAAGACTCTACCAGAAAATTACTAGAGCTAATCAACGAACACAGTAAAGTTGCAGGATATAAAATTAACACACAGAAATCTCTTGCATTCCTATACACTATCAATGAGAAAACAGAAAGAGAAATTAAGGAAACAATACCATTCACCATTGCAACAAAAAGAATAAAATACTTAAGAGTATATCTACCTAAAGAAACAAAAGACCTATACATAGAAAACTATAAAACATTGATGAAAGAAATCAAAGAGGACACAAACAGATGGAGAAATATACCGTGTTCATGGATTGGAAGAATCAATATTGTCAAAATGGCTATACTACCCAAAGCAATCTATAGATTCAATGCAATCCCTATCAAACTACCAATGGTATTTTTCACAGAACTAGAACAAATAATTTCACAATTTGTATGGAAATACAAAAAACCTTGAAAAGCCAAAGTAATCCTGAGAAAGAAGAATGGAACTAGAGGAATCAACCTGCCTGACTTCAGACTATACTACAAAGCCACAGTCATCAAGACAGTATGGTACTGGCACAAAGACAGAAATATAGATCAATGGAACAGAATAGAAAGCCCAGAGATAAATTCACGAACCTATGGTCACCTTATCTTCGACAAAGGAGGCAAGGATATACAATGGAAAAAAGACAACCTCTTTAACAAGTGGTGCTGGGAAAACTGGTCAACCACCTGTAAAAGAATGAAACTAGAACACTTTCTAACACCATACACAAAAATAAACTCAAAATGGATTAAAGATCTAAATGTAAGACCAGAAACTATAAAACTCCTATAGGAGAACATAGGTAAAACACTCTCTGACATAAATCACAGCAGGATCCTCTATGACCCACATCCCAGAATTTTAGAAACAAAAGCAAAAATAAACAAATGGGACCTAATGAAACTTAAAAGCTTTTGCACAACAAAGGAAACTATAAGCAAGGTGCAAAGACAGCCCTCAGATTGGGAGAAAATAATAGACAACAAGCAACAGACAAAGGATTAATCTCAACAATATACAAGCAACTCCTCCAGCTTAGCTCCAGAAAAATAAATGACCCAATCAAAAAATGGGCCAAAGAACTAAACAGACATTTCTCCTAGGAAGAAATACAGATGGCACAAAAACACATGAAAAGATGCTCAACATCACTCATTATCAGAGAAATGCAAATCAAAACCACAATGAGGTACCATTACACGCCAGTCAGGATGGCTGCTATCCAAAAGTCTACAAGCAATAAATGCTGGAGAGGGTGTGGAGAAAAGGGAACCCTCTTACACTGTTGGTGGGAATGCAAATTAGTACAGCCACTATTGAAAACAGTGTGGAGATTTCTTAAAAACCTGGACATAGAACTGCCATATGACCCAGCAATCCCACTTCTGGGCATACACACCAAGGAAACCAGATCTGAAAGAGACACGTGCCCCCCAATGTTCATCGCAGCACTGTGTATAATAGCCAGGACATGGAAACAACCTAGATGCCCATCAGCAGACGAATGGATGAGGAAGCTGTGGTACATATACACCATGGAATATTACTCAGCCATTAAAAAGAATTCATTTGAATCAGTTCTAATGAGATGGATGAAACTGGAGCCCATTATACAGAGCGAAGTAAGCCAGAAAGATAAAGACCATTACAGTATACTAACACATATATATGGAATTTAGAAAGATGGTAATGATAACCCTATATGCAAAACAGAGAAAGAGACTCAGATGTATAGAACAGACTTGTGGACTCTGGGAGAAGGTGAGGGTGGGATGTTTCAAGAGAACAGCATCGAAACGTGTATATTATCTAGGGTGAAACAGATCACCAGCCCAGGTTGGGTGCATGAGACAAGTGCTCAAGCCTGGTGCGTTGGGAAGACCCAGAGGGATCGGGTGGAGAAGGAGGTGGGAGGGGGGACCGGGATGGGGAATACATGTAGATCCATGGCTAATTCCTTTCAATGTATGACAAAAACCACTGCAATGATGTAAAGTAATTAGCCTCCAACTAATAAAAATAAATGGAAAAAAAATAAAAATAGAAAAAAAAAAGACATTACTACTTACCTTACATAAATAAAAAGCTTTGGACGATGTAGTAGGAATAATTATACACCAACAAATTGGATAATCTAGAATAAATAGACAGATTCCTAGAAATATACAAACTACCAAAATTAATTCAAGAAAAACACATATGATTTCATGTTTGTGGAATATAATACGCAAATTCACAGAGATGTAAGCTAGAATGAAGGTTACCAGGAGCCTAGGGTATGAGGCAATGGTGAGTTATTATTTATTGTTTACAGAGTTTCTGTTGGGGATGATGAAAAACATCTCAAAATAGATTGTGCTGGTGGTTATGCAGTATGCTATATATACTTAATATCACTGAATTGTACTCTTAAAATTGTGTAAAATGATAAGTTTTATGTTATGTACAGTTTATGACAGTAATAGATGAAATGTAAATGAATAAGCAAACACATTTAAAAATTGAAATAGGGAAAGATATCAACAAATTTCTATTTCATCTTTATTATAGATTTAAATATGAAAGCCCAAACTATAAAACTTTTAAAAAACTATGTAAGGCACATTAGTGCACAGATATCTCTTAAAGATAATATTGAATACTAAACTATAAAACAAAGAAGAATATGACTTCAATAAAATTAGTAATCATTTAAAAAAATAGATATTATAGATGAGAGTTTCTAGCCAAGATGATACAACAGGAATAAGCTTTGCATTAAAAAACTAAATATAATGTATAGGATAACAGATCTCAAGCCACTTGGAGCCAGACAACAAAGAACAGTGATGCCTGTGTAATGGGAAATGGATACAGTAAACTGTATGATAAGTCAGCATATTGTCAGGAGAAAATTCACAGGGCACAAAAAGGGAGAGAAGATTCAAGTAGAGTCTGGTGAACCCCCTAAGTTGAGTTGATAGAGTTGACATTTCAGGAAGCACAAGTTCATAAAGCACAGTATTAGAGATTTTAGATTGAACAAATGAGCTCCATTCCACTGTAGTCTTCAAGTGATCCCACTTCAGTACATACACGTGAAGAAACCTAAGGCCAGGAAAATCACTACTTAAAAATATTGTAGAGAACAGGTCCTGAACACCATGTAGACCTGTGAATAGGTTTTGTTATTTCCAGCCAGAGAGAAAACTTCATACTTTTCAGGGCAAGAGATTGAGTGCTCAATAGAATTTTGTTTCAGTAGTTAGACAAAATTAGTTCTGGGGGAAATGGTGCCCTCATCCTGCCTAATGTAGCCTAAAAGTGGAATATGAAAGGAGTAACTTAGCTACTTCCCAGAAAATCTTTTAGAAATGTTTATAGGAGAAAAAAAATATTAATGTCCCCCCAAATAAAATGTACATGTCTGGCAAAAAAAAAAAAAAAAAAAACTACCAAGTATGGAAGAAATTGAATAATATAATACATAAAGAGGAAAAATCAGTCAATACAAATAGGTACTGAAGTGACAGAGATAACAGAATTTGTAGACAGTTATTTATAATTTTATAACTCTATTTGTTATGTTCAGGAAGATAGAACAAAAAGGAATGATTGATCCTATAAGCATATGTGTGCTATAAAAAATGACCCAAATCAAATTTCTTTAAAGGAAAACTGTAATGCCTGAAGTTCAAACTACATTGGATGATATTAATAGCAAATTAGAGACTATAAGAGAAAAGATTAGTGAAATTAATGACATAGCAATAGAAACTTTACAAAATGAAATATAGAAATCAAAAAGATAGGAAAAATACAGAGTATTAGTGAAGTGCAGAACAAAACTGAGTGGCATATATATATATATATATATATATATATATATTTCACATCAATCACATCAATAAAATTGATATTCATAGAATATTCCATCTAACAGGAACTACATCCTTTTCAAACACACATTTACCAAAGTAGCCTATGTTATGGGTATAAAAGAAGTTTTAATATATTTAAAGATTTAGAGAATTCAACAAAATGGAATGAAATTTGTAATTAATAAAAGAAATACCTGGAAAACATTTAAATATTTAGAAAATATAAAATATATCTAAAATTATAAGGTATTTTAAGCTGAAAGAAAGCATATCAATTTCTAAGTTCAGCTAAACAGTACCTTCAAGGAAGTATATATCATAAAATATATTTATTTAAAAAGGTCTCAAATCAATGACTTTACCTTCCACTCAAAGGAAATTGAAAAAGAATGGAAACTTAAAGCCAAAAAATGGCATAGCAGGGAATTATAAAAATAATAAAGATCAGGACTGAAATCAAATGGAAAACAGAAGAAGAATAAAGTGTAAACAAAATCTGGTTCTAATGAAAGATCAATAAAATGACAAATTTTAGTCACATTAATCATGAAAAAAAGAAGAGACAAATTATTTATTAATATCAGAAGTGACAGAGTATTATTAATAATTTTATGTCAAATTCTACAATTTAAGAGAAATGGGCAAATTGGCTATAAAGCACAAATGACAAAACATTTACTAAAGAAGAAATATATAATATCAATAGCTTTTATATATTATTTTTGTTTTAGTTAAAAGCACTTTGACAAAAAACTCCAAGCTCAGATGGCTTTATTGTGAATTATACCAAACTCTTAAATAAGCAATTATACAAATGCTACACAAACTTGTAAAAATTGAAAAAGAGGGAATACTTTCCAGCTGATTCTTTGGGCCCATACCAAAATCAATGACATCATTAGAAAAGAAAACCACTGGCCAATATGTTTTTTTATCTACAAATATTTAATAAATTGAATTCAATAACATAAGAAGTATATTACATCTTGACAAAATGGCACTTATATAAGGAATTTGTACTTTAAAAATAAATCAGTGTGTTTTACCATATTAGCCAGCCAAGCACCAAACAAAAAATTAATAAATGCACAAAAAAAAAACTAAGCAAAATTCACTGTCCATTTTTCATTTAAAAGAAAAAGCTTTCAACAATTATCATGAAAGTGAACTTCCTAAACTTGAGATAGGGCATCTGTGAAAATTCTGCAGCTAACTTCATACTAATAGTGGAAGTCAGAATGTTTTCCAGCTACGAACAGCAGCATGACAAGGATGCCCACTTTAATCAGTCTCATTCAGTATGGTATTTAATATTTCAGCCAGTGCAATTAGCAATTGAAATCCAAATTGAAAAAAGAATAAAACTACTCTATATGTGCAGATGTCATATTTACCTATGTAGAAAATCCTGTGGATTCTACAAAAAAACTAGTAAAAATTGAGTTTAGGAAATTTGTGTAGTACATAAGATCAATTTACAGAACTCAACTCTTAAGTCTATATATTAGCAATGCACAACCATAAATTAAAATAAAAGTACTATTTATAATAGCATCATTTCTGAAATAATGAGTGACAAATGTTTGTAGAACCTGTACATTGAAAACTATAAACCACTTCTAAGAGAAAAATTTAAAGCACACGAATAAATGGAAAGCACTATATTCTTGGATCAGAAGACTCAAAATTGAGTTGTTAATTCTTCCCAAACTGTTGTAACTATTTCAAAGAAAGTCCAATCAAATCTGTTACTTTGTGTCTCTCATACTTGGCTTGGGGGCAAAGCCAAGAGAGATTTCCCTAACAAGAAAGAAGCAAATCTACAAAACTACATGTAGATTCCAGTCAGGACAGTGTTATAAAAAGCCCCTAGGTACATATACAGGATCTATCCTGAAAGGGAAAAACTTACAAAGTGTCCTGAGGCATAAATATTGAAAAGCTTCCTAAAAGGTTAACCCCTTTGCTAGATATCAAGAAGTTCTTTTCAAGATTCAACTCAAAGTAAATTGTCTGTGAATGGGAAAGAGGAACCGCAGCCTGACAGAAAAACTTCAAGCGATTTTTTTTGTCTCTTCAATGCTGCATATATATAAGTAGAAAGCACTTATACCTCTCCATAAAGCCGTGCTTATATTATACCCACTTCTACCTTCGGCTGTGATTTACTCTGAATCCTACCTCACTTGTAAAATACTCTGTCTGTCAGTAACACCTCAGTGAAATCTCCTTCAAGTAAAGCATTCTTGCACCTAGGCTGTTGCTCTGAAAGCTGCCATCTGCTCTAATTCAACTCTATTTTAAGCTCTTGAATCACATGACTTAAATCCACATAAGTGTTGATTGTTCATGATTGCCTTTATTGATTCCTGCTTGGACTAAACTTATTTCAGAGTCTCCATCCAACTTTAGCGAGAATTCTTGCTTTTTTTTTTTTTTTTCTTTCTGCTCATTCTCTTCCTCTCGAGCTTAATATCAACTCTTTCCCTCTTCTTTTCTAATGCTGTGTCCACAAAGATACTGAGTGGTTAAGTCACATGATGATTACCCTGGAAATTTAGTTTCCTCAAATTGTAGCATGTCTGAATACATCTCTCCTTGCCCTGTCCCTCTGAATACAGCTCTAGCTCTTAATTGCCTAATAACTGCATCATTGCTATTCTTGCTCCTAGGATTTGAAATAATGACATTGGCTTTTGGGGATTTCTACCAAACCTAGAGCCCTCTCCAGTTCTCTCTTCCTACTTTTCACATCTGCCTTTTTATTGCCATTCATTTTGCTGCCTCACAGTGTAGGCTTTCTTCCTATCATAGCTGAATATTTATGTAACTGGCCTTCTAATTACACTCTGGGTCAGTGCCAGTGACTCTGAATTAGAAACTCTGAGGTTAGTCCCAGGTATCTAGTTTTATTAATAAGTCTTCAATGATTGTGGCCTCAGCCAGTAAAACTACTATTCCTATCCTGTATTTTTAAACTTTGAATAATTATTTCTCTTGTTATCTCTTTATTAAGGGAGAGAGATTCTTAAAGATAGAAATTGTCCTAATTACTTTATTCTTGATTATGGGGGATGTTCAGTAAAGCTAGTAGCAATGGATCAAATAATTTGGGCCACTTTACCTCAGCATACATGCTCACAATGCCTTCCCTAGTATAGTTGGTTCCCTGTCCCTTCATTTCCCATATCACTCATTCAAGGTCCACTTTAATAGAGTTCGTTTCCTCATTGCTGTCACTTCAATCCACACTCTCCCTTGGCCATGTCCCTGTCGTGTAGTCATCTTTTCTAAGAACTCTAGAACTTAAAGAATTTCTTCATAGTTATTTTTTCTAACTACACCTAAGAGTTATATTTTCTTCTTCAGTTTTTTACAAACATATAGTCTGAACATTCAAGCAGTACTTAATAAATATTTGTTGCTTGCTTTCCCAATTTGTTTGGCTGCAGCTTGCATTTAATTCAATACAATGATCCTCTTGTTGAATTAACAGATATGTGCAAGACATTGCTTCAGGTGTTCTGTTATTATGAGTACACTTTTGGAGTGTTCAGAAGGACTCCAGTGTCGAAACCAGATGATGCATAAAATTAGCCCCCAAAGGGTTTTATCATTAAGAAAATTGTAGCTACTACTGCGAGTTAATCTGTCTGTCTGCTGGAGAGTATTGCTTTATCTCAAACTTTACAAATAAAGCTTTGTGAGAGCAAATTCTACTGTGCTACAGTCAAGAGAGACAGTATGCTATTCAGGTTGATTTCTATCCTTCAATTCAGAAGGAATCTCCTAATCAATCATGTATGATGATGCTTGAAACAATCATCCGTGCTGCTTAGAGTTGGCCATCATTTTGAAAAAAAAATAGGTGCACTAAACTTTGTGAATAAGAGTCTGTCTAAAACTTTTAGCAAGGTATTATTATGAAGAACGGTTGATATGATACCCAGGAGAGCAGGGACTTAGTCTTTGTTGTACTTACTCTGTGACACTGATGAATCCGGTACCTCAAATAGGTCACTGTAAAACTGAAAGTGGACCATAAATTGGCTTTAGACTATGCATGCTTTGAAAATGCTGGTGTCTTACCAGCTTACTCATGGATAACGAGTAAGAAAATGAATGAATAATAATTATATGGATAGATGTCATGGGAAAAGATAGTGCTGGTGTTTAAGAATTTGGACATGTCATTCAGTAGTATTTGAAATTTTCCTATTATCACAGATCTTAGCTGTGTGCTCTTAATGTTATGTCATATTTATTACTTTCAGTTTCCTATGTTCTGTATCAGGGTGATAGTACTTATTTCAAAGGAAAGTTTTAATGAGCAATTGAGAAAATGTATGTATGAAAACTATAAAACACCTGATATTTGGAAATAAGATTCAAAATATGAATACTCCAAAGATAACTAAAAACTAAACTTCATATTAAAGTATATGTTACTTACATTTTGATATCTTTTCCAAGAGCATATGCTTGTAAACGAATTTACGTTTGCCTTAACCATATCAATAGATATGAGTGACATGCATAGTGGGTTATCAAACTACAACAATCTCAGAGGAGAATTCCTGTGTGATCCCTGTCACTTTTCTGCAAAACTTATTTCAAAATGCAAACACACACATTTGTCAGTAATTCTGAAAATTTAAAACATGCTTAATGGAAAATATTTACATATCTAACTCTAATTTTTTTTTGTAAATTCACTGTCATAAGATTTATCTATGGTGGTATCTGTAGCTATAGTTCATCCTTTTGCAGTACTATACTATATTACAGTATAGCATTGTATAGAAAGTTCAACACATTGATTCAGTTGCTCTATATCTTTACAAATGCTTGATGTTTTCAGACAAAATTTTTTGCTAACATGATAGGTATTAAATGGCATCAGATGACGCAAATTTAACTAGTAACTGTAAGTTTATATTTGTGTACTTATTTTTCTTTCACATAGAGCTTATGTTTTTGTCCAACCTTAATATTTGTTTTTTATGAACTGTAGGACTATGTCCTAGATGGTAAACCTTGTCTAGTTTATATGTGTTAAACCTTAATTCTTCCAATTCTTAAACTGTTTTTCATTATCTTTAAGATAACTTATTTTCTAATAGAAATTCTTACTTGCAATTGAATGTATTAATATTTTCCTTTTTGGTTAATATTTTTATATCTTGCATGCAAAATTATTTCTTATTCAATGATCTGAAAGGCATTCTCATGTTGTATTCTAATGATTCACAGTTTTGACTTTTATCACTATGACTATAATCCAGAGAAAAATGGGTTTTTGGAATTGTTGCTAGGAAATTTTATTTTCCATAGGGATAATTAATGATTTGTTATTTCCTTATTTTCCACTTTGCTAAATTTCTGTCTCTTTTACATTTGTGTTAAAATATTTATCTTGATACTGTCAGAGTCAAAATTACCATATCTTTAAAACTTGATATTTAGAAAAGCAAATTTTTCTACCTTCTATTCTTCCAGAATAATTAAACAGTTCTTGAACTTGATTTTTCATGTAAATTTTAAAGCCAGTATGTCTAACTCTATGCAAGGTACTATTCAGAGTTTGATTGGTACCAAATTTTAAAAAATCAATAACTTATACTGACCTTATGCATGTATACATCAATGTGGGTCAACTAGCAAAGTATTAAAACTCTAATCAATGAATATTGTATGTCTCCCCATTTTAGCTGTTTATATTTTTAACACTGGAGACTTTTATTTATTTGCACATTTTAAGATCTTTGTTTTTTGTCTGAATATTTGTTCCTTCTCTTGAGACTGAATATATTGTTGTTAATTTAGTAGATTTTAGAAATCAGGTTTTTAGGAAGAGTGTTTTTCTGTTTTAGAATGCAAATGCACATTGCATTCATGGGGAAAATGTCTTCCTATTTAGATTCTTTTTCATGTCTTTCCACAAAGTTAAAAAAAAGTAAACCTTCAGGATGAGCTGCATAGAGTTTGTTAGATATTATCTATATATAATTTATTTAGTTATGGCAAATAACACTTTCATTATAAATTTTCCAAGTGCTCGTTGCTGTCATGTAGAAATTCAGCCAATTACAGAATATTAATTTTGATTCTAGCAATGTTTATAAATTTTCTTGCTGTTGTTGTTCACCCCATGGACAGTAGCACACCAGGTTTCCCTGTCCTTCAAAATCTTCCAGAGTTTGCTTAGATGCATGCCCGCTGAGTTGGTGATGCCATCCAACCATGTCATCCTCTGTCGCCTTCTTCTCTTCCTGCCTTTAATCTTTCCCAGCATCAGGGTCTTTTCAAATGAGTTGACTCTTCACATTAGGTGGCCAAAGTCTTAGAGCTTCAGCATCAGTCTTTCCAATGATATTCAAGGTTGATTTCCTTTAGGACTGACTGGTTTGATCTCTTTGCTGTACAAAGGTCTCTCAAAGGTTTTAGCCAGCATCAGTTTGAAAGCAACAATTTTTCAGCACTCACTCTGCTTTATGGTCCAACTCTCACATCCATATATGACTACTGGAAACAAACATAGCTTTGACTATAATGAACCTTTGTCATTAGTGATGACAAAGTGATGACAAAAGCAAAGTGATGTCCCTGCTTTTTAATATGTTGTCTAGGTTTATCATAGCTTTTTCCCCAAGTAGAAGTGTCTTTTAATTTCATGGCTGCAGCCACTGTCCACAGTGATTTTGGAGCCTAAGAAAATAAAATCTGCCACTATTTCCATTTCTTCCCCATCTATTTTCCATTAAATAATGGGACCACATGCCATGGTCTTAATTTTTAGAATATTGAGTTTTAAGCCAGCTTTTTCACTTTCGTCTTTCACTTTCATCAACAGGCTCTTTAGTTTCTCTTCACTTTCTGCCTAGAGTGGTGTCTACTGAATATCTGAGGTTATTGATATTTTTCCCTGTAATCTTGATTCCAGCTTGTGATTCATCCAGCCCAGCATTTTGAATGATGTACATAAGAAATTTTCTTATGAATTCATTAGTTTATTGTATTTTTTGTTTCCTATATATACAATTATTGTGTTCAAACAATTCGAGGTTTGTTTGCTCCTTGTAAATCTCATATTTTATTGTTTATGTTTCTGTGCTAGTTAGTTCTGCAATAGTATTGAATAGAAGTAGTTATAAGAAGGCATGTTTACTTCTTTATTTTAGAAGAAGTACTTTAATCCATTCATTCTTTATTATAATGTATGTCTTGTATGTGTACGTTTGTTCATGAATATGTGTGTGTTGTTTTGTTTTTGAATGGCAACTTGTGCATGGTCCCCTATGACAAGTCATATGAGAATTTTTTCCCTCTCCTTTGTGTGTTCACCTCACTCTTAAATCCACATTTACATATTTAAACATCATTATACATATTTTATTTTCTTCTCAATTTCTATGTTCCTATATTACTATACAGCTTACATCAAGTGAAGAAGAATCCATCACTGGAAGAATCCAGTGAAAAGTAAAATCACTAGGGTCTAAGGGTACAAGGCCATGGGGAAGGGAACATCTTGTCTATGTGACATGGATAAAAAATGTACAACTTAAAAGACTGCCATCAGATAACCACAGCTGAGGTTTTTGACAAATGATGAACATAATTTGCCCTCAAATGAAAAGTCAGAGTCTCAAATAAAATAAAACTAGTGACAAGTCAATCATTAATTAAAGTTCCAGAAGCTTGAATTTAACAAGCAGTTAAACACTCATTAAACCCAGTGGAGTTCAGTCTACATAGGCCAAGTGATGTGAGGAGGTGACAGCATAACTTAGTCAGTAAATTAACATATCCTAGCACAGATTATGGCGTTCCAGGAATGATCATTAAGACTTGGAAAATACCTTAGAGGTCATGTGGTCTAACCTCTCATTTAATGGGAGAAAACTTTCTTTTGTAGTCACAGCTCTCTTAACAGTGTTTTTCTCCATTCACTTCTAACCTAGTGGATGTAACCAAAGTTAGATGTTCTAGCGTCTGGAAACTTAATTTTCAATGACAAGGAAACAGATCATGTGTGGTTCTTATACTTCAAGTAGTTCGCTTCCAACTCTATTTGAAAAATATCCAAGAAGAATCAAGTTTAAAATTCTTAAAGTTTAATAAAGTTTAAGATTCTTCTTAAACTCAAGAAGAATAAAGAAACAGGAAGGATTGTAGAAAAAAGTAAATGAATTTGGATTGGTGACTGGAGCCAAGAGGACAGCTATGGAGTGTGCAAAGGGTAGGGAGGTTTATTATCCCCAAATCAATGCCCAGCTTACTCATCCTGAGTAATTACTCTGGTGTGCATCAGGAAAAGAGCATTACGCAGAGCTGGGGGAATCATATATCCACGTAAGGTGACACGTGGATTGAACTCAAGCTAAAGACACCTGGTTATGAGAGATAGCCCCTATAAGAGAATATATAAAGAAGAGGATTTCATGGACTTCTGAGCTCCAGTTTTTTCATCATTCATTTTCTCATAGGTATGTGTCAACAGTGGATAACCTGTGGGATGGTTTTCTTTATAGACTCCAGTCTTCATCGGTATGAAAAATGTTAACTTTTCCACTTTTGGGGCTCTTTCTGAGGTGTTCTCTATGGTAAATCAATATCTAATATGTTAAAGTCACATTTTCACCCCAGACAATTCTGTAAATATGGTAATAATTTATGAGTCAAGTTAAAATGTGAGAAACTGCCAGATTGTTTTTTGAGTGGCTATACTATTTTGTTAGGTGTTTGTGGGGATTTTGGGTTGACTGCAAAAATTCAGCAAAGAGAAATTCTGTAGGGTGTTGGAGCCATTCTATGTGTTTTTTGGGGTGGTGATTATAAGAGTCAATGCATACGTTAAAACACAGAGCGGTAGACAAAAATAAATGAACACAGCTTACTATGTGTAAATCCATACAAACAAATAAAAAGCATATCAATTTTTAAATAAGATAGCTTTCCAACATTCTTGAGAGAAAAAGCACATGAGAATTTTCAAATACATGAAAAATTTTCACTTAAAATTCAGCTGTACAATAAATCACTGCCTACAAAACTATCAGCTTCATTTTCTTGCTCTTTTTCTTTTTTACTCTTCTATTTTTAAGATATGTTTCAAATTCTTTTGCACTTCCTTTAATTTTAATTCTGCATTTAAACACCACTTTTCAGAAATTGCCATTTCCATCATTTCTGAGAGGTTCAGAATTGCTCTATAATTGTGGACAGTGTTCAACTGATCATTCAAAAATAAATAGGTGTGGCAATTTTTTCATTGAATGCTTCCACATATGGACCATATAGAATTTGGATTAAGGTAGTAGGTATTGAAAAGGGGACTCATCATAAAAATATGCTTTTAAATATAAGTTGTCTATTTTAAGGTCCATTGAAGACAATCTGTATTTACAGTTAGGTCATTTTTACTGCAGTGATTATTGTCACATTTTCACCATGTTATAAAACAGCATGCCACATCAGCCTTGTCCCTTTAGTAATGATTTTAGTGCAGTGTGATAAAAACATACGCTGTGTCATATGTTATATGCTATGTATTCCTAATTAGACATTTAAAAATGTTTAATAATGACTGAAGCTGCACTGTGTCTAATATATTATGGAATAAATGTGTCAAAAACCAGTGGTATGCTCTAAAACTATATTTTAAAAGAGGCAGATCATACAGCTCAGATGCTGCTGTTTGTGCCTGATTTGGGCAGCAATGGAATTCAAGAAGAAGATGATGAAAATCACACAGTTGGGATATTTTCTCCCTTTAGAAAAAGAGGATGGATAAAAAATGTTACTCTGATTCTCTGCCATTTTAGTTCACTCTACTTAAACTGACTTCAAATGGAGTTACATTGATCAAATAGGGTAGTGTCACCATTTGTTGACCAGAGAGCAGGAAAAAGGTTTTCTTAAAAGATCTAATCTGTGAGTATAAATTGCTGCCACATAAATAATGTCAAGGGAAGAACCTGTCCTGTTGGTGTAGCCATCTACACAAATTCCTGGACTACCCATAATGGGCAGAACTTGCATAAGAAAGTCATGTGGGAAGATCATTAAACCAAGGGATGATAGGTGTCACTGTCAGTGGATTTATTAAATTCTTCATAAGATGTTGAAACAAAATGAACATTTTTAGGAACAAACCAGCTATAAAATACAGATGGAATTAAATACACTTTTATGACAATATTCATCTTCTGTCTGATTTCTAGACAGTTGCATCTTCTAATTTGGAACAACTCTCAAAATTTCATTTCTTCATTCATTCATCAAATATGTAGGCAGTGCCTTCTCTGTCTTGGGAATTGTATTAAGCCCTGGAAAGTCACCAGTGACCTAGCAGCATTTCCAACCAAAATTCTTCATTCCAGAAAATATCTTAATTTCTAGAATATGGCCCTCAAGACTGAGGTGTTTCTTTCATATAAATATGGAAATCTATTTGTATTTTAATATATTCATAAATACATTATAAAATTATTTTTAGGTCACTGAGCCTTTGCTTAAAGTAGAAGATGACTTTTTTCAATTGAATCCTTTTCGTAGGGCTTCCAATAGATTGAGTTCCAGTCTCTATACTGATTCACTGATATTGATACTTAAATGACTGCCTATTTTGTTTGTTCTCAAATTGTTTTGATGGGGGAGCAGATAATTGTATTCTTTCTTCCTGTCAACCCATTTCACCACTATCGTGATAATTTGCTCATCTTTATTTCTGACATTCTTTAGTTTCAAACTTGGACATGGTTAAGACCAAATATTTATTAAAACTTGACTCAAACTTCAAGTGAATCAAAGAATCCTTCTGGGTGAACACTGGGGCTCCTTCAGTGCTATCTACCTAGGAATAGGTTTCCAACTGACATCACATTTCTCATCATTTTCCCCCTGCTTTGTCAACTAGAATTCTAATCATTGAGCATGAGGGAAAGTTCTTGGAATGAATGCTGTCAAATTATTACCTGTTTAACTTCATCTGTTGTCTTTCCATCCCACTACAATGCAGTGCTAGCCTTCAGATATCTTTATTCACAAATAAGTAAAACAGAGAAAAAAAAAAAAGAAAAGTACCAATGATACCTTATATATTGCCTTAATAGGACTTTCCTGGTGGTGCAGTGTATAAGAGTCTGCCTGCCAATGCAGAGGGCATGGGTTCGATCCTTGGGCCAGGAAGATCCCACATGCTACAGAGCATCTAAGGCGGAGCACCACAATTACTGAAGCACCACAATTACTGAACCCATTCTCGACAGTTGTAACTAGTGAGCCTCGTGCCTAGAGCCCACACGTCACAGCTACTGAGCCCGCACACTGCAACTAGTGAGCCTGCGTGCCTAGAGCCTGTGCTCTGCAATGGGAGAAACTACTGCAACGAGAAGCCCGCACATTGCAACGAAGAGCAGGTTCTTATGCTCACCACATTTAGAGAAAGCCTGAACAAAAGCAATGAAGATCCAATGCAGTTGAAGCTAAATAAATAATAATAATAAAACATAAAAACAATAAATAAACATGCCTCTGGAAATTTCACTTGTACTTTAACAAGCATTTATTTTTCAAATTTCATTTTATTTCAAGTACTTTTCCAAGAATATTAGGGCTTTTCTTTATTATTTTTACTATAGTTTTAGCATTCTGGCTGGAAAATTTTTACATAGATCTCATTTACTTCAAATAATATATGGCCTTAATATTCTGACTCCTTAACATCTTAATATCTTAGTGTTAAACATGTCTTTTAATTTTTTTAAATAAAAGGTCAGCTGTTCTCCCGAGGTCACCCTTTTAAATACTCCTCTCTGTATGCTATTTCAGACCCATAACTATAAGGAAGCAAAACAATGAGTGTTTAGGGTTTAATTTTTAATAAAAAAGTTCCCCAAACTCAATTAAATTCTTACTGAATCTTGACTGAAAATGAAATATATTAAACCCCAAGAAGCAGCCTCAAATGTCTAATACATTGGATAACAAGGATTAGAATGCTGGTTTGGGATCATATGTCTTCGTTTGGTTATTAGACATTAAGAATAGGATTTTCGGAAGCTCTCCTAGATGCATTAGTCCCAGTAAAGTACTTACCAGATAATTCATTATAGTCTTTTTTTTGGGGGGGGGGAGGGAAGAGTTTGTAATTTAGAAGAATGCAATTAAAACTGAACTTGATAATTAATTCTGAACTGGTGAGAACTAGTTCCAGAGATTATGACTATAATTCTGTGTAGTCATTGATATAAATATTCATGAGGTTTCATTGTTTTATGGTTTTCTCAAGCACACAGCTTATCTGAAGAAGTAAAATTAAAGTACCATTATTTAACATTACAATGCAAATAAGAATCAATGAAGAAAGAATAGTTAATTCAATAGGGAATATGAATACATGTAGGCCCACGTAGAGACTACATCATATATGTACAAATACAATGTCTTCTGAACATATAAATTAGAAGATTGGGAAAAGAGGAGAGAAAAAGATATGGGTAAACAATTTTGAAACTTAATCTGTTCAACACTGGGTGAGTGAGATTCATTGAAATCGACTTAACCTACCCCTGAAAATCAATCAACATATAAAACTAATCGTGTGCAGCAGAAGAGAGAATGAGAAAATGGTCTTTCTTATTCTATTTCCATCTTTTACTGAGCCATAACACCGTCATATCTGACCTTGAAGCAGATTCGTCTATAACATGAAAATTTTCAAGTAATCGGATAGAATAAACAAGGCATGATGAATGGATGAATGCAAGTGAAGTACAAAGAGAGAAGTAGTCAGACAGCAGCCAGTTAGGGAAATTGAAATAGGTGGGAGGATGGGGGTGTGAGAGTAAGGAGTGCAATTTCATACCATAGTCTTCAATGTGATTCAATTTAATTTAAAAACTCAATCTTAATAGGATTCTTATAATTGCTATTTGTTTATATTCTCAAACTTGATGAAGAAAGAATCAACACAAATAGTATATTCATTGAAAACTTTATACAAATTTGAGGAAGATTTAAGCCTTCTGTACTGGTGTGCTCAGTTCATTTATTGTTAAGCACCACACAAGTCAAATTCAGTATTATGTGATTAAGCTACATCTGGCTCTGTGCAAGCACTCACCATATTTCTTTAAGTTCAGCAGGTGTTTTGCAAAGAATCTGAAGGATTTTGCACAAAATTAGTGCCTATAATAAAGCAATGCTGATGAAGAGACAGCTTTTTATATCACTGATATATTATAGTTTCTTTCTAATAAATGTCATTGCTAGATATTTCAAAACCTGAAACAGATTTGCTGACTGCACTGTTTTGAAGCATATTTGCTGTGCCTTATTGCTAAGATGTTCTTTTATAGACATACAGTTTAGAAATTTTATTTGACACTGTTGACTACTAAATTAGCAGCTTTTCAACTTTGCAAGACTTCTGTCACACAACTGAGATAAAAGGTAAGATTCAACACTTCTGCATTAGTCTTTCCTGGAATCACCCTAAGACAATTTCTGATGTACTAACTGAAGCTTTAAACTGAGAAATAAATAAAAACAAGATTCTTACTTTGCTGTATTTTTTCCAGGTTCTTCTCTCTCCCTGTCTTTCTCTTTCATACATACATACAACTTATGAAGAGTCAAACTATAAATACACAGATCTTTTCACTTTTAATTGCCGTCAATTTGATGGTATAAAGCTAAAAGCATTCTTCAGTTGAAAGGCTTATTTGGGGAACCTACTTAGCCTTCAACTGTTAGCATGCTGCTGTATTCTCTGTGTTGACATATTGAATTCTGATGATCTTATTGGGGAACTCTGTTCATTTGGTTAGAGCTTTGGGTCAGTGAGTTTCATAAATCACAGGATCAATCCCTGATTTGCTCTTTTTGGTGTGTTCCAAAAACAGTCAGGTAGAAACATCAACCACAGATGACTGCTGACATAGGTGTCTTTAAACTGTGAGTATAGCAATCCCATAAACATGTACAGAAACTGACTTCTGGCCAAGTTGATGGAGCCCTAATCTGGGCCATAAGATATTAGCATAGAGAGAGACTGGTCCTCTGTTTCCAACCACAGCCCAAACCCCTCACCTAGAACATGGGTAGCTATTGTTCAGTTGCTAAATCATACCCTTCTCTTTGTGACTCCATGGCTGCGGCACTCCCGGCTTCTGTTTCCTCCACTGTCCACCAGAGTGTGCTCAGATTCATGTCCACTGAGTCAGGGATGCTATCTAACCTTTCTATCCTCTGCCACCTCCTTTTCCTTTTGCTTTCAACCTTTCCTCTTTATATCAGGTAGCCAAATATTGGAGCTGCAGCTTCAGCATCAGTCCTTCCAATGAATGTTCAGGGTTGATTTCCTTTAGGATTGACTGGTTTGATCTCCTTGCAGTCCAAGGGACTCTCAAGAGTCTTCTCTAACACCACAATTTGAAAGCATCAATTCTTTGATTATCAACCCTCTTTATGGTCCACTGATCACATCTGTACATGACTCCTGGAAAAACCATAGCTTTCACTATACAGACCTTTGTTGGCAGAGTGACATCTCTGCTTTTTAATACACTGTCAAGGTTTATTATAGCTTTTCTTTCAAGGAGCAAGCGACTTTTAATTTCATGGCTGCAGCTGCATCCACAGGGATTTTGGGTACCAAGAAAACAAAATTTGTCACTGCTTTCACTTTTCCTCTTCTATCTGCCGTTAAGTGAAGGGACCAGATGCCATGATCTTAGTGTTTGTTAATGTTGAGTTCCAAGACAGCTTTTTCATTCTGCTCTTTCATCCTCATCAGGAGGCTCTTTAGTTCTTCTTCACTTTCTGCCGTTATGTATCTGAGGTTGTTGATATTTTCCTGGCAATCTTGATTCCAGCTTGTGATTCATTTAGCCTGGCATTTCAGAAGATGTACTCTGCATAGAAGTTAAATAAGCAGGGTGATGACTGTAATCCTTTCCCAATTTTGAACCAGTCAGTTGTTCCATCTCCTGTTCTAACTGTTGCTTCTTGACCCTGCATAGAGGTTTCTTGGGAGACAAATAAGAAGGTCTGGTACTCCCATCTCTTTATGAATTTCCCACAGTTTGCTGTCATCCACACAGTCAAAGGCTTTTGTGTAGTCAATGAAGCAGAAGTAGATGCTTTTCTGGAATTTCTTTGCTTTCTCCATGTTCTAACAAATGTTGGCAATTTGATTTCTGGTTCCTCTGCTTTTTGTAAACCCAGCTAGTATGTCTGGAAGTTCTCAGTTCACATACTACTGAAACCTAACTTGAAGGATTTTGAGCATAAACTTGCTAGTATGTGAAATAGGTATAATTGTATGGTAGTTTGAACATTCTTTGGCATCACCTTTCTTTAATATTGGAGTGAAAGCTAACATGGGAGCAGAGTAAAAACACCAAAATCTTACTTAACCATCTGTAAAATCTGGCTCTGTGAGATAGCACGTTTGTAAGGAAGAGAGAGAGAAAGAGAAATGTTACAATGTTATTCTAATGACCTTTGTCCAAAAAAAATCTATATTCATTCAAAAGCAGTTTCTATGTGCTGACTGTGAACATGAAGAGGGATAATAAAAATATAATAGTTTTTTTCATAAAGAATGTGTTGTCTATACTAGTATTAACGTCATATATGAAAATGTGAAACATACATATGTAGAATGATGAATGCTGACTGGCAAAATCAGTACAGGCAACAAATTTCAATTTTAGAGAAAGAAAAAGTCGAATATTCACACTTGCTGAGGCTGTGTACATCAAAAAGTAAGAAGGGATGTGAGATACATTTTGGGCAGAAACAGTATTTATGGCAAAGTCAGGGATCTTCTTAATTCATTGATGAAAGTTGTAGAAGATGATGTGCCCAACATAGCAATTAGAAAAAGCTGATTAAACTACCAACTAATAACTTTTCAAATGTCCACTGGAATTTTGAGGTTACAAGATGACCTGGTAACCTGAAATCTAAAGTGTGAGTAGCCTTTCTGAAAAGAGATGGGTTATCAAACCCATCTCTGTCAGTATACAGGAAGGAGAGTCATCCTGCTAGACACAGTAGGAACAGATGAAAATTAATATGCTATAATTTTAGAAAACTGCCAATGGTCAAGTGTAGGTTAGCATGTTAGTCTAAAATAGCTGGGGCCACCTGACTAAAAGGACCTTGCACTGATCCAAAGATTCAGTCCTGTGGATCTTCTGTAGGTGTTGACAGGAAAGATTGTGAGCATAAGAGGAAATCAGAGCCTCTTTTTATTGGTAAAGGCATACAAAGACCATCAGCTATTCAGTTGTGCAGGGATAAGCAAAATATGCCTGTTTTTTCCCCCAGAATCTTCTTTCCTATAGAGCAAAAGTTGAAAGCCACAATGACTATGGCCCACAAGGACCAGAAGATGAAAGAAAAATGCCACCTCAGGAGAAAGGGACAGGAAATCTACATTCATTCAAAATTAGTGCTGATAATCTTATCCCCTTGTAATACCTAGTAGAAGCCTCCTACTTCTGGGAGAAGAATAAGAAAATGTCAATAAAGACTAATTCAGATACAAGGCAGTTTTGAGTTGTGACAGGGAAAAAAGTTTGTAACTCTGAAAAAGCCTCACCCTAAGCCTCTAGTGCCTAGGACTGCCCTAAGATAGAAGCTGAACCAAAACAACAGAGAATTCCTCCCTCACATGATCATATCCCAGGACAAATAGTACACACTAGTCCTCTGGAAGAAAAATTTGAATCTTTTGTCCCATGGAAAGTAGCTATAGCAGCAGCAATCTTATGCTCCTGTCAACTCCTGACTAGATTTACTCAACTGCCCATATTAGCAGCATGATAAAGGGATAAGCGTCTAATTTCTCTTAGTAATTATTTTTATCTCTAGTAAACTTTATCTAGTAATTTTTATCTCTTAGTAATTATTTTATCTTTAGTGTCATGATGGTGATAAACAGAAAGTCAGGGGGAAAAACTCACCATTAAACTCACTGTCAAGAGGCAAACAACCAACAAAACCAGATGCAGAGATGACTCAGATATTGGAATGAACAGAGAGAGAGTTTTAAGATCACAATGATTAAGCTGTCAACATCTCCTGTTGCACAAAGGAGCAATATATATGCACCAACAGAAGATAATGTTAATTATATTCCTTAGCCTGAGTCCAATATAGTCTGAAACCCAGAAGAGCATATGAGCACAGACAGTGCTCTGGGGCAAGTCTGCTAGTACTGGCTAAAGAAAGTTACTAAGGTAATTCTGAATGGTCAGAATAAAAAAAAAATTCTGTTTATTTTTTACTGTATTTATATTTTTTACAACCTATATGAAAAATAACATCATGAGGCAGCACAAGATGTAGAGGCCTCAACAGAAGATGATAGTGGCTATCACTCTGAGGGAAAAGAATATCCTTCCCCAGTAGGCATGCTGGAGGAATAAAATACCCTAAACTTATCACCAGTTCTATAATAGTTTAAATCCTTATCTTCTTTCTCAGTATTGCAGCTTTTTACTCTAGTAGCCTCAAAAAACTATTTATATGCTATGTGTTTTTTTGTAGTTGTATTCAGTGAGGAAAAAAATTGAGTTTTAGAATTGATTCTGATCCAGGCCTAAAACTCTAGAAAATATTTTAGCTGCCTATACATCAAATCTAAAAGTATGAAAATGTGTGGAGTGTGGCTAAAATAGAGCTCTCAGAAACATTTATAGCAGTAAATATTTATATTATATGGTAAACTTCTCAAATTAATGTTTTAAGTATTAAAAAAAGCAAAAATAAAAAAATTAAGCAAAAGTAAGTGGAGGAGGTAAATAATATATTCAAAATTTAATGCCATAAAAGAAGGAAAGAAAATAAGAAGATGAGAAAGAAAGGGGATAAAAGGAAATAAACCCAAAATATGATTTTCAAAAATCAACTAAATTGGTAAATTTATTTATAGAATAATCAGGAAAAGGCAGAGAAGACACAAACTACCAATGCCAGCAATAAATGAAGAGTTGTTAGAGATGATGTCAATTTAAAATGAAATATTATCATTTTTAGCCAATGCATTTGATAACTGAAACATATTCCTTGAAATAAACTACTAAGTTCAATCAAGAAGAATTTACATTTCTAGACTTACCTAAAAATTAAGTTTATATTAAAGCAGCTAACAAAGAAAAGCATGAAGCTTATGTAGCTTTACTTAGAAATTTTACAAAGCATTTAAGGAAAAGAGGAAATCAGTTCTATACTCATCCTTCTGGAAAATTTAAAAGAAGGGATTCCCAACATATTTTATGATGCCTTTCTCTGATGCCAAAAATACTTCAAGAAAAAAAAATTTATAAACATAGTCCAAATTGTCAGTAAAATATTAGCAAATAAAGTCTAGTAATATATAAAAATGATACTATATCATAATCAACTGTTTCTATTCACATGGAAATGCAATGTTAGACCAAAATTTGAAAAATTTAATCAACATTATTTTTCATATCATTGATATATACATGGAAAACACATATAAAAACAAATAGAATAGTCTCAGAGACATAAAAATTACATTTTGCAAGCGTAATACTTGTACTAAAACAATATCAGCGTGTACTCCAATGTTTCTCACAGCACTGTTTATAATAGCCAGGACATGGAAGCAACCTAGATGCCCATTAGCAGATGAATGGATAAGGAAGCTGTGATACATATACACCATGGAATATTACTCAGCCATTAAAAAGAATTCATTTGAATCAGTTCTAATGATATTTATGAAACTGGAGCCCATCATACAGAGTGAAGTAAGCCAGAAAGATAAAGACCAATACAGTATAATAAGACATACATATGGAATTTAGAAAGATGGTAAAGATAACCCAGTATGCAAAACAGAAAAAGAAACACAGATGTACAGAACAGACATTTGGACTCTGTGGGAGAAGGCGTGGGTGGGATGTTTAGAGAGAACAGCATCAAAACATGTATATTATCAATGGTGAAACAGATCACCAGCCCAGGCTGGATGCATGAGACAAGTGCTCGGGCCTGGTGCACTGGGAAGACCCAGAGGAATCGGATGGAAAGGGAGGTGGGAGGGGGGATCGGGATGGGGAATACATATAAATCCATGGCTGATTCATGTCAATGTATGGCAAAAACCACTACAATATTGTAAAGTAATTAGCCTCCAAATAATAAAAATAATGGAAAAAAAAAAAAACAATATCAGCAAAGTAGGAGTTAAATGGAAGACTAGAAACTATAAAACTCCTAGAGGAACACATAGGCAGAACACTCTCTGACATAAATCACAGCAAGATCCTCTATGACCCACCTCCGAGAGTAATGGAAATAAAAACAAAAATAAACAAATGGGACCTAATTAAGCTTAAAAGCTTTTGCACAACAAAGGAAACTATAAGCAAAGTGAAAAGGGAGCCTTCAGAATGGGAGAAAATAATAGCAAGTGAAACAACTGACAAAGAATTTATCTCCAAAATATCCAAGCAGGTCATGCAGCTCAATTCCAGAAAAATAAATGCCTCAATCAAAAGGTGGGCCAAAGAACTAAGCAGACTTTTCTCCAAAGAAGACATACAGATGGCTAACAAACACATGAAAAATGCTCAACATCACTCATTATCAGAGAAATGCAAATCAAAACCACAATGAGGTACCATCTCATGCTGGTCAGAATTGCTGCCATCAAAAAGTCTACAAGCAATAAATGCTGAAGTGGGTGTGGAGAAAAGGAAACGCTCTTACACTCTTGGTGGGAATGCAAACTAGAACAGCCACTATGGAGAAGAGTGTGGAAATTCCTTAAAAAACTGGAAATAGAACTGCCATATGACTCAGCAATCCCATTGCTGGGCATACACACTGAGGAAACCAGATCTGAAAGAGACACATGTACCCCAGTATTCACTGCAGCACTGTTTACAATAACTAGGACATGGAAGCAACCAAGATGTCCACTGGCAGATGAATGGATAAGAAAGCTGTGGTACATATATACAATGGAATATTACTCAGCTATAACAAAGAACACATTTGAGTCAGTTCTAATGAGGTGGATGAAACTGGAGCCCTATTATACAGAGTGAAGTAAGTCAGAAAGAGAAACACCAGTACACTACATTAATGCGTATATATGGAATTTAGAAAGATGATAGTGTTGACCCTATATGCAAGACAGCAAAAGAGACACAGATGTAAAGAACAGACTTTTGGACTATGGGAGAGAAGGCGAAAGTGGGACAATTTGAAAGAATAGCATTGGAACCTGTATACCACCATATGTATAATAGATGACGAGGGCAAGTTCAAGGCATGACGCAGGGCACTCAAAGCCGGTGATCTGGGACAACGCAGAGGGACGGGGTGGGAGGGAGGTGGGATGCGGGTTCAGGATGGGGGACACATGTACACCGATGGCTGATTCATGTTGATGTATGGCAAAAATCACCACAATATTGTTAAGAAATTAGCCTCCAATTAAAGCAAATTAATTAATTTTTAAAAAAGTTAATTTTCTCAAGGCATATCCAAAAATAACCTGTTGCTAACTTCATATTTAATGTAGAAAGACGGAATCCTTTTTTTAAGATGAAAAAAGAGCAAGAATGTCTGCTTATGACTTTCCAATTTAAATTGTGGAAGTTCTAGTTAGTTCAATAGGCAAGATAAATAAACAAAAGGTAACTTAATTAAAAAATAAATAATATGAATTTTATTTGCAGACTTTATTGTCTATAGAGGTAATCTTCAAGTTTCTACAAAAAAGCTACTAGGACTAATAAGCAGGTTTAAGAAGCTTATACATGAGAAAGTATGTGTGACAGTGCATGTATATACAGAATTTCTCTTCTCTTTCCTGTCAATTAATAATTAGAAATAAAATATTTAGAAAGTACTACTTGTAATAGGATTAAAAACATGACCTAGTTAAGGATGCACAATATTTATATGATGAAAACTATAAAACACTACAGAGGAAAACTAAGACCTAAATAAACATAAGAATAACTGTGTATATGGTTTAACGGATTGAAATTAGTTACATATAAATTCTTCTAAAATTGATCTATTTGTTTAATACAACCCCAATTATAATCTCAGTAGTCTTTGCTGGAAAAAATAATAAATTTTCCTTAACTTAAAAAAAAAGAAATCAGAAGAAACAAATTTGAGAATTAGCATTGTTATCATTATCCTAAAAAGTAAACTAATTTGTTTCTTTTGGGCTGTTGCCTGATATTTTGGCTGATATACCTGAAATAATATATAAACAATATTTTGGGTTGCTAAATTGCATTCAAATTTGAGTTCCTATTCTTGTCATATTTTCTAAATGAGAACTAGGAAATTGATCCTTGAAAGTTTAAATATAGATATCGGAAGAGGACTGTTTGAAATAATTTACATGACTTATATTACCAAACCCTCAATTACCACTGAGTTCCCACTGCCAGCTGAGTCAGAAATCAGCCTCTCTTTTCCTTTCTAATATAGCAGGTTCCATAACTACAGTATTTCAGTTAGTTAGTTTGCCTGGGGTTGCCATTTCCCTTTAGATCTCCCATCATACTTCCAATGATTCCAACATGTAACTAGGAACAGATCTCAGCATGACCCAGGATGCAAATTATAGCATCAAACTTGAGAGGACATATCTTGATAACGAAGTAAATGTTGGTGTTGCTAATTTATTTCATTAAACAAAAAAGTTTGGAAAAAGCGTCTGGGGATAGTACTAGACATAGGAAGGAAGGGCAAATTTACTAATATGAGTTCAGTTTCCTGAGTTTCAGAGGTAATATGTGAGTTGAGAAGTGTTATACTTTAATCTTCTTAACTTTCCCCAAGAAACCTTTAACAAATAGTGGGGAAAGGGAAACCTCAGACCCTTTGGGTGTGTGGAGGCACTTGTTTTGAACTAGCTAAAATCCCCAGGTACCAAGTAAACCAATGGGGTCTTTCTGTCAGGGTGGTGGAGTGATTAATAAGATGCTGATCTGAATTTATCTCATAGTGCCTAGTCAAAAAAGCAACTGTGTGGTTATTTCACTTGGCCTTGAGATAATGTTTCCATAAAGACTAATATTAATCAAACTCTGCAAAATCTGTTTGAAGCAAATGTTCAAAGACCATTATGCTATCCAGGAATACATATGTATTGATGAGAAATAAGCTATAATGTATATATATATATATATATATTTCATATGGATGGATGCTGGAGACAAAGTAGAAATTAGCAACTTCTATTTGATTTTACATTTTGCATTGAAGAGAATTATCTTTGACATGGGAGGGTGCAATCAGCATGACCAACGCCTACATAGTTGCTGCAGGAATTTTGTAAAACATCTTGCTTTCTTATATAAACTTAAGATTGGCAACTTAGGTTAATTATATTTTAGGGTCTTAAATAAAGTTTCAAATGAGGTACTCAGTGTTCTTTGAGGGACTTTGGAGAATAAAGGATATAATAGAGAAGTGTGCTTAGTCACTCAGTTGTGTCCAACACTTTGTGACCCCGTTGGACTATAGCCCACCAGATTCCTTTGTCCATGGAATTTCCCAGGCAAGAATAGTGGAGTTGCCATAGTTGCCATTTCCTTCTCCAGGAAAATTTTTTCAAAATCTTATCAAATTTTTAATCAAAAAATTTTATCAAAATTTTATAAAATTTTATCAAAAAATTTTTATAAAAAATTTTTTTATAAAAAAATTCATGAGTAGTTGAAGAAATTACCCTCTTCTTCCTTTGGAAAACAGTATTTTGTTATTTGAACATAGATCCACCTGCAATGCAGGAAACACAGGAGACATGGGTTCAATCCCTGGGTAGGAAAGATCCCCTGGAGAAGGAAATGGCAACTATGGTAACTCCACTATTCTTGCCTGGGAAATTCCAAGGAGAGGGAGGTGGGAGGGGGGATTGGGATGGGGAATACATGTAACTCCATGGCTGATTCATGTCAATGTATGACAAAACCCACTGCAATGTTGTGAAGTAATTAGCCTCCAACTAATAAAAATAAATGAAAAAAAAAAAGATGCAAAAAAAAAAAAACTATAGTAAAGAGATGACTTGAGAGTACATAGCAATAGAAAAATTCAAAACTATAAGACCCAACATGAATTTACCATGGAGGAAAAAGAAAAACAAGGCATAATTTTTCTCTGCTACTGATCTGTTACATGGAGTGAATCATGTGGCTTTGACATACTTGTCTTTTAACAGGGCATTTAGCAAAGTCTCTTTTGTAAATAATAAAAAATGAAATAGTTGCACACAACTTATTACTTAGATAAGTAATGGATTATAAAATTATAAATAAATACTGATAAGTGTATTAATGCAAAGGTTGAAGAAAGTTGTTAATGGTCTGACCCAAGGCTCTACCTTGGATAATTACATGAATGGCTTATACCAAGATACATAATATTTTTTGCATGAAAATTTTAGATAGTAGCTGAAAAAATGTTTATGGCATGCATATTAACTGCATAGTACACTTGTCATAGTTTTGTTTGTTGTTTAGTCTCTAAGTCATATCTGACTCTTTTGCAATCCTAAAGACTGTAGCCCTCCAGGTTCCTCTTGTCCATGGGATTTCCCTAGTAAGAACACTGGAGTGGATTGCCATTTCCTACTCCTGGGGACCTTCTTGACCCAGGGATCAAGCACACATCTCCTGTGTCTCCTGATTTTGTAGGATTCTTTACTGTTGAGCTATAAGGGAAGCAGAAGTCATAATAGAATCTACTAAAAGAAGATCCACACTGGTTCTTGAAAATAATCATCCAAGAAAAACATGAGAAACAAGGATAATGTTAATCTACCCCTTTTCTAAAGTCACCAAACAGTTCTGATTACCCAAATTTGAAGTTTAGTAAAGGAAAATCAGGAGTTAAGAACCTTGGTTTGAAAAATATCAGAGAAAATTAGAAATCTCTTTTATAGATTTAAATAGAACACTAGAAGATTCTGTGGACATGTGTATATGTGTAAGTCTGACATGTAGACAAGAGATAAAACTATGCCATCAAAGGTCCATGTGAAAAATAGATGCTAAGAGAGGAAATGTCAAAGAGATAGGATAAAGTTCTAAAAAGGAAGCATTTTACAGTTAGAACTTTCCAAGGAGGAAAAGTAGAATCTTCAGAGGTACTGAGTCATCTCACTGGAGGGGAAAAAAATTAGGATTTTCTAGTATGAGATGTGTGATTGGCAGGAATAACCTTTAGGGTTCCTGCCAAACCTGAAATTTGATGAATTTATGACTACAAAATTATCATAAAACTTCACCTCCACTTTTTATTCATTCTGCCCTCTGTTCCCCTTGTCACTGTTTCCTTTCTATTTTGTTTTCAGTAAGCCTTCTGAGAAATCTGTTTAGATTCATTTATTCTAGACATTCAAATTTAAGATTTGACCTCTCAGTCAGTGGTTACCAGACAATAATAGCAATAAACTATTTCATTTCTGATTTGATTTCATCTTGCATTTCCCAAGATACACCCAAGGAACTTTGTTTTCATTGACTCACTCCCTTATTTAAAAATACATGTGCTTATTATGTGTCTAGGATGAAGAAGGCTATAGGATGAGGAGAAACTTGGAGAAATAATGTCATGTTTCCTGCCTCCGATCCAAATATCTATTGCCAAATTACCTAGATGAGTTTTTGATTGTTTCCTGAACAAACTTCTACAATTTCCCCTAAATATCATTCTTAAATGTAACATGATTCCTTATAAATTCATTTAATTTTTTAAATTCATTTAAATTTGAACCTGTATATGTTATAGTTTATCTAATACAATTCATATTAAAAAAAAAAATCGGTCAAGTATACAGCATCTCCAGGATCAGTCTCTCAGAAGTCTTTTTCATTGTGTTATATAAGTTCCACCTAGTGGAATTGGAATTAAGGCAGAGGAAGTGGTTTTGCCTACAGTTGTCTAGAAATGTGGGCAGTAGGAGCCAAAGCACTGATAGGCAGTATGCATGTTTACTTCTGGCTTTAGAACTATCCTCTAAATCAGTGGTTCCCAAAAGCCTGCCTGACAATACTTCATCAGAATCACAGGCAAGTTTAACAAAAGCCAAGATCCCTGGAATTTTGCAAGATAGTTTGCATTAAATGTCTAGTTGGACCATGGAATCTCTATCTTTACTTTTCTGTACCTTTATTCACCATCACTATAAAGAAGACATCCAAAGCACACTTTAGTTTCTTAACTCTTTGCTCTGATTTTGTTTTGATGGTTTAGAATTTTTAGTTTAACACTATTTCTTGAGCTGCTTCAGTAATTCTTGCTTAGAACTTCTATTACAATTTTCTTTTATAGTATTGATACTCAGTTTAATTTATTATACATTGCTCAATATTCATTCTTACACTGAGACTTTTGCTTTCCCTTATCTTGAGATTTTATCTTGATTTATTTTTATTTGGCCACATTTTTTAAAGCATTTCTTCATGCATGGTATCACTGGGATAATATGCTTTTATTTTATCCAGAATTCTGGAACCTGAATTTCTTCAAAGCCTCTCTGTTGATCTTCATTCCAGCTAGCTTTGAGAACCAATTCTAAATCCCCTAATGTATAGCACAGTTAAAAATCTCAGGTGCTAACCTTCACTAGAGAATAATTGCCTACTTTCTTTTTTCCTTCTCATGTAGACTGCTATTGATAGTTCACTAAAGGCTGAAAGTCCAAGTCCAATGAACATCTGTACTTTTCTTAGACATGTTTTGAATGTTCTTTGGACTGAGAATTGTCTTTGATGATGTGTTAATATTGAAGAGTATGAATTACTTGGAATTCAGAAAGTTTGTGTGGAAATGCATGGTGTAGATCTCCTCTGTCTCACTGCTACAGAACAAAGAGTAACCAGAACAAACAGTAACCCAGTTATTTTATTCTCTTTCTTACTCCAATCTCCAAGGCAATATTTATATCAATGGCTGAACTAAGAGTCAGCATTTTCCACAAGCTGAACATATAGAGAGGGATTGGAAGGAAGGTTCTTCCATGTTCAGAGTCAAGTTAAAAACATTGACAGTGTCATTTTGAAGAAAACAAATGGGACTAAAATTTACCTGTTAAGTGTACTAATATAATGTTGATCCAGGGTTCAAAAGCCGGATCTATTCTTTCTTTTAATACTCACTTTTCTGGTATGATCACTCACCTAGAGCCAGACATCCTAGAGTTTGAAATCAAGTGGTCCTTGGAAAGCATCAGTATGAACAAAGCTAGTGGAGATGATGGAATTCCAGTTAAGCTATTTCATGTTCTAAAAGATGATGCTGTTAAAAAGTGCTGTGCTCAATATGCCAACAAATTTGGAAAACTCAGCAGTGGCCACAGGACTGGAAAAGGTCAGTTTTCATTTCAATCTCAAAGAAAGGCAATGCCAAAGAATGTTCAAACTACCACAAAATTGCACTCATCTCACATGCTAGCAAACTAATGCTCAGAATTTTTCAAGCCTGGCTTCAACAGTACGTGAACCATAAATTCCAGATGTTCAAGCTGGATTTAGAAAAGGCAGAGGAACCAGAGATCAAATTGCCAGCATCCATTGGATCATCAAAAAAGCAAGAAAGGCCCAGAAAATCATCTACTTCTGCTTTATTGACTACTCCAAAGCCTTTGACTGTGTGGATCAAAACAAACTGTGGAAAATTCTTAAAGAGATGGGCATACCAGCCCACCTTTTCTGACTCCTTATAAATCTGCACGCAGGTCAAGAAGCAACAGTTAGAACTGGCCATGGAAGGATTGAAGAATGGACAGTTTCCAAATTGGGAAAGGAGTACATCAAGGCTGTATATTGTCAAACTGCTTATTTAATCTTTATGTAGAATACATCATGTGAAATGCCAGCCTGAAGGACAAGCTGGAATCAAGGTTGACAGGAGAAATATCAATAACCTCAGATATGCAGATGACATCACCCTTATGGCAGAAAGTGAGGAGGAACTGAAAAGCCTCTTGATGAAAGTGAAAGAGGAAAGTGAAAAATCTGGCTTAAAACTCAACATTCAGAAAACTAAGGTCATGGCATCCAGTCCCACCACTTCATGGCAAATAGACAGGGAAACAATGGAAACAGTGAAAGACTTCATTTTCTTGGTCCCCCAAATCACTGTATATGGTGATTGCAGCCATGAAATTAAAAGACGCTTGCTCCTTGGAAGAAAAGTTGTGACCAACCTAGTTAGCACATTAAAAAGCAGAGACATTGCTTGGTCAACAAAGGTCTGTCTAGTCAAAGCTATGGTTTTCCATTAATCATGTATGGAAGTGAAAGTTGGACTATAAAGAAATCTGAATACTGAAGAATTAATGCTTTTGAACTGTGGTGTTGGAGAAGACTCTTGAGAGTCCCTTGGACTGCAAGGAGGTCAAACCAGCCAATCTTAAAGGAAATCAGTCCTGAATATTCACTGGAAGGGCTGACAGTGAAGTTGAAGCTCCAATAGTTTGGCCACCTGATGCAAAGAACTAACTCACTGGAAAAGACCCTGATGCTGGGAAGGATGGAAGGCAGGAGGAGAAGGGGATGACAGAGCATGAGATGGTTAGATGGCCTCAGCAACTTGATGGGCATGAGTTTGAGCAAACTCCAGGAGTTGGTGGTGGACAAGATAGCCTGGTGTGCTTCAGTCTATGGGGTCACAAAGAGTCAGATATGACTGCTCGACTGAACTGAACTGAACTTTCTGGTTATGTTGTTGTCTTGAATAACTATTTTTTTTATTATTATAGTTACATAAGCAATAATTATACACGATCACCCTGAAATGATTCTAAACCTAATGGGCATAACCATAGTCCTCTCTACAAGGTTCTCATTTCCCTTCAATATAACTACTGTTGCTAGTGGATGGACATCCTTCTTACCTATGTGACCTTCTGGGCAGGTTACTTAGCCTCTCCAAACTTAGATTTCCGTGGGTACAATGCAAATGCTGTGCTCTGTGTCTTTGTCCCAGGCTTCTGAGAGTTGTGATTGAGACAACTAACTTATACAAGTGTCTTGAAAAATCAATAAAAATGTAAATTATTGTAATATGGATTAATATTAATAATTATAAATGGGAAGTACAGTTAAATATACATAAACAATTGAAATTACTGTAAATGATTAAAAATTTATGAAGTTAATTTCAATCTTACTTTAAAAACCCCTTGAGAGTAAGGACATTATAGCAAAATTTTTTGGAACTCAGTGTCATAGGATATATATGACTATAATTCCCAGTTCCTGATCTTCAGCATAAACATAAGATAGAAACATAACTTTTGCATAAATGGTATATATTAATTTGTCAAAGCTGTGTATTAGTCTGTTCAGACTTCCATTACAATATACTATGGACTGGATGGTTAAACAACAGAAATATTTTCTTACATTTCTGAAGGCTGGGAAGTCCAAGACAAAGGCACTGGCAAAGTAGGTTTCATTCTGACTCTTGCTTAGTAGGTGGCTGGCCATTTTCGTGTGTGCCAACATGACCTCTTTTTTTTTTGGTAAGTGCTCAGAGAAAGCATGAGAGAACTCTCCTGATGTCTTTTTTTAAAATGACGCTAATACTGTCAGATCAAGGCTCCACCTTTATGAACTCATTTAACCTTAATTACTTCTTTAGAGGAACCATACCAAGTACAGTCACACTAGTGCTTGGGGCTTCAATATGTGAATTGTGCAGGACATAAGCATTCAGTCTGTAATAGACTGCCATTGCAAAGTACCAGAGACTGAGCAACTTAGCAGAAATTTATTTTCCCACAGTTTTTAGAGGCTAGAAGTCTGAGATCAAGGTGCCTGCATGGCTGGTTTCTTCTGAGGCCTCTGTCTTAGCTTGTAGATAACTGTCTCCTCTCAGTATCTTTGCATGGAGTCACCCTCAAAATGTGTCCATGTGGAATTTCTTTTCTTATAAAGACACTTTTCATATTGAATTAGTCATAGGATTAAGGCTGATGTTAAAGACCTAATTTTAACCTAATTGCCTCTTTGAAGATCTTATCTCCAAATATAGTAATGTTCTGAAATACTGAGAGTTATAACTTCAACATGTGAATTTTGGGAAGGGGCACAATTCAGCCCACATCATGTACAAACCACTCAAGATTTGAAAAGTGCATTTTTATCTAGAAAAGTTTATGATTTGCTCCAGTCAACACACACTCAACTGATAAATGCTCAGACAATAACTATTATCTAGTCATTTATAAACTAAGTTTCCAATAGTCAGTCATTTGCTGGATTGACTTACGCCCCAATACTTTAATGCAATAAAACACATTTTAAAAAAACATATCTCCGGTAAGTCCATGAACCTACTTCATAAAATAGCATGTCTTTTAGGGTTCATCTAACTCTTAGTATGGATAGATATTCTGGAATGAAATTTTCAAAAGAGTGTTCAATAATTTATGCTAATCACTAATTCTCACGACTGCCTCTCTTCTTTTAGTTTGAATAAGTGAAGATATTGTAAATTCAATCTTCTACTCTCAACAAAGAAGCTTTGCCTGCCCTTGTGCACATTGATGCAGTCAGACAGAAGTAAACCTGACTGGCAGTTTTCTAGCTTCTTTTTGTATGCAGAGCTGCCTTCCTGAGGCCAGTATTATTAAGATCGAATTTTGACATTTCAAAGGAACACCAGAAGATTTTGACCTCTTCTTTTGGAATTTGAAAGATACTGATGACCATCTATTCACCTTATCTAGTATGATCTTCCTTTCCTCCTACTAATTAGAGAAAAAAAATGATTATCTTTAAAATGAGATTCACTTCCTTTTCTAATTAACAGTTGAGAATAAACAAAAATAGTCTCTTCTATTCTAGCTCTCACACATAGGTTTTCTAGCTGGAGGAGTGACTTTGCATGCAAGGTCTCTGCTACTCATCTCTTACCATCACCACCCACAATTAAAACTCATTAAGATTTTCCTCACTTCCATCTTCCAAGGACAGAAATAATGGAGGCTATTACAATTTGTTTTATTCCAAGAGGGAAAACCCTCATGAGGGGTTTTATATTGAGAATTCCAGAATTTTCTTTTTAAATCACAGGACTGAGAAATTAGCTCTTAGCTTCACTTTCTTTTTTCCTTGTGTGTAGGTATATAATGTTTATTCTGCTGAAATTGTACATCATTTTCTGTAAAGTTCATTTATTTTCCAGTGTGGGCTGGTTTAGTTTTCTTTGCCACCAGTATTGGGACAAATTTGCTGCCATTACTAAGAAATCTACAAATCAACAGCCTGAGTGAGACTGTGCCTTTGCTTTGGCATGTATGTGTGCCTAAGTGTGTGCATAAATTTATATATTCACACACCTCTAGTCCCTATGAGCTAAATTTTCACCAGAGCCAGCTAAAATTAAAGAGCAGAATAGGTGCTTGAAGACATTGCATCAGCTCCTCCGTAACCTAAAAAAATCTTGTGATGATCTGACATGACATTATAAGTAACTCAATCTTCTCACAGTTGAAAGGAAATAAGCTTCCCAAATTATCCTGTTTATTTCTCTTTACTTTGAATGAATTATCTTCCTGACCTGGGAGGATGAAACTCCATACAGCATATCCACCATTTTGCCTCCTTTAAAACTTAAATCACAGACATATGCAATCATGCAAACATTGATAAAAACATACACAGATACCCACTCACAGAGAATAAAGGGTTTCTTCTTGCTCTCCTACCTTTCACCTTCCAGGAAAGTTCAGGTTTTACTTTTTCACTATTATTTCCAGATTCAAGAAACATTGCTTAAGGAAGGAGACTCCAAACCTTTGCAATGAGGAGCTACTTTTTATAGCTCTGAATCACTGACATGTCTCCTTGCTTGTGTTTGGGACACGAGAGCAAGTTTTCTGGCAGTCATGCCTGTGAGTCACACGTGGATCAATTATCTATGTGAGCCTGTCTCCTCAGAAATAGGTGGTGAATCACAGAACATTAATTAAAGGAAAGAAGAAGATGTTGCACCAGGCATTCTGTAGGGAAAAATCTAGATCATGCAATGAAGTCTATTGATCTATTTATTGGCGATTTTTAATTAGCAGAATTCTTACGCATAAGATTAAAAACAATCCATAGCTGAACTCTTCCATAGATCTCCATGCTATTTACTCCCATTGTGTACAATATGTATCTTATCAACCCCCAGCTCCAAGGGAGCAGGAATTTTCAGTGTCACTGCACTGTTTTTCCCCTGTTATCTACTTTTCAAATACTGAAACTCTCTTAGCTTTCTCTTTTTCTCGTAATTCAATCTTTCTAATTCTCTCAGTGGAACCACCAGCTTCTTTAGAGCTGTCTCAAAGTCTTCTGTTAGATTTCTAAGAATGGGGAGAAGGAGTTGGAAGAAGAAAGTGAAGCCCTGAACTCTGAGATACATACAACCCTGTACTTCGGTGAGAGATGGTATGTTTAGGTTTGGAAAATAGGAATGTAATCTAAATGGAACTTGAAGAACCAATGCTTTAGACCTCATCTCAAATTCAGCACAAAATGATGGCTTTGTTACAACATTTCCTATACCAATTTCTTTATTATGTGGTTCTTGAATTTTTTAAAAATGTTTATGTGGGTGTGTGTTTTGTCTCCAATTAAAATGCATGGTCTTTTTGAATGCCACTTGTATCATTTGGTAATGCAATATTTCAGTGTATTTTAAAGGCCTGATTTATTCTCAGTGTACCAATGTGTATCACTGTAGAGTACAGGATGCCTGGATATTATGTGGCAATCTGTGCTTTCACACTTTCTGCTCCATTTTTGCCATGGTTGTCAAGTCAATCAGTCAAACAGCTTCACTTGAATTGCTGAACCTGTAAGATGCTCCTTTTGTTGGGAGGACTATGTTTACACAAGTGAAACACTTGGATAGCAATGCAACATCCCATTAAAAAAGATGAAGAGAGGGTCAGACAATAGGCTATAAAAAATGACTTCGTATATGCTTAGTGCTATAGCATTTACAAAATGCTTTCATGTTATCTCATCAATCAACTCTACTAAGATTTCAGTAAGATATTATTACCCTCCTCATTAGAGAGGTTAAGACTCTTGACCAAGTTAGTAAAACAGCAACTAATGAACTAAACTTAAACCATAATTTTGAAATTTTCATTTCATGTAGGCTGTACTGGTAGGACAAAAGCTCCACAGAAGAAATGGATCCTGAGTTGTACCAGAAGATAGTCTATTAAAATAAATGAGATAAACTGAGAAAATCTTTAAAAGAGTCTTAATTCCAATATTCTACAAATGTGTTCATAGAGATTTTCTGTGTAGGTGTAGACTAGTGTACCTGATACATGTATGCACAGCTCTTTCCTTCACGATGCTGTCAAACATGAATTCCTTCTTACATCTCAAAATCTCTAAATTTTCCACTCCTCCTTTCTTGCTATTATTTTGGAAGAAGGCATGCCCCTACTCATCATTTCAATAGCTTTTCTTTTATCTGTGCTCTTGTTCTTATTGTCTTGGAGTTTCTCTGGAATTTCATTTTGCTAATAATTCTTTTCTATACTTAATATCTTTCACTCTCCATTTCTTCCTTTCCTAGGTTATGCAAACCTACAAAGCATAAATTAAAAAAAAAAATTGACACATTTTGCTGCCCATGATGCCATTCAATCTTTATTTCTCTTTATAATGTAAATTCTAAGCCACTTTCTCATCATCAGTTCAGTTCAGTCGCTTAGTCCTGTCTGACTCTTTGTGACCTCATGGACCACAACATGCCAGGCCTCCCTGTCCATCACCAACTCCTGGAGTTTACCCAAACTCATGTCTGTTGAGTCGGTGATGCTGTCCAACCATTTCATCCTCTGTTATGCCTTTCTCCTCCCACCCTCAATCTTTCTCAGCATCAAGATCATTTCAAATAAGTCCACTCTTCACACCAGGTGGCTAAAGTATGGGAGTTTCAGCTTCAACATCAGTCCTTCCAATGAACATCCAGGACTGATCTTCTTTAGGATGGACTGGTTGGATCTCCTTGCAGTCCAAGGGACTCTCGAGAGTCTTCCTCAACACCAGAGTTCAAAAGCATCAATTCTTCAGTGCTCAGCTTTCTTTATAGTCCAAGTCTCACATCCATACATGACTACTGGAAAAACCACAGCTTTGACAAGACAGGCCTTTGTTGGCAAAGTAATGTCTCTGCTTTTTAATGTGCTGTCTAGGTTGGTCATACCTTTCCTTCCAAGGAGTAAGCACCTTTTAATTTCAAGGCTGCAATCACCATCTGCAGTGATTTTAGAGCCTCAAAAAATAAAGTCAGCTACTGTTTCCATTGTTTCCCCATCTATTTGCCATGAACTGATGGGACTGGAGGCCATGATCTTAGTTTTCTGAATGTTGAGTTTTAAGGCAACTTTTTCACTCTCCTCTTTCACTTTCATCAAGAGGCTCTTCAGTTCTTCTTCAGTTTCTGCCATAAGAGTGATGTCATCTGTATAAATGAGGTTATTGATATTTCTCCCAGCAATCTTGATTCCAGATTGTGCTTCCTCCAGCCCAGAGTTTCTGATGATGTTCTCTGCATATAAGTTAAATAAGCTGGTTAACAATATACAGCCTTGACATACCCCTTTTCCTATACTATTCATTGATTCCTTTGAACTCTAACTCTTGCTCTCCCACTGTTTGGAAATAACAAACTAAGCATACATTTATAGTCAACAATAATATACTTTTCACTATCCTAGCATTTGTCCAGTTCTGAGTTTTCAGTGTTGTGCTAGGGTTTTATGTCTGTATTCATGTTATAGGTCCAAACTCAGGGACCCAAAAATGTTCCAGGAATATAGTAAAAATGATTTCAATGCAATTATTTTCATATGGCTTCGAACACAACTATTGCAGAAAATACTGGTGCAGTGCCAGGTGAAATTAAAGATGCCTGCAGTCTGTGCTTGCGCTCAGTCACTCAGTTGTGTCTGACTCTTTTGTGACCCCCTCGATTGTGGGCCCTCAGGCTCCTTTGTCCGTGGGATTTCCCAGGCAAGAATACTGGAGTGGGTTGCCATTTTCTTCCCCAGAGCATGTAACCTAGTGTGTACTAATTTCATTCCTTGGTTTCTACCCTAGAGAAATGATGTACATACACAAACAGGTATCTGCATAAACATGTCCAGAGTAGCCCTGTATTAAGAAGCCAACTATTTTATCAACAGTAAAATAAATATATAAATTATAGCATTATATGTAAATGAAATGCTATGCAGTAAGACAAATTAAACTATTACTATTACAATTAGCATTTTTAAAATTTTTATATTGGAGCAGAGTTGATTAACAACACTGTGCTAGTTTCAATTATTTTCACATTTATGTTATTGCAGAATATTGAGTAGATTTCCCTATGCTATATAGTAGGTCCCTGCTGGTTATCTATTTTAAATAGAGTAGTGCACACATCAACCCAAATTCCCAATCAATCCCTTCCTGCTCCCTTTCCCCCAGTAACCAAAAGTTTGTTATCTGAGGCTGTGAATCTGTTTCTAAGTTCTAAATAGTTTCATTTGCATCAGTTTTTATATTTTTATTCATTTTTTGGTTGCACATATAAGCAAAATCATATGATTTTTGTCTTTCTCTCTTTGACTTGTTTCACTTAGTATGATAATCTCCAGGTCCTTCTATGGTGTTGCAAATGAAATTATTTAATTCTTTTTAATGATTGAGTAACAGTCTATTGTATATATGTACCATCTCATCTTTATCCATTCCTCTGTCAATGGATATTTAGGTGGCTTCCATGTCTTGGCTAAACAGTGCTGCAGTAAACACTGGGGCGCTTGTATCCTTTCAAACCATGTTTTTTTCCAGGTATATGTCCAGGAGTGGGGTTGTCAGATCAAATTGTAGCTCTATTTTTAGCTTTTCAAAAAATTTCCATACTCTTTATAGTGACTAAACCAACTTATAGTCCCACAACAGTACAGGAGAGTTCTCTTTTCTCCCACACCCTCTCCAGCATTTATTGTTAGTAGATTTTTAAAAATTTATTTATTTTAACTGGAAACTACTTACTTTACAATATTGTAATGGTTTTTGCCATACATTGACATGAATGTACATGGGTGTACATTCAGCCATGGGTGTACATGTGTTCACCATCCTGGAGCCCCCTCCCATCACCCTCCCCATCCCATCCCTAAGGATCATCCCAGTGCACCCAGTCTCATGCTTCAAACCTGGACTGGTGATCTATTTCACATATGATAATATACATGTTCAATGCTATTCTCTCAAATCATTCTACCCTTGCCTTCTCCCACGAGTCCAACAGTCTGTTCTTTACATCTGTGTCTCTTTGCTGTCTTGCATGTAGGATCATCATTACCATCTTTCTAAATTCCATATATATGTGTTAATATACTGTATTGGTGTTTTTCTTTCTGACTTACTTCACTCTGTATAATAGGCTCCAGTTTCATATACCTCATTAGAACTGATTAAAATGCATTCTTTTTAATATTTGAATAATATTCCATTGTGTATATGTACCACAGCTTTCTTATCTGTGTTAGAAGATTTTTTGATGATGGCTTTTCTGACTTGTGTGAGGTGATACTTCACTGTAATTTTGATTTGTGTTTCTCTAATAATTAGTGATGTTGCACATCTTTTCATGTGCCTCTTGGTCATCAGTCTGTCTTCTTTGGAGAAAAGTCTATTTAGGTCATCTTCCTATTTTTTGATTGGGTTATTTGTTTTATTTTGATAATGTGCTGCATGATCTGTTTGCAATTTTTGGAGACTAATCCCTCATTGGTCCCATTATTTGAAAATTTTATTCCCATTCTGTGGGTTGTCTTTTCATTTTGCCTATGATTCCTTTTGGTATACAAAAACTTTTGAGTTTAATTAGTTTCCATTTGTTTATTTTTATTTGCATTACTCTGGAAGGCATCTTTGAAAAGATATTGCTGCGGTTTATGTCAAAGGGTGTTCTGCATGTTTTTTTCTAAGAGTTTTGTCATATCTGACCTTACATTTAGGCTTTTCATTCATTTTGAGTTTACTTTTTATGGTGCTAAAGAATATTCTAATTTTACACGTAGCTGTCCAATTTTCAAAGCTGCATTTATTGAAGAGGCTATCTCTCCTCCATTGTAGTCTTGCCTCCTTTGTCATAGGTTAATTGACCATGGGTGTATTGGTTTATTTCTGGGTTTTCTATCCTGTTCCATTGATCTATATTTCTATTTTTGTACTAGCACCATACTGTTTTGATGAATATAGCTTTGTAGTATAAACTGAAGTCAGGGAGCCTGATACCTCCTGTTCCATTTTTCCTTCTCAATATTCTTATGGCTATCCAGATGTCTATTTTGTGTCTCCATATAAATTTTAAGATTTTTGTTCTAGTTCTGTGAAAAATACCATTGATAATTTGATAGGGATTGCATTGAATCTGTAGATTGCCTTGGATACTATAGCAATTTTGACATTATTGAATTTTCCTATTCACTAACATGGTTATTTTTACATTTGTATCTTCCTCAATTACTTTCATCAGCATCTTAAAGTTTTGGACCACAGGTCTTTTGCCTCCTTAGGTGGTTTTATTGCTATTTATAGTTATTTTTTTTTTTAATTCAATGGTAAAAGGTTTTATTTCTTTCATTTCTTTTTTTCTGATCTTTTGTTGTCAGTATATAAAATTGCAACAGATTTCTGTGTTTTAATTTTGTATTTTGCAACTTGACCAAATCCATCGATGAACACTCATAGATTTCTAGCAGCATATTTAATATTTTTGTGTATAATATCATGTCATCTGAAACAGTGAATTTTTAATTCTTTTTCAATTTGGATTTCTTTTATTTATTTTTCTTCTCTGATTGCCTTGACTAGTACTTCCAAAGGTATGCTGAATAAAGGTGATAATAGTGGACATATTTGTCTTGTTCCTGATCTTAGAGGAAATGCTTTCAGCTTTTCAACATTGAATATAATGCTAGCTGTAGGATTATCATATATGGCCTTTATTATTTTGATATAGGTTCCCTCTGCGCCCAGGTTCTGGAGAGTTTTAATCATAAACAGGTGTTGAATTTTTGTGAAAACTTTTTCAGCATCTATTGAGATAATCATGTAGCCCTTATTCATTAATTTGGTGATGTGATATTTCATACTTTTTGATTTGCAGATATTGAAAACTCCTTGCATCCTTGTGGTAAACCCTTTTGATCATGGAGTGCAATCTTTTTAATGTACTGTTGGATTCAGATTGCTAGTAATTTTTTGAGGGTTTTTACCTCTAGATTCATCTGTAATATTGGCTTGTAATTTTCTTTTTTTATGATATTTTGTGTGGTTTTGGTATCAGGGTGATGATGGCCTCATAAAATGAGTTTGCAATATTTTCTTCTGCAATTTTTTTGGAATAGTGTCAGAAGGATGGACATTAACTCATCTCTAAATATATGATAGAATTTGCTTGTGATATACCATCAGGTCCTGAAAAATTTGTTTATTGTAAGTTTTTTGAATCACAGTTTCAATTTCATTATTTGTGATTGGTGTATTCATATTTTCTATTTCTTCCTACTTCAGTGTTAGGAGATTGTAGCTTTTTAAGAATTTGTCCATTTCTTATAAATTGCCCCTTTTGTTGGCATATTGTTGCTTGTAGTAGTCTCTTATTGACCTTTGTGTTCCTGTGGTGTCAGTTATAACTTATCATCTTTCATTTCCAATTTTATTGATTTCTTCCCTCTCTCTTTTTTCTTTATCAGTATGGTCAGACACATCAATTTTGTTCATTTTCTCAAAGAATCAGATTTTAGTTTCACTGATCTTCATTATTGTTTTCTTCATCTCTGTTTCATTTATTTCTGCTCTGATCCTTATGACTTATTTCCTTTTACTAATTTTGGGGTTCTTTGTTTTGTTGCTGTTGTTCTTATTTCTTTAGTTGGTTTAGGTGCAAAAGGTTAGGTTGTTTATTTATGATTTTTCTTGTTTTCTGAAGTAAGATTGTATTGCTATAAACTTCCCTCTAAAAACTGCTTTTGCTGAGTCCCATAGGTTTTGAATCACCATGCTTTCATTCTCATTTGTCTTGGGGTATTTTTTATTTACTATCCTCATTTCTTTTCATTCTTTTTTCTTATTCTATTCTGTGGCAAAGAATTCCACTATTCTGTCTTCCAGTTCACTTATCTATTCTTCTTCAGTTACTTTGCTATCAATTTCTCCTAGTTTATTTTTCATCTCACTTATTGTATTGCTTTTTAGTTCTTCTAGGTCTTTATTAAACATATCTTATATCTTCTCAATATGTGCCTTCATTCTTTATCTGAGATCTTTGATTATCTTCATTATCATTCTTTTCTCCTGCGGATAGCATATTTCCACTTCACTTATTTGTTCTTCTGGGGTTTTATCTTGTTCCCTCTATGGGACATACTTTTCTACTGTTTTATCTTATCTAACTTCCTGTGGTTGCAGTTTCTGTTCCACAGGCTGCAGGGTCATAGTTCTTCTTGTAGACACCCCTTGGTGAAGGAGTCTGTCCAAGAGGCTTGCGCAGACTTCCTGATGAGAAGAACTACTTCCTGCCTATTGGTGGGTGGGGCTAGATATTGTCTCTCTGGTGGGCAGGCCCATGCTCAGGAAGACTTTAAGCAGCCTTTCTGCTGATGAGCAGGCTGAATTGCTTCCCTGTTGGTTGTTGGGCCTGAGATATCCCAGTAAAGGAGTCTACAAGCTTTAAGGTATGGAAAGTCTTGTCAGAAAAATAGCAGCCTCCATGAGGACTCACGCCAATGAGTACTTGCCAGAGTTGTCACTGCCGGTGTCTTTGTCCCCATCATGAGCACCAGCTGCCCCCTGAATCCAGGGATGACCCTCCAATAATATCATGTAGATCCGACCCAGTCTATAATGAGGTTATTTCTTTTCCCCCTGAGTCCTAGTGCACGCTAGACATTGTGTGCACCCTCCAAGATGAAATTTATATTTTCCCTAGTCCTGTGGATTTCCTGCCATCAAACTTTGCTTGCTTTCAAAATCAGATTCTCTACGGGCTTCTCCTGTTCCTGGACCCCCAGGACCCCCAGGCTGGAAGCCTGATGTGGGGTTTGGGATTTTCACTTCTGTGGGAAAACTCCCATGATTAATTATTTTCCTGATTATGTGTGCCCACCTGTCATGATAAGATTTGATTTTATCATGATTGCCCTTCCCCCACCATGTTGTTGTAGCTTTTTCTCTGTCTTAAGGGTTAGGGTATCTTTGTTGGTAAGCTCCAGATTTTTTTTTTTTTTAAGGTGGGGGGAATGGTTGGTTGTTCAACAGTTAGCTGTGATTTTGGTGTTTTTGTAAAAAAGCGTGAGTTCACCTCATTCTATTCCACCACCTTGCTGGCCAATCAGCAATTATTTTATCATAACAGTTAGAACCAGCCATGGAACAACTGACTGGCTCCAAATTGGAAAAAGAGTGTGAAAATATTGTATATTGTCACTTTGCTTATTTAACTTATATGCAGAATACATCATGTGAAATGTAGGGCTGGATGAATCACAAGGTGAAATCAAAATTGCTGGGAGAAATATCAACAATCTCAGATATGCAGGTGATACCATTCTAATGGCAGAAAGTAAAGAGGACCCAAAGAGCCTCTTGATGAAGGTGAAAGTGGAGAGTGGAAAAGCTGGCTTGAAATTCAACATTAATAAAAATAAGATCATGGTATTCAGTTCAATCACTTCATGGCAAATAGAAGGGGAAAAAATAGAAACAGTGACAGGTTTTCTTTTCTTGGGCTCCAAAATCACTGCAGATGGTGATTTCAGACATGAAATTAAAAGATGCTTGCTCCTTGGAAGGAAAGCTATGACAAACCGAGACAGCATATTAAAAAGCAGAGACATCACTTTGAGGACAGAAGTCCATATAGTCAAAGCTTTGTTTTTTTCCGGTAGCCACATATGGATGTGAGAGTTGAACCATAAAGAAGGCTGAGTGTTGAAGAAGTAATGTTTTCAAACTGTGATGCTAGAGAAGACCTTTAAGAGTTCCTTGGACTTTAAGATCAAACCAGTCCATCCTAAAGGAAATCAATCCTGGATATTCACTGGAATGACTGAAGCTTTCAGCTGAAGCTGAAACTCCAATACTGTGGCCACCTAAAGTGAAGAGCCAATTCATTGGAAAAGACCCTGATGCTGGGAAAGATTGAAGTCAAAAGGAGAAGGAGGCAACAGAGGATTAGATGGTTAGATAGCATCACTGACTCAATTCACATGAATTGAGTAAACTCTGGGAGAAATGGAGGACAGGGAAGCCTGGAGTGCTTCAAGTCCATGAGGTTGCAAAGAGTCAGACATGACTTAGCAACTGAACAACAACAACAATAGCCATTTTATAACCTATTAATTTTATCTGTTGTTGGTTAGTCATTAAGTCATGTCTGACTGTTTTGTGATCCCATGGCTAAAGCCCATGAGGCTTCTCTGTCTATGGGATTTCCCAGGCAAGAATACTAGAATGTGCTTGCCATTTCCTTCTCCAGCAGACCTTCCCAACCCAGAGATCAAACCTGTGTCTCCTGCACTGGCAGGCGGATTCTTTACTTGAGTTACCAGGGAAACAGTTTTATCTATAATCCTTTTATTAACAGTTTTATTGAGATGTAGATCATATATTATCCAGTTCATCCATTTATTGTGTACAATGTTTTTCTGTACTTTCAGTGTGTTGTATAACAATCATTACAACCAATTTTCAATTATTTTAATAACCCGCACCAAAATGCTCTACCCTTTAACAATCATTCTTCCTCCCATTTTTCTTCCTTTCAACAGTCCTAATTAACCAATAATCTACTGTCTGACTATATAGTTTCTCCTATTGTGGACATTTCATATAGGTGGAACCATACAATATGTGGTCTTTTGTGGTTGAATTCTTTCACTTATTATATTACAAGATTTAGCCATGTTGTAGCAAGCATCAGTTGTTTATTTTTTGTTGTCAAATAATATTCATACCACATTTTATTTATCAATGAAAACTTGAACATTTGCGTTATTTACACTTTTAAACTGTTATGATAAATGTTACCTGAATAATTGCTACAAGTTTTGAGTTCACGTGTGTTTTCATTTCCCATATGTACCTAGAAGTGTAATTGATGAGTAACATCAAAACTTTTCTTTATCCTTTTGAGGAACCATCACACAGTTTTCCAAAATGGCTGTATGTTTTTATATTTCCATCAGCAACATATGAGGGTTCCAATTTCTCCATATCCTTGATGACAATTGTTATCAACTTTTTGAAAAAACAAGGGAGATTTAGAGAGGATATTCTCAAGGATTTGAAAGCTGAGCACTCTGAGAAATGCTACCCTCAATACAGATTCCTTCTTGTCTATCCCAACTGCAACCAACTTGTCTCTTTTGAGCCAACAGTCACTGGTAACTTTGGATGCCTGGGATTAAGTAAGACCATGAATTGTTTTATTATCCTACATTGAGGGTGTGGCACAAATATGTTTTCAAAGTTAAAATATGATTTTTAAGTAGATAATTTTCTATGTGAATTGAAAGTTGAGATGATCATTATTAAGATCCAAATTTATGACCTAGATAACTGTAAGAAATTAATCAAAACAGAAAAAATAGAGACAGCTATTATAACAGAACAAAGAGACAAGGCATATTTTTCAAATGGTAGAAGCTTTAAAGAGATAGACAAAAAGTTTTGGGGAAGGATCAAGATTTAAAGAAATAGTAAAAGAAAAATTTCCTGAGCTTAAGAAAGTTATGCCTTGAATTTGCTCACAGAATTTAAATTTGGAGCAATGCAAAGAAACCAACAAGCAAACAAACAAAAACAAATAAAAAACAGTAAAACATTTAGTCATACTGTATAAAATTTTTCATCTATGCCAATGCCAATGACAAAAACCTTATAACCTCATAGGCAGAAGAATATGTTATTTACAAAGGAAAAATAAATCTGGTAATCATTGGACTTCTCATTTGCATTCTTGAGACAGGAGACAGTAAAATATAAACTACCAATGAAATGAAAAATATAATATATGGGTTAAAATGCTGATTTAATACAGAGAGAAATTGTAAACTGGAATTAGAAACAAAGAAAATTACTCAGGATGCAGCAAAGAGAGATTAAGACATAAAAGCTGGGTGGAAATTTTAAAGCAATAATCTTTTTGTGTATCATTACATGATAATAAAATAATTTCTTTACCAGGACTCCTAAAAGTAAACTTCAATTTATATAAAGTAAGCAGAGTAAAGACTGATAAAGTTTTAAAGAAATCATTGTTAAACTGGAACCACATTGAGTTTAACATATGTCTCCTAGAAACTAGACCAATTAGGAAAAAAACAAATGTATTAAGAATATTAAATGATAGAATAAACTATGATTTTATGGATACCACACTGGATAAAACTATCCTCATCTCTATAGTTATCTATTATCTATCTATCTATCTAATCATATATATCCATGCACACATAATACATGCATTTTATTTTTGCACTTAGTTCTTAGATTATATACAAACATATCAAGCATATATGCAGCATTTACAAAAATAGATACAGAGATATACTTCTTCAAGTCCCACCACTTATTCCAGTTCACGCCAATCTCTATTTTATGTTCTCTTTGTTGCACTGAGGATTTATATATCTGGTTGGCACATAATTGTGCTCTACTGAAACCTGTGAATTCAAAAGCTTATTTTTCATGGCAGAATTATAAACTATTTGATTGCAGGTAACCTGAGGTATCCCTGAAATGAAGGCTCCTTCTCTTGTGTCTCTAATAACCTTCATAATTTCCATCACTAACTACATCCTATAGGTATAGAGATGACCCTGGGGATCAATTAAAAATTCTAAGTCAATGTCCCAGTGACAGGATTACAACTCACTGGTTGCTAGTTCTATTTTAATCCTATGCATGGATACTCTCAGCTAGTCTTGGTTCTGATTTTATAACTAAGTTTACACTTTGAATTCTAACCTCAGCACGTGGACTCCTGTTTTGGTAGTTCAGTGATACTGTTCTTCCATGTTTGTTATACTGTTTCTGCTTGCTACCTACTGCCATGACCCCACTTACAGCATGTGTTGGTTATCCTTCTTAGTCTTGCTTGAGAGAGCAGATGCCTTTCCCTCATTATCAGGATATGAACATCTTACCCATGTAACCTGCTCCTCCTGTTTCCTATAGCTCAGACCTCCTAGATCCCCTCCATTATTCATTTGTCAAGTCAAGAAGATGCCTCAGTCTGGAAGGTCACCACAATCCTAATTTTGATCCTCTTTATGTCTTCCTCAGCTCTTAGAAGATTACTAAATTTATGGTAACCCCAATTATAATACTTGCTACAGGATAATTACTATTTTAAAACTCAACATTCTTCTTCCTTGATTCCTTGTCTTTAGAAGACTTTAAAAATATCTGCAAAATGAGAGATCCTATCCCTTTCTTAGGCAGTCCTGTGTTTCAGAGTCCTTTCCAAGATATATGAATTCTAAAAATTGAAGTATGAATGTTAAAGAACACGTGATGGAAAGAGGTTTATGCAAGCTAGTGTGAGAGCTTTGCAGCTCAAAATGATGTCTTCAAATCCCGCTGAGAAAACACCACTCTAACCCTAAAGCAACAATTTTCTCTCCAACATAAAGAATTCTGTGATTAGAACTGTCCTGATTTGCTGCAAATACCTTTTTCAAAGGATTTTGGTGTGCCTCATATTTAAGCATTATTCATGTTAGCAGATAAATTAAATTCCTCAAATCTTATTTAAGGCTGGTGATGGGGGATGGGGGGCAGGGGGATTTACCTACTGATGCTGAAGTAGAAAGCAGAGAGCATGACTTGCAGTTGTTCAGCCCTGTCTTAAGAAAACAAACCTCCTAACCAGCTAACACCAAACACCTTTCACATGGTTCCCATGGCAACACCTCCATCCTCTGGTGCCCATGGTGTCTCTAATGCCTCCAACTAGTTGGATTCATTGGCACCTGCTCTCCTTGCCTGCTTTTGTCAAAACTTATTAGAATGAGAATCTTTCCTAATAGCACCACTGGGAGAAGAAAGCGAGCACATTTAGCTCGCAGGAGATCTCTTTCAACTCCTAGTCAAACTGGCATCTTAGGCTTCCTAAGGAGGAGAGCTCTTTCCTGGGCTCACTGTGTCCTGTTCACAGACATGTTCACCCCATCTTGCATGTTAAAGCAATGAACTGGAAATGTAGGCCCCTTTGATAAGCTGTTCTTTCCCAGGACCTTTGTCACAGTCTATGCTACCTAGGTTTCCGATGCTTTGCAAGAGAAAGAAAGAGTTAGTATGAGGAGCAAGTGTTCTGATCCTTCAGGTACAATCAGCCAATGGGAGCAATCACTGGTGATGTAATGCTCCTAACTTTTCCAGCTTGCGGACTTAGGGTGGGATTTGTGGGGGTTTGGATTTTCTCTGGCCTATATTGAACTAGATTTTTCTCTCCAGCTATTTATGTCCTGTCACTTAAGTTCAGGTTTTCTCAAGAATACAAGGATGCTGCATTTAAGACAGGATTCAGAGAGAGCCAGGCAGACTGGATAAAGCAGCAAGTGTGACAGCAAGCTTCCTGTATGTAATCTGGTAGTATGGTTTTATGTAACTTCCTGGGAGAGTATATCAAGAGACCCCTTCCATCTTTCAAACAGGTGACTCCAGACCTGAAGGAGCATAGGTTCCTTCATATCATCTCATACCTTCATTTCTTTAATTCAGTTAACAATTACTTATTAAAACTCTCTAGCACTGAGGAGGGGCCAGGTGATCCTGGAGTTCTAAAGTGACAAACCATCCCAGTTTGCCACTGACAAGGGGATTTCATAGAAGTAGTACTTCTACCTTTAAACTTAGAAAAGTTTGGGGTAAATTGGCTTAATTATTTACCCAAAGTAAAGAATATAATAAGTGTTTTGGATAAAAAGAAGACTTCAGGATGAACTTTGTTGAGTAGAAAACTTCAGGATCAAATAGAGGCATGTAGTACCCTTTGAGTCTAATAATTTGATTTCCTTATAGCCTGTGATTTGAGATATGTGTTCTATATTTAGTGGTCATAGAAACAAGCTGACTTTCTATGTGTTGAAAGACTGTTTGCCTCTTTTCTCAGGTTTGTAGCTCTTATGCTCATATCCTCTTATCTTTCCATTTGTGCTTTCCAAAGTAAATTTTTATTTCCAAAAGGAAATTAGTGAATGTTGGGGAATTTACTGAAGATTTCATTAGGGGAATAAAGAAAGGAAATTAAATTGCATTTCTCTGAAAAATAAAGTTAGATTTGTTATTTTGCCTGTTTCACTTCTTACTCATGCAGAAATGAGGTCAATTGTGGTCCTCTTTCCAGAAGTTTTTAGAGCCAAAACCTCCATGTGATTATCCCTAATTTGTGTGAAATAACTAGGTTTTCCATTACTTCTTTCTTCAAACTTACATAACCCTACCAACTAAATGTATTTAAGTATGTGAAAGACAGTATATTTAGGAGGCAGGTTTTGTTTGTACTCAGTAAACAGAATTTGCCAGTAGGTAATCCTTCATGGATCATAACCTTGTCGTGGCAAAGGGGCTTTCTTAACTCAGTGAGCTGTGAGCCATGTTGTGCAAGGCCACCCAAGACAGTTGGGTCATAGTGAAGAGTTCTGACAAAGCAGGGTCCACAGGAGGAGGGAACAGTAACCCACTTCAGTGTTATTGCCACAAGAACCCCATGAACAGTATGAAAAGACAAAAGATGTGACACTGAAAGATGAGGCCATCAGATCAGAAGGTGTCCAGTATATTACTGGGGAACAGGAGAGGGTGATTACTAATAGCTCCTTAAAGAATTGCAGGAGTTGGTGATGGACAGGGAGGCCTGGCATGCTGCGATTCTTGGGGTCACAAAAGTCGGACACGACTGAGCAACTGAACTGGCTAACTAACTAAAAAATTGAAGGGGCTGGGTAAAGGCGGAAATGGTGCTCATTGGTGGATGTGTCTGGTGATGAAGGTAAAATCCAATGATCTAAAGAACAATATCGCATAGAAACCTGGACTGTTAGGTTCATCAGTTCAGCTCAGAAGCTCATTCATGACTGACTCTTTGCAACCCCATGGCCTGCAGCATGCCACGCTTTCATGTCCATCACCAACTCCCAGAGCTTGCTCAAAGTCATGTCCATTAAGTCAGTAATGCCATCCAATCAACTCATTCTCTGTCATCCCCTTCTCCTCCTGCCTTCAATCTTTCCCAGCATCAAGGTCTTTTCCAATGAGTCAGTTCTGTGCATCAGGTGGCCAAAGTATTGGAATTTCAGCTTCAGCATCAGTCCTCCTAATGAATATTAAGGACTAATGTCCTTTAGGATTCACTGGTTTGATCTCCTTGCAGTGAAAAGGAAGTCCAAATATCACATCCATACATGACTACTGGAAAAACCATAGGTTTGACTAGATGGACCTTTGTCAACAAAGTAATGTCTCTACTTTATAATATGCTATCTAGGTTGGTATAGCCTTTCTTCCAAGAAGCAAGGGTCATTTAATTTCATGGCTGCAATCATTGTCTGCAGTGATTTTGGAGCCCAAAAAATTAAGTCTGTCACTATTTCCATTGTTTTCCCATCTAGTTGCCATGAAGTGATGGGACTGGGTGCCATGATCTTAGTTTTTTGAATGCTGAGTTTTAAGCCAACTTCTTCACTCTCCTCTTTCACTTTCATCAAAAGACTCTTTTGTTCCTCTTCACTTTCTGCCATTAGGTGTTTTCATCTGCGTATCTGAGGTTATTGATGTTTCTTCTGACAATCTGTATTCCAGCTTGTGCTTCATCCAGCCCAGCATTTCACATGATGTATAGAAGTTAAATAAGCAGGGTGGCAATATACAGCCTTTATGTACTCCTTTCCCAATTTGGAACCAGTTCATTGTTCCATGTCCAGTTCTAACTATTGCTTCTTGGCCTTCATACAGATTTCTCAATAGGCAGGTAAGCTGATATGATAGTCCCATCTCTTGAAGAAATTTTTTGTGATCAATGCAGTCAAAGGCTTTGGCGTAATCAATAAAGCAGAAGTAGATGTTTTTCTTCTGGAACTCTCTTGCTTTTTTGATGATCCAGCAGATGTTGGCAATTTGATCTCTGTTTCCTCTGCCTTTTCTAAATCCAGCTTGAATATCTGGAAGTTTACAGTTCACATACTGTTGAAGCCTGACTTGGAGAATTTTGAGCTTACTTTGCTAGCATATGAGATGAGTACAATTGTACAGTAGTTTCAACATTCTTTGGCATTGCCCTTCTTTGGGATTGGAATGAAAACTGAACTTTTCCAGTTTTGTGGCCACTGCTGAGTTTTCCAAATTGCTGGTATACTAAGTGCAGGACTTTAACAGCATCATCTTTTTTATATAGCTCAACTAGTATTCCATCATCTTTACTAGCTTTGTTCATAGTGATGCTTCCTAAGGCCCACTTGACTTCATGTTCCAGGATGCCTGGCTCTAGGTGAGTGATTACACCATTGTGGTTATCCAGTCCATGAAGATCTTTTTTGCATAGCTCTTCTGTGTATTCTTGCCATCTCTTCTTAATATTTCCTGCTTCTGTTAGGTTCATAAATCAAGGTGAATTAGATATGGTCAAGAAGAGGTAGCAAAAGTGAACATTGACATCTAGGAATCAGTGAACAAAAATGGGTGGGAATAGGTGAATTTAATTCAGATGACCATTATATCTACTACTGTGAGCAAGAATCCCTTAGAAAACAGAGTAGCCCTCATATGCAACAGAAGAGTCAGAAGTGCAGTACTCATGTGCAACCTCAAACACAATAGAATGACCTTGGTGCATTTCCAAGGCAGACCATACATCATCACAGTAATCCATGTCTATGTCACAAACACAAATGTTGAAGAAGCTGAAGTTAACTGGCTCTATGAAGACCTACAAGATCTTCTAGAACTGAAAGCAAAAAAAAAAAAAAAAAAAATAGGTCTTTTTATCATAGACTATTGGAATACAAAGCTAGGAATTCAAGAGATACTTTGAGTATTAGGCAGGTTTGGCCTTGGAGTACAAAATGAAGTAGGGCATTGACTAAAAGAGTTTTGTCCCAAGAACATATTGGTCATAGCAAATACCCTTTTCCCGCAACCCAAGAGATAATTCTACACAATGGACATCACCAAGTGGTTGATACTTGGTAATACAAAGATTGATTATTATATTCTTTGCAGCTGAAGATGGAGAAGCTCTATCATAGTCAGGAGAAAAAAAAAACCAACCTGGAGTTGACTGGCTCAGATCATGAGCTCCTTATCACAAAATTCAGGCTTAAATTGAAGAAAGTAGGGAAATCCACTAGGCCATTCAGGTAAGATCTGAATCAAATCCCCTATAAGTATACAGTGGAGGTGACACATAGATTCAAGTGGTTAGATCTGGTAGACAGAGTGCCTGAGGAGCTATGGACAGAGGTTCCTAACATTGTACAGGACACAGTGAACAAAACCATCCCAAAGAAAAAGAAATGGAAGAAGGCAAAATGGTTGTTTGAGGAAGTTTTACAAACAGCTGAAGAAAGAAGAGAAGTAAAAATCAAGAGAAGAAGGGAAAGATACAACAAACTGGATGCAGAGTTCCAGAGAATAGCAAGGGGAGATAAGAAGTTCTTCTTAAAAAAAAAAGTGCAAAAAGAGAGGAAAACAATAGAAGGGGAAAAGCTAGAGATCTCTTCAAGAAAATTGGTGATATCAAGTGAATATTTCATGCAAAGATAGGCACCATAAAGGACAGAAATGGAATGGACCTAACAGAAGCAAAAGAGATTAAGAACAGGTGGCAAGAACACAGAAATACTATACAAAAAAAGTCTTAATGATCCATATAACCATAATGGTGTGGTCACTCATTTAGGGCCAGACATCCTACATTGTCTAGGATGTGGTCCATCAAGTGGGCCTTAGGAAGCATTACTACAAATAAAGCTAGTAAAGGTGATATAAATCCACCTGAGCTATTTCAAAGCCTAAAAGGTGATGCTGTTATAGTGCTGAACTCCATATGTCAGCAAATTTGGAAAACTCAGCTGTGGACACAGAACTGGAAAAGGTCAATTTTCATTCCATTCCCAAAGAAGGGCAATGCCAAAGAATGTTCAGACTGCTGTACAATTGTGCTCATTTCTCATGCCAGTAATATTATGCTCAAAATATTAGGAGCTTGGTTTCAGCTGTTCATGAGCCAAGAACTGCCAGATGTACAAGCTAGATTTCAAATCAGCAGAGGAACCAGAGATCAAATTGCCAGGATTTGTTGGATTATAAAGAAAGCAAGGGAATTCCAGGAAAAAAACAAAAAAACAAAAAAAACCCTCTGCTTCACTGACTACACTAAGGCCTTTGACTGTCTGGATCACAATAAACTGTGAAAAATTCTTCAAGAGATGGAAATATCAGACTGCCTTATCTGTCTTCAGAGGAATCTGTATGCAGGTCAAGAAGCAATAGTTAGAAACAGACATGGAAAAACAGGTTGGTTCCAAATCGGGAAAAGATTATAACAAGGCTATACAGTGTTAACTTGCTTATATAATTTACATGCAGAGTACATCATGCGAAATGGCAGGTTGAATAAATCACAAGCTGGAATCAAGATTTCTGGGAGAAATATCAGCAACCTCAGATAACCAGATGATATGACTCTATCAAAAAGAAAAGATATTGCTTTGCTGACAAAGTTCCATATGGTCAAAGCTATCGTTTTCCAGTAGTCATGTATGAGTGTGATAATTGGATCATAAAGAAGGCTGGGTGTTGAAGAATAGATGCTTTTGAATCCCCCCCCCCCCCCCCGGTGGCTCAGACAGTAAAGAATCCACCTGCAATTCGGGAGACCCGAGCTCAATCCCTGGGCTGGGAAGTTCACCCGGGGAAGGGCATAGCAACCCTCTCCAGTATTCTTGCCTTTAGAATCCCCATGGACAGAGGAGCTTTTGAATTTTGATGCTGGAGAAAAATCTTGAGAGTCCCTTGGACTGCAAGGAGATCAAACCAGTCAATTCTAAAGGAAATAATATCTGAATATTCATGGAAGGGCTTATGCTGAAGCTGAAACTCCAGTATTTTGTCACCTGATGTGATGAGCTGACTTATTGGAAAAGACCCTGATGCTGGGAAAGATTGAGGACAGGAGGAGAAGGGGGTGACATAGGATGAGATGGTTGGATGGCATTATTAACACAACTGAAATAAGGTTGAACAAACTCTGAGAGGTAGTGAAGGACACAGAAGCCTGGCTTGCTGCAGTCCATAGGATCATGAAGAGTTGTATGGGACTCAGCAAATGAACAACAAACAGGTAAGGGAATTTGTGGAGAGTGTCAGACTTTAACTGGGCTTTGAAACTTAAGAACACTTTTATGAAAATTATTAAACTGTACACTAGCAATATATGCATTATGTGTGTGCTACCCTTTCTAAAATTTTAATAAATACTGAATTGAAAATTTTAATGAAATGTACATATTACAATGTACCTATTGCAATTAGGTACTGGTCATAACAAACACCCTCTTCCAACAAGACAAGAGAGGACTCTACACATGGATATCACCAGATGGTCAACATCAAAATCAGATTGATTATATTCTTTGCAGCCAAAGAAGGAGAAGCTCTATACAGTCAACAAAAACAAGACCGGGAGCTGACTGTAGCTCAGATCATAAACCCCTTATTGCCAAATTTAGACTTAAATTGAAGAAAGTTGGGAAAACCACTAGACCATTCAGGTATTACCTAAATCAAACCCCTAATGAATATACAGTGGAAGTGAGAAATAGATTTAAGGGACTAGATTTGATAGATAGAGTGCCTGATGAACTATGGACAGAAGTTCATGACATTGTACAGGAGACAGGGATCAAGACCATCTCCATGGAAAAAAAATGGAAAAAAGCAAAATGGCTGTCTGAGGAGGTCTTACAAATAGCTGTGAAAAGAAGAGAAGCAAAAAGCAAAGGAGAAAGGGAAAGATATTCCTATTTGAATGCAGAGTTCCAAAGAATAGCAAGGAGAGATAAGAAAGCCTTCCTCAGGGATCACTACAAAGAAATAGAGGAAAACAACAGAATGGGAAAGACTAGAGTTCTCTTCAAAAAAATTAGAGATACCAAGGAAACATTTCACAAAAAAATGGGTTCGATAAAGGAAAGAAATGGCAGGGACCTAACAGAAGCAAAAGATATTAAGAAGACGTGGCAAGAATACACAGAAGAACTGTACAAAAAAGATCTTCATGACCCAGATAATCACAGTGGTGTGATCACTCACCTAGAGCCAGACATCCTGGAATGTGAAGTCAAGTGGGCCTTACAAAGCATCACTACGAACAAAGCTAGTGGATGTGATGGAATTCCAGTTGCGCTATTTCAAATCCTGAAAGATGATGCTGTGAAAGTGCTGCACTCAATATGCCAGCAAATTTGGAAAAATCAGCAGTGGCTACACGAATGGAAAAGGTCAGTTTTCATTTCAATCCCAAAGAAAGATAATGCCAAAGAATGTTCAAACTACCACACTCATCTCACACGCTAGTAAAATAATGCTCAAAATTTTCCAAGCCCGGCTTCAGCAATACATGAACCTTGAACTTCCAGACATTCAAGCTGATTTTTAGAAAAGGCAGAGGAACCAGAGATCAAATTGCCAACATCCACTGGATCATCAAAAAAGCAAGAGAGTTCCAGAAAAACATCTATTTCTGCTTTATTGACTATGTCAAAGCCTTAGACTGTGTGGATCACAATAAACTGGAAAATTCTGAAAGAGATGGGAATACCAGACCACCTGACCTGCCTGTTGAGAAACCTGTATGCAGGTCAAGAAGCAACAGTTAGAACTGGACATGGACCAACAGACTGGTTCCAAATAGGAAAAGGAGTATGTCAAGGCTGTATATTGTCACCCTGCTTATTTAACTTATATGCAGAATACATCATGAGAAAAGCTGGGCTGGATGAAGCACAATCTGGAATCAAGATTGCAGGGAGAAATATCAATAACTTCAGATATGCAGATGACACCACCCTTATGGCAGAAAGTGAAGAGTAACTAAAAAGCCTCTTGATGAAAATGAAAGAGGAGAGTGAAAAAATTGGCTTAAAGCTCGACATTCAGGAAACTAAGGCCATAAAATTAAAAGATTCTTACTCCTTGGAAGGAAAGTTATGTCCAACCTAGATATCATATTAAAAGCAGAGACATTACTTTGGCAACAAAGGTCCATCTAGTCAAAGCTATGGCTTTCCAGTGGTTATGTATGGATGTGAGAGGTGGACTGTGAAGAAAGCTGAGCATCGAAGAATTGATGCTTTTGAATTGTGGTGTTGGAGAAGACTCTTGAGAGCCCCTGGAACTGCAAGGAGATCCAACCAGTCCATCCTAAAGGAGATCAGTCCTGGGTGTTCATTGGAAGGACTGATGCTGAAGCTGAAACTCCAATACTTTGGCCACCTCTTGCGAAGAGCTGACTCATTGGAAAAGACCCTGATGCTGAGAGGGTTTGGGGGCAGGAGGAGAAGGGGACCACAGAGGATGAGATGGCTGGATGGCATCACTGACTCAATGGACACGAGTTTACATAAACTCTGGGAGTTGGTGATGGACAGGGAGGCTTGGCCTGCTGCGATTCATGGGGTCGCAAAGAGTCGGACCCGTCTGAGCGGCTGAACTGACTGATTGCAATTAATAGCAGTTTCCTACTCCTACTTCCCCACTTCAATTCCAGTTTTATGTTTTTTAGTTGTTTCTTCATTTATTTAAAGATGTTTTCCTAAATGACAAATTTGCACTTCTGTTTCCTGATTTTTTTAATTTTTCTCTCTGGACTTACTACCCTATTGAAAAAAGATTTAACATGTATATTACCAGCATCACACACATTCACACAATTTCATTTCTTTTGTATCATATTCTCTTCATTGAATATATGATTGTTTTTTCATCTTATTTTTTTCTGAGTATCATTAATCTGAACTCTGTGTCAGAGATGTAAAACATCTTTAACTTCTGTCTCATTAAGATGAACTTGTTTTACAAAATAGCACTGACATATTTTCCTTGGAGACTTCCCTCTGGAATTTTGTGTTCAATAGCTACTATCTGAAATCTTTGTTTGCTGGTGCAACTTCACAGTTATTTTCATGAGATCTCTGTCACTGTTACTCAAGGGAATTTTTCTTCATATTTCTTTTTGATGCCAAGATCCCAAGTATTCCTTTCTTTTATGATTTACTTTGAGGAAATATTTCCCTGTGTTTTCATACATATTTTAGAAGCATCTTGTAAATTTCTGCAAAAAACTTAATGAGATTTTGATTAGGATTGCATTAAATAGTTTAGTCAGGAAGAAATTGACATCTTGAACACATTAGGTTTTCTAATTTATAAATACAGTGCATGTTCAGTTGCTTCAGTTGTGCCTGACTCTTTGAGACCCCATGGACTGTAGCCTGCCAGGCTCCTCTGTCCGTGGGATTCTCCAGGCAAAAATACTGGAGTGTGTTGCCATACCCTCCTTTAGGGGCTCTTCCCAACCCAGAGATCAAACCCACATCTCCTGCATTGCAGACAGATTCTTTACCCACTGAGACACCTGGAAAGCTCCATAAATATTGCATATGTCAATAACTTTTTCGGTCTTAGATTTTTTTCACCAGTGGCTTATGGTTCCAGCATACAGCTCTTTCACATATTTCATAATATTTATACATGATTTTATATAACTCATGACTTTGGAGCTATAATAAATTATATTATTCCATTCATTTTAATCTTTAATTGGTCACTGCTTACTGTATAGAATTTAAATAGACTCTTGCATATTTACTTTGTATATTATGCCCTTACTAAAATCACTTTTCAGTTCTATCAGCTTTTAGTCATCTTCTGTGATTTTTAAGTCTCAAAATGAATATGTTTTATTTTGTTTTTTCCAATCTGTATGACTGTTGTTTCTTTTCTGCCCTATAACACTGGCTAGAGTCTCAAGTAGGATGTTGAATAACAGTGATAACAATTTGTTGTTCAGTCACTTAGTCATGTCTGACTCTTTGTGATCCCATGGACTGCAGCACCCCAGGCTTCCCTATTCTTCTCCCAGAGCTTGAGTCAGTGATGCCATCCAACCATCCTATCCACTGTTATCCCCTTTTCCTCCTGCCTTAACTCTTTCCCAGCATCAGAGTCTTTTCTAACAATAGTAATGGTGTGATAATAACAAGATAATATTATAAGATGAGTGATAATAATGAGTGTGATAACAATAATAAGAGTTTATATTTTGTCTTTTGATTATGCTTGAGAAGAGTTCAGCCTTTCACCTTTAAGTATGATGTTAGTTATAGGATTTATTTATATTTAGATGTCATTTATTATGCTATCTTTCAGTTTGGGGAAATTATTTAAAATTGTTTCTTTAGTATAATTTTTCTTTCCATTTTTCTATTTTCCTATTCTAAAACTCAAAATAATTAAATAGTGAATCCTCAGATTGATCTGCTTTTCATGTTTGCTCCTCATCTATCTGTTTTAAGAATAGCTTTATTGTAATGTAATTTAAAAACTGTATAATTCACCTGTTTGAAGTTCAATGATGTTGAATAAAGTTACAGAGTTTTCCAGCAATGATAACAATTTAGTTTTAGAACATTTCTACCACCCTCAAATAATCTTCATATGCCATTCCTGTCACTCTCAATCCTCAACTCTAGACTCAGGCAACAAATAATCTTTTTCTTCACTGAAATTCCTTTGCATCTGTGCCAAAAATCAGTTGATTTATTCAGGTACTCTTAACTCTTCCATTTATCTTTATGTTTATTCCTATGTCAATTATCACTCTATCTTGATTGTTACTGTTTTATAGTGAATTTTAAAATCGAGAAAGTTCTCCTAATTCTTCCTTTTATTTCAAGGATTTTTTTTTTTTTTGCATTTTATATAGATTTTAGCATCAATATGAACTTGTCAATTTCTGCAAAAATACCTGCTCAAATTTTGTTATGGATTGTGAAGCTATTTATGTAATTATTCCCTTGTGGTAATGCATCATTTCTCTCTGGCTATTTTAAAGATAATTTTGGCTATTTTTAGTTATCAGAAATTTGACTATTTATGTTTGGCATGGATTTGTTTTTCGTGTAAACTCTTTTGGAGTCATTGAGCTCCTTAGGCTACCTTCATTTATTTCTCAAATTTAGGAAGTTTTCAAGGTACTATTTCTTCAAATATTTTATTGGCCTCAAAGCTCTTTTCCTTTTCTTATTGGATTTTGACTATCTGAGTGGCAGTTTAGTCGCTAAGTTGTTTCTAACTCTTTGCAATCCCATGGATGGTAGCCACCTCAGCATTAGACTTTTTATTAATTTTCAAGGTTTAAGGGTTTCTGTCTTTTTTTCCTATTTTGATTGAATCATTTCTACTGATCTGCTTTCAAGTTCACAGATTCTTTCCTGTCAATTTTATTATTATATTGAGCCCATCTAGAGTTTTTTCCAATAGCTGTTTTTTTTTTTTTTAAATCCTAAAATTCTTTTTTATAGCTTCTAATTTTTTGCTAAGATATTCTAATTTTCAAGCATGTTTATAATTACATAGAGCACTTCAATAGCTGTTTTAAAATCTTGTAAATAATTCCAACATCTCTCTCATCTCTGTATTGACATGTGTTGATTGTCTTTCCCATTTGAGGTGAGATTTTCCTGGTTTTTGATATGGCAAGTAAACTTGGCTTTTATTCTGGATGTTTTCAGTATTATGTTTAATTTTTATTTTAATATAATATTTAAGCAGGCAATCAGTGTATTTAAGTTTAGAATACATATCTTGTTGTAGTTTTGTTGAAAGTGGTTCAATTGTCAATTGAGTTTTTCAAAATCTTAGTGTTTCTACTCTGTCTAGTTTGTATGATACCAGATGCTAATCTGAAACTAGGCAGTGTTCCATACTGTGGTTGAAATCTCACAACTTTGGCTGTGTTGATTCTAGCTTGATTCACCATGATATGTCTAGGTTTTTGCTTAAAACTCTATACACAAATTAAAAGAATCCTTTTCATTAGCTCATCCTCTCCATAATCCAGTCCACACACTGTATCAGTGTAAACAGATGGGCTATTCAATGAAAGCACATGGGATTGATATTTGCTTAATTTTAAGCAAGGATAGACAATGTGGTTTTTCCTCCCCATTTGGAGAGGGGAAGGGGAGCTATCTCTGTTGGCCTTAGTGTACTGGGAGTTATAAACAAGGTCTGACTCAGGGTCCCTGAAGCACCAATGGGATAGGATGGGTGCAATCTCAAAGAAGAGATTGGAGAAAATAGGCTTTTCTGCAAGATCTTTTCATCTGTTTCCATTGGCGTTTATGGATTATGGATGGCTCCATCACTCCCAGTGGGATGTAAATAGCAGAGGTTTGCAAACTGTGAGTTGTAGGCCAAATCTGACAACTATCTGGTTTTTAAAATAAAGTTTTATTGGAATGCAGTTATTTTTATTTTTATTTTTTTTTGCTGTGAAGGAAGAATTGAGTCGTTTTGACAGAGACCATACAGACTGTAAATATGAAGCTATTTACTGCCTGATTTTTAATAATAAATATTTTCTGACCTCTGACATATAGAAAGAGAAACTAGAAAATATGAAAAAAATAGAAAGAAATCTGATGAAACTCATCACTTTAATTTTCTTTGAATCTTAATTTTCATAGTAAAACTACCTTATTTTCTATGCTTACAAAAGCAAAAGTCATATATAATTAATTTTCAGATTCTTTTCCTTACAGATTATTGCAGAATATTGAGTGGAGTTCCCTATGCTATGTAGGAGGACTTTGTTGTTTATCTGTTTTACAAATAATGTTATGTATATGTTAATCCCAACTTCCCAATTTATCCCTTCCTTGACTTTTCCCCTTTTTAACTATAAGTTTGCTCCATAAATCTGTGTTTCCGTTTTATAAATAATTTTACATATGAAAATAAAAAACAAAAATCACGGATAAACTAAGACAAAATTTAGATAAAAGTTTTGCTCATATACTCCAAGTTACAAGCCTATAGGAGCAAACCACCAACAGCTACAGGAACTATAGAGCCTCATACAAATTTATTATATGAAGTAAAAGAGATCAAGGAGAATAATAACATTTTCCAGTGACTAAAATAATGTCAGAAAGACATACTTAATATATATACAACAACTTTAAGTACTATATTTAAAATATATTAATAAAATTAAATAAGACATTTCTTGTTCAGTCGCTCAGTGGTGTCTGACTTTTTGTGAGCCCATGAACTGCAGCACCCCAGGCTTCTCTGTCCTTCACCATCTCTCAGAGCTTGCTCAAACTCAAGTTCATTGAGTTAGTGATGACATCCAACCATCTCATCCTCTGTCATCCCCTTCTCCTACCATCAATCTTTCCCAAACTCAGGTCTTTTCCAGTGAGTTGTCTCTTCACATCAGGTGGCCACAGTATTGGAGCTTCAACTTAAGCTTTGGTCCTTCCAATGAATACTCAGGGTTGATTTCCTTTAGGACTGACTGGTTTGACCTCCTTGCAAACCAAAGGACTCTCAAGAGAATTCTCCAAGACCACAGTTTGAAAAGATCAATTCTTCAGCACTCAGCCTTCTTTATGGTCCAACTCTCACATCTATAGTAAGACACGAGAATACATATATCAGAATGATAAAAATGCAGAACTAGGTGACAGAATCCAAGAATTCAAAATCGAAGTAACCATTCACTTAGTTCAATGCATGATACAGGATGCTTGGGGCTGGTACACTGGGATGACCCAGAGGGATGGGATGGGGAGGTAGTTGGGAGGGGGGTACAGGATGAGGAACACATGTACATCCGTGGAAGATTCAAGTCAATGTATGGCAAAACCAATACAATGTTGCAAAGTAAAACAAATAAATAATTTTAAAGAAAAGAAATTAAAGTAAATGGAATACAAAGTAAATGAAAATTATAAATAATACCTGTAGAAAATTAAAGGTAAGATTAAGGAAAATGTTGTTGAAGGAAGTGAGAGATCAAAGACAAGCACAGAAGATCCAATTTATAATAGGAGGTCCTGAAAAGGAAGCCAAGGCAAGAAAAGAGAACAAATGTTAAAATCTGTTGTTCAAGAAAAGTTTCAGTAATGATGTTTGGAAAATACACATTGAAGAAAATAGCATGCACTTGATAATATTGATCCAGAATAACCAGAAACAAGATGTATTTTGTTTATAATACTGGTCTTTAAAGAAAAATAATAACAATACTTTGGATATCTAAGGGAAAAAGGGCATATGAATTACAAGGAAAATAAAATTAGTTTACTATTAGACTTTTTGTAGCAATGTTTTATACCAAAAAAGTTATTAACATATTTAAAATGTTTAAGGGAAAACTTGCTTTTCAGTAAAGTTGAGTTTCAAATATAAAATCACATTTAAGAAGTTATCAGCATACAAAAGCTCAGAGTATACTGTTCTTTCCTAAGGAATTTACTAGAAATTAAGATCCAGACAACCAAAATGATTAAAAAGTAAAAAAGAATACACAGATGACATTATAAGGGGGAATTATTTTAAGAGATATTTCTAGCTCAGTAGTAAGCATTCTGGAATTCAAATTTTGGTCTTGAAATACTATCTCTTGTTGAAAGAAATGAAGATTTGTGAAGAAATGTCTGAATCTAGAATGTCTATCTAGAATTTCTTGTCATTTGATAGCAATTAATCTATCTAAATCTTCTAGAATCGAAGTGAAGTAAAAGTATCTCAGTCATGTCCGACTCTTTGCAACCCCATGGACTAAGTCCATGGAATTCTCCAGGCCAGAATACTGGAGTGGGTAGTTACATACAAAAGACTCAGAAAACAACTTTTATCTATAACATAGGCCAACTATGGGGCAGTTTGAACTGTAATAAATATACCAGTTTTAATAAATTGAAACTAATGCATGTTCAGATCCATGAGTTAATAATATATTTTCAAAAATATATAAATTGCCATCTTCTGAGGATAAAATGAAATCAATATATTACAAAATTGTATAAATGAGAGGAATAAATTAAGCATTAATTTGCACTATCTACATGAACTGTAAAAGTAAGTACAGTATATATAGATACAATACATATAATTATATAAATAATATATGAAGGAAGTATCTATAAATTTTTTCAAGCTAATTAATTGTATATGTATATAGAATATTACCATTTTGAACCTCTAATTAAATACCTATGCATTGTGCACAGACAACAACTAAAGTACAAAAGAATAAAATAAAAAGCAAACCCAGATATTCTGTGTCTACTTATAAAGGCACATATTATCCTGATAGGAAGATTAAAGATAACTCTGATCAAACCTCTGGATTCAGATGCCAATTTGTGAGGGATGTATAGAACATAGATACATGAAGAACTATACCAAGAGTAAGCAATCAGAAAAATCCAAAACCTTGGGAAATCTAAAGGTGAAATAACCTGGGATGTTCAGATAAATTGTTTTAGAAAGGAAGACCTACAAAGGGGAAAACATGTACATATACATGTTTAACAAATGGTGAGGAATTAATGATCAGGATTATATTATGGTGCTTAGGACTGCAATCTGGCTGAAAAAAGCATAAAGAAAAAAAATCAATTACTAAAAAAGTCAGGTCAAAGGTTATATTTTGGGAAAAGATAGCGTCTATGATTGAGGATCATGGAGAGGATCTTGGTCTAGTTCATATCACTGTTTTTTTTTACTTAGGTGGCAGTTAAAGTGTTGTTTGCCTTATGATTTTTCATTGAGCAAACAGCTTAGTGATGAAAAACATTACTCATGGTTTTTTATCTCATACATTTGTTTAAATTAAAAATGAAAATAAAAGCAAAAATGCTAGAAAACTTTGCACCATGATGAAAATACAGTAGCAATAGATACTCTAAAGAAATACCTTTGATACCTTATTTACAAGACAAAAATTAAAACACTCTATTTCTTCATTTAAATAGCAAAAGCAAAGTTTCCAAATAACTTCAAGAGAAAACAAGTGTGTAGTAGGTCTGTAAAAATCAATAAATTTCATAAATATTAAAAATAAACTAATTAAAATAAAGAACTCAAAGATAAAGTTTAATAGTAACTTGAGACCAAATGACTGTAAAATTAATAAAATATAAAGTATTTTAGTAAAAGAATTTTAATAAATTAAAAGATACTTTGAAGGAATCATACAGGATGCAGCATAAAGAGAGGACTGAAATAAACAGTGAACATAGAACAAAGAGAGAAGAGGAAAAATGTGACAGGAAAAAATATGTATACTTGAAATTACTATTTCAAGAGATGCTTGATATGTATCTCTTTCAGGAGATACATCAGTTAGAGACAACTTCTAATATGAATCAAGACAAAAGTGTATCTGTGAGTGTGTGTTACTCGTTCAGTTATGTCTGACTCTTTGCGACCACGCAGACTGTAGCCTGGAAGGCTCCTCTGTCCATGGAATTCTCTAGGCAAGAATACTGGAGTGGGTTGCCATTCTTTTCTCCAGGGGATCTTCTTGACATCCATTCAAATTATCATGAAACTGCAGAATACAAAAGACAGAAATAAGATCACAAAAACAAAGAATATCATACTTTTTTCAAAAAAGCAACCAATAAAAATTCAGCTGATTTCTTAATAGCAGCAATATAAACCAGAAAGCCATAAATAAATTCAGACATTGATAAACTAAGAAAGCGTGTTTTAATTTCTATAATAGCCACTAAAATATATAGCATAACATTTTCAAAATAATAAGAGGAGAAATGGACTGCAAAAAATATTTAGCTAATACAATAGAAAGAGAGAAGAAACAAGGAAAAAATAAGAAAAAGTGTAAAGTAAGGTGATGAATATAAATTCTTTAGATCAGTAACTATTTAAAATGAAAATGTACATTTAAATTAAATAAACCAATTAAAAGATAAAATACAATTAAATAAAATAAGAAAGAGGCAATATATTTTGATAAAGAGTACACTTAATCTATAGTGAAGGAATTATATTCATATGTAAAATATATACACAAGTATATATCACTATATATAAGATAAATAACATAAATATATGATAAATATAGCATATAATAAATATATTATGTGATATATATAAACAGTACAATGTAATATTTATGTCATATTGTATATTTAAAAGATAATGTAAATTACATTAATCTCAGTAAGTGAAGATTTAAGGCAAAAAAAGTACTAATAATGAAAAGATTCTTTAAGGATAAGATTTAATTTTCCAGAAAAATGTGGTAATATTAAAAGTATATTTATCTAATAACATTAACTGAAAACATATAAAGCAAATTGACAAGTTTACACAGACATATCTATAAATATGTTTTATATTTTAAAATGCCTCTCAATAATCAATAGAACTTATGGGTCAAAAAATGCCAACTAATGATAGAGAAGACTTAAACAATCTTTTTTACAAACTTGTCTCAATGGACAAACATGAGCCAATGGAACCCTTAATGAAAGTGAAAGTTGCTCAGTCATGTCTGACTCTTTGTGACCCCATGGATTATACAGTCCATGGAATTCTCCAGGCCAGAATAGTGGAGTGGGTAGCTGTTCCTTCTCCAGAGGATCTTCCCAACCCAGGGATCAAACCCAGGTCTCCTGCACTGTAGGCGGATTCTTTACCAACTGAGCCACCAGGGAAACCCCATGGAACCCTTAACCTAATAACAATATAACAGAAATTATTTTCAAGTTTTCATCAAGCATTTACTAAAATTGATCACAGAGTTGTCAACAAATTTCTCAACAAATTTCAAAAGACTGCAATGCATTCAGAGGATGTCCATTAAGCATAATTTAATTTGATTTGCAATAACTGAAAAGTTAACCTAAAAATAATTTTGGTTGAAAATAAAAACACGCCTCTAAATAATCTATGTCTCAAAAAACAAATTACAATAGAAGACATAAATATACTAAAACTGAGAAGATAAGTAAATACTTTATATCAAACTTGTGACATATAACTAAAGTAGTGCCACGTGCATGCGGTACTCCGTTGCTCAGTCAAGTCTGACTCTACGACATCATGGACTGTAGTCCACCCGGGTCCCTTATCCACAGGATTAATCTAGCAAGAACTCTGGAGTGGGTTGCCATTTCCTTCTCCAGGGGATCTTCCTGACCCGGGGATCAGACTCAAATCTCCTGTAGCTCCTGCACTGGCCGGCAGATTCTTTACCACTGAACCACCTGGGAAGCCCAATGCTTTTTGTGTGGTGTCTAAAAGGTTATCACCACAGGTTATCACCAAGGTTATCGACATTTACTCCTTTTATCTTCCATAAGTTTTATTGTTTTGCCTTTGACTTTAGGTCTATGATACATTTTGGTTTAGTTTTTGTGAAAGGTCTGTGTCTATATTCTTTTATTATAATTTTTTTTGTAAAGAGATGTTCAGTTTTTCTAGCATCATATTTATGCATTTGAAAAGACAGTCATTTCTCCATCAAGTAACCTTTCCTTCGTCAAAGATCAGTTGACTTTGATCAGTATTGATGTGATTTCTCATCTGTTTCACTAGTTTATTATTATTATTTTCTTTACCTTCACAAGTACCACTCTGTCATAGCTTACAGTAAGTCTTGACATTGGGTAGTATCAGTTCCCTAACTTTGTCCTTCTTCATTATTATGGTGGCTCTTGTAAGACTTTTGCCTTTCCATATTAACTTTAGAATCAGTTGTCAATATACACTGAACAACTTACTAGGCCTTGATTGAGGAGATATATATTTTGGGGGTCCTAACATTTCCTGAAACACTAAGACTAAGCACTCTGGAGCTTAGAGTCTTCGTGAAACCCATTCTCCTCAGCCATACCTAGACTAATGCACTCTATCAAGTCGTGGGGACTATTATACATTTCACCAGACAACCTAAAATTCTACTAGTAAAGCAATATGGAATGTTTTTGGCATAAAAGCAAGTGAAGTACATTTACATAATCATTTAGGAAGAAATTGTTCTGCACTAGTTGATACTGTAGATAAATGAGGACTACCTTTGGTCACCTTAGTAGTCCATGGATTTCGTGGAGCTCCAAAGTCCTGTGTCAAAAAAGGCTTCGTTTTCTCCATCCCCTGACTTTTCACTCTTTTCTGTCTTTAGTTCCTTTGTATAGAATTAGTAAGACTCTATAATCAAAAATAGGAAAATAAAGATGAAATGTGCATTTCTCAGGTAAGAGAGAGTACTTAAACTTGGATATAGGAAACAAAAAGAAGAAATCCTCTCAGGGAGAAGGATTGGAGACTGAGTTGTCAGAGAAAAATCCACGGTATTTCACAAAATGCTGAGATGACTGAACAGAGATTTTGGTGCCTATGCTGAGATGAGAGAGTAGGGGCTGGTCCAGAGAGGTGAGGGTGGAGCAGAGTTGACAGGGGAGGCTCGTTAAGAGAATGAAGAGGTCAACATTCAGTATTAGCGTCTCGATCAGAAGTATAGACTTATTTCTGTCAGTTGGTAGTGATTAAAAATAATAAAACTAGTATTTACCACAGACCCAGCTTTTAGGCTATTAAACCACATGGTGTGCAGAGAGACTCTGTTACCTGGGATGGTGTTTGGAGGGGGAAAGAGTCAACCAATTGGAAAAGATCCTGATGCTGGGAAAGATAGAAGGTAGGAGGAGAAGGGGACAGCAGAAGATGAGATGATTGGATGGCATCACCAACTCAATGGACATGAGTTTGAGCAAGCCCTGGGAGATGGTGAGGGACAGGGAAGCCTGGCGTGCTGCAGTCCATGGTTTCACAAAGAGTGGGACATGACTGAGTGACTCAACAACAACAACAACAACATATACTTCCATGCTACTCTCTCCATTCCTCCCACCCTCTCCTTCCCACCCCCAACCCTGCCCCATGTCCTCAAGTCTGTTCTCTATGCCTCTGTCTCAACTGCTGCCCTGCAAATAGGTTCATCACTACTATCTTTCTAGATTCCTTATATAGCATTAATATACACCACTTGTTTTTCTCTTTCTGACTTACTTCACTCTGTACAATAGGCTCTAGGCTCATCCCCTGCAGTAGAACTGACTCAAATGTGCTCCATTTAATGGCTGAGTAGTATTCCATTGTATATGTGTACCACAGCTTCTTTATCCATTCATCTGTTGATGGGCATCTAGGTTGCTTCCACGTCTTAGCTATTGTAAATAGTGCTGCAATGAACACTGAAGTACATGTGTCTTTTTCAATGATTTCCCCTGTGTAGATGCGCAGTAGTGTGATTGTTGAGTCATATAGTAATTTTATTCCTAGTTTTTTTAAGCAATCTCCATACTGTCTTCATAGTGCTTTATTAACTTACATTCCCATCCATGGTGCAAGAGGGTTTCATTTTCTTCATATTCTCTCCAGTATTTATTATTTGTAAATTTTTTAATGATGGCCATTCTGACTGGTGTAGGTGATTATCTTATAGTAGTTTTGAGAAAGATCTCTTTCTCTAATAATGAGTGATGTTGAGCATATTTTTATGTGTTTATTAGCTATCTGTATGTTTACTTTGGAGAAATGTCTGTTTAGGTCTTCTGCCTATTTTTTGTTTGGGTTGTTTGTTTTTCTGGTATTTTTTGCATGAGCTTCTTATATATTTTGGAAATCGATACTTTGTCAGTTGTTTCATTTGCTATTATTTTCTCCCATTCTGAGGGTTGTCTTTTTGCCTTGTTTAAGGTTTCCTTTGCAGTGCAAAAGCTTTTAAGTTTAATTAGGTCCCACTTGCTTATTTTTGTTTTTATTTCTATTACTCTAGGAGATGTGTCATTTGATAGGAGGATAATTGCTTTACAATATTGTGTTGGTTTCTTTCATATATGAACATGAATCAGCCATAGGTATACATACATATATGTATATATGTGCATACATGTACCTCTTGAATCACCCTCACACCTCTCATTCAATCTTACTCCTTTAAGATGTCATGGAGCACTGGATTTGAGCTCCCTGCATCATACAGTAAATTTCCACTGGCTATCTAGTTTTACAGATGGTAATGTATATATTTCGATGCTACTCTCTCTAATCATCCCATCCTTTCCTTCCCCCACGGTGTCCATAAGTCTTTTCTAAATGGCCCCCATTTGAGTACTCTAGAAAATGTTTCTGATTCTTCACATGTCTTTCTGGAAGAGTTCACATCTTTGCTTTCTTTCTTATTCCTATTCAGTATCAATCTTGTTTAACTGTACAATTCGCTGTTTTCAGTTTTTGTATGTTGGGATTAATCATCAAAATTATTAAAACTTGGTTATAAGATATAAGTTAATAGAGTGTGAATTTTTGAGACAAGGATTTTCAGCTGTGGGTCAGGACCCATTAATGGGTTTGAAAATCAATTTGGTGGTAAGGATTCACTTTTGTTATCGAAATAAATAGAGTAGAATAGAAAATATAATTGAATATATTTTGTTCATCACATCTTGCAAGTGTGAACATTTTGTGAAATTCAGTGTTTGTATAATGGTAGAAAATGTAAGCTATGAGTTATTACATTGATGTGACCTATATAAAAATTAATAGAATATGTTTTAAGATGTCAGATTTTTGGTATGCATTTTTTTTTAAATTGCCACCTTATTCTTTATTCATCTAGATTTTTTGCAAGTACTTAAGGGATAAGAATATGCTATCTCCATGCAAAACCTCATTTCTCCCTCTTAACTTTAAACTCATTAGGAAAGGGCCCTTTTAGACCTCTAGTACCTACAATGGAGTCACTTTTAAAGAATAACCTTTACTGAAAGAATGAAAAATCAGTACAAATCTGACATCCTCTTGAGGTGATAATTATGATAAAGACATACCTTTAGCACTCTCAGAAGTGGGAGCAAGTCTCAGAGAGAAAGGACGAGACCTATATTCATCTGTGCAGCACTTTGGGTAGAAACATGGGTCTGGGAGTGTCTTCATTTTGGACAATTGCTTTATTTTGATATGCTTAAAACAGCAGATTAGTCTCCAAAGAGTATAGGTCTCTCTAGTTAGGATGAAGTTGCATTTTCAGTTAAAGGCGTTACAGGGTCATTGAGATTGTTTTTGTGCCTACTCCAGCTTGGTGTGGAAGGCAATCAGGTGGGGATCTTTGGCAGGAGTCCGAGTCTAAACAAAAATAATCAGATAGGATTACAGCATTTTGGGCTTTCCTGGTGGCTCAGATAGTAAAGAATCTGCCTGCAATGCAGGAGACCTGGGTTGGATCCTGGGTTGGAAAGATCACCTAGAGAAGGGAACGGCAACCCACTCCAGTATTCTTGCCTGGAGAATTCCATGGACAGAGGAGCCCGTTGAGCTACAGTTCCAGAGCCGCAAAGAGTCGGATGCAACCGAGTGGCCAACACACAAAGACACAGCATTTCACATGTTAGTAAGGTTATGCTCAAAGTCCTTCAAGCTAGGCCTCAGCAGGATGTGAACCAAGAACTTCCAGATGTACAAACTGGGCTTAGAAAAGGAAGAAGAACCAGAAGTCAAATTGCCAACATTCGTTGGATCATGGAGAAAGCAAGCTAGGTCCTTAAAAACATCTACTTCTGCTTCATTGACTACAGAAGTCTTTGACAGTGTGGATTATAACAAACTGTGGAAAAGTACAAGATCACCTTACCTGTCTCCTGAGAAACCTGTATACAGGTCAAGAATCAACACTTTGAATTCGACATGGAACAACTGATTGGTTCAAAATTGGGAAAGGAGTATGATGAGGCTATATATTGTTACCCTGCTTATTTAACTTATATGAAGAGTACATTATGTGAAATGCCATGCTGGACAAATCATAAGTTGGAATCGAGGTTGCCAGGATAAATATCTGCAAGCCACATACACAGATAATATCACCCTAGTGGCAGAACGTGGAAAGGAACTGAAAAGCCTCTTAATGAAAGTGAAAAAGTTGGCTTAAAACTCAACATTCACAAAACTAAGATCATGGCATCCAGTTCCATCATTTCATGGCAAATAGAAGGGGAAAAAAGAAAGTCGTGACAGATTTTTCTTTTCTTGGCCTCCAAAATCATTCTGGGCAGTGATGGCAACCATGAAATTAAAAGATGCTTGCTCATTGAAAGGAAAACTCTTGCAAACCTAAATATCATATTAAAAAACAGAGGCATTACTTTGTAGACAAATGTCTGTATTGTCAAAGCTATTTTTTTTTTTTTTTTGGCAGTGATCAAGTATGGATGTGAGAGCTGAACCATGAAGAAGGCTGAAGAACTGATGCTTTCAAATTGTGTTGCCAGAGAAGACTCTTAAGAATCTCTTGGACTGCAAGGAGATCAAACCAGTCAATCTTACAGGAAATCAACCATGAATGCTCATTGAAAGGACTGATGCTGAATCTCCAATACTTTGACCACCTGATTCAAAGAGCCAACTCCTTGGTAAAGACTCTGATTCTGGGGAAGATTGAAGGCAAAATGAAAAGGAAGTGGCGGAGGATGAGATGGTTACATAGCATCACTGACTCGATGGACATAAATTTGAGCAAACTCTAGGAGATAGTGGAGGACAGAGAAACCTGTCATGCTACAGTCTATGAGGGCACAAAGAGTTGGACAGAGCTCGGCGACTGAGTAACAACAGCTACAACAACATCACCAGCATTTCTCTGAAAGCTAAGCATGTGGTAGAAGGAGGCTAAGTAGAACCTAGGTTAAAAATAGAAAAAGACACTCCTAACTCTACAGACAAGATACACTTTTAAATATTTATCAAATAAAAATTGATAATGAGGATGATGATCATGATTTTACTAGTTTTTAGTCCTTTCTAGCAAAAAGTAGTAATACTCTTCTATACTTCTGATATTATTTTCACGCTTCTTTTATTATCGCTTTTTAAATTTATTTATTTATTTTAATAGGAGGCTAATTACTTTACAATATCGTGGTGGTTTTTGCCATACGTTGACATGAATCAGCCATGGGTGTACATGTGTTCCCCATCCTGAACCCCCCTCCCACTTCCCTCCCCATCCCATCCCTCAGGGCCATCCCAGTGCACCAGCCCTGAGCACCCTGACTGATGTGTTGAACCTGGACTAGCGATCTATTTCACATGTGATAACATACATGTCTTAATGCTATTCTCTCACTTGCTTCCTGTTATTCCAATATTTTAAAAAGCAAACAGATTCTCGAGCTCTTATTTATGACTCATGTGTTATTTTAAACACTTTTGACTCCAGTATTATAAAAGTCACTGGACTGAGTACTTTGAAGTATATAAGAATGGATGGAAGCCTGTTGTTCCAATAGCATGTAATGTAGAATGAGATGAGCATCTGGAAAGAAGACAAATAGGTGGAGCTCATCACTTCCCCTGTGGTCCAAATATGCTGAGAATAATTCATAAATGTACTTATTTTCCAGAAGACAACAGACCAAAGACTTTGTTTCTCTTACATTAATTTTATCTGCTAGATATTGGCCCTTATAATAGTAAAACCTGGATAAGCCAAATTAGTATAAAAATATTTAGCTGCTTCACTAAAGGCCACGCTGTGGCCACATTTTTTATACCAATGTCCCAAGATTTTTACTGTGAGTTTACTTGAGGTAGATCTGGGAATTCAATAAATTGGGAGGCATAGTTTCTTCCATGAATAATACAAAACATCATGTAGATTGTTCTAGAAATTCAACCATTGTTAGAATTGTTCAAAGAATAAAAAGTTTTCCTGAAAGGAAATCACAATTGCTCATTTGCTATATAAACAAGCCGTGTGTCCTGAAGGTATGGTTGCAGTATATAAAATATTAAAATGTTGATACCTGATAGATTCTAGGAAGAAATTTAAATTTATAGGCAAGCATTTCCTGGAATAGTGGGAGACCTTTATGATTCTATGAGTTTTACATTAAAAATAAGACAAGGTGAAATAAATTAGCCCAGAGGAAACTGTGGACATGAATTGTATCCCAGCATCACCGGGGCTATAGTGCCAGATGTCCTTTGGTTTTTTGGAACTGTAGAAAATGAGGACTTTATTTACCAATCAACCCATACAGCTTAAGCTAATTTGTATCATTAAATAATAAGTAAAAAAGATAAGGCAGAGATAAATGAAAAAAGGAAGTGAGCGATGACAGCACATCATTATTATAAAGGTTATCATTCACTGAATACTTTCAGTTGAATTACTGTGCTGTCTTCACATTTTTTTTTCTTTTCTCCTGTAATCTTCGAGATAAGCCTCTGATATAGATTTTAGTTTTATTCCTAAAAAGTAACAACTATCAAGGGCCCAGGTGAGGCCAGGCTTGCTCAGTGTCAATAATCAGAGGGATTTATTCTGTTTGGTAAACATGGAGGCAAGCAACACTGGAGACTAAGCATGCCCCTTGTCAGAATTCCAGACAGTGAGTCTGGTCAAGATGGACCTTCAAGCAGAAACTGAGACAGATGATTTCTGTTTTCTAAGTGAGAAATCTGAAAAGTGTTGCACAGGTTGTCAGGGTCCCAATTAAGGGAGACCCCGTTCAGAGACTATTATCCACACAGACACCCAGAACAGTACCCCAGAAACAGACAAGGAATTTGGCAGAGGTAAACCTCATTGATTTTATGGGTTAACTACAATTCATTAGGTACATGAGACTCAGATTCACAAGATTAATTACAGATCTCATTCGTGATTAAACTGAGTCCTCTCATATCCTAATATTATCTTGCCATAACTGAAATGTTTGACAACAAGCCAATAAGAGAGATATTATTGCTTTATAATCATCATCATCATCATCATCATCACTGTCATCATTGACAGCATCTCCTATACCAATCATGCAGTTGTGGTTTAGAGAAATTACGTAACTTGCCCATGGTTGCTGGGCTTCCCTGTTAGCCCAGCTGGTAAAGCTGCAAAGCCGGAGACCTGGCTTCGATTCCTGGGTCAGGAAGATATCCAGTATTCTTTGGGCTTCCCTGGTGGTTCAGCTGGTAAAGAATCCTCCTACAATGCAGGAGACTTGGGTTCAATTCCTGGGTTGGGAAGATCCCCTGGAGAGGAGAACAGGCTACCTACTCCAGTAGTCTGGCCTGGAGAATTCCATGGACTGTATAGTCCATGGGGTTGCAAAGAGTCAGACACAACTGAATGACTTTCACTTTCACTGCCCATGGTTACTAATAAAAGGATACAACCTTCACTTGAATTCAGATTAGGAGTGATTACAGAGAGAGTTGTTGTAACAAGCCATCAACTTATCTAAGTGAAAGTACCAGACTTATCCATTCATTCAGTGAATAGATATATTAATATAGAGAACATCTACTGTTTGCCAGCCACAGTGACAAGTTATACATATTAGGTACTCAACAAACATTGGTTTAGGAAATGAATGAATGATATTTGTGAATTTATAATTCAGGAGACACCAATCTGAAACTGGGACATTTTGATTAACTACCACAATGGAGGCCACTGTGTAAGATCATACCCTTGTGGGTGGAAGCAGAATATCCCCACAGTAAATGGCTATGTTTCCACCATCAGTTTCACAGAGTCCGACCCAACTGAAGTGACTTAGTACACATGCATACACACACCCTGATATAAGGCCTATCTTGAATTAGGGAATAAGGGATGGAGAAGCAGGCATTAAGAACCAGAGGGAAAGCAGAACTTTTCTTTCAGTCTCCTGGCAGTGAGGTCTGGACTTGGCAGCAGTGGTGTTCATGTTTCCGAGTTCAAGCTTATATTGTTCACCATACAACAAGTCAATAAATCAGGATACAAGCTGATGGAGCAAGGAACATTAACTTTATTTGGAAACCTGCAAGTCCAAGTAGATGGAAGACTAATGTCCTAGAGAAGCATCTTAACCAAGTCAGAATTCAGGCTTCTTTTATACTAATAGGAGGTAGGGATGTGCTTGGTTGTTACAAACTTCTTGGTGTCAGAATCTTTTGTTCTTGCAGTTGTGCACACAGGCCAGGTCATAGTGTTCCTGTAATCTCCAACAAGACAAATGTTGTTCTCTGTTCTGCAACTTTTTATCTCTATATGAGTGGAAAAGTGTTATAACCTTTAAGGTTAGACCCTTGAGAATGGGCTATCCTATATATTTCAGTCTATAGGCAACATTCTTAACTGGAAACAAAAGCAATAGAATAAAAAAGGTTAATATAAAAGAAACAAATCTAGTAAGCAGTCAGATTTTATTCCCTGTTACAGTCAGAGTGCTTCAGGCCATTTGGGGCAGTTATTCCTGACTCATAGAGGTAGATCCTGTGGATGGGCCTGGAAAGTCCGAGCTCCGTGATGCTTAGCATTTAGCTGTCTGCTATAACCTACTGTAGGTTAGGGTTCATTTTGTTATTACTGAACATTTAGCAAACTCTTATTAAAGGTCATGCCTAGTCTTGACTATGTTGAAAGTGAAACAATTTACAGTAGGTTCAGGAGAAAACAAGGAAGTTCCCTCTGGGCAAAAATTGAGGTTGCAAAGTTTCTTTAGTTCTCGACAGAGTGGAGAGCACAGGTGAGGACAGTGTCATGGATGCTTAGGCTCCCCTGTCCTTGGGATTCTCCAGGAAAGAGTACTGGAGTGGCTTGCCGTGCCCTCTTCCAGGGGGTCTTCCCGATCCATGGATCACGTCTCTTAGGTCTCCTGCATTGGCAGGCAAGTTCTTTAGCACTAGTGCCACCTGGTAAGCCCTAAAAGGGAGAAAGGGACTTGCTTCTGAGTCCCTCTGATCACTGCTCAGAACTCACATATTTAACTTGCAGGCACATGGTCAGTAGTGGGGAATTAGAAGATACCAGAGTTGAGAGAAGTTATCTCCTAGAGTATAGTTTAATTTTGCTGATGTACATTCATTTCAGTTCAGTCTCTCAATTGTGTCTGACTCTTTGCGACCCCATGAACTGCAGCACGCTAGGCCTCCCTATCTATCACCAACTCCCGGAGTTCACCCAAACTCATGTCCATTGATTCGGTGATACCATCCCACCATCTCATCCTCTGTCGACCCTTCTCCTCCTGCCCATGTACGTTGGGCAAGCACAGTCCCACACCCTCATTGCCCCCTGAGCATCCATGGTGTAGTGAACAGAGCTCAACACTGGAAGGCAGGGGACCCAGGCTCTCCCCAGAGTGTGGTTGGAATTCATTGGGTATCCATCATTTCTAAGCTAGGACTAGTGTGACACAGGACCAGTGGAATAAAAAATCTTATGTTTACTTCTCATTCCTAGCACTGGCTAAAGCTCAGTCAATTCTCCCCCACTCAACAAACATATAGGAGTCCAAGAAAAGTGTGAAGCTATTAAAAGGATAATCTTAATTCTTTCTAATTTAAATGTAAAACAGGTGCTTACCAACTATAAATAAATATGAAACACTCAAAATGACACTGAGCAAAATAATCTGCAGAGCATCTTCCTGTCCTGTTAATTCATGCTTACACTGTCTTCAGGCTTCACAGGTAGCACAGTGGTAAAGAGTTCTCTTGCCAGTGTGAGAGATGTGAGTTTGATCCCTGGGTCGGGAAAATTCCCTGGCGAAGAAAATGGCAACCCATTCCAGTATTTTTGCCTGGGAAATCCTATGAAGAGAGAAGCCTGGCAGGCTACATTTCATGGGGTCAGAAAAGAGTCAGACATGGCTTAATGAATAAACAAAACAATGTGATATTCAGATAATTTGATTTGGATATTCCTTCATAGGAATAAATGAGGAAAGGAGAGTGAAAGGTGTGATACCATGAACTCATTCTGATACTGAGAGCTCCAGAATGAAACAGATGGAAGCCATGCTGGGTCTCCAGTGCACAGAGTTGAATGTCACTGGAAGAACCCACTGGAGGAAGAGTCACCCTGAAAGTCCCCTGGGGAAGGTAGGGCAGGGTGTCAACATCCCTCAATTTCTGCTGAAGCTCAAGGAGGCAACCTAAGGGCTTAGTCACTATTTTTCATGAATAAAATGAGTCTTAGTGAGGAATCAAGATGGAAAACAAGAATAAACCAACAGCAACAAGACTTCATCCAAATCCACAATCCACAATCCTAGTTTCTGTATAAACCAGGACTCGGCAACCTCATCATCCTCTGCACAGGATTCTCCTTAATGTGTGGGGTGCAAATTCACATGGAGGAATGGAGCGTGCCTTTGGTCCTGTTCAAACACTCCGCTAATTTCTCTTCCTTGTTTTTGTTTTGTGTCTCAATATCCCTTGATGTCACTAGACCAGTGGTGCTTAGGAAGAAAAGCTGAAACACACAGACTTTCAGGAACAAGCTGCCAAATGAATGATGGACTAGGGGATAACACAGAGCCCTGGCAGAGGGTTAATCTCCAGTGCTGCCTTGTGTTCAGTTGCTGGCCTCTAGTAAAAGGACGCAGCACTCTGTCTCACTTCTCCCAAACCCATAGCTTCAGGCAGGCTCCCTGGGGTGGCCATCTCAAAGTGAGTGCATGCCTTTTGGTAGGGTCAGGAGATTTTTTGCTAGGTAAGTGTGACTTTCACTTTTGACAATCAACGACATCACTTGATCAGCATATAATTCTTAAGGGAAAAAAAAATTTGGCTGAGCTAAATGGAAAAGCATCAGGCACAGACAGATTAGTTTTTCCTTTAAATAAACATGGTCTTTCAAAAAGGCAAGAAAAACATTTGGAGGAAAACATGCTGGGCATGAAAAATTCAGATAAAACATCTACCCACCCTCAGCAAGAACAAGAATCACTCCTCCATCATTGAATAGTTAGAAACACTCTTTTGTTAAACCAGGGAGAATGGTTTAAGCATGTTTGTCCTTACAGACAGAGGTGTAACTCTCTGACACTAACTCCTATCCCTCAGTGGTTACTTATTTAAATGACTAGTGTTTGAGATACTTGACATTTCCCCAGTTTTTCACTTAATCCTGCAGAAGACAAAGAAATTCCTCTTCCTAAAGTCACCAGCATGTTCTTCATATTGAATGGAATGGCTGTGTTGTAGCCTGATTTCTGAATATTGTTGATCCATTTCCTTCCTAAAGCTTTGTAAATCTATTTACAAGGTTTTCTTACACACCTCATTTATTATCTTTTTGTTTAGATGATATGCTTATCTTCTGTCCAGATTCTACTCCTTTCTCTGTATAATTTTTTAAAATCTCAGTGGCTCAAATTAAAAAGCTAAGAGCCTTTCATGTTTCATTTCCATTGTCAATCGTATTCAATTAATTGTTAAGTCCAAATGACTTCAAATTTTCTTCAAATGCATATACTGGTTTAATAAATACCTGTTAAACAATCTGACATGTATCAGCTATATGTCTGTACATTAGAGATAATGAGTGAAAAGGATGGCATCTTGAAACTTCCTTTTAGTGGGAGAGGCAAATTATAAACAAATAAATTAATCTGTATATGGATCCCTTAGGAAGATAATAAAATAAGGTACTATGACTGAGAATGACTTGCTTATCCCTTTATCAAAATGACATTTAACCTGAGACCTGGATGATGTGAAGGAGCCAGCTACAAATATCTGGATGAAGAGAAGTCTAAGCTGAAGGGATAGCAGCAGCAAAGACCTTAGAGTGATGAACAGTTAGCTTATACAAAGGGCCTTTAGCTGAAACACAGTGGTTTCAGAGCCTATCATTATGTCTAAAAAATAAGCAGAGGAAAGAATCTGATGAGATATGATTAAGAGTTTTAGTTTATTTTAAATGAAATGAGAAACCATTGAAGGGTCTGAGAAGGGTAGTAACATAAATCTAAGCTATATTTTAAAAGATATAGAGAATGAATGACGTTGATGATGATGACTTAGGCTAGGTGATAGCTATGGAGAAAAGTTACATGTTCTCTCACTATTAGAAAGTTACAGTTGATAAAGCTTGCTGATGGTTGGGATGTGGAAAACAAAACAAATAGATAAATCAGGGGTGAAGCCTAGGTTTCTGATCTGAATTACAGGTGAACAGGGGTACCCTTCACTCCCACTGCTCCATTACCATCTTTCACTTATATCTCAGCCAAACTTCATGCTCTCTAAAATCTGTCATCCACATCACTGATTCACAGATAAAACAATATGCTTTCACTATTCCATTTCTCATAACCTTTCAGTGACTCTCCATTACTCAGGAGAGACGACAAACTCCTTTACACAATGTGCAACGATGTGGTAGGCAGATTTCTAAGAGGGGCCCTAAACTGCTAAGTTCTGGCCTGCTAAGTTCTGACTTGCATCTCCTTCCCTTGACCTGTCAATGTTACAGATGTCACTCTTATGATTAAGTTATACTACATGCCAATAGAAAATTGCATGGGGGTGGGCCTGAATTAATCAGGAGAAAGTTGTTTTTTTTTTTTTTAACGGATGCTAGCTCTTCTGCTGGCTTTGAAGAAGAAAGACATCATGAGGTTTACTGCTGGCAGGAAAGGGAATTTTCCCTAACAAACACATTTTCTAGGAAGAGGATTCTGACACTCAGCTTGGACCCTCAACTCAACCCCTTGATGGCAGACTTATGAGACCTTGAGTAGAGGTACCGACTAAGCCATGCCCAGATTCTTGAAACATGGAAGCTATGAGAACATACAAATGGAATACAAAGAATTAGGAAACTAATGCAAAGCCCTTTTATATCTGACCTCTGTTGACTTCCAAACTTCAGTTTTCAGTTTAACTAACTTCAACATTTATATTTCAGCAGCACTAAGTGATTTATAGATCCTGGCCTTTACCTAGACATTTTACTCCCATACTCTAATTTTCTCCATCTTTCTATCATCTAATATCTACCTACAAATACACACTTGGAAATGTTCAGTTCACTGTTCATCATTATCCTTTAGTTCATTTTTAAAATACATGTTTATTGGTGTATACTTTACACTCATCAGAGAATGTAGAGTGATAGAGATCTTCATGCAAATAAACAGGCAAATGAATATATAAGTTTCAACTGGGATAAAAAAAATCTATGATGGAAAGAAAGATCAGATTAAAGAATAACAATTGGTTCTTTTGGTCCATCTTGGCCCATCCCACTGTTTTGCATCTGCTCTCCACAGATTGTAAATACACTAATGATAGGAATGGTATGTTTCTCCTTTCTGTATCTCTAGTACCTAGAGCACAGTATCTAGGACCAAAAGAAGCATTTTTGCATATGCCTGATAATTTATGTTGAATAAACGAACATAGGATTTGCCATTACCTTTCGGTCCCTATGAATACCAAAGCAAGACATGATAAAACCAAAGGAAAAAAAACACAAAAAAACAGATCCACTTTGTTCCTAAATCAAAAAGTTCATAGACTAGGGATTAAATATCCAATAGAGTAATATCTTAATTTGTTAGCTATTGCTAGTATAATTCCCAGCACCTCTGAACACTTGTTTTAACATGACCCAGCAGCATCCTTGATCTCTGAAATGAGCCATCAACTTGCTTACTTGACTTCTAATCATAATCCCAGGTGCCTCTCCAGCTTCCTTTTATTTTATATCAGTCCTCAAGGGTTTCAGTTCAGTTCAGTTGCTCAGTCATCTCCAAGTCTTTGCGACCCCGTGGATTTTGCAGCAAGCCAGGCTTCCCTGTTCATCACCAACTCCTGGAGCTTACTCAAACTCATGTCCATTGAGTCATGTTTGGGTCTCATCCTCTTTCATCCTCTTCTCCTCCTTCCTTCAATCTTTCCCAACATCAGGGTCTTTTCTAGTGAGTCAGTTCTTTGCATCAGGTGGCCAAAGTATTGGAATTTCAGCTTCAGCATCAGTCCTTCCAATGAATATTCAGGACTGATTTCCTTTAGGATAGACTTATTGGATCTCCTTGCAGTCCAAGGGACTCTCAAGAGTCTTCACCAACACCACAGTTTAAGCATCAATTCTTTGGCATTCAACTTTCTTTATAGTCCAACTCTCACATCCATATATGATTAATGGAAAAACCATAGGTTTGACTAGACAGACCTCTGTTGGTAAAGTAATGTCTCTGCTTTTTAATATGCTGTCTAGGTTGATCATAGCTTTTCTTCCAAGGAACAGGCATCTTTTAATTTCTTGGCTGCAATTACCAACTGCAGTGATTTTGGAGCTCAAGAAAATAAAGTCTCTCACTGTTTCCATTGTTTCCCCATCTATTTACCATGAAGTGATGGGACCAGCTGCTTCGATCTTAGTTTTCTGAATGTTGAGTTTTCAGACAGCTTTTTCACTCTCCTTTTTCAACTTCATCAAGAGGCTCTTTAGTTCCTCTTTGCTTTCTGCCATATGGGTGGTGTCATCTGCATATCTGAGGTTATTGATATTTCTCCCAGCAATATTGATTCCAGATTATGTTTCATCCAGCCTGGTATTTCACATGATGCACTCTGCATGTAAGTTAAATAAGCAGTGTGACTATAATACATAGCCTTGAAGTACTCCTTTCCCAATTTGGAACCAATCTGTTGTTCCACGTCCACTTCTAACTGTTGCTTCTTGGCCTGCATACAGATTTCTCAGGAGGCAAGTCAGGTGGTATGGTGTTCCTGTCTCTTTAAGAATTTTCCACAGTTTGTTGTGATCTACACAGTCAAAGGCTTTGGCATAATCAATAAAACAAAAGTAGATATCTTTCTGGAACTCTCTTGCTTTTTCTATGATTCAACGGATGTTGGCAATTTGATCTCTGGTTCCTCTGTCTTTTCAAAATCCCCTTTGAACATCTGGAAGTTCTCGGTTCACATACTGTTGAAGCCTGGCTTGGAAAATTTTGAGCATTACTTTGCTAGCATGTGAGATGAATGCAATTTTGTGGTGGTTTGAACATTCTTTGGCATTGCCTTTCTTTGGGATTGAAATGAAAACTGACCTTTTCCAGTCCTGTGGTCACTGCTGAGTTTCCCAAACTTGCTGGCATATTGAGTGTAGTACTTTCACAGCATTATCTTTTAGGATTTGAGATAGCTCAACTGGAATTCTGACTAGCTTTGTTCATAGTGATGTTTCCTAATGTCCACTTGACTCCACATTCCAGAATGTCTGGCTCTAGGTGAGTGATCATACCATTGTGGCTATCTGGGTTATGAAGATGTCTTTTGTATAGTTCTTCTGTGTATTCTTGCCATCTCTTCTTAATATCTTCGGCTTCTGTTAGGTCCATACCATTTTTCAAGGGTTTACTTTTTGCCTTTTTATACTGTTCAGGGGGTTCTCAAGGCAGGAACGCTGAAGTGGTTCACCATTCTCTTCTCCAGTGGACCACGTTTTGTCTGAACTCTCCACCGTGCCCTGGGTGGCCCTACACAGCATGACTCATAGCTTCATTGAGTTGCACGAGACTGTGTTCGACGTGATCAGTTTGATTAGTTTTTTGTGACTGTGGTTTTCATTCTGTCTGCCCTCTGATGGATGAGAATAAGAGGCTTGTGGAAGCTTCCTGATGGGAGGGACTGGCTGTGGGGAAAACTGTGTCTTACTCTGGTGAGCAAGGCCATGCTCAGTAAATCTTTAATGAAATTTTCTGCTGAACGGTGGGGGTGTGTTCCCTAGTTTGGCCTTAGGCCAAACTATGGTAAGGGTAACTTCAGTAATGGTTATCTCCTTCAAAAGGACTTATTCCAGCCTGCAGTGCCTCCCAGAACTATTTTAGTCAGTGCACCAGACCCCATGGCAGGCCACTGGCCACTGGAGACCCCTGGACACTCACAGGCAAGTCTAGCCCAGTCGTTTCTGGGGTCGCAGCTCCTGTCTCCTGGTTCCTGGTGTGCACGCTTTTTTAAATTAAAAAAAAAAAAATTTTTTGTGCCCTCTAAGAGTCTCTGCTTCCCCAGTCCTGTGGAAATTCAGTAGTGAAATCCTACTGGTCTTCAAAGTTAAATTCCCTGAGGGTTCACAGTCCCTTTGCTGGATCCCCAGGTTGAGAAAACTGTTGTGGGCCCTAGAACTTTTGCAACAGTGTCAGAACTTCTTTGGTATAATTTTTCTCCAGTTTGTGGGTCACCTGCTTGGTGGCTCTATTGTGGGGCTAATGGCAGCCTCCTCCAAGAAGACTTATACCACATGCTGAGCCTCCCAGGACTGCTGGAGCCAGAGCCTCTGTCCATGAGGCAGGCCACTGCTGACCTGTGCCTCTGCAGGAGACACTCAAACACTCACAGGTAGGTTTGGCTCAGTATCTCGTGGAGGTCACTGCTGCTTTCCCTGGGTCCTGGTTGGCACAAAGGACCTGGTTTCCCTTGGTCCTGGTTGTTTGCATCCTCCCAGCATCTCTGGCAGGTATGAAATTTGATTTTCAGTGTGACTGTGCCCTTCCTATCGTCTTGAGGTGCCTTCTCCTTTGGCTTTAAATGTGGGATATCTTTTTTTGGTGGGATCCAACATTCTCCTGTAAATGGTTTTCAGAAGCTAGCTGCACTTTTGGTGTTTGGTTCTATATAAAGTTGAAGATGGAAAAGCTCTAAACAGTCAGCAAAAACAACCCTAGGACCTCACTGTGGCTCTGATCATGAACTCCTTGTTGCAGAATTCAGACTTAAATTGAAGAAAGTAGGGAAAACCACTAGGTCATTCAGGTATTACCTAAATAAATCCTTTACAATTATACAGTGGAAGTGAAAAATAGATTCAAGGAATTATATCTGAAGAGCTATGGATGGAGTTTTCATAACATTGTACAGGAGGTGGTGATCAAAATCATCCCCAAGAAAAAGAAATGTAACAAGGCAAAATGCTTTTCTGAGGAGGCCTTACAAATAGTGGAGAAAAAAAGAGAAGCAAAAGGCAAAGGAGAAAAGGAAAGATATACCCATCTGAATGCAGAGTTCCAAAGAATAGCAAGGAGAGATAAGAAAGCCTTCCTAAGTGAACAATGCAAAGAAATAGATGAACACAATAGAATGGCTAAGACTAGTGATCTCTTCAAGAAAATTAGATATACCAAGGGAAAGTTTCATGCAAAGATGGGTGTAATAAAGGACAGAAATAGTATGGACCTAACAGAAGCAAAGGTATTAAGAAGAGGTTGCAAGTATATACAGAGGAGCTAAACAAAAAAGATCTTAACAACCCAGATAACCATAATGTTGTGACCACTCATCTAGAGCCAGACATCTTGGAATGCGAAGTTGAGTGGGTCTTAGGAAGCATAACTACAAACAAAACTAGTGGAGGCGATGGAATTACAACTGAGCTGTTTCAAATCCTAAAAGATGATGCTGTTAAGGTGGTGCACTCAATATGCCAGCAAGTTTGGAAAATGCAGCTGTGGCCACAGGACTGCAAAAGGTCGGTTTTCATCCCAACCCCCCCAAAAAAAGGCAATGCCAAAGAAAGTTCACACTACTGCACAATTCCACTAATTTCACATGCTAGCAAAGTAATGCTCAACATCCTCCAAGCTAGACATCAATGCTGTCTGAACTGAGAACTTCCAAATGTACAAGCTGGATTTGGAAAAGGAAGAGGAATGAGGGATCAAATTGCCAACATCCGTTGGATCATAGAAAAAGCAAGAGAATTCCAGAAGAAACATCTACTTCTGCTTCATTTACTATGCTAAGCCTTTGACTGTGTGGATCACAACAAACTGGAAAATTCTTCAAGAGATGAGGATACTAGACCACCTGACCTCCCTCTTGAGAAGCCTTTATGCAGGTCAAGAAGCAACAGTTAGAATTGGACATAGAACTATGGATTGGTTCAAAATTGAGAAAGGAAAGTGTCAAGGGTGTATATTGTCACCCTGCTTATTTAACTTATATGCAAAGTACATCATGAAAAATTTTGGACTGGATGAAGCACAATCTGGAATCAAGATTGCCAAGAGAAATATCAATCACCTCAGATATGCAGATGACAACATCCTTATGGCTGAAAGCAAAGAAGAACTAAAGAGCCTGGTGATGCAAGTGAAAGAGGAGAGTGAAAAGCTGGCTTAAAACTCTACTTTCAAAAAGTGAATATCATGGCATCTAGTCCCATCACTTCATGGCAAATAGATGATGAAGAGACAATGGAAACAGTGACACACTTATTTTCTTGGTCTCCTAAATCACTGCAAATGCTGATTGCAGCCATGAAATTAAAAGAGGCTTGCTCCTTGGGAAAAAAGCTATGGCCAACCTGTGAAGTGAAAGTAGCTCAGTCATGTCCACCTCTTTGTGACCCCATGGACTATACAGTTCATGGAATTCTCCAGGCCAGAATACTGCAGTGGGTAGCCTTTCCCTTTCCAAGAGATCTTTCCAAACCAGGGATCGAACCCAGATCTCTCGCATTGTAGGTGGATTGTTTAACATTTGAGCCACAAATGAAGCCCAAAAATTCTGGAGTGGATAGCCCATCCCTTCCCCAGTGGACCTTCCTGACCCATGAATTGAACTGGGGTCTCCGGCATTGCAAGCAGATTCTTTACCAACTGAGCTATTTAGGGTAGCTCAATGACCAACCTAGACAGCATATTAAAAAGCAGAGGCATTATGTTGCCAACGAATGTTCATATAGTCAAAGCTATCTTTTTTCCAGTAGTCATTTATGGATGTGAGAGCTGTACCATACAGAAGGCTGAGCACTGAAGAATTCATTATTTTGAACTGTGAGCTGTGTTCTTGGAGAAGACTCTTGAGAGTCTCTTGGACTGCAAGGGGATCAAATCAGTTAATCCTAGAGGATATCAACCCTGAATATCATTTGAAGGACTGGTGCTGAAGTTGAAGCTCCAATACTTTGGCCACCTGAAGAGGAGAGCTGATTTATTAGAAAAGACCTTGGTTCTGGGAAAAATTGAAAGCAGATGGAGAAGGGGGCAACAGATGGTTGTATGGCATCACCGACTCAACAGACATGAGTTTGAGCCAGCTCTTGGAGATAGTGTAGGGCAGGGAAGCCTGGCATGCTGCAGTCCATGGGGTTGCAGAGTCGAGCACAACTTAGTGACTAAGCAACAACAAGGATTTACTTGTCACCTAGCCCCATTTCTGCTTGCAATTTCTCCTGCATAGATTTCTGTTAAACAGATACTTGTTAAATTTGAGCGTTCTTTTTATGTTGAGGTACTTTACTTCCTACCTTTTCAGGTACCCAATTCTGCCAGGTACCCAATTCTCCAGTCTTTTTGCAGCGGTGGGTCACTCATATCTTTCAATCAGGCACAAGGCATGGACTGTGAATTGGAAGATAGTAATTTAAAAGAAGTAGACCTCATGTGGAATCCTTCTAGGAAATGGTGGTAGGATATATCCAGTTTCCAGGGGCAGTGGTGGCTGAAGTTGTAGCTCTCCCATGGTGTATGCACTGGCAGAGGTACCCAGTTGTCCCCATGTGGCTAGTTCTATGGTGTGGCTCTGGACACTCTCCTGGACTTCCTAGCCTGAAGATTCAGAGCTGGCCAATATTCTTTACTATATGTCTTAAACTATAAAAGCTAGCTTTTATTTGTTAGAACTAAGAACCTTGCCTATTGTACCTCTAATTACCACCCTCTCTGCAACAACATGGCATTCACTTAAAGGAACAGACATTCCAAATAATGGGCTTTGTCTCTCCTCCCGTCATTATCCACCTGGCCATTACCCTTATTCTTGCCATCCACACACATACATACAGAGGGTAGAAGCCTGAGTGTGGGTGAAGGTCCAAAGAATACTGGTGTTTAGCAAGTCCCCTTTGATTTGAAATGTTCCACTGATCTCGTCCATAGCTCAGTGGGTCTCTCTGAGCCCCTGACTTGATTAGTCTCAACAGTTTTTCTCCATAACTGAGATCCTCTCCCAAGAGGCTCAACAGTGAAGGCTCACGGGTAGAACAGTTATTATGCTATAAATCTCTAAAGGAGAGAGCTAAGAGGACAGATTTGGGTAAAGCTTTCACTTGGGGAGTAGTGGAAGACTTGCTTATTCCCACACATCTCCCCAGAAAGAAAACTAACCGTGGTATCCTCGTTAGCAACTGCTATACAAATCTGCTACCAAGGAAACTACATCACTTTTGATACTTAAAGCCAGAGCTTAATAAAAATGGAAACAGAAAGGAAGTTCCAAAACAAACAGCCCAATTTTTTTCTTGTGCTACACTCTGAGCAGGACATTATATTAGTAGGTCATCTTACTCATGTGATTATGCGTACAGTACATGGAAGGCAAAAAGCAGGGTGGGATCAGGGTGCGGTAGGATCCACCGATGCAGCAGCTCACCATTTTCAGAGGAGAGATACACCCCTCACCAGGAGGGACAACGAACTGTCCACCATCAGATATGCAGCTTCATGCAGACAGCATCCAAGTCTGCTCTGAGCATCCACATAAGTGCTTGGATGCAGTTTCCCAGACAGCCACCTGCTATTTTAAACAAACTTCTCAATGTTTCCATATATTTTTTTATCACCTTTCTTTGAATTTTGCTCAATAAAATGCTAATTCAAAGTTCTGAGTGTACTGATGAACCATGATTTAGTTATGAAACCAGTTTCTTTCACCTGGCCTCCCACCAAGGCACTTTCATGACCAAGGGCAATAGTGGAATATGAGAAGGGCCCACATGTGCAGTGGGTCTGACCCAGTATTTGTTCTGCTTCCTCCTGTTTCTGTGTCTTTGGGTGAGCCCCTGAAGATATTTCTTGTAAAATAGGGAACTCAACGGCACACATACCACAAGTAATGTGGGAATGTACCTGGCATATCCACATTTGTCATGGACTGTCAATCATATTTTGCAGAATCTTTTGTTGTGGAGTCTATGGTCAGCCCTATTCCAAAGCACAGAGTCGTAGAAACCAACTGTGGGAGGAAAAGAGAGCATTCAGAATATATTAGCTGAAAGGCTTCCTTCTTCACCTCTCTCTTCGGCTCTGGCAGACAAAATGCTGTCAGCATCTGGGTGCCCACATAAACAGCTGTCTACATGAAACAAGGCAGGAGGCCCATATCAAGTAATGAAGATGGAATGCATTAATTACATCATGGTAAGTAACTACCATATAAAATATGACCATTATATGATTGTTATTACTTTTACTACCTTATTCACGCTGACATAAATAAAACAACCCACTAGCCATCAGTGTCATACTGTCTTTATAGAGAAGGAAAATGGAGTTCAAAGCATTTAATGGCCTAATGGCCAAACCTCTAAAATAACAAAATAATGATTGGTAATGCATGGTAAGAGGCTAGCAAGTTTGCCAATAAGATAGCTTAATGACTGAAAGTGAAAGTGAAAAGTGAAAGCCAAAGTCACTCAGCTGTGTCTGACTCTTTGTGACCCTATGGACTCTCCATGGAATTCTCCAGGCCAGAATACCAGAGTGGGTAGCCTTTCCCTCCTCCAGGGGATCTTCCCAACCCAGGGATCGAACCCAGGTCTCCCACATTGCAGGCAGATTCTTTACCAGCTGAACTATCAGGAAAGCCCAGCTTAGTAACTGAGCTACATTTTATTAATAATTATCACTTCTCATTTCTTATTCTAGCCTATAAGTACTATAACTGAGCATAACAGGTTATAACATATGGGGAGATGAATAGAAGGGCACCTGGTAGGTTACCTTGGCCTAGCCTCTCAAATGTGGTGTTTCAGTTCTACCATCTGAGCTTTGCTTTTTCGCTACTTGATGATAACTTTTTAGATCTATACCAGCTTCATACATAACAAACATTTGATATGTTAACTCATCATTTAAGAGGTGTTGTGGCAACTAATGTCTCATAAGAAGTGGGCAAAGTTTTTGATGAATAATGAAATTAGGAAAACAAAACCTAAAGACACTTTCCCATTGACAAAGTTGTTGGCATCAATATTGCTGAATGAATTAAAATTCTTATTCTTTTTAGTATATTATCCTACCTCTTATTAACTCTAAGTACCCATAGGAAAATGAGTCTGGAAAGAGAAAAGGGAAATAAGAATAAAACGGTACAATATGTATAAGAAAAAGATAAGTTTTCAATTCAATAATTCTCAGACTCTTTCTAGAGTTACTAAGGTGGATCGGCTTATTACCTGATCTGCTCCACAGGTCCTTTCTCATATAAGACCGAAATGGGCAAGGCAAGATAAAAACAAAAAAAGTAAACTTTTTGAAATTATCAGAAAGTTTGAATTACCCCTTACAAGCAATTAGAGTAGAACTTCCCTGGTGACTCAAGCTGTGATGAATCCATCTGCAATTAAAGAGACACAGGTTTGATCCCTAGGTTGTGAAGATCTCTTGGAGGAGGAAATGGCAATCTACTCCAATATTCTCTCCTAGAGAATTCAATAGACAGAGGAGCCTGGTGGGCTACACAGGCCATGGGCTTGCAAAGAGTCAGACACAACTGAAGTGATGTAGCGACAAGCAGTTAGTGTTTTAATAAATGTGTGTGAAAATATATTGATGGGACTGAATTTTAGACTGCTGTAGGTGGCTATTTTAACCATGTTTGTTGTTGTTGTTCAGTTACTAAGTTGTGTCAGACTCTTTGCAACCCCATGCACCATATGTCAGTATGAAAACGGGTTATTCATTCATAAGAAATATACATTGAGAGCCTTCTATATATAAAGTAGAGGATGTGACTTTTTTTTTTTGAGGATGTGATTATTATTTTCAGACTTTTGCTAATATGTTTGGGTCTTTTGTCTTCTTCGACAGGAATGACAGTCACCATCATTTTGTTGTTTACTATCTCTGCTAACTTTTCATGAGAATTACTATCTCTGCTAAATTGCCATGAGAAGTTCAAAGGTCAAAGTAAGATATTCAAGTTTCCACCAGAATCCTCTCACTAGATGCTAAGTAGGACAAACTTCATGCTGGGAGCCAGCTACTCTTAGGAATCACGTGAAGATCATATAAAATGATACATGTGAAATACTTTGGAGCAAAGGATTCTATGTGTTAGGTATTGGTATTATCACTTGTACTTTTCTAAGTTAATAACATAATGGGAAATGACTTAAGAGCTGATCCTGAAGTCATGCTCACTTTTTTTCCCAGGAAAACTCATTGATATTTTATTTCACAGTAGCAAAAATTCACAGGTAGCTTTATTATTTTCTATTTTACTTAATACTCACCATTTAAAGTAGTACTTAAGTTTCTAATGATTTTTATTTAATTTATTTTTATGGAAAAATTTTAAGACATGCAAAAGTAGAGAGTATTACAAACTTTCATGAACCCATGGATCAATTTTGGTAATTTCCAACAGGAGACCAAGTTTGTTTTTATGCCTACACATTTTCCTCCAGTGCACGCAGTGCATTTTTAAAGTAAACACTTTAAACATCCTACCATTTCATCCTTAAACATTTCAATATGTCTCTAAAATATAAAGACTCTTTCACCACGTGTTTATTTTTAACACAACCACAATGGATGACCACATTTAAAAGAAGCCTTCAGGAGACAATTTCCTATTAGGGAAGGATATTGTGCCATGTGTCTTATTTGAGAATATTCTGTAAGTCTACAGTGCCCCCAGGATGAAATCTCAACCCCAAGATCACCTTCTAATCAAAATCTTCTCACTGCCCCACCCCCACCATTGTCTGGGCATATTAGTTCATTCTATTCAATCCATCCTATGCCAGGCCTCCAGTTGCCCTTCCATCCTGACCTATCCATTTGTCAAGAACTTGTCCAATAAAACCTCTTGATTTTCATACATCATTGCAGCCTCTAGTGATTATTTTTTTCTTTAAACTCTTGATGCATTTACTATACTATTAGAATGTGGTATTACAGGAATTAAAAACATGTACCCCGGAGTCTGGCCCAGTTATCACCCTTGGGAAAGCTCCCCACCCCCCAATCTTCATGTCCTCAGGTGTTGATAAGGAACAATATTGTGTTAAGGAGATTAAGTATGAAAATGTTATATATTTATACAACAGTCACATATATGTATAAACCATATGCATATTCCACATACACACAGCACACACTCACATGCAAATATACATTATTTACCAGATATTAATAGAACAATCAAGGTAGCATTATTATTGATATTTTTATCATCTATATTCAATATTCTATTCTACCTGAATCCTGTATTGCTGGCTATTTTTCTTTGTGTTTACTTCCAGGAGTCAGGTTCTTGAGATCAGAGACACCTTGGTTTCACAAAGGAGATTCTCAATGATGTTTCTGGAAGACAGCCAGTCAGTATGAAGAAGAAGATCCAGGGTTCCATCTCCTCACTGAACCCCTCCAGGATATTGTGACTAGAAGAACCTCTCCCCTTCTTCTCGGGCTCCCTGCCAGTCTTGCTCTGCATGTGTGGCACAGGGCACTTTAAAATGAATCTATAGATTTCTCCAAAAGGGAAAAATCTTTAATGCTGGACAACAGGTGATGGGGCAACTGGAGAAACAGTCATTTCTTACGAAAGTGAATTTCCAGGCAGCTGATCCCACCGTGGAGCAGGTTGTATTTATCCTTGAAATGTCATCCTTCTTTAGTCTGTAAATATCATACTATAGAAAACACCTTAGCACTGGCTTTCGAAGGAGACAGAGACAATGTTGTATGGCAGTTTACTGTCAACTAAAGGACAATGCTTCTCTCTTGGATTTAATAAAATGGGAAGGGGGCTGGGCTACTCCAGAGAAAGGGCATGCAATCTGCCATCACTCTGTGGCTTCTTTAATAAAATGATGAGAGTTGTTATCCTCCGAACATCAGTGTTATTTGGGTGCATTCACTCTTTCACTTTCAAATGTGTGAATTCTTGGAATACGGCTGTGCCCTTCCTTTTAAACAGGTATCTGGAGGTTCTGTGAAAGGCTCTGTAGGGCATTTTACCTCTGAATATCTCCCTAATCCAGGCCAAATCCTCCATTTTCCCATTTTCATAGTCTAACACTCTTCTAAGTAAAGATGTAGTTCAGTTAACCAATGCTTTTTTACAAAACAAATTTCTCCAGAAATGTAAAGATTATCTTTCTATTATGAAGCATTCCTCACTGTGACTTACATAGTCAGATATCTCTGCATTCATTACCTGGCTAAGAACAGAAAACGACAATTTCATTGTGAAGCAGGAAGTAATTTTCAGCATATGGATCAATTCTATTAAGGGCTGGTCTGAGAAGAGGGTTGATATGATAGAGTTTATGTAGCTAAAGGATACTACTAAAGACGGATGGTGGTGCGGGTGCAGGTGGAATTTGAGAGGGAATGGAAAGCAAAGGAGATGATGAGAAAGAAGGGACAAGTGTGAAGGATAAGCTTCTTCTATTTGGAACCTGTGCATGTGCTACACATACACAAGCAGTTAGGGGCTGGTTTAGAGAGCAGGGCCTGGATACAGATGACCTGTGAACTAATCCCTAACCAGCTCTGCTCACCAGTTCTTTGACTCTGGGCAATTTACTTAGCTTCTCTAAGCTTCCATTTCCTTATCTGTAAAATGAAGATGAAAGAATGTTCACAGGTCGTGGGATGGTGTTGAGGATTAAGGGGAGTAATGCATGTGAGATATTTAGCACAGTGTCTGGCACATGCTATGTAGCCTCTAAATGCTAAATTACTATATTTTTCTTAAAAAATTGGGAAATAATGATTATATCAGAAATTATTCTTATTTAGAATGTATTCAGTACATTTGATTTTATTCTCCAGAATTTTCTTCTAAGAGTCAGTGTTAAAACATCTATGACTAATCAAAACTTTTCACTTACCTGATTAATTTCCCTAAATTAAGACTTAATGCCAAAGAATGTTCAAACTACTGCACAATTGCACTCATTTCACATGCTAGCAAAGTAATGCTCCAAATTCTCTAGCCAGGCTTCAACCGTATATGAACCGTGAGCTTCCAGATGTTCAAGTTGGATTCAGAAAAGGCAGAAGAATGGGAAATCAAATTGCCTAATTCTACTGAATCATCAAAAAAGCAAGAGAGTTCCAGAAAAATATCTGCTTTTGCTTTATTGACTATGCCAAAGCCTTTGACTGTCTGGATCACAACAAACTGGAAAATTATTCAAGAGATGGGAATACCAGACCAACTAACCTGCCTCTGGAGAAATCTCTATGCAGGTCAAGAAGCAACTGTTAGAACTGGACATGGAACAACAGACTGGTTTCAAATTGAGAAAGGAATATGTCAAGGCTATATATTGTCACTCTGCTTATTTAACTTCTATGCAGAGTACATCATGCAAAATCCTGGGCTGGATGAAGCAGAAGCTGGAATCAAGATTACCAGTAGAAATATCAATAACCTCAGATACACAGATGATACCACCATTATGGCAGAAAGCAAAGAGGAACTAAAGAGCATCTTGATGAAAGTGAAAGAGGAGAGTGAAAATGTTGGCTTAAAACTCAAAATTCAGAAAACTAAGATCATGGATTCTGGTTTCATCACTTCATGGCAAATAGATGGAGAAACAATGGAGACAGTGCGAAATTTTATTTTGGGGGGGGGGGCTCCAAAATTACTGCAGATGGTGATTGCAGCCATGAAATTAAAAGATGCCTGTTCCTTGGAAGAAAATCCATGACCAACCTAGACAGCTATTAAAAAGCAGAAACGTTACTTTACCAACAAATGTCCATCTAGTCAAAGTTATGGTTTTGCCAGCTGCAAGAGTGAATGTCAACATTCTAGGAATCAGCAAACTAAAATGGACTGAAATGGGTGAATTTAACTCAGATGACCATTATATCTACTACTGTGGGCAGAAATCCCTTAGAAGAAATGGAGTAGACATCACAGTCAACAAAAGAGTCTGAAATGCAGTACTTGGATGCAATCTCATAAACAACAGAATGATCTCTGTTCATTTCCAAGGCAAACCATTATCGAAGCCTATGCCCCAACCAGTAACTCTGAAGAAGGTGAAGTTGAATGGTTCTATGAAGACCTACAAGACCTTTTAAAACTAACACCCAAAAGACATGTCCTTTTCATTATAGGGGACTGGGATGCAAAAGTAGGAAGTCAAGAAACACCTGGAGTAACAGGTAAATTTGGCCTTGGAGTATGGAATGAAGCAGGGCAAAGGCTAATAGAGTTCTGCCAAGAGAACATGCTGGTCATAGCAAACACCCTCTTCCAACAACACAAGAGAAGACTCTACACATGGATATCATTAGATGGTCAACACTGAAATCAGATTGCTTATATTCTTTGCAGCCAAAGATGGAGACGCTCTATACAGTCAGCAAAAACAAGACCAGGAGCTGACTGTGGCTCAGATCATGAACTCCTTGTTGCCAAATTCAAACTTAAACTGAAGAAAGTAGGGAAAACCACTAGACCATTCAGGTATGACCTAAATCAAATCCCTTATGACTATACAGTGGAAGTGAGAAAAAGATTTAAGGGACTAGATCTGATAGACAGAGAGCCAGATGAACTATGAACAGAGGTTCGTGACATTGTACAGGAGACAGGGATCAAGACCATCCCCATGGAAAAGAAATGCAAAAAGGCAAATGGTTGTCTGAGGAGGCCTTACAAATAGCTGTGAAAAGAAGAGAAGTAAAAAGCAAAGGAGAAAAGGAAAGATATTCCCATTTGAATGCAGAGTTCCAAAGAATAGCCAGGAGAGATAAGAAAGCCTTCCTCAGTGATCAATGCAAAGAAATAGAGGAAAACAATAGAATGAGAAAGACCAGAGATCTCTTCAAGAAAATTAGAGATATCAACAGAACATTTCAGGCAAAGATGGGTTCAATAAAGGACAGAAATGGTATGGATCTAAGAGAAGCAGAAGATATTAAGAAGATGTGGCAAGAATACACAGAAGAATTGTACAAAAATATCTTCATGACCCAGATAATCACAATGGTGTGATCACTCACCTAGAGCCAGACATCCTGGAATGTGAAGTCAAGTGGGCCTTAGAAAGCATCACTACGAACAAAGCTAGTGGATGTGATGGAATTCCAGTTGAGCTATTTCAAATCCTGAAAGATGATGCTGTGAAAGGGCTGCTCTCAATATGCAGCAAATTTGGAAAACTCAGCAGTGGTCACAGAAAAGGTCAGTTTTCATTTCAATCCCAAATAAAGGCAATGCCAAAGAATGCTCAAACTACTGCACAATTGCACTCGTCTCACACGCTAGTAAAGTAATGCTCAAAATTCTCCAAGCCAGGCTTCAGCAATACGTGAACCATGAAATTCCAGGTGTTCAAGCTGGTTTTAGAACAGGCAGAGGAACCAGAGATCACATTGCCAATATACGCTGGATCATCGAAAAAGCAAGAGAGTTCCAGAAAAACATCTATTTCTGCTTTATTGACTATGCCAAAGCCTTTGACTGTATGGATCACAATAAACTGTGGAAAATTCTGAAGGAGATGGGAATACCAGACCACTTGACCTGCCTGTTGAGAAACCTGTATGCAGGTCAAGAATCAACAGTTAGAACTGGACATGGGCCAACAGACTGGTTCCAAATAGGAATAGGAGTACATCAAGGCTGTATATTGCCACCCTGCTTATTTAACTTCTATGCAGAGTACATCATGAGAAATGCTGGGCTGGAGGAAGCACAATCTAGAATCAAGATTGCCGGGAGAAATATCAATAACCCCAGATATGCAGATGACACCACCCTTATGGCAGAAAGTGAAGAGTAACTAAAAAGCCTCTTGATGAAAGTGAAAGAGGAAAGTGAAAAAGTTCACTTAAAGCTTAACTTTCAGAAAACTAAGATCATGGCATCTGGTCCAATTACCTCATGGGAAATAGATGGGGAGACAGTGGAAACAGTGTCACACTTTATTTTTTTAGGCTCCAAAATCACTGCAGATGGTGACTGCAGCAATGAAATTAAAAGATGCTTGCTCCTTGGAAGGACAGTTATGACCAACCTAGACAGCATATTAAAACGCAGAGACATTACTTTGCCAACAAAGGTCCATCTCGTCAAGGCTATGGTTTTTCCAGTGGTCATGTATGGATGTGAGAGTTGGACTGTGAAAAAAGCTGAGTGCTGAAAAATTGATGCTTTTGAACTGTAGTGCTGGAGAATACTCTTGAGAGTCCCTTGGACTGCAAGGAGATCCAACCAGTCCATCCTAAAGATCAGTCCTGGGTGTTCATTGGAAGGACCGATGTTGAAGCTGAAGCTCCAATACTTTGGCCACCTCATGCGAAGTGTTGACTCATTGGAAAAAACCCTGATGCTGGTAGGGATTGGGGGCAGGAGGAGAAGGGGATGACAGAGGATGAGATGGCTGGATGGCATCACCGATCGATGGACATGAGTTTGAGTAAACTCCGGGAGTTGGTGATGGACAGGAAGGCCTGGTGTGCTGTGATTCATGGGGTCGCAAAGAGTCGGACATGACTGAGCGGCTGAACTGAAATGATGTATGATATGAGAGCTGGACTATAAAGAAAGCTGAGCACCAAAGAATTGATGCTTTTGAACTGTGGTGTTGGAGAAGACACTTGAGAGTCCCTTGGCCTGCAAGGAGATCCAATCAGTCAATCCTAAAGGAAATCAGCCCTGAATATTCATTTGAAGGACTGATGCTGAAGCTGAAACTCCAGTACTTTGGCCACCTGATGCGAAGAACTGACTCACTGGAAAAGACCCTGATGCTGGGAATGATTGAAGGCAGGAGGAGAAGGGGATGACAGAGGACAAGATGGCAAAATGGCATCCCCAACTCGATGGACAGGAGTTTGCATAGGGCAGGAGTTGGTGATGGACAGGGAAGTCTGGTGTGCTTCAGTCTATGGGGTCACAAAGAGTTGGACACGACTGAGCAAATGAACTGAATACTGAATGAGATATTCAGTACTTCATAGAAACTGTTCTAGTATTCTCCCTCTCCCTTCCCCCAATCCTTTTCTTCGTTTCTCTCTCTTCATATGTATATATATAGTTCCGTGTGTATTTGTGTTTTTATATATATGTATATGACATATATCTGCACATTTAATGTTTACAATAACTTATTGTTCAGGTAAGAACTCTAAGGCAGAGGAAGATTAAGTAACTACTCTATGGTAACTCAACTATTGTGGTAGAACCAGTGTTTGGCCAAGGGTTATGTGTCTAGAGCCTATGTTCATTAAGAGTGTAAGGCTTGGAAAGATAAGATGAGTTGTTGAAGACCATGTAGTACATGAGAACCAGGACTAGAGTCTGATTCAGTTTTCTTTATTTCTTCCCAAACAGGATTCTTTTCTTACTAGCTTCATCTTTCTTTGATTAAAGCTACCAGCTTCTCTGACTAGGAAGGACTAGAGTAGCTATTTAGAAGCTTGGGCTACAGCCCAGCATTGTCAGTTAATACCGTTGTGACTTGGGGTAGGGCCTGAATAGGGATTTAGTACCTCGAGCTGCAGTGTTATCATATGCTACTTGACTCTCATCTATAAAACAACATTTTGGTTAATTGCAAAGGTCAAATGAAATAGTTGGTGGAAAATTACTTTGAAAACTGGAAAACACTAAATAGCAGTAATATATCAATCTTATTATTACCAATGTTAGTATCTTTTCTTTGAGTTTGTATTCTGCCAGTAGTCTATAGTCACAAATCTGACTGATAATAGTAAGTATCTGAAACTTTTTTTTAACTACCAAGTTCCAGAATCTGATCCAATTGGCCTGGGATGGGATTATGAATGCAATTTTTAAACCTCTGAAGTATTTCTTGTTAAACAGGTATACAAATCCCCAGTTTATGCCATAAAGTGTCACCCTGATTCATCGACCATTTTGAGAATTTCCCATTAATTATTTCTCAAGCCTTATCTTCTGTAAGACCTATTTACTTAACAAAAGTTATATATCTATAACTTATATATATATATCTATAACTTTATATATATATATAAGTATATACAATTTTTCCCTTGTAAAACTTGTAGAACCCAGATCAGGATTGGGTAGACTAGCTGACTGATGTGTATGTACTGACTTTATTGAAACCCATTGTTAGCAGATTTGCTTCCAACTCATGTAAAAGAGTTTTGAAAAGAAACAGAGTTAAAGTTGCAAAGAGAATGCTTTATTGACATTGAGGAATTACCTTCCTGAATGGCACCCCCAAGGCATGGGTATAGATTAAATGACCTTTTAAGGTAATGACCCTTTAGAAAGGTTAGTCTTGATTCAAAGGCCAAATCTAGACAAGCAAATCATTTTGGAGAGAATAAAATAGCTTAATGCAGCCAGAAAACTGAATATTTAATGAACTATCCTTTAAATGAAGTAGTATTCTTAGTGTTTCCTTAGTGGTTTAAAAATGTGATCTAGTCTGGAACCAAGTTGGGAGTGAATCCCTGCATAAAGATTTAACACTGTGTCTATGCCTGCCTGCTAAGTCTCTTCAGTCATGTCTGACTCTGGGACCCCATGGACTATAGCCTGTCAGTCCCCTCTGTCCATGAGATTCTTCAGGCATGAATACTGGTGTGAGTTGCCATGCCTTCCTCCAGGGGATCTTCCTGACCCTGGGATTGAACCCACATCTCCTGGGGCTCCTGAATTGCAGGCAGATTCTCTACCACTTAGCCCCAGGGAAGTCACCTAACACTGTATATATATCCACAAAGTTCTTACTTTCTCTCAGCCTAGGTTCTCTCACCTGTGCAACTGAAAAAAGACAAGATCATATGAGGTAATAGCTACATGCAAAGGACCCATTGTGACATGTGGTGAACATTGGATAAATGGCAGCTACTATTATTTTTAGAAGTAACTGATCCACCCATAACTGTCTGTTTTATCCCTTTCCCCTGATGGTTGGAGAAATTAATGCAGTGCTGAAGGAGTGGAGAAGAGCATAAAGCACTGGGAAAGGTTGGCTTAATACATGTGATTTAATTCCAGAATGTGTTTCTGAAAATCCCCTGACTTCTTTGTGAGTATCTGTTATCTCTCTGTTTAAAAACAAGATGCACAACACTTCTGGTAGCACTTTGGCTGCTTGTTTTAGAAGGAGACATTGATAAATTGGAGGGGATCCAAAAACGATAAAAAGGATTAGAGGATATGACCTACAGAGAAAGATTATTCAAAGAACTTCATATATCCAGCCTACAGCAATGATGACAGTGGGTGGGGGGTAGGATAACTGAACATAAATGCTAGAAATAGGTAAGGAGTAAGGAAAGGAATTATTTCAAGTGATCAGAGTGTGGGCAAATTAGGATCGATGGTCTTAAACCAGAAAAACAAGCACTTGTGTGAAGTATTCTTAGAAGAAACAAGTTCAACAAAGAGGTCAATTAAGACCTTGATTGTTTTGTCTGAGAGGTGATTTTATGCAGCTCTTTAAATGGTACCTCCACAGGCTGATTCTTTCATTAGAGTCAAACCTGAGGGATGAGAAAGGAATGTGTCCTGGTGGCCTGTGTTTTTTGGGTCTAACTCTCCTTTAGGTTGTGTACAGATCTCCCCTGGGGAGGACATACATCCATCTATTCTCCATTTTTTTCTCCTCTCTCTAGTACAGTGAATAGATTAGTGACCTTCAAAATGATACATCCTTTTCCTAAATCCCAGAGTCTATGAACGTGAACTTAATTGGAAAAAATTTCTTGCCTGCATAATTAAATTAAGGAGTTTGAGATGAGGAGGTTATTCTGGATAAGTTGCATGTGCCTTAAGTACATTAAGAGGTACCCTTATGAGATACATAAGGTAAAGAAGACATGGAGACACACAAACAGGAGGAAGCAATGTGACCAGGGTTGTAGATAAGAGTGAAGTAGTCAAGGAAGTTAAGAGTTTCTGGGATAAACTAGAAGATTGAAGAGACAAGGAAGGAGCCTCCTCTAGAAACTTCAGGGGGAGCATGGCCCTGCCAACACCTTGACTTCAGACTTCTGGTTTCCAAAGCAATAAAATCATAAATCTATGCTGATATGAGCCACCAAGCTCATATGAATTTGTTTTCTAGAAGCCCTAGGAAACTAATAGGACCTTCAGGAAGATTAATTATTTATGTATACGTAGAACTTTCATGACCTCTCAACAACTACCACCCAGAAAAGCTGATAACTAATGCATAGAAAAGAGTCTTCCGTGGTTCCCTGTGGTTCAAATATTAGGATTCAGTGAGTTATGCCTTTAAGTTACTAGTTCACCATGGGAGATGGGGTTAGAAAAATACTGGGGCAGGATGAAGACTGAAAATGCTGACCTAGCCTAGGGCTGTCTATGCAAGCTCAGTAGAGCAGCAGTCACAGTGTCTAGATTAAAGTTGTAGTCCAAATGTGGAGAATATACTCAAGATATGCTTAAGAAGATGGAAAAGGAATAAAGCTGACATGACATTCGCTAGGTGTTGGGTTAAGTGGTTGACATAAAGTTTAACAGCAAAAGCTATCATTTACCAAACAGTCAGATCATGCTAGCTACTCTAAAAGTATGGTGTTTCTATCTGGTCCCATGGTATAATTAATGCCAGTAGTATTATCCCCATTTGAAATGGAAGAAAGTGAGGTTTAGATACATCATGTCCCTAAGACTTTACAACAAAGGAGAAGATCTGAGATTTGAATTGGATCTCTCTGATTCCACAGTGTATGATATTCTAAGGTTAATTGGTAGTAAGAGTCAGAAGTGCAATTCACCCATACTCCTGCCATTTGCAAAGGCTGTGTTCTTTCCTCAGCTACTTCATTTCAAATTACAAAACAGTGGTGGGGGAGGGCAGAAATGCTGTACACAGTGACATAAATTTATATACTCTAATCAAGGCTAGAGAGGGAAATAAGAAGCTCTAAACCAGAAGGGGAACTACAAGTATGAGAACATTCAAGTGTGGACATAAAGAATGGACCCAGCTTGTGGATCTTTGAATACATGGAGACAGTGTTACAGAAAATTGTAGGGCCCACTGAGCTTAGGGTCTTTCATTCTTAAGTGCAATACTGTTTCCAACACACGGTGAGACTTGTCACATAATAGATTCTCACTTATGTAGGCTTTAAGAATTGTAGCCTTCATTGAGCATCTCGTTTATCCTAGAATGGTGCTAAACCAGTACCTTCCATGTCATTGACCACCAGGCAGATGATTTTAGGATTGTCCCAGAATGAAATCTAACTAGTAAAATAAATCTTCTGACATTGAAAGAAAAGGCACAGAATTCACACAGAAGAGGAACAGAATTGGTTTGTGATTCCACCTCCACTTTTGGACACAGAGTCATAGAATGTGCAGTATAGATTCACTCCTCTGAACTGAAATTATAGGCTATGTGACTGTGCAATAAATGACATTTGCCAAATGAGATGCATTTCATATCTGCTAAATGTAAATTTTTTAAAAAAGTCATCTGATCTATGAAAACATTGGGAAGGTTAAGATAATGTTCATAGCAAATTAGCACCACACCCTTCAGATGGCAGCTGCACAATTGATGATGGCAGTAGACAAAGCTGTTGTTACACTAAGAGCATCACACAGGTGCAACCAGACTCATTCTACTGCTATTATAGAGCCTACCTCCAAGACTCACTATCACAAAACACAAAGTCTCAACTTCACAACATTTTCTAAAAGTTTCTGAAATATTTAAACACCATTTTAGACTCATATTCACAGGCAATTCTATTTTGGATCCATCATCAGAGGACTAAAAAGATCAAATTTATTTTCATATCATGATGAAGGGATTATAATTGCATGTTTAAATACACTGCCAGGTTTGAGCAGAGCATTGAGGCTCATCTGGTCCTTATCTGCATACAGCATTACTCTTGAAGATTATCAGGCCTGCTTGTGAAAACCTCACCACGTGGAAAGGCATAGCAGGGCATAGGAAAGTTCTGGTAGCAACTTAAAGTGACACAATGCCATCCCCACCCAATGCAGCACACAGATTCTGGCCCTTCCCCTTTCACCCCTCTTGTCCTGACACATTTGAAGCTATCAATTCGTGTCCCCTTTCATACTGTATATCATGTGAAATATCAGGCTGGATGAATCACCAGCTGGAACCAAGATTGCTGGAAGAAATATCAATAACCCCATATATGCAGATGATTCCATTCTGATGGCAGAAAGCGAAGAGGAACTAAAGAGCCTCTTGATGAGGATGAAAGAGGAGAGTGAAAAAGTTGGCTTAAAGCTCAACATTCAAGAAGCTAAGACCATAGCATCTGGTCCCAACATTTCATGGCAAATAGATGGGGAAAAATGGAAATAGTGACAGGCTTTGTTTTCTTGGGCTCCAAAATCACTGCAATGACTATAGCCATGAAATTTTAAGACACTTGCTCCTTGGAAGAAAAGCTATGGCAAACCTAGACAGCATATTAATAAGCAGAGATATCACTTTACTGACAAAGGTCTGCATAGTCCAAGTTATGGTTTTTCCAGTAGTCATATACAGATGTTAGAGTTGGATGGACCATAAAGAAGTCTGAGCACCAAAGAACTGATGCTTTCAAACAGTGGTGCTGGAAACTCTTGAGAGTCCCTTGGACAGTAAGGAGATCAAACCAGTCAATCCTAAAGGAAATCAAGCCTGAATTTTCACTGTAAGGACTGATGATGAACCTGGAGCTCCAATATTTTGGTCACCTGATGTGAAGAGCTGACTCATTAGAAAAGACCCTGAAGCTGGGAAAGAATGAAGGCAGGAGGAGAAGGGGATGACAGAGGATGAGATGATTGAATGGCATCACTGACTCAAGGGATCTGAGTATGAGCAAACTTTCAAAAATGGTGAAGGACAGGAAAGCCTGTCATGCCACAGTCAATGGGGTTGCATATAGCTGGACACGACTTAGCGACTGAACAGGACAGAATTCATTTCCCTCCTGAGGCTTCCTGGATCTTTTTTTGTGTCATTGCAATAAAAGTTATTTAGTTTCCTGGCATCTTGGGCTCCCCTATCAATCTGAACTTGTTTTGGTTACTCTTCTGAGTGTGGCATGAGGGAGTTAGCTCCATATATCAAGGGGCATTCAAATCAGGGCATGTTCCCTCCCTCCCCCTCACCCCAGCCCCTTTCTAGACATTCCACTTCTGTTAATGCTCAGTTCAGTTCAATTCAGTTCAGTCGCTCAGTCGTGTCCGACTCTTTGCGACCCCATGAATCACAGCATGCCAGGCCTTCCTGTCCATCACTAACTCCCGGAATTTACTCAAACTCATGTCCATCAAGTTGGTGATGCCATCCAGCCATCTCATCCTCTGTCATCCCCTTCTCCTCCTGTCCCCAATCCTTCCTAGCATCAGGGTCTTTTCCAATGAGTCAACTTTTCGCATAAGGTGGCCAAAGTATTGGAGTTTCAGCCTCAGCATCAGTCAGTCCAATGAACACCCAGGACTGATCTCCTTTAGGATGGACTGGTTGGATCTCCTTGCAGTCCAAAGGACTCTCAAAAGTCTTCTCCAACACCACAGTTCAAAGCATCAATTCTTCAGCGCTCAGCTTTCTTCACAGTCCAACTATCACATTCATACAAGTAGGGGCATTCAGTTTAGTTCAGTTCAGTCACTCAGTCACATCCAACCTTTTGTGACCTCATGAATCACAGCACGCCAGCCCTCCCTGTCCATCACCAACCTCCAGAGACTACTCAAACTTATGTCTGTTAATGCTCACATAATTACAAATTTTGATGTTTGGGTTTTGCAGTTTCAGAATTTATTTGCTCATATTCTAGTAATAATTAACTAGTTCTCATCTTGCCTCATTCATCTTCCACAAATAGATCTCAACTGGTAATCCTACAGACTCAAAAGCAGCCTTTATTTGGTCCAGTCTTACAGTACTATTGTCTCTGTGTTGATGCCTTATAATAAGACCCATTACAACATTCTAAGCTCTTAGAGTTGAGATAATCAGATCAGATCAGATTCAGAAATACTTATAGAACATGAATCATGCATGTCCTAGGCCCATTCATATAGATGACCTTATATTAACTTACTAAGAAAAAGAAAATCGGGCCTCAGTCATGTTAGATGTCTTACATCATTGTGAGAAAGAGACAAATGCAGAACCTGAAGGCATGGTTTCCACTTCAATCTCAGTGTCTTCATTTGCTTTTAATTTTCTTTAATTTTAAATATTTCAAATAAAATTACAGAATAACATAATACATTCTTGTGTTTCAAAACACTGAATTTATCAAATTACATAATTTCTTACTAAATTTGCTATAAAATATCTGGAGTTGTTAACTTTGGGGGTAAAACATTGTTACACTTAAGTTCAATAATTATTATTAATCTATCAAGACTTTCTGTTTCTTCATTCATTTTGGCTTATTCATGTGTTTTCAGAATATCTTTCATTCTATTAAGTTTTTAAATCGAGGTGAATGTTTTTAAAAACCTCTAATATTTTAAGATGTTCTGTGTTCTATGTAATTATGCAATCATATCCCATTTATTTATGTAAATATTGTATATGTATGCCTTTGCTGTCCTTTTCTCCCACTTCATTATTTTTATTAAAGGTTTGGGCTTTTTATTTATTTGGGAATTTTAAAATTTATTTTAGTATTTTTATTTTTATACATGGTTTATTGATTACTCTCCATTTACAGTTACTATAAAATATTGGCTGTATAACCCCCAAATTCCAAAGCACAAGATTCAGATTTAACTGATACACTCTCTTGGTTCTTAGATTTCTATTTAGTTGTTTTTTCGCTCTAGCTTACTTTGGTTTGCTCTCTTACTATTCTTGTTAAATGTTTAAGGGATTTTCTTACACTCACTCATTTTAGAAGGTATATTGAACTTACATTGTCCTTCATTTTTAAGCATTTTGTAATTTTCCTTTTCTTTTTATTCCATAAAGTAAAAGGAGTTCATTTCCAAATATCCAAATACCTGATTTGTCCAAAGTGAACTTTTTGTTTATTTTGACTTAAGTTGCCTTTTGGAGAGAGGATGCAACTTGCATATTATTGATTCTTTATAATTTAGCCTTGCTTTTTGACTAGTGGGTGGTTCCAAGGGTTCTATATATATATATGCTTTACTTATCACTTGCAGAAACATGCGACATACATATCTGTCATATTGTTTGCTGATTTTTTAACTTCATTTTTCAAGTTAACATAGATTTTATTATTTTTGATTTTTAATTCTGTGATTTTATATGGTGTCTAGATTCATGTTCATATACCACCACAATCAGGATACATAATGGTTATACAATGTCCTAAAATTCCTCATGCTATTATAACTTTATAGTCAAGTCTTCTCCAAATCTTTAATTCCTGGTTGCCATTTCTCTGTTGTTCTCTGTCACTGAAGTCTTTCCTGTCTCAGAATGTTGCACAAGTGGAAGTTTATAGTATGCAACCTTTTGAGATTGACTTATTCAATATGATGCCTTTGAGATGTGTCCAAGCTGTTAAATACATCAATAGTTTGTGTAATATATTGACAATAATTTTTAGTGACATACTAGAGTTGACTCATTCATTAGCTTACTAAAGACAACTTGAGTTGTTTCCATGTTTTGATGATTATGCATAAGGCTGTTATAAACATTAATGCATTATTTTCTCATATCTCTAGGTTAAATACTCTGGAGTGTATAGCTGGATCATATGGTAAAGATATCTTTAAAGACACTGCTGAATGATTTTCTAGAGTCATGTTCTATTGTACATTCCCACCAGCAACATATGATGGTTGCCAGTTTCTTAACATCTTCTGTAGCTCTTGTTATTATTAGCAATTTTTGTTTAGGCTTTCCTAATAGATGTACAGTAGTATCTCTTGGTGGTGTTAGTTTGCTTGTCTCTTGATGAGCTATTGATGTTGACCTCTTTCCATGTGGTTACTCGCATGATATCCACCTTTTGTATATACTCACCTTTTGTATATACTCCTCGGTGAATTGTATGCTCAAAACTTGCCCAGTTTCTATTTGGGTTGTTTGTTTTCTGCCTATCAAGTTTTGAGTGTTCTCTGTATAATATATTCCATTTGCAAGTCCTTTCTACATAAGAGATTTGCAGGTACTTTTGCCTAGTCTTTAATTTGCTTTCTCATTATCTTATTTGTCTCAAAGCAAAAGTTTTAAATGCAGTGAAATTCACTTAATCTATTTTTATGTGTTTAGTTTTGGAACATGATTTTGGTATCACATTTAAGAAACTTTTCCTACCTTGAGATCATGAAAATTTTCTCTTTAACTCTTCTTTCATATAATTTATGAAATTCTCTCTCCTATATGCTGAATGTTGTTCTTTAGGCTATTTTTCAAACTACTGACTTTTTCTACTAAGTCTAGTTTACACTTATCATATCAGTTGCATTTTTATTTAAAAGACTATATTTTTCTTACTTCCAAACTTCCAAACTGTTTTTTCCTATACCTCTGATCTTATTTTCATTTTCTGTGTGTTTCCATAATTTTTTCAAATAAATGGCACGTTGTCATTATCTTTTGATCATCTTCAGCATACTAAATGAAGACTAACAGCAGACTAAAAAACTTAAGTATCTGTCAAATAGTAAAATACATTTAATCTGTAATGAATATTTTGAAATATTAATTGTGCTGCCTGGCAAATTTACTCTCTGAGTTTTTAAATTTTTTTTTAGAATTTTAATTGGCATGCTCATTTAGAGTGAAAGTTTTTGGTTTGTTTTGATTTTGCTCCACATCCATCTTGCTGATTAACTCAAAGATCAGCTCAATTCAGTTTGGTGTCATATGGCTGTTCCCACCATTTTCCTCATCCTAAGTTGTTGTTGTTCAGTTGCCCAGTCGTGTCCAACTCTTTGTGACCCCATGAACTGCAGGATGCCAAGTCTCCCTGTCCCTCACCATCTCCCAGAGTTTCCCCAAGTTCATGATCATTGCACCGGTGATGCTGTCCATCCGTCTTATCCTTTGATGTCCTCTTCTCCTTCTGGCTTCAATCTTTCCCAGCTTCAGGGACTTTTCCAATGAGTCATCTGTTTGCATCAGATGACCAAAATACTCTGCAGGGAATCTTTCTGACTCAGGAATCAAACCGGGGTCTCCTGCATTGCAGGCCAATTCTTTACCAGCTGAGCTACCAGGAAAGCCCTCCTAGTCATACAGCTTTCAACAAAAGAATAACTACATGAAGTAATCTAGGAGTTTTTTTTTATTTCCCTGCAGACAAAAATGCCACTGCAGCACTAAGAAGAGACCCATGCCCAATCCTGACTGCAGACGTCTACTCCCTTTTATGCCATAATAGCCAGTTCCCTAGATTCCACAGCTTGCTTCTGTCACCATAAACAACAGGTCTGAGAGGACTTTGGGCTAATAGCTTTTTATTTTTATGGGTTCTCTTTCTGTAGGTTCTTCACCATTTCTGTGTTTTCAGAGTTGAGAAGGACTGATAGAGTGAACTTGAATAGCGGTTATGAATGGAAATACATTGTTCCCTCCACACATTGCTACAAGGGTTTGGAAGGAAAGCTTGGTTTAAGAAAATGTTTCATCAATGACTGCTCATGAGCCATGCCATTCAAACATTCTGGAACAACGCCCTGTGGCCACCACACAGAATACTCAACTGTCTTGACTATTGCTGGTTATCAGTCCCTACATCGCTTCGTTTGTTGGAAAATAAAACCTTTTGCTTTTCTTCCTGAGACCTTCTGTTCCTCACTCAAATAATTTAATTATCTTGCATTTGGAAAGAGACTTTTTTTTTTCTTTTCCTTCTCATTCCTGTGCAACTTTATATTGCTGACAGAGAGGCTGACAAGGTAGCTGACACAATGGCTATTACTTTGAGAAGTTTCTAATTTTCTTAAATTAGAATCTTTTTGCTGCCCTTCATTTTGTTCATTTTGCTGCCCTTCCACTTGTAGTAAAAATTATAGGGTGCTTCATCTTAGTGGAACAGTGGAACTCAGCTCCCATGCCAGGGGTCCTGAACAGGTTCTATACTAACTGCTAAGTTTCAGCAGTAATGCAGTTGTTATTGAAGATGTCAGTTCACTTGCAGCTTCACTATAGTACTGGTCCATTTGGGCATGCCAGAAAAATGAGGAGTAGAGCTATAAACCTTGGTTTGAATATGTATTATATGTATGTGTATAAAATATGCATATACATGTACATATATATGCAGGTATATAAATATGTGCATAAAATATGTATATAATATTCTGATAATTGCAAATGCATCCTGGTAAGTGAGAACAATATTTATAGAAATGTGTGTGACAGATCAGTTGTGAATCTGAACTGGGGATTGATAAATTCTCATCACCGTCGCCTACCTGACAAATGAAATGGCCTGCTAAGCAGCTGCTGAAAATTCAGTCAGATACCTGTAAATAGCAAGCATCCCATGTAAAAAAAATGGATAGGTTTGGGGAACATATTGGACTGGAATCACACAGAATGAAAAATAAAGAAGAATGTTTCTCTGTCTCCAGAATCTGCTAGTTTAGTTGAGATGGGGGCATGTTTAGTTGCCGTCATCACTCTATGCCAACCACTCTATGCCAAAATTATTCAAACCACTCTAATTTTCTTCCCATTGCCAGTCCACAGAGAAAACAATCTCTGAATTTTTCTAATCTTGATATTGTCATTAACCCCCTCCTAAGACCCTACCTATGCACAGGATTGTGTCTGCATAGAGAGCAGAAATCATCAATATGGAATACACACACCCATGGTGGAACAATGTGGCGATATTTCAATTAGTGGTAGCAAAGTACAAAAATGACCCTTAATATTTTTTCCTTATTCCTTATTTTTTTTTAATTTTTGATTGAAAGATAATTGCTTTACAATATTCTATTTGTTTCTGCCATACATCAACATGAATCATTCATAGGTATACGTATGTCCCCTCCCTCTTGGGAGGAAGGTGCCTTCTTTTAATTCTCTGTATGTGTGAATGCTCTTTTAATGTTTATGACACATTAGTCTAATTGTACACAGTATTATTATAAATGATAAATTTTGTATAGTTTTATATTATCACATATAAAATACATATAATAATAAAAATGTTATATTGCTCTACATAATATAAATATTATAGGTACATGCTCATTTATTAAATGATATGAATGTGTTATTCAAAAAATTTCAAGATTACTCTTCTAGAGCAGTTCTTTTCAAACTTGAATATATACACAGAGTATCTGGAGATTTTACACAACGCACCCTGAGATTCCTAGGGCTGGGATGGGGTGAGGAAGTCCGTGTTTCTGACAAACCCCCAGATGACACTGATACTGCTAGTATTTAGAGTACATTTAGAATAGCAAAGCATAAGTATGATTTAATGACCTCCTAAAAGTAATCCCTTCCCCCCAATATGTCTCCCTCTGGGAAAGCAGAGATACTTGGAAACACTTTCTGTGTTGAAGCTTCTTTCTGGAGGGCAAAAATATTACTTTCTGTTTGTTTGCTTTGGTTTTAATCCAACTTTTCCTGGATACATAGAGATTTATAGGTATGCTGAGGTTGGGATCCTCTGGAAATAAACTCTGAGCCAATGATTGGCAAATGTCAAACTTATTGGGGTGTGTTCTCAGAAGATACAAGTTGTGGGATGTACATCAATCAGTCACTAGATAGCTCTCTGAGAATTAAAAAAAAAATACTCTTGCATAAATGATGCTCTTCAGCAGTGGGGAATTTTAGAAGAGCTACTAAGTTGAGAATTGTCAACAGCCAAGACTCCTAGAAGCTGGAAGAGTGAGGGTCTCTGTCTTAAAGGATAGGTATCTGGGCAGCACACCACAGCATCCACTATAATTTATGCTAATTAAAATCTTGTTATACTCAGATACACCTTGTATAATGGGCCCCTCTGGATTCCAATGAGCCTCTTTTCCTAAAGAAATGTAAAATATGGTTGAGTGGGAAGAGCTAGAGCTCCCATGATTGATAGTCTTGAATTGCCATGGATACTCATCAAAGTTGACATCAAGAGTTTTCTATGTTCACTATGCCAAGTGACATCAAGAGGTTTCTAACTGAATGACCTGTGTATCCAACACATTCCTTTCTGCATAGTGTAACAGCAACCCTGTCTTTCTGATAATCAGAATCCATAACCCTGACTTGCTTGCCTGATGGTCTCATGAAACAACAAAGCTGAAAGGATGGGGTGGGAACTGTAGCCTAAACTTAAGTAGCATTCATGCTTTTTTCTCTGTTAGAAGACTTTTGGGGAAATAGGATCTCTAACCTTGCAGAGCCTTTGAAGATGAGAAGCACACATTTCTGAAGTCACTGAAACTAAGTGTCCCCTCCCAGCTCTTCATCTTGAATTCCAGACTCATGATATAAACTACTGGGATCCTTGATGTGTCCTAGAAGATGGAAACATCTTCCTCACAGGGCATATCACCAAGTTGGTGCCCTAGTGGCGGCTTGTTCTAGCAGTGTGGCATCATCTGGATGGCATGGAAATGATAGGCCCAACTTATCCCATCCATGGTTATGTACATGTTGCCACACCTTCTTTGTTCTAAATAGGACCCCTTGGTCTAAAGCAGAGTTTTGCAGGATACTGCCCTTTATTCTTGTACTAAGACCAATGTGGGAAGCAAGTTCTGAGATATAAATGATGAATCAGGTCTGCCAAGTAAGAAAGGCAAACCTATATCTGAAGATATTTTAATTCTAGTATTCTAGAAACCACTCTTATGACAGACAAAAGGGTGCAGAATTGGGTATAAAAAGAAGAACACTTTGTTGCTTATACAACAAAAACATTAGGACAGTTCTATGAGAGCTCTTGACCTGGGATGGCCTTTCAGAGTTCTTCCACATGGGAACAAGGAAGTTATTGTTTCACTGGTTTATATCCTCATGTGAACAGATTGCTGAATGTGGGATGCTCTCATAAAAGAGTGTGATCTTTGTCAAGGTGACTCTTTTCCGGTCAAGGAGATTCCCGTATAAGAATTCACCTGAGAGCTGTCAGCTGCCAAAATTCCCACAATCTGGAAGAAATAGTACTTTTCCTTTAAAGGGACAAGAAGATCTGAACTGCTTACCTTAGTAGCACAGCCTTCACTACAAAATTCACAGATATATTTGCCCCTTGTTCTAAAAATGAATTATGATCAGCTTCCTTTCAGTGAGGACAGATTAGTTTTCAGCAAAAGTTGTCAGGTACCTTGCCCATACAGTATTTGATATTTGATGGTAGAAAGCAAAGCAACATAGGATCTCCAGAGGTAGAAATCACTCATAGAGAGATCAGTGCAATTGAGAGGAGAAAATGTTAAAGAGCTGAAGACCCCAGTAGCTAGTTGCCAATTTGCCACCCATGTGATGTCACTTCTTCCAAATCCCTGGAAGGCTAAGTAGAATGTAACCACCAGCAGATTGAGAACATCCTGCCCTACTGCAGAAGGATGCCAAGACAGAGTGATACTGAGTATTACACAATCTAATGTCTATAGTCTAGTGTGTCGGACTTGTACAGTCTAGTGGATTGGAGTCCACTAAAAAAGAAAATAATGAAAATGTGTAGTCTCAGAGCAGAGGCTTCAGTGACCTGTGGTGATTGGGAACACTGTCTGTATTAGCTCAATTCCCTGCCCACACTGCCCAGTCTCTCACTGGTTGTCAATTAACCTTCATTGAGATGCTGATGACAGCCTGTGTACCCTTCTCAGGAATTTCTGCAAAATACTATTTACCTTTCCTATTTACCTTTCCGTAACTCTGTATTATACATCTACACATGAACTCAAAGCAATTTCATGTAGCAGATAATATTTTTTCATTTTCAGACAGATGGATTAGGATGCTCTATATACAGAAGTTTTATTTTGTTTTTTCAACCTTCTCTGTGACCTTATTTACATGATATAACTTCTCAGAATCCTAGTTTTCTCATCTATAATGTGGCCAAAAGAATGATCTAACTAATGAAAATAAGGATTTAACAACAATAATGTCCATCTTATAATTTTCAACTATTATTTGAAGTCATTTCTGGCTTTAATTTTTTTTAAGTGTATTTGGAGGCAAAGTGTGCAATGTTGTTAAAATTGTGTGTCAACTGACAATAAATTAATCTAGCATAATTCTGTGAGTAAAGTGCACAGGTGCTTCTAAGCACACATTTTTATAATTATTTTGGCTGTTCATAATGTAATATTCACTTTTTCCTTTTCTTTTCCTATATTTCAAAAACTAAAGTTTTCAGGGAACTGAATGCCAGATAAGTGGGTCCTTTCTCTCACATATTCTTAGCACTGTCACTGCGTAGAAGACATTTAACATTTCATGTTTCAATTTCTTTATCCACAAACTAGAGGCCATCATCCTGACCTGCATCATCAAAAAGCAATTTCTATTAGCAAATTAATGACTGTCGAGGCAGCTATCAATGCCGAGCATCCTTCACATTAGATCAGCCTTCAATTGCCAAACAGAAAGTGAGTCATTCCAGGAAGCCCCACTGGGAACAGGAGTTTAAGTTTTTCTCCTTTCTGGCTGTGAAGGAAAAGTACTGGTCAAAAAGAGGAAAGGTGGGGGGCGGGGGGGGTGCGGAGAAGGGCAGGGAAGAGAGGAGATAAACCAGTTCAAGGTTATATTTCCTGACTTCATTCCTGCAATGCTAGCCTCACCCTTTATGACAAGGTCTGGGGAAGATGTAGTTTATGATGTGCTTCAAGTGTGATAAAGAAGCTGAGAGGTGAGCTCGGGAAGGGTTAGGTGTCCTTGAGGACTGGATGGGCTTGAGTACTCTTTGAGGATGGATGTTATTAAATTGAATTATTATTATTAGCACTTAGACAATGTGGAGAGGAAAAGAGGAGAAAGGAAAGAGAATTAAATTAAAACTGCAGATGGAACACGTTGTGAGAGAATTTGGACAGCCGCAGCTGACCTGTAAATACGGGCACAGACAACCCAGGGAGGGCTGGCTACTCAGTAAGCACTCTTTAATCCCACGAGAAATGAGTTTTACCAGGAGTTTTCTTCTGAAATTTTGGAGGCAAACCCTTGCCTCTTTTGTGGTTTCTCTGAGAAATAAAAATGTAACTAAATGAGATTGCTAGTTGGCTCTTCAAGTAACCTCTGTTTGATTCAAAACAGATTCTTCTAACCTGTTGCCCTTTGTTTGCCCACATTATTCCTCCTTCCACAGAATCTTTGTGCTTTTATGATCCAGTTCCTGTCCTCTTCTCCTTTCATGAATCAGTTCTGAAATTGCAGTCATAATTTTTATTGGTAGTAGTTGACATTTATGAAACACTTACCATGTGCCAGGCACTGTGCTAAGCATTTACCATTTATTATCTTGCTTTATCTTCACACGTGCCCTAGGAGGTAGATTTCCTTGACCTTACTTCACAGTTGAGATTCTTATTTTAGAGAGGTATGGTAGTTTGACCCCAAGGGTCATAGTAAGTGTCAGAAATGAGACTCAATTCCAATTCTGACTCCAAATCTTGTGATCTCTATGAGGCCTAAGCAGATACCTATAATCTCTACTGATTTGCCAACCCTACCAGCTGCTCTTCATTGCTGATTTGCCTAGGAGCATAAATCAGAAAAAAAAAAAAAAAAGAGAGAGAGAGAGAGAGAGAAACTGGGAAGACTCTTTACTACCCTGAGCAGAATTACTGTCCTCAAGATTATCTTGTACCTGATTTTGATGAATAAGGAAAAATAAATAAATAAATAAACCACCAATGGAAGAGAACTAGAGTCCTGAAAAAAAAAATTATTTCATATGGAAGAGCAAATACTGAACAATTTTCCCATAAAGATGTTAGTCTACTTATAACATGTCCCAAGGGACATGCACTGATGTATATTATTTATCTATCAGTAAGGATCAACTATTAAAATATCTCTCCTCTTTAAAATAGCATCTTCTTCTTCAGCTTCCACAATGGGGACCTCTCATTAGCGCTTTCTTTTACCTCCTTAGTCTCTATCTCTCCATATTTCTGTGCCTCTTTTTGATATTTAAGGTTGGTAAACTCTAGGATCTATCCCCAACCTGCTCCTCATCTCCATTCACTCTTCCAGCATATCCGGTTGATCTTCTTTATTCTCATAGCTCTACTTTGCGTCCGTATAGCAGTTTGCAAATACCTACTCTCTATCCTAGGCTTTCCCTAAACATCAGTTTAGATTATCCAACTAATATTTTTAAATTCTACGTGAATGGCTAGCAGCTATCCCGAAATTAATCTGGCCCAAAGAGAGAAAGGCAATTCCTAATTTTTCATGAAAAAAAATAAAAGATTTCTCAGGGGAAAAAAAAAAGAGAGAAAAAAGAATAAAACCCTCCAACTCCTCAATTGTTCAAGTAGAGAATCGAAGTATCATCCTTGTTGCCTCTCTTTTACTCAGCCTACCATGTCCTCTCTAACGAGTCTCATCGATTGTTCCTCCAAAGTGTTTCTCAAGTTGGTTCACTCCTCTAAACATCCATTGTCATTTTAATTGAATGATTAATAATGCTTTGCCAAACTCTCAGAATAAATATCTACTGGCCTCCAGCTTCTTCACATGTTCATATTCAAGTCATCCTCCAAAAGACCACTGCATGGACTTTTAAAAGGTATAATCCATATTATACCACTTGCCTGCTCAGACTGTTCCCAGGATGTACCATTTCATTTGGGTAAATACTCACCCCTGACCCTGGCCCACAAAGCTCTCAGTGTGCTGACCCTCATCTCTAATCTCTCTTCCTCTTCCCATTAGGATTCAGTCATTTTGGTTCTTTCTTTTCTTCCTTACACAACCCAAACTCATTCTTGCCTTAGGCCAATCTCCTCTGTCTGGAATGTTATCCCTCCTGACCTTCACAAGGTTTTATATGGCCTCTTATTCCATTATCATCTTAAATGTCACCTCCCTGGAAAGCTAAAGTAGCTTTCAAGTCACAATGACATCAACTTATTTTATTCATCTGAATAGCATGTACCCACTCTTTTCATGCTTATTTTCTCTCTCTTCCTTTCTGATTAGGATGTTAATGTATGAAAAGAAACCTTGGCCATTTTCATAATAATAATTATTAGATAATATTTAGCACATAGAAAACAGTAAGTTTTGTTGAAAGAAAGAAAAAATAAACTAATAGGAAATAGAAGAAAAAAGGAATAGTAAAAGAGAGGTCATCTATACCAACACACTGAATTCTTACTGTCTAAAGAATGCATTTGAAATATGACATAAGCATGTAAACGCAGCGATGAACTGTCACTGAAATTTGGTGAGGTCAAGCAAATGATTAGAAGATAACAAATGAAGACTTTGTCTTAAGGAAGAAAAAGGTGTTTAAATAAAGGACATGAGGAAATAGCAATGTAATCAGAGAAACTATTATATTTCTGAACAGAAATCCTCAAATTTGTCTGATACAGTGTAGTGAAAAGCAATTTGGTGATAAAAAAAAAATCGCAAAGTGAAATCACTGTGAGAAGGTACTATACTGAAAATCACGAGACAAAACACATAGTCATTCTAATACAGATCACAAAAATGAGGCACACAAGGAAATTAAAATGTAAGAGTGAGAGAGAGAGAGCTTTTCAAATATTTTCTTATTTTTCTCAGCAAAAGATAATTATTTAAGTAAGAAAACTGAATATTACACTTGATGATCTCCTTTTCCTCAAAATTCAAATCAAATCGGTCACTCAGTCTTATCTGTAATCTGAAGAAAATTGAGTTGCTTAAACAGTTCAGTCTTAGATTAAATTTTATTTAAAAAATCTAATCAACTTAAGTCTTTATTAAACATTTTCAAAACCCCACCAAAAAAAATGAAAACATATTTTTAAAATCTTTGTTTTTGCTCATGGAATGTGTTATGTGCATGTGTGAGTAAGAGAGGGAGAAAGAAATGGGGTGAGAGGAGGGGAAAGAGAGGTTTTTGAGTATGTGCGTCACATACATGGTACATACTTAGCATCTTTCTTTCATCTATTTATACCTTCTTAAACTCTCTCTTCTCTTTTGCCCAATTCATGTTCTCTGCTCAACCACACCTTTTGTTCTATTCTCTTTTCTTCTGCCGGAAGCTCTTTAGTCGATCCAATGTAAATAAAATAACAGTACTAAGATCTCACTTCTCCTTCTTATTCACATTCCAATAGTAGCTAGGCTATCCATCAGCACTGCAACCCCACAGTCAAAACAGAAATAACTCCCTTACTACTACCATACTATCTACATTCTAGCATCCCATCTCCTCTGGCTTCTTGCAATTGCTTCTTAGTTGATCGCTTTCACATCTGTGCACAGCAACAAATAAAATATTTTTTAAATAAATCCATTCAAGACACCTTCTTGTTTACAGTCTTAGATAACTCCCAATTTCTACTAAATTCCAAACACTTTCACATAAGCTGAAAGACCTTCAATCATATGAGAACTTCTGAGTCTTTGAGACTTTCTCATGTCTTGTTAGACAATTCATCCTTATTCTATAACAGCATGAATTCTATCAGTTCTAAAATATTCTGTGTTCCCTCCTGCTTCTGGACCTCATTATGACTATACTTTCTTATTATAGTGTCTCCCTTCCCTTTTCTCAGCTAATTCTATTCATTCATCACATGGGTTAGCTAAAATTTCACTCCAATAAGCTTGGATCCTCTAATCAAATGTACTAATAGCATAATTACCTTTTCCTCAAAGGCTTATCACAATTGTAATTGTGCAATATCTTTTTTTTCTTCTTAGACTATGAGCTAAGTGAGGGCAATGATATTTCATTTCTATAACTAAAGGACTGTAACACATAGATGCCATTGTTGAATACTTGAATGAATACATAAATAAATACATAAATAAATCTATAAAAAGTCCATATTGGCAAAAAGGCAGCATATGGCATTTTCATGCCTCTCTTTGCGATAAATTTGCCTTTCACAAGGATGAGGACACAATAAGCTTCCATAAGTGACTGTGATAAGCAGGAGACCTTGATTAGTAGAGTTACAGTGACAGGAGACTTGGAGAAAGATGACCACATCATCTTGGAACAAATAGCTTCTAGAAAGAAACACGCAGTCTTTAGTAGTTAGCCCAGTCCCCCGATCTGTCTGGTGAGGGTACCAGTAAGTAAGCAACATGAGCACTACAGCTTACTGCGTAGATTTTGCCTCACTCCATCAGTATTCAGACTCTTGCCTCTTTCCCTGTGCTTCCTGTCCATTAGCAGTTATGTTTCTAGAAGCCTTCATAGAGGGAGCAACGATTTTAAAAAAAATTACTTTTATTTTTCTCAGTTCCATACTGATCCCATATTCTTTATGGCAACTATCATTGGGTAATTTGTATATGTTTTTTCTGATGCTTGATATGTGTATTCATTTTCTGAAAGAGAAAAATACTAGTTGATTACATATATTCTTACTTCCCCTCTATATTGTCAACTCTCCTCTACTGGAGCAGAGTGACTAAAATGGAAATTAAGTGGTGAAGTCATGTTCTAAAGGACATGTGCCAAAGATAGGAAGAGGAACAAGCAAACGAGCAGATATGCTGAAAAGAGACCTTGTACCTTTAAGAAACTTACTTGGAAAGCAAAAAATCAGAAGGAGGTGAAAAGAAAGAACAAATATGGGATTCAGGTAAATGGTAATTTTAGTCTGTACAGAAGTGGCTTAGGGTAGATAAGGTACTGTTAAAAATGACAGCAAAGGCAGAGTGATTCATTCATCTCTTATTTAACTCTCATTTTATCTATCTAGGAGAATGATCTCCAAACTGTAAAGCATAAAACAAAATGCATAAAGAGTAGATCATGAAGGAAGATAGAAACTAAGATCTTCAAATGGCATCTGACTGCTTTAAATAAGCTTAATCCTTAGCATATTCACGACCCATGCTGTCTTTTCCATCTGATGTTGCAAATACTTGATAATTCTACTTTAGTATCCTAATACCATTTCTGCAACTCTGCTCTGGGATGGTATGCCAAAATACTATCCAGTGGAACTTTTCTATGAGCCAAAACTTAAGAGACTGAATCTCTAATCCAATAAGTAGTCCTTGATTGCTCTTCTTGTTAATTTGGATCTTCTACCATCTCTGTGCTCTATCCACTTATGAGAATCCCCTTTACTTCAGCCTGGACAGTGTCCATTACTTGTTTAAATTGTGACTGAAGACTGGAATCTATCCTTCTAGGACACTGTATTTATCCTGCTCTGTTGAATGATTACAGTTGACCCACCCCCTCAACTACTTAGCATGTGCCCTGTTATGTTCCTTCCTCTGTTGGTAATGATTGAGTTTCCTTGCTTTAACAGTCAATCTATATAACAACCCTGTGCTTAGTCGCTCAGTCGTGTCTGACTCTTTGTGATCACATGGACTTTAGCTGGCCAGGCTCCACTGTCCATGCAGATACTCCAGGCAACAATACTGGAGAGGGTCACCATGACCTCCTCCAGGGGATCTTCCCAACCCAGGGATCAAACCCAGGTTTCCTAAGTTGCAGGCAGATTCTTTATCTGAGCAACCAGCAAAGCCTAATAATACTGGAATGTGTAGCCTACCCCTTTGCCAGGAGATCTTCCCCACCCAGGAATCTGACTGGGGTCACTTCTATTTCAGGCAGATTCTTTACCAGCTGAGCTACCAGGGAAGCCCTTTGTGCTTATTTAAATGCCAAGTCCTAGGTCCAAGAACTAGCACCTTTGTGGTAGTTGTGTCACTGATAGTGATAACCTAACAGGTTATCGAATGCAAGGAATCTCTCTGCTTTGTGGTAACAAAGTCTGGGTCTACTTTAATGTCTGTGAGTTTCATTTTAGCTTTAGAGCCTTTGTGAGAGTAACCATCTTGAATACTGTCCCCATCTCAGCATAGGCTTTCTCAACATTTTATATTTGCTTGCTTGTTATATTTTGTAGTGTACTTGACAGTCAAGATTCCTCCCTTTCAAGATTTCTTTTTGAAGTCCACTCATGATCATCCTGGTCACCTCTGAGTACAGGGTCTAACATACCTGGATATCAAGAGGGTATTTGCCTGCATGTGTCACTTGTAGAAAACAGGGAAAACACTTTCTTACTCTCCACTAAAGCATCACTCACTCTAGTTTGTCGTGTATCATTGAAATGACAAATTTTATTCATAAAAATTAACATTAAAATTATAAAAGATAAGAAATTATTACTCTATTTTCTTTTTTTAGAAAAAAATAGTAACAGGTATCACAGGGTGTTTTAGTGACAGAAGTCAAATTAAAATCCTAGTTTTATCATTCTCAGTCTGGATTTTTTTAAACTATATTACAATATTTTCTTTTTTTTGGAGAAAGGCAGAGAGAAAGAGAGAGACAGTGAGACAGAAAGACAGAGAAAGAGGGGAAGGAAGGGAGCAAGGGAGAGAAACAGAGATAAAGAGAATGAGGGAGAAAAAGAGAGAGAGAAACAGGGAGAAAGGGAAAGAGGCAGGGAGCTGGAGAAAGAGAGAGGGATGGAGGGAGAAAAGAGGAAGATAGAGATAGAGGGGAAAGAGAGAGAGAGAAGGGGAGGGAAGGAGGGAGAAAGGGAGGGACAGAAAGAGAGAAAGAATGAGGGAGGGAAGGGGAGAAAAGAAGAGGAGAAAGGGAGCGAGACACAGAGAAAAGGAGGGGAAGAGAGAGAAAGACGGAGAAAGGGAGGAAGAGAGAAGGAGTGGGGAAGGAGGGGGAGAGAGAGAGAAACTGAAAGCACGAAAAAGGGAGGGAAGGTGGGAGAAAGGAAAAGACAGGAAGGGAAGGGGAAAGAGAGACAGAGGAAAAGAAGGAGGAAAGCTACAATATTTGGCATAACAAGGCATTATCTCTTTAAAAAAATACATCGTGTAGTTAGAAATAAAATCCAGTATCTAATAGATAGGGCTTCCGTGGTAGCTCAGATGGTAATGAATCTACTTGCAATGCAGGAGACCCGGGTTCAATCCTGGGTCAGGAAGATCCCCTAGAGGAGGAAATGACAACCCACTCCAGTATTCTTGCTTGGAGAACACCATGGACAGAGGAACCTGATGGGCTGCAGTCCATGGGGTTGCAAAACACCAATAGTTTAGGGGAAATATGAAATAAAGTTATTTTTCATGAAATATTTTACATAGACTTTGATATGTCTATATAAATTATGCATCTCCAAGTGTGAGAGATATAGCATGCAATGCCTGTCAAATTCATAAGGGAACACAGTCCCATTTTTTTGTCAAAAAACATCTTTATGTGTATTTCAATTTGGGAAATAATGCCTGAATTAATTTCATGACATTAAGAGTGAATTGTTTTTCTGAGTGAATTCCTCAGTACTATTTTCCTGTTTATGCATGTTTTTCTTTGACTTTATTCAGTCAATAATTTATCTCATTTTTGTAACATTTTATTTAATTTCAGTTTCCCATATTCTATTTCCAACATTTCTCAATAAAGAGAAATTTTTTAAATTTTTTACTGCTGCTTTAATTTATTTTGTAGTATCTTGTGTGTGTGCTTTAATGGAAGTAATTCATTCTATTTTCTTTAAAAGATTGTAATTATATTTGTTATAAAGCTTTGTCATACTGTTTTATAACAGTACCTCATCTGGACTTTATTCTGTTGATTTTGCATTTTGTTGACTCTGCTAATATTAGGTTTACTTTATATTTATGTATTTCTATGGTGTATTTGGGTTTCCCTGGTAGCTCAGTGGTAAAGAATCCACCTGCCAATGTAGGAGATGCAGGTATGATCCCTGGGTCAGGAAGATGCCCTGGAGAAGGAAATGGCAACCCACTCCAGTAATCTTGCCTGGGAAATCCTATGGACAGAGGAGCCTGGCAGGCTACAGTCCATGGATCACAAAGAATGAGACATGACTTAGTGACTAAACAACAACAAATTGTGAGTTTTGTTGTTTCATTTTCTTTTTCTCTTTCCCTCCCTTTCCAGTTATCTTCTCCAATGTAGAGGTCCCACGGGTGCATCTAATTAGTCCAAGAGCTCTATGAGGGCAGTCTTGATTTCTCATCCCACCGAGGAGAGCTATCACCTACCTATGCAGAGTCAGCTAAAATATTTATTAAGTTCCTGGTCATGAGGCAAAGCTATAAACTTAGAAATACTTGGCAGAACTTCTCTCAGTTCATTTCTTTCACGAGTGAGGGAGCCCACTCAAGGCACTGTCTTTGGGCCCAGGTCCCCCAACTCTCATGGAAGTTTGTTCTTCCCTTAACTCACAAGTCTTGCCACTTCTGGCACGTACACTCAGAACTCAGAACTTTATCCCCATGTATTGTAGTATTTTTTACTACTTCTGGGTCACAGTGATATTTACATTATTTAAAAATTCAGCTATTGCTTAAAACATTTTTGTAGTCATTCCACATGTTCAAGGGACAAACGATTCACTGAAAAAGTGAACTTATGCTATTATTTCTATTGGAAGATTATGTTTCCTAACTGTTACTATTAACATGCTTTGCAGTTAACTCTTTTTAGAGACTCACAGATCACTAAATACATAAAGACAACTCAATGGAAGATACAAAAAAAGATATCTATCTGATGGAGGCAGATAATGTAGGGAACAAACAAAAATTAAATAAATACTCTCCTCAATTATTTTCAACTATAACAATAATAAAATCCACATATAAAGAATGCTATTTAAAATTTAATATTTCTTTTAAAAATAAAAAAGCTTGTGAAAAAATAAAATATTATTTTTTAGGAATCAAGTAAAATTAGAACATAAAGTCAAAATTTACCATGAAGTAGTATGCAAAAACAGTGAAAATTAAAACTATAAAAAAAAAAGATAAAAGACAAACATAATAAACACAAGACCTGAACTACTGATGTAGAGTCCAGAGCAAACATAAGAAATATCTATATTGGAGAGATAACAACAGTTTTTTCTTTTTAAATTTAAGGATGTGGAACTCTGCATTGAAAGACAAATGTTCATCTAGTGCCTAGCATTGTGAAATATAATATATCCATATAAGACAAATTATTGTGATATTTCAGAACAGAGAGTGTTGATGGAATTAATAGTCACATGCAAAGTAATGGTTTTATATATTTTCAAAACAGCAAAAAAGAAATGCTGGAAATGAATACTTTCAAAACTCTGAGTAAACACTATTTTCAACCTAGAATTCAGACACAAGTCAAGCTATCAACTGAATTTGAGGACAAAACAAAGACAAGAAAAGTTCAGAAAAATTTACCTACCAATCACTCTTTTTTGAGACACAACATAATGGTGTGCTCTAGAAATATGCAGTTAGTTGACCAAGATAGAAAAAGCAAGAAAAAGAAAGAAAATTTAAAAAGTGATGGTAAGCAAACTGTTATAAAGAGAGGGAACTCAGTAATGATATATTATTTGACTCAGAAGTGAACAGTATTTATATACTTATAATATTAATGTAACTATTATCTTAGCTAATTGAATGACTTACTATTTTGGATATAGCGATAAAGCGATTTTAGAGTTAAGGAAGCCCAAGTACAGTCTTTCACCACCTATTAAGATAGGAGCAGATATTGTATAAGGAATACTGCCTGAAATCAATTAAAAATTTTGCATAGTATTTAGAAATATGGTGATTACAATAAGATACAAAGAGTGACTGTATAAGTATATTGCAATATAGGGTTGTCATTAAGAACTTTTTGTGTTTTCAAACTATGTGTATATATTATGTAGATAGGCATAAAACCTAAACCTATATTAGAAAAACAATGCTTTGTTTTCTCTTTCTCTCTCTCTATTTTCCATGAAACTTTCCATGATGAGCTCATTTATTCTCCCCTAGAGTCAATCAGAAAACACAGAAAATGATGAGTTGCCATTTTCTCACTTCTCCCAGGAAGGGTACCTGACTAGTGCCATCATAGATACATGGAAAAGAAGTTAATTCATTATAGTCAACAGATATCTTAGGCTAGGCTGTTAAGACAATTCTCTTGCTGAATAGGTGGTGAAAGACTGTACTTGGGCTTCCTTAACTCTAAAATCGCTTTATCTTTTGAAGAGTATTCATTCCCACTACATCCACAATATCTTTATCATCCTGACTATACTAACTTTCTGCTTTCTAATTTTCTACTCCAAACCTTTCTCAAGTTTCCTTAAGGCAGACCTCTATCCTATTTTTCATTGTTTTATCATTGCCAAAACATTGTGTGATATTAATTATATGACCCATAGATTTTGATTTAGTTTTGCTAATCAATCCATGAATGTGTATTTTTGAAGACTGAAGTGTCTCCACCGACAATGGTGGACAATTTAAAAAGTCAAGTCAGACCTCCAGCTTACCACTCACCAGCTGAATGCACTTGGAAAAAGTTTACACTCTTGGAGGTTTGTTTCCTCACTTACTCAGTGATGTTGACAGAATGTTAGTTAAGCACCTCATGGAGCTTCCCAAGTGGCTCAAGAGGTAAAGAACCCACCTGCCAAAGCAGGCAGACACAGTACGATCCTGGGTAAGGAATATTCCCCTGGAGGAGGGCATGGCAACCCACTCCAGTATCCTTGCCTGGAGAATCCCAAGGACAGAGGAGCCTGGCGGGCTACGGTCCATAGGGTCACAAAGAGTCAGACATGACTGAAGTGACTAAGCATGCGTGCAAGCATCTCATGGGGCTGTTGCTAGTATCTGGTGAGAAGATGAAGGAGGGTGGTATTGAGTAACGATCTATACAGAGGTAAAGAGATCTTACAAGTCTTACAGTCCTTCTTGCATGAAGAGGTTGGTCTTCCAAACCTGGTGAAGTATTTTAAATTTCCAAAGATGTTCAGAGTTAGCCAGAACCCCCAGCATGGAAGACTTAGTAAGGTGAGGGTGGGGCTTAAATAAGGCAATTCCGAGTACAAGAGTGAGTTTAAATGATATCCCACATTAAATAAAAAGTAAATAAATAAGAAGAAGAATGTTTTCTGTCCCTGGACCCTTCATGTGCTGATTATATACTGCAGTCTTTGAATTTATTGACAAGTTATCAGAAAAAGGTGAGCTGTAGACAGATCTAATAAAAGTTGGACAGTCCTGTGCACAAATAGCTCCCACTGCAGGCCAGCAAAATGAATAATATCTGTGTGTGTGTGTGTGTGTGTGTGTGTGTGTGTGTGTGTTGGATAAACAAACTTTGCCCAAAATAATTCTCCAAAATCTGTTCATCTACTGACTTTCCCCCTCACCGTCGGGAAATGAGAATTGAAAATATTTAAATACTGGCAGAGGGATGGGATCTGGGCGGCAAACCAATATTCTCCATTAAAGTCCGAGATTTAAAGATCCATTTATCAAAACCTTTGGTGTGTGCCCAAGTCTTCCTGAATTAATGCATGCATGCATATGAAAATCAATGTTTCCTGCCCATATAAACACTGCAGCTCCGAATCAATCTCTCAAAGCCGAAGAGGGTTAAATATTTAAACAAGCTATGTATTGAAATACATTTTTAATGCCGTGAAGTCATTCTGATGAAAGATTACTCAGGAGCCTTCATTACTGAGTGTAGAGAGTAATGTGGTATTATCGGAACAGATGGCCCAGCTGTCTGTGGGCTCCGGCCCCCCTCAGGGTAGATTCAAATACTACTCCTAGAGTCAGCTGTTGGTAGCCAGTGGCCTGAATGGATGGCTGCCTGCAAGCCACACATCCCTGCATGACAGCCTTGCTGGCTGCTGTCTCGGGGAACATTTCCTTAAGGAGTCAAATGCTGATTTGATTTGATTTGATTTCTTTGTGAGTACTTCACGCTTCTGCCGCTTATTTTGAGCAGAAGCTGTTGTTCAGAAATCCAGAATGGACAAGCTGACCATTCCGCTGCTTGCTGTCTGATTATGGCTGGGGTACTCTCAAAAGTCTGCACGGGGTGTGATTTAAGGCTCCCTATTTTGTTTCCTGTTTCTGATTGAGGCATTATATTGAGTAGAAAGTCCTCTTCATTGTGCTTAAATTCAAAAGTCCTGAGCTATATTTCTTTTGCCTTGATTAGTAGTTATGTGGCTTTGGGAAACTTGCATAATTGTTCTGAGCCCAGTTATATTTATACATGATCACTGATATTCCTTTCTTTTAGAGCTTTCTCTGACCAGATTTTTCAGTCCTGTGATTATAGAAAAGAACCATAGAGAGAATATTCATGATAGAGGACTAGATTCAGAGTGAGGTGGGGAGATCTGGTCCCCAAACACCTCTCAAACTCCTTTGCCTTACAGAATCGCAGGTTTGCCGTCTGTAAAATAAGATGAAATACCCTGTTCTGTCTACCTCTATTGAACACTTTGAGGCATCTGTTAAAATGTTTAAAAATATGTTAAAAGGATACATTTCCAAATGTGAAAACTAGAGGTGAGAAAATAGGGAAGATTCTGACACTGAGGAGGAGAGGTCTGAGGTGGCCAGTGCAGTTTGTATATTTCAGAGCATATGAGAAATTTGCAAGGTAAACTCTGTGCTATTCTAAGTCGGATTAACTAAGTGACTGTTCAACGTTGCTCTCCAAACCTTGTTGTGGGTGAGAATATGTCACCAAAAGCCATGTTGAGGGTGAGAATATGTTATCAAAAGCAACCATCTGAGTTTTATTTGTTTGAGTATCAATCAAGTCAAGATTAGAAGCTGCGTGGGCTACCAAGAAACCATAAATGATGAGTACATATTATGGCTTTGCATTTGGATGATGGACAAAATTTATGAAGGTAAATGTGATAATTGGTGAAAATAATTACATTATTGAGCCAAATGTTTACCCAATTAAACATTTTTGAGGTTTTCTAATCTGCTACTAATCTGCTATTTATGACAGGTATTCAGTAAAGAATACTTCACTTTCTTCTGGGAGAGAAAATAAAGAACACACATTCTTCTAAGTAGCCACAGTTTTCTGTGGGAAGCATGCAAAAGGAAAATTTGGAGAGGATTTAAAAGAACACTTGGCAGCTTTCACATACAGCCTCCTTGTTACAACCCCACTAATTCGACAAGGATCAAGTCATCAACTGCAAGAGGAATTGGAGCCAGACCTTTCGAGTCACAGACTGATAGCTGCCATTTTCATTAGGTAAAGCCTGTCATTCCCTCTGCTTGCTTATTAGCTGTGAAGCTGATGGCTATATATGTACAGCAGGGGCAGGCAGGTGCCAAGCCCTGCAGCCCTGCATTAGTTTGGCATGTTCAGGGTCTCTAGTTTCATTATATTCTTTCCTACAGACTAACTAGTTTTTTACATCCCATCTATTAATTCCACCTCCACCCGGAGGCATTGCAGCTATACCATAGACATCCAACAATGTGTCCCTAGTGGCAATGTCACAGATTCATCCTTGCCCCTTGTGACCCAAGATTGAACCATCTGCTTCCTGGTCAAGTCATATGATTCCTTCTGAACTTATGCTAGTTAAGGGATATGCTTGAATTTGATCTCTGGAGGTCAAGCCATGAAGCTAATCATGAATCCTCTGGAATAGTCCACATAATTTCTTGCTTCTATTATTTTGTTTTCTTGATTCCTTCCACCTAGAATATCTATATACCACTTACTAGGGATGTTTACATTTTTCCCGCCCTCTCTGTTTCTACATAACCTGCATGATTTCCATGAAGTGTAACCTAATCAATGAACCTCATATGTTCTTTCACTCATTTGAACTATGATACTCTTTGAAAAACTCTTTTGTCACATTAAGTACAGTATCACACTGTTAGCTCAGTGTTGGGGACACACTGGTGAATGTCCATAGTCCCATTCTCTGTCACATAACTAGCCTGTGTGACTTTGGGAAAATGATGAATCTCTCTCATCTACAATAGGAATAATACCTCCTTCACAAATTGTTGTGAGGACAAAATAAGAAAGTGTGAAATTCTTTTGTAAATTTTAAAGTGCTACATGAACACAAGGTATTGATTTTATTATGCCTGCTTCCAATTGTATTAGCCCTCAATCATTTGTCTTGGTATATAAAGATCAAGATATTTTTTGTTGGTTTTAGCAGAGTGATTTGCACATAAAGATTGAATTGATTGATTCATTTTTGCCTTCAGATTTATGATCCAAGGTCTAACAATATTTCAAAATCTTGGCAGTCCATGACTGAGGTTTTGAGTTTCCTTTCTCCTTAGTCCTTGCAAGTTCAAATGGAGTTGGTTCCCATCCATATGAGATTGTGGTCACTCGAACATGGAGACTATGTGGGGCTGGGGTGAGGGGCTGTGTTCTCCCCGTAATCTCATTATACTTTCCTCATAACTTTCCAGTTTAGCAAAGGCACCTTCGCCAGCTGTTCTTCACTAACTTTTTATTTGATTTAACTGATTTTAAAGTCTGCTGACCTCATTTTGGTGTTAGAACTTTTAGCAAAAATACCTTTAGACACAAATAATAAAGAAAAATAAAGAAAATAAGCAGTAAATTTTGAATGAGTCTTTTTTTTAACTTTTTAAAGGTATATTCATGTGTATTATTCCATATAATCTTTTGGGCATACTCATGAATAAAAACATCCTAAAACTTATTTTACAGATGAGAAATCCAAGGAAACCAGCTCCAAAATTATAAAGTCTATATTTTTTTCTCTTTACATTAATGATAACTTTAATTTATTTGAAGAAGTGATTATAAAATCAGTTTTGCTTGTTATGTATCCAAATTGCCCTAACCTGGGACAGAGGACTGATCTAATTAGATATCTGTGTGAGGAAAAAATGGAAATTGACTCTTCCACCCCAGACCACAGATGGCACTGCTGTTAGGTTTGAAGGTAGACTCAAATCTTGAGAAGGCACTCAGGCAGCTCCTAGAGAAGGAAATCTGAATGATTTTCTAGTGGAAGACATCATACTTTGTGTCACCTTGAAGGACATTTATTGTAAGATATAAAAGAAAAATTATTTATGAATGAAAAATAGAGAAGTAAATGATAATTGGATATGATTTTCTTATTTTCAATTTATTTTAATTTAAAGAATTCTTTTAGATGGCTTTAAACATAGATTTTTATGAAAAACTCTTTTTTATATACGTAAAAAGAAAACCTAAATAAGATACATGGGTTTTGGAGGTCCTCAGTCTTTTCTAACTCTGATTTTTCTGAGTTACTTCTCTACTTGGATATCAATGCTCATGTATTTGCAAACCATATGATCTTCTGAACCATGAAGAGAATTGTGGAATCCTCATCCCTTCAAAGGGTGCTCTACTATTGCCTCCAGGAGGTGTTTTTTTCTTTTTTCTTTTTTGACTACTGTTACTCACTCTGTAAGCTATGATAGGTGAGCTGATAGCCACCTGACTGATAATAAGTGATGCTATTTTGTGATCTCAGAGGTATAAAATATGATGAGACAAATTCATTTTGGTTATCTGTGAATGTGTGGAAATACAAATCGCATCTGTAGGCAGGGATTATAAAATGATATGAAAGCAGCAGTCCAGCAAATACAGCAAACAAGTGGAGGTCACTCTTGGGTGAGTTGTGGAATTGGAGATGACTTTTCTGCGCTCTCTGGGGCTGATACAGTGGTGGAAATCGGAAAATAAACTGAAAATGTCCAGCTGCATCTAACAACCCAGGACCAGGTCTAAACCATCATTTAGACACTGGACCTGCACAATTCCAATATTACTCACAAAACCATCAGCCCAATACTATTTAGAGGTGGCAACAATAAGTTAGGCATCAGGCCTCCTAAGTGCCAATCACATTTCTGTCATTAATTCTCAGAATTAACTTCATTGATCATTATTTTCCTCATCTGAAAAATGGGAAGAATCCTGCTTGCTGCCTTTCCTCTGTTTAGGGGTCACTATTGGCTTCCATAGACAGTCATTTAATGACATCTACATACAAGGTAACCAGGTGGACTTAAACTCATTGGTCTTTAACCATGACCCTGTAGCAGAGGGTCCTCATATTACACATGGGGAATCTGAGACTTAAGTCTGTTGAATCATCAGGCCTCATTCACTTTGCTAGTAAACAACAGAGATGGAATTAAAATAGAGACCTTTTGAATCAAGTCCAGTTTTCTTTTGTTATCACGTAAGAATAATTGGGAGAACTTAAGACAAAATGAAGGGCCATGGGGGAATATGTGTTAGTGATACAGTCCCTTTGGATACGAAAAACTTTCTATCTCAAATGTTTTAATTAAATTCTTGTTTGTTTTCTGAATGAGGAGATGCACAAATTCTGCTTACTGAAGAATCTTATTCTGTGTCCTTATAGTTTTTTTTTTCATGTGTCTCCATTTCCTCTACCATCATCACTACCAAACTCGGATGCTGATTGTTTTCTAAGAAGCCTGGGCTAAATAAGAATCAGATTGCAAGTCAGCCCCAATAACATCCACAAGATAAAAGATGCATATACAAAATAATCCAGAGGGTGTAAACAAGCATTCACAGAGCTCTTATCAAAAACTTGGCATTGTGTTCCGTGATTTTATATTTGTCAGTTCATAAAATGATAAAATTCTTATCTTTCTGATAAGAAAATTGAAGCTTTGATGGTATTACCCAATTAATCCAAATTCACACAGATAGGCCTTTTAATTTGCTTTAATTTGCTTATGCCATTCTTTCTATGTGATTCTTTCCAAGTGAGGTGGAAATCAGGGATAATCAAATTCAAATTCCTATAGTTACAGTACAGGACTTATGGTTCTATTGCCAGGGAATTTTCCTGAAAAGGGAATGTGCAGGAATTTCAAAGTGGCAGATAAGGGAGCAGACTTTCTTTGAGCATGCCCTGTGACATGGGGATCTTATTCCTCCAACCCAATATAGAACCTGTGTCCCATGGAATAGAAGCATGGAGTCTTCACTATTGGACTACCAGGGGAAGCCCGAGAGACTTTTTATTTTCCATTATGATATCACAGGATATTGACTATGTCCCCTGTGCCACACAGTGAGACCTTGTTGTTTATCCATTCTATGTATGTGTTGAGCTTAGCTGCTCAATTGTGTCTGACTCTTTGTGACCCTTTGGACCATAGCCCACCAGGCTCCTCTGTCCATGGGATTTCCCAAGCAGGAATACTAGAGTGGGTTGCCATTTCCTTTTCCAGGGAATCTTCCTGACTCAGGGCTCGAACCAGCATCTCCTGTGTCTCCTGCATTGCAGGCAGATTCCTTACCCCTTGAGCCATCAAGGAAGCCTGAAACTTTTTAATCTACTGACTACTTGACTTGTAAAGGACACTAGCTATTTTTTCTTCTGATTTAAAGATCAATTTCCCTAGAAGAGAGGCTTCTGAATAATTGAAAAAAAAAAAACAAAAAAAACAACAATAAGAAGCATATGTGAACAGACATAAAGTTGTAAGGATTGTGGGGAAGCATCTGTGGTGCCAAGGCTAGTCTCCTTTGAAATTATTCTTTGATAACTGGCTAGACAGTCCTTATCCTATTTACATAGAGCCCCTTTCCATTTTGCATGGCTTCCTCATTCCCAAAGAAAGCTGTGCAGCACGCCCAAAGCTACCCTACTTAGACTGGCCTCTGAATGTTCCTGAAATCACTTACCCCCTCTCCCAGATGGTAAATGGATGTTTGGGTGAAAAGTCAGCACCCTGCCTATTTTATTAAGCCTGACTATATTGAAAGCACTGGTCTAGGTCATGTGAAAAGTACAACGATTAGGTAGTCCCTAGTCTTTGACATTGAATAGTTTTATATTTACACAGGGAGGAAAGATAAAGCATGTGAAACTTAATGCAATAAAGCTCTATTGTTGGCTTGGAAGCTGAAGAGTGAGCAAAGACTAAATGACCATGAACCAAAAGAGAAAAATGGGTTCCTGAAAGGAGTGAGAATTGACCTGGATTCTCAAATTCTTGTTTTCAATTGTCATTTCCATTGGAAAACTTATTTAGTGAAAGTGGCCTCAAAGTTATACAACCAGTATCTGGTAACCTCCCAATCATATTAGGAAAGTCTGTCTCCTCTGAGTTTTCTGCCTTTTCCCCTTTTCCTTTCCTTCCTACTGTATGCCTTCTTTCTCTCTCCTTCCACTACTCTCAGTTTTTTTATACTTCTTTCCCCCATGATTTTCCTTATCTTCAAGGCCTTTGACATATTATATCCCTACATGTCTTGTCTTCCTCATGATTGTTTTATCTCCCTTTAATCATATTTCTCTTCTTCTCTGATGTTGCAAAGCCAGTTATGAAGCAAAGAATGCACCAGTGAATTTAGTGGGAAAAGTCCTGGGAATCCTATGTTTGGGTTGCCATGCATCAAAGAACTTTATGGATCCTCTGCCCAAATTGTGAAAGGGAAACCTCTGACATAGAAAGGTAATGCCTACAGAATTGAAGTGTAAAAGAGGAGGTCCTAGCACAAAGGAGTAAATTGATATCAGCTAATCTCAACTCTCACCTTGGGCTTATGCTCAGTTATTTTAAGGAAGGGAGAAAAGAATCCCCTGTATATTGATTACCTACTGTGTGCCAAGACTTGTCCTGGGCACTTTCAAACATTTAATTCTCCCAAGAGCCATCACGGTGGATATTAGTATCACCCAATTATAGATGGGGAAACTGAAGCTCAGAGAGTTTGTCACCCAAGGTCATGCAGTTGATAACAGCAGAGACTAGCTTCTGTCTGCCACTGTTCCTAATATGAACTTGATTTGTACTTCCTTTCTCATAAGGACCACTGCCACCAGACTATCGACAAAGATAGCAGTTCTAACAGTTGTCTCAGCTTGGTACTGAAGCTTTGATATCCCTTTGTCGTTTAAGGCAGGACCCTGGGGGCCATGCTGAGGAGAGGACAGCAGTGGTCTCAGGCAGAGCAGGAGGAGGCAGGACTGAGGGCTCGATCATACAAGTGTGGGCTGGAAGATACGGAAAGTTGGCAGGTCAGAGGCTACTTTCCAGGGAAGTCAGCTGGGCTAAAAGACATCAAAAGTCCAAACAGTCAGGGTCCATAAACTCCCTGATCACAGAAACAGGGACAATGGTTCTGTTGAACAGGAGACATGAAGACAAGCGAAGATCCTAGGATAGGCACTTCTTTTATTGCCTGCTGAGTGTGAGCAGCTTTGGATCCTAGGCATTAAAGAAAGTTAGAAGGATCTCAGATACCCGCAGGAAAACAGTGCCTCTTCTGGAGCCTAAGAGAGAGATGTGGAGATTTGACTGTGGTCAGTGCTGCAAAGGAATTAACTTTTATATTGACTGATGCATCCAAGACTTGGGTTTAAGGCATGGATAGACGTACCTTTGGCATTGCTTACCTTTCATTATGTGCCTGCAGGAATCTCTAGAGACAGTGATGTTTTATGGCCTCCTGTCTCATTATTTCATGCCCATTCCTCCACTTAGAGCCTGGCATTAAGTATTAACAATTTATTTAATACCTTCTTCCAATCCCTATCAAAATCTGTTCTCTGATTACATTTAGTGGAGAGTAGTTATAGAAGGACAGGGCACATTTCTTTCATAGGGTCACTGACTTTGCTCAGATGGAAACCCTGATGTTCACTTAGAAAGACTCTGAGCAAAGACTGAGGTGAGGCAGGGCCCTCTGGATCTCCTGAATTACCAAGAAGTGAGCAAGCAGGTGGCTATTCCACCTACACATAAGGTCAGCTCTGACAGCAGTCAGTTTTTTTTTTTTTTTTAATGTGTCCTGGAACCATTTTCTCAGAGTGACATTGACATATGTCCCCATAAATAAATTAGCAACCCTGTCTCAGCTGACACGTTTGGCAGAAACAAGAAGTTCATGTGCCAGTGTGTGGGTTAATTCCCATGCCCATTCCACTGGGAAAGATCAAGTGTATCAGTGTGTGCTCATATCACTGGGAAGCAAAAAGCTTTTCTTTTCTTTTTCTTGATTTTCATGGAAATATATTTTGACTTCTCTATATAAAAGGAATAGAAGTTATTAAACTAACAGAAAATTAATACAAAGACAGGAGGATGGGTAAGGCAGATAAAACATTTTACAATTTATTAAATAGAAATGAGGACTTCACACAGCTTACTCCCCAATATCTCACTGTGCAATGTGGATATTTATGTTCTTTATATTGTAACACTACCTCTGCTAAACCTCCATGGAGAATAAAAACATGAAAAAAGGGTAAAGAATTTCTAGTCCCTTTCACACTGTTCCCTCCAAAAGAGTAGTGACTGCTCAAAAATGCCTTTATCCCTTTCTAGATAATCCAGTCAAAAAAGTTTGACAAGTCTTGAATGTGCTGGTTCCAGTATTAGGTATTCCATGGGGTAAGAAAAAAAAATAATAAATGGACAAAATTCCTGTTCCAAATTGTTAGTTGGGAGAAGAAATTATTGAAATAAAGACAACATGTTTATCCAATAAATATTGATTGAGCATGTGAAATGTGTAAGACCCCATGCTAGAATCAGCCTAATTTTTACCCATCCTACAAATAGACAGTGCTCCTCATCTAGATAGCAGAATTTTACCACAAATGCTAGCTCAGTCCACCCAGTTAAGATATTTACAATACTGTTTGCCCATTCATTTACATATTTTCCAATCACTTACTATGTGTCATTTACTTTTCTAAATGCTGGGATTATGAGAGTGAAGGATATGGATGAAGTCCTTGACCTCATGAAACACACAGTCTAGAGACTCTGTCTTTTTTTGTTTGTTTGTTTGTTTCCTTTATTCATATTTTATTTGAAATATAGTTGATTTATAATCTTGTATCAGTTTCAGGTGTACATCAGAGTGATTCAGTCACACACATATATAAATCTATTCTTTTTCAGAGTCTTTTCCATTATAGGTTATTGCAAGTTATTAAGTATAGTTTTCTGTGCTATACATTAGATGTATCTGTTATATACAGTGTAATTATACACAGTAGTATGTATATGTTATTTTGAAACCCCTATATTATGCCTCCCACTCACCTTTCCCCTTTGGTAATTGTAAATTTGTCTTTTATGTCTGTGAGTTTCTTTCTGTTTTGTAAATGAACTCATGTGTATCATTTTCTTAGATACCGTGTGTTAGCAGTGTCATATGATATTTGTCTTTCTCTGACTTACTTTACTTAGTCTGATAATCTCTAGGTCTATCCATGTTGTTGCAAATCACATTGCTTCATTCCTTTTTATGGTTGAGTAATATATATTTATTTGTATAAAATGTTCTTTTTCCATTCAGAGACCCTCAGTTTCTTCTGAAGGCAGCACGAAAGTAATTTAAGAGTGACTGAACCTATCCACTGTAATGAGAATAGTGCTTTTCTTCCTGATGAGACTTGACATAAGCTCAAGATCCTCCTGGGCTAGGAATTAGAACAGCTTCTAAATAATTTATCCCTTGAGCATAGTCAATGCAACATCTCTGTGCCTATGTTTTTGTGTGCACAACGAGACATAGATATTCAAGAACTATTTTGAATGTGAAAGTCACTAGCCTCAAGTAGCTATTAAAAGCAAATGAAATTGTACTGATATTAAATACAATTTAAAATTTACTTTCTCAGTCACATTAGCCCATTTCAAGTGCTTCTAGCCACCTGTGACCAATGACCATCATGTTGAACAGTTCAAAACAAAACATTTTCATCACCACAGAAAGTTCTGTCGGACAGCACTGCTATAGAAGATAACTTCTGGCATTGATACCAATGATGCTTGCTTGTCTTCAGGATGTTTGGCTACAGAATTCAATATGTAGCTCTCTACTGTGAAATTCTACATTCTCTTCCTGTACATGAATTACGTGGCATGACTAGGCAAACTCATATAAATATTTATGTTTACTTAAACAGTACTCCATCCTTATTCATGCTTTTGCTGTTTGTGGTTTCATTTACTCATGGTCAACTTCGGTCTGAAAATTAAATAAAAATTTCAGAAGTAAACAATTCATAAGTTTTAAATTACTTGCTGATCTATGTCATGTGATGAAATCTCACGAGCCTACTCTGTTTCCTCCTGGACATGAACCACCCATTGTCCAGCGTGTCCTCCCATTGGTCACTAGTAGCCCTTTCGATAATTGGATTGGCAGTCATGGTATTGTAGTGCTTGTGACAAATTAATCCTTATTTTACTCAATGGCCCCAATCTCCAGAAGTAGTGATCTGCCAAAGAGATGCCTTAAAGTGCTCCAAGTGAAAAGTGAAAGTTTTCTGAATTAACATGAAAAGGAAAGAAAATCACACACTAAGTTCGCTAAGATCAATGGTAAGAACAAATCTACCTGTGAAACTGTAAAGAAAGAAAAAGAAATTTGCATTAATTTTGCTGTGGACCTCAAAATGCAAATGTGGCCACAATGGGTGATAAGTGCTTAGGTAGAATGGAAAAGGCATTAAATTTAAATAATAATATATTTTTGAGAGTGCAAATGTGCAGTACTTTGAACATTCTTTGGCATTGTCTGTCTTTGGATTTGGAATGAAAACTGACCTTTTCCAGTCCCATGGCCACTGCTGAGTTTTCCAAATTTGCTGGCATATTGAGTGCAGCACTTTCACAGCATCATCTTTCAGGATTTGAAATAGCTCACCCTATCTATCTGCTATGAAGTGATAGGACCAGATGCCGTGATATTCATTTCTTGAATGCTGAGTTTTAAACAGGCTTTTTCACTCTCCTCTTTCACTTTCATGAAGAGGCTCTTTAGTTCCTCTTTGCTTTGCCATAAGTGTGGTGTCATCTGCATATCTGAGGTTATTGATAATTCTCCCTGCAATATTGATTCTGGCTTGTGTTCCATCCAGTCGGCATTTCACATGTTGTACTCTGCATATAAGTTAAATAAGCAAGGTAACAATATACAGCCTCAAGCATTATTTTGCTAGCATGTAAAACGAGTGCAGTTGTGTGGCAGTTTGATCATTCTTTGGCACTGCCTTTCTTTGGGGTTGAAATTAAAACTGACCTCATTCAGTGGAAGTAATGCTCAAAATTCTCCAAGACAGGCTTCAACAGTACGTGAACTGAGAACTTTCAGATGTTCAAGCTGGATTTAGAAAAGGCAGAGGAATCAGAGATCAAATTGCCAACATCCACTGGACCATAGAAAAAGCAAGAGAATTCTAAAAAAGCATTACTTCTGCTTCATTGACTACACTGAAGTCTTTGACTATGTGGATCATCACAAACTGTGGAAAATTCTTCAAGAGATGGGAATACCAGACCACCTTACCTGCCTCCTGAGAAACCTATTTGCACATCAAGAAGCAATCATTAGAACCAGACATGAAACAATGGACTGGTTCCATATTGGGAAAGGAGTACATCATGGCATCAGCTCCAATACTTTGTCCACTTGATGTAAAGAACTTATTTATTGGAAAAGACCCTGATGCCACAAAAGATTGAAGGCAGGAGGAGAAGGGGATGACAGAGGATGAGATGCTTGGATGGTGTCACTGACTCAAGGGCATGAGTTTGAGCAAGCTTCAGAAGATGGTGAAGTTCAGGGAAGCCTGACATGCTGCAGTCCATTGGGTCACAAAGAGTCAAACATTACTGAATGACTGAACTGAACTGAACTGATATTTTGGGAGAGAGAGAGAGAGAGTACATTCATAGCTCTCTTATTATAGTATATTTTATAATTGTTCTATTTTATTATTAGCTATTACTAGTGATATCGTATTGTGCCTAATTTACAAAATAAACTTTTATCATAGGTATACAGGAAAGTAATAGTATACATGGGGTTTGGTACTACCTGTGCTTTCAGGAATCCACCAGAATTCTTGAAATATATCCCCCATGGATAAGAAGGGACTTCTGTATATGTCTTTACCCCCAACTAGTGGAAGCTCTTGAGGGGAAGGGCCACAGACTATTCCTCTATATCCTAAATGCTCAGTACAGTGACCTGCAGACAGTAGGACCTCAATCAATATTTGTGCTGTTGGTGCAGAGGATAATTTCTATATTCAATTGCACCTTAAGAAACTGTGAGCTCTGCCTCTAAGCAGCAGAAGGTACTTGTACTACAGAAAAGTCCCAGGGGACAGATCACGAGTTTGGACTTTTGCACATTGAGTTTGATCTCAAAGGCTATTTCTGCACATCAAGCCATCTGGAGATAGTGTGGGTGCCAGGCGTCATGCCTGTGCGGTGATGTATCTCATCCCTTGGTATTTAAATGATGTCTTGGCATGGGGCACTGGTGTCCACAATCAGCCGTGGGCACAAAATAAAGTTCCCACTCCTAGTCATGGGCTGCAAACTTGATTTCTTCAGTTCAACTTAGCTATCTCCTGGGACCAGCCACACATCCACTTCTTCAGCTGTGAGGGTTCTCACCCTGGGTCTCTAAGAGTAAAATCACCGGAGTTTATAACAATAAGAAGAAATTAGGGTTCTAGGGGATGGGTCATATCCAAACTCAATCCATAAGAAACTAAAAAATGACATATGCTCTGGATGATCACATCTGCTCTGGAGGATGAATTATTTTAAGTTAAGTAGACTTCAGCATTATTCAGTTGCATCAAGATCCAACTGCCAAGAGAAACAATATTGGAGTCACTTAATGTTTCATGTGATAAAATTGTCTTCTTCTTGCCATTGCCTCCTCCTCTATTGAGGTCCATTTTCTCAGTCCTCTTGTCTGCTTGAATTAGCATCAAAAGAACCTGTGCCATTTTGCCCACAGTGTTAGCTTTGGACATTTGAAAGAGAAAAATCTTTAAAAATAGGTCAGTATTTGCAGCACACAAGTTTTATTTTTGAGTCTTCTTCCTTGACATAAACTGAGCAAGGTAATTCTTATTAACTTTCTGAAAACAAAGATTCTGGAGACCCAAAAGCTTAAGTGATTATTGAAAGTCCCATTGTGAAATAGAGGTAGAACCAGGATCACAAAGTCTGTTCTGTACATCTGTGTCTCTTTTTCTGTTTTGACTTTGGGACTCTGTGGGAGAAGACAAGGGTGGGATGTTCTGAGAGAATAGCATCGAAACAAATATACTATCAAGGGTGTACAGATCACCAGCCTAGGTTGGATGCATGAGACAAGTGCTCAGGGCTGATGCACTGGGAAGACCCAGAGGGATGGGATGGGGAGGGAGGTGGGAGGGGGGATTGGGATAGGGAACACATGTAAATCCATGGCTGATTCATGTCAATGTATAGCCAAAACCACTACAATATTGTAAAGTAATTAGCCTCTAACCAACAAAAATAAATGAAAAAAAAAAAAAAAAAAAAGAACCAGGACCACAAACCAATGTAGTACTTGAAAAATGTTAGAAGAGAAATCTCATGGCAGGATTTCAGAGATACTGGAAAGGATATATACCTTTCATATGCCCCTTTGCTTACTAATCATCATGACTATTTGTCCCTAACAATGTTAGAAATATGTGGGCAAATATGGGGAGTGTTAAAAGAAGTTCACTGGCCTCAGAATGTTTACAATTCCAATTTGGAGTGGTTTTGAAAAAATAAAATATCAGAGTAATGTAGATAATAAGATAAATCAATACATAGGCAATAAATGATTACTAAGCTCAGAGGAGGAGAAGTGTTATCACAGGTGAATTATTATTGATTGGGAGAAATGAAATAAAAAGTAGAGATTAGTTTGTTCTTTGAAGAGAAAGCAAAAGTAAGAAAAGTACATAGAGATTGGAAGTCCTATGCTGACTTATGGGGCTTACCAGGTGGTGCTGGTGGTAAAGAACCCGCCTGCCAATGCAGGAGAAATAACAGACTTGGATTCAATCTCTAGGTCGGGAAGATCCCCTGGAGGAGGGCATGGCAACTCTCTCCAGTATTTTTGCTTGGAGAATCCCTTGGACAGAGGAGCGTGGCAGTCTACAGTCCATAAGGTCGCAAAGACTCGACATGACTGAAGCGACATAGCACACACGCTTGCATGCTGACTTAGTCATCGTTGAACATGAAGAAATAAAACATGAAAGGCAGAATGTATCTAGATTTTGAAGGTATTTGAATTCCTGGCTAAGAACTTTTGTCTTTATCCTGTGCAATTAAGAGGCACTTTTTCAAAGAATACTTCAATTCCAACCTGCCCTTCTGACCTTATAATATCAGGCTAATTTGCAATTCCTGCCTTTGTTTTTTGATGCTATTCACACCTTCGTTTTAATTGTTTTTCACATCAATTCTAATGAGTTTCAAAGTTCAGCTCACATTCCACCTATTCCAGGAAAGCTTCTTCAATTTATGCAGCAATTATACATAAATTCCAAAACCTTCCACTTACATGTTTGATTATGTATGTTTTCATAATGTTATCTGTTATGCCTGTGTGAACCACATAACTGTATTACAGTACATTATAAGCACAGTTAAAATGTAAACTCCTTAGGGTCAATCTTTGTTTGTATGTCTGTTCCTTTAATGTACAGGCTGGAGTTCATAATAGAATTGTCTTGACCTAAACTGAGGAAAGGCAGTTTTTAAGAAGGAGGCATTGCATTTCTACTGGTAAGCTTTTTGAGGTATAACTCTAGTAACTCCAAAAAAACAAGCTCTAAATTAATCATTGTATGGTTTCTATTATTCAATTTCTGCTTTAGGAATGATGGAAGCAATAGAATACATGATAGACTATAACACACTTTATTCCTAAAACTACTTCTACAAAGAAAGCTAAATATTTCTTGAGACATTTCAAAGACATTCTCTCAAGACACAGAATCTAGTTTTGTGAATATAGAGTTTGTAAAATCATTATTAGCTTTGGCAAAATGTACCCAAACTTTGAAAAATTGTTTGTTCAACATGTATTGAAACCCTAATACGTGGGGATGTTGAACTAGTGTGAATATATACCACAAAGACTTTAGAAAGTCTTTAGAACCTGCAGAGACTAGGCTCTTGTTCCAACTGCTCCTTGTACATCATTAACTTTAACCAGTTATTGCAGTATATGAAATTTCCTTCCTTAAAGACTACAGATCATCAGTGAGGTCAGGGTCTTTTTCATTTTGTCTGAAGTCTGGCACGTAAGAAGTTCATAACCAATAAAAGTTTGTTGAACTCAACTATTAAGCACCAGACATTTTACCTCACATCCTTCCAATTAATACCAGATAAGATAATTCAAACTTCATGCCAAATATGAACTCTAGGTTCTCCAAGACAAATTAATTGCCCAAGACATTCACGCAGATACATTATAAAGATGGAATGACCTGGGTACTAAAGAGCCAAGTATTCAACAGCATTCTTTCTATAGATTAGATAGATTAGACAGCGTTCATCAAACTCAGAACTTTTCCAAGCATTACTATTTGGAAGTGGGATTTTGGACAACTTTGCTCAGTAAGAGAAAACAGCTTTTGGGATACCATTGTGTGAAAATAAGGAAACTGACACCCCCTAACTTGAATGATTGATCCTATGTATCTGCTCATAACACAGAGGAGTGACGGGGAGTCTGTTCGTCCTTTTATTACTGTGACACATCAAGCCTCAGGGGACCCGGAGGTTAGGTCCACCCCTCACTAAGGTGAGGTGTTGAAACTCACCTTAATTTTTAGCAAACCTCTTCCTCAGCCCATCCAACTGCAGGCTGAAGGTTTTTATTATCCCTCCAACATTTGCTTCCACTCTCTGACATTTTTCTTGTTGCCTGTGATTTTACAAAGCATCCACTTTTCACAAGTGAAAACTGATTTTGTCCAAACAGATGCTTGTTTCTATATTTTGCATTCTGGAAAAAAAACATGGATATGATCTAGTTGGGGAGAGGGCTAGAGAGACATGGGGAATGAAATCACTGGTGGAGACACAGCTTGGGCTGAAATTAGAATCCAAGTGAGAGCTGTAAGTAGGAGGAAGGGGGTCTCCAAAGAAAATTTGTTGTATAATAAAATACTCATTGAAAATATTCTGAAAAAGATCCCTAACAAAATTCACACATATCTTTGGCTAGATAATAAAACAGCTTCTCTCTTAAGTTTCTGTGAGAATCTCTGGTAAGCTAGATTTGGACAAGTTATTCCAAATGAGTCAATCAAGTCCTCAATCAGCTCCCCAATCAGCAATCATCTACTGAGCATCCTTTTTCAACCTGATCACTTGTTAGGCTTGAATCAAGGGGAATCAGGAGAAAAGCAAACAAACAAACAAAACAAATAAACACATCTTAGATGATATCCAGGAGATGCTCATTGTAGGGGTGGGAAACAGGGATAGTAAGCATACCATAGACATGAGCCAGAAGAGACATTATGGAGAGATCCCTGCTACTCTCTCTCTAGAGGCACACTGGCCTGTTGTTCCGTAGCTCAATCTTAATGTTTTTGAGGACTGGAGAGAAAGCATAGTCCTTGATGTCCCACCTGCCCTGCAGGCATCAGAGGTGGTGAGGCAGTGTCCCTTCCCTCTAGGTGACCTTGCTGGCCTGAGAGGTACCTCACTGTCCTTTGTGCTGAGCCAGCATGTGGGAACTGGTGTACCCCATTCCCAGCATCCTGAATTCTGAAGCTCCCCAACTAGGATTGCTGGTACAAATTTTAGGGGCAAAATAGCCTAGAGGAAAGTTCAGTTGACTCAATCAAGTACTACAGGAATAACAGCATCTCTTGAAGAGCATCTCAACATTTTACTCCACCTACCATCCCTCTCCCCAGGCCAGGGTGCTGATTAAGAGATTCTAGCTTTCTGCCCAGACCCAGGTTACTCATGGCAATGAGTTCTCATGTTCGCCTTATTTTCCTGCAGCATCTGAGAAAAATATTGTTACATGTGCAAAAGGCACTCCATGACTGGTGTACACTCAGCACCACCCAGATGTAATTGGAATGGCTCCTTTCTAAACTGATTTGGCCTCTGATAACTGCTTCCGCTTATACAACCAGAGTTCACTACTGAGGACTTTGCATTCTACACTAAAGTTAACTATTACTTCTATAGTTCAATTAGCAAACATTATATTTCTGTTTGCCTTGCTAAGATGGCAACAATGAATTTAACAATAGCATACTTATTTCAAAGCTACCAAGGGACAAGGACTTATGATATTGTAGCACATTTTTCCCCTTCTTTTGTGTTTTCACCCCTCTTATATTAGGCAGGCAGATCATTTTTAATTTTAAAATAAAAAGTGAAAGTGAAAGTGAAGTCGCTCAGTCGTATCTGACTCTTTGCGACCCCATGGACTGTAGCCCACCAGGCTCCTCTGTCCATGAGATTCTCCAGGCAAAAATACTGGAGTGGGTTGCATTTCCTTCTCCAGGGGATCTTCCCGACCCAGGGATCGAACCCAGGTCTCCCACACTTCAGGCAGACGTTTTAACCTCTGAGTCACCAGGGAAGCCCATTTTAAAATGAAAATCCTTCAAATTATGAGTGTTAGACCTATGGAAGTCCTACCAAACTAATTTTTCAACTTGGAATGAAGACACTGAAGCCCCAAATCTGTACTTTGCCTAAGTGACACCAGTATGTAAAAGAACCAGCTTTCTAACTAATGTCTTTAGTGTCTAGTACTAATGCTTCCACTTCTTTTTAAGTTCTGGATGCAGAAAAGAGAAGTTAACAAATTCAGAACCGAAGTTACTAGGAGTAACTCCTGAGTGCAAGGCATTTTATGCAATTTAATATCTTGCACTGGCAGCCAAGGCCCTGACACCACTGGACCCTGGTTCTCCATGAACCTTTTTTTTCCCTTAATTAATTAATTTATTTTAATTGGAAGCTAATTACTTTACAATATTGTAGTGGTTTTTGCCATACATTGACATGAATCAGCCATGGGTGTACATGTGTCTCCCATCCTGAACCCCTCTCCCGCCTCCCTCCCCATCCCATCCCTCAGGGTCATCCCAGTGCACCAGCCCTGACCACCCTGTCTCATGTATCGAACCTGGACTGGTGATCTGTTTCACATATGATAATATACATGTTTCAATGCTATTCTCTCAAATCATCCCACCCTCGCCTTCTCCCACAGAGTGCAAAAGACTGTTCTATACATCTGTGTCTCTTTTGCTGTCTAGCATATAGGGTCATCGTTATCATCTTTCTAAAGTTTAAATAGATGCGATAGTATACTGTACTGGTGTTTTTTTTTTTTTTTTTCTGACTTACTTCACCCTGTATAATAGGCTACAGTTTCATCCACCTCATTAAAACTGATTCAAATGCATTCTTTTTAATGGCTGAATAATATTCCATTTTGTATATGTACCAAAGCTTCTTATCCATTCGTCTACTGATGGACATCTAGGTTGCTTCCATGTCCTGGCTATTATAAACCGTGCTGCGATGAACACTGGGGTACACTCATTACCAGAGAAATGCAAATCAAAACCACAATGAGGTACCATCTCACGCCAGTCAGAATGGCTGCTATCAGAAAGTTTAAAATCAATAAATGCTGAAGAGGGTGTAGAAAAAAGAGAACCCTCTTACACTGTTGGTGGGAATGCAAACTAGTACAACTGCTACAGAGAACAGTGTGGAGATTCCTTAAAAACACTGGAAATAGAATTGCGATACGACCCAGTAGTCCCACTGCTGGGCATACATACCAAGGAAACCAGAATTGAAAGAGACACATGTACTCCATGAACTTTGATTCCCTCCCTCTTGCAATCAAGAGGGCTGGACTAGAATATTCTAAAAGTTCTTCCTTGCACTATCATTCTGGAGTAGTGTCAGCCATATCTCAGTTCAAATATTGAAGCACTCTTTGAATTCTTTTTTCATCTTGCTGCTCCAAATAGGGAGGGGGTCCTTTTTCTTCTCAGCAGCATTGCTGTGTGTTCCTGAATCTAACCACAATTAGTGTTAGGTGTTAGTCACTCATTCATGTCCATAGCCCATCAGACTCCTCTGTCCAGGGAGTTCTCCAGGAAAGAATACTGGAGTGGATTGCTGTTTCCTTCTCTAGGGGAAATCACAGATAGAGACCTCTCAAATATATATATATATATTTGAGAGCTTCCTGCATAGCTCAGTCAGTAAAGCATCTGCCTGAAATGTGGGAGACCTGGGTTCATTTCTTGGGTAGGGAAGTTCCTCTGAGGAAGGAAATGGCAACCCACTCCAGTATTCTTGCCTGGAGAATCCCACAGATAGAGAAGCCTGGTAGGTACAGTTTATAGGATCATAAGAGTTGGACATGACTTAGCACAATCTTTAATTTATATGTATATATATATAGTCTCTCTTTATTCCTGAAACTGCTGGCAGAGAGTCGGGAGGAATTATGTGTATCACTCCAGACAATGAGCACCATGCAGGGTGGGTTCTCACAGATGGTTCCAGTGTGGTGGAGGTCACTCTCTTTGTCTTCCTGCTCTGACTGTGGGGTCAAAGGTCTCTTCAGCAATCTGATCGCCTGTTTCCATATTATCACTGCTTTCCCCTCTTCAGCTTTATTAAGCATGTTAAGTAAGATGTTTTACCATGTTCTTACAGAGCCTGTTGCATTGATTATTTACAGTGTCATCCCCCCTCCTCCCATCCTGCTTAGTACATCCCTCCCAGTGTTGATTTATTACCCACTATATTTTTCCCAGCACAGACCTTATCATTGTCACATATGTGAGCCTAGTGATGAGATATACTTGGTAGTGACTAGAGAGACAGGAGGGAAGTGTGGGACCCAAGTAAGGAGGAAGTTTGCAACTGACTGTGTCTTTTTCTAAAACTCATTTCTGCTTATATTTTGGAAGATACCAAACATAATTTTCTTTGTCTCTTCATAACATCTAATTAAATGGACTATTTGAAGAACAATGTTTAGACTTCATTGTTATACTAAGAACCTTAAATAAGTTACAAAGATAAAGGGAAACTGTTATGAAGCCCTACTGAACATTTAATAAGTGCCAGTCATGATGTTAAGTGCTATATCTGGATGATCTCATGTGATCCTATCTTAAAACAATGAACAAAATCATCGTGTTACCTAAATCCTGTTTTAATTTCATCAAACACAATGGGGTCTAATTATATAATTATAAAGATGTAGGTCCAAGATTTGATCTTTAAATCTTTCATGGTAATAGTACAAATACTGTTCCTAGATACAATAATATAATTTTTTGTTAAAGATCTGAGTGGAGCTTCCATTTATGCTTTTTAAAATAATTATCTGAGGTAAATAAAATATGAAATATGCTATGGAAGGCCAATATATTAACATAAACAAAGAAATAAAGGGAGGCAAATGTAGAGGAAGAAGGTCTAGAAACTCACCCTCTTGCAATTTTCCTGTGCATCTATGTATACAAAGGACTCATTTATGCATTTTTCTTAAGATCCCAGGTTAATACAGCACCATTATTTTGAAAGGAAAGATGATGATGACCCGAAGAATAAAATGAAAAATCTGAGACTACATCCTGTAGTCAGTGAGTATTCTTACTCTAGCCTAACACTTCACCCCACATTTGCTCTAATAGATGGCCAGTATTGTTGAGAGTGAAAGAGAAGAATGAAAAAGCTGGCTTAAAACTCAAAATTCAAAAAAAAACCCATGAAGATCATGGCATTTGATCCCATCACTTCATAGAAAATAGATGGGGAAAAAGTGGAAACAGTGGTAAGTTTTATTTTCTTGGACTCTAAAATCACTGCAGAAGGTAACTGCAACCACAAAATTAAAAGATAGCTGCTCCTTGGAAGAAAAGATGTGGCAAACCTAGACAGCATATTAAAAAGCAGAGATATCGCTTTGCCAACAAAGCTTTGCATACCCAAAGCTATAGTTTTTCCAATAGTTATGTACAGATGTGAGAGTTGAACCATAGAGAAGGCCGAGGGCCAAAGAATTAATGCCTTTCAAATGTGGTTCTGGAGAAGACTCTTGAGAGTCCCTTGGACAGTATGGAGATCAAACCAGTCAATCCTAAAGGAAATACCTCTGAATATTCATTGGAAGGATTGATGCTGAAGCTGAAGCTCCAATACTTTGGTGACCTGATGCAAAGAGCCTACCCATTGGAAAAGACCCTGATGGTAGTAAAGATTGAAGGCAGGAGGAGAAGGGGGTGACCAAGGATGAGATAACTAGATAATATCATCAACTCAGTAAACATGAGTTTGAGCAAACTCCAGGGGATGATGAAGGACAGGGAAGACTAGCGTGCTGCAGTCCATGCGGTCGCAAAGAGTTGGACGTGATTTGGTGACTGAGCAACAACAGTGTATTCTATTGGGAGTAATAAACCTTGGGTTAACACATGAGCACCATAGGTTTTTATTCACCTTTCAAATGGTGACTGAGTGCCCAGTGTGTGCCAGGTGCTGCTATGGATACTGAACAAAGAATAACAAAGCATAAAAATTCCTACTATGATGCATTTTAAGGGAAAATTCAAGAAATGAACAAGATAAGTAAAAATACAGCATGTTTTAGAGATATTATAAATATTTAGAATTCTAATAAAAAACCATAATCAGGAAAGGGATTGTGTACCTAGGCAGATGGCATCTAGTTTAGATGAAGTGGGCAGGGAAGACCCTCTGTGAACGTGATGATTGGGAAAAGGCTTGATATGGTCAAAAGACCTAACTCTGTGATGGCTGGGGAAGAGTGGTCTAGATTAAGGAAACAGGGCTAAACCTTTGAAGAGGAAAAGTGTGGGTGTGCTTAAGAAACAGCAGAAAGATTGGTGGAGATGATGTGAGTAAGCAGCCCATGTTGTGTTGTAAGCTAAGGTCAAAGAGGCATACAACAGGGGGGAGGGGGTCAATTTTTTGACGGGGGGAGCTTTAATAGATATGGGACACCATTGGAGGCTTTGGAACAAAGGAAGGACTTGATACGAGTTGTTATTTCCTTTTTAGTTGGCTATGCTCGGATTATGTTGTAAAGAGCAAGAAAAGGAGTGAAAAAATCAGGTAGGAGTTTAACTCCAGTATATCTCCTCTCATTCTCTCCCACTATGCAAACGATCTTTTATTAAGATCAATTTTAAACATAAAGCAAAGGTGAAAGAATTGCATATCTATACATTCATCACTCAGACTACATCACAAATGTTTCACTACACTCCACCATCTATCCATCCATTCATCTCATTTCTTTCACGAGACTTAAAGCAAAGTGTGGGAATAAACTTTTTTTCTTTTGATAATCCACCACACATGTCATCAACCAGAGTTCAGCTCATGTCTGTCACTTTTTCTTCTTCTTTTTATAGAAGGAAATGCACAAATCTTAAAATAAATTTTATTGAGTTTTGACAAAAGCATACATCCATGTAATATAAACAGGTGTCAAAATATAACAGTGCAATCATCCCAGGAAATCCCCTTATAGCCCTTCCAGTGAAAGTTCGCTCCTTTTCTCCAATGGCAATCATTATCCTAAAGTTTTTCCATCATAAATTGATTATACCTTATCTAGAAATTTGCACATGGAGCAATGCATGTGAGTTTTTTTTTTTATCACTTGGTATGCTTTTGAAATTCATTCATTTTTTATGTGTTAGTAATATGTTCCTTTTTATTGCTAAATGCTATTTCATGAAGTGAATAAATCACATTTTGTTTACTCATTCTCCTGTTGATGGACACCTGAGTTATTTCCAGATTTTTACTATTTGAATAAAGTTGCTAACACATCTTTATACAATAATTTTTGTGAACACATATTTTCATTTATTTTGAGTAAATATGGAGGGATATATTACTGTGCTAGAGGGTAGAAGGATGTAAATTTAGTCTTAAGATAAACTGTCAGAATGTTTTCAACAATATTTACAAGTTATAGTTGCTTTGCATCCTCACCAATAGTTAGCGTTTTAATCACTCAAAAAATCATGGTGGTCAAATTCTGACAACTAATACTGTTGAGCACTTTTTCATTTGCCTAATAGATATTCCTATATTTTCTCCTGTTAAGTGTTTTTTCCTCCTTTTAATGGTTTTTGGCTTTTTTGTTATTGATTTATAGGAGTATCTTGAGTAAAAATCCATATGTGTAAGCTACCATTTAAATTACCAGAAACTTCTTTGCTAATTCACAGTGACCAGAAATTCTATTTTAATGCATTGATATTTGTTTTGCTACTCTTTTTTTTTTTAGTGAAAGTTGTTCAGTTGTATCCAACTTTTTGAGACTCCATGGACTATAGAGTCCATGTAATTCTCCAGGCCAGAATTACTGGAGTGGGGAGCCTTTCCCTGCTCCAGGGGATCTTGCCAACTCAGGGATCAAACCCAGGTCTCCCGCAATGCTAGTGGATTCTTTATCAGCTGAGCCACAAGGGAAGCCTTAGGCAGGCATTAATTTTTCCCTAGAATAGGCAGAATTACAGCCAAAGAAACCCACTAAAAATGTCAACAAAAATGTCAAGAAAACAGGAAAAGGAAACATAGAAAGTTGAAAGTATTACAAAATAAAATAAATACAAATATATAATTTATTACAATAAATATAAATGGACTATGCACTCAGGTTAAAATAAAAGATTTACTGACTACATGAAAAATACATCTACACATTTTCTACAAGAAGCCTATGTAAGACATATATACCAAGAAAAGAAGAAGAATATTGGAAAAGATGCATCAGGAAAATATTAAGCAAAATGCACCTGATTTGGCTATACTAATATTAAAAAAACTTGTTGTAGAGATAAAACGTGCCACTCCATAAAGATTTCAATTTGCCAGGTTGTTATGACAATTCTAAATTTGTATGCACCTACTTTTGTAGCTTTAAAATATACAAAATAAAAATTTACAAAACTGTGAAGAGTATGTTTAAATTTACCATCAAAATTTAATACTTAGCATATTCACAATCACAGAACAAGCAGGAAAAGTAGGCAATAAGAATACATGCTATTTGAATGACACAATTCAAAACTTAACTGAATAAGCTTTTGTACAATGAAGGAAACTATAAGCAAGGTGAAAAGACAGCTTTCAGAATGGGAGAAAGTAATAGCAACTGAAACAACTAACAAAGAATTAATCTCAAAAATACACAAGCAGCTCCTGTAGCTCAATACCAGAAAAATAAACAACCCAATCAAAAAATGGGAAAAAGAACTAAATAGATGTTTCTCCAAAGAAGACATACAGATGGCTAACAAACACATGAAAAGATGCTCAACATCACTCATTATCAGAGAAATGCAAGTCAAAACCACAAGGAGGTACCATCTCATGCTGGTCAGAATGGCTGCTTACACTGTTGGTAGGAATGCACACTAGTACAGCCACTATGGAGAACAGTGTGGAGATTCCTTAAAAACTGAAAATAGAGCTGCCTTATGATCCAGCAATCCCACTGCTGGGCATACACACCGAGGAAACCAGAATTGAAAGAGACACGTGTACCCCAATGTTCATTGCAGCACTGTTTACAATAGCTAGGACATGGAAGCAACCTAGATGTCCATCGGCAGATGAATGGATAAGAAAACTGTGGTACATATACACAATGGAATATTACTCAGCTATTAAAAAGAATGCATTTGAACCATTTCTAATGAGGTGGATGAAACTGGAGCCTATTATACAGACTGAAGTAAGTCAGAAATAAAAACACCAATACAGTATACTAATGCATGCATATGGAATTTAGAAAGATGGTAATGATGACCCTATATGCGAGACAGCAAAAGAAATACAGATGTAAAGAGCAGACTTTTGGATTCTGTGGGAGAAGGAGAGGGTGGAACGATTTGAGCGAATAGCACTGAAACATGTATATCATCATACGTGAAACAGATCGCCAGTCCAGGTTTGATGCATGAGACAGGGTGATCAGGGCTGGTGCACTGGGATGACCCTGAGGGATGGGATGGGGAGGGAGGTGGGGGGTGGATTCAGGATGGGGACAAAATTGCACACATTGACTGATTCATGTGAACATTTGACAAAAACCACTACAATATTGTAAGGTAGTTAGCCTCCAATTAAAATAAATTAATTAATTTCTAAAAGAGAAAAAAAACTTAACTGAATAAACATACAAACAGCATTGAACTGAACAAATGAATACAGGTTTCTTTGCAATTTATTTGAAACCTTTATTAAAATTGATTCAAAATATACTTTAAAAAATATTTCAACATATATAAAAAATCTGGCATATTTTCTGATGGCAATCCAATTATTTAAAAACCAGTAGTGAAAGAAAGCTAAAACTCCAAGACAGGAAAATAATACAATACTATCTAAAAATATTAAAATAAATTTCTAAATAATGAAAAATTCCAGGTAGAAGGCATACTGGATATTTAAAATACTTATTAAAAAAAAGTAAAAAAACTACATGTCAGAACTTGTGAGACAATAATAATTACAGAAAAATGATCCATTAGATTAAAAAAAAGACTGAACATCAATAATATACTTTACATATTATAAGAAAAACAACTTTATAATAAACCCAAAGAAAATAAACAGAAGGAAATACTTTTTTTTTAAAGAAAGCAAAAATTAACAGCATAAAAATAGACACAACCAAGAAAAATTATAAAACTAACAGTGAATTCATTAAAAGATTTATACAACTGACAAACTTCTGGAAATGGTGATCAAGAAAATAAGATAAAAATAACACATAAGTGCTAAGTTAGAAAGAAGAGCCATAAGAGGAATGGTAGCAGAGCTTAAAAATTGAATAGAATAATATTATGAGCAATGACCCAATCCATTGAAAGCTTTATAGGTAAAACTTTGTAAAAAAGTACAAAAATATAAATAACCAAATCTGCTGAGCTGGGCTGAAGTCGCTCAGTCGTGTCCGACTCTTTGCGACCCCATGGACTGTAGCCCCCCAGGCTCCTCGGTCCATGGGATTTTCCAGGCATGAATACTGGAGTGGGTTGCCGTTTACTTCTCCAGGGGATCTTCCCGACCCAGGGATCGAACTCGGGTCTCCCACATTGTAGGCAGACGCTTTACCGTCTGAGCTACCAGGGAAGCCCCAAAAGGGAGTGACCCTACTATAAATATAAAACATTATTAATATCACTAATATTTTGAAATGGTTATGAATCATTCCAAAGATAAAACATATTGAGATAGTTTTACATTTTTGAGTATCTTTGTCTTAGAATTTCCCAAAAGCTGACCTTAAGACAAGGATCTGAGTGAAGCAGTTTCTTTGGGCAACGATCCCAAGATTCACTTAAGGGAGTAGGAAAAGAAGGCAGGAAGGGGAAAAAAATATAATAAAAGATAAGTTGGTGAAGAGTTGGCCTGTAGGCCTGATTCTGGAAGAGACTTACAAAGGATTATATAATCACTGACTCCAAACTTTCCCACTGAGGAGAAAGGAAACTGGGATACATATGTGTGCATGCTAAGTTGCTTCAGTCATGTCCAACCCTTTGAGACCCTATGGAGTGTAGCCCACCAGGCTCCTCTGCCCATGGGATTCTCCAGACAAGAATGCTGGAGTGGGTTGCCATGCCCTCTTCCAGGAAATCTTCCTGACCCAGGGGTTGAATCTTCATCTCTTATACCTCCGGCATTTGCAGCTGGGTTCTTTACAGCTAGTGTCACCTGGGAAGCCCCAAACTGACATCCATCTGTTACTAGTTGAGGGCAGCTCCCAACGGCATTTACTCTGCAGCACTGCTGCCCTATCTTGAGAGTAAACCTATTGGCTTCCAATAGTCAGAGAAAGTCCTCAGGCAGAGTCATTAATGTTTGCAGTTAGAAAACAAAAATGAACAAACAAAAGCCTGTCTATATATCAGGTCTGAGTGCTGAGAGTAGGGTATTGAGACCATCTGCTGTGACTAACCAATACTCAAGGAGCAGATTATTCTGATTTCTCCAACATTGCTTTAGTGCTGAAAAGAAGGGAAATTGCTGCAAACACATTCTTACTCGAGGTAAAATTGTTTAACTGAGATATTGGTAAATTAAGTTTGTTGTTGTTCAGTCACTAAGTTGTGCCCAACTTGTTGCCACCCCATGGACTGGAGCATACCAGGCTTCCCTGTCCTTCACTATCTCCTGGAGTTTGCTAAAACTCAGGCCCATTGAGTTGGTGATGCCAACCAACCATCTCATGCTCTGTCACCCCCTTCTCCTGCCCACAATCTTTCCCAGAACCAGGGTATTTTTCAAAGAGTAGGCTCTTCACATCAGGTGGCCAAAGTATTGGAGTTTCAGCATCAGTATTTCCAGTGAATATTCAGGATTGATTTCCTTTAGGTTTGACTGCTTTGATCTCCTTGCTGTCCAAGGGACTCTCAAGAGTCTTCTCTAGCACCACAACTTGAAAGCATCAGTTCTTCTGTGCTCAGCCTTCTTTGTTTAACTTGGGTTTGGAAGGTTTTCCAAGTGGCACTGGTGGTAAAGAATCTGCCTACCAATACAGGAGATGGAAGAGATGTCATTTCAACACCTGGGCCTGGAAGATCTCCTAGAGTAGAGAAAAGCAACCCACTCAAGAAAATATCATGGACAGAGGAGCCTTGCAGGCTACAGTCCATGGGAATACAAAGAGTCAGACATGACTGAGTAACTGAGGACACATGACTTGGGTTTATCACAGAAATAAATGTTTAATTTAATAGTAAACAGTCTGTTAAAGTAGCACATTACATAACCAAATTAGAAAGAAAATAGGCATAAGGACGTCTCAACAGACACATTAAAAATACTTAGTAGAATTTTATATCTATGTATCTATATATATAAAACCCTGTTAAACAATAAGAAGAATGAAACTTTCTGATTCTCATCACCAAATCTGATGTGTGGGTTCTTTCTGCACACCAAGTAATTCTCATACATCAGCTGTGTGTCCTATCAGTTCAGTTCAGTTCAGTCACTTAGCCTTGTCTGACTCTTTGCAACCCCATGAATGGCAGCACGCCAGACCTCCCTGTCCATCACTAACACCCAGACTTTACTCAAACTCATGTCCATCGAGTCAGTGATGCCATCCAACCATCGCATCTTCTGTTGTCCCCTTCTCTTCCTGCCCCGAATCCCTCCCAGCATCAGGGGCTTTTCCAATGAGTTAACTCTTCACCTGAGGTGACCAAAGAACTGGAGTTTCAGCTTCAGCCTCAGTCCTTCCAATGAATACCCAGGACTGATCTCCTTTAGGATGGACTGGTTGGATCTCCTTGCAGTCAAAGGGACTCTCAAGAGTCTTCTCCAACACCACAGTTCAAAAGCATCAATTCTTCTGCACTCAGCTTTCTTCACTGTTCAACTCTTACATATAGTTCCAGTCAATTCTGATACAATTAACCTGTGATGTCACCAGATTTCACAGGTTAAGAGTTCGTCATACAAGACTGCTTCCCCCACTGACCCCCACCCCACCCCCCACTGCCAAATCCAGGTTGTCACTTGTGATTTTGACCAACCAGCTATGGATTGAAAGTTTCCACAGCTCCCCCACCTCAGTTCAGTTCGGTCATGTATGAGGCTTTGAGACCCCATGGACTGCAGCATGCTAAGATTCCCTGTCCATCACCAACTTCTGGAACTTCTCCAAACTCATGTCCATCAAGTCAGTGATGCCATCCAACAATTTCATCCTCTGTCATCCCCTTCTCCTCCTGCCTTCAATCTTTCCAAGCATCAGGGTCTTTTCCAATGAGTCCGTTCTTCGCATCAGGTGACCAAAATACTGGAGTTTAAGCATCAGCCTTTCCAATGAATATTCAGAACTATTTTCCTTTAGGGTTCACTGGTTTGATCTCCTTGTTGTCCAAGGGACTCTCAAGAGTCTTCTCCAACACCACAGTTCAAAAGCATCAATTCTTTGGCACTCAGTTTTCTTTATGGCCCAACTTTCACATCCATACATGACTACAGGAAAACCATAGCTTTGACTAGACAGATCTTTGTTGGCAAAATAATGTCTCTGTTCTTTAATATGCTGTCTAGGCTGGTCATAGCTTTTCTTCAAGGAACATGTGTCTTTTGGTTTCATAACTGCAGTCACCATCTGTTGTGATTTTGGAGTACAAGAAAATAAATTCTGTCACTGTTTCCATTGTTTCCCCGTCTATTTGCCAGGAAGTGATGGGACCTGATGCCATGATCTTCATTTTTTGAACGTTGAGTTTTAAGTCAGCTTTTATGCTCTCCTCCTTCACTTTCATTGAGAAGTTCTTTAGTTCCTCTTTGCTTTCTGACATTAGGGTGGTGTCATCTGCATATCTAAGATTATTGATATATCCCCCACTGCAATCTTGATTCCAGCTTGTGCTTCATCCAGCTCAGCATTTCACAAGATATACTCTGCATAGAAGTTAAATAAGCAGTGTTACAATATACAGCCTTGACATATTCCTTTCCCAATTTGGAACCAGTCCATCGTTCCATGTCCAGTTCTAACTGTTGCTTCTTAACCTGCATACAGGTTTCTCAGGAGGCAGGTAAGGTGGTCTGGTTTTCCCAACACTTTAAGAATTTTCCACAGATTGTTGTTATCCACACAGTCAAAGGCTTTAGTGTAGTCAATGAAGCAGAAGTAGATGTTTTTTCTGGAACTTTCTTGCTTTTTTTGATTATTCAGATGATGTTAGCAGTTTGATATCCTGTTCCTCTGCCTTTTCTAAATCCAGCTTGAACATCTGAAAGTTCTTGGTTCACCTACTATTGAAGCCTAGCTTGGAGAATTTTGAGCATGACTTTGCTAGCATGTGAAATAAGTGCAATTGTGCAGTACTTTGAACATTTTTTGGGCATTGCCTTCCTTTGAGATTGGAATAGAAACTGACTTTTTCCAGTCCGTGGCCACTGCTGCATTTTCAAATTGGCTGGCATATTGAGTGCAGTACAGATCAGCTGGAATTCCATCACCTCCAATAGCTTCATTCATAGTGATACTTGCTAAGGCCCACTTGACTTAGCATTCCAGGATGTTTGGTTCTAGGTGAGTGATCACACCATCGTGGTTATCTCATCATTAAGATCTTTTCCATATAGTTCTTCTGTGTATTCTTGCCATCTCTTCTTAATATCTTCTGCTTCTGTTAAGTCCATACCATTTCGGTCTTTAATTGTGCCCATCCTTGTATGAAATGTTCCCTTGGTGTCTCTAAGGAGATACCAGATAGGGAACACAGTCCCACCCATCAACAGAAAATTAGATTAAAGATTTACTGAGCATGGCCTTGCCAGACAAGTCCAGACACAGATTCCCCCACAGCCAGTCCCTCCCATCAGGAAGCTTCCACAAGTCTCTTGTCCTTATCCATCACAGGGCAGAAAGAATGAAAACCAGAATCAAAGAAAACTAATCAAACTGATCATGTAGATCACAGCCTTGTATAACTCAAAGCTATTATGAGCCATACCACCTAGGGCTGCCCAGGAAAGACAGGTCATGATGGAGATTCTGACAAAACATGGTCCACAGGAGAAGGAAATGTAAACCACTTCAGTATTTTTGCCTTGAGAACCCCATGAACAGTATGAAAAGGCAAAAAGATATGACACTGAAAGATGAACCCCGTTGGTAGGTAGGTGCCCAACATGCTACTGGAGAAGAGTAGGGGAATATCTCAGGAAAGAATGAAGAGGCTGAGCCAAAGCTAAACAACACACACTTCTGAATGTGACTGGTGATGGAAATAAAGTCTGGTGCTGTAAAGAACAATATTACATAGGACCCTGGAATATTAGGTCCATTAATCAAGGTAAATAAGAAGTGGTCAAACAGGCAATGGCAAGAGTGAACATCAACATTTTAGGAATGAGTAAACTAAAATGGGCCAAAATGGACAAAGTTAATTCAGAAGGGATCGGGTGGAGAGGGAGGCGGGAGTGGGGATCAGGATGGGGAACACATGTAAATCCATGGCTGATTCATGTCAATGTGTGGCAAAAACCACTACAATATTGTAAAGTAATTAGCCTCCAACTAATAAAAATAAATGGAAAAAAAAAAAAGAATAAGACAACATGCCAATTGTCATCATTTGCAGTAAAGGGTCAGCAGATATCCTAGGCCAGCAAAGTAAGATAAGAAAAGAGAAATTAAAGACATAGAATCAGAAAGATGTAAACAAAACAACTTATTTTTCAGATGTTATGATTGTTTACATAGAAATTCAGAAGGCATTTACAGAAAAATTATTAGTAATAATAAGAGAGCTCAGCAATGCAGCTGTGTGCTGTAAGATCAATATACACAATCAATTGTATTTCTATATAACAGCATAATTCAGAAAAATATAATAAAAGAAAATGTTTCCTTTTACAATAACATCCAAAAATACAAACTATCTGAGAACTAATAAAATAAATGATGTGCCAGACTTCTCAAGAAAATTATAAAAGAAAGCCCAACTAAAAGAAGAGATAAATAATGTTTATTGACAGTCATAAAAATGTGACTATTCTCATTGTATTGATCTGTGAATCGATTCAATTACAATCAAGACACCAGTAGAATTTTAGTGGAATTGTTAAGCTGATTTCAAAATGTATGGAAAAGCAAATGACAAAAATCACAAGACTTTTCTGAAGAGAAAGTTGAGACAATTACACATTCCAGATACCAAGACATATTTCACAACTGAGCTAACTAGAACAGTATAGAATTTGAATGAAGAATTAATTTGTTAACAAACTGGACTATATTATAGACTGTTAATGCTCCCTAATGAATATATCAAAACCCTAAGATGGAAGGGTCACAGTGGAGAGTTCTGGCAAAACATAGTCCACTAGAGAAGAGAATGGCAAACCACTTCAGTATTCTTGCCTTGAGAACCCCATGAACAGTATGAAAAGGCAGAAAGATAGGACACTGAAAGAGGAACTCCCCAGTTCAGTGGGTTCCCAATATGCTACTGGAGATCAGTGGGGAAATAATCCAGAAAGAATGAAGAGATGGAGCCAAAGCAAAAACAACACCCAGTTGTGGATGTGACTGGTGATGGAAGCAAGGTTCAATGCTGTAAAGAGCAATATTGCATAGGAACCTGGAATGTTAGGTCCATGAATCAAGGCAAATTGGAGGTGGTCAAACAGGAGATGGCAAGAGTGAACATGAGGTGGGAGGGGAGTTCAGGATGGGGAATACATGTAAATCCATGGCTGATTCATGTCATTGTATGACAAAAACCACTACAATATTGTAAAGTAATTAGCCTCTAACTAGTAAAAATAAATGGGAAAAAAAAAAGAGTAAACATCGATATTTTGGGAATCAGCAAACTAAAATGGACTGGAATGGGTGAATTTAACTCAGATGAGCATTATATCTACTATTGTGGGCAAGCATCCCTTAGAAGAAATGGAGTAGCCATCATAGTCAACAAAGAGTCCGTAATGCAGTACTTGGATGCAATCTCAAAAACGACAGAATGATCTCTGTTGGTTTCCAAGGCAAACTATTCAATATCATGGTAATCCAGGTCTATGCTCCAACCAGTAATGCTGAAGAAGCTGAAGTTGAACCTATGAAGACCTACAAGACCTTTTAGAACTAACACGCAAAAAGGATGTCCTTTTCATTATTGGGGACTGAAATGCTAAAGTAGGAAGTCAAGAAACACCTGGAGTAACAGGCAAATTTGGCCTTGGAGTACAGAATGAAGCAGGGAAAAGGCTAATAGAGTTTTGCCAAGAGAACACACTTGTCATAGCAAACACCCTCTTCCAACAACACAAGAGGAGACTCTACACATGGACATCACCAGATGGCCAACACTGAAATCAGATTGATTATATTCTTTGCAGCCAAAGATGGAGACGCTCTATACAGTCGGCAAAAATAAGACCAGGAGCTAACTGTGGCTCAGATCATGAACTCCTTATTGCCAAATTCAGACTTAAATTGAAGAAAGTAGGGAAAACCATTAGACCATTAGGTATGACCTAAATCAAATCCCTTATGATTATACAAATAGATTCAAGGGACTAGATCTGATAGACAGAGTGCCTGATGAACTATGTCATGGAGGTTCATGACATTGTAAAAGAGGCCTGATGAACTATGTCATGGAGGTTCATGACATTGTAAAAGAGGCAGAGATCAAGTCATCCCCAAGAAAAAGAAATGCAAAAAAGCAAAAGGGCTGTTTGAGGTGGCCTTACAAATAGCTGTGAAAAGAAAAGTGAAAAGCAAAGGAGAAAAGGAAAGATATACCCAATTAAATGCAGAGTTCCAAAGAATAGCAAGGAAAGATAATAAAACCTTCCTCAGTGATCAGTGTAAAGAAATAGAGGGAAACAATAGAATGGGAAAGACTAGAGATTTTTTCAAGAAAATTAGAGATACCAAGGGAACATTTCATGCAAAGATGAATTCAATAAAGGACATAAATGGTATGGACCTAACAGAAGCAGAAGATAATAAGAAGAGGTAGCAAGAATACATAGAAAAACTGTACAAAAGAGGTCTTCATAAACCAGATAATCACAATGGTGTGATCACTCACCTAGAGCCAGACATCCTGGAATGTGAAGTCACGTGGGCCTTAGGAAGCATCACTACGAACAAAGCTAGTGGAGATGATAGAATTCCAGTTGAGCTATTACAAATCCTGAAAGATGATGCTGTGAAAGTGCTACACTCAATATGACAGTGAATTTAGAAAACTGAGTAGTGGTCGCAGGACTGAAAAAGGTGGGTTTTCATTCCAATCCCAAAGAAAGGCAATGCCAAAGAATGTTCAAACTACCACACAATTGTACTCATCTCACGCACTAGTAAAGTAATGCTCAAAATTCCCTAGCCATTTTTCAGCAATACATGATCATGAACTTCTAGATGTTCAAGCTGGTTTTGGAAAAGGCAGAGGAACCAGAGATCTAATTGCCAACATCCGCTGGATTATTGAAAAAGCAAGAGTTCCAGAAAAATATCTACTTTTACTTTTTTGACTATGTCAAAGCCTTTGACTGTGTGGATCACAATAAACTGTGGAAAATTATGAAGGAGATGGAAATACCAGACCACCTGACCTGCCTCTTGAGAAACCTGTATGCAGGTCAGTAAGCAACAGGTAGAACTGGACATGGACCAACAGACTGGTTCCAAATAGGAAAAGGAGTATGTCAAGGCTGTATATTGTCACCTTACTTATTTAACTTATACACAGAGTACATCATGAAAAACACAGGGCTGGATGAAGCACAAGCTGGAATCAAGATTGCCTGGGGAAATAGTAACCTCAGATATGCCACCCTTATGGCAGAAACTGAAGACCTAAAGAGCATCTTGATGAAAGTGAAAAGAGGAGAGTGAAAAAGTTGACTTAAAGCTCAACATTCAGAAAACTAAGATCATGGCATCTGGTCCCATCACTTCATAGCAAATAGATGGGGAAACAGTGGCTGACTTTATTTTTTGTTGGGGGGGCTCCAAAATCACTGCAGATGGTGATTGCAGTCATGAAATTAAAAGACACTTACTCCATAGCAGGGAAGCTCCTACCTAGAGAGCATATTGAAAAGCAGAGTCATTACTTTGCTAACAAAGGTCCATCTAGTCAACGCTATGGTTTTTCCAGTAGTCATGCATGGATGTGAAAGTTGGACTGTAAAGAAATCTGAGCACCAAAGAATTGATGCTTTTGAACTGTGATGTTGGAGAAGACACTTGAGAGTCCCTTGGACTGCAAGGAGACCCAACCAGTCCATCCTAAAGGAAACCAGCCCTGAGTGTGCATTGGAAGGACTGATGTTGAAGCTGAAACTCTAATACTTTGGCCACCTCATGCGAAGAACTGACTCATTTCAAAAGATCCTGATGCTGGGAAATATTGAAGGCAGGAGGAGAAGGCGACAACAGAGGATGAGGTGGTTGGATGGCAATGCCGACTCAGTGGACATGATATTGGGTATACTCCTGGAGTTGGTGATGGACAGGGAGCCCTGGTGTACTGTGAAATGCAAGGAGTTGGACATGACTGAATGAATGAACTGAACTGAACTGAATCCCCAATGTGATAATATATGGAAGTGGGGCATAGGGGGCCACTAATAGGCTTAGGTAAGATGACGAGAGGTGGGGTTTCTATGATGGAATTAGTGTCCTTATAAGAGGAAGAGACTCCAGCGAGTTGTGTCTTCACTATGTGTGGACACAGCAAGGTGGCTATCTGCAAACAAAGAAGGGAGATCTCATCAGGAACCAAATATGCTGGCACCTTGATCTTGAACTTCCTAACCTCCAGAACTGTATGAAATAAATGTCTGTTGTTTAAGCCACCCAGTCTATGGTATTATTATAGTGGCCTGAGCTAAGACAGACTGGGGCAATTAGTCATTCATACTAAATGCATATGTATATAATAAAATATATATATAACAATAGATATAAAATACATTATAAATAACACACTATATATAATTATGCATTTTATATAATATTATCTAATATAATATCACAATCATACATCATATAAATTACAATTCTCAGGGGAATAAATCCTTAAACATAAAAGGTAAAGTTTAAATTATATAAAATAAAATATAGAATATATGTTCATGAGATAGAGAAGAAAACACAGACTATTAATATAAAAAATTCATTGATGAATTTGACAAAACTGAATTTAAAAATGTTTATTTATGAAGAGATACTGTATTAGTTTACCTGGGCTGCCATAAGAAGATATCACAGATCAGTGGCCTAAACAAATGAAATTTAGTTTTTTCACAGTTCTGGGGGCTAGAAGTCCATGCTGCTGCTGCTGCTAAGTCACTTCAGTTGTGTCTGACTATGCGACACCATAGACGGCAGCCCACCAGGCTCCCCATCCCTGGGATTCTCCAGGCAAGAACACTGGAGTGAGGTGCCATTTCCTTCTCCAATGCATGAAAGTGAAAAGTGAAAGTGATGTCGCTCAGTCATGCCTGACTCTTAGCGACCCCATGGCCTGCAGCCCACCAGGCTCCTCCGTCCACGGGATTTTCCAGGCAAGAGTACTGGAGTGGGGTGCCGTTGACTTCTCTCAGAAGTCCATGATCAAGGTACAAATGGTTTCTGGGTTGATCTCTCTCCTTGACTTGATGATGACACCTCACCTGGTATTTTCTCTGTCTGTATGTGCAAGGAGAAAGCAAACTCTTTCTCTTTTTATAAGGACACCAGGAGACCTGGAATAGATCTCCAATTTTATGTTCTCATTTAACTTTAATTACCTCCTTAATGGTGCTATCTCCAAGTACAGTCACATGGGGGATTAGAGATTCAACATATGAATTTTGAGTGAACAAAATTCAGTCCATAACAGACATTGTAGAGATATTAATTTCAAAAGTAGATAGAGACATAAAGTTTAAAAATAAAAGCATGCAAGACAAATTTAGAACACATAAACAACTTATAAATTGGTGAGAAGAGACAAACAAGACAATAAAAATCAGGCAAGATACTTGAAAGGGTCTTCACAAAATAAGAATTAAAAATGACCAATTGATTTATTAACACATACTCAACCACATTAGAAATCACAGAACTATAAATTAAACCAGAAGGAGATATCATTTTACACCACATGATTTATAAACATCAAAATGTTCAATAGCACTAATTTTGACAAAGATTTGGAGCAGTAGCAAGCTACTTTGGTAAACAATTGGACAGCATGCTGCATACTTTCTTTGCCCAGCAATTGGAGTCCGAGATAAATGTCTAGAGTCACTATCTTACTTGAGAATCAGCAAATGTGAGCCTCAATATTTGTAACAAAATAAAAAGAAAATGGCTTACATATTAATGTTTCTTTTCCAAATGTAAGATCGGATTTTTCTTTCCCCCACACTCACACAAGCCAAATTAAAGAGTAATAATGGCTTTCTAATGATTTAGGGGTTAAAGACAAAAATGTTTATCATGGTGTCAATGTTTATGAACACCGTGGCTTTAGTCAATTTTGTGACATTATCATAAATCTCTTCATCCTTTCATAAAGATTTCTGAGTCTGTCTACCTTAAAGCCAATTATCTCCCACCTCAGTATTTGCACTTGTTACTTTGCCTGGGACACTTCTCCCTCATATCATTATGGTGCTCATTCTTCATAACATTGGTGTTTTTCTTAAAATATCTCCCTACAGAGGGCTTCCCTGGTCACACTAAACTTCTTTTCACTCCACCAGTGTCTATTCTTTATTCTGCTTAACTTTTCTTCATAGCATTTATCATTAGCTGAAATTAAATCATTCTTTAGACTATTTACTTCTTTTTCTCACAACTTTCATGAAACAGTCCCCTCCTAGCCATAAGGTCTGTTGCTACTAGTACACTTTTGTAATGTAATGGGGCATCTTTGAAAACATTATCCACCCTTGAAATATTTACATGTATTGATAATCATCATACAACTGTTTCTTCAAGAACATATAAGTTATCTAAGAGGAAAACTGTGATTTTTTTTCCCTCATAAATTTATGACTAGGATGTGACTGAGCTACGTTGAGTCCATTTCGTCAACTTCATCTTAGCCCCACATTTCCACCCACTCTCCTTTCTGCACAACTAAGCATTAGCCTGCTCACAGAAAATTGTACATAGAAGTTCTTCATCAAATTTTACCCTTGCCTTCATATGATTTGAAGACTGGAAGAGTGCCTTTTGCTGGCGCAGATGGTTAAAGACCATGATATCCCTGTGCGTGCGTGCATGCTAAGTCGCGTCAATCTTGTCTGACTCTTTGCAACTTTATGGACTGCAGCCTGGCAGGCTCCTCTGGCCATGGGATTTTCCAGGCAATAATACTGGAGTGGGTTGCCATGCTCTCCTACAGGACATCCTCACGACCTAGGGATCGAATCCACATCTCTTATTGTCTCCTTCTTTGACTGGTGGATTCTTTACCACTAGTGTCATCTGATAAGCTCCATGAGACCCCTACAGGAAGGACAAGCTGCCAGTTCCCATTGGGGTAAACAATTCTATCCTTAGTAATCAGATTCTATCTTTAATACTGGCCCCTTTAAATTCCCTTACACTCCTTTCTGTGGCACTTAAGTACAGCTGCAAATACCTCTGGATCGCTGTCCACCAGATTCTTTCTATCTGTATGTAAGTTTCTCACATTAAACTTTGTGGATTTATTGGCTTCATTTTTCGTCTCAAAGCTCCTTCTTAGTTTAAAGGTTATTATTCAATATCTTCACCTCACAAGATTGAGCATGTTACAAAGTGCATTGAGGTAGAGTCTTAATTATTCTTTGAATTTTGTTAAACTATGAATGCATGCACATTATTCAAGTTCTTCCTTTTATCCTTTCTCACTGACCTCAGGTTCAAAGACAACTTCAAAGACTGGACCATGTTCATTCTTCCTTTTCCTGTCTACGGTAGAGCAAGACTGAAAGATAATGATTAATAAGTATATACACTACAGGGTATAAGATACATGGAGTCTGAGATGATACGGCATCTGAAAATCAGGAAAAACATCTCAGGAAGTGACATTAAAAAAGGAAAATATAAAGAGAGGAATACATTTGTATTAAGGGAAAAGCTGAGATCCCTAGTAAGTTCAGCTAGGATACTGTTCTAGTACCGTGTTCAAAGTTTTGAGACTATAACATCTTGAAAGTCTTGAAATAGGTGTGATGATTTATCTCTGGCTTCAGATAGGGCAAGATCTTGGCAGCAGTCACATGCTCAGCATGGCAAGGTATGAGGCAGAGAACTGGGAAGGCACAGCTGAGGAAGTCTGTGTAAAAAAGATAAGGCACAGTGCCTGGCACTTGATAGTTAGAGTGTGGTGCCCAGGCATGGGTCATATGTCGGTCGCTATCAATATTTGATGTGAGGTGGGTATTTCGATATCTTGGACAGAGAAAGACAGTGGCATGTGAAAGGTGGGCCTATGGCAGCCAGTTTCAGGTGCCAGAATTATTTCCACAGGCTTTTGACAACAAGATGTAAAAAGAGCAATCTGGGTGTGTAAGCAGCTTTGGTATGGAGATAAAATGTCTAGCTGGAATCAACACTTTAAGACAAAATTATTTTATTCATGGTATCACGGGGACTCTTCACTGAATCTTGACTACTCAGTTCCTATTAATAGAATGGAGCAAAAAAAAGGAAAATAAATAAAGGAAAGGAAGCTAATATATTCTGGGCCCTTACTGTGTCTAGGGGGTTTCCCCAGTGGCTCAGCAGTGAAAGAATCTGCCTGCCATGCAGGAGTCACTGGAGACGTGGGTTTGATTTCTGAGTTGGGAAGATCCCCTTGAGGAGGGCACGGCAACCCATACCACTATTCATGCCAGGAAAATTCCATGTACAGAGGAGCCTGGCAGGCTACAGTCCATGAGGCTACAAAGAATCAGACACGACTGAATGACTAAGCATGCACGCGCTGTGTCAAGCTGTTTTTGTGAATTATCTCTCTTAATCTTCAGAGCTATTCTTCAAGATGGATAAGCATGTAGTGAAGAATGGGGTATTGACATCACTTGGGGAACACTTTATCAACAAGAAATCTTTCTGGATGTTTTAAATACCAGTTCCCTCCATCCTTTGAGCATCACTGAGAAGAGTTAATTCAGGAAGATATACCATAACCTCGGATGTTCATTATACAGAAGAGAAGAATGAGGTTCAGAATGGACAAAATATTTCCTGAAAGTGAGTTAGCTGGTGTGGTAGGCATAATAATGTCCTCCCTCAAATCTCTACTTTGCAATTCTTGGGACTATGCCATGATACATGGAAAATGGGAATTAAGGTAGAAGATGAAATTAAGATTACTAATCAGCTGACTGGATTACCCGAGTGGGATCAGTGTAATCACAAGAATCCTTAAAGAGGACAAAGGCAGAAGAGTCATTATCTGAGTGATGGGATGTGAGAAAAAGATTGGCCACTGCTGCCTTTGAAGACTGACGTGGTCCATGAGCAATGGCATGAGGACAGCCTCTAGCAGCCGGAAAAGGCAAGAAAGTACATTTCCCTTGAGAGCCTCCATAAAGTATCGCAGTCCTCTTGACACTGATTTTAAGTGTGAGACCCAATCTGAAATTCTGATCTCCAGATATGTAAGAATTGTGTTGTTTTAAACCACTAAGTTTGTAGTAATTCTCCACAGCAGCAGTAGGGAATGAATATGTAATTGCAGAGTTCTAACCCAGCTCTCTGACTCCAAAGCCAATGCCATTACCATTTACGTGCCGTCTCAGTGACTATCACCCTGCAGACAAGAGTACATTTAATCAAGTTCAGATACAAAAGTCCAGGGGTCAGGTTTGTGAAGGGTCAGATCTGTAGGGTATAAAACCTGACCCTCCACGGACTGAGTTAGACCCCTGCTTTGTAATTATACCGTGCTTCAAGATAAGGTGTAGCTCAGTAGTTCTTAGTGAAAAAAAAGTAGAAGTGTTAGTTGCTCAGTCATGGCTGACTCTTTGCGACCCCATGGACTAGAGCCCACCAGGCTCCTCTGTCCTTGGAATTCTCCAGTCAAGAATACTGGAGTGGGTTGCCATTCCTGACCCAGGGGTCAAGCCTGGGTCTCCTACATTGCAGGCAGACTCTTCACTGTTTGAGCCGCCAGGGAAGCCCTCAGTAGTTCATAACTTCCGGCTAAATATTGGAATCACATCTATGTTTGTAAAAGTTCTTTATTCCCAGGCCACATTCCCTCACATCCCCATATTCCAGAATCAAGAGGGTCAGCAATTAGCTACACTGGGAAGTAGCAGAATTTTTCTCCAGTGACCCCTGTTTCTCCTTCTTATTACACATACACTTCTGTCTTTCAGTCACCCACTCACTTTAATGCTGGTTTTCTCAGTTGAAAGCTACACTTCATAACTTCCTTATATGAGTCAAACTTCAGAAATAATAGGGGAGGAAAATGGATAAAAATTTATATATATATATAATGTATATAAAATATACTATAATGTGTATATGCATATACACAAACACACATATACACAAAGCTTAGTGAAAACCTGTAATTTAAAGCTTGAATGGGAGGGACTTCCTTGGTGGTCCTTGGTTAAGAATCTGCCTTGCTGTGCAGGGGACTAGGTTGGATCTCCGGTAGGGGAACTAAAGGCCCACATGTTGAGCCACCACAACTACTGAGCCTGCACATCCACATGGCAACAAATGATGCAGTGGAGATCACAATACAGCCACCTGCCTCCTCCAAAAGTTTGATTTGAAACGTTAGTTTGCATATGGGTTTTTAAAACAGCATTTCCCATGTATTTAAAAGAACTGGAAATAATAACAAAACCATTAGCTATGAGGACATCTAGAAGTCACATAATATTCTCAAAATAACCAATCCCACTGAAAGAAAATGGGTTTCTTAGATTTCAGATCTATGACAGAAAATATTTATTATGAACTGGGATATGTTTTCATACCAGAAAACAAAGAAGCTATCAAAAACTTCTGAGGTTGGGTCAGAGAGACAATGTGAGTAACAAAGATAATAGTTAAATGAATTGGATACATATAATTTTTAGATATCCATGACTTGACAATGATACTAAAAGTTATTAATCACTTTTGGAAGATCCCAGGGAATCAGTCTGTTCTCAAGACTAGTAAATAAAGAAAGGAAAACATTTATAACACTCTGGTACTGGAAGTATGAACCCAATTCTTCACCCTTCCTCCATCTATGGTATAACTGCAGATTCCTCCAATTAGAGGCAAAATGTGCCCCCTACTCTCTGACTTTGTCTTAAGCAAAATGATGAATGGATCTAGGGAAGAGCAATAAAGTGCAAGTTTTGATGTCCTCTTGCACTTCTAAATGGCCATGAGTAAAAGATGCTCCAGCTAGCCTGCTAGTCCAAGGAAGATGAAATACACATGGAACACACCCAGAGCTAACACATCGTGTATAAAATCAACAAAGCCACCTCAGCTGACTAGCTTTCCACTTTGTGTTTTGTGAGCCACTGTTGATTATTAACTAGATACAGAATTTTATTGAGCTTCCTTGATAGCTCAGCAGGTAAGGAATCTACCAGCATGCAGAGACACAGGAATCATGAGTTCAATCCCTGGGTTGGGAAGGTACTCTGGAGAAGGAAATGGTAACCCACTCCAGTATTGTTGCCTGATAATCCCATGGACAGAGAAGCCTGGGTCCAATGGGATCAGAAAGAGTCAGACATGACTGAGTGACTAATCCCACAAGCACATGCACAATTTTATTATGGATTCCAAAAAAGTAAATATATAATATTCATTTTCTTTTTTTATGTATATGTTTTCATTTTATCTATTTTTAATACATTATTAGATTTTATGGAGGTATAGCTGATTTATAATATATTAATTTCAGGTGTATAGCATAGCAATTCAGCATTTTCACAGATTATACTCCCTTGAAAGTTATTACAAGGTAATATTGAAACATCATCCTCTGTGCTATACAACATATCCTTGTTGCTTATCTATTATTTTTCATTTATTTTTATTAGTTGGAGGCTAATTACTTTACAATATTGTAGTGGTTTTTACCATACATTGACATGAATCAGCCATGGATTTACATGTGTTCTCCATCCCAAGCACCCCTCCTGCTTCCCTCTCGATCCCATCCCTCTGGGTCTTACCTGTGAACCAGCCCCAAGCACTTGTCTCATGAATCCAACCTGGCTGGTGATCTGTTTCACCCTTGATAGTATACTTGTTTCTATGCTATTCTCTCAGAACATCCCACCCTCACCTCTCCCACAGAGTCTAAAAGTCTGTTCTGTGCATCTGTGTCTCTTTTTCTGTTTTGCATATAGGGTTATCGTTACCATCCTTCTAAATTCCATATATATGCATTAGTATACTGTATTGGTCTTTATCTTTCTGGCTTACTTCACTCTGTATAATGGGCTCCAGTTTCATCCATCTCATTAGAACTGATTCAAATGAATTCTTTATAATGGCTGAGTAATATTCCACAGTGTATATGTATTATAGCTTCCTTATCCATTCATCTGCTGATGGGTATCTAGGTTGCTTCCATGTCCTGGCAATTATAAACAGTGCTGTGATGAACATTGGGGTGCACGTGTCTCTTTCAGATCTGGTTTTCTCGTTGTGTATGCCCAGGAGTGGGATTTCTGGATCATATGGCAGTTCTATTTCCAGTTTTTTAAGGAATCTCCACACTGTTCTCCATAGTGGCTGTGTTAGTTTGCAAAACTGTAAATATATAACATTCATTTCATTTATTTTTTTGAACACTTTTATAAAGAAAAAACATTCCTTAATCAATTATTCGGTTACCTTTATGTACTGTTATAACAAAGGAATCAATATAGCCTCAGTTTTATCACAAATAGCCACAAAGTCTCAGTTACATGAAAAAATAATCAGGTATTTCTCACATGTTCGGAAAGTTTATAATTAACTCGTAGGGTTGACAGCACAAGAATCCCTGGTCAATTTTAACATCAGAATCTTAAGAAGAAAGAAAAGAAAAGAAAACCAAACTTTAGGTGCCTCCTGATACAAATGCACATCACTCTTATGAAGAACCCCTGTCCAAGTACCCTTACCCTGTCTGAATTTGACAAAGGCTCTGCTTTGACCACCTATTTATGGAGACAATGGAAGTAAGGGCATGTCAAAAACCACAGGAGTGTAGTCCTCAAAATCCAGAACAGAGTAATGTCATGGGGCAGATATCTTGGTTTCTTTAAAAGACAGATTATAAGGATTTTTTCTTTTTTTAAAGAGGAAAAGAAATTTCTATGAAAAGGAGAGAGTCAAGGAGTTTAAGAGATCTATTTTGGATTCTTATTCAAATAAATCAGATATGAAGAAGCACAAATATAGAAAATTTAGCACTTGGTATTTGATGATGTTAAGGAATACAAACTGTAGGTACAATGAAAATTATTTCTATATACGCATAGGTATATGAGTCTATACTAAAATGTTTATGGGAAAACATGTTACAATGATGCAGGGAAGGGAAAATGATGGAGAAAATATGTGTTCAGTTGCTCATCCTTGTCTGATTCTTTGCAACCCTGTGGACTGTAGCCTGTCAGGCTCCTCTGTCCATGGAACTTTCCAGGTAAGAATACCAGAGTGGCTTACTATTTCCTACTCCAGGGGATCTTTCTGACCCAGGGATTAAATATTTCTTGCATCTCCTACATTGGCAAGCAGATACTTTACCACTAAAAATTAGCCATGAGTTGATACTAATAATGAAACTGGGTGTTGAGTCTGTAGGTATTATTATATTATTTTTCCTCTTATATATGTTTGAATGTTTTCATGATAATAATTTTATGATCAAACTCAAATATAGTATATCCATACAATGGAATATTTGACAAGAAAAAGGAATGGGGAATGCATGTAAATCCATGGCTAATTCATTTCAATGTATGACAAAAAACCACTGCAATGATGTAAAGTAATTAGCCTCCAACTAATAAAAATAAATGGAAAAAAAAAAGGAAAAGGAATGAAACCCTGATACAGCTATACCATGGATGTAGCTCAAAAACATGCTCAGTGAAAGAAGCCACCTAGTGTATAATACCATTCATTGAATTGTCCAGAATAGACAAACCCTATTCTTATGCTGAAGATCTCATACTTTGGCCAGCTGATATGAAGAGATGACTCATTGGAAAAGACCCTGATGCTAGGAAAGGAGAAGAGGGCGGCAGAGAATGAGAAGGTTAGATAGCATCACTGACTCAGTGGACATGAATTAACCAAGCTCTGGGACATAGTGGCGGGGGCAGAGGAGTCTGGCGTGATACACTCCATGGCGTTGCAAAGAGTTGGGCACAACTTAGCAACTGAACAGCAATAGGCAAAACCATGGAGACTGAAAGTATATTAGGGATTGCCTCAGACTGGGGATTAAGAGAACTGAAGTGATGGCTAAAGGACTCTAGTTTTCTTTCTCTGTGCTGTGAAAATGTTCTAAAATTAAAGGTGATGATGGTTGTACAACTCTCTGAATATAGTGGAAACCACTGACCTGTTTAAATGGGTTAATTGTATAGCATGTGAATTTATCTCAATAAAGCTGTTATGGAAAAAAAAGTGCTTTTGAGAATTTTTTTTTTTTTTAAAGTAAAGAAAGGTCCTGGCATCAGGCTTTTAGGCCGGCTCTGCAGCTTCGACCTCAGTACTGTTCTCTGCCTTTAACCCCCTGATCTTGCTGTCTACTTACACTCAGGCCAATTGTGTGTGTCTCCTACCACTCACCTTGTGCATGCTAAGTCATTTCAGTCGTGTCTGACTCTGGGCGGCCTTCAGGACTAGAGTCCACCAGGCTCCTCTGTTCATGGGGTTCTATAGGCAAGAATACTGGAGTGGGTTGCCATGCCCTCCTCCAGGGAAATCTTCCCAACTCAGAGACTGAACCCATGCCTCTTATGTCTCCTGCACTGGCAGGCAGGTTCTTTACCAGCAGTGCCACCTGAGAAGTCTGCATGACATTCCTTGTTATCATAATCAAACCTGTCCAGTGCACCAGTTTGAATCTGCTTACGTTTTATGCTACTGTTTCTCTGTTCCCCAATCTTCTCTAGATGGCTCTGTGTGCATATTCTGCCCATTATCACTCAAGTCCTAATGAGAATTGTGATCTTAGGGTAGGAACTGGAGTAGAAGGTAAACTTTTGCATTGTCACACTATATTACACACCAGGTTGGTAAGTACCTGTATATTATCCTGTCTCTGTAATTCTTAGCTACCCTCAGTCCATTTTCTGCCATTTCATGTTTTAGGAAATAGAATACTTAACAAATATAAAGAAAACAGACTTTTAATTTTTCTGATACACATATTAGTTAAGAAAGAACACTTGAAACTAAAGGCCCTGCTTTTGAAAACGAAACTCAAACTTTTTACTAAATAATTAATATATTCAATGAGAAGTTACAGTGGCCTGAGAGCTCGTTTCCCCTGCTGTGGAATTGCTGATGAACCCTTTGACTGGAAAGAGAATATATGAGTTGGAACAGAAGAGTTAAGTTGAATATTCTTGAGATACACATGATCCTGTTTGCAGTCCAGGAATAAATGTGAATGTTGTGTTCTTGGATCTGAGAGCAGAGGGCACCCAGCATCTGCTTTCTGTCTAGAATTCTGGGAAGCTGGAGTCACATCATATTCCCTGTGACACTGTGACATTGAGCTGTGGTATTGGCCAGAGCCAAGAAAGTGTAAAATGGTACCTGGTTCCTGTGGACTCCAAAAAGAGGATGAGGAAAGGAATCAACCTTTTTCATACCTCTGAGACTATCATGCAAGACCACAATCACGATGGAGAAAATGTACAGTGGAAAGGAACAAGAAAGTTGGTCCTACCTGATTTCTCAGGTAGGAAGTGAAAGTCTCCAGGAATGCCAACTGAAGGGAGATGGCATTCAAGACCCAGAAGAAATGATGGCTCCCCACTGGATATGAACATGGATAAGCACTGATAACCTTGGAGCACACATATGCTTCTGAAGGTGTGTGACAGGTTAGGTGACAACTCAGTGACTAAGCAGAAGAAAAAAAAAATCCCTGAACTGACTGAGTTTAAACCTGGAAAGATGATTTGGACAATGAAATAAATATGACTATATTTTCTGTCATCAAGTGGATTAGAAGACTCAGAGCAGAGATTAAACTGAATTATTAAAAATAAATAAAATTAAAGTTCCTGCACATCTGAGAGAATGATTGAGAAACTGCCAGTCATATTTTGGTTTACAGATTGGAAGCTCTTGGGAGCTATCACATTGTTATTTAGAAAATATGCATAAGATTCTTGTGTTCTGTGACCAAGTGGGAGGGGTGTTGCAGATATAGCATTCTCTTCTGTTTACTGTCTATTGTCTCTTCTCCTGTCGCTGTTTGCGAAACCAGATAACTTTTTGGGAAACATGCTGAAAGTTTTGAAATTTAGAGAAAATAAATAGTTTTCTTCTTGTAAATAGAAATAAGCCAAATGTTCTTTGGTTGCACAAAAGACCTGGCTTTGCCCATATGTGTTGCAAAAAATAGAACAAATTTATTAGCATTAGTGTTTTTGTGTTTTCATTTAAAAGTGCTGTCTACTTTAGCAAAAAGACTGGGCTAACTAGATCTTTTCTAACTATAAAAGAGTTAAATGAAAAAACACTGGAGTAGAAACCTAAAGTAATTGACACCTTATTCCTGAACTAGCACAGTGGTTTTTGATGATTCTCATAGATGATGCTATGGCAAGTGGCCAAGGATTTGTTTTATGATCCAGCCCTACTGTCAATGGAGAATCTTGGCCATTCTCAAGTTCTACCTCATATAGCTGGATCCAATGCCTCCCCACTCAAACCAGATGAGAAATACTTTTCATTTCCCACTATGAATCAATCACAGTTGCCATAGCTTCTCAACATAAGTTGCCTTAGGTCCACACAGCACATTCCACTTCATCAATCTGATTTTCTCTTTTCATTAGGATGGCCATGGGCCCTCTTCTTTCTCCCATTTCTTCCTTCAGGGTGTTATCTTCCTCTAGATCCATTTCTACCACTAGCAACTAACTCATTTCCACCTACCAGCAGCCATCAAATTTAAACATCACAAAAATAAAGTTAGAGGGGAAAAAAAAAAGTATCAGTCTTACTGTTTTTCTCATTACCATTATTTTTAAAGTACAGGATTATACACTAAGGGCCCTGAAATTAATCCCAGTTCTGCTTTTCTCTAGTTCTATAACCCTGGCAAATTAAAAAACTTGGCCGGCATGTTAGAATCACTAGAGGATCTTTTAAACATTGCAATGTACATGTGATGTTGCACTAGGATTGTTTAGCCATTATGTTGTGTCTGACTCTTTTATGACCTCATGGACTGTAGTCTGCCAGCTCCTCTGTCCATGGGATTTTCCAGGCAAGAATACTGGAACAGGTTGCCTGTTCCTTCTCCACAGGATCTTCCTGACCCATGGGTCAAACCAACATCTCCTGCGTCTCTCGCATTGGCAGGCAGATTCTTTACCACTGAGCCATCAGGAAAGCCCCAACATGTGACACCCCAGAACAATGAAAGCACAGTTTCTGAAATGCATCCATGCATTTTGACAATCCCCAGATGATTCTAATGGGCAGAATTTGGGAACCATTGCACTGACTTCTTTAAACCTCAGAACGCTAATCAATTTAATATTTATAATTTCACCTCAGATCTTGACTTTGTAGGGTTTCACTGATTCTATACATGCTAAAGTTCTTTGTAAATTATAAATTAAGTATTCATTAGTATTTTTCATAAGGGAGTACATTCTGATAACTAGAAGTAAAATAAAGACAGTTCCTGAGTCTTACAGTAGATAGGCTTGCATTAACAGGTGATGAAGTTTACTGTACTTGAGTGTCATTAGTTCTAAGCTCTCTTAAAGTATAGGCTTCCATAATGATTCAGTTTTCAAGAATCTGCATGCCAATGTAGGAGATACAGAAGATGCATGCTCAATCCCTGGTTTGTGAAGATCCCCTGGAGAAGGAAATGGCAACCCACTCCAGCATTCTTGCCTGTGAAGTCTCATGGACAGAGGAGCCTGGAAGACTACAGTCCATGGGATCACAAAGAGTCAGACACACAAAGTAAGCACACACAGTAGATAGGATTTCATGAATAGGCAAAGGTGTTCACTGTACTTGAGCATTATTAGCTCTAAGCCTTCTTAAAGTACAGAGCTTGGAAATACATATTATATATTTCCATAGCTATTTGTATTTGTATTGAAAAACCAGTATTTCATACCTCATATATCTAATACCAACCCAGAGAATTCATTCTAGTTCTCTCTCTACTTATTTGTAATTCCTTTTTCAACTGTGAAAAAGCTCTCTCTCAACATCCACATAAATATGTTTACTGTTTTCCCAATCCTTTGATGCACATAAAGTACTTTCAAATGTTTTGGCCCATAGCACTGTGAAAAACAAATTTTCTAACGAGAGAATAATGTTTGTGCACAGCTTTTTAGTCTGAGGCATTATATTATATATCAAAATATATTTAAAAAATCATTTTGGTTAGTTCTTTATCCCCATCAGTATGGTCAGGTTATTTGGATTAAAATTATTTTTTTGTTACATTTTGAATTTTCTCAAATTGTGCTTGATCATTTTATTATTTATTTTTTGACTATGTGAAAATCAACATTGTTTACAATATCAAAATCATACAAAAAGAATATGCAGAAAGGAGTTACTAACTGCTCTTCTATACTAATCCCATTTATTCTTAGGTCAACCCTGTTCCTCCACATACTCTATAGGAAATGAAACTCTTTAATCTCTGGTTTATAACTTCTATATTTTACTTTTGCATAAAGGATTACTGGGAATAAAGAGGTAACAGATACATGTTTCTTCCACATTTTTTTTCCACTTAAAATTATAGCCTGAGGATGTTCCTAGCTGTCTAATGGTTAGACTATGCACTTCCCATGTGGGGAACACGAGTTTGATCCCTGGTCAGGGAACTAGGAAGCTGCATGTCATACAGTGCAGTCAAAAAGTAAAACTTAAAAGGAAAAAAAAATATATATATATGGCATGCTTGTATGTGGAATCTAAAAATTAAAACGAATGAAAATTGAATGAATACAACAAAATAGAAACAAATTCACAAAATAAATTCATAGTTACAATACGAAGAGGGAAGGGGGGGCAGCATGATAAGGTAGGAGATTAACAAGACACAAACTACTATGAACTACTATGGGTAAAATGAATAAGCTAGAGGATACTTGGGCTTCCCAGGTGGTGCTAGTGTTTCAGGTCAGTTGCTCAGCTGGTTCTGTACATTGTGACCCCATGGACTGCAGCACTCCAGGCTTCCAAGTCTATTACCAACTCCTAGAGCTTGCTCAAACTCATGCTCATCAAGTCAATGATGCCATCCAACCATCTCATCCTCTGTCTTCCCCTTCTCTTCTCACCTTCAATCTTTCCCAGCCTCAGGGTCTTTTCAAATGAGTCTGTTCTTTGCATCAGGTGGCCAAAGTCTTGGAGCTTCAGCTTCAGCATCAGTCGTTCCAATGAATATTCAGGACTGAAGTCCTTTAGGATGGACTGGTTGGATTTCCTTGCAGTCCAAGGGACTCTCAAGAGTCTTCTCCAACACCATAGTTCAAAAGCATTAATTCTTTGGCACTCAACTTTCTTTATATTCCAACTCTCACATTCATACTTGACTACTGGAAAAACCATAGCTTTGACTAGATGGAGCTTTGTTGGCAACGTAATGTCTCCGCTTTTTAATTTACTGTCTAGGTTGGTCATGCCTTTTCTTCCAAGGAGCAAGCATCTTTTAATTTCATGGCTGCAGCCACCATCTCACCATCTGCAGTGATTTTTGGAGCCCAAGAAAGAGTCTGTCACTGTTTTCATTGTTTCCTCATCTATTTGCCATGAAGTGATGGGGCCAGATGCCATGATCTTAGATATTTGGATGTTGAGTTTTAAGCCAGTTTTTCACTCTCCTCTTTCACTTTCATCAAGAGGCTCTTTACTTCTTTGCTTTCTGCCATAAGTGTGGTGTCATCTGCATATCTGAGGTTATTGATATCTCTCCAGGCAATCTTGATTCCAGCTTGTACTTCATCCAGTCCAGCATTTTGGATGATGTACTCTGCATATAATTTAAATAAGCAAGATGACAATATACAGCCTTGACGTATTCCTTTCCCGATTTGGATCCAGTCTGTTCTGTGTCCAGTTGTAACTGTTGCTTCCTGACCTGCATACAGATTGATTAGGAGGCAGGTGAGGTAGTCCAGTGTTCCCTTCTCTTTAAGGATTTTCCACAAGTTGTTTTGGTCCACACAATCAAAGGCTTTGGCATAGTCAATAAACAGAAATAGATATTTTTTCTGGAACTTTCTTACTTTCGCAATGATCCAATGGATGTTGGCAATTTGATCTCTGGTTTCTCTGCCTTTTCTAAATCCAGCTTGAACATATGGAAGTTCACGGTTCTCATATTGCTGAAGACTGGCTTGGAGAATTTTGAGCATTACTTTACTAGCATGTGATATGAGTGCAATTGTGTGGTAGTTTGAGCATTCTTTGGCATTGCCTTTCTTTTGGATTGGAATGAAAACTGACCTTTTCTATTTCTGTGGCCACTGCTGAGTTTTCCAAATTTGCTGGCATATTGAGTGTAGCACTTTCACAGCATCATCTTTCAGGATTTGAAATAGCTCAACTGGAATTCCATCACATCCACTAGTTTTGTTCTCAGTGATGCTTTCTAAAGTCCACTTGACTTCACACTTCACGGTGTCTGGCTCTAGGTGAATGATCACACTATTGTGGCTATCTGGGTCCATTAAGGTCTTTTTTGTATAGTTCTATGTACTCTTGCCACCTCTTCTTAATATCTTCTGCTTCTGTTAGGTCCATACACTTGCTGTCCTTTATCGTGCCCATCTTCACATGAAATGTTCCCTTGGCATCTCTAATTTTCCTGAAGATATCTCCAGTCTTTCCCACTCTATTATTTTCCTCTATTGCTTTGCACTGAATATAACAAAGCAGAAACAAATTCACAGATCAAACTCATAGTTACAGTAGGAAGAGGGAAGAGGGAGTAGCATGATAGGGTTAATCTCCTGATTAACAGATAAATGAGTTAGCTATAAGGATACATGGGCTTCCCAGATGGTGCTAGTGGTACAGAACCCCACTGCCAATACAGGAGATGGAAGAAAGGAGGGTTGAATCCCTGACCCCTGGCTTGGGAAGATCCCCTGGAGTAGGGAAAGACTAAACAGTCAAGTATTTTTGCCCGGAGAATCCCATAGACAGAGGAGCCTGGTGGGCTATAGTCCATAGGGTGATAAAGAGTCAGACATGATTGAGTGACTTTATACACATAAGGACACATTGTCTAGCACAGGGAATTACAGCCATTATTTTATAAGAACTTTAAAAGGAATATAATCTATAAAAATATTGAATAACTATTTTATACACCTGAAACTAACATAAAATTGCAAATCAACTATACTGCAATTTAAAAAGTACATAACCTGGATTCACTCCATATCAGTTCATAAAAATCTTCTTCATTCTTTTTATAATAACTGAATAATACTTCACAGTATAGGTGCTCCATAGTTCTTCTTTGCAGGCTGCTTTTTAAATATACCCGTGGGCCCTTTCAATGTATAGATTCAGGTCTTCCGTTTTGAAAACTTTCCTTGGGTTATACATTTAAATAATAGTGCTGTAATATTGTTCTGCTTATGTTGTTTTCTTTAGGTACTCCAAGTATGTCACCATCGTCTTTCTTTGCCTCTCCTTAATTTTTACCACTTTTTTTTTGCAATTTTTTTTCATTTATTTTTATTAGTTGGAGGCTAATTACTTTACCACATTGCAGTAGTTTTTGTCATACATTGAAATGAATTAGCCATGGATTTACATGTATTCCCCATCCCGGTCCCCCCTCCCACCTCCCTCTCCACCCGTTTTTACCACTTTTTAAAGCCCTTTTTAAAATTTCTTTCCTTTTTTTTAAAGATCCATTTCATTCTTCTTCTTCTTCTTTTTTTTTTTTTTTTTTGCTTTCTTTAAAGACTTGTGATTATTTTAAAATACTCTTTTGGCTATATTAGTCTCTGGGCATTTTGTAAGTTAGTCCATTTCTGGATTAAATTTTTCCTTCCGTTTGTTTCCTGAGTTCAAACAACCATTTTTGTTTATTTGCTTTTCATTTCTTTCTCCTCAGCTTGTTTTGTTGGCTGATATCTATCCCTCAGTGTGAATTTCTAATTCAAAGAAGTTTCTCTGTCCCAAAATTTTGCTTGGGCACATTTAACTTGAGTGTTGTCTGATGGTTTCTCATGGTATGTAACTGTTCATGGAGACTTTCATCACTTGAGGTATACTGAATCTCATTTTCTGATTTTTAAATAATAATTCTACATGGGTTTATTAGCTTTTTTCCTGTTCATTTTTTAGTATTAAAATAGTTTAAAGGATTGCTTGTTGTTGTTGTTGTTATTGTTTAACTATATCAAAGTTCATATTCTTTAATGGATTTGTGTGTGTGTCTCTGTGTGTATGGGTGTATGTGTGTGTGTGTGTGTATGTGTGGGTGTATGTGTGTGTGTGGGGTGTATGTGTATGTGTGTGTGTGTGTGGTGGGGATGACATATGTGTTCTCAGATTTTTTTCATGCTCTTGTTCCCTTGGTCTTACATGACCATTAATTTCTCTTTTTTGCATCTTTGAGTCTTTACCACTCAATTTCTAAAGTTCCTCTCTCTTTCTGTTTGTTTTTATTCTCCCAGAAATTAAGTATTTTGAAAACTATAACACAGTCATGAGCATTTTTAAGTCTGTTTCCCAAAGACTGTTAGACTGTGTTCTGACCTCTCACAATTCTTTTTAATGTTTAATATTTTTATGCAAGCATGGAGTTAAGTAATCGTGCCTTGCTTTTATGTCCACAGTATCCCCATGATGAGTTCTCTGTTCTCCTTTCCCCACAGTTTTTACTGACTTGTATTCACCTGCCACAAGACCTTGCAGCAGGAAGTGAACACTTGAGAATTTTTGCTGAGATTTGTTGCTTTAAAAAAATACAATTATTTTGAAGCTGAGGTACTTCACATCTTCACATTACTCTGAAGGTTTGATTTTTTTCTGTATTGTTTCCAATTATCCAGAATGCTCCAGCTATTAACTGGAAGGGAATTTTGTCTTTGTCTTTGTCAAGGGTTCAGAAACACTACATTCCTTTGAGGCAGACTTCTGTTGTTGCCTCTTTTGTGACAGTCGTATCTCTATGCAGTCCTCTAAGCGCCCCTGTTGCCTTTCATGGGTGCCAGAGCAATCAATTTATGATGGAAGAGAGGCCTCTGTCCCTAGAGATAGAGTGCGGCTTGATCTACTCCTCCCTTTCCCCATGGCTTGTTTAAAAAGGTTTCATTGAATTTCTTGCATGTTGTGCTGCTTGGGTGTACAAAATATTGGCAATGCTTTATAATAAGTAGCAAATCATTATTATGTGCTTTGGTGTTCATCGTATTACCATTAATCATCGTAAATTCACTGAGTGTATTCGCACAAATAAGGAAGGTAATTCCAAAGACAGTTTTATTCATGAAACTTTCAATTTATTAATGTATTTTCACCTTTGAAGATACAACACAAGAAGTTAAATCATGTTTTTCAATATCATCAGCATCAAAAGGACTTTTTGGTGTCTGTCAGTACACAGTTCTACAAAGACCGACCTTTAGCAATTATAGAGGATGGGAAATTCACCTTTTGGACTCCCTTATTTCCTTATTTTGGAATCACTGGCATACCCCAAATTCTCAGGCTGAACCACTCCTGGTTGTCCAGATTCACTGACCATCTTTGTCAGCCATTATGTGTGCACTCTGTATTTCTCCCTTTTTATTAAACTCTAACATCAAACAAAAAGCATTGATGTCCCTTGGGGACTTCTGTATGTTCTTAGGAAATATTTTGTCTTAACCCAGATCTAGTGCTAACAATGAAAATGTGGACTATAGTAAAAAATCATTGAGGAAATTTTATTAACACACTTCAGTTCATTTCACTTGAAAAACACTCTCTTTTACTGTTTCAGAAACATATTTTCAGAAACTGAATACCTTCAAAGCCTGGCTTCATTGTGTGACATCTGTGTGTCTCTGGCAAAAAATTAACTTTTGAGCTCATTGCCACTTCTATAAAATGAGAAAAAAAATATCAGCTTCTTGATGGATCATGTTGAGGGTAGGGCAAAGAGGATGTGACATTTTAAATACTGATCCTCATCTTTAAAATAAAGATAAGATCAATGATTATTTGGTGATTCAGTGAAGATTCGTATGTAAAGAACCCTAACTTAACTTGGCACAAATGTTAATTCTCCTTCCTTACTGACAAACTAACCAACCAAATATTTTGAAACCAAGAAGGCAATCTTAACTGGGAATGCATACATTTGATGGTTTAGGTATGTTTTTACTGTCATATGCATTTACCAGAAAGGGAAAGGAGAAACCAGCATAGACAGTGGCTTCTAAGGGGAATTTGCTATTTTCTATTCCTAAATGAAGTATCAGAGAGGAGATGGAATGCTGGAAGTGGAACATGTAGAATTGGACAATGCAGCTTTGACAGTGCTGCAAAGCCTTGATGGTATCTATCGCATGTGGCAAGGAAGTGACAGGAATAGGATAAAATATTACTTGTGTCACTCTACCTAAGCTTTCCTCAGTTGCTGAGCTGACTGAAGATCAGTCTCTCTCCATCCAGTGGACTCTTTCCACTGACATCTCACCATGTAGATCATTTGTGTTTTCAGGTTCTCTTTTAATAGTTGAGCCTTCTATTGTGTTAATGCATGCCTTGCTATGTATTTTAATACTTGGTATGAGTTTTGCCTTTGGGAACCAAAAACAATCAATCTATCAATCACATAGCATCACTCAGATGTTTTAAGGCAGCTATTCTGAAGCTCCAGTACACCACATTCTACATACAGGATTCCATCTTTTCCTCACATCCTGTCATCCTGCCATTCTGTTTGTCCCTCTGCTTTGTCAGCTCCTCATCCTGCCTGTACAATGGAGCTGCCAGTTGAATATCATGCTCCCAATATGCTCTACCCAACAGAATAAGCAGTGATTGGACTAATCAGGTCCCTTAACTCTTAAGCAAGTATTACCTGAAAACACTCTTGCTTTCTGGCAAATAGAATAAGCATTAGTCAAGGAAATCCCCAGAATCTATTTCATGGAAATTGTTGTTTTCTCAAACCCATGCTTACTGTCCTGACTGTCATTTTTACTTGATAAATATCACCTTATTAATTTGATCCAATGTTTTCAATCTTCATTTAATCATCCATCAATTGACTATCCTTTTTGCTTCATATTAAATGCAAACATTTTTAAAAAGATTCATTGATTTATTAAAAATGTGTTGAACCACTAATCTTAATACATATCATAGTTGATAATATGTTCATGGATTCTATTTTCAAATAGGGTGAATACTTATAGCTTAATAAGCTAGATTTTTTAAAAATCTTAAGTGCTATACAAGGGGATTTATATATCTGTTGTTCAAGTATGAGAGAAAGACACTTAAGGAGAGAGGGGGTACTAAACATTAGTCTTTTACAAATGTTAATTTCTTGATTAAGAAGTGTATAGTATCATTTGTTGGAAAGTACTTTTTACATAGAAAACATATGCTTAAGTATTTAGGAGTAATGGATCATCATAACTGCAACATACCTTCATTTGGGTTTAAAAATGACAATAATATATACAGATATGTACATATGAAGAGAATAATTAGAAAAAATACTTGGTGAAGAGTAGTTTTCTTCCAGCATCTTTGGTATGTTCTTGTTAAGTTTGAAATTATTCCAAAATAGTTAAACAACAGATGGATACTTGTTGATCTGAGATGGGAAATGATACCTGTGGCAGAGTTGACAGAGTTGAATGTTGTGCTATTAATCACCATTTTCATTGGATATTGATTTATATCACATATATACTACAATGTTCGAACAAAGGGAACCCTATGCCTGTGAGAATGTTGAAGGAGTACACTTAATTTTTTTCGAGATAAAATGAGCCAGTAACAGCTAGTATTTGTGTAGATAGAGAGACTGGTAAAGATCTAAAGCCAGTATTCTGGAATTTAGCTTTAAAGAGAAGGGTGATCTTTCCTCTAATATTGCATTAAAAAAAATCTCTCCTTCTACCACTACCAACTTTAAACCCATTCCTCACTGGGGTTGCAGAATGCTCAGTCAGATCATTGAATGAATTGGCATGTTTCATTAGATGAAATAATTTGCAGGTCACTTTTACAAACTGGAACCTTTAAAAAGGTATTTGAGAGTTTCTTGACCTTCCAGGTTCTGATCCATTCTAACAAATAGACATTTGCCCAGAGTACAAACTCTGGAGAGGATGAAGTGGTCTATGCTATTCTTTCAGTTCCTAACCTAACAGCTATGACCTCATGAAGCCACAGTGAATTCACAGTCAGAAGACTTGGAACCTAGGATTGATGCCATCAATGACTGTTTGGGTGACTATGTAAATCACTTCTCCTCTCAAAAGCTTTAGTTTCTTATTTGTGATAGGAGGGTGCTGAATTTGATTTTCTGTCTCTGACATTTTATGGTTCTATGAGCATTTAGTGTTGCCGAATCTTTTCTGCTATGACAGTAATTAGTGGTTCCTTTCTGGATTACTTGGAGTTTTTTGAAAGGTTTATAGCTTATTCTTGATGTAGATAAATGTTTTTAGAATATGTGGTTTTGCCTTTCATGAATAAAAAGGTGATTGAACAAAGCATGCATTTATCATTTCGTTTATTGCCCTGAAACAACAAGTGTAATTTATAAACCAATAGTACTTTAGGGAGTGTTATACACATGTATGAAAAGAATGCCTTAGATTAATGCGAGGCCAAGAAGACACCAATCCAGCATCCCCTGGAGGAAGAGATAGGAACTCAACCAGACAAGAAGCTTAGATGCATTTTATTAGATGATATAGGTGATGCTATATTCCTTTTACTGGGGCACTAATAAAAGGAGAGAAAAGATCAATGACTCTGGGTTGGTCTCCTCCCTGTTTTCAAAGATGAATGAGAATGAGAGGAATGAGAGGGTCAGGCTATCACAACAGCTTCCAACTAGACCTTGCAAATGCTGGAACATGTGCTAAAGGGCACATCTAGAAGTTACAAAACAAACAAACAAACAAACAAACAAAAAACAGTCTTTATAAACCATTCACAGAGACCTGATTGATTTTTTTGTTGTTATTGTTAAATTTAAGAAATTTCTGGCAAAGCTGTAGGAATTAGGGAAAATCAGAGGTGCTTCACTTTAGTATGACCATGATCAACAAGGAAGAACATCATTTAGAAAAAAATAGAATTAATGAGAACTTGATAACTATTGGCTGTGATTATTAAATGGCTCACTTTATAAACTTTTTATTTAGTGTGTAGCATCATAAAAGTGATTTCTTACTCAGAATGCCCTTCATTCTCGCATTGCAAAAGCAAATCTCCAATATCTCATTTGAACATGATTTATACTCCAACTTCCTTGCATTCTTAGTCTCAGTCACATAATTTTCCATGTTTATAGTCACAGCTAGAACTCAACTGTCTCTGAATATCTTACTTCTTTTATTTATATAAAGTATAGCTAAAAATCTAGGTGGATGCAAAAATTAAATTTTTGAGGAAATAAAATAAATAAATGTCAGTAAGTTCACACACTAAAGCTTATAAAAATGGTACAAAAGAGAGCCATGTTATGATGTTTTGTAGGACCAATTTACTTTTAATTTACAAAGCATATTAATGAGTTCGTAAAGATTAAATGAATTAACATATGCATGGCACTTAGAAAGTGCCTGGTACTTTGTAAGCATTAAATAATGATAATTATTATTTAATTTCCATGCCAATAAAATACTAACAATAACAAACAGAAAGGGAGAGAGGAGATGCTATGCGTGGGTATACTCAAAATTGAGAGAAGTGACATTATAAAGTAAAGGAAAGAGCTAGCCACACAATCAAAATCAGACATAAGAACTCAAAACAAAAGCATCGTAGTTCATTTGGAACAAATCCAAACACATTTCAGCAGTCAGAGGCATCACTGTTATAGTACATTCCAGCCATAATAGCTGTTAATAACAATAACTGAGTCATCGGGAACAGTTGAAATAATATTCAGTATCATCTGTCTAAGAAAGCATGCAAATCTGTAATAAAATTTATAGACTCCTACCCAAATCGATTATGATTTTAATGTTAATGCTTCATCCATAAACTCTCTGTACTCTGGAAAACCTATCTTTTAGACCCTTTGAATAATGCATATCTAGAGAGTACAAGTTTATGTCAATTTTGTTAATTAAACTTAGTTATTTCTGGACATAGGTTTAGATGCTCAAAGAGACATCCTCTTTCTCAGGGACCGAAATATTTTTCCCAAAGTGCATGACATAAGAATGGGCATTTAATTGTCCATTTTTATAACATGCACTTTGAGAAAAATACTTTTGTGTGTATGCAATTAGGGGAAAAATACTTTGTATGTATGCACTTTGAGAAAAATCTTTTTGTATGTAACAAATGATGGATTCCTCTTACGTGTTTGGTGGTTGGAGGACAAAATCATCTAGGTTGAGAGAGTTGTCATCATTCAATTTCTGTCTTTGGGTTTGTTTCAGTAAATGTATCTCTTAGCTTCAGTTTACAAGAAGCAATGCCCAGATGGGAATTCTAGTGCAAGAGGCTTAAGAAGAGGGCTATGGGACAAAGGACAGAGGAAGAGAAGAAAGCTAAGCAGTGATGTCCTCTTTAGTGGAGATTGGCTCCAGCCTGACTAATGTCAAATCCTGGAAGATGACTGGCACCACGGAGTTGGTCCAAGAGAACTGGTTTATTCTGCTTCCATGTCAATCATTGCTGATGAATGCAGCCTGGTGAGGGTGGAGATGGGGTGGAGTTTATATCCCTGACAGGGCTCCCAGGTTAGAAGTGACTCCCATTCAGTAGAGGAGCAGGTATAAAGAAAATGTGGAAGCTATACACAGTTATCTTATGGATATCACGGTTACTGGGGGATAAATATGGGTGTGCTGTCAGATAAAGATAATATTGGTAGAGAAAAACAAAATGAAACAAAACAGGAAACACTAAAGTCTACCTTATGCACTACTCCTATTCACTTACTTCTCACACTGAGTTCATATCATCCAGGAATAGCTAATCCAAGATTTTAATTGGTCACAATTTCAGAGAAACAGTTGCTTCTGCAGTTGATCCTGAACACTAAAAATGTCATCATGTCTTCCTATCTAGACTTTCCACACCCACATTCCCAATCAGCTATTCTAATGGTCCAGGTGGGTTGTCTGGTAGGATGATCCCTCACCCTAGAGGGATGTGACCCCCGATACATTCCCTTTCTCATAATACCATCATTTTCCCATTCTCTGATAGTGATAGGCACAAGAGCACTAAAATACACCCCAGTGAACCACTTGCATGCCAGGCATTCTTCTCTTGCTGCTTCTATGTATCAGCAGCCCATTTCCTTTTTATGCCTTCTACTCTACTGACAGGAGAACAGTGAACTTGACACAGCCACTGCTATAAAGTTAATAAATTTTTAGTGAATTCCCTGATGGAAACACCTTGTCTCCAGACCCCAGGACCCACAGTGATAGGGTTGAAAGCCCAAATTCCCAAAGTGGGTCACTGAAGGTCAGAAGAAGAAGCAGCACCTACTTTCACCCCTTGGCTTCCAGACCAGTTCATTCCTCTATCCAGGATACAGCACCAATGGCCATTGATTTAAAAGGTATCCTGGAATATAAGCCAATTAAACAATGGGCAGAGAACCTGAATAGAAATGTTTCCAAAGAAGACATACAGTTGGTCAACATGAACATGAAAAGGTGCTCAAACATGACTAGTCATCAGGAAAATGCACATCAAAATCACAATAAGATATCACCTCACACCTGTTAAAACAGCTATTGCCAAAAAGACAAGAAAGAGCAAGTATTGGTAAGAATGTGGGAACTCTTATGGATTGTTGATGGGAATGTAAATTGGTACAGTCACTATGGATCTATCCTCAAAACATGAAGGACAGAACTACCATATGACCCAAGAATTCCACTTCTGGATGTTTTTTCAAAGAAGACAAAACTTGAAAAGATATATATACCTCAATGTTCATCACATCATTATTTATAAAAACAAAAATATGGAAGCAGCCTATATATTGACAGATGAATATATAAAGATGATATATATGTGTAAATTACATGTATATATATATGTATATATAACACTCATCATAAAAAAGAATGAAATCTTTCCATTTGGGACAACATGGATGTACCTAAAGTATATTATGCTAAGTGAAATAAGTCAGACAGAGAAAGAGAAATACTATACATTTTCACTTATATGTGGAATCTAAAAAATCAAAGAAAATAGACAAATAAGACAAAACAGGAACAGACTCACATATAAGAGAACAAATAATCAGTTGGCAATGGAGGATGGAGATGAAGGAGATTAAGAAGTTCAAACTGTCACTTATGAAGTAAAGTAAGTTACAGGGATGTAAGGTACAACACAGGTAATATAATTAATAATATTATAATAACTTTATATCATGCATAATCTGTAAAATTTATTAAATCATTGTGTGAAACTACATCTGAAACATGCAATATTGTAAGGCAACAATATATTAATAAAATAAATAAATAAATACATGGTCAGTTTCTACCATGGCATAGATGCACACTAAGAACTGTTTCTGCAATGGTGTATAGTTCTCTGCTGCTGATGGCATGGCTTTCTGCAGAATCCAAAGAGTCTGTCCTGTGATTGTTTTTGGAGCTTGCCAGAGGCTTAACCAGGAATACTTACCAACTGTGCATACCTCTAGTCATATAGGGCTTCCAAGTTGGTGCTAGTGATAAAGAACCCGCCTGCCAATGCAGGACAAATAAAAGATGTAGGTTTGGAAGATCCCTGGGTCAGGAAGATCCCCTGGAGGAAGAAATGGCAACCCATTCCAGTATACTTTCCTGAGGAATCCTATAGACAGAGGAGCCTGGAGGGCTACAATCCATGGGGTCACAAAGAGTCAGATACAACTGAAGCAACTTAGCATACATGCATGCATTAGTCATACAGGTTCTTCTGGCTTATGGGTCACATGGCTCAAGTGACAAATCTTTACAAAGTCTGGATCTACTACACAATTCTCTCTTGCTCTATACTCAAGCACAAGATCAGAGCAGGATCCCAAGTGAGAAGTATACTACTTTCAGAACTGCGTGCTTCTTTCTTGGCGGTAGAAGCTGAAAATTGAAAGATGCCAATACTTTGAAATGGATGCCACAAGATGTCCAATATTATTGTGCCCCAAAATATGCCACTGATACATAAGATCTCTTGGTAGGATATCCAACTATATGGAACACATATGTCTTTTCAAAAAAAGAAGAAAAAAAAAGCTAGCCTATTTCTTGGTTCATGCTTTTCTGATTTGATTAACATAATGTCATTAATATAGGGGACTACTGAAATGGTCTCCAGAACATCCAGACAGTCAAGTCTGCTCAGACTGTAAAAGAAAATCAGACAAATTACATAGCTTTGGGCCAAAGTACATCTGAATACAACCTGTTTCTGGTCCTCTTCTGATGAGTACTAAAAGGAGCCAAGTGATTACATTCTATTAATTGTCTTTGTAGAGAGAGTTGTTCCCACGTTGAGGCAAGTGCCAAACTTTGGTATTCCAATCACTTAGCCATTGACTGCTGAATGTCCAAAGAGGGGTGAGCATAACCTGTGGGACCAGGTGACTCCCCATTTAGACAAAGGCAATTTCTCAGAGAAGGAGTAGCTGTGAGTTATTAATAGGGGATTTGGCAGGGATACTAACAAACCTACTATAACATATGATACAGAAACAGAAACATGTGCCTTCCTTAGAATTTTAGGGGAATTCTTCCAAAGTTGAGTGAGAGTATGCTCAAAGAAAGGTTAAATTGATATTATAACCTGATAAACATCTTACTCACTTTAGACTAACACTTGAAGATTAATATGAAGCAGGTAAATATGATTTATAAAGTATGTACTAGTTGGATCAATCAGTGTTACTAATAATTCATTTATTTTCTAGTTTTAATAAATATTTTTGTTTTTTCATATATAAAATTTATACTAATGTACTTCCCTGGTGGCTCAGACATTAAAGAGTCTGCCTGCAATGCAGGAGACTCCAGTTCGACCGCTAGGTCAGGAAGATCCCCTGGAGAAGGAAATGGCAATCCACCCCAGTACTCTTGCCTGGAAAATCCCATGAATGGAGGAGCCTGGCAGGCTACAGTCCACAGGGTCGCAAAGAGTCGGACAAGAATGAGCAACTTCACTCTCACTCACTGACACCAAAAATTATTCAGTCAACAAAAGTTTATTGAGTACTTATTATTTGACAAACACTGCTTAAGAGCTGGATTCTTAATCATTTAGAAAATATTTTGACATCTAGTATTTATTTCTATGCATTATAGAAATTAGGTTATTTCAAAAATAATTTGTCACATTTAAAAAATTTTTACTTTATTTTGAAACTTTTATCTTTCAATATATAGTGATCTCTTTTAGGTCTATCAGAGTATAGATAGGTATCAAACCCACAGGTATAAGTAATTTCATCTCTCTTAAAGCACTTTGCACCTAAGTTCTCCAAATATGAATGAGGTGCTTATTAGATGAACAATGCCACTCACCATTGCAACGAAAAGAATAAAATACTTGGGACTATATCTACCTAAAGAAATAAAAGACCTATATATAGACAACTATAAAACACTGGTGAAAGAAATCAAAGAGGACACAAATAGATGGAGAAATATACCGTGTTCATGGATTGGAAGAATCAACATTGTGAAAATGAGTATACTACCCAAAGCAATCTATAGATTCAAGGCAATCCTTATCAAGCTACCAGTGATATTTTTCACAGAACTAGAACAAATAATTTCACAGTTTGTATGGAAATACAAAAAACCTTGAATAGCCAAAGCAATCTTGAGAAAGAAGAATGGAACTGGAGGAATCAACCTGCCTGACTTCAGGCTCTAATACAAAGCCACAGTCATCAAGACAGTATGGTACTGGCACAAAGACAGAAATATAGATCAGTGGAAAAAAATAGAAAGCCCAGAGATAAATTCACATACCTATGGACAACTTATCTTCGACAAAGGAGGCAAGAATATACAATGGAAAAAAGACAACCTCTTTAACAAGTGGTGCTGGGAAAACTGGTCAACCACCTGTGAAAGAATGAAACTAGAACACTTTCTAACACCATACACAAAAATAAACTCAAAATGGATTAAAGATCTAAATGTAAGACCAGAAACTATAAAACTCCTAGAGGAGAACATAGGCAAAACACTCTCCGACATAAATCACAGCAAGGTCCTCTATGACCCACCTCCCAGAATATTGGAAATAAAAGCAAAAATAAACAAATGGGACCTAATTAAACTTAAAAGATTTTTCACAACAAAGGAAACTATAAGCAAGGTGAAAAGACAGCCTTTAGAATGGGAGAAAATAATAGCAAATGAAGCAATAGACAAATAATTAATCTCAAAAATATACAAACAACTCCTGCAGCTCAATTCCAGAAAAATAAATGACCCAATCAAAAAATGGGCCAAAGAACTAAACAGACATTTCTCTGAAGAAGACGTACAGATGGTTAACAAACACATGAAAAGATGCTCAACATCACTCATTATTAGAGAAATGAAAATCAAAACCACAATGAGGTACCATTTCATGCCAGTCAGAATGGCTGCTTTGCAAAAGTATACAAGCAATAAATGTTGGAGAGTGTGTGGAGAAAAGGGAACCCTCTTACACTGTTGGTGGGAGTGCAAACTAATACAGCCGCTATGGAGAGCAGTGTGGAGATTCCTTAAAAAACTGGAAATAGAACTGCCATATGACCCAGAAATCCCACTGCTGGGCATACACACTGAGGAAACCAGATCTGAAAGAGACACGTGCACCCCAATGTTCATCACAGTACTGTTTATAATTGCCAGGACATGGAAGCAACCTAGATGCCCACCAGCAGATGAATGGATAAGAAAGCTGTGGTACATATTCACAGTGGAATATTACTCAGCCATTAAAAAGAATACATTTGAATCAGTTCTAATGAGGTGGATGAAACTGGAGCCCATTATACAGAGTGGAGTAAGCCAGAAAGAAAAACACCAATACAGTATACTAAGGTATATATATGGAATTTAGAAAGATGGTAATGATAACCCTATATGCAAGACAGAAAGAGTCACAGATGTATAGAACAGACTTTTGGACTCTGCAGGAGAAGGCAAGGGTTGGATGATCTGAGAGAATAGCGTTGAAACATGTATATTATCAATTATGAAACAGATCACCAGTCCGGGTTTGATGCATGAGACAAGTTCTCAGGGCTGGTGCACTAGGATGACCCAGAGGGAAGGGATGGGGAGAGAAGTGGGAGGGGGGAATTGGGATGGGGAACACATGTAAATCCATGGCTGATCAATGTCAATGTATGGCAAAAACCACTACAATATTGTAAAGTAATTAGCCTCCAACTAATATAAATAAATGAAAAAAGAGAGAGAGAGGAAAAAAAAATATAAACGTTTTCAGCATTATGGGGAAAAACTAGCAATAATTCAGTCTTTTTCTCAAACAGGGGTTGTGATCTAATTATCTTATGGAAATTTTACATAATCCATGTAAAAGAGATTTAGGGGAAAATAAGCACTTTCTGGGAAAGGTGCATCTGTGTATGTATGTTAAAACTCAAAACAGAGTGCCATGAGTAAGGTATCTTATACAAGCCTTAGGCCACAATGGGCTCATTGTTCACGGATAGAGTATAGAAATATCTGATAGAACATCACCAAATTACCTGAAAGCTATAACATTTAACTATTTGCTTTTGGGTTGAGAAAAACAGTACACAACTCTCTCTTTGTTCTTTTCCCCAGAAGCTTGCATGATGTTGTTCCATTTTCAAACAATGTACATAGGTCAGACCACGAAGAAAGTAGCCCTCAGTTGAAAGAGAAGCTGAATAAAGAAGTAGTTATAATTATACATGATGACTGAAGCCAGGCTGCAAAAAAAAAAACTATGCAGTAAATATGTGTTTTAATTACATGACCCAATATAATAACCATAAATTCAATTTCATATATTTTGTATTAAGTATGTTGGTGAAGGGGTTTTGATAGTGTTCTATAGTGTGAGGAGGGGTGACAGCATGTCTGAGGAAAGTTGATGTAGAATGCCAAAGAGAAATGGGCTGTGAAAAAATAAAAGAGCCTTTAATTAGGTACTGAGGTCTAAATGGCATCAGTACTGACAGAATCTTGTCATAGAAAGGTTTCAGTGGGACTGACAGCAAGGCAAGAAGTGATGGCTTAAGCACATTTTGGTCTCTGGTGAAGCTGCTATTATAGTGGGGTTTTATTATTTTATTGGGTGTTTGATCATCTCATTTCTATTATATATTTCTTCTTAACCAGATCATGTATTTATCTATTCATGTATTATGCATATTCTAATTCTTATGTTTAAATATATGTTAGAGAGGACAAATAGTTAGAATTTATATAGCCATATTTCATATATAAATAGTCCATCAATGCTTGTATTTGCTGGGAAAAAAATAAGCCTCATCTATGGACTTCTAGCTCTCCAAGTTCTAGGCCACTCAGTGCCATGTATCAGGACTCCAGGAATTTGATCTGACACTGTGGCAGCAGAGATGTTGAGGAACTGACGATACCCTTTGGATCACTACACAGAACTAGTATGGCAACATTACAAGTGAGGCCTGTGATGAGATTTACAAGCAAAGAGGTTTGGAATTCAAGGTCCAAAGCCAGTTCCATCCAATGAGTTGTGACTGTGTAGAGCAAGCAGACTGTGGATCAGACCACCTGGGAGAAAATGCCAGGTACATGGGCAGGAGGGGACACAGCAGGAAAGCTTTGCTCCCTCCCACCCTAACAAGGGCTAGTCCAACTACAGAATCTGCCTATATGTGCTCTCACCCGCTGCTTGTGGAGTGGGGAGTCGGCCTTTAGACAGATGTCTGCCACCCTCCCCCCACCTCCCGACTAGCCAGCATTTGAAATGAAGCAAACCTTCCTTTCCACCAACCTGGCCTGTTTACTGACTTTTGAGCAACGACCCCCACACATACCTTTTGGTAACAGAAGGAATAGGGTTTCAGTCCTAGCTCTGAATCAGAGAAGACTCCATACACAGGGTAGAAAGAGAGAGGGATATTCCTTCCAGAGTTTCCACAAAGTGGTGTGGAAACTATTCGGCAAAGAGTTCCTCAAGCTTCATTCCAGGGATTCTCATTTTGTAGGTCAGAACCAACATTTTAAACAAAGAGATTTGGGTGCTAGTGGCTAAGCTAAGTACCATACCTTGAAGCTACTTATGACTTTATTCTCCATATCAAGAGCAGTATTCAATGTATAGAGTTAAAGACATGCAATGAAATGTTACAAAGTCCTGTTGAAATTCGTCCTTAAAATTTTATTCTTTTTTAGCATAAGCTTGGATTTGTAAACAAAACCTTCATATCAGAACATATTTTCTATTTGACTCAAGTGCATGAGGGAACCACTGCTTTTAAATTTCATTACACAGAAATGCCTAACCACAAGCACTAAGGGATACAGGAAGAAAGGGACTGGATGCTGCTTAGTTTTCTACAAACATACACAAAACCTCTAAAATGACTTTCTGATGGTAGAATAAAGCTTTGTTGCACTTCTCCAGTGTCAAAGAAAACAAATCAATGTGAATTTCTGTCTTTACTGCTTTTCTCAAATGAAGGAAGAATAGTAAAGCTAAGACCAGGAAATATAACTAATACACTGCCTTCCCACTCTCCATGCTACCTCACTAATAAAAATTTTCTTCAGCTGATGAGGAAGTTAATTACAGAGCCAGGAATCCAAACTGAGTCTATATTTGGGAAGAAAAACTTAAGACTATATTTTTTAGAGCAGGGATTCTCCAAGAGTGATCCAAACCAGCAACATCATTGCCTGCAGTGTAGTCAGAGGCTCTGGGTGAAGTCCAGAAATCTGCCTGAAAAAGCTCCAATAAGTTTACAACCCAGTAAATCCAATGCTATTACAACTAGTAGAGTATGAGTCCATAAAGGAGGCAGGGTGGAGATATTTCAAACAAAGAAGCAGGGGTGAAAATTAAATGTTTACTTTTGAAGGCATGAAATGAGAGATACAAAAGTAAATAAATACATGCTAGTGACAGAAAACAAGATCAATACAAAATTGCTGTCTATATACTTTCTTCAAAGTTTGTTTTCAAAGAGCTTCTAACCAAATTAATGTTGGTATTCTGTTAGTATTTTAATGAAAATGAAGTCAATCTATATTACAAAATTTAAAAAGTATGTCCTGTATCTCAAATATATGATAGCAAACCACATTTTCTGGTAATCCCTCAGAGTTCCTTCTTTTCTTATTTTCAAAATCATATTTATACTTACTTATCAAATTAGCATGATCAGAAATGAAACAGCCTCTATTGCTCTTATTTAGGGATCCTTCCCTTTCCCCCTCTCCCCACACTTCTTTATCTCACAATTAGCATGCGCTGCAATTTCTTCCACCAATTATTGTGTCAAAATGGTTGTTTTTCACAGAAGCATATTTCCCCTATAGTTATAATGCTTGAATTTCATGATATTACTTAGATGTACATCCATGATTAGATTGTTTCAGTTCCTCCTGCTGGTCTCCTCGCAAATAACCTCTTCAATAGTTTTCTATGTTGTGCAATTCCCTGTGACTAAAATGTGTCTTCTCTCTTTCTCTCTCTCTCTCACTTTTTTTTTTTTTTGCGGGGATGGGAAGGGGAGTAAGAATTTGTTAAGAAGTGTGACTGTGATATGCTTCCAGATACATTTTAGTCTGAGTGTATGTTCAAGCTAATATTTAAAATTTTAGACTTTAGGTTTCTTTCTGTTTCCATGTATGTATGTAGGCATGTATGAAAATATCTATTTATCATTTATCATCTCTATATCCACATACAGGTAATTAGCAATTCAAATTATTGTTGTTGCTGCTCAATCCCTCAGTTGTGTCTTTGCAACCTCATGGACTACAGCATGCCAGGCTTTCCTGTCCTTCACCATCTCCTGGAGTTTGATCAAACTCATGTCCATTGAGTCAGTGATGTCATCTAACCATCTCATCCTCTGTCATCCCCTTCTCCTCCTGCCTTCAATCTCTCCCAGCATCAGGGTCTTTACCAATGAGTCTGCTCTTCGCATCAGGTGGCCAAAGTATTGGAGCTTTAGCTTCAGCATCAGTCCTCCCAATGAATATTCAAGATTGATTTCCTTTGGGATTGACTGGTTTGATTTCCTTAGAGTCTAAGGGACTCTCCAGAGTCTTCTATAGCACCACAGTTTGAAGACATCCATTCTTTGGTTCTCAGCCTTTTTTGTTGTCCAGCTCTCACATCCATACATGACTACTGAAAAAACTATAGTTTTTATTATTTAGACCTTTCTATTGTTTTCCAAGTGCAAATTCACGTACCTTATGCACAGTGAGGCCAAACAACCAAAACATTAGATTTTAGAGCAGAGAAAGCTTTACTGCAGAGCCAAGCAAGGAAAACAGGTGGCTTATGCTCCAAAAATTCCCAAAAAGGTTTCAACAAAACATTTTTAAACCAAGGTGAAAGAGGATGTTATAGGTATGTGATCAGCTCATGCACAGTTCTCTGATTAGTTGATGCTGCGGTAACTGGAAGCTAATGTTATCAATCCTTAGGTGCAAAAGGTCTGGGAGCTACTGATCATAATCAAGTAGTTAATTCAGTGATGGTTTCAGCATCTTAAAAATTCAGAAAATGTGCATGAGATATTATTATTTGAGTACTTTAGGAAAGAGTTCCAGCAGAAGATATGGGTGAGGGGAGTCTGTCCCAGGAAGGTCCCATATGGTCCTGCTAGGCTATACTATATCCTCATTATTAAACTGAACCTTTCTCCTGCTAAACTTTGAAAATCATGACATCAGACAATGAGCCAGTTTTCACAGAAACTGCTCAAAGATTTCATCAGCAAAAAGGAACAAAGACACTGACAGCAGGAAGGGGACATGCAGCTCAGGAAGATGGAAGATAAATCTTATGTTTCTTCACAGATAGGGTTTAAAAGAAATGAGACACAGGATATAAGGGAAAGTTAGAGAAGCAAAGTCCTTGAATAGCCAGGAAGGTACGAGAAGAATTCAAGAGAGATTTTCTGAAGAGTGGAACCAGTTCATGTATTGTATCAAGAAAAGAAGGTGGGACTTATTGAGACAGGTGAGGACTAGATTGTGGTATTAGAGATATGAAGATAAAATAGTTTTCTTCTGATTACTTCTATTTTATCAGTAAAATAAGAGGTAACCAGACAAGCAGTTGAGTGATTCAAGGAAGGGGTATTGAAAATGACCAAGAAAAAATGTAAATTATCTGATGGGGGAGTATAGCACGGCTTCCTGGTAACAAGGAGACCTGTCATCACTGATTGACCTCAGACTGACCAGAAGCTTTCTTTTGGCCATACTACTGCTCCCCTGGAGGGAAGAGGAGTTGAATTAAATCAGAGTTGGGGTTGGGACAGGAGAGTAAGAACAGACAAGGAAGTCAGGAATAGGCAAGTCCTGATTATAGCAATGTACCATGGAATCAAGCTATAGGAAGTAGGAAGTGAAATTAACAGAAGCCCAATAGAGAAAAAGTAGTAAGCATAAGAAGAAAAAGGTATCCTTGGTTTTGAATTATTTATAGTTACATGGAGAGTACTTGTGAAATGTGGAGAGATATAAGGTGGTAGTCAGAGGAATTCAACACTTGAGAGTAGAACTGTGGATGAGGGCTGAGGAGGTGAGAAGGAGGAGGCCACTCTGGGAGTGGAGAACTCAAGTAACAGAGAGGGTGGAGCACATTCTAACAGCTTCATCTGTTGCTCTAGAGACTTAACAATCTCTTTTTTCCAAATGAAACCTCTTCTCTGTTCTTCTAGCACTGTGGGCCTCTGAGACCTGGCTGTGAACCTCACTCATTGGTTTTGGCTGCCAGCCCTGAATGTCTCAGTGGAATGATCATTTTGCTCCTGTTGGTGGTCTTTTTGGGCAAGCACCCTAAATCCTAAGCTAACTCCAGGATCATTCTCTGGGTCATTCAAGAACTTTTCAATCCTGTCAGAATAGCCTTGGAATCTGCCATTGCTCACTAATTATAAATGATCCCTCTACAAAAGTGCCAGGCCATACAGGAGCCCCAAGATCAATGGAGCTCTACATACCCTGCAGAGGAAACTCTTCTATCTCGAGCATTTTCTCCTCCCCTACCCCCCACCCCCATCTAACACAGCTTCCTGAGAAGCCTCCAGGACCTGGGTCTCTAGGCTTACTTCATGGGATATTAATGAAGAAGAAAAGAAACTTAGATAATCCTTTAGTCTTTTATAAAATGTTGCTTTGAAGATCATCTTTTACAAAAAAAGGTAAAAAAGTTATACTTGAGAGAAGGCTGATTTATGGGATTCTTTGTCATCTGAGAAATCACTCGCACATTTTCCTACTTCCATTAACCTTGAAGCTAAGTCTTAGAGATAAAGAAGTAAATAGAAATTGAGGGATAAATTAAAACCCATTGGACAACATTTTCAAAACACTACCCTGTTTTATTAATTTTGAGACACCTTGCCATATTGCAAAGTGAACCAATGTCAAAATACATGAGTGTTAGCTGGACTCGGAGAGTGACTTTCTGTGTGGCCTTGAGTAACTCACTTCATTTCTCCTGGGTGCAGGTTCCTCATCTGGAAAATGAGAGTGTTGGCTTAGGTGAACTCTAAGGGCCCTTCTAGATGCTGCAGTACGGACCCTTAAATGAGGCTCAAAGGCAAAGGTAATATCATGATCTATTGATGTCAGTTTTTAAAAATATTTTCACTAATCTTAGCTTTTCTGTTATTCAAGGTCATTGGACAAAGATCACAGTGTGCATAAGAGTTTGATGTTTCAGTTACTCCAAAAAGAAGTCATAGATACATATCTCATTGACATTACTGATTCTGGAATAATATAGGCAAAAGCAAAATATGACTTGAATTTTTCAATGAAAGATTGATGAACTAGCCTTTATTTATGCCCTCTTGCTAATGGACACTAAGTTGAATGAATCAAACAAAATGAGCAGAAAAAAGGTAAAAGATTTGGAGAGATCTTCCTACTAGTTCTTAATTTTTCTCCTTCATTACTGCATGATGCCAGAGTGGAAACTAGCTTTTTTTTTTTTTTTATTCTTTGCAAAACAATGAAATGAACTTCCTCCATGCATCTAATTGTGCACTGACCCCATTTGCTGCATTAACAAAATCTTCAAAAAGGCAATTATCTGTATGTCTGTTTACTGCAGCATATGGAAAATAATTATCCATGATCAATGACACAAAGGAGAAACTGAGATCCCAAAATACAACACCTGAGTTCCATTATCCTCTGCCAATAGTAACTGTGTATTTAGGCAAGTCACTATTAACTATAGACCTTGAATTCCTCCTGTGAGATCAACAAAGTTCTGACTAGAGTTCTTTCCCATGTTATTTGTTGTAGCAGCTCTAGCAGACTAATACAACACCAAAGTCCTAGGTGGATGCAGCTGGTATACCATTTCTGAGGTCACTAAGGATTTGTTTCTCTTATTTTCAGCAGAGTTTGTTTTGCTTATATCTGAATTAGTAATTAAACTTCATGAAAAGGAAGAGGGTAACTTAAGCTTTTCTTTAAGAAGAATTTGACCTGAAAGAAGAAAAACAGTCCATTCCATTCCTGCCAAAAAAACTATTGGTGATAAGGAAGGAAGGACAATTAAGAATGGGTGTGGTGAGATATGAACTCAAATTTTCTGCTTAGGAGTTTTGAGATGAAAAGTGGGAAGAGATGTATTACTGTCGAAGGGACAAGCCCTAAGACTGAGGAGATTATAACTAAATTAATTTTAGGAACTCTAAGAGGAAACACCAGATAGTATATCCAGAGCCAACATGAGACATTCCTAACAACATCATGAGGATGAAATTGTGTGGACAGGGAGTAATCAACTAATATGCAACCTTGTTCTGCCCAGCTCCCATGTGGTGTGGACACTAAATTGTAAGACAATGGGACCATTTTTAGGGGTGAGGTGGTGAGGAGAATGCTCAGGGAGACAAGGTGGGAACAGGGGTGGATGTCCCTGCTGCCACTGAGTGATCTCGTCTCTGGCATCAAGGAATATTATAGAACATCTGAGGACCAAAGTCTAGATTAGCTGGGAACAATTGCCAGTCCCTACTGGAACAAGAATGACAGAGCCAAAATTTGTCATGTTTTGGACTCTCCAAAGCAAAGGACACATAGAAGTTGAGGTTTTCTCCACTAAGGCTATGTGGCTTTATACACATCTTCCCAGACTCTACCAGGAAAAGGATTGAGGCAGAGCTGTGAAAAATGTAGAAGCCATCCTGAAGTTGCTTTGCCTGATGAGACTCCTAAAATCATAGGGTGGTGCTAAAATATGCAGATTCAAATAAACATTATCCCCTGCCCTACTTCTCCATATGAATGGGCTGAGGAGGAACACCATTGCAGTTTTAGAGAAATTAAGGTGATGTATAGTCCTTCACTCTTCAGAGTCATAGTGTGTTGCTAGCAGACATGTACCTATGTCATCCCAGCACATCCATCCATCCATTCAGGCTGCTTCATCATCCAGGCTGCTCCTAACAGCACTTGGGGTCTCCTTTGTTTACACCTCTATTACATGTTAGGGAAAGAGAAAAGAAAAGTTGGAGTATGATGCCCATTTTTCAATAGGAGCACAGAAACTTGCTGAGTTTCTATGATCTACTCATGGTGGTAAGTAGTAAGTTTGCAGTGTATGTCCATATGGTGAGAATATCTATAGCAGCACTGAGCACAGTTCCTAGTCTAGAGCAAATCCTTGGTACATGTGAGCTTCATCCAACTTCACCCCTCCAGTTTGAGCAATGCCATTTTGGTGACAAGTTAATACCATTGTAATAAGTAAAAGCCTCCCAGACCTGGTTGTGGGCACAGGTTAAGTCCCTGATATAAGAAAGAGGCTTCCCTGGTGGCTCAGATAGTAGAGAGTTCACCTGCAATGCAGGAGACCCAGATTCGATCCCTGGGTTGGGAAATTCCCTGGAAAAGAGAATGGTAACCCACTCCAGTATTCTTACCTGGAGAATTCCATGGACAGAGGAGCCTGGCAGGCTACAGTTCATGGAGTCTCAAAGAGTCAGACACGACTGAGCAACTAACACACACAGACACACATGTAAGAAAAATAGTGATCCTCCAATTTTCCACTTTATGGAGATGCTATAGAAACAAAAGTATAAGCTCAATAATGTTAAAGTATTTAAATAGAAAACATTACATAAATATTATTAATTATCAAGCTTTAATCATTTTACTTATAAACAGTTTTATTACATCATACATAAAACTAGATTTTGATATGTTCTTTTTCACTTAATATAGAGCATACTGGCAGTTTAGATAAGATTCTTCCCTTCATTCATATTTTGGCCAAGGTAAAGTTTATACTTGCAAATATTAAATAGTTGGCTATGTGTACATGTAATTTTAAAGCCCCTTAGAATGTTCTGTTTCTCCCCAAAGGTTTATATCCATTGATGCCTGATGCTCCTACTATTAAAATTTTCCCTTTTGTGACAAATTCTTATGTGAGATACCTTGATGTTATTGTTGCTCAGTCACTAAGTTTGTGTCAGACTCTTTGCAACCCCATCAACTGCAGCATGCCAGACTCCTCTGTCCTCCACCATCTCCTGGAGTTTGCTCAAATTCATGTCCATTGAATGAGATACCTAGAGTAGTCAAATTTATGGACAGAAAGTAGATGCTTGCTAGAGGCTAAAAAAGAAGAGAAAATAGGAAGTTACAGTTTAATGTGTACTGAATTTCAGTTTTGAAAAAGGAAAAGACTTCCAGAGGTGGATAGTAGTAATGTTTGTACAACAATGTGAATGTACTTAATACCACTGAGCTATACACTTGAAAACATTCAAGATGGCAAGAAAAAAAAAAAATCCAAATTGCTAAGGAGATTGCAAAACTGTCATGATTTGAGTATAACACAGTATTGTACACAGAAAACCTAGACTCCAAAAAGCAGTTAGAACAAATAAACAAATTCATTAATGCTTCAGAATACAAAATCAATACACAAAAAAATCTGTTGTTCTATAAATTAATAATGAGCTATCAAAAATAGAAATTAGTAAAATAACCCCATTTACAATTGCATCAAAATGAATAAAATGCCTTGGGATAAATTTAATCAAGGATGTGAAAGACCTATGCACAGAAAACTAGAAGACATTGATTAATGAAATTGAAGAAGACTCAAACAAATGGAAAGACATCTAGTGCTCATGGATTGGAGGAATTGACACCGTTAAAATGTCCACACTACCTAAAGCAATCTACAGATTCAATGCAATCCATATTAAAAATGTAACAGACATTTTGAAATATAAATAGAACAAATATTTATTTTGCATGTTTCAAATAAATAGAATACATAATCCTAAAGTTTGTATGGAACAAAGGAAGACCCCACATAACTAATGCAATCTTTTTTTTTTTTTAATTTTTTAGGTTTTATTTATTTATTTATTTATTTTCCATTTATTTTTATTAGTTGGAGGCTAATTACTTTACAACATTGCAGTGGTTTTTGTCATACATTGAAATGAATTAACCATGGATTTACATGTATTCCCCATCCCAGTCCCCCCTCCCACCTCCCTCTCCACCCCATCCCTCTGGATCTTCCCAGATAGGATAAGTGAGTTAGAAGATAAAATGGTGGAAATAAATGAAGCAGAGAGGAAAAAAGAAAAAAGAATCAAAAGAAATGAGGACAACCTCAGGGACCTCTGGGACAATGTGAAACGCCCCAACTTTCGAATCATAGGAGTCCCAGAAGAAGAAGACAAAAAGAAAGGTAATGCAATCTTGAGAAAAAAGAAAGCTGGAGGCATCATGTGCCCTGATTTCAAACTATATTACAAAATTATAGTAATTAAAGCAGTATAACACTGGCATAAAAAGATACATATGGAACAAATAGAGAACCCAGTAATATTTCCGTGTATATATGGTCAATTAATTTCTGACAAAGGAGCCAAGAAGATAAAACAGGTAGAGAACATTCTCTTCAAAAAATGGTGTTTGGAAAACTGGACAGCCATACACAAACGAAGGGAACTGGACCACTATCTTACACATTACAAAAAATAAATAAATAAATAAATAAATAAAAATGGATTAAAGACTTGAACGTAAGACCTAAAACCATAAAAGTCCTAGAAAAAAACAGGCGGTACGTTCCTTGACATAGGTCTTGGTAATGATATTTTTTAATCTGACACTGAGAACAAAAGCAACAAAACTGCAAATAAGTGGGACTATATTATACTAAAAAGCTTCTGCACAGCAAAGGAAATTATCGACAAAATTTAAAGGCAATCTACTGAATGGGAGAAAATATTTTCAAATCATATGTCTGATAAGGAGCTTATAAACAAAATATACAAAGTTCTATAACTCAATAGCAAAAAAAAAAAAAAGAAGAAGAAAAAAACAAGCAACAACAAAAAATCTGATGGGCAGAAGATCTGATTATACTTTTTTCCAAAGAAGATAGGCAGGTGGCAATAGGTACATGAAAAGATGTTCAATATCACTAATCATCAGGGAAATGGAAATCAAAACCATAATGTTGTATCACCTCACACCTGTCATAATGATTATTATCAAAATGACAGAAAATAACAAGTGTTGGTGAGGATGTGGAGTAAAGGGAACCATTGTGAACTGTTGGTGGGAATGAAAATTGGTTCAGGCTCTATGGAAAATAGTATGGAAGTTCCTCAAAAAATTAAAAATAAAATTGCCATATGATCTATCAATTCTACTTCTGGGTATATACTCAGAGAAGATGAAAACACTAACTCAAAAAGACATATGAATCACAGTGTTTATTGCAATATTATTTATAATAGTCAAGATATGGAAACAACCTAAGTATACATTAATGAATAAATAAAAATTAGTGATATATATGTATATGTGGATATGTGTGTGTATATATATAGATAGATAGATATGTGTGTATATATATACACACATAATATAATTCAACCATGAAAAGAGTGAAATCTTGCCATTTGTGATAAAGTTAATGGATCTCAAGGGAATTATGCTAAATGAAATAATTCATACAGTGGAACACAAATACTGTATGGTCTTTCTTAATAAGGAATCTGTAAAATAAAAAACAAAAAACACAAAAAACAAAATCTCATCGATAGTGAGAACAGATTGGTGGTTGCCAGAGGCAGGAGGATGGGATACTGGGTGAGAGAAATGGGTAAAGAGACGATATACAAGAACCAACTCTGCATAACCACTCCGTTTGAGTATATTTTATTTTCTCTGGTAACATGAGACTTTAATAGTGCTCCAAAATGCTCTAATAAAAATATTTTTAATATTAACAGTATTATAAAAGAAATACCTGATTACCATAGAAAATATAAAACAAAAAATGAGCAAAAGTAAAATCAGTTAATCAGTTATGAATTTATACTGAATTAGAACCCTATCAGTATTTAAAAATACATGTTATTTATTAAAAATGTACTACATTTATAAAAAAGGAGAAAAAGGAATAATTGAAAATTCATACATCCATAATCAAGAGAAAGAAAAGTGGTTGCCAGGGGCTGGGAGACTGGGGACATGGGAAGAGATTGGTAAAAGGGTAAAACCTTTCAGCTGTAAGACATATAAGGACTGAGGACTTAAGGTTAAACATGATGAATATAGCTGAAAACACTGTACTGAGTAATTGACATTTGCTAAGAGACTAATAAACGTTCTCACTAAAATTTATTTATACACACACACGTGTGTGTATGTTTGACAAGTAGGGTTGTGAGATATTTAAGGTGTGCATCATGTAGATGTGATGCATGTATGCAATGTGAAAGGATTTCTCACATATGTGCTAATTAAGTAGATGAGAGGAATCCTTTCAAAATGAATTGACATATGCATAGGGTCATTACAAAGTATACTTTGAATGTCTTACAATTTTATTTGTCAGTTAAAAAAATGCTTAAGACAGTAACTTTTATGTTATGCATATTTTGTCACAAATAAACATTTAAAAAAATTTCCTTTTGCTTTTTTTCCCCTTGGACTCTTGCAGCAGTGCCTTCTCATTCATCACAGTCCACATGACTGAATGATTCAAACCTTGCACTGGGTCTGAAGAACCCAGAAGGTGATTATTATATTACGGGGGTGGGGGGCTGGAGAAAGAGGTAGATGGGAAAGACTTGAGGAAGGAGGAGAAAGAAGACTGGAGATGGTCACACAGAGGGAGAGAGGAGATACATGTGGAAAGCTCATGGCTGCTCTGATATTGTTACATTCCCTCAGGAAATACTTATTACCCATTTCACTTGTGCTGGGTACTTTCCTAGGTGCTGGAGAAACACAAGTAAAGCAAAAGTAAATTCTTGCCTGGAGGAGCTTAGATTCTACCAAGAGGAGACTCACAGAAGCAAATGAGCAAGGTAGTGTATTGGGGGTGACGTGAGAAGAAAAAGAGAGAGATAAGAAAGGTAGGTAGTGAGCCCAGTCTGTGACCAATGCAATCCCAGATAGAGCGGTCAGAGTAAGCCTCCTGAGAAGGCAACACTTAACGTGAAGAATTCAGGAGAGTTTTCTGATATTAGGTATGTTTCCTTATGTTAGGTAAGTTACTAAAATTAGGAGAATTGTCCAGGGATGAGGTTTATCTTTTTTGTATCAGAGACTAACCCTGGTATTTATTTAAAACAGCAGTAATATTGCTACTCATTATTTATCCTGGGGAACCAGCAAGCTTTTTCACAAAGGGATGTCAGTACATCAGGTGTGTTCGCCCAGAGCCCATGAGCAGGGATGAGGTATTGGACTTCCAGGTCTTTCCCTCTAGAGCTGAAACACTAAGTCAGCCAAGGGAAAAAGGCTGACCAGCCACACTGCCTCTGCTTTGTGAAACGTTTTTGTCTGATTTTTTTTTTTTTAATTAAAAAAAAAAAAAAAGCAAAGACGAATAATTGGGTGTCTGGCTGGCTAGGGTTCTGACACGCTTGTCTGAGGCAGTTCTTTTCCTGCAGACATACACTACGTGCAATTTCGTCCAGCCAAAACTGCCACGGGAACCCAGCTGGGGAGCACTGCAGATGCAGGGCCCCAGCAAAGGGCAGGACAGCTTTGGAGGGTGGCAGCGGGTGCTGGCGAGTTCTGCTGCAGGCGCAGGCGTCCATCGTGGTGTCTGTCATAACCCCAAGCCTGGCGGACTGCAGGGAGCACAGAGAGCAGGGAAGGGGGCCCAGCATGGGCAGCAGCAGAGATGCGCCGCCTCCTGGCCAGGGGCTCCCGGAAGAGGCACTCTTTCCACCGGCTTGTGCCCATACTGGGTGCCTCATTACTAGCCACTAACAAACGAGAAATCAATATCCACATCAGCTTCATGCCACTGGAGTTCTGGAAAGCAATTTAGTTCCAGGAAATCTAAATGGTTTTGTGGCTGTGAATGCCAGTTACAGAGTCATTGTGCAAAAAACTGAGAGTGCAGGGGGCGGATACTGATCAAATAAAGTCCAGGGGAATGAGACTACCCACTAAAGCAAATGCCAGCTTTATGTTAGTGTGCAAATGCGGGTCCCGAGCCTGCTCCATGGTGAAATTCAAGAGGGCTGCACTGAGACTTGGATTTAGACGGGAAGTTAGGCTAGGACCCAGGACAAGAGGGGTGTCTATGCTCACTGAGGTGTAGTGAGGACAGTGAGGATTCTAGAAAAGGGTAGAGAACGGAGGTTGAGGGGGCAAAAATGAGAGAATAGAGAGAGTGAGAGAGAGATTTTTACACCTTCAAAATTAGGAAGAAATCATAAGTGACACTCCCCACATTGTTAATAATGGTGCATTTCAATGCAGGGGAGATTAAATGGACTGAAGGAAATTTTTTTTTTTTTCATTTCTTACTTTATACAGTTTTAAAGGTAGCAGGAATATGGTTAATTTTTGTTCAGTGTTTTTCAAAGAAAGCAATACATATACAAACACATAGTAATAGTAGTGCTAATTGCTCAGTCATGTCTGACTCTTTGCGACCCCATGGACTGTAGCTTGCTAGGCTCTTCTGTACATAGGATTCTCCAGGCAAGAGTACTGGAGTGGGTAGCCATTCCCTTCTCTAGGGGATCTTCCTAACCCAGGGATTGAACTCAGGTCTCCCAAATTGTAGTCAGATTCTTTACCGTCTGAGCCACCAGGGAACCCTGTATAAACACATACACACATACAAACATATATACATACCTACATCTTCCTGACATTGAGTAGTGTGTGAATTATATTCCTAAAATTTTAGCTAAAGGAAACATCATGTGGGAGCCAAATGGAGTTACCCAGTGGACACACTGCTCCATAAACACACCTAGTGTGTGCTTATTTCAGTGCAAGACCCTTCCTGAAGCAAAGACGATAAAGAAGAAAATCCTTGCTCTTGTAGTTTCTTTATAAAAGGTCCACATAGCACATAGCATAACCAATATCATGTTAGTAACTTGAAATTGGTCATAATGGGGATGTTTATACCATGGAAATTGGCAAATGCTACAAGTCAGGACTTGAGCTATTTTGTTAGTTGCCGAGACACAAGTTACAGAAAGTGATAATAAAACAGAATCAACTTAAAAGTATGTCACATCTGTAGCCATCACACTATGAACAGCAAAAAGGAAAAAAAAAAAAAAATTGAGGAAACACTTCCAGTATCTGAAAACAATTATCTGAGTGAGGATCACTCACAATTCACTGAAAAATCTGTGCACATACCACATGCATCTTAGTTGTTTCACCACTGTCCAACTTAATTGTTACTATAAAACAAGGGTGGCAAACTACAACCTCTAGGCCAAATCCAGGTTGCCACATTTTTTGGTACAGCGTAGGAACAATAATGGTTTCTATATTTTAAGTGGTTAAAAACAAAGAATAAAAAAGGAATATTCCATGGCACATGAAAATTTAGGAAGTTGGAAACATCCTTACATGAGGTCTTATTGGAACACCACTGTGTTCATTCATTTAAGTATTGTCTATGACTGCTTTTACATTCCAGTTACAGACTTGAACAATTGTGACAGGAAATGTGCTCTGCATAGCTTAACATACTTACTGTTAGTCTTTCACAGTGAAAGTTTTCCAACCACCGCTATAAAATGAAAATATCAACCAAAATGCATGTGAAAACTACATTTAGAGAGTTAGTTCTTAAACATTTACTGGGACATCACTGGGCCAGATAGTCAGTAATCTGAGGGTGGTAATGTAACGAAAAGTGGGGTCTGGTTTCTCCTTGTTTAAAAGCCAATAAAGAGGTCAGGCTGCTTTATCTTGGATGCTGGCAACCAGGGAGTTGGGAGGATAGACTCCTTTCCAAAGGCTGACTCCCCACCACTGACAGTCAGTGGGCAAGAGTTTTGTAGGCTGAGGGAAGTGGCTACATGCAGAAATAGCACAGTCAGCTCTGACAGCTGTGTTGAAATTGGTCATTGGTGGTCTGAACCCCATCATCTTGATTGTTAGCACAGTTAGTCTTCAGTTCCAGGGTAATTTGCTCCCATTTCCTTGAGGCCAATTCTCAGAGTTGTGGCAGCTTATGTCATGGCTACAATGTGGGCATCATGTGGTTACCTTCTTCCACCTGGTGGAGGTTTCAGAAACTCTAGGACAGCTCACAGGTTGTGGAAGGCAGCTATGCTCACCACTATACCAACAAGACTGCATGTTCACAGCATGTTGTCTATAGCTCTTGGGAAGAAACTAAAATGTTTTGACAATGCTTAACGGCTAAATTATTATATTTAATTTTGTTGGGTTGTTTTCCTTTGTTTATGCATTTTTTAAACATCTCTGATTAAACTTACTCCTTGGCTAACGATTTTCCACAAGCAAAAGTCAGGCAGAAGACATGGGGAGCAAGGACCACAGGGTCTTGGTCCATTTCAGTAATACAGATCTTAAGGGGAGTGGGGAGGAGAGAAGCAGGCATGCTCATGGTCGGACTAATGGCCTCCTGGCCTTTGCTCCTATCTGATAACAGTTGGCGGTACGAGCTTCTCACCACCCGGTGCAGCTCCATTTACCTTATTCCCGAAGCAGCATATGAGGCCCATAAGGTTCAGAGGCTGAGGTATTCACTTAATTACTCAGCATCTGGGGCAAAGAGGCCTCAGTGATAGGCACTGAGCTCTTCTACCATGACTGGTAAGCACATTTGGATGGAAAGATTTGCTCCCACTTTTGTTCCGTATTCCAAACAAAGATGCTTTTTAGCTAGTGGAGGGTTTAACATCTTGCTTCCCAATGTAACGATTTTCATCACTTATGCTTCTATTGTTCTTGGATTAATACTGACCATTTTTGAACAGGCAAATGGGTAACCAATTAGCTTGAATTCTTTACAGTCAGGATTTTCTCTGTGTCTCGATACGCCTTTCTTAATCTTCCTTTTGAAACATGTTTTCTCATTTAGGCCAGAAGTAAATAGCACAAGTAACAGGGTGGTTTCTCCCCCTTCTTATTTTCTCTCTCCTTGAAAAATAATGCTGAAGGAATTGTTTTGCAGTTGAAAATTAATGTAACCTATTATGTCCAGGAAATTTCTTCAATATATTACTTGCCAAGCCCCTCGGCCGTTGTGAAGAAAATAATTTTAATTTATCTCATTTTTCACCGCTGAGTCAATGATTGTTTAACCTAAAATGCCATTGTGACTAAGTGCTCAAACCCCATGGTCCTTGGCTATTTTTCGGGGACTCAGCTATTACATCCACAAACCTGGGCTTTTGAAGCACCAAAATTGTCATATTAAAATGGTCGCTGTCAACTAGCTTTTGTTTTTATTGCTTTTAATTTCTGCTTTTCCTTTTTCTCTGCTATTTATAATGTTCTCTTTAAAAGTTCAAAAATAACATCTCTCTCTCTGGCCTCTTGGTTGTTTTCCACTAGTGAGTGTTTCTTTTCCAGCTTCTAGTATGTTTCCAAGGGACAGAGCAATGTCATCAGCTTGGGTGAATTTGACTGTTGTTGACTATGATCCCCATGTGATTCCTTGCAGTTTTACCCAATAGGACCAGGCCAGCCCAGTATCCCAAAGGACTACAGAATCATGGTGATCATAAACAAAAGTCCTTTGAACCATCTATAAGTGTTCTAGAAGATTCCACATCAAGTTAAGTTCACTGTCATTTTCAAATCTTAAGGTGCTATTACCATATACATATCTTTTCCATATGTACCTTCCTAGAGAAACCAAAATTGCAATCACCTTACATTTTGCATCAAGAATGTTTCCTTTGTGCTTTCCTGCCCATGTTATATCAGCAAGGTTAACACTCAGTCTAGACTCCCCAGAAAGCAGAGCCTGAGAACAAGGCATGTGTGTGATGATGCTATGTGGGGAGTATAGACTCAGGGAATAGAAATAGGAATTTGGGGCAAATAGAAGTAAGTCACAGATAGAAAGAGTCAAATATCAGGGCACATGACTAGCTGGCCATGGATGTTTGTAACTCTTGGTTCAGTTCTAGGAAGGTGTATTTCAGGGTCAACTCTCTGAGGTTAAAGATGAGACAGAATTTCCTACTAGTCCCTGACCTTGGTTGATTATGGTTCACCCCATGGGTTGTTAACCTAACTGTCCTAAACATCTGGGATGTACATGCCTAGCCTGCAAGTTGAGTGGCTTCTTGTAGCTTCTGACAGCATGTCCAAGGCTTGGGGTACTGGCCCGAAGTGATCAGACTGAAACAGCAAGAAGCTTCATGGAACCAAAGGAACTGGTCACGGTAGTAGATGGATAAAAAAGACCAATGAGGCTGAGAGATTCTGAAATGGTGAATTAGGGGCATCTGATAAAAGTACTTAACTTCAGGGCAGGTGTTTTAATCCACGTTTTACAAAGGAAAGACAGGGTTACAGAAGATTGAAACTGCTTGCCCGACTATGTGTCTGTCAGGGCTTCCTGGTTCCAGCCTATTCACACCCCATTAGGTTGTAATCATGTGTCAGCATCGGTACTCCATGGTGCCTGATCCCAAGCTTTTCCCTCTATCCTACAAAACATTCCAGAACCTGGAGGAAGACCTCCCTTTTTCACTCTGATGGCCAAGAGGAACTTTGTCTTCAAGTTATCCAAAACCTACATGTGTTGGCCAGGAATACATCTATGCATCTGTTATTCAAGATTCTTCTTAAACAATAGGAAGTGACAAAGTTTCTATGGTTGGTTTGGAAAGGTCATTTACTCATTGAAGTCACTGATGAGGTTATTGATAAATTGCTACTTGATCTCTGCACAATGTTTCTCATGATTCAATTAGGTTTATAAGGTTTGTAAATGGTTATTTTATTCACTGGATTTGAATATTCAATCAGTCAACTTATCAATAAGTACACTCTGTAGTGAAGGTATGCAGATGGGTGCTCTAGAAAATAAAATGGTACTAAAGCACAATCTTTCCCTTGGAGGGTTTCTAACTGAATGAGAAAACATGAAGCATAAAACTCTTACTGTCTGTAGGAGGTACACTCAATTGAGGTACAGAGCTTGAATAGAAAGTAACTGCGTCAGACTCAGAGTTGAGAAGACAGTTTGTGAAGAAGGCTATATGTAAGTTTGACCTTGAAGGATGAGCAGGGTTTCACCAGTAAGGGGATGGTGAGGGATTAATATCACCCAAAACAAGGAACTCTGAAACTGCATAAAAATACAAATATCTGTCTAATGACAGATGAAAATGTGGAATGGCTTCAGAGGTTAAAAAATATTGATAAAGGGAAAGAAATAACAAAAAAATCAAATTGGAAGGTTTTTCTGGTATCAGTCCAAGGAATGCTTAAATGCCTGCTTGTTTTTTTGTTTGTTTGTTTGCTTGTTTGTTTTCTTTTATTGCATTCTAAAGCAAAACTTGGATTTTATATCATTGAAAATGGGACAGGAATTATTCATGGCACTTTAGAATGGAAGTGGGGGAGGGTGTGAAAGATATCACCTAGGTTCTTTTTGCCTGATGCTTTTTGGCCTACAGGGATGCTGAAAGGCAAAACGCATGGGGGTGCCCCTAACAGCCTCCCAATCACTGGGAACAGCTTACTTTGGGTTCTGTGCTCATTGTCCCTAAGGCAGCACAGTGTCCCAACTCCTCCCATTAAATATGACCCTTTCTGTAGGGGTGACTTGTTGACTCTTTCCTGGGCATTAGGAATCCAAGGACCAGCATTCTTCTTAGCCATTCATGGAAAGAACCCTATTCAAGTGTAGATTTCCATGTCTGCTACAGTCCTTTCCATTCCATTATGAGAACTTCTGAGCTGCTTTACCTCTTCCCACTGCTAGGATTTCATCCCAAGTCAACCAGGTAAGTAGGTTGACCTTTCCTTATACAGAGAGTGCTATGTACAGACCATGGAGGGGTGGGGGGGTGGGGGAATGTATTGTAAAATTTTATCCTACTCTCCAGCAAATACTGTAATCTTTTAACCTCATAAAAATGACTACACCTCTAGGAACCTCAGCCAATACTAGTTTGCTATCCAGAGAAAAATCAAGCCTACTCTTCTTCATATTGCTAAGACAGAGTTCCTCTCTGTTCATATTATTGGCGTTGTCATCTCTCTTTGTGTATCTTTCAACCTTTCCAGTTTCTGTGGTTCTTCCTTTCACCTTTTGTCCACTTCACTCTCTTGAATCCTCCTTGCTTTGTAAGGAAACAATTCTGTGTTCTCAGAATCACCACAGAATGCTGCTTACTTTTACTTCTTAATTGTGATAAGATCGTCCCGACACCTTAATCTCCAAAATTCCTAGAGACTCTGTTTCATTTGTTCAAAGTTTGAGAAATGCCTCTCTGGAGAGGTCAAATCCCAAGCAGAGACTGTTGATTTTCCCCTGCATCTCAAGCACTGCAAGGCCCCGGGGCCATGTCTGGACTATACTTGTATTTTTATGTAACACAATTCCTCTTTTGAGACTCCAGCCAAATGACTATACCAACTTCAATATCGTCTGCGAAACTCAGGTATTCATCCATATTTGTGAAGACCTTGGAAACTGGTTCCAGTCTTTTTCAATGTCATATCTCTTATAAGAGTAAATGATTAAAACACCCAAGTGGTAGATACAGTGGAGACCTTTGACATCCTAGCCCTTTTTATGTCATGAACTCTGGGGCCCATCACCTGAGATACATGTCTGCCTAATCACTCCTTATAGTTGAGCAAATGTGGGTCATGCCTTTTGGCATGATACTAGCAACATATTAGTGAGAGTTAGAATTTTGGGAAGAAGTTGATTAAAAAGATTAGCAATACTTATGGTCGCCAAAAAAAGAGAAAAATATAATAAAGTAAGAGAGACTCTTCCTCTCCTGAAAGTGATGGGTAGACAAAACTAAAAGTTCCAGGTGAAAGAAGAGAGAAAAAAGCACAACCTGAAAGAACTGCTAGAACTAATTAGTGAAAGGATGCTGATCCTGTGTCTTGGGCTAGACTTGACTTGACAGTGTGAAAAGGAAGATGGCAGGAACCACTTTAGAAATGTACTTCCAGAACTACACCTGGAACATTACCATCTGAATAGCTCTGCCCCTGAGTTCTCATAGCCCAAAGCTCCAAGTGCTGTTCACAACCCTCCAACTTACCCTTTATCACTTAGCTCTCACTTTAACAGAGCTTCATCTGAATGAACCCAACCCAACCCAAAATCTCTCCCCCATCCCCATTTCCCCGACTCCCCTTGGCTTTGTTTTCTATTTCTTGCTAAACCCAGACCAACTGAGGAGAAATTTTAACCCATATATTGCCAGCTGATCAGGGGTTTCCTTTTCCTTCTGCAAAAGCAAGATCTTGGGTCAATTCAACCATCTGCCCACATTGGGACTACTGAGAGCTTCTGAAGGAAATCATGTTACTGTGCAAAAAGTTTAAGACTGTAACAAAGGCCATTTGGGAGTGTGAGTGGGGGTTATAAACAAGTTGACTACAGGTTACTCAAAGTATTTTCTGTCTCAAGAATCCAAGTTAGCCTCTCTGGGAATAAATGCAGTGGAAGCTGGAAGGCAGGAGGCGGGACCTGAAAAGTGGGAAAGAAGAGTTAAGAGTCAATAATCAACGACTCTGAGTCATAAAACCAGAAAGGCATTGAACATTTAGACGGAGCTCTGGCCCCATAAAGAAAACAAAGCCTCTTAGTAAGCATATTATCTGCAACAAAGCAAAACAAATTTTCAAACATCTTACTGAAACTGCTGGGGAGGGAATTCATGAAAAGTTTCTATTTAGCAAGGGATAGAGAATGGAAATTAATAATACAGTGCCCATTATTACTAATTTAAGATGTATAGAATGTCACTGATGTGATCTTTTATACTGCAATGAAGTTTTCCCTTTGTTTGTAGGAAGCACAGCAAGGCTGGGAAACAGAAGAGCAGGCTGGTTGAAGGCCTGGGCTTTGCAGCCAAAATGCTTGGATTTAATTCTCAGCTCAGCCACTTATTAACTGTATGAACACTGGCAGATTCTTAAATACCTCTTTACCTGTTAGGGTAACTTCTCTTTTTCACTTGAGAAGAAGAACTTCTATTGCTATTTCTGAGCATTTATATAGAGAGAGTTGACTATGAGTCATGTATGGTCCAAAGATTTCATTAACACATTGAATTCTCAGAGTGACCCTATTAATTCTATTAATAGTTTCATTATTTTAAAGATGAGGAAAGCGAGACATGAGAGATGGAATAACTTGCCCAAATCACACAGCTTGAGAGTAGCACTGTCAGATTCCAAACCCTGGCAGTGTGATTCCACTCTGCCTTCTGGTCTACCTGCATTCTTGGAGTGCAGCGTGTTAAATGAGTTTACTAGTCACTCCTGCAATTGGGCAGCAAAGTATCTGACCCTCTTTTGTCCTCTTAACACCTTCAAGAAGGTCAGTGAGAAAGAGTAAGCTGTATTTGCCACAGACTGGACTGGGACTCTAAGTGGAACCATCCTGTGATACTCTTCTGAGAAGATTATTGGGGACATGTATGAGTGAGGGGGGAGACAAGGTTGCGAAAGATGTGGTATTATTTCATGTATGATAAATACTGAACATAGTTTTCTTTGAGAAAAAGTAGCATATAGAGACTGAAGAACTTAACCAAGAGGCTAAGGGAGTAATTAGTGAGGAAAGGTTCAGAGGAGGCAGAAAATATCAATGTAAGAATATTAAAAAGTAGAGTTCATCTGTGAAGGTCTGAGAGCACCAAGGATTTGCAAAAATATAGATAAGTTTGGAGAAGAATGGAAGGTAAATGGAATTATTTCACTCCTATTGACCTTCATTACTCAGTAAATACTTGTCGAACCAATGAATAACTTGTATGTACTTGAAAGGAAAGCCTATGCCTTTTAACTTTTCAAGGATCCTGAACATAAATTTGACACTTAATTAGTATCTTTGGATAAGGCTGCTGCTGCTGCTTCCATAAATGGTCTCAAACTAAACAATTAATTTAGTTGATTCCTCTCAAAACCATACTGACCCACAATCTTTAAACACAAAATAATAGAGCTGGAAGGATCCCTAGAGACCTCCTAACAAGGTCAGCACAAAAAAAGCAGTTGAAGTGAGGTATTTTGTCTGCAGTCTGTTTTGCTTGTTCTGTAGCCTCTTGTGTTACAAGGTTTTGAAAGAGTTTCCACATTTAAAAAATAAGAGATTTCCTATGAAAATATGTACTCCCAGCATTCTTGAGATTTTGATTTTTCTTTCCCCTGGGGAAGGTGGGTCTTCATTCCTGCATGTCAGCAATTAGCTGGAGATGAGGGACCCCTGCCCTTCTAGACAGGGAGGTTAGTCAGTTCTCAGAACTCCTTTCAGATCCTGTGTGCTGCTCCCTGATCATTTCCACCTTCTGTCCCAACCCTGCAGGATGTGAGTTTGTGGCAGGAACCAGGAAACTGAGGCCTGGGCAAGTAAAGGGCTATGCCATGTAATGGACACAGTAGCTCATTACCCGATTTCCTTCTGGAATGATATCCTAGTGAGGCAATTCTGCTGGGTCTGATTGTGACGTGGGGCAAGCTATGGAATGTAAACGAATCATAATCTAAAAGGAAATCTTTGATTATACAATGCATTAGTCAGATCCACACTTAGATTACCATGATCGGTTCTGGTCATCACATTATAAAATAAAATATTGAAACACTTGACAATGCAAAGAAAAAGAGATGAGTTTGATCTTCTGCTGTGATTATATTGTATTAATGACTTCCTATCCTATTACTGGTTTCTGTAGCCTATTAGAGAAAATAAAATTTAATAATATGATGGCAAGAAAGCTGACAGGAGAAGTGTTGCTTTTCTAGAGAGTGCAAAAGGCAATAAAAAGGTCTGTTTTTGTTTTTTTTTTTTCTTTGAAAGTAGGCAGTGCTTTCTTAATCAGGGTGAAATTATTTATTAATCAATAAGATTGTAAATTAGGGAGTTATTTATTCAACAGATGATAAAATTATATCACTCAAAAATTAAGCTGAAGGAAAAAAATAAAAACAATGAATAAAGAAGCTGGTATACTTTACCAATTGGGCATTGTATTCAGGGTACAATTTCACATAATAACATAGTATAGGGAGTAACATAGTTACCAAAGATAGTAATTCTCTTCACAAAAAAGTATGTTACTGAACTATTATAAGGATTCTTAGTAGCTCTCAAAATTTGCTGCTTTTCCAAGCTCATTGACTGTTGATTGGGGTGGTGAAGTTGAAACAGGATTCAGCTTCTTTAACCTTAGGTCTTTTGGCTCAAAAAAGACAAAATGAAGAGCTTCAAGCAACACTGGCCATTTGGCAGCTCTGACATAATTATATCCAATTTATTTTCTATTCCAGTACCGTATTTCAATTTAGAGCTTTGTAGCTGCCAACTGTTGATATCATTAACTCCTCTCAGAGAAAGATGGATGCCATTCCACTCACTTTTGTGTTTCGTTCGTGTCCTATCTCTTCCTTATATGTGAGGATATTAATGATTTCTGACCCTTAGATTAGGTGGTAGGTTTATAAATGTTTATGTCATAAAAAAAAACACATAGAAAGTTGCATAAATACTTTTTATATATCAGATAATACTAATGAAACTTGGGAGCTTTCAGTTTCAGCTTGGAGAAGTAGAAGATGGGAAAGAGCATCTCTCACACATGATAAAAGAAAAGAGTTGAATGGACTGCAAATTAATGACTTTACCTAAACTCACCAGAGAACTGACTTCATACACCAAATATATATGTGTGTATATATTTATCATTGAAAAGAACAAATACATAAAGATGAACACTACTTGCTTTCACAACTCTTTCACAACTCTAAAAATCAAAGGGATATATTAGTACAATGATAGAAAAATAGATCAGTGGATAGTTCTAAAATAGACTCATATAGAGAAAATTGAATTTCAGTAACAGTGAAAAGGAAATTCACAAAGAAGGAATGGTCTGTTCACAAATCAGTCTACAACTGAGAATCAATATGCAAGCAAAATAAACTTTAATCCGTACCTGGAACAAGTTATAAAATTTTTAACTAGAAATAGATCATTGAAATCAATGTAGAATTTAAATTGCACAATGTCTAGACAAAAATCTAAGACCTTGGTTTAGACAATTCTTATTTTTTAATTTGGCACCTAAATCAAAATCTTTTAAAATACAAAGATAGGATTTGTTAAAAAAAATAAACTTAATTCTTTCTTCAAATTTAGTAGAAAAGAAAATGAAAATATAAATGTAGATTAGAAAATATTTGGAAGTCATTTACATGAGAAATAAATTTTATCCAGAAAGTATAAAGAAAACCAAAATTCTCAAATATATGTACAATAAACTAACGAAAAAACACTCAATATCATTGAAAATTTAACTGCAGTAAAATATCACTATATATGAGTTACAAGGGCAAAAATGTTGCAAGGATATGAAGAAATTAGAATTCACCTGCACTAATCATGGTGATGTAAGTTGGTGCAACCATTTGGAGAGCAGTTAGACGATTTCTTTAAAAAGTCATGCAGTATCCTTTGATCCAGCCATTCTATTTCTAGATATTTACAAAATAGAAATGAAAACATTTGACCACGCAGTCTTATAACAAGAATGTTCAAAATAGTTTTATTTGAAATACCCCTAAATTGGAAGCAACTCCAATATCCATCAATAATTGAATGCAAAAATGAATTGTACTATATCTATAAAATAGAATGCTACTCAACAATGAAAAGAGTGAACTCTTGATATGTTCAACAAGACTGACAGTTTACAAAATGATTATGCAAGAGTAAAAGACGTCAGACAAAAAAAGAGAGAGAGCATACAATGTGGTTCAATTTATGCAAATTACATAAAACTCTAATCAATCTGCAGTAGCAAAAAACACGGAGAAGGCAATGGCAACCCACTCCAGTACTCTTGCCTGGAAAATCCCATGGACGGAGGAGCCTGGTAGGCTGCAGTCCATGGGGTCGCTAAGAGTCGGACACGACTGAGCGACTTCACTTTCACTGTTCACTTTCATGCACTGGAGAAGGAAATGGCAACCCACTCCTGTATCCTTGCCTGGAGAATCCCAGGGACTGCGGAGCCTGGTGGGCTGCCGTCTATGGGATCGGGCTGCCGTCTATAGGATCGCACAGAGTCGGACATGACTAAAGTGATTTAGCAGCAGCAGCAGCAAAAAACAGATCAGTAGTTGGCTGGGAATGATGATTTGGACCCGGGAGGAGTGGAAGAGACAGATTACTAAGGGAAGAAGGAAGTTTTGCAAGTGATGGATATGTTCATTTTCTTGATTGTAGTGATGGTCTCATAAATGTATATGTATTTCAAACCATTAAAGTATATACTTTATATCTGTATAGTTTATTATATATAAATTATACCTCAATAGTTTATTTTTAAAATTTAATAATGCCCTTCTATCTCTGGGGATGGCCTAAGAAATGAGAGAAAAATATATTACACTATATATTCATAAATATATATATATATATATACACACACACATATATGCATACATACTATATTCAATAACAATAGTTATAAGACTGATATAGTCTACGTTAGCACCATTTGAGATTTGTTATTTGTTCCTGTTTCATTTCAGTTCTGCCCAAGTGGCCCATAGTTTTGATGCCCATTTTCTTGAAATAAAAGTACTCAGATTCTTTTGTTTCCTAAAGATTCCTTCAAAGTGGATGATATTGAAAGTTCTACCAAATATAAGAACTTATTTTAAAAATGTCTGTGAAGAGTATTATCCTAAAGGATTATTTTCCTCAGGCATGATAGTGAAAATGTAGGGCAAGGATTCTTACCAATAACACTGATCATCAATAATACTAAAGTTAATGAGGGTGCTGCTAAAAATATTAATTATACTTAAAATGACAGTGATAATAGTTTTAATTTATTGGAAAGTCAGAGACTATTTCTAAGCACTTCAAATATGCTGTCTGATTTTTATCTTCATAAAGGTTTATGCGATAATCACCATCCCCATTTTCAGATGAACAAACCATAGTACTGAGAGATTAGCATCTTGTTGAGGGGCACATGAAGAGTTTTTTTTCTGTCCTCAATGCCTGAAACATAGTAATTGCGTGTCAGATAGGATACTGGTGGGAAGGAGATAACATATCCAAAGTGTTTAATTGAAGAGTAATTTTGTATAGCTTTGTGGAAACTCCCAGAAACTAGAAAATATGGGAACTACTAGCCATCAAAAACCTTGAAGGGGTAAAGAGTCTTCCTAAGGTCTGGACAAAGATTGGTGCATGCCATAAGTGAGGGACATTTCTTTCTCAGTCAAGAGATAGAAAAACACAATTTTCTGAAAATTGACTTGTACTTCCAATGTAAGTGTGAACAAGTTGACCTCATATTGATTAGATCTTCATTGTCATGAACTTCCAAAGATTCCTTATAAGTGTTCATGACTTTTACAGAGGTGCAACAAGGTCATTTTTATAACTGATATTTAAAATTATTTATGATCCTGAATAAAGCATTTTAATACAAGTTTAAGCAAGGTTATTTGAACATAGATTTAAAGAGTTGAACAGAGAGTCAAACTTATTCTCTGCATTGCAAAAAAGTGGGTGGGATATAAAAACACTTAATTGTGTCTTTGTGCATTTTTGAAAACCTATTTAAATGTCTGTTTGGAAAATATAATGTCAAGAATATATTGCAACCCCTGTCTTGCAGACAGACTGCTTGTCCCTTGACTGACTGGAAATGTAGTAATTAAAACCTCAGCCATTGTGAATATCATATGACACTTCATGAACATAACACTAAATTATTGCAATGCCATCAGGAATATTTAGCTTTTTGTCTGTAGGATAATTTTAGTAAGTTCCATGTCTAGTTGGCTGAAATGTCTGAGTTTCATTTATAACATTATTTCTATCTCTGGTCACAGGCTTCCAGAGACCCAGGATCATATCAGTTCTCAACCCACACCCTGCTTTTCTGTACAGAGATACCTGTGGCATCTTTGATCACAGTGATGCTATCCTCAATGACCTCACTTCACTAGTGATGCCAAATTGCTAATGAGAACAAGTTCAGGGCTTTTGTAATCATCTCATCTGCCCTCTGGACTTTGGTCATCTTTTTAGTCAAAGAGAACTCTTGGTAATAAGGATCACCATGGTATATGTACCATTCATCCATGAATTTAACAACCATTTACTGAATATCTGTTATCTTCAGGAAGAATTATAACACAGGATATTCACAATGGTGACTGTCACATTTTGTTTTGGAGGAAATTAATGGTACCAAGAATTTGAGCAACAGTGATATTGTCGTGTGATGGTAGTTTGGTGACTAAGTCATGTCCAAATCTTGTGATCACATGGAGTGTAGCCCTCCAGGCTCCTGTGTCCTTGGGAGTTCCAAGGCAAGAATCCTGGAATGGGTTGCCATTTTCTTCTCCAGGGGATCACCCCGACCCAGGGATCAAACTCATGTCTCCTCATTTGGCAGGCAGTCTCCCGCATTGCAGGTGGATTTTTCACCAGCTAAGCTGCCAGGGAAGCCTACTGTTGTGTAGGCTAATGTTTTTGTGGGGACAGAAATTATTGCAATCTCTGGCACAACTACTGCTTTATAATTAGTGGTGCATCAATTAAGAGAAACTTTCCACTGTGGCTTTGTCAATAATATGCTGTGTAAAAAATAAATACATTTAAAAATCATAATGCAGCATGTTGGCAATTTGATCTTGGACTGCAAGGAGATCCAACCAGTCCATCCTAAAGGAAATCAGTCCTAAATATTCATTGGAAGGTCTGATGCTGAAGCTGAAGCTCTGATAATTTGGCTACCTGATGCAAAGAACTGACTCATTGAAAAAGATCCTGATGCTGGGAAAGGTTGAAGGCAGGAGGAGAAGGGGACGACAGAGGATGAGATAGTTGAATGGCATCACTGACTCAATGGACATGAGTTTGAGCAAGCCCTGGGAGTTGGTGATAGACAAGGAAGCCTGGCGTGCTGCGGTCCATGGGGTTGCCTAGAGTCAGACATTACTGAACTGGACTGAACTGAAGGCAGTCTGTATTCTCCTATAGTTCAAGCTTTCCTCTAATTTCAGTTAAGTCAATCACACTTCCTGGACATACCTGGATTTTCTGTAAACATACATTTTGGGGGATTATAGTTCTCTTTAAACATCCTCTGTGTGGAAAATTCCCCAGTATGTGAATTTAATCTCTAGTGCAATTTAGAGGGCAACATTTTTCTTCATGCAAATTTTGTTTGCCATTCTCTTACTTTTCTTGTCAAAATTGAAATATTGAAAAAAATTACCAGTTCTGGATACCTCGTATTCATCAACATAAATATCAATTTCCTGCCATGACCCAATAGAATAATACTCTCAGTAAGTATGTGCTTCCCGAAGAAAAGTTCTAAACTGTGTTTTACCTGCCTCTGTTGTTTTCCCCCTTGCCATTAGTTCTACTTTTTACCTTTTTTGGTGTGTGTCTTTATATGAACATCCTAGGGGCTTCCCAGGTGGTGCTAGTGGTAAAGAACCCATCTGCCAGTGCAGGAGATGTAAGAGACAATGGTTCCATCTCTGGGTCAGGAAGATCCCCTGGAGGAGGGCATGGCGACCCACTCCAGTATTCTTGCCTGGAAAATTCCATGGACAGAGCAGCCTGCCAGGCTATAGTCCATAGTGTCACAAAGAGTAGGACATGACTGAAGTGACTTAGCATGCATGCACAATGGGCATCCTGCCTGGAGCCAGTAGCTCTTAATACACTCTCAGTTTTTGGTGAAATAGCAGCAGCATGAGTTTTGGCATTGAACAGCATGACTGGTAAGGGTATAGCCTTGAACAATTTGCTCAAATTCACTGAATTTTAGTTTCCTCATTTACTTTCAAGTTTCTTAATCTCTTTCACAATGAGCTTATTCATCAGTTAGAGAAAATTATAAAATAAAAAATATCATAGTACATTTTTAAGGGTGAGATGAGGTAATAAACATGAAGCATTTTGCACATGCTTGTGACATGGTAAAAACTTTGTAAATGGTACATAGTATTGACATGATCACTAAGTGAGGCAATGGACATGAACTTCTTGGTGTGTAGTATGTGCTTGATAACTATTATTTAGTTTCCTCTAAAAAAGTATGATTTCCCATCTGTGGATGCAGATTAAAGTGCATGGGCTTTGTGATTCTCTTCTCTTTACTACTATGAGGCCATCCTTACTTATTTCTGGGTACAAAGTTATGCTTCAATAGTTTATATGACTGGATGTCTTCCTGTAAAGCAATGGTGCTACGTATTTTAGACCTAGGGAAACCAAAGAATATAATTATCTGCCTCACTTTTCACTGTACGTCAAGATTTAGTTAATTGACTCCAGTTCATTTTGCCCAGAGCATCTCCTCTGAGACAGATACCATGGTCACTGGCATTAGCTGATAGGAACTGTGGTCCCATGGAGAGAAAAGAGGGATGAGGCTCTCCCAGTCATAGAATTCCCAGTGACCACGAAAGAGCCACTGGCTGGTAATAACTTCCTCTCCCCTCTGACTTGGAATGGATTGCAGGCACTGACCTAGAGGGGAAAGGCTTCATCTCCAAACATCAGCCAATCTCATCTCATTGCAAGGGAAAGGCCCCTGGAGACGTGCTCCTATCCATCATGTGGACAGCTTTGGCCAAAGTGCCCACTACATCACTAGGTTTAATAAAAAGTTGCTGGAGGCTGCAGTACTAGTGACAGATGTAAGCCGCAGCATAGCCAGAGCCTACAAGTTCTCCCAGGGTGGAGGTATACTTGAGGAGGAAGAGGAGGAAAGTAAAGAGAAGACAAAAAGAGGAGTGAAAAATGATAAGGTAACCACTTCACAAGAGCCATTAATAGTGAATTTAATAAACTGAAATACACTCTAAAGGAGAAGTCTTTACTCTGAAAAGAAAAAATCTGAGAAGATAAATGACAAAGGAGTACAAAAGATACAACAAAAGAAGTAAATCAGGAAATCATTAAATTTTTCTATTAAATCCTAGCACGCCAGAATTAAGAGAGCAATAGATTACCCTAGAAATTTGAAATAAATAAATCAAGAAAAATTGTTGATAAGTATTAACTTTATGGCAATTATTATCACAGAGTTTTATCAACATAACATGCAAATATCCCTTAATGCATATATAGAACTTCAAGGCTGAGCACATATTAAGCATTGAAAAAAGTTGTATCAAGTGACTAGTGACTCACCAATTAGCCAAATGTCCATACAAAGGACAATCATTACTATTTAAAGACTTGGTCAAATCACAAGGGTTCAGTTTATATTTTGCATCTCAGTATTCTAATTTTTTCTAACTGGTTAATGTCACTATATTCAATAATATGAATAACCCAGCAGTTTTCTCATGAAATAGATAATTTTGAAAACTAAAGATTCTTCCTAAGATGTATCATACATATGCATATACATGTATGTTCATATGCTCAGTTGCTAAGTTGTGTCTGACTCTTTGCAACCGCATGGACTATAGCTTGGCAGGCTCCTCTGTCCATGCGATTTTTCCAAGCAGGAATGCTGAAGTGGGGTGCAATTTCCTCCTCGAGGGAATCTTCCCAGCCCAAAGATCGAAATCGTGTCTCTCGCATCTCATGCATTGGCAGGTGAGTTCTTTTTACCACTGAACCTGCACATAGATATGCAGGCTATGATATATCCATACTAAACACAAAGATGCATTCAATATTGAAAAAATGGATCAGACAGGGCCCAGGATTTCACAATGCTTAAAATCCTTTCTTTCCTGGCATATCATCAGAAAGTGGATCAACATGGATATCAGAGGAGACTTGGAAGACTTCAGATCCTGGACCAGTGGAGGTCCTTATGTAGAATGTTCTCACTGACTCATGGTGAAGACTTTCTCCTCCACACACCTCATTGCCTTTAACAATAATTCCAGAGAATCTCTAGGGCAAGAATCATTACTGTTGTTTTTTTTTTTTTTTCCCCAAATATTTTTTATATATAGCATGTAGAAGGCAAGAGGGATACAAATATAAAACTGCTTACAGTTGTATTCTTAACACTAGAATAGTGCCTGGTTTATCATAGATGTTTAAAAATAGGCATTAAATTAATAAATATACCCTGACTTCAAATACTATAAAATAATGTGGAATCTGGTTTATTATAGTTGGTAAAATAATGTAACAAATATGCAAAAAAAAAATGTAGTGTTTTTTTTTTTTCTCTCTAAGTTTTCTACTAAAGCTGTACCTGTCAGATAGGCCAAAGAATAACTATTAATAACAACTAACTATCTCAGTCACATCTAGCTTAACCAGTCTCTTTCAGCTAAGGAAGTTCCAAGAGGCAATGGACTTCTGTCTGCTTCCTGTTGCAGAGAATGGGAACTATTATATTGTAGGTTCTTGATAAATGTTTCTTGAATGAATGAATTCATCAGTGAACAAATCAATAAAGGAATATTGAAAAACTCAGTTTCTTTTGAAATTTAGCTAATTTTTTAAACATCTTTCCCATCCTCCCCTAGGTGGGATCCATATGTATGTGACAGGGAAGCAAACTTGTGTCACAAAGAAGTCTGTGCCCCAAACCAAGTCTGTTCATTTAGCTGAATAAGGGCTTCCTGATCTTATTTCATTACTTTCATGCAGTCTCAGCTGCAAACCACTTTTAATCCCCAGATTAACTTTCACTCATATCCTAGTTCTGGCTGCATACTTCCCGTTTGATGCTGCTGAGTCGTTCAGTGCGTCCAACTCTTCCACCCCATGGACGGTAGCCCACCAGGCTTGTCTGTCCAAGAGACTTTTCAGGCAAGAATACTGGAGTGGGTTACTATTTCCTTCTCCAGGGAATATTCCTGACTCAGGGTTTGAACCCAAGTCTTCTGTGTCCCCAGCATTGCAGACATATTCTTTACCTACTGAAGCATTGGGGAAGCCACATCCCTCTCAGTAGGTCTATTTTACTTCTTGCATCAATGTCTTTTATCTTCTTAATTGTTAAGAATCTTTGACACCCCATCATCAAACCCTAATTTTTTTAATTTGAATTATGTTCAACTTTAAAATTATGATCTGTTTACTTAAATAGTTGATTTAAATATGACTTAATGTTAACATTTAAATTTATAAGAATAAGATGTTAAAACTGAATTAAATTTAAAATAATTTTTCTCATTAAGATGGTGATTTGTTTTTTGTTATTAATCAAATTAACAGAAGATGAATTTATTATTTTTTTCAGCAGATGAATTTAAAATGATATAAATCCATACATAGATGATGTGAGAGGAGATAATAACAGATGAGAGGCATCATCAGTGAAATTTAGAAAGCTGGAGTTTGGAGGCTGGGTTGATAATCAAACAAGGTGCTAACAACACAGACATTAAGTGCAAATCTACTTTTTGAATGATGACATCTTCCTGTTTCCTTCTTTCAACTGACTTCAGAGTACTGGCAACCATTGTTGTCATCTCCTGATCAATATCAGGTACCAAGCTTCCCTCTTTGGAGAAGTAAATATAGATACTGCCACTTGTGGATTTCCAATAAAATGGCCAAGTTTCTAATAGCCTTAGAATACAGTTCAGAATAAACAAAATTTTACCATCACTCCCACATATAGCTTGCAAACTTTTTGCTATCATGCTCTTAAGTATAAATCTCTATGTAAAGGTCTGTCTAGTCAAGGCTATGGTTTTTCTAGTAGTCATATATGGATGTGAGAGTTTGGCAGTGAAGAAAGCTGAGCACTGAAGAATTGATGCTTTTGAACTGTGGTGTTGGAGAGAAGGCTCTTGAGAGTCCCTTGGACTGCAAGGAGATCCAACCAGTCTATCCTAAAGGCGATCGGTCCTGGGTGTTCATTGGAAGGACTGATGCTGAAGCTGAAACTCCAATACTTTGGCCAACTCATGCAAAGAGTTGACTCATTGTAAAAGACCCTGATGCTGGGAGGGCTTGGGGGCAGGAGGACAAGGGAATGACAGAGGATGAGATGGCTTGATGGCATCACTGACTCGATGGACATGGTTGGGTGGACTCTGGGAGTTGGTGATGGACAGGGAGGCCTGGTATGCTGTGATTCATGGGGTCGCAAAGAGTCTGATACAACTGAACGACTGAACTGAACTATCATTAGAAATTTTTTAAAAAGCTCTCCAACATAAAGGAAAAAGAATATGAATTTAAGTAAAAAAGAAAAACACTGAGGGGAAACCAGAGAGTGGATGAAAAAATCCTAAATATAAGTTAATATGTCATATGCTCAAGTAAATATCAAACACACAAGGAAAAAAAAAAGATTTTGGGACAGGTAAAATTTCAAAAAATACCTCATAGAATGAGGTTACTAGAGAGTGTCCTCTTGCCAACAAATGTCCATCTAGTCAAAGCTATGCTTTTTCCAGTAGTCTTATATGGATGTGAGAGTTGGACCATAAAGAAGGCTGAGCACCGAAGCACAAGCTGAACACATTGACAGCAAGGAGATCAAACCAGTCAATTCTAAAGGAAGTCAATCCTGAATATTCATTGGAAGGACTGTTGTTAAAGCTGAAGCTCCAATACTTTGGCCACCTGATGCGAAGAGCTGACTCATTAGAAAAGATCCCTGATGCTGAGAAATATTAAAGGCAGGGAGAGAAGGGGGCAACAAAAGAGAAGATGGTTGTATGGCATCACAGACTCAATGTACATGAGTTTAAACAAGCTCTGGGAGATGGTGAAGGACAGGGAAGCCTGGGGTGTGGCAGTCCATGGGGTTGCAAAGTCAGTCACAACTGAGCAACAGAACAACAAGTCCTAGTATTCATCACTCTTTTGTATAAATATCCTAAACCCACACTTTAACTAAATTTCAGATTGCCTTTTTGTCATAACTCACAAGTTCAAAAACTTAAATGGAATAGGCAGATAAAGCAAGATTAAGTAGAAATAATTCTGTATCTAGCCCTGATGGATAGTGCATAAACCCTTCTGTCATGAACAAATATAAAACAGGGCATAATTTATGTCAATGTTTGTCTGTGTTTAGCCATTCAGTTATGGCTGATTCTTTGCAACCCCATTGACTATAGCCCACCAAGCTCCTCTGTCCATGGAATTCTCCAGACAAGAATACTGGTGTGGGTTGCCATTTCCTCCTCCAGGTGATCTTCCAGACTCAGGGATCAAAGCCGCATCTCTTGCATCTCCTGCATTCGCAGGCAGATTCTTTACCACTGCACCACCTAATTTATGTCTATAGTTTTTAGAAATTACACACGAGACAGTACAACTTTATAATTTCTGAGAGGAAAGAAATTATGGGTTAGCCCCATAATCACTCCAGGTTTCTATTTTGTGAAAATTTCCTGGTTGTGATACAGGGATCTGCAAGGGGATCACAGGGAGCTGAAGAAGCAAAGACCACAATTTAAAATTGCTGCAGTAGCTGAGTTTGAGGGGCCATAGCAAGGGAAAGAAGGTGGATGCATGAGGGAGGGCAGGCAACTAAGTGGAAGTTCTCCATAAATGTTTAACTGAACTGCACTATAACTCCATACGGAAGACTACATGAGAAATTATAGAGACTGCCCTGGGTTTAACTGTGAACACAGGTATTTGAGATCAAGAAATGCTGTAAGATTTAATTCTAGCCTTTCTAGAATAGAGAAACATTTTAAATATCACAGGCCTCCAACTGAGAATTGCAAATTCATACCTTTGGAGTAAATTCTACACACCATGGTTGAGCCTATTCTAGACTGTTCTACAGCTTAAAATCAAACGTTAATATAATCCACAGAAGAGGTTATTTGAAGGTAATGAGCCAGTAACTTAACTGCCTGCTAGAAAAAAACACACTTAGGATTGTTGTTGTTGTTCATTTGCTAAGTCATGTCTGACTCTTTGCGACCCTTTAGACTGCAGCATGCCAGCTTCCCTGTCCTTCACTGTCTCTTGGAATTTCCTCAAACTCGTGTCCTTTGAGTCAGTGATGCCGTCCAACTGTCTCATCCTCTGTCACCCCCTTGTCCTCCTGCCCTCAATCTTTCCCAGCATTAGGGTCTTTTCCAACCAGTCAGCTCTTCACATCAGGTGGCCAAAATATTGAAGCTTCAGCATCAGTCCTTCCAGTGAATATTCAGGGTTGATTTCCTTTAGGATTGACTGGTTACTTCTCCCTGATGTCCAAGTAGATCCTTGCCATTTCTGACTTTTATCATTCACATCTTGCTAGAAATGTTCCTTTGGTATCTCCAATTATCTTGAAGAAATCTCTACTCTTTCCCATTGTATTGTTTTCCTCTACTTCTCTGCATTGTTCACTTAATAAAGCTTTCTTACTGCTCCTTGCTATTCTTTGGAACTCTACATTCAGTTGGGTATGTCCTTCCTTTTCTCCTTTGCCTTTTGCTTCTCTTCTTTTCTCTGCTATTTGTAAAGTCTCCTCAGACAACCATATTATCTTCTTGAATTTCTTTTTCTCTTGGATGGTTTTGGTCACTGCTTTCTGTACAATGTTATGAACCTCTGCCCAGAGTCTCTAAATTTCATGAGTCATAATATTCAGTATGGTGGTGGTATTACTCTCTCAGTTGTGTCTGACTCTTTGTGATCGCATGGTCTGTAACTTGCCACGCTCCTCTGTTCATGGAATTCTTCAAGCAAGAATATTAGAATGGATAGCCATTCCCTTCTCCAGGGCATCTTCCTGATCCAGGGATAGAACCTGGGTCTCCTGCATTGTAGGCAGGTTCTTCACCCTTTAAGCCACCAGTGAGGTATGATAGACAAAAAGTGTTGAGAGAGAAATGGCAAATTTAAAAAGAACTGCATGACAAAGCACAAAAGTTAAAATAAAGAATTCAATCTATGGTATAATAATTTAAAGATAAAAACCAGCAAACTTAAAGAAGCTCAATAGAAATTATTCATTCTAAAAATAAATAAAAAGAATTAAAAGATGAACAAAACTTTCTGAATGTTTAGTACAATATTAAACAATCTAACAAGTAATTGTAATCACAAAAGGAAAAAAGAGAAAAAAAAACTTAGCAAATTAATAGCTGAAAATTTTCCAAATTTGATGAAGCATATTGACTTCCACAACCAAGAGATGGTGAGAAGCCCAAAAAGGATAAATGCAAAGAATATCACACCTAAGCCTATTACGGTCAATCTGCTGGAAACCAACAATAAGAAAAAGTCTTGACAGCAGGTATAAAGTAGAAAAAACTCATTACACAGATGGAAGATAAAAAGAAATTATATTTTACTTTTTCTATCAGAAAGATACAAGCCACCTCATTGTGGTTTTGATTTGCATTTCTCTGATAATGAGTGATGTTGAGCATCTTTTCATGTGTTTGTTAGCCATCTGTATGTCTTCCTTGGAGAAATGTCTGTAGAGTTCTTTGGCCCATTTTTTGATTGGGTCATTTATTTTTCTGGAGTTGAGCTGGAGGAGTTGCTTGTATATTTTTGAGATTAATCCTTTGTCATTATACGCCAGTCAGGATGGCTGCTATCCAAAAGTCTACAAGCAATAAATGCTGGAGAGGGTGTGGAGAAAAGGGAACCCTCTTACACTGTTGGTGGGAATGCAAATTAGTACAGCCACTATGGAAAACAGTGTGGAGATTTCTTAAAAAGCTGGAGATAGAACTGCCATATGACCCAGCAATCCCACTTCTGGGCATACACACCGAGGAAACCAGATCTGAAAGAGACACGTGCACCCCAATGTTCATCGCAGCACTGTTTATAATAGCCAGGACATGGAAGCAACCCAGATGCCCATCAGCAGACGAATGGATGAGGAAGCTGTGGTACATATACACCATGGAATATTACTCAGCCATTAAAAAGAATTCATTTGAATCAGTTCTAATGAGATGGATGAAACTGGAGCCCATTATACAGAGCGAAGTAAGCCAGAAAGATAAAGACCATTACAGTATACTAACACATATATATGGACTTTAGAAAGATGGTAACGAGAACCCTATATGCAAAACAGAAAAAGAGACTCAGATGTATAGAACAGACTTGTGGACTCTGAGAGAAGGCGAGGGTGGGATGTTTCAAGAGAACAGCATTGAAACATGTATATTATCTAGGGTGAAACAGATCACCAGCCCAGGTTGGGTGCATGAGACAAGTGCTCGGGCCTGGTGGACTGGGAAGACCCAGAGGGATGGGGTGGAGAGGGAGGTGGGAGGGGGGACTGGGATGGGGAATACATGTAAATCCATGGCTGATTCGTTTCAATGTATGACAAAAACTACTGTAATGATGTAAAGTGATTAGCCTCCAACTAATAAAAATGAATGGAAAAAAAATAAATAAATAAAAATAAAAAAAAAAAGAAAGATACAAGCCAAAATCAAATAAAATTATATTTTAAAAAGGTAAAGAAAAGATTACTGTTCATCCAGCATTCTTCATCAGAAAAAAATGCTTTTAAGACAAAAGTAAATATATATTTTCAAGTAAACAAAAGCTGGTGGATTTGTTGCCAACTGCCATGCACTGTGGAAAAGGTAATGGTTATTCTTTAGGCTGAAGGGAAATGATACCAAATGGAATATCTCACCTATAGGGAAAAAAGAAGGGCACCAGAAATATGATGTATGAAAATAGACAGAATAATTTTTATTTCTTACAATTTCTTAAAAGACTAGTATGTAGACTGAGAATAATAATATTGGGTTGGCCAAAATGTTTGCTCAGGTTTTTTCCAGAAAATGGTATGGGAAAAACTGTGAACTTTTTGGCCAATATTATTAGTTTTATATGAAATGACTTCAAGAGCATAAAGCACTATTTGTAAAGTGGGGGAGTGGGCAATTTGGAAACATTGTAAGATGATTACTGGAAAGTGTAAATTGGGAACTGTTAAGTACAACATGATAAAATATTGACTATAGATAACAATGCCTATTTTACTAGAATATGATTAACCTATTGCCCACATTCCAAGTCTAGCCTGCTTCTGTATAGTCCATGATAAGAATGTTATTTTCAAATTTTATAGATTGTCAGAAAACAAACCTATGAACAAACAAAAGAAATACACAACAGAACTCAAATGTAGTTCCCCAAATACTAAAAATATTTTCTATCTGACCCTTTGGAAAAAAAAGTGTGCTCAATTCTGATATAGAGCAAACAGCTAAAAATTCAATAGAAGGAAAATAAATTGAATACTAATTCAAAATCAGTAAATATAAAGGATGAACTGAAAATCAATTAACCAAAAAAAAGTTGATATATGAGGAACAGATAGACAATAGCAACAGCAACAAAAAAAAACCTGGAAGGAACACATTGACACAAAATCAAACCTATTAACAAGAACATGAAATGTAACTGTACTGAATACACAATGAAAAGGCAGATATGGTCACAGTAAATAAAAATGCAAGACTTAAGTAGATACTATCTATAAGAAACCTACTTCAAATGTAAAGACCATATGTTAGAAAAGTTGAAAAAATATATATACAATGCAAAGAGTGATCACAATAAAGATGATACAGCTAAATTAATATCAGACAAAATAAAAGACAGATTATTAGCAGAGACAAGAGGATTTCATAATAATAAATAGAAAAATTCATTAACACATATAACAATCAGAAATGTACATGTACTAAAGAACAAAGCTTTAAAATGAATGAAGCAAAAACAGAGAAATGACAGGAGAGTCACAATAATTGGACATTTTAACACTTCTCCATCAGAACTTGGTAGAAAACACAGATAAATATCAATAAGAATATAGAAGATAGTCACATTGCTTTCAAACAAATTGTGCTGTTTGATATTTTTAAAACATCACATACAACTACTGCAGAATGCACAAACTTTGCAAGTGTAGAAAGAATTTTCCCTGTGGTAAACCATAGGTCTGGCCATTAAGTTAGTGTCTATAAATTTCAGAAAAGAAAATTGAAATTTTATGTCTATATTTTCTGACCAGAAAATAATTAAATTAGAATTCAGTAAAATTAAAATATTTAGAAAGTCCCAAATATGTGGAAACGTGTGTTAGTTGCTCAGTCAAGTTCCACTCTTTGTGACCTCACTGGCTACAGCCCACCAAGCTCCTTTGAAAACCAAATATTTTCAAATAATATAATAATCTTTTTTTTTTCTAATTACAAGGGGAATTAGAAAAAAAAATACACAAAAGACCTTATAATGTATGACTTTATTTACATGAAATTCTCAAACAGGTGCAGCTAATCTCTAATAATAGAAATCAGATCAGCATCAGCACCGTCCCTGGTCATAGCACAGCATGAGGGTTAATTGCAAAGTGGCACACAAGGGCTTTTGAAGCAATGCAAATATTTTCTGTCTTGACTGGAGATTTGGCCACAAGATTTATACATTTGTCAAACCTCATCAAACTATACACATAAATATGTGAACTTTCTTGTATGTGAAGTTGATTTTTAAAGATAGAGTAGCACTCCAGTGCTATAGCCTGGAGTGAAGCCATTTGGAGATGAAAACTTTATGGATATTAAGCACACCAAAGAAGCCATACCTGTGGGCCCACGGGGGCCACTACTAGCTTCTGAGTTCTGATTACACTGGCATCAGCATTGTTTTTCCAAGTGATTGTTTACTCCACTTTCTTGGCCCTTTTGTTGTTGCTGAATAACCATCTCCACTTTACCTGAAATCTTATTCATGTTTCTAAGTCCAGAGAATGTCCAAGTATTCTTTAGGCTTTTTAAAGCACACCCAAGAGATGACCATTTCTTTGAGTTCCTAAGGTAGTGCCCATATATTATTTAGCTTCAAACACAGACTTGATGATATAGATCTAGCAAGCCACTTCTGTGCATAGCTCTCAGAGTGTTAGTTTTTGTTCATTTCATTTTATTATTATTGTTTTTTTAAAGAATCCCTTCTTTGGAATACCAAAAAGGGCCATTCATATTTAGCCGGTGCCAATCAAAATTCTAAAGATGTAGTAAGAGAATAAATAATTCAGCTATGTGACTCTTTCCCCCAACTCATTTTGTGGCTATTTTCAAATATAGATAAGCAGAAAGAACAGTATAATGGACCTACATATTTATATATTTTGATCTTAGTTATTAACATTTGGCCATATTTGTCCTTTTTTCTTTATAAACAATGTTTAGGAAACCAGAAATCTAAGCATTGTACCAATATATATTTCAGCATTCCTAGTCAAAGGACATTCTCTTGGTGCTGCAAATAACTGTAGTACCACAAGCACCTAATAAAGCTGACAGGAATATCCCCATATGGTATAATATTCAGTTCCTATTCAAATTTCTTCTACTGTCCTCCAAACCTTTTTTTTTTTTCAGCCATCTCTTTGAAAAACCAGAACCAATCAAAAGCCATTTGATCAACCAGATTTTGAAAATAGATCATGGTTTACATATATTTAAACCATCTAACATTTACACATCTAACACTGCACACATTATGTATTACACATATTACACACAATATATTACAGTGTCATACATTTCTATTATATTACACACAATATACTACAATTCAAAGTAAGTCAAGAGTAGATGTGAACCAAAGCGAAAACAAGATTGATAGAAGGAGAGACATGACCTAAATCAGTGTTAAAGAAATATAAGCCCCTGCAGGGAGATTTCAGGGAGGGTATGGAAATGCACTCCAGTAATCGACTCAGCACAGCGCAGGAAATTTCACTTTCACTTTCAAAGGAAGATGCTTCCCAGGTGGTTCAGGGCTAAAAACCTGACTGCCAGTGCAGGAGACATGGGAGATGCACGTTTGATCCCTGGGCCAAGAAGATCCCCTGGAGTAGGAAATGGCTACCCACTCCAGTATTCTTGCCAGGGCAGTTCTATGGACAGAGAAGCCTGACCGGCTACTGTTATATGTGACGGAGCACACACACACTTCACATAGGAAGATGAGGCTACCAAAGCCCTAGAAATGGAAATAATTCAACCACAAAACTGAGCTAAGAATAGAATCATGGACAAATAAATATTCCATGAAAGTGCCACCAAGGTTACACGTATAACAGTTTTTCACTTTGTTGTCTAGCATTTGAATCTCTCCGAATGAGGACAGACACTTTTATAGCACTTTCTGCTTAGCGTTGGACATTTGAAGTGGCACGCAATACAAAAAAGAACACTTTTGGCTATAAATTGTGTTTTGCAAAACGAAACCTGCATAATAATGAATACCAAGGTTTCTCCATTCCCCACCCCCCCACCCATTTTCATTTTTCTTCTTTGCTCATGAAAAAACCAAATCATTCTGGGAAGGCGTTAGAAGTCAATGACAAAGTTACAGAAAATGCTGACATGTGGAAATCCCGGCAGAGCAAATGAATATAATTTTTTAGTGTTATGAGCAAGTTCTAACTTTAAGTCGGGTCTGGACAAGAGAGCTTCTAAGGACCCATTCTACCTGCAAGAACTTATGGGGTGGAGAAGGTACGTGGGTGTTTTACAGTCAGGCAACTCAAGGCAGCTGTTCTCTTCCTCTCTGTACATCCCCTACCTGACCACTGTCTGCTTCACCTGTATCCTATGATCTTCCTATGTACTTGCCCCAGGCCCCGGCTAGTGATTGTTCTTATCAAAGGGGCAGTGAGGGACAGGCTTCTCTACTGGTTTCCTTGGTAACTGATGAGGCCACCTTATGTGAATTCCTCTATAACTTGTAATCGCTCCTTCCCTCTTACACACACTCCCAGAGTAAAGACTGCTGCCACGTCCTGCCTGCTGTGTGCCACACACAGTGGGCTGTCTCTCCAGAACTTTGCTTCAGACATGTAAACTGTCCCATTCATGAAACAACTGATGTCTCTGTTGCTAAATCTAGGCTCTTTCTTAGGTCTTGATGCTGGGCAAGTACAGGTTTTACAAGGCCTGATGGGTGTAGCCCAACAGGTTTCGTGAAATCAGTTACCATGACAATAACCTCATTCAGTTCCTCATTGGAAATCTTGTCTCAGAGAAGTAAAATGCAGATCACATCAACCCTTGGGATAGAGTATAAATTAGTGATTTGCTGACTTACTATGCAGGGCTGCTTTTTGAAAGCAAGAATTGGACTCCAGAGTTGGAGAAAGGGGTTGTTAAGCAAGTTCAGAACTGGGGCACTCTACACAAAAAAAGCCTGTCAGAAACAGACTAGCCAGCCAACAATCCCAAAGAGTACTAACCCACCTCGTGAAATCAGAGTCACAATAATGTCACGTTGGTACTGATTAATGGGGAAATATAAAACAAAGAATCTGTTCCAAACTTCTCCGTATAACCTCAGAGATTCTCAACACAAAAATCTTCTCCTAGGTAGAGAATACAACTGCTTAAATACATTGAGAAAGATGAGAATATGTATCCAGCCATATCTTAGGGTAATTTCAAGAATAAGCATAAACTTTCTTCAGTTGAATTCAAGGGAGTTGAGAACTGAGCACAAACACTAGTGACATAAAAGAGACTAGAAAATTGTGTGGAAAGTATCTAATAGATTTTAAAAAATCAAGTCTATCAGTCTGCTAAACATTTTCAAGCATCTTAAACACATGACACTCTGCTTTATTTATGCTGTTTTTGTTAAACAAAACATATATTTCACATAGGCACGTTGGCAGTTTTGTATTGATTCTCTTGTCTGTCTTATTAGGCAATCGTATTTTTCAGGATACAATAAAGTATCTATATATTAGCAAATAAGAACTGTAATTTTCTAAATATACACTAAAAATCATTCATTTATTAAATCCATTCATTTTACACACAAGAAAGACACTCAGAGCCTGAAACTCATTCACCTAAATTCCCATGCCTAGGTTTCTGTTTCCCACTCCATCACAGATCAATAATAACAAATTAAAATATAGGACAGTGCATTAATATCAATAAAAAGTTACAAGTGAGAGCAGACAGCATTATATATCTGAGTAATTCCTGTGGGCATCACATTACGGCAATATAATATGTAGTACATGTTCTTTTTTACAAATGTTTTTATTGAGGTAAATTTTTTTATACTACCAGGCACAGACTTAAAGTATGAAACTCAAAGAGTTTTGACAAATGTATAAATCCATGCAACTACCACCACAATCAAGATAATAGAATATTTCCATCACAGGAAAATCTTGCTTTGATTCCTAACACAACACATTAGTTTAGTCTATTCTTGCTCTTTACATGAATATAATCACACATATTCATTCTGTTTTGTCTAGCTTTTTTATTTAGCATAATTTATTTGAGATTCATCCTTGTTGCAGGTATCAGTATTTTTTTTTTCCTTTCTTTTTTCTGCTGAGTTAATTGTGTGAATATACCTGGATATACTTATTGAATCACCTATTTATGGGCATTTTGTTTCTAGTGTTTGGCCATAGTGAGTAAAACCTCAAATTCACTCATGAAACAGAAAAAAGTAAATTAATGAGCTAAGTGTCCATTTCAAAATTGGAAAGAGAATGAGGAAACATCTTAAATGTGATCAAAGTAGATAATAAAATTAATGACATATTTACAAAATAGAAAGAAATTATAAAAAGATTGAATTAACAAAGCAAAAGTTGGTCCTTTGCAAAGACATTATTGCCAAACTTCAAGGGGGAAAAAGGCATAAAAATAGAGATGAGGACTGAAGATGTCACAACATGTCCTGCTGATTATTAAGCAATTAGGAGATTTTGTAAAAGAGAAAACATAAACAACTCCCCTTCTCCCCAAAAAACAAAAACTATGCCAAAATTCTTAGAAATCCAGTTAAAATGGGACAAATTTCTAAAAACATAAACAGTATATCTGAACAAAGCATAGTTATGTAAATAATCCTATGACCATTAAAATAATTAACCCAGTAATTAAAAACATTCTCCCAAAGGAAACTGTTGTCTAGATGTTTCAAGTAGTTTCTAAGAAACATTTAGGAAATAAACAATTCTAATTTTACCAGCATTCTTCAGAATATAGAAAAAAACACATCCCAACAGTTTTTGTGAGCCTAGAACTCATAGAAAAACAGATAGGAACAGTATAGAGAAGAAAAATAATATGAATATAGATGTAGCAAACTGAGTGTAGCAAGACAAAAATTGATTTTTATTATCACCAAGCTAGTTTTAACTAGGAACATAAGTTTGGTTTAACATTAAATGAATTATCAAAGTTATTCCCTATATTAGCAATTTACACAAGAAAAATAAAACAGCTACCTAAATAGATGAAAAAAGTTTTAAATAAAATTCAAAATTCAGTCGTGCTTAAAATGCATAGAAATCTAGGAATAGAAAGGAAGGAGGGGAACAAAAATAATCTAACAAATTGTATCTAAAAAAAGGAAAGGTCAACTTCATAGTTTTCTGGTAAAATGTAGAAAGCTTTCCTCTTGAGTTTGAGGGCGAAAGTAGCATGTCTCTTTCTACCACTTTAATTCAACACAAGTGTAGGGACACCCTAGACAATACATATGGTAATACATTGACAGATAGATTAAATAGATGATGAGGAGGGGAAAATGAGAGAGATGGTACAAAATTGCATTCTGGGGTAAGAGGAAAATTGCCATTATTCACAAGGGATATTTAGTTATAGATTATATTATATGTAGAAAATTCAAAGGACCTAGGGATGAACTATTGGGAATCATACAATAATATGACACAGTTACTACATACAAACACATACACAAAAATTTTTTATTTCTGAATATCAATGAAACTGTTCAGAAAATAAAAGTAAGTAATCATTTATCTATATCTATACATGCCATTTTTATAGGTCAAAAAATTAAATTGCCTAGGAATAAGTCTAACAAAATGTGTGAAAAACCCTTCCTGAGACTACCTAAAACTTAAAAATATTAGCAAAATTCTAAAGAGATGGAGAAATATAATATGACCATGGATCAGAAGTCTAATGTAATGCAAATGCTGATTTTTCTTCAAATTCAGTACAATTCATAATCAAAGTTCCAATATGACTTTTTTGGAACAGAAAGGATTGATTTTGAAATTCATATGAAAAATGTGAAGGGCCAAGACAGGCTGGGAGAATAATGTAGAAAGTCTTGTTGAATAATAATTAAGATAGTGTGATATTAGTATAGAAATATATAATACAGTATGTCCAGAAAAGACCCAGGCACATATAAATTTTTGATTTTTGACAGAGTGACATGTGAGAGCAAGAGAAAGAATAGTATTTTTCTTATAAAACTTGATAGAAAAATTGAATCTTTATATATAAAAAGACTTAGAATTTCTATTTCAATTTTACATCAATAAACAAAAAAACACTTCCTTATGGATTATAAACCCAACCATGCAAGATATAATAATGAAGCTTTTTAAAAATGTCAAAAGAAATAACATAAGAAAATAAATGTTTTTAGAAAGTAACAAAAGACATTTTCATGAATTCAGGATGAAAAAAATTGCATAAACAAAATACCTAAAGTAATAAACATATAGAACATTATTAACCAATTTTACTACATTAAACTTAAGAACTGTAGTTTTCTAGAAGATACTTTCAGAAAGATCAAGAAACATAAAGTAAAAGGATTTTGCAATGCATATGGCTTACAAATGTCTCACTCAAATATAAGAAGATGAAATGCAAAAATTCGTAGAAAAGTATAACCTTACAAAACTGAACCAGGAAGAAATAGAAAATCTTAACAGAGCCATCACAAGCATGGAAATTGAAACTGCAATAAAAAATCTTCCAACAAACAAAAGCCCAGGACCAGATAGCTTTACAGGTGAATTCTACCAAAAATTGAGAGAAGAGCTAACACCTATCTTGCTGGTTTTAGAAAAGGCAGAGGAACCAGAGATCAAATTGCCAACATCTGCTGGATCATCAAAAAAGCAAGAGAGTTCCAGAAAAACATCTATTTCTGCTTTATTGACTACACCAACGCCTTCCACTGTGTGGATCACAATAAACTGTGGAAAATTCTGAAGGAGATGGGAATACCAGACCACCTGACCTGCCTCTTGAGAAACCTGTATGCAGGTCAGGAAGCAACAGTTAGAACTGGAAATGGAACAACAGACTGGTTCCAAATATGAAAAGGAGTACATCAAAGGTATATATTGTCACCCTGCCTATTTAACTTATATGCAGAGTACATCATGAGAAACGCTGGGCTGGAGGAAGCACAAGCTGGAATCAAGATTGCCAGAAGAAATATTAATAACCTCAGATATGCAGATGACACCACCCTTATGGCAGAAAGTGAAGAGGAACTAAAAATCTTCTTGATGAAAGTGAAAGAGGAGAGTGAAAAAGTTGGCTTAAAGCTTAAGATTCAGAAAACTAAGATCATGGCATCTGGTCCCATCACCTCATGGCAAATTGATGGGGGGACAGTGGAAACAGTGTCAAACCTTATTTTGGGGGGCTCCAAAATCACTGCAGATGGTGACTGCAGCCAAGAAATTAAAAGGAAAGTTATGACCAACCTAGATAGCATTTTAAAATGCAGAGACATTACTTTGCCAACAAAGGTCCATCTAGTCAAGGCTATGGTTTTTCCAGTGGTCATGTATGGATGTGAGAGTTGGACTGTGAAGAAAACTGAGTGCCGAAAAATTGATGCTTTTGAACCGTGATGTTGGAGAAGACTCTTAGGAGTTCCTTGGACTGCAAGGAGATCCAATCAGTCCATCCAAAAGGATCAGTCCTGGATGTTCATTGGAAGGACTGATGCTGAAGTTGAACCTCCAATACTTTGGCCACCTGATACGAAGAGTTGACTCATTGGAAAAGACCCTGATGCTGGGAGGAATCGGGGGCAGGAGGAGAAGGGGACGACAGAGGATGAGAGGGCTGGACGGCATCACTGACTCGATGGGCATGAGTTTGAGTAAACTCCGGGAATTTGTGATGGACAGGGAGGCCTGGCATGCTGTGATTCTTGGGGTCGCAAAGAGTCGGACATGACTGAGTGACTGAACTGAACTGAACACCTATCTTACCCAAACTCTTCCACAAAAATGCAGAGGAATATAAACTGGAAGCTCATTCTATGAGGCCACCATCATCCTAATACTAAAATCAGACAAAGATGCAAAAAAAAAAAAAAAAAGAGAGAGAGAGAGAGAAAACTACAGGCCAATATCACTGATGAACGTAGATGCAAAAATCCTCAACAAAATTCTAACTAACAAAATCCAAAGACATATTAAAAGATCATACATCATGACCAAGTGGGCTCTATCCCAGGGATGCAAGGATTCTTCAGTATTTGCAAATCAATCAATGTGATATACCACAGTAACAAATTGAAAGATAAAAACCATATGATTATCTCAATAGATGCAGAGAAAGCCTTTGACAAAATTCAGCATCCATATATGATTAAAAAAAAAAAACAAAACAAAAACCCTCCAGAAAGCAGGCATAGAAATAACATACTTCAATATAATAAAAGCCATATATGTTAAACCCACAGCAAACATTGTCCTCAATGGTGAAAAACTGAAAGCATTTCCCCTAAAGTCAGGAACAAGACAAGGGTGCCCAATCTCACTACTACTATTCAACACAGTTTTGGAGGTTTTAGCCACAGCAATCAGAGAAGAAAAAGAAACAAAAGGAATCCGATTGGAAAAGAAGACGTAAAACTCTCACTGTTTGCAGATGACATGATCCTCTACATAGAAAACTCTAAAGACACCACCAGAAAATTACTAGAGCTAATCAATGAATATAGTAAATTTGCAAGATATAAAATTAACACACAGAAATCCCTTGCACTCCTATACACTAACAATGAGAAAGTAGAAAGAGAAATTAAGGAAACAATTACATTCACCCTTGCAATGAAAAGAATAAAATACTTAGGAATAAATCTACCTAAAGAAACAAAAGACCTATGTATAGAAAAGTATAAAACACTGATGAAAGATATAAAAGATGACACAAATAGATGGAGAAATATACCATGTTCATGGATCGGAAGAATCAATATAGTGAAAATGAGTATACGACCCAAAGCAATCTATAGACTCAATGCAATCCCTATCAAGCTACCAACGGTATTTTCCAGAGAACTAGAATGAATACTTTCACAATTTGTATGGAAATAAAAAACAAACAAACAAACAAACAAACAAAACTTAAATAGCCAAAGCAATCTTGAGGAAGAAGAATGGAACTAGCGGAATCAACTTGCCAGACTTCAGCCTCTGCTACAAAGCCACAGTCATCAAGACAGTATGGTACTTGCACAAAGACAGAAATATATATCAATGGAACAAAATAGAAAACCCAGAGATAAATCCACATACCTGTTAGCTCCTTATCTTTGACGAAGGAGGAAAAAATATACAATGGAGAAAAGACAATCTCTTTAACAAGAGTAGCAAGGAAAACTGGTCAACCACCTGTAAAAGAATGAAACTTGAACACTTTCTAACACCATGCACAAAATTAAACTAAAAATGGATTAAAGATCTAAATGTAAGACCAGAAACTATAAACTCCTAGAGGAAAACATACACAAAACTTTTTCTGACATAAAACAGCAGGATCTTCTATGACCCACCTCCTGGAGTAACAGAAATACAAGCAAAAATAAACAAATGGGACCTAATTAAACTTAAAAGCTTTTGCACAACAAAGGAAACTATAAGCAAGGTGAAAAGACAGTCTTCAGAATGGGAGAAAATAGTAGCAAACAAAGCAACTGACAAAGAATTAATCTCAAAAATATACAAACAGCTCATGCATCTCAATACCAGAGAAATAAACAACCCAATCAAAAAAAGGGGTCAAAGAACTAAACAGAGATTTCTCCAAAGAAGACTTACAGGTGGCTAACAAACACATGAAATGATGCTTGACATCACTCATTATCAGAGAAATGTAAATCAAAACCACAATGAGGTACCTCTCACACCAGTCAGAATGGCTGTTATCAAAAAAGCTACAAACAATAAATGCTGGAGAGGGCGCAAAGAAAAGGGAACCCTCTTACACTGTTGGTTGGAGTGCAAACTAGTACAGCCACTATGGAGAACAATGTGGATGTTCCTTAAAAAAAAAAAAAAAAAAAACTGGAAATAGAACTGCCATAAGATCTAGCAATCACACTGCTGGGCATACACTGAGGAAACCAGAATTGAAAGAGACATGTGTACCCCAGTGTTCATTGCAGCACTGTTTATAGTAGCTAGGTCATGGAAGAAACCTAGATGTCTATTGGTCGATGAGTGTATAAGAAAGCTGTGGTACATATACACAATGGAATATTACTCAGTTATTAAAAAGAATGTATTTGAATCATTTCTAATGAGATGGATGAAACTGAAGCCTATTATAGAGAGTGAAGTAAGTCAGAAAAAAAAACACCAATATGGCATAATAATGCATATATATGGAATTTAGAAAAATGGTATGTGAGACAGCAAGAGAAACACATATGTAAAGAACAGACTTTTGGACGCTATGGGAGAAGGCGAGGGTGGGATCATGTGAGAGAATAGCACTGAAACGTGTATATTACCATATGTGAAATAGATAGCCAGTCCAGGTTTGATGCATGAGACAGAGTGCTCAGGGCCGGTGCACTGGGACAACCCTGAGGGATGTGATGGGGAGGGAGGTGGGAATGGGCTTCAGAATGGAGGACACATGTACACCCATGGCTGATTCATGTCAATGTATGGCAGAAACCACTACAATATTTTAAAGTAATTCGCCTCCAATTAAAATGAATAAATTAATTTTTGAAAAATAAAAGAAGGATTTCTCCTTGGGGTAAAAAAAGAGATCACCAAACTAATACAAAAATGGACAAAAGAACTGAACAGACACTCTACCAAAGAAAAAGTCTGACTGATCAATAAATATTTTAACATCTGTTTCAACTTAATAATAAGGGAGTTCAATTTAAGTCACAGTGACATACCACTCTTTACCATCTAGATTGACTAAAACAAAGTAGTGTGAAATTGCCAAATGTTAACTAGAATATATTATGATGAGAAAGTCATACTTTGTTGGTTGAAGTGAAAATTACCATAACTCCTTTGGAAAATTGTTAGTCAATATCTAGCCTTTGAAGAAACAGTTCTCATAGGTATATATACTAAAATAACATCTATGCATGCACACAAGGGTACATGAAAAAAAAATGTTCATAAGAAACAGTATTTTTGACTAGGAAACAACAAAAGTGTCCATCAGTAGTATTGTGAATACATTTAAATTATGATATTTCCATATAATGGATCACTATACTTGCAATAAAAAAGAGTAAAGTACAGTTATATATAAGGATGAATTCTAAAATTATAATACTGATTGACAGAAATCAGACAGAAAGGAATATTTAATCTCTGAATACTTTTATAAAATACTAAAGAAATTGGCAAACTAGGCCACGCCTTTCTTTCTTTCTTTTTGTTTAATGCACAAGTGGTTAAACAACAGCAAGGAAGAGATTACAATAAAAGTCAGAGTAGTCGTTCCTTCAAGAGTTTTGCTGGCATTGTATTCTGTCCTAAATGGCAGGGGAAAGGTTTGTTAGAGGAGAATATGCTGATAATATTGAACTATGCTTTTGTGCTGTATACATTCTGTTTAATTTCACAACAGAAGCAAATGAATAAAAATATAGGAATCATATGGCATGCTATAGTATGGCCTATTCCTATTCCAATAATTAAGTGAAAAAAAAGGGTGTTTTTTTTTTTCCTGAGACCATTTATCTTATATCATTATCTTCCTTAATGACCTCAGATAAATGAGGCTCCTCTCTGTTATGTTTTCATATACACAATATATCATCAAAGATATTGAAGAAAGATAAGGGTTTTCATTATTTCTTGGATTTTATTTGAAAATTAAGTTGCATATAACGTAGCCAAGAGCCATTTGCAAACTGATCTCAAAAGGTAGGTCATGATTCAGCCCCTCACAGCCTTGATGGTGTGTCTTTAATTAACAAAGCAGAGGCTCTAATGGAGAGGCCTCTGAGTGCCACTGCAGTTAATGGTCTGTTAGCGTTTCATTTTAAAGGCCTGGGGATAGAGGGCTTAACACAGGAAAGAGGACTTGGAAAACAAATTAAAAAACACCAAGTGATTAGGATCCTTAAAAACAGTTCCATGTAAACCAAAAAAAGAAAAAGAAAAAATACTGGAAAATATAGCATCTTCTCTAATATCATGTTTCCTCCTGCCTAATATGGTCAGTTCTTCTTAAAAATAAAATCTCTAAAACAAATCAGTTTTGGTAATGCATAGTCATTTCAAAACCTGATAGTAATGAACCCCTTAGGATGAATGACATTTAATATCTTTTAAAGATTGTTATCTTTTTGATCAAATAGCATTTCATTACAACTGTAGTTCAGTTTGCCTTTCTTTTTTGATTTTAGAGAATTATTTTAGTGGGTACAAAAACTTAAAGACCAGAAAGCCATGATTTCAATGTAGAATAGCCAATAGCTAAGCAACTTTCTCCAATGGAATATAATGAATCGATGAAGAACAAGACCTCTCCAAAACAAAGATTGTGTTTGTTTGCTTCCTAGACAAATAGATTTCTTACAGGTGTACATGTACATATATGTTTGAGGATGAAATAGCAATATATTTTATAAAAATAAAAGCAGAGGAAGGGATGGTGCTTTACTTGAAAAAACAGGTACAAATTTTCCTTCTATTAAATGTAACTATGCTCTAGCAACTGCATATACCAGAATGTGTCTTTAGTGATATTACACTTTGCCTTAGCCTTCTCTCCCTTCTTTAATCTCAACTGAGATTTAGATCAGCTAACCAGGCTGAAAAGACTGCCTTACAAGTCATTTTGACTCTTAAGAATTAGAGATTTCTCCAGCGATGTGTGTAATGGACCAGAATTTGCAGCCATTATTAGTAATTTTTCTACACTAAGATCTCAAGTCTCAACTTCAAATCTCTGGGTATAAGCCTTTTGTATTCCCCATGTTTGCTTTCCATATGATATTCTTTAGTAGTTGGTAGTCTTTTTGAATGTTATGATTTGTCTCAAGGGTGACCCAAGAGAAGTTTTGCTTTTTTACCTTAACTTGCATACTTTGATGTGATGATCATGGAATTATTTCAGGTGAGTATATAGTAAACACTGGGCTTCCCTGGTGGCTCAAATGGTAAAGAATCCACCTGCAATGTGGGAGACCTGGGTTCAGTCCCTTGGTTGGGAAGATTCCCTGGAGAAGAGAATGGTTACCCACTCCAGTATTCTGGCCTGGGGAATCCCATGAATTTTATTGTCCATGGAGTCACACAGAGTCAGACACGACTGAGCAACTAAGACAGCATGGCACATAGTAAACACACCCTCACCCTACTGCCTACCCACTACAAAATATCCTCTCTCTAATGCCAAACCACCTATTCTATGCTTTGCTTTGATAAGAATTATGAATTCATTTAGTGGAATTTTTTAGTTGTATGTTTCATGCCTTGCAAATGCATACATGGTGCCTTATGTGCAGCAGACACTTGTCTATAGGTTTGGATTTGGTGTCATTAGATTTTTTTAACAAACACAATCCTGTCTAAATAATCTAAAATGCCAGTTCTTTGCTTTTTGCTTGCTTGTTTTTGGTGTTTTTTGCTCCCTTGGATTTGCTGTTTGGACATTTTTTCATACATTGTCTTCTTTTATCAATAATGTCCTAAGAAAAACTAAGTCCTAGAAACTGAAGACTGAAGTACACAAGGTCAGGAAGAGAGAGTAAACCATTAACCTTTGAGGTTGATGTGAAATTTGGTCAGTTAGTAGCCAGGGCAGAGGAGGCCACGCTGGGGTGGGGAGTGGGGGAATACTTTCTAGGGCTGAGGTATGAGTCTCTAGCTTGTAATTTAAAACCTTTGATGAACACTTTATCATGGAGCATCATCACAACACTAGGAGAAAAAAAAATTAAGAAAAAAAATCACAGCAAGAGATGCATATTTACATATTTTAATGAAAACAAATTATCTCTTCTGAAAGTAATTAATTATCAAATTATTTAATTATGTGACAGTAGTGAGGGGAAAAATGTGTCTGAGGTTATTCAGTAAATTTCAGTTTTAAACAGTTATTTGAGTCTGGATTCTTTATTAAGTAACTCTTTACCAAAATCTCAGGGTGTCAAGCCATTTTTTTTTTTTTCCTACTAGCACTACACCCAAATGCAGCAATTATGCAATTAGGCAGAGATTGCTCTTGTGGCTTTCTTTCAACTTTGAATAGACAGTTAGAAAGTGGTAGGGAAAGATATACAATAGAATTCTTGAGAAACATAGGCTTGACTTTGAAAATTTATTCAAGCAAAAACTCTCATTGATTGTCATGTCAATTTCTCAGCATGCCTGTGGAAAGATAAACATAGGAAAACAGAATTTAATATTTGAAAGGAAACCTACAGATTATCTAATCCAGCTCCCCACACAATGCAGAGCACTACAATTCTGTCAGCATGTCATCAATTTTTACTAGCACAAAATGTGTGGTGTAGAATTCACCATCTTAGAATTGTTGTGGAAAAGCTCAAAATTCTTAAAATTTTGCCTATCAGATTAATTTCTGCTTTCTCACAGCACAAGATGTGTTTAATTACTACTCCACCTTTAGTCCATCAAATATTTATATGTATGTTTATTTTTGCCTTTGAGTACCTTTTTGGATTCAGATTCAACCTCCCCTTACTTAAAGAACCCAAGACATAGCATGATTTACTAGCCACTGTTCTGGATCCTCTCATTTGAGGAGCTTGAGCAGATGAATATGTTCCATGAAGTTTAATTTCCCAGACTTGACACAATATTCTACAGTGGAATTGGAACCATCACCACAACAGATCAGTCCATCAAGTGCTAAAAAGTCAAGAATTCTCTTTCCTGTGTTCCTGAAATACATTTAAAGTTAGCAAAGGATACTGATTAACCACAACGATGGCACAGCCAGACCACTCACATCATCATGTTAATCGTGTGACCACAGACAAATTATTTGACCTCTCTCATTTTCCTTATCAGTAAAATCAGAGTAATTAAAGTATCTACCTTGTAAGTTTACCATGAAGATTAAGTAAGTTAGCAATTGCAAAGTGCTTAGAAATATGTCTAGAACATAATAAATGTTTTACAAGTGTTTATTGGTTACCCAATTTTCCCCTGTACATGGAGGGAAGGAGAAATCAATGAAGGAATCAGACCACGTGAGACAGGTAGGTGGCAGTTTTGTTACACAAGGGACCTTGCATGTGAAGCTGATCTCGGGCATCACAAGATGAACAGATCATAGCACCTGCCCACTAGAATCTTAAGATTTTATATAGAAGACTTAACTGAGTCCAGATGTTCACAATGACACATTACTCTCACAAGTCATCCTTGAAAATGGTTCCTGCTGTGGGCAGAAGTTATGTTTTAAGGACAGGACAGGAGGTGGGATTGTGAAGAACCTCCTGTCACCTGGGTTTAGACCGCACATCAGTTGGCGGTCATGTCTTCTCATGACTTCCTCCTACCATGTTTATTAAATAAATGGCTGAATCCAGGTCTTTATGGATATTAAATTTCTTGAGTTTGCTTGGGGTCAAATATAGGCTTCAATTTTTCATATGTATTGTTTAGTGGAGTGAGTCTTTTGTTATTTTTATTTGTATTTTCTTCTGGTATGTCCAGATATTCAGCTCATTTCTCATAGCTCCTGATGCTTTCAGAAAAATCAAAGTAAATTTGTTCCCCCCAAAAAAGGAAATAGTATATGGCACCAATATATAATATTATAAATAAAGGAAAAACTATTTTGTGTGGCTGGGGTAAAAACCCAAATGCCTATCTGTAGCTGGGGTGAACCTCAGCACATACACATCGTGGCAGCCTGGAAGTACCTCCATATATGCTGGGTTTTGAAAAAAATGATGGGGATAGACTTTTTTAACCTATTGAGTTAAAGCTATTTTTTGGTCCTGAAATGTGTTTCAATATGTGTAGCAATTGTTCCATTCTCTATTTATTTCATAAACAGAAAAGTTTCAATCTACCCTCAGTTACAAAAATACAGTAAAAAAAAGTTTAAGTTCAACATATAAGACAGTAATATTCCTGAAGTATCCGTTCTCACTTGCTGTTAATTAACAATTTCATCTTTGTGAATCACAAAATCACACAGTTCACCTCCTTGCATTTTTCCCCAAACAATGCCTGCCCCAAACCAAGGTTTATCCTATCTACAGCAACCCCCATGACCTGAATGCTTATTAATCCTGTCAAGAAAAAATAATAAAGCTTATAAATACTTTATTTGCACTTTATGCTGCCTCCTAAGGATCCCTTCTTTTCTTTGTGCTTAGAATCCTTCTGGTCTTTTACCCTTTTAAGAGATTTATCAATGAACTATGTTCAAATACAGATAAAGATTAGTAAATTTTACATTAATTAGTAATTAGTAAAATTAATAAATTAGTAAAAATTAGTAAAATTTATATCATTACTTAGTAAAAATTAGCTTTGTATTCTGAATTCATGATATGAACATTTTTGATCCTTGTTTTAAACTGACACATTACCTGATCATCAAAAATTCATATGGAAAATCAAAAGTGATTATTTAATGGTGTTTTTAATTTTTTACCCCCCTATATTTTAGATATCAATGTCTGTTGTACCTTCTTAGGACTGCCACAACAAATTGTCTAAAACTTGATGGTTTAAAATAGCAGATATTTATCTTCTCACAACTTCAGGGCCCAGAGCTTGGAAATGAAGATGCTGGGGAATGGAGCCTTCTCAGAAAGCCCTAGGGAAGTGTCTGCTCATTGTTTTTTCCAGACTCTAGTGGCTCCAGGTCATTCTTGGCTTGCTCATGCATCACTCCAGCTTCTGCCTTCATCTTCACATGGACTTCTCTTATGTGTCCCTTGTAAAGACACATATGGATGAATTTAAAGCCCACCCAGGCCTAATCCAGGATGATCTTATCTTAGTATCCTTACACTTAATTACACCTGCAAAAACCTGTTTTCCAAATAAGGTAACATTCAGGGATTCTTAAAATTAGAAAGTCACATATGTTTTTAGAGAACACATTCAATCCACAATAAGGCCCAAAGGCTTAAATTCAAATATACTTATTAATTCCCTTTATTATTTTTTCTCTGCTATGCAAAAAGGGTGACATGCTCAGAAAACAAAGTTAGAAGTTTAGAGAATGAAGATGAGAGTGATGGTGAGGACATTTGAAACCATAACAGAAATGATAAATGGAATAAAGCTGTTTCTTCTGGGAGAGGGAAAAAAAAAAAAAAGACTTGAGCAGGGAAGTGGTGGTGTTTTAATAGCTCCCTGGGTATATTTGTATATTTAAAGATGTATGTATTAAAGATGGAAGGTGGAATTAACATCTATATAGTACCTAAGCGGTAGAATTAAAACTGATGATCAGTAGTTACCAGAAGATAGATTATAGGCTCAATCTGAGACAAACGGCTCTAAAATAACTGCCCACAGTTAGGATGGATTGTCTCAAAAGATAGCAAATTACCTATTGCTGAGGGTATCCATATGTAGTCACATATAAAAGTTGTAAGATTAATTAAAATCTCCTAATGATTTTTAAACTGATTCTTCTGTGATTTTAAATCACAGTGCATATTAGAGCTGCTGAAACTCTTTGAAATTTCACATGTTCTCTAAGTAAGAGTAGGGTCTGAGCATGTGTTTTTTTTAATAAGCTTTCCAGGTAATTCCCCTTATAACTATTGGTTTAGATTGACTGATTCCAAAGTGTGATCCCAAACCAGACTGAAAGACACTGGTTTAGAAGATCTTTAGAGTCCCTTCCAACCCTGAGATTTTCATTTCGAGAGATGGAAGAAAAGGACAAGGTATTTAATCAACAACAAATCTAAAAATGAATTGAAAATATGAACAGAGATTCATGGGCAGGATTGCCAGCAAACTCCACAGAGGCCATATTGTTCTGTGTATTGTTCTCTAAGCCTGGATAATCATGCTCAATGATGTATATTACTTTAAGAGGATTTTTTCAAGTGGAAAATGTTCCTGAAAGGTTTAAACACCGTGAATGATCCCAAACTCATCATTGTGTCATGGGAGCAGGGGCCACTGAGAATACAATTACAGAGGGGAAATTAAAAAAAAAAGAGGTAAAGGATTGGCAATTTGATGTAGATGAGACTGAGGTTATTATAGTAGGGTTAACTACCTAGTATGGAGGGAAAAAGGACATTTTGTTATGGACCAATGTAAGTGGCTAACATTTGAGATGTAAACTGTAAAAAACAAACTTTAAACTTTAAGTATTTATGGAAAGGGGGAAAAGAAGATCACAGACTTAAGAATCAGATTCCAGAAGAATAGAAGTTGCAAACATTATCCTCTCAGTGAACATTTGGATATAGTTGTAGCATCTCTATCATGTGGAACAACATGGGTCTGCTCTTATGCTGCATGTAGAATAGCATGTGTACTTTGGATGTAGAAAGCTTTGTAAACAGTAAAACAGCACATATTTATTGCATAGATCTTGGGTAAGCAAGATCTTAATAATACCTTAACATTCTTCTGCTTGCAAGGAATGAGAAGATTAAAACCTCAAATTGATTTTAAAACAAAGAAAACAATTTATTGATTGACATATTGAGAAGCAAAGTTTTTAAGGTTTCAAGAAAAAGTTGACCTGACAGCTAATTGATGATATATCTAAGAAATAAGGTTTTTACATTGTTTATTTTAATTGGAGGATAATTACTTTACAATATTGTGATGGTTTTTGCCATACATCATCATGAATTGGTCACAGTTATACATGTGTCCCCCTATTATGAGCTGCCCTCACACCTCTCTCCCCAACCATCCCTCTGGGTTGTCCCAGAATATCAGCTTTGAGTGTCCCACTGCATGCAAAAAACTTGCACTGGTCATCTATTTCACATGTGGTAATGTACACGTTTCAGTGCTATTCTCTCAAATCATCCCACCCTCGCCTTCTCCCACTGTGTCCAAATGTCTGTTTTTCACATCTGTATCTCCTTTGGTGCCCTGCATGTAAGATCATCAGTACTGGCTTTCTAAATTACATATATGTATGTTAATATACAATATATGTCTTTCCCTTTCTGACTTGCTTTACTCTGCACAACAAGCTCCCCACCTCATTAGAACTGACATGAATGGGTTCCTTTTGCTTTTATTTGGTTGTTTTTGGTTTTGTTTCTCTGCTCTGATATCCTGGGTGCTGTCTTTAGTTCAAGGCCGACCCTCCTTGTGGTTGTGTCAGAATTTCATCTACCAAATGAAGCTACTTCCCCTTTCTGTTCAGGTTGGTGAGAGAAAGGATTTCTCTTTCCCTTTCTCATCTTAGGTCATATGTTTTTCCCTGAACTGAACACCACATCAAGGACCTGGGATTGGCTTAGGCTAATTAGGGCTGATGCTTGCACTGAAGAGATAATATCAACCCCTTTCAAACTAACAGAAAAATTCCTTTTTAAAAGAAGAATAAAGGTGTGGATGCCAAGCAGTTAATAGGTGATAGAAAAGTCAGATGAAACCTTGTTATAAGTATGGAAATTTTTCTTGAGATATACAACTGATAAGTTTTTGCTTAAGTCTTATGAACACAAAGTTGTAAGTGATATCTCTACTCCTAAAATATTTTTATATTTTTCATCTAATTTTTATTTTTTACTTCCAAAATAAAAACTCAATAGACAAGCTAGAAAACCATTTTATTGTTTAGCCACATCTGAAGTCTCAGGGCATACCTTTTACAATAAACCCAGACACTACCGTCTAAGTGAGTATATGTATAAAAGAGAATGCAGTTTCTTTATGGTTAAAAATAAAGATGGACACCTTAGAAAAGGTAGCATGAGAGGACCTCAGAGGATCAAGTAGGTCCAGACCATGTCTGTGCAAATCTGAGCCAAATGTACAGACTTCCTTGGTCCTTAATTCACTTATTCACTTAAAATATGAATTTAAGAAAGTAGAACCATTTTCTCTTATTGCCTTAAGAGTTGACACCATAAGGTTCTTCTTTCAAGTACACCATTTTTTTTTTTTTCTTATTATCTTTCTTTGGACCTGAAACCAGTGGCTGGAACCTGAGAACAACAGAAAAGGAACTATAGAGTTCTGAATAACAAGAGATAATTGTTGGGTCAGTCTCAGGGCAAAAACATTCAGTAATACAAGGAATTTTCCCTGAATTGCCAATCTCTTACTTTGGTAGGAAAACATATCTGTCTAAAGATCACCACTTAGTTAGCCAAGCAAGGTGGCACAGTGGTCTTCTTTTAAAAGATAGTCTTTATGTACTGGTTTATTGTTTGTGTGAAGTGGAATGTGATGTGCAAAACAAAGCAATGCAAGGGATGGTTGCTGGCAAGCCTTATACCACAGGTCCATCAGTAGAGCAGATAATCAGAACCACTCACTTTGCAAGGCAGTCTAGACGCCTGTAAATATGAGAGCCTGCTACACAAGGGTCTCGCCTTCATCTGTACACTCTTAGGCTGCTTATCAAAGTATTTGGGGAATTGCATTCAATCTTTCCCTGGTAAATATAATTTTCTCCATTGGTCACATTTATAGTGTTGATTTAGAGCCCTCATAGGCAGGCTCTTGGGGCAAATGGCTCAATGACTTGCTCCTTAATCATCTTCTGCAGCTTGCCTTTTTTACTGTGACTGCCTTGGCTTCCTGCCTTGGCTCAAAAGCACAGCTCTACTAACGTGAGCATGATTTATAGGTGATCTCTTGTTAATAGGAGAGAGAATGTGATGTAATTGAGAAGACCCTGGACTGAGGGTCAAAAGAGGTCGATTTGCTTCCAAACCTTCTACAAATTAGCTTTGTGGCTGTCAGATTAGGTGTATCATCTACTCTTGGCCTCAGTTTCCTTCTCTGGAAGGTGAAGGGGTTGGATGATGGTTTGTCACCCATGGGTTCTTTTTTATCTTCCCATTTATTTATGCCTCCTCTTCTTATGCATTGTGATACCCCCACCTGCATCCGAAGGCCATTCTTTCTTTCCTATTCAAAGAGATAAAGAAAGACTATGAATGCTTCTCATCTTCTTACCTAACTCACAGATATTTTGTAAAAGTAAATGGCATATTTTAAAAATGTATATGCCAAGCGCTGTGTGTGTGCATTTTTATGATTATTTTCTTCCTGCTATTATTTCTACCTAATGGTTGTAAACTTGGGGAAAAAAAAAGCTTTTGTTTTGTTTCACCAAGTGACTATTCTAAGCAGTCACATCTTTGTGGCTGTAAAGTCCTTTGGCAACAGCAGCTGAGTATTTTGGGCAGAGTATCTGGTATGACAATACCAATATGATAGCAATAGCCCTCTGTTGAGCTCAGTTTTCAAGGGAAAGCATTCATGTAAAAGTGTTTTTTAAATACTACCTTGTTTCAAGAGACAATCATGAAGTGGTGTTATGAATTTATCTTCATGTGCATTATAATTAATATTCCTTAAAAACAGGAATTGTTATCTGATCTATTGACTGTTGTGTCCTCAGCCCCTGGAACAGTCAGTCCTTGGCTCATAGAGAGAGTTCTACGAATATTGCTGAATTAGGATGTTGTTTAGCCCAGTTTAGGGAAGAAAATGAAGAGAGGGTTAAGTAGTTGGTAAGTCCGCCGATCTTGACCTCAGATTCCTCGCTCAACTAAGAGTATCCCAGCTGAAGCTTCCCTAACTACACCTAACACCTTCAGTCATGGTATACCCTCTATACCCTCTGCTCTCCATTCACGTTCTGCCCATCTGCTTCCTTCCTAACACACCACCATATCACCAAGAGCTTTTCTCCCCTGTTGTTGCATGATATGCTGTCTGATAATGATGATATATAAAAGATTTTCTCCATTACCAGCTGTTTACTTAGTAAAAGTGCCCTTCAATAAGAGTTAGCAACTTGTGGAAACATTAGAAAGATAGTTAACTATTACACACAATCAAACTGACATGAAGTATGAAAGAAATGGGATTGACTATGGCAAGGTCTAAAGGAGAAATTGGGGTCACAAAAGTTATTTCTACGTGTGTGTGTGTGTGTGTGTGTGTGTGTGTGTGTGTATTAGTCACTCAGTTGTATCAGACTCTTTGCGACTCCATGGGCTATAGCCCTCCAGGCTCCTCTCTCCATGGAATTCTCCAGGCAAGAATACTGGAGTGGATCACTATTCCCTTCTCCAGGGGCTCCCCCTGAACTTGATCGAACACAGGTCTCCTGTATTGCAGGCAGATTCTTTATCATCTGAGCCATCAGGAAATCCCAAATACTCTATAAATATTAGTAATAAAACATTTCAAGAATGAAGAGCTATCTTGTCTGATTCTAGGAGCAGAAGGGAGACTTGTATGATCCTCAAGGAATATAAGCTGGTTGAGGGATGATAAGTGATGCATTATTTATTAGACAGGAAAGCCTTCACACTGTATCTTCTCAATTGCTATTTACTGAGATTGGAATTAACATTCTGCTTAATATAGATTGTCTGCAAGTAGATGGGAGAGCTAGTGTTTTAAATGAAACATAAAAAATAAATTTAAGCAATTAAAATCTCCTGAGCATGCTTTAAACCTTTGATGATTCTGCAATCACTACCTGACGTCCCAGTTACTTTGGGGTTATTTTATGAACATTTCTCCCAGCACTTTCTTTTACACATGACATGTGCTCAATAAGTATTTGTTGGAAGAGTGGCTAGATATGAATGGACATCAATAATCTTTGCATTATTGTAGATGGGTAAAGTGAGAATAGAGAGATATTCAGATAGTTCACTGCCAGAATATTGTCATTAAAAGCTTTTCAATCTCAAGGAATATCATTTCTTTAGAGATGGTGAAGTGATTGCTTGGCATTACATGGTAGGGCAAGGATACAATCCCTAGTGTATTAGACTGCAAAGTAGGATTGTCAGGTAACATAGAGATGCCCACTTAAATTGGAATTTCAGGTAAGTGAATAATTTTCCAGTCCAGTTCAGATGCTCAGTCATGTCTGACTCTTTGTAACCCCATGGACTATAGCATGACAGGCTTCCCTGTACATCACCAACTCCCAGAGCTTGCTCAAACTATTGTTCATCGAGTCAATAATACCATCCAACCATCTCATCCTCTGTTTCCCATTCTCCTCCTGTCTTCAGTCTTCACCAGCATCAGGGTCTTTTCCAATGAGTCAGCTCTTCACATAAGGTGCTCAAAGTATTGGGACTTCAACATCAGCACCAGTCCTTCCAATGAATATTCAGGATTGATTTCCCTTAGGATTGACCGGTTTGAACTCTATGATGTCAAAGGGACTCTAAAGAGTCTTCTCAAACACCACAGTTCAAAAGCATTGATTCTTTGGTGCTTAGCTTTCTTTATGGTCCAGCTCTTTCATCATTACATGACTACTAGAAAAACCATAGCTTTGACTAGATGGACCTTTGTGGGTAAAGTAATGTCTCTGCTTTTTAATATGCAGTCTAGGCATCATAGCCTTTCTTTCAAGGAGCAAGTGTCTTTTAATTTCATGACTGTAGTCACCATCTGCAGTGATTTTGGAGCCCCCCAAAATAAATTTTGTCACTGTTTCCATTGTTTCCCCATCTATTTGCCATGAAGTGATGAGAACAAATACCATGATCTTCATTTTTCGAATGATGAATTTTAAGCCAGTTTTATTACCCTCCTCTTTCACTTTCATCAAGAGGCTATTTAGTTCCTCTTTGCTTTCAGCCATAAGGGTGGAATCATTTGTATATCTGAGATTATTGATATTTCTCCCTGGAATCTTGATTCCAACTTGTGCTCTATCCAGTCTGGCATTTCACATGATGTACTCTTCATATGAGTTAAATAAACAGGTGACAATACACAGCCTTGAAGTACTCCTTTCCCAGTTTGGAACCAGATCATTGTTCCATGTCTGGTTCTAACTGTTGCTCCTTGACATGCATACAGATTTCTCAGAAGGCAGTTAAGGTGGCCCTGTATTCTCTTCTCTTTAAGAATTTTCCAGAGTTTTTTCTGATCCACACAGTAAAAGCCTTTGGTGTAGTCAATGAAGCAGAAGTAGATGTTTTTCTAGAATTCTCTTGCTTTTTCAATGATCCAGTGGATGTTGGCAATTTGATCTCTGGTTCCTCTGCCTTTTCTAAATCCAACGTGAACATCTAAGAGTTCTTGGTTCACATACTGCTGAAGCCTCACTTAGAGAATTTTGAGCATTACTTTGCTAACATGTAAGATGAGTGCAATTGTAGTTTGACCATTCTTTTGCATTGCCTTTCTTTGGGATCAGAATGAAAACTGACCTTTTTGAGTCCTGTGGCCACTGCTGAGTTCTCCAAATTTCCTAGCATATTGAGTGAAGCACATTCACAACATCATCTTTTAGGATTTGAAGTAGTTCAGCTGGAATTCCTTCACCTCTGATAGCTTTGTTCATAGTGATGCTTCCTAAGGCCCACTTGACTTCACACTCCAGAGTGTCTGGCTCTTGTATCCTTGGTCTTGGCTCTAGGTGAGATATCATACCATTGTGGTTATCTTTGTCATGAAGATCTTTTTTGTATAGTTCTGTGTATTCTTGCTACCGCTTCTTAATATCTTCTGCTTCTGTTAGGTCCACACCATTTCTGTCCTTTATTGTGCCCATTTCATGTCAGTGTGTATCTAATGTTGAATATTTTAGGATAGATATGTCCCACACATTGAATATATTAAATATGATATATGAGTGTGTCCCAGATATTGAATGGGGCATACTTATCCTAAAATGTTATTCAATTATTTATCTAAAATTCCAAAGTTAACTGAGCAACCTGTATTTTTATTTGCTTAGTCTGGCAAACCAGTTCCAAAGTCTTACTGTTCTCCACACAATTTTTGTGTGGCCTCCTTTTTAGTCTGATGTGATCTAGGTCTTTAGGGCACATTTGGAAACCAGTTCTCTGAGATTTCATGTCTCCTTCTGCTCCCCATAAACAAAATCTCTGCCATGTTTGTCTCTTGCCTTAGTCTTTTCACAGAGCTCTTCCATTTGCTTAAAAATCTCTGATCATTCTCCCAATTTCTACTCCTACAAATTCAATTGCCATCGGGATGACTTACTATTACCTCAAACTCATCTCATTTGTAAGCTAGACTCTTCTTTCCTGTCACTCTTGCTCCTCCTCTAAGTTCCCTGGTTTTTTAATGTAATAGCCAATTTCCCAACTGTCAGACTTGCAAAACCACAAAATGTCTGTGATCTCTTCCCACCCTTCCTCACTGAAGCCACATCCAGTCAATTTCTTGGTCTGTCATTCCTTTTTCGAAACATTTCCCCAGTTCTTTCTTTGCACTGCCAAGGACCTGAGCCTTAGAAGAGGTTCATATCACCTCATTTTCAGACCAAAGTGGTGGCTTCCTGATGGCTCCATATCTCCCTCCTCCAGGCAATTGTGCCAAACTCCTGCCAAGGTTAATATCTCTAAATTATAAGATTTTCAACAACAGAAAGACAAATATCCCAATAAAAATGAATAATGTATATGCGCAAACGATTGACAGTAGAGAAATTACAAATGACTAAGAAATAGATGAAAAGATGTTCAAATTCACCAATGATTCAAGGAAATTGAAATTAAACTAATAACAAGATATCACTATATAATGAGAAAAAAGAAATGGAAAGAAAAATAACAGCTAATGCTGAGAAGAATGTAGAGAAAAAGTGTCCTTTCATATACAGCACTAGAAATGTGAATGAAGCAATCTAACATAATTCATCAAAATTAAAAATGCATACCCTGGAGTAGGAAATGGCCACCACCCCAGTATTCTTGCTTGGAAAATTCCATGGACAGAGAAGCCTGATGGGCTATAGTTCCTATTGCTGCAGAGTCAGACACAGCTGAAGCAACTGAGCACAGTTTACAAAAATGTATAGGTTTTTGACTCAGCAATGCTACTCATAGGAATGTATCCAGTATAAGGAAATCCACCAGTACTTACACATATGCACAAAGATATGTGCTGCAGAGGGCTTTGAAAAAGAAAAGCAATTCAAGAAACAAACAAAAAATCCTTGAGGAGAAAATGAATACCAAGGAATTAGAAATGGTTGAATAACTTACAGTCTAATCACACCATAGACTATTATGCAGCCATTAGCAGAATAAATTAGTATGTTAGCACAATAGAAGTTGATTAAGAGGGCTTTCCATGAGTGAGAAAGGATGTAGAAATGTATATAGATGATCCCATTTTTAATAGTGACCCAACCCATTTATGGATTTGTATCTTTATAATGTGTCTGAACACACACACACACACACACACACACATACTCATATTTTCCTATGCAGATGGAAAACATTGAAAGATACATTCACAAAGTTGTGAACCTGAGTTACTCTGGCCAGGTAGTAATGGGGTTAGATGTGAATTGGCAGGGGCAGGAGGAAATGCCAAATATTAAATATTAGTTTTGCGTCCCTTGCCACAGCTTCTATTGGTCCCCCATTGCCTATAAAATAATAATAAAGATTTAGTTTTTACTAGCTGACCTCAATCTATCTCCCTTGCCTTGCATAGCACTGTATCCTATAAGAGCTTTCCATCTCAACCGAAATTATCATTTTTACTGATCTCTCAATTTTTCTTGGGTTTTCTCCTGCCCGTTTGTTTTGCCAAACCCCCATAATCACACAGATAATTGTGTCTCCTTTGTTTTCAACCTTCCCTTTAAGAAATCACTCAAATTTCACTTGCTTTATGAAGTTTCCGCTTCACTCTGGCCTTTTTGTATTCTTTCTGTAATGGTGCTGTTTCAAACTTTCCAGTGACTCTTCCTTCCAGACCTTCTTGATCATCCCACCAACTTAACTGTGCATGGCACTTTGCACCAACCGCAGAGCCTAACAGACCTGCTCCGAGACACCCCACTGCTGATGGGCAGAATTGTCAGTCTACTCTTCCAGCTCACAGTTAAGCCCAGCTTTCTGTGTCCAACACTGCATTATCTTCATTAAACCTGCTTGTTATACTGTCTTCTTTTGAATGTGAAAGAATGTCATCTGTTGCCTGTCTTTCAAAGACTGATATTATCTTATTTCTGGACCTTGACTTCTGTCTCTGGTTTCCTGGGCTCTTGACCTTGCCTTTCTTCAGGCATGCAGTGGAGGCAGTTTGTCATAGCTCCTGTGAATTCTGACCTACACCCCCATGTACATTTAAGGGTTAAGCATATCCTATTGCCATTAGTGAAGCCCTGCCTTTGGTTAGGCATCAAGATTAGAACTTTGTATGCAATAACCACACAAGTAGTGTTTCATGATTAGCCCTTTATAGCAGATGATATATAAAATGAGGCAAATTGTCCTGGGTGTGACAGGTGAGTGGCAGAGTCAGAACTCATCTTGTAAAACCTGTGTTCCCTTCCACCACCCTCTGCTAGGCAGGTCTATCTTCAGCTTCAGAATCAGGACAGGGAACACCAGCAGGCTAGCATAGAAGGGCCATATCCTACCAGAAGGAACACAGAACTCTTGGCAAATACAGTTGCAACTGACAGGAGTCCACACACAGGCTAAGATGGGAGCCAGGCAATTGGGACTCATTACAGGAGGCCTTTCTTTGGCCTCACAGGTGATGTACTCTGCAACTGGCTCAACACCTACTTTATAATCCCTGTCTGCACTTGCCTTATATGCATTTACCTCTTATCTCTAATGTATCTTATTCAGTGGTAAGGAATCCATCTGCTGATGCAGGAGCCACAGGAGATGTGAGTTTTATCCCTGAGTCAGGAAGATCCCCTGGAGAAGGAAATGACAACCCACTCCAGTACTCTTGCCTGGAAAATCCCATAGACAGACTAGTCTGGTAGGTTGCTGTCCATGGGGTCACTAAGAGTCGGACACGACTGAACAACTGAGTGTACATGCATGCGCACTGAATCTTGACACAATCAGTTTGCTTTCTGGATGTTACCTATCCAGTTGCCTCCCAAGTCTAGTTGCTGCCTCCCTGAGTGACAGCAAACTCATCCTGGGAACTATGTCTTAGTTCATGTCTGTCTGGTGCTTCAGGTGTGTGCAAGACTGTCAGCACAGCCTTTAGGCAAATGAATGAAAAATAAGGCCCTCAGCCAGAAGGGGCACATCTCAACCCATTTAGAGTGTGCACCTGACTTAACTCTCCTGGGGATTTTAGAGAGGCGATCCCATGGCTGAGGGGCCAAGGTTTCCCCTCCCTTTCCAGTAAGCACAGTCTCCATGAGCTGTGGTATTCGGACATGCCCAGCATGCTGCTGGCAGGGATCAAAGACAGTGTCAAAAGAGGCAGAAATAGCAGAAATCCAATTCTGATGCCTTTGCAGCTCACAGTCATTTAGCATTTCATCTCCATGAATTTCCCAGGGTGCATGTGGGGGTTGTGTGTATTTAAGTTTTTACTCTTAGCTGTCCATTGTCCCATTCCCTGAGTATTCAGATTCCCACCATTAGTCAAAGAAGATGCACATGGGGTAGTAAAAAGATAACCCAATCACATTGTTTTAAATGATTTCTGACTCAGGATGACCATATCTCTACCCTTTAGCTGCCACTCCATGGCACCTTTCACCTCTCAGGAATTCTCACTTCCATTCTGGCCTGATGAGGTCGAAATATATCAGAAAATCACCCATTTTTAACATGATTCTTATCCATTTCTTTTTCTCAAAACATCAAAGCAGTCAGGGTGTGCTCAGAAACACTGTATATCAAGAGACTGGGTTCTCTGGTTCTCATTTGAACTTTCTGAGGTTCTTGCAACACTAGCTTAAAGTTCAGTCAGTTTGATGTTATGACTTTGAGTTTGGCGTTTAAGGCACTATGAAATAAACATCAATACAATGCTGGCTCTTGTTTCATTTGAACTATTTAGCCCTCTAGGGCAGACTCAGGCAAATCCAGAAATTTGAGTTTCACCGATTACTGAACTTTAAAGAAGGACTGAAGTTATGGATTAAGGGAGTCTGACTTTCAAAAAAAACTGCTTCTAATTTAAAGTAAACAGCTCAGGCTCCTCATCAGCATTTCCTGAGCCATCTCTGGTTAAAAGTTGGCCCCATTGGAAGTCAGTCTACAGCCTGTCTCTATTCTTCCAGAATTACAGGTTGCCATGGATACAGTGGCTTCTGGAAATGAACTTCATAATTGCTGCATATTGCATATAAACAGCTGGATTCCCTCTCTCAATTTCACTCTGAAACAATGAAGGCCCAAGAAAATGTCCTTGTATTTGAATCATTGACATGCTAAAGATCATTATACTGGGAGTAAACCATCATGGCATAGGGAATCTTGAGGAAATGATAAAGTCAAATTCCCCAGGCTCTATATATGTAGATGAATGTAAAATGCATATGTGTGATTCCATAGACACAGAATCAGAACACCTGAAAAGCTGAAAAAAATTCTCCCTTTCAAAAACACATTAATCCAACTCCTGTTTTACAGGGTGCAAAACAGAAACTTGGAGGTTGAGAATTTTCTGTGTAAATCTCATGGCAAGGCAGGTATAGAATGGGATTTAGAGAACAACCTGGTGCTGTGAATATGTCTTTAGTTTGAGACTCAAAACCTGGGCTTGAGTTCTGGCTACCAGTTGGCCATCTGGCCTCCAAATGTCATTTAATCTGGCATTTCATCTATGTCTGTAAATTAAGAGAGCTATTTAGAAAGTTTTCAGTGCATATAACTGCCAGTGTTGTCTTTGCTTATCAATAGTGGAGGCTGAGAAGCCATGATTAAGGGCTGTCTCTACTCTAAAAGCCTTCTATACTGTCCCTCCATGGGTTCCCAAGATTCTCACACCGTATTTCCCTTTAGAGGAGCATATTGATGTGATTGTTAAAGTCACATTGCTGTGAAAGTGGTACAGTCTTTAGTTAATCACATAGCAGTACCGAGGATGTGATGCACATGTGTGCGTGCTAAGTCACTTCAATCATGTCTGACTCTTTGCAACCCTATGGACTGTAGCCCACCAGGCCCCTCTGTCCATGGGATTCTCCAGGCAAGAATACTGGGCTGGGTGGGCATACTCTCCTCCAGGGGATCTTTCTGACCCAGGGATGGAACCTGCAGCTCCTGCAGCTCCTGCATTGCAGGTGGATTCTTTACTGCTGAGTCAGCAGGGAAACCCATGTGATGCCTGGATGGACAATAAGAAAGGGGCTCTTTTTAGAGAAGAAAGTTCCTTGAAAGGGATGCATGTCCTGGAGGTTTGTAGGAAACCCAGCTCACCAGTAAGTATTCACCTGGTGGATAGAATAAAAAGAGGATGCAAAGGGGATGCCACACAGGAGATGAGGACAACGATTTCACAAAATGATAATTTCTTTTCTGCATCTTTAAATCCATTCATGTAGTTGTCCCTCTCTGTGAGAAAATCTCAAAAGCCTGCTGAGGAAAGTTACATATAGACAAGCAATGCTATAAAGTAATAATTTAAAAAAATTAAAAAGTTAAGAGCAATTGATCACACACAGCTCTTGATAGAGAACCATTTCTTTTTCCTACCTCCAGCTGGCACTGGTAACATCCTAGCTCTGCACATAAAATCTCAGGGGCCAGCCTCCTTGCTCTCCAGGACTGTGCAGCCTGCCCTCTCCCTTTGTCCTGTTAAGGGCTGATGTTCCACAAGTTGAGCCCACTTTGGATTACAACCTGTAATAAAGAGAGGAGGTTCAGCCTCTTCCTTAGAACTCAACTTACTTTTCAGGCAGGAACTGACCAGGGTTTTTTAGTAGTTTTGAAAAGAGAGATATGGAATGCTGTGCAACAACTGCTCTAGGTGCTTTTGTTCCCCATGTAGAGGTCACAAACTACCTATTTTAAGAAAACAAGCAAACAATAAACAAACAACAGAACAAAAACAAAAACCAATTTTAAAAAACAGTTCTGTAACTCCAAGGGCTACAATTAGGGCTGAGGAAGACCACTGGAAGCCCCTCTATCACTCCTCAGCTGAAAGCAATCTCCCTGGTAATCTGCAGACATGGATATAGCCTGATCCATCTTCCATCCCCTCAAAGATGTTGCTTGTCCACTGAGGTTCTTCCTAGATACTTTCTCGATGTAGATCTTGTCCCCTGACTTCTTTTCTCCACTTTCCTCATCTATGCTGCCTGTTGTCCCTGCCACTGATGACATCTTTTCACCATCAAATCCCCCACTCCATGAAATCCTTGCCTTTCCCCTTGGGTACATATCTCCCCCAAAACACAAGATGTTCTTTGATGAGAACAATTAGGCCCTTCATATTCTGGTTTTCTTTTAAAGGACACAGCTCTCAAAAGCTATTTGTTGATTTTCTTCTTGATAAGTTGATATGACCTAGAAGTTTCATACTCCATATAATCAAAGTTATGTTTTTTGCAATAGTCATGTATGGATGTGAGAGGTGGATAAAAGAATGCTGAGCATCAGAGAATCAATGTTTTTGAATTCTGGTGCTGGAGAAGACTCCTGAGAGTCCTTTGGACAGCAAGGAGATCAAATGGCCAATCCTAGGATATCAACCCTGAATATTCATTGTCAGGACTATTGCTGAAGTTGAAGCTCTGATATTTTGGCCACCTGATATGAAGAACCAGTTCATTGTAAAGTTCTCTGATACTGGGAAAGATTGAGGGCAGGAGGAGAAGGGGGCGACAGAGGATGCGATCGATGGATAGCACCACCAACTCAATGAGCATGAGTCTGAGCAAACTCTGGGAGATAGTGAAGGACAGGGAAGCCTGGTGTGCTGCAGTCCATGGAGTCATAGAGAGTCGGGTATAGTTTAGTGACTAAACAATAGCAAACAACAACAAGAAATTTGATAGCCAGGAAGAATGAATAAAAATCACTCATTTATCAACTTTTTGAGTGTCTACTATCTGTTCGAAATTTTGATAAATGATATCTTATTGCTTCAAACTTTTATTTAGGAGCAAAGATAAACTAAACTAAAAATGAGACATAAAGAGAAGATGGAAGATTCTGCTAAGAGAGGGAGTTTGAGTTTTTACCATTACTGTTTAGAACCCCAGGCTTACAAGTTTTCTCTGTATTTTTATTTTTGTTCATGTGTGGGGAAAGCCAGAGGGATATTTCTGGGTTTGTTGAGGAAAAGATGGAGGTGTTAGAGACATTAAAATAAGTTTTTCTGGCCTCTACTTCCGAGGCTGTACTGAGGACTGGAAAGATATATGGATACAGAGCCTCTGGCTAAAAAATTGTTTTGCAGAGTTCATTTTAGGAAAATAAAGCTTGCCTCTGTTCATAGACAAGTCAGAAGATTACTGAGTGGGGGTAGAAGTGGAGAGGAGTAGTGTTAGCAGATAGAACTTTCTGTGGCAGAACTCTGTACTTCCTTGTCTTATGTAATCCTTATCCACTCACCCAGGGCTGTCATCCCTGCCTCCGTGCCCTCAAGAACAAACGCAGCCAGTATAGTGACATTTTAATAATAATACTTTGTACTTATACAGCACCTGTCAGCCAGTGATCTCAAAGTACTTCCCCTGAGATTAACTCATTAATCCTCACAAGGATAAGTGACTTTCCCAAGGTCACAGAAAAGTGAACATCAGGGACGGGTGGGAGACTGAAGTTCCCTGCTCACATCAAAACTCAGAGGCTGTCCATTTGCCTGCCTGTCTGCTGCAAAACTGCCTCTCGCATAGCTCACACTCACAAAGCCACCATGCCTTTCTGACTGCATGCTTGGGTTTTCCATGGAAATTATTTTGTTCAATCAATTAGTAATAATCAAACCAGCTCTGTTTAGAAAATCCCCCATCCATAGCTGGAAATGTAAACATTCTTGGAAGGGGGCAGAGATGACTAGAATGTACTACCTTGTAGAATGTGTCACCTTGTGTTTTAGATTTGGGGGTTAGCTGCACACATTTTGCTCATCCTAGCAGAGTGAAGTGTGTGGGGGAAGGCATCTTTAACTAGATCTGCTTAACAAACTGCCTTATGAGCAGGCTGGCTACAAGATTCAGCACAAGATTCAGCACTCAAGTGAGACTACACCCTCTCTTTCCCATGGAAGTAAATAATATCCAGTTTCAAGGGTTTAAGCTGGCACAGAAGGGATGCTCAGGGCAGTAAGAACACAAAAACACAGACATAGGGGCTTTGGACAGCTGTTGATCTTTGGACACTGGGACAGCCCTGGGAAGAGTATCTTTCTAGAAGGTGCAGTCCAGGCCCTCCAGCTGTGGTTCGTAGGTGGGATCTCACTCCTACACGATGTCTGGATAGGGCCCCAGGACTAGAGTCATATATATGAGCCTTGACTGAAGCTCACTTTTGCTAGAATTGGGGAATATTGAATTTGTAAGTTCAAAAAATTGTGAACATAGAGGAAAGGAATTGGGCGCATATGGTTTAACCCATGTTTTGCCAGTTTGGAGTCTTGGTTACAGAAAGCTTACCTGAAAATAATAAGGATATCTTCTGAAAAATGTTAATGCGTAAAATGGTGTCTACACAGAGGTTCAGAGTGTCTGAAGTATTTTCTGAATCACTTGGGACTGGCTCAAGAATCAGTGCAGGAAAATGCCTGTAGGTGGGGAGGGAGGAAAGACAGAGGTTGGGAACAGTCTCTGTCAACCTTGTTTGATATGCAGACTCTATGTGCTTGACAAGGTGATCAAGACAAAGAAGTGAGTGCCAAGTAAGTATCTTATAAATACACTATAAGAATTTAGAAGAGATAAAAGTTAACTAGAGATAGTGCTATCAAAAAGTTCCATGCTGTGAGTAAAATTTAAACAAGGCCCTTGAGACAGGTTGGCTGGAATAGAGGGGATATGCAACAGTAAAATCATTGTAATAATTGCTATGTATTAAGCCCTTACTATATGCCAGATACTTATATATTCACAAGCTTCTGAATCCATACAACAACCTCATAAGAAATGAATGATTATACCCACCTTAAAGTTGAGGAAGAAAGATCAGAAAAAATATTTAATAATTAAGTAAAAGGGACAGAGCAAGGAAGTGGCAGAAATAGTATTCAAATTCCTCTGTGCAACACCTATCTGGTGATAATGACTCTAAACCATACCATTGTCTCTCTTACTCTTCAGTTCAGTTCAGTCATTCAGTTGTGTCTGACTCTTTGTGACCCCATGAACTGCAGCACACCAGGGAGCCCTGTCATCACCAACTCCCAGAAGAGTTACTCAAACTCATGTCCATTGAGTCGGTGATACCATCCAACCACCTCAACTTCTGTTATCCCCTTCTCCTCCTGCCTTCAATCTTTCACAGACTCAGGGTCTTTTCAAATGAGTCAGTTCTTTGCATCAGGTGGCCAAAGTATTGAAGTTTCAGCTTCAGCATCAGTCCTTCCAAAGAATATTCAGGACTGATTTCCTTTAGGATGGACTGGTTTAATCTCCTTGCAGTCCATGGCACTCTCAAGAGTCTTTGCCAACATCATAGTTCAAAAGCATCAATCCTTTGATGATCAACTTTCTGTATAGTTCAAGTCTCACATCCATACATGACTACTGGAAAAACCATAGCTTTGACTAGACAGACCTTTGTTGGCAAAGTAATGTCTCTGCTTTTAATACATGGTCTAGGTTGGTCATAACTTTTCTTCCAAGGAGCAAGCGTCTTTTAATTTCACGGCTGCAGTCACCATCTGCAGTGATTTTGGAGACCCCCCAAAATAAATGTTACCACTGTTCCATTGCTTCCCCTTCTATTTGCCATGAAATGATGGGATCGGATGCCATGATCTTAGTTTTCTGAATGTTGAGTTTTAAGTCAACTTTTTCACTCTCCTCTTACTTTCATCAAGAGGCTCTTTAGTTCTTTACTTTCTGCCATCAGGGTGGTGTCATCTGCATATCTGAGGTTGTTGTTATTTCTCCCGGCAATCTCAATTCCAGCTTGTGCTTAATCCAGCCCAGCATTTCTCATAATGTACTCTGCATATAAGTTAAATAAGCAGGGTGACAATATATAGCCTTGAAATACTCCTTTCCTGATTTGGAACCAGTCTGTTGTTCCATGTCCAGTTCTAATTGTTGCTTCCTAACTTGCATACAGATTTCTCAGGTGGTCTGGTATTCCCATCTGTTTAAGAATTTTCCACAGTTTGTTGTGATCCACACAGTCAAATGCTTTGGCATAGTCAATAAAACAGCAATAGATGTTTTTCTGGAACTCTCTTGCTTTTTCAATGATCCAGTGGATGTTGGCAACTTGATCTCTGGTTCCTTTTTTTTTCAAAGCTACATTAAAGCAGGAGGAAGGCCAGAGCCATGGCATGAGGTGGGATCCCTGCAGTGCTGTCTTATCAGGTATATATGGGAGCATAGAGGGAAGAATTCTGCAGGTGGGAGTTGAGTCTATAGAGTTCCATGGCCTTTAATGGCTAACCCAGATATTGGGACTTCCTCCATCAGACATGAGGATCATGAAAGCATTATAAGGAAGGTCATCTCCAGAGGGCTCTAGTAGGAATATTGTACAGGGGCATCATGGACTGTGGCCGGGGAAGGGGAGAGTCCTGTGAAGAGGTTATGGTAATTGTTCTGGGATGGAACTTCTCAGACCTTCAAGTACCCTTGGTGAGAAGAGATGGTGTAAGACTAATTTCAAGGTATAGTCAAGGGGATGTTGAAGCTGTCAGAGTCATCCTCTTGGACCAGCTGAGGACCAGAATCATGAAAGTCTCAGGATGCCTGACTTGGCCCTTTAAGAGAACACACCAGCTTGAGCACAGGATGCTCAGTTTTCCTCTGGAGGAAGTCTGAGAGCAAAGATCCCACACCCTCTCTCCCTTGTCTTCCTCAACACCAGACCCTCTGTGGTCAGAGATGTCTACCCTTATGCAACTCTAAACTCTCCTGCTTTTATTTAAACAGTGATTTCCTATAGTTAGAAGTTGGTCGATTAGGGCTCTTTAATATTGTATTAAGGAGTGATTTGTAATCCAGCGGTCGGTGACTTCTCATAAAGAAGAGACTGTAAGACTCCATGACCTCAAGAAATCCATGTGTGGCTGGGAGAACAGATTCAGATCTGAATTGACTGCAGGAGAGAAGGTAGATTTTAGGCAAAGAACTTGGGGTAGAATACAGCTATATGACATTTTCTCACCAAGGGGCTTGCATATATCAGTTTCCTAATTCTATCTGGAATTGACAGTCCATTCTTTTTTTTTTTTTTTCTTTTTTTCATGGACTGTTAACCTGTTTATTTCTGTCCACTCCGTCTCTGGAGAGAGGGCAATATCACATAGAGGGGAAATGGAACTTGCCTACATTTCAGCTCTATTTTCTCTGCGTTCTTGTAAAATAGAAACAATAAGAGCTGACAAGCTCAAAGTGTGGATATGTGCTGAGTTCAATTTACTACCATCCAGAGACCCATTTGTCACAGGTTTAAACAAAGAACTACTTGACCATCACTTGCAAGCAAGGGGGTCATGGTGGCTCTATGCCAGAGAAGGTTGGGGTGCAGGATCTGTGGCCGCTTTAGAGCTGGTGGCAGTGATAAGGCCAAAGAGCCGAGTGGAAAGAGTCCTTCTGAGTCCATGTGGCCACAGAGTTTGTGTTGGTGCCCAATATGGGGCCAGGAGGAACTTGAACTCTGGGTGTTAAAGTCCTGCAACACCAGGCATTGGGATAACCCAGGAGCCCCACTGGAAATATAGAGAGGTGCTGTGTTGAAAAACTCTCTAGCAGCAGAAAGGTAACACATTTTTTCCATAATCACTGTTCCGCTCTCTTCTCATATAGGATTGGCAAGCAGGTGCAGCAGTGTAAATGTTTAATTGAATCACCCTTTATATTTTTAATGAGGAATTTCTAGGAATAATGTCCCCCCCCCATATAAACTAACTCTTGATAAATACAAAAGTTAGACTTTCAAGCATTTTCAGGGCAGTGAAAGATTAAAGAAGTGAAACCAGGAAACCCGCATCAGATCATAGGATGCACGGGGTCGACCTCTGCCCTCTCCTTTCATGGAGATTGCAGCTGCCTTTGAGGCTGCGGAGCTGTCACCAAAGTGTGCAATTGCCTTATTACAGGAGCAGGGAGCTGCACCCTGGGAACCTTCCCACTCCCCTGAGGCACAGAGACCCGGGATCACAGCAGGAGATGCACCCCCTGCTGGCTTTTATTGTATGCTAATGCAATGGGGCCATCAGTCTGAAGGCTGTCTCTGCATAGAAACGGGATTTCTTTGTGTCTAGTTGGAAGTCATTTGAAATTCCAGCCAGTAGAAATGAGTACCAGTGTTACAGGAGGGAGGGAAAAAAGAGGAGGACATAAAGTAGAAGGGGAGGGTGAATGGGAGAGGGCAAAATAAGGATTAGTGAGGGAAAATGAGGGAAATTCAGAGCACTTTCTGCTTTAATGAAGTATAACTTGAACAAAATGCAGAGTAAGTGACAAGCAGATACTTCTCATTGCACATCACCAAAATGTATCCATGAGGCTGGGGTTGCACACAGCAGGGGAGCCCAAGGTCACCCAACTTCTTAAGAATGAAAACTGAGCCCAGGCATGTCTCCAGAGAGTGTTTTTCCTTGGGGAAGACCTGCCACTTACTGTGCCCCTTTCCTTCTTTCCAAAAGGGACAGAATCTTCCTAATGTAATGAGAAAGGCTTCCACGCTCCCTTTGGGACACCTTTCTTTCATAGCTGCATCTATTACCACGAATGACTTTGCAGACACTGTTATCATGTTAGCAGGAAGAACAGAACAAAGGAGGGAGGGTATGGAAAAGGGGGAACTTATGTATGCTACCATGTGTAAAACAGATGGCTGATGGGAAGATGCCGTGTAGCACAGGGACCTCAGCTTGGAGCTCTCTGATGACTTAGGGGGTGGGGTGGCGGTGGGAGGGAGGGAGGCTCAAGAGCGAGGGCATATATGTACACATATTCTGATTCACTCTGTTGTACAGCAGAAACTAACATACCGTTGTAAAGCAATTGTCCTCCAATTAAAAAAAAAGAGAAAGAAAAACAGAGGCAGGGAAGAGAAAATAAGGGAAAGAAGGAAGACAGGGACGGAGGGAGAGAAGGACGGGATGGAGGTAGGGAGAAAGGAAGGAAGGAAGGAATGGCAGGAAAGAAGGAAGGGAAGGAAGAAAGGAGAAGTGTTTCCCTAACTGGTCTCATGCCATATATTAGCTCTGGCACTGGTCTTATTCCTGGCAGTTTTATATACTCTTACCTCATTCCCTCTGATGGATAAGGATAAGAGGCTTGTAGAAGCTTCCTGATGGGAGAGGCTGACTGTGGGGGAATCTGCGTCTTGTTCTGATGGGCAGGGCCAAGCTTAGTAAATCTTTAATCCAATTTTCTGTTCATGGGTCGGCTATGTTTCCTTCCTGATTGTTGGCCTGAGGCCAAACTATGGTAGGGGTAATGGTGGTAATGGTGACCTCCTTCAAAAGAACTAATGCCCTTACTGTTGTATTCAGTGCCATTGAATCCAAAGCAAGCCACTTTGACACATGCATCCCCAAGAGACTCCTGGACACACACAGGCAAGTCTGGCTCAGTCTCTTGTGGGGACACTGATCCTTTCTCCTGGGTCCTGGTGTGAACAAGGTTTTGTTTGCACCCTCCAAGAGTCTATTTCCCTAGTTCAGTGGAAGTTCTGTAATCAAATCCCACTGGTCTCCAAAGTTCAATTCCCTGGGGGTTCTTAGTCCCTTTGCTAGATCCCCATGTTGCAAAATCTGCTGTGGGTCCTAGAACAGTCTTAACAGTGTGAGAATTTCTTTGGTATAATTGTTCTGCAGTTTGTGGGTCCTCTGCTCAGTGACTCTATGGTGGGGCTAATGGTGACCTCCTCCAAGAAGGTTAATACCACACGTCCACAGAACAGGCGCCTCTGGCCTGCAGCAAGTCACCTGTAGAGGCCCGAGCCTCTACAGGGGATATTCAAGATTTATACAGGATTAAATATTTACTTAAAGTCAAAGATGAAGAAGTTCTATATAGTCAGCAAAAACAAGACTGGGAGCTGACTGTGGCTCAGATCATGAGCTCCTTATTGCCAAATTCAGACTTAAATTGAAGAAAGTAGGGAAAACCACTAGACCTTTCAGGTATGACCTAAATCTAATCCCTTACAATTATACAGTGGAAGTGACAAATAGATTCAAGGGACTAGATATGATAGACAGAGTGACTGATGAATTATAGGTGGAGGTTCGTGGCATTGAACAGGAGGCAGGGATCAAGACCATCCCCAAGAAAATGAAATGAAAAAAGCAAAATGGTTGTCTGAGGAGGCTTTACAAATAGCTGAGAAAAGAAGAGAAGCTAAAGGCAAAGGAGAAAAGGAAAGATATACCCATTTGAATGCAGAGTTCCAAAGAAAAGCAAGGAGAGATAAGAAAGCCTTCCTCAGCGACCAATGCAAAGAAATAGAGAAAAACTATAGAATGGGAAAGACTCAAGATCTCTTCAAGAAAATAAGAGATGCCAAGGGAACATTTCATGCAAAGAAGGGCACAATAAAGGACAGAAATGGTATGGATCTAACAGAACCTGAAGATGTTAAGAAGTGGTAAAAAAAAAAAATACACAGAAAAACTGTACAAAAAAGATCTTCATGACCCAGATAATCATGATGGCACTTACCTAGAGCCAGATATCCTGGAATGCAAAGTCAAGTGGGCCTTAGGAAGCATTACTATGAGCAAAGCTAGTGAGAATGATGGAATTCCAGTTGAGCTCTTTCAAATGCTAAAAGATGATGTTGTGAAAGTGCTTCACTTGGTATGCCAGCAAATTTGGAAAACTCAACAGTGGCCACAGGACTGGAAAAGATCAGTTTTCATTCCAATCTCAAAGAAAGGCAATGCCAAAGAATGCTCAAACTATCCCACAATTGCACTCATCCTAAATGCTAACAAAGCAATGCTCAAAATTCCCCAAGTGAGCTTCAACATAATGTGAACCAAGAGCTTCCAGATGTACAAAAGGCAGAGGATACAAAGATCAATTGCCAACATCCCTTGGATCATAGAAAAAGCAAGAGAATTCTAGAAAAACATCTACCTCTGCTCCATCGACTATGCCAAAGCCTTTGACTGTGTGGGTCACAACAAACTGGAAAATTCTTCAAGCAATGGGAATACCAGACCACCTTACTTGCCTCCTGAGACACCTGTATGTAAGTCAAGAAGCAAGAGTTAGAACTGGGCATGCAACAACAGACTGGTTCCAAATTGGAAAAGGAGTACGTCAAGGCTGTATATTGTCACCCTGTTTATTTAACTTATATGCAGAGTACATCATGAGAGACTCTGGGCTGGATGAAGCACAAGCTGGAATCAAGATTGCTGGGAGAAATATCAATAACCTCAGACATGCAGATGAAACCACCCTTATGGTAGAAAATGAAGAAGAATTAAAGACCCTCTTGATGAAAGTGAAAGAGGAGAACGAAAATGCTGGCTTAAAACTCAACATTAAGAAAACCAAGATCATGGCATCCAATCCCATCACTTCATGGCAAATAGATGGGGAAACAGTGGAAACAATGACAGACTTTATTTTTTGGGGCTCCAAAATTACTGTACATGGTGACTTCAGCCATGAAATTAAAAGATGCTTGTTCCTAGGAAGAAAAGCTATGACTACCCTACTCAGCATATTTAAAATCAGAGCCATTATTTGCCAACAAAGTCTGTCTATTCAAAGCTCTGCTTTTTCCAGTAGTCATGTGTGGATGTGAGATTTGGATCATAAAGAAAGCTGAGCATCAAAGAATTGATGCTTTTTAACTATGGTGTTAGAGAAGACTCTTGAGAGTCCCTGGGACTGCAAGGAGATTAAACCAGTCAGTCCTAAAGGAAATCAGCTCTAAATATTCATTAGAAGAACTGATGCTGAAGCTGAGGCTTCAGTTCTTTGGCCACCTAATGCGAAGAACCGACTGCTTGGAAAAGACCCTGATCCTGGGAAAGATTGAATGCAGGAGGAGAAGGGGATGACAGAGGATGAGATGGTTGGATGGCATCACCGACTTGATGGACATGAGTTTGAGCAAGCTCCAGGAGTTGGTGATGGACAGGGAAGCCTGGCAAGCCTCATTCCATAGGGTCATAAAGAGTTGGACACGACTGAGTAACTGAACTGAACCTCATTCCCAGATCATCCTTCAACAGAGGCTATAATGAGAGCTACATAACATGGTCCATGGGGTGAGGAGGTTCTACGGTCACTCTGTTCATCATTTCCTTATTGCACGTCTTCTCGACCTCGCAGCCCTTGAGGCACACAGCTGCACCCCATGCCTGGGTCCTTCATCTCCTCCTCCAGTTGAGATTGGGGCCCTTAAACAGGAAGCTGAAGCTACCTTACCTCTCTGTTTTGTTACCTCATGAATAACATGATGAAAAGTTGAGAAAGCATCCAGTTTTCAATATACATTTGTGGAGTCAATTCCTTTGATGTGTATTTAAAAAAAAAAAAACACAAATCCTTGCAATATCTAAATTTTACATCTATCATAAAAAGAAGTGTCCCATTGCATAATCTTTGGAAAGAAAGAAAAGTGTTCAGTATCTTTTCATGTTGACACACCCCTCATATCAAATAGGATTGAAACCATTTGGTATTGGAGGTACAGGTCTCTCGGATGACCTCATGACATTGTCGGGGCAAGAGGCTACCAACAAGCCCCTTTTCTCTTTATCAAAATCCAAGTACATCTCCTGTGAATTCACACGATCATTTTGCTCTACTTAAAATTCCAAACTCTTTCAAGCACTCACCTGGACCATCCACCTTGACTCATGGGCCACAGGAATGTGTATACTTAGTCGCTCAGATATGTCTAAGTTTTGTGACCCCATTGACTGTAACCCACAAAGCTCCTCTGTTCATGGGGATTCCCCAGGCAAGAATACTGAAGTGGGTTGACATGCCCTTCTCCAAGCGATCTTGCCAACCCAGGGATCAAACCCAGATCTCCCACATTGCAAGTGGATTCTTTACCATCTGAGCCACCCAGGAAGCCCACGTAACTCTTACATTCATAGGATGTGAAAGAGATATCATATTCATGGGCTATAAAAGAGTTAGTGAGGTTGATTGGGAACAGCTCTGGGACATAGGCTCTGCTACTAGTGTGTGTATAATAATAGACAAGTGTCATCTCTTATAATGCCTCAGTTTCTGTATGCAAAGAGAAGTCAAACTGGAACGAGATAAAAGCTATCTCACAAATGTCATACCCCAAGTTTAAGTCTCCAGCCCTACAGCAGGAATTCTGCAAAAATGTCAATTCCTGGACACTTTCAATGACTTTCTGCTTTAGAATCCATGGTTTCTCTGACTCTCTTAAAACTGCCTTGTCTTACACAAGATTTTAATCCTAATGTCCAACAAGGTCAAAGAGAGTCAACATCTGAAATGAGAAGATTAATGTTGCTATGGATGGGAGAGAAACCAGAGGGAGATTGCTGCCCAAGCATGAGAATTCTATCTTGTAGGATTTTTTTTTTCCTTCACAGCAAATAAGGTTTATGGATTGCAATGAGGAGTCTGTCACATTAAAATAAGTCTTTTTACAGTATTTTCCCATTTAAGCCTCACATGGGCAGCATACTGGATTGGGCCCAGAAAGGCAGACTCACTAGGTTTTCAATTTAGTTTGTTAATAGCCTGCCTTTCATAAAAGCATCAGGCACAATCACACCCATCCCTAAATCAATAGGATGATGCAGCAATGCCTCACAGAAATGATATTTTTGAAATAAACATATACCATTTCAGCCAGGCCCGTTTGACATCAAATTTATATACTCAATAAGAAAGCACAATTAATGGTCCCGAACTGTATTTTCCTTCACCTATTTCACATTTCAAGAAGCACAGGATTTCTTAAGAAAAAAAAAATAATAGAAGAGGAAAGAAAAAAAGCATTCCATTCATAAATGGAATGAAGGTATTAAAAAACAATGCTGGGTTGTTGCTGCCTCCCTTCAGCCCGTCTATCTTGCCTCTAATCTCATTTCTCTCTTGGTTCTGATCTTTCCACAGATATTACCTTTTAAGAGAAAATGCTGTGAAACCCCATGTAAAACAGAACCCCTTTCTGTCCCTTTATCCTGCTTTTCATAACACTTCTTGCATTATACCTTTATTGTCACCCCACCTCCCAAGAAATATAAGCTCCTGGGGTCAGGGGCTTTGTTTTTCTGTTCAAGATTGTAGCCCCAGTCTCCAAAAAATTGCCTGGTTTCTAGTAAGTATCCAAAAGAATTTTGTGAATCAATGAATGGATAGATGAATGAATAACTTCCCCATTTCCTCTCCAAGTTGTATTGATCATGAAGCTGTGCAATCACATTCATACAGTAAAATAGCTATATGTAGAACATGCACACCTTCCTCTTATTCACTAAACCAATCAATCAGTAAGGTCTATTATTTTTTATGACACTTCCCTCTGATGTGTGTGTGTGTGTGTGTGTGTGTGTGTGTGTGTGTGTTTGTATATGTGTAGTATGAACATGTGTTTGGAAAATATTCTGTTATTATAAATGATATAATATTATAACAAAGCTACACTAATTAGGGGATACCACCAATATTATTTGGCTTATCTATATCCCTCCATGGTGTTCTTACTTGCTTTATCCTTACCTTCACAGGCTTTCTGTTTTCCTAACCCTTCACTTAACACTTGCATCCATTTATGCCAGCCTAAATTGTAGCAAAAGTGGAGGGAAAAGAATGCTGTGAAATATTACTATGAGTCACTAGAGAAAAACTATTTATGGTCTTTGAAAAATTTAATGAAGAAAAGAACCTACATTTTAACTCTTTTAAAATTACACTTGGTTGCTGAGTTGTGTTTTATTTAGTCCAATGCATGTTAAAGCTGGACTGCAAGGGACCAAAGATTATGCTTGGGTTTTGTTTGATGATCTCTGCATGAGACTTGTGAAGGTACCTCTCCAGCTATAACTCGGGCAGAATCACCTTCCAAAACTAGTGCCAAGAGTACATTTTCACAGTGAGTGCTTAGGTCTATTGTACTTATATTGTCAAGAAGCTTGAGTTGACCCAACAAAAGCCATCATTGTTGTTGGACTGCAAACACTAAGGAAGATTATAAAGATTTCAGTCAGTTCAGTTGCTCAGTCATGTCTGACTCTTTGCAATCCCATGGACTGTAGCATGTCAGGCTTCCCTGTCCCTCACCAACTCCCAGAGCTTGCTCAAAATCATGTCTATCAAGTCACTGATGCACCATCTCATCCTCTGTTTTCCCCTTCTCCTGCTGCCTTCAGTCTTTCCTAGCATCAGGGTCTCTTCCAATGAGTCAGTTCTTTGGACAAGTGGCCAAAGTACAGGAGCTTGAGCTTCAGCATCAGTCCTTCCAATGAATATGCAGGGTTGACTTCCTTTAGGATTGACTAGTTTGATCTTGCAGTCCAAGGGGCTCTCAACCGTCTTCTCCAACACCACAGTTCAAAAACATCAATGTTTTGACACTCAGCCTTCCTTATAGTCCAAATCACATCCATACGTGACTACCAGAAAAACCATAGCTTTGACTAGACAGAACTTTGTTGGCAAAATGTGACTCTGCTTTTTAACATGCTATCTAGGTTGGTCATAACTTTTCTTCCAAGGAGAAAGCGTCTTTTAATTTCATGGCTGCAGTCACCACCTACAGTGATTTTGGAGCACAAGAAAATAAAGTGTTTCACTGTTTCCATTGTTTCCCCATCTATTTGCCACGAAGTGATGGGACTGAATGCCATGATCTTAGTTTTCTTAATGTTGAGTTTTAAGCCAGCTTTTCCATTCTCCTCTTTCACTTTCATCAAGAGGCTATTTAGTTCCTCTTCGCTTTCTGCCATAAAGGTGGTGTGATCTGCATACCTGAGGTTATGATATTTCTCCCAGCAGTCTTGACCCCAGCTTTTGTTTCATCCAGCCCAGCTTTTCTCATGATGTACTCTGCATAAAACTTAAGAAAGCAGGGTGACAATATACAGCCTTGAGGTACTCCTTTCCCAATTTGGAACCAGTCTGTTGTTTCATGTCCAGTAGACTACACTAATGACTGAATTCCAAATTTGAGGGAAAATATGGACAGAAATAAACACTTTAACTAAGAGTCAGCCTCATATGATCATAATCAATTAAAGTTGAAAAATTCCCTTAGCGGTATTTGATATTAGGTATTTTGTCTTAATTTCTACAGACATCCATTTTCTGAAGAAATTAGTCATTTGGAGGCAAGGAGAAAGAAACAATGTCAAGTCAAATCAGATCCATGAGGAGCTTCACTGATTAATGCACAGACCTTAGGAACTCATCTCTGCCCTGAGACTAAAACTAGCTTTGGAACTTCTGGCTCAAGCTATTTGATTGCAAAAAAAAAAAAATAAATAAAAAATAATAATAAAATAAATAAAAGCTTGGGGTATCTGAAGGCTATCTTTCTCATGTGCCCTTTCCATGTACCACTGAGAAGTTACTGAGCTCGTAACTGAAGGAAAAGGATTGTTAATCATGTTTAGAGCATGCCACTGAAACAGTAGCGGAATAAACAGCTACAGAGGAAGAAAATTGATGGCACCTATGGGAGAATTTAAAGAACTAGTATCTGTCTACCATGTTGTGGGACATTCTGCCAAACTGTGGGGCAAATAAAGAAGAAAAAAAAAAAGGTATTTATGATGGTCTCTTCCTTTCAGGAGAAATAAACTATATGCAAACCAGTGCACCATAAGTCATTCACAAGCAGGATTATTGAAAACTGTTGTTTGGTCAAGCAGGCTACAGATAAGGATGCATCTGAGCCAGACTCTGAATTGTATCATTACACCAGGTCTTTATGAAAATAATCACATAAATAAAATAACACTGATCGTTCTAAATGCTGATTTTGGATTCACCATGAAATGCCAGGATAATTCATTAGTAATCAGTAGTTACTCTTATGAATATATGATGTGCTAAGCAATGTACTTCATCTAATCATCACAACTTCCCTATAGAAGTAGTGGGCATAATTATTGCTGCTCCTTTACAGACGAGAAAACTGAGGCATAGGGAGATTAATAACTTGCTCAGGGTCCCAAAGGTGAAGGATCCAAAGCTCCAATCATAGTCTACCTGATGCCAAAGGCATTGAGGTTAATCCTGCATTAATAATAAAAGCTAAATCTCATTGCATATTTGCCAGGAGCTGTTCCAAGCACTGTGTGAGTGCTGTTCACTTAACATTTAACAACAATGCTGTCCAGTAAATGCAAAAGTTTCTCTTTTTACATGCAAAGAAACAAGCAAAGAGAGATCAGGCAGTTTGTCCAAGGTCACACAGATGGAAAGTTACAGAGCTGAGATACAACCTTGGAAATTGATAGGAAAGTCAAGTTCATCAGCTCTGCATCCTAATGCCTCTCAAGTGAAAATGAAAGTCGCTTAGTCATGTCTGATTCTTTGCGACCCCATGGACTATACAGTGCTTGGAATTCTCTAGGTCAGATACTGGAGTGGATAGCCATTCCCTTCTCCAAGGGATTTTCTCACCCCAGGGATCAAACCGAGGTGTCCCACACTGCAGGTAGATTCCTTACCAGCTGAGCCACCAGGGAAGCAGGATTCACGTTACACAAAATGTTCTCCATGTACCTGATGCCCATTCTGTCCCCTAGGGTGGCTTTTAAGGGGGAGCGAAGGTGTTAACATTTATGTGCTGATTAGTTTTTCACTATTCGTCTGACTAATTACCTAATTTTTTTTTTTTTTACATATAACCAGAACCAGTTATTTTGACAATGGAAACGTGTATAGAGAATGATCAGAGAGATGTGAAAGATTCCCTTGGCTCAAAACTTCTCTACAGACCCTAATCAAAATTTGAAATTTCCAATGTGTTGGTGGTAAGAAGAGAGACCTTTGTCTGAAAGAAAATCAAGTTGTGGTTAGATTGACTGACTTTCCTTGAAAGAATGAACCAGTGAACCCAGAAATTAAGACAGATGGGGAGAATGAGGGGTGCTACAGGCAGAATTTATGGTAGGCTGTCTTGGTACACAGTAGCAACATTCTGGGCACTGGATGCTATGGATGGAAAGAGCATCTGCTGAAAGAGGAGAGACTCTCTGATGGAAAGGGACACAAACCCTCAATGATCTCTGCATGGTTTCCTGTGGCCTGACCTTTGTGTCAGGAACCAGGGCCAAGACCCACAGGTCAGGTGGTCTGGTTTTCCCATCTCTTGAAGAATTTTCTATAGTTTGGTGTGTTCCACACAATCAAAGGCTTTGGCATAGTCAATAAACAGCAGTAGATATTTTTCTGGAACTCTCTTGCTTTTTCAATGATCCAATGAATGTTGGCAATATGGTCCCTTGTTCTTCAGCCTTTTCTAAATCCAGCTTGAACATCTGGAAGTTCACAGTACACATGCTGTTGAAACCTGACTTGGAGAATTTTGAGCATTATTTTACTAGAGTGTGAAATGAGTGCAATTGTATGATAGTTTTAGTATTCTTTGGCATTGCCTTTCTTTGGGATTGGAATGAAAACTGACCATTCCCAGTCCTGTGGCCACTGCTGGGTTTTCCAAATTTGCTGGCATACCAAGTCCGGCACTTTCACAGCATCATCTTTTAGCATTTGAAAGAGCTCTACTGGAATTCCATCACCTCCACTAGTTTGGCTTGTAGTAATGCTTTCTAAGGCTCACTTGACTTCACATTCCAGGATGTCTGGCTCTAGGTGAGTGCCATCATGGCTATCTGGGTCATGAAGATCTTTTTTGTACAGTTTTTCTGTGTATTTTTTTTTTTTTTTACCACTTCTTAACATCTTCAGGTTCTGTTAGGTCCATACCATTTCTGTCCTTTATTGTGCCCTTCTTTGCATGAAATGTTCCCTTGGCCTCTCTTATTTTCTTGAAGAGATCTTGAGTCTTTCCCGTTCTATAGCTTTCCTCTATTTCTTTGCATTGGTCGCTGAGGAAGGCTTTCTTATCTCTCCTTGCTTTTCTTTGGAACTCTGCATTCAAATGGGTATATCTTTCCTTTTCTCCTTTGCCTTTAGCTTCTCTTCTTTTCTCAGCTATTTGTAAAGCCTCCTCAGACAACCATTTTGCCCTTTTTCATTTCATTTTCTTGGGGATGGTCTTGATCCCTGCCTCCTGTTCAATGCCACGAACCTCCATCCATAGTTCATCAGTCACTCTGTCTATCATATCTAGTCCCTTGAATCTATTTGTCACTTCCACTGTATAATTGTAAGGGATTAGATTTAGGTCATACCTGAAAGGTCTAGTGGTTTTCCCTACTTTCTTCAATTTAAGTCTGAATTTGGCAATAAGGAGTTCGTGATCTGAGTCACAGTCAGCTCCCAGTCTTGTTTTTGCTGACTGTATAGAGCTTCTCCATCTTTGACTGCAAATAATATAATCAATCTGATTTTGGTATTGACCATCTGGTGATGTCCATGTGTAGAGTCTTCTCTTGTGATGTTGAAAGAGGGTGTTTGCTATGACCAGTGCGTACCCTTGGCCAAACTCTATTAGCCTTTGCCCTGCTTATTTCTGTACTCCAAGGGCAAATTTGCCTGTTACTCCAGGTATTTCTTGACTCCCTACTTTTGCATTCCAGTCCCCTATAAGGAAAAGGACATCTTTTTTGTGTGTCAGTTCTAGAAGATCTTGTAAGTCTTCATAGAAATGCTCAACTTCAGCTTCTTCAGTATTACTGGTTGGGGCATAGACTTGGATAACTGTGATATTGAATGGTCTGCCTTGGAAACGAACAGAGGTCATTCTGTAGTTTTTGAGATTGCATCCAAGTACTGCACTTCAGAGTCTTTTGTTGATTATGATGGCTACTCCATTTCTTCTAAGGGAGTCTTGCTCACAGTAGTAGATATAATGGTCATCTGAGTTAAACTCACCCATTCCAGTCCATTTTAGTTCACTGATTCCTAAAGTGTTGATGTTCACTCTTGTCATCTCCTGTTTGACCATTTCCAATTTGCCTTGATTCATGGACCTAACATGTTTCAGTGTTTAGAGGAACATACTTTACTTCTTGGGCCATCATATGTTCAGTTACTTTCTATTGTTATAGCCTCCATTTGTCAAATGTAAATTATAGGTGCTGTTTATACAGACAATGTTCCCTACTATGTCTCAGATGACATCCTAAGCAAAACTATGAGGTGAATATTCCTTTTGTTAGCTTTTTAATGAAGTATAGTTGATTTATAGTATTATATTAGTTGCAGGTATAAAACATGGTGATTCAGGATTTTTGTAGATTGTATTTCATTTAAAGTTATTATAAAATATTGACTATATTTCCTGTTCTGTACAATATATCCTTGGGGCTTATTTATTTTATGCATAAGAGTTTGTACCTCTTAACTTGTCCTCCTTCTTTTCCTCTCCCCAGTGGTAACCACTAGTCTGTGTTCTATATGTGTGAATCTGTTTCTGTTTTTCTATACTCAGTTGTTTGTTTTATTTTTCAGATTCCACATATGATAAATAATAATGACAAATGACAAATAAAATGATAATGACAAATAATGTTTGTCTTTTCCTGCTTAACATTTCACTAAGTGTAATACTCACAGGTCCATTCATGTTGCAAATGGCACAAATTCATTCTTTTCTATTATTGAATAGTATTCCATTGTGTAAATACATATATACAGCATATGTTTTTTTATTTGTTCTTCTATTACTGGGCACTTGGATTGCTTCCATATCCTTGCTGTTATAAATAATGCTGCTGTGAACATTTGGGTTAATGTATCTTTTCAAATAAGGTTTTTAACTTTTTCAGATATATGACCAGGGATAGAATTGTTGGAGCATATGATAGTTTTAATTTTCAGTGTTTTGAGGAATCTCCATAATGTTTCTCATATTGGCTGCACCAATTTACATTCTTATCAAGAGTGTACAAGGGTTCCATTTTTTCCACAGCCTCAATGACCTTTGTTATGTGTATCTTTTTGATGGTAGCCATTCTCAAAGGTGTGAGGTGATAACTCACTATAATTTTGATTTGCATTTCTCATGCAATGATGGGAATGATGAATAACATTGAGTATCTTTTCATATGCCTGTCAGCCATATGTATGTATATCTTCTTTGGAAAAATGTCTCTTCAGGTCTTCTGCCCATTTTAAATTGGATTGTTAGGTTTTAGATACTGAGTTGTATGAGCTGTTAATATATTTTTGATATTAACCCCTTATATGGCCATATCATTTGCAAAGACCCTTTCCCATTCAGTAGGTTATCTTTCATTTTCTTTATGGCATCCTTTGCTGTGCAAAGCTTTTAAGTTTAATTAGGTTCCATTTGTTTATTTATTGCCTTTGTTTACTTTGCTTTAGGAGAAAGATGGAAAAAATGTAGCTATTATTTACATCAAAGAGTGTTCTGCCTGTGTTCTCTTCTAGGAGTTTTATAGTTTCTAATTTTACATTTAGGTCTTTAATAATGGTTCAGTTTATTTCTGTGTAACATGTGAGAAATTTTTTTTAATTTCATTCTTTCACATGTAGCTGTTCAGTTTTTCCAACACTACTGACTCAAGAGACTTTTTTCTCCATTGTATATTCTTGCTTCCTTTGTTGTAGATTAAATATTCATAAGTGTGTGGATTTATTTCTGGACTCTCTATTCTTTCCCATTGATCTATATGTCAATGCCAGTACCATACTGTTTTGATTATTGTATGTTTGTAGTGTACTCTGAAGTCAGAGAGCATGATACTTCTCATCTGTGCTCTTTGTTAAAATTGCTTTGTGTATTCACAGTCTTTTAAATTTCCACACAAGTTTTTGACTTATTCTAGTTTTGTGGAAAATGCCATTGATATTTTGACAGATAAGGTTAATGTTCTTAATCCCAACCAATGCATGAAAAAATAGACAATCAGGCACCTGGTAATTTACTCACAGTTAGAAAACTTGTGGGGACCAAGCCAGGATTTAGTCTCAGTTCTGTTTGATTCAAGAAATGATGTGTTTCTCCGCTGTTGCCTTCCTGTTTTCTTATACTGTGCCTAATCTGTTGTTGTAAAATGAAAAACTAAATAAACAGTTAAATAATTAAACTGCATTCCTTTTCCAAGATCAGTATTTCAGGTATCAGTATCCTGGGGGCCTCAGGTTTTGATGCAGATGGGGAGACTGAAAGTTACCCCAGCTTCTATGTATTAAAAAGACTAGAAAGATAAAGACCATTACAGTATACTAACACATATATATGGAATTTAGAAAGATGGTAATGATAACCCTATGTGCAAAACAGAAAAAGAGACATAGGTGTATAGAACAGACTTTTGGACTCTGTGGGAGAAGGCGAGGGTGGGATGTTTCAAGAGAACAGCATCGAAACATGTATATTATCTAGGGTGAAACAGATCACCAGCCCAGGTTGGATGCATGAGACAAGTGCTCGGACCTGGTGCACTGGGAAGGCCCAGAGGGATCGGGTGGAGAGGGAGGTTGGAGGGGGGATCGGGATGGGGAATACATGTAAATCCATGGCTGATTCATGTCAATGTATGACAAAAACCACTACAATATTGTAAAGTAATTTGCCTCCAACTAATAAAAATAAATGAAAAAAAAAAGACTAGAACAATTTCTACTCCATGTTCCCATATGCCTGAGTATTCTCAATACTTGAAGTTTTGATTGTATCTCTGGTTTTATTTGCTGCTATATCAAGTGTGACTGATTTCTGGTCTGGAGATATACATGCAGGAATTGTGTGTGGGGGGTGTGGGGAGCTTGTGGGGAGGAATGTAATTTAATTTAAATTGCATTTTTTAACATAGCAGACACTTGGATATCATTCTTTATGCACTAGAATATGCCACTCAGCATATTTATCTGGGCACAGTTAAACCTAAAATCCCCCACCTCCTGAGGCTGCACTTGTAGTCAGTAGCATTACAATTTGGACAGAGGATGCAACTCTGAGATTTGTGAGTCTTGGGTGTTTATTAAGAGACAACAGAGGCCACAGGTCAATCCAACATGAACAGCATGTTCTTCACATGGTAATGACTAGGAACTAGAGAAAACACTCAAGAGGTCAGCTCATCCACTGGCTACAGAAGCCTACCTGCCAACTCATTGCAGCAGACCTAGAAAATAAAGAAGAATCTGTAACAAAAAGGAAATATAAAGTAATGTTTAAAAAAATGAATATCTGTCATAATTTATTCATAAAAGATTGGTTATGTCTATTTAGTGGAGAAGATGATTGAAAATTCATCATTTAGACTCACATCTCTTTCATCTATGGAGATAGAGGTTATCAATGGTTGTAGGTCTTAAGTCAAAGTCAGCATCTGGCGTATCTATATTAGCTCTCCTGATTCCTTACTCAATCCAGTCAACTTAACCATCTGGAGCTGGACATCATGTGCTCATTGGCCCTGCACTGTTTTCCTGCAGGGTACTAGTTTGTGATTTGTTGGAGGTCGCATCAGCATGGAAAAGTTAATCTACAAACTGTCCAGCATGGGATTTTTCAGGTTACCAGTTTAGAAAGCCACTGCTTATCTCATCAAGACTGAGAACTCGATGAAGTCTTAAACTCACCACTTTCTTGCTGGTCCTCATCATTCAAGAATTCTTGTCAACATCTGCACAGGACTTTACCGTCCCCAAATGACTTCCACACATAGTATCTAATTCCATCCACAAAATAACTGCCCACCCCCCACCCCTCCATTACTATTTTTCTCATTTTAGGGTTGAAGAAACAGTTTTAGATAGTCTGGATGTGGCTCAGACAGAAAGACACAGCAGAACTAAAACCTAATCCAAGACTTCATGGCAGCATGCTCCGTGTTCCACCCTCCCTTCCCGGCTCGGGTCCCTGACTTAAATCTGACCCTCCAGAACTTCCTTCAATTCTGTTGCTCCTCCCGCTCCTCCCAGTGACACTACTTCCACAATGCATTATGCAGACACTCCCCACCCCTCCCCCAGTCTTCTAAGCTTCCTCCATAGAGTTCTATTTAAATAGTAATATGCCAACCAATTGCTTTCTTTTGGTTTCTACTTCTCAGTGGAAAAAGGTTTTCAACTAACTTTCAGAGCCAATAAACAGTAATCTCATTCACAGCACAGTGTAACTGATAGTATCTAAAAGTACATGACCTTTCAGATTATTTGGATCCTGAGATAAAATTAATTGAAGAGGCCAAGAAATTAATTTCCAATAATTGAATTTTAGACATGATGATAACTGGGTTGGGATTGTTTATCGTTTGACTCTGTGCACACTTACATCTACTAAACCTTTTTTTTCAGGTCTGTTTTTGCTTTAGGGTCATTTTGACTAAAATTGGGGTTGGAAAACTGATTATGGAATAATGTGGTGGAAAATGAAAGAGAAAGAATGACTTCTAAAAGCATCTTTGACCCCCAAATCTTTCTTTCACTACCTATTATAAGGCTTAAAATTCCACAGTCATTTATTCCTTTAGGTTACACATTTCTCTACCCATATATCTCTTTAAAAGTATAAAACAGTCTGAGAGCAGACTTCATTAAGCTATTTTCGATGTCTAATACTTCATGGTAAATGAGATAATTAGATACTTTTCTCAATCAGAAGAATAGCCATAGCACATGCCTGAAAAATGATAAGCGCTCAGTGACTGTAACTATCATCATTTTATTATCATGAGAATGGGGGCAGAGTATCACATCTGCATTTAGGGCCACTGTTAAAACAGAGGTGTCAGTGGATGTGTTTCCTTAATGATTGGTGCTTTTTATTTTTTTTTTTACTGTAATCAAGAACAAAATATTTAAAAACTCTGAGCCTCAATTTCTGTATTTAAAAATGACATAATTTCTACCTCATAAGTGATTGTAAAGATTAAGTGACATAAAAATCAGTGAGGTAGTGAAATATACTTGGATCTGAAATATAAGGTGTTGATTTAAAACAAAGGCATCTTCCATGGGTGCCCAAGTGACAGGGATGACATAAACCCAGCTGCCCCATGAGCTCCTCCTCCTCTTGGTTATATTCAGCCCAGAGACTCATGGCAAGATCACTGTACCCAAGAGATTGTCCTGGGTGGAGACAATCCCCAAACTACAGGTTCGATCAGAGACAGCTAACCTGCAAGCTTCCAGATTTTTCACGGTCAAGATTCCAAAAATACTTTTTGGAATATTTGGGGAATTTGGGGAACGAGTTTAAAAAAAAAATTGTACATCCTGCCCACCCTATTTATAGAATTGCTCAGAATGGTCTTTCTCAGCAATTCAGGCTGTCAGATTCAAGGAAGTATGCCTGATAGACTATATTCATCCACACCTTGTGTGAATCAATGTCACTCAAACTCAGCTTCATGAGTCTGATGGGCATAACTATGACCAGATCCTAGGCAGCCACGCCTAGAGTCCTTGGTGAATCCTCCATAAGCATGTAAACCCCATCAAGGAGAGAGGTCCCTCAATAAGGCTACTTATACTGTTCAGTGCCATTCTGTTGTTATTGTTGATCTTATATAATTTCTAACAAAGTTATTTATATTTAAAGTGGAAATCACAATGACTTCATACACATACACATACTGAAATAATTTCTATAGTCAAACTATTTAATATATCCATCTTTTCTTGTAGTTATCATTTTGTGTTTGTGTTTGTGTGTGGGGGGGGGATGAAAGATCTGAAATCACTCTCTTAGCAAGTTTCCAGGATTCAGTAACATATTAACAACTCTGTACATTAGATCTCTAGACTTTTTAATCTTATAAAACTGCAGCTTTGTAACCTCTGACCATCATCTCCCTGTCTCCCCCACCTTCCTTCCCCTGGTAACCACTGTTCTATTCTCTGCTTCTCTATATTCATGCCTGTGGTGGTAAAGTGTGAGAGGCAGCCATCTAGTCATTCTTGAACACTATAAATAATTAAAAATATTATCATTTAGCATTTCTTTGGCCATTGAACTGGATAGTCTTGATGCACGTGCATGGTGTCTCCACATAATTCCTGGAACTAACTTTCTGGGATATTTTACACTGTTGGCTACAACAGTAGCACCTTTTGGCCACCTCTGTAAATTATACATTGGGAGTGAACTCCTGAGATAGAGTTTCTGACTCATGTACTTTCCATCAATGGCTTTCCATATAATGCTGAATATGGTATCAGCAATTCTACAGCAGGAACCCCCATGGTCAGTTAACTATTCTATAATTTGTGGCAGGGAGGAGGTTAAATGCTTGATTACTATGGGCTTTATCATAGTAAAGGCTATGTAAATGTAAATGTAAAATGTAAATGTAAATATTACATAGGGCTTCAATATTTCATTTTGCCCTAATATATTTCTTCAGAACGAAACCACATAAGTCCAACAAAAACAAAATAAAACTTGAAATAAACTTATTTGGACCTTAGACGCCTATGTTATGTCCCCTAAACCATATTCTTATCTACAATACTAGCTCCATGTGTCACAATTGAAGCCTCTTTTACTATTCTGAGAGATATCATGGGGGAAGACCAACTCCAGAGACTTTTCAAAATTGGCCCCAGTTAAAGTCTACTATTCCAGTTGGAGATGGAGATGGGGAAAAAAAAAAAATCCCTACTTTGTGGTTGAGTCTTAGAGCACAGAGTGAGGGTGCCTAGTGGCAACGTGTCTAGAACAAACTTCCCTCTTCAGAATGTGCCTCAGATGCTTAAGCAAATGTGAGGATCCCTGGTCCCCTCATCCCAGAGACACACTGCCAGAGAATGTATCTTGATTGTTCTTGACTCTAATAACACCTTCTCTGCCAAGCCCAGAGGTGCCTAAGATGAGCAGTTGTAGCCACAAGTGGACAAAAAGTGCAGCTATATTTTGTGCTTGAGGACTTTTTCATTTCTCAGGGTTCCAAACTTCTTGCTCTTGTATGACACTCCCTGTCTCCATTCACATTCTTCAAATTTGGTTTCTGCCTTTTTGCTTCACTGCTTAAAAGGAAGTTTATTCCAGATTTTTTCCCTTAATCTTTTAAAAATTTTCTGTTTACTTTGAATTTATTGGATATTACTATCATTTTTTTTTTTTTTTTTGACCATGCTGCATGGCATGCAGGGATCTAGTTCCCTAAGCAGGAATCAAACATGCACCCACTGCATTGTTAACCACTGGACTGCCAGGGAATTCTTGTTTGGATTTCTTGTTTGGCTTCAGATATTGTTACTACCCCAGTCTGTTGTCATATAGATTGCTCTTGACACTGTCCTCCCTGGCCATAAACCAGGCTTACTGGCCATCGAAACCTCCAGCAACCCTACCACAACCTCAGCCTGGACCAGCTCCCAGGCAGGAGTACTTGGATAATTACTCCTTGGATAAGTAGAAGGTAGCCATAAAACTCCATCTCAAAATCTCAAACTGTCATCCACCATATTCTTAAATACCTGCTTGTATATTCCCATGGCTTTGCTTGAAGTTTCTTATTCTGTTGGAAATATACACACACTTGGAGAAGATAAATTTTGCACATTATCAAACATGTTTGCCTCCATATAAATTAAGCATTCATATCTTTTTAAAATGTGGTAAAATGGAGAGGTAGGGTAAAAGCTTGTGCATCCTAACCTCCAGACTGCAGCTGGGATAGAAAAGTGTGACTTGGAGGAAGAAATAAAGCTTTCCCTCCTAAAGATGGAACTTTCTACCCCCTCAATGTTCTGAGGTGCTGTCTCATGTGTAGCACTTTTCTCTATGAACTACAGCCACCTGCCACAAAATTTTTGATAGGCGCTCACCCCTGTTTGGATCTAGGCTGTAAATATTTGCCCAGACCCTAAAACTGATGCCTGAACTTTACAATGCACATATTGCATAAATATATGTTGATAAATAAACTTGCAAGCTGGTGTATGCATTGCATGTAAACTCTTTTTTTAAGCAAAGATTTGAATTTTATAGACTGTAAAATATGGATATTGCTCTATTTATCTTGATGTACCTCTATGAAAAGGTGACTGCTGTGATTGGAAAGCCATGCCATATAACTAAAATAAGGTACTTTATTTGGAATTTTAAGATATCTCCTGCCCAATATGTATAACCGTAACTACCTTGAAAAATTAGTTGTTTATTGCATAAATATTTTCAAGTGCTCTGGCTATAATCCTGAAGTGGTTTATAAGCATTGTGAGAGACGAGGATCTGGCCACTGATATAAAAGCAAGGTTCAAGAATTCGAGTTGGCTAACATAGATCAAGGAGGCTAATAAGGAGAGGCTACATGATATGGAAGAACAATGCCAGCAAACATCAACCACAATGGCAAACTCTGGCCAAACTATTGGGAAAAGAATTAAAACAAACAAACAAACAAACAAACAGAAAACTACTTTTGCTTTTTAAGTATTTATGCTGGAAAAATGTATTCTTTAAAAGACCAGATTGTAAATATTTAAGGCTTTGTAGGGGGCCAAGCCTGGCCTTTGTTGCAAACATTTTTTATTTTATTTTTCTTGTCCTTTAAAAACATAAAAATAAAAAAAAAATAAAAACATAAAAATACAAAACTACGCTTTAAAAAAAGGTAAATGCCATTCCTAACTCATGGGCCATAGTTCGCTTACTTCAGCTCTAGAGCAAAGATTTCAAGACACATTTGAACAGTAGAAAACTTCTGTTCAAGAGAGACCTTACATCAATTGCAGTTATGAAAATCAACCTGAGTGAGATGGCTGGGATGCTATTGGTGGTCCCAGGACACTGGGTACAGTACTGTTTCTTCTAGATCCCAGATATCGGTGGGGCAACTATACAGAGTGTGAGAGCTCTTGGGAATATGGTTTAAATAGTTGGTTATTGGTGCCCCAGAGAATGTGAAGAAACTTCAGCAAAGTAACAAACCATATGCAGTTATAAAAACAAAAACAAACTCAGACCTTACATCAACAAGAAAGAAAGCATTAACTGGCTGACAGTGATGGTCTGTGCATTTTTCCTGTGCTACTACCATGTTCAGTAACCTAAGCAAGCAAAAACCTCATTCTTTATCTCCTACCTGCACTATGTCTTGGATAGAAATGCCTTTACAATTTACTCATTTCCTTCCTGTCCCAGTTCTTCCAGAGAGAGCATCCTTTTATCTCTTTTCACCAGAATCACTGTGTAAGTCTCTTAACTGGTTTCCCTTCAGGATCCTTTTAGATTCTCCACTCTCAGGCCTCAGCCAGCTCAACTCAGAGAGGCTAAATTTTGTAATTATATTACTTTGATTTTGTCTCCTCATTTTCTCAATGATCTGAATCCAATTCAATCCATTCAATCATTGATCAGATATTATAATGCCCAGTATTCATTGTGCTGGTGACTGCAGAATCCACAGATACATGTTATAATCTCTGCCTTCTCTTAGAAGAGATAAGACAGTGACAAAATACCTGTGATAGAAGGTGGAATGAGACAAGAGTCATTTGATTAGCACAAGCAAAGTTCAACAAAGTAGCTATAGAAAATTTCTGGGCTGGTGAGATTGGGAAAGACTCGAGGAAGCATTGAAATTTACTAGGAAGTCACTTCAAGAGGAGGAAACTCGCAGGGTGTTGTGATAGAGAGAAGGGCAACAGCAGAGGCAGTGAGGTAGGAAGGGAGGCATGTGAATGATTCAGGAAATTATGGGCATAAACTTTCAGTAGCTGGATGATGGAATACCCCTGGAGAATGAGTTAAGTCAAGTTTGTGGCAGGGCTGGAATGCTTCGCCGTGTTGTTCAAACTGTATTCAGTAGACTTAGGAGGAAAGTCAGTATTTTTTGAAGTCCTTAAACCCTATGCCCTGTTATTAGGTGAATGCATGTTTGGCTTACTCAGCCATGATGTAGTGAAAGAGCTTTACATTGAAATTAGGGAACTCATAGATTTGAATTTCTGTTACAGCTACTTCTATTTCATCTTTCTAGGTTATCAATAAATCAAAGGAAAATGAACAAAATAATCCTTTCCGTGTGTATTTTGAATGTGTGTGTGAATGATGAAATGCTCATGTTGCACACAAAATTAGGAAAGAGTTTGAAGCAGTGGCAAGAAAGGTTGACTGTGGAATTTCCAGCAGCCAGAGGGTTTGTGTTTGGTAAAATGGGAAAATAAGAAAATATTTGTCTTTAACCTTTCAACCTATTATGGCAGATCAAGTCTCCCTGCCAGCCTCACATTAGATCATGAAATCCTTGGGGAGAGAAGCATATTTTCTTTGATTCCTATTCGTATTCCAAGCACATAGTAGAAAGCCTGGCTCATAACAACTACTCAGCAAATGTTGTTTGAATGAATGATCCCTACAAACTCCATTAAAGCCTCCACACTGGAGGAAAATCTGGAACTAAATGCATGTTAACAAATAAATGATTATCCATATGTTAAAATTAATTTCCTTTATAAGAGATGAATATGGAATAGCCCATTGCCAAGTTAGTCTAATTTTGAAGGCAAAACACACAGAAGAGGGAGGGTAGAAGGGCATCAGGGTCTATGCAGCTGAGTTCCCGACTGACTACTGCCCGCTTTTCCTCAGTCAGGGCCCCTAGATTCCTACTTGAAAGCCTAGCTTTTTCAAGTACAACTGTCTTTAAGTTGTCACATGGCAAGAAAAAGGCCTACAGAGAACCTTGAGTGAGTCAGACCCTCCAGATGACCCTTTTTTTGTTTTGTTTTCAGATTGTGAGAAACACTTTGTGATGCCATCCTCCTCTGAGTATCACCAAACTCTAAGTAAGTGCCCTGATTACTTAGCCCCGCCCCCTCCCCGTCTGGAAAAAAATTACCTATTCTTTCACATGGAAATCCTTGCAGAGTTGGACCTTCATTCTGCTGTGTTGAGCTGTATTTGTTTTAAATTCCTTTCCTTCGGCACCCAGGAGTTTTGACACACCTTGGGTTTCTCTGATGACACGCCTACTGCACGCAGATTAGACAAAATGCATGTCACTGGTCAAGGTGGTCATGTGTCTGTTTAGAGTGGGAACATGCTATGATGATGTAATTTCAGTCACCTAAGGTATCTGAAATGTTTATACCCAAATATATCTTGATTTCATGTTAAATGTGCTATTTTTACTTCCATTTGAGATGATACCCATTTCCTGCCCCCCCCATTTTCTGTAACGTTCAGAACAGTTTTGGAGAGAATATAGCAAGAATACAAAAATTGCAATAGATACAAATACCACTGTGGATTTAATCCAAATATATAGCTTGTATGTGGTGACAAAATATTACCACAGCACTATGAACTGGTAGAAAACCTTGTTTAGTTTGCATATTTCACTTGCTACAAACATATTGAAAGGATAGACTAATCAGCTCTTTTTTTTTTTTCCTCAGGTACAGAAGTTCAACTCAAAGAACCACAAACCAGGGGTTTGGCAAAGAAGGCTTTGTTTCAATAACTTCTTTCTACGTATGGACATGATGGTTTTCAGAACAAGATCTCAGCTGAGATATAGCATTTCCTGGATAGGTGTATTTTTTTCCTATTGTTGCTATAACAAATTACCATGAACTTGATGACTTAAGATAAATTTATTATCTTACAGTTCTGAAGGTCAAATATCTGAAATAGGTTCCCTGGGGCTAAAATCAAGTTGTCTGCACAGCAGCATTCCTTTTGGGAGACTCTTAAAATTCATTTTCTTGTCTTCTCTTGCTTCTAGAGACCACCTGCATTCTTTGGTTTGTGGATCCTCATTTCATCTTCAGAGGGAGCTATCACATCACTCTGAGCGAGCTTTCATTGTCACATCTCTAACGCTCCTCCCTCCCTCTTTCACTTATAAGAATGCTTGTCATCACATCAGACCTGCTCATATAATCCATTAATCTTCCCATCCCCAGATCTTCAGCCTAGTTCTATCTGCAAAGTCCCTTTTTCCATGTAAAGTAGACTATTCACAGGTTCTGGAGATTGGGACATGGACATGTTTGGGGAGGTCATATTCTGTGTGGTATAACAAGCTTGGCAAAGAAAAAAACAAAAAACCTTGGAGAGGAGACAGCAAAAAGAGTAAAGGGTATCAACTGTATGGTGACAGATGGAAACAGAACTTTTGGTGGTGAACATTCTGTAGTGTATACAGAAGTCAAAATATAATGTGGTACCTGTGATATGATATAGTATTATAAACCAACTATGCCTTGATGAATAAATGTTTTAAAAAGCTCCAGGGGGAGAACTTTGAGTAATCTGGCTTCTGTGATATGCTTATGTCTAATCAATCTATGTGGCTAGGAGGACTGTATACTCTGATGGGTTAACCTGGGTCATACGAGGCCAAGTTCCTTGTGGGTACAGAGATGATGGTTTCATCAGTGTGCATGCAATGGTTTCACTGTAGGAAAAAAAATAGATAATTTCTTATTAAAGTAGGGCAAAGGGATGCTGGGAAAGGAAAACAACTACTGGCATCCACTGCACAGACAGATAAATGGTGATATTTGCCTAGCTCCCAACCTTTGTGAGAAGGACACCAAAATTTAAGCATTAGCATAACTTTTAACATTTAATAATTCTCCTTTAAAATATAAACATCAAAGTGTGAAGTGAAGTGAAAGTTGATCAGTTGTGTCTGACTCTTTGTGACCCCGTGGACTATACAGTCCATGGAATACTGCAGGCCAAAATACTGGAGTGGGTAGCCATTCCCTTCTCCAGGGGATCTTCCCAACCCAGGGATTGAATTGAGGTCTCCCACACTGCAGGTGGGTTCCTTACCAACTGTGCAACCAAGAAAGCCCAAGACTTGGTCTCAGCTGGAGTCTATACTGTACTGCGGCATTCAGTCATGTCCGACTCTTGTGACCCTGTGGTCTGTAGCCCACCAGGCTCCTCTGTCCATGGGGATTCTCCAGGCAAGAATACTGGAGTGGGTTGCCATGCCCTCCTCCAGGGATCTTCCCAATTCAGGGAATCAAACTTTGGGCAGTTTGATTCAATAGTCATGTTGAATCATATATCTATGTGAAACTTTATCGAAACCTTATTCTTTATGCTAGAATTGGCTGAAGTAATAGGGTAATTTGGGGGACAAAGTTAGAGGACCCCAAAATGAAAAGTCTCAAAAAGACTATAACAGAAAGTGAAAAATATGAAGTGTGTACCTAGCTTCTCACAGCCTGATTGTGGACCAATTCTCACTTTTCTTGTGCTGACATGTAAATGGACCCTTCTCATAAATGGGGTCTTTAGTTCCCTATTTATCCACTCTCTTATCACCTTCCTTAGCATCTTCCCAATCTGGAAACTGTTCAGAACTTTTTGCTCAGAACTCCCAAACCTTATGCCTGCAAGATGTCAAGATATGCTCTGCCCCAGAGCCCCAGAGGAAAGGCAATTGTTCATGGGCAGGGCCATCCCTCCACTGGCAACAGCTCTTCTGCATTTGGGCATTAATTCATAATCAAACATTGATGAATCATGCTATTTTACTGAAAAGCACAGTCCTTAAGTCAACCACCTAATCTAAGGGAAGAAATTAAACTCTAAACCAACATAAACACATTACAAGTCATTAGTGTAATTAAAAAGGAATGTATAATTAAAACATTTGTGTATTTTAGCTCAAATTCATCTGCGGTTGGAAATTTTAATGAACTGTTCATCAAAGAAGTCTCGGGAGTCTGGGGATAAGTTTAGCATAACAAGAAACTGAATGTTTTCTTCCCTCTGCTTCAGGAGCCCCATTCCCTCTGGTTTCTAAAAAGCAACCTGTCATTGGTTCCACCAAACTAATAATGATTCTAAGTGGTTATGATTGCTTCCGTGTTTTAAACTGATGTTATCTTTTTATCCCTTAAGAATCATGTTTTTCATAATTACTTCTCTTTTGTCCTTTCCTTAAGACAAATGATTTTGTAATTAGCGATGAAGGAAGGAGTCGTCATTCCAAGACATCTGTCAAGTTGTCAGGAAGGATGTCTCCCTGTAGCTATATTTAAACTTTCTGTTTAATAGCCTCTTGCTTTATTTCACAAGAACATCTCTGCGGAATCATGCCCAAGATCCCCTAATGATCAGGTTCTATAAAACATCGAGCAATTAGACTGCAAGAAATATAGCTCCCCAGAATGTCCTTTCTATTCCTAATGTGCACCTCCCTCTCCTAACACTCCCTTTCTGCATCTCTCCACCCGCTTGTACCTTCGCTCTCCAAGCTCTGTGATCTCTAGGGTTAGGCTTTCACTGGTGACATGGTGGAGTGTATCAATGATTCCTCAGCATTTAGTTGTAACAACGCTCTGTCTCCAAGTGAATGGCAAGGTATTGTGAGAAACACAATACCCACCCCCTGCCTTGCTTGGAGGGAGCACAGCCATATCAGTGATGTGTATTTTTCATGCTTCCTACAGAAACATGCACATGCTCACTTACATCTTTGCCGTTCATCTATGGCATCTATAGCAAGGAACAGCCTCCCAGTGACTCCTAAAGCCTCATTCCTTAGGAACAGAATCCAGACTGACAGAAACATGCTGAGGGCTATGGAGAACCCATCTTATCATAGGACTTAAGATTACTGCTGATCTCCAATTCCAGTGCCATCCTGTCAACAGCTAACACCCTAAATCTCACAGAAATCTCAAGCTGCTCTAATCACTCACTTTCTTTATTCTTCCACAGCCTGTTTAACACATGACTCTGGTTCTTCATAAGAGAAAGATAGATAAAGGGAGTTCAGGGATTTTCCAAGAGTCACAGAGAAGTTTCAGACAAATCCAGGGACTGCAAAATTTAGGGAACTACTGCCTGAAACTTTTCTTCTGGTCCTAGCAGAGACACAGAGACAGCTGAGGGTCTTGAGTTCCTTCCATGTGTTACAGAAGTCTCAGTTTACTTCTCCTTCCTTCCGAGCACCCTCTCAATTTCTCCCTTCAAAACGCCCATACTCTAGCTTGGGTCCTAGGGATCTGCCAAACTTTTAACTGCCCTGAAAATTAAGATAAAACTGTTGCTTAGTATAGTTTTCCTCACAGGGTTAGTTACATTTAGCAGCAGACTCTTGAAGATCAAAAAGAAAATACAGAGAGATCAGGGTGTTGAGACTTCTATTTTCTGATATGGTAGGGAGATTGGTGGGTGCTGCTGCAGCAGCAGCAGGGAAATTGGTGCTGATTTCCTTCTCATCGCATCCCATTGTGGTTTCTTACTCTTCCTGCCTGAGTTCTGTGCAGGAGCAGAGTGCAAGATATAGGCAGAATTATGACACACGCAATGGCTAGGATGCTAAGGACAATAATTAAATCAGTCTGTTTACTTTCCTTGTTTGTTTCCTAATGGATTCCTCATGGAGTTCACAGATCATGATTATAGTTAAAATGAAATAAAGCCACAAAATGCCACCAAGCTTGCAATTCTCTTTTTCTATTCCAAATGGCACTCCTCTTGTAAGGCAATTTCAAAAAGTCCCTTCTCTCCCATTTCATCTTTTTAAAACCATTCTTCACATCAATGTCAGACCTAAAATACTGGTTGTAGCACTACCTTGTCTTTCTGCTGTCAAGAGGCTGAAAGGGCTCCCGAACACCTGTGGGTTAATGCAGGGCTTTGTGTCACTTGCCCTCACCCTATCCATCCTGGATGCTCATCATTTTGAAGCAGTGGATTTTCTAAGCTCATTAAATAAGGCACCACCCTTTGCTCCACCCACTTACCTGAATTCCTATTGATTCAAGTTTGTTGGCACTATTTCAGAAAGTAGAAATACTGAAAAGATCTGAAAATACCATGGGGCCACCATGCCAGCCCTCATCTCTCCACTTCTGGAGTTTTTTCGCATGAAGCAAAAAAAAAAAAAAAAAAAGCAACAACAACAGCCTATCTTGTTTAAGCCACTTCCATGTCCATTGCGGATTACCAGCAACTGAATGCAGTTCGGAATGATTATTTTCACCTATATCACCTGTTACTTACTCCTATTGAAGATTAGGTGATACTTGCCTCCCAACAGCTGTTGCTTTTTTGGGTGTGTTTATTCATTTGTTTTACATGTTGCCCTGAATATTCTGAAATCTGAAACTATGTGCACTTGCTTGGAAGGCACTACCCATCCAACACCTCCAAGATTCATCCCTGGGCCCTCCTCTGATGTACTAGTGCCCTTCCTACCAAGGGGAAAACCATACAAACCTGTGATCATACCTCCTTCCCATTACTTCACTTGCCTCTAGCTGCTAACTAATAAGACTTTGGTTGATTACCAACTCTTTACGTGAACTTGCAAACCTCTATAGGTACAGCTTGAATGCAGAAAGGTACTTCCCTGATGGCTCAGATGTAAAGAGTGTGCCTGCAATGTGGGAGACCCAGGCTCAGTTCCTCAGTTGGGAAGATCCCTTGGAGAAGGAAATGGCAATCCACTCCAGTATTCTTGCCTGGGTAATACCATGGACAGAGGAGCCTTGCAGGCTAGTCCATGGGGTCACAAAGAGTCGGACATGACTGAGGGACTAACACACAACCCCCAAAACGTTTTTTCTGAAATGCTTTCCAAACTATAGAGGCTTAAATGTTGTTGGTGGAATTAATGAATGAATAACGGAATCATAGGTGGTAAAATTTTTATATTAAAAATATAGAACAGGGACAGATAAGACACTGTAAGAGTATGACTGGCAAGACAATCTGACCTAAAGAAGCTCCAAAGTTTCACATGCATTTCCATGATATGAATTAAGGAATATTTTTTAATGTTATGATGAAATTTAATGATTCTTATTTGGAAATATTATAGTGTCACCCTTGGTCTTTCTCTTCTTAAAGCAATATTTGTTGATATGTTAGGGATATACTAGTGCTTGCATTTAAAATATTTATGTTTTAAGGGAAAAGAGAAGACATTAACCATAGATGGAATTGGGAGGGTGAGAAATACCACAAAATAGAGCACAGATTTTGGCCTCCAAGAAAGGGAAATGGTGAGAACAAAGACATCTTGATTATGTGGAATCTGCACCCTAGGAAGAAACCTGAGAGTTAGAAAATGCCATGAGTTTGACAAATATAAGAGAAGATATAGACATTCCTCAAAAAATTAAAAATAGATCTACACACAAACCAAGAGTTACACTTCTGAGTGTGTACTCAAAAGAAATGAAGACAGAAATTCAATGAAATATATGTACTCCCACGTTTATTGCAACTTTGCACACAATACCCAACCAGGCAACAACCCGAATGCCTATCTATGGATGAATGGATAACAAAGACGTATACACAATGGGATATTATCCATCCATGAGAAGGAAGACTATCCTGACATTTGCAACAACATGGACAGACCTTGAACATATTATGCTAGACAAGGTAAGTCAGACAGAAAATCTAAAAAAGCCAAACCTGTAAAAAAATAGAGAGTAAAACATTGGTCACCATGGGTGGAAAAATAAGATTGACTGTGTTTAAGGGTTCAAACTTGTAATGAGTACTAAATAAGCCATAGAGATCTAACAATAGTATATGGAATATAGATGATACTGTTGTACTAAGTATATAATGTGATAAATATCATTTGAGCAGCAACCATATTACAATATATATACATACCATACTATATGCCTTGTTTTGTGTCAACTTTATCCAATTGGAGAGAGCAAGAAAGAGACTTTGAGAGAGAGGGAGAGAGAGACTAGAAAATAGCCATATTTCATTTTCCTGTTAGATTCTCAGTTTATGTGTAAATAAGAAAATGCTGGAGAGAAATAGCCATATCAACCTCACTATAATATTGAAGCCAAAGAAAACCTTTCATGACTGAAATATATGATGTTGATATACTTATGCACCATGTGTTTGCAGAAAGAATCGTTGAACAAAAAGGAAAGACAGGCCAAGGAGAAACATGAAGCACAAGGCTACAGAGTTCACTTGACAGATTCCAAAAAGATAATTTTAAGTCATGCATCTAGCACTATTGTGCAAAACCCCATCATGATTGAGCCTTTAGGTTGGGAATGATCTTTACAAGCCTTTTCACCTCAGTGTGAACCCCTTTATGGAAAGTAAAATATTGGGTACAAAATTTTAATATGAAGATGTTTATGAGGTCACCATTTGGGGAGGCTGGTAAGATTTTAGAAAAATAAGAATTGGAGGACATCAAGAAAACATAAATAGGAAAAGAGACTGAAGCCCTGCTCCAAGATAACAGTGGAGTCAGTTGTACAAGCTGCTTCTTGTTTGCAAGTCCAGAATCAAGTGTAGAACTGCTCTTGCATATATTTTGTTGACATGGTTGTCCACAGGTCCTACCTACATATACCTTGAGTTCAGTTCAGTCACTCAGTTGTGTCCACCTCTTTGTGACCCCATGGACTGCAGCATGCCAGGCTTCCCTGTCCATCACCAAATCTCAGCGTTTACTCAAACTCACATCTATCGTGTTGGTGATGTGATCCAATCATCTCATCCTCTGTTGTCCCCTTCTCCTCCTGCCTGCAGTCTTTCCCAACCAACATCAGGGTCTTTTTCCAATGAGTTGGTTCTTTGCATCAGGTGGCCAAAGTATTGGAGCTTCAGCTTCAACATCAGTCCTTCCAATGAATATTCAGGACTGATTTCCTTTAGGATGGACTGGTTGGATCTCCTTGCAGTCCAAGGGACTCTCAAGAATCTTCTCCAACACCACAGTTCAAAAACATCAATTCTTCAGTGCTCAGCTTTCTTTATAGTCCAACTGTTATATCCATACATGACTACTGGAAAGTGATAGCCTTGACTAGATGGACTTCTGTCGGCAAAGTAATGTCTCTGCTTTTTAATATGCTGTCTAGGTTGGTCATAGATTTTCTTCCAAGGAGAAAGTGTCTTTTAATTTCATGGCTGCAGTCACCATCTGGAGTGATTTTGGAGCCCCCCCCCCCAAAAAAAAAAGATAAAGTCTCTCACTGTTTCCATTGTTTCCCCATCTATTTGCCATGAAGTGATGGGACTGGATGCCATGATCTTAGTTTTCTAAAGGTTGAGTTTTAATAGAAGCTTTCACTTTCCTCTTTCACTTTCATCAAGAGGCTCTTTAGTTCTTCTTCACTTTTTGCCATAAGGGTGGTGTCATCTGCATATCTGAGGTTATTGATATTCCTTCCCAAAATCTTGATTCCAGCTTGCGTTTCATCCAGTCTGGCATTTAGCATGATGTACTCTGCATATAAGTTAAATAAACAGGGTGACAATATACAGCCTTGATGTACTCCTTTCCCAATTTGGAACGAGTCTGTTCCAGTTCTAACTGTTGCTTCTTGACCTGCATACAGATTTCTCAGGAGGCAGGTCAGGTGGTCGGGTATTCCCATCTCTTTAAGAATTTTCCACAGTTTGTTGTGATCCACACAGTCAAAGACTTTGACTTATACTTTAGTTTCCACTAATTTTTTTCTGCAACAAAATGAAACCAATCGATTACACATTCACATATTCATTCACATACTCACATATGTATGCCCCCTCACACATGCACACTAAATTTTGTGGTTTATACTGGGATTACTAAATGTTAAAGGAAATCTCAATGATATAAGTATCCCAAAGGTGCCAGGTCCATAGGCCTTTCCTGATAATCTTAACTTTTTTGTTGTTTTGTTTTACTGAAGATGCTGTCATTGATCTATTAGAGATATTTGTTTTTTTTCATGGTCAGAACAATGACTTTTTAAATATGAGTATAAAAAGGGAAGAGGGAAAAAAAACAATAAAAAATGAAAAGAAATCTAAAGGCAATAAATGAGACAGTTTTCATATTAAAAATGTTTCTAACCATATCTGTTGTTCAATAGAAGATTCATCTCTCAATGGGTCAATTTCCTATCATTCTATGAACACTGGTAACAAAGAAAGTCTGTCAAAAGAGACCTTCTTAAATATCCCCAGCTAGATACAAAAACCGTGTATTTCTTGGAACTTTTTCTAGCTTTATGACTTGATTCTTCTACTATCCCACGTGAAGGACCCTTTCTGATGAAAAGTATACACTACCAGCTCTGCTGCTTCCATGAAATTTACATCTTCTCCAGACATGCATGTTTCAAGGTACACAATTCACACCGAGGCTTTTGAAAATTGTTGATGTTAGCAAGATGGGTACTTAGGTGAACTGGATCTGTCAGAGTAAATATTTTCAAGATGTCTCTGATGATCATGTTTTTCATTAGGGCTTCCAGTTACACTTGGTATAATTAATCCTAACACATTTTTCTGTAATCTTATTCAGAAAAATGAAATATCAGAGGATTCTGGTAAGTAAATTTCCTGGCTATGTAGATACTACTCCAGAGACTAAGAAGCAAACATGATGGCTACTATTGTCTTTGCAATGACTCTTGAAAATATGTTAATAAATATCAGTTCACAATCCCTAGGCAAATAAATATTTAGTTATAATGATGAGTGTTCATCTAAAAATTCTAGGTTGAATTTAACATATTGTGACTTGAGAAATATATAAAATGATTTAACCCTACAACTTCTCCCACAATAAATTGCCTTAAGGTCTGTAATACAGCCATTTAAAACTTATCCTGATTTTCAGTTAGACATGATGAGTTAAGCACACTTGTTTATCTTATTTACTCTTGAAACTCCTCCACAGAAGGACATCAAAAGAGGCAAATTACACACACACACACACATAGATAGAGTGAGAAGAGCCAATAAAAGATGCCAACAAAATTTGAGAAATTAGAATGGCATCAACAGGAGGCTACTGTCTAAGCATTTCAGAGGAACCAGAAATCTGAACACCTGCAAGAAACAGCCAAATATTGGTCAAATTATTCATGGCAGAGACCAGGAAATGTTTGATTTAGAAACATGAATACCTTTGTTAAAAGTGTTAAGTAGGGCTTAAAACTGAAGAGTAGGTTGGATGTCACTATAAGAGCAATTAATAACAAAAGTACCAGTCCTTGGGCTTCCCAGGTGGCACTAGTGGTAAAGAACTTGTCTGCCAATGCAGGAGACATAAGAGACATGGGTTTGATCCTTGAGTTGGGAAGATCCCCTGGAGGAGAGCATGACAACCCACTCCAGTATTCTTGCCTGGAGAAATCCATGGACGGAGGAGCCTGGTGGGCTACAATTCATAGGGTCGCAAAGAGCAGGATAGGACTGAAGCAACTTAGCATGCACACACACATGTGCAAGTCCTTATCTTGTGCAGTCAGGAGATCAGTGCACCAATGGGGTGAAAGACTGGAGGCTTGCTTTCTGGAGCAATGAGACCATAGACATAGTTCAGTTCTGTTCAGTTCAGTCACTCAGTCATATCTGACTCTTTGTGACCTCATGAATCGCAGCACGCCAGGCCTCCCTGTCCATCACCAACTCCCTGAGTTTACTCAAACTCATGTCCATCGAGTCGGTGATGCCATCCAGCCATCTCATCTTCTGTCTTCCCCTTCTCCTCCTGCCCCCAACCCCTCCCAGCATCAGGATTTTTTTCAATGAGTCAACTCTTCGCATGAGATGGCCAAAGTATTGGGGTTTCAGCTTCAGCATCAGTCCTTCCAATGAACACCCAGGTGAAAGTGGTGTATAAAAAATGATTTATTAATAACTATATGTGGAATCTAGAAAAATTGTTTAGATGAACCTATTTTAAGGGAAGGAAATGAGATACAGAGAATGAATGGACTTGGAGACACAATGAGGGAGGAAGTGAGTGGGACAAATGGAGAAAGTAGAAGCAACATATATACACTATTGTATGTAAAATAGACAACTGTGAAAAGTTGCTGTATGACATAAGGAAATGACCTAGAAAGGTGGGAAGGGGGGAATGGAGGGAGGCTCTAGAAGGAGGGAATACATGTATAATTATAGCTGATTCAAACTGTTGTTTAGCAGAAACCAACACAACATTATAAAAATAGTAATAATAATATAAAAGAGAAAAGACAGATTACTCATGAAAGCCTAGTTATTAAACTAATCAGATCCCAGCCTATTCTTTGTTATCATCTTAAAGGATACTGGAAAATTGAGCTTTTGCTTCTCAAATCAGTATTTGTGACTCAAGAGACAGTCTGGCCAAGGTGAACGACCTGTTACCCCTTGATTAACCTACAGTGACATCCACAATTTGACAATCCCTGCTCATGGGCACAGAAATACAGATCAGTTTTTAGTGCCTCACTCTTAATAATGAATATATCACAAGTCATCACCAGATGGTTGCAGAAGGCCTGAAAAATAAGAAAAGACACATTGAAGCAAAGGGATAAAATAAGACCAGAAGAAACAATGTAAGAAGCAAAAGAAAAATTTCTTAAAGTCTAAAATTCAAAGAGAAGAGTGAAGACATTGCATTTTTGAAGTGAAATTGAGCACTTCACAAAGGAACACACCCAGAAAAAGAAAGGGATATTGAAAATTAAAAATGTACAGTAAGATTTTAATAGTTCAACCCAAGCAATAAAAGATAAAGAAAACTTTCAAAAAGCCTAACAAGACAACAGAACATAAAAGAGCAAAGTAAAATAAAGCTGGGACATCTGTACAAGATTATAGGACAAAAATAATAAGAGTTAGAGAAAAGGAGAATGGGTGAAACACAGTTATTATTTTTATGATAGAAATAATGCAAGGGAACTCCCCAGATCTAAAGGATATATTTCCATATTTTATAAAAAGAGCTCACCATATATTATGTGAAATATCAGCAAACAATGCCACTGTGAGATTCCAAATTTGGGTGCTAAAGAGAAGATCTTAATTTTCTATAGACAAAAAAGGAGGGGTGTTTGAAACAGAATTATATCTCATTTTTCAAGAGGAGGTATCTGAGGCTAAAAGGGAATGGAGGAAATCTTTTGAATTCACAAATTCCCCTTAGAATTTAACATCCAGCCAAGCAATCAGTTGCTGCACAGCCAAAATCTACAAAATATTGTAAAGAAATTACCCTCCAATTAAATTGTTGTTCAATGTAAAGGAAAAATAAAGATGTTCTCAGACATTGAGTTCTTAAGAATGTATCTCTAAATCACTCTTTTTCAGAAAGTTGTTATAAAATGTCTTTATTTAAATAAGAAAGATGAAGACATGTGATTCAGGAAATTGGGCTTATTAAATTCTCTGAATGATGGTGATGGGTAATCTTAACACTATAAATGTGTCTAGAGTGTACCCAGCCTAGACTGAAGCAAGGGGAAGGTAGATGCAGGATCAGTTCAGTTCAGTCGCTCAGTTGTGTCTAACTATTTGTGACCCCATGACTGCAGCATGCCAGGCTTCCCTGTCCATCACCAACTCCTAAAACTTACTCAAACTCATGTCCATCGAGTCAGTGATGCCATCCAACCATCTCATCCTCTGTTGGCTCCTTCTCCTCCCACCTGCCATTTTTCCCAGCATCAGGGCCATATGGCAGATTTTCAGTTTTTTAAGGAACCTCCAAACTGTTCTCCATAGTGGCCATACTAGTTTGCATTCCCACCAACAGTAAGAGGGTTCCCTTTTCTCCACACCCTCTCCAGCATTATTGTTTGTGGAGTTTTGAATAGCTGCCATTCTGACTGGCGTGAGATGATACTTCATTGTGGTTTTGATTTGCATTTCTCTGATAATGAGTGATGTTGAACATTTTTTCATGTGTTTGTTAGCCATCTGTATGTCTTCTTCGGAGAAATGTCTGTTTAATTCTTGGGCCTATTTTTTGATTGGGTCATTTATTTTTCTGGTATTAAGCTGCATGAACTGTTTGTGTATTTTTGAGATTATTTCTTTGTCAGTTGCTTCATTTGCTATTATTTTCTCCCACTCTGAAGGCTGTCTTTTCACCTTGCTTGTCTGAAAGCTTTTAAGTTTAATTAGATCCTGTTGTGATTGCAGCCATGAAATTAAAAGACTCTTACTCCTTGAAAGGATAGTTATGACAAACCTGGAGAGCATATTTAAAAGCAGAGACATCACTTTACCAACAAAAGTCTGTCTATTCAAGGCTATGGTTTTTCCAGTAATTATGCATGGATGTGAGAGTTGGACCATGAAGAAACCTGAGTGCCGAAAAATTGTTGCTTTTGAACTGTGGTGTTGGAGAAGACTCCTGAGAGTCCCTTGGAGTGCAGAAGATCCAACCAGTCCATCCTAAAGGACATCAGTCTTGGGTGTTCATTGGAAGGACTGATGTTGAAGCTGAAACTCCAATACTTTGGCCACCTCATGTGAAGAGTTGACTCATTGGAAAAGACCCTACTGCTGGGAAGGATTGGGGACAGGAGGAAAAGGGGACGACAGAGGATGAGATGGCTGGATGGCATCACTGACTTGATGGATATGGGTTTGGGTGAACTCTGGGAGTTGGTAATGGACAGGGAGGCCTGGCATGCTGTGATTCATGGGGTTGCAAAGAGTCGGACACAACTGAACGACTGAACTGAACTGGTTTATTTTTTCTTTTATTTCCATTACTCTAGGAGGTGGATCATAGAGGATCCTGCTGTAATTTATGTCAGAGAGTATTTTGCCTATGATTTCCTCTAGGAGTTTTATAGCTTCTGGTCTTACATTTGAATCTTTAATCCATTTTGAGTTTAGTTTTGTGTATGGTGTTAGAAAGTGTTTTAGTTTCATTCTTTTACAGATGGTTGATCAGTTTTCCCAGCACCAATTGTTAAAGAGGTTGTCTTTTCTCCATTGTATATTTTTGCCTACTTTGTCAAAGGTAAGGAGCTAAGAGGTGTGTAGACTTATCTCTGGGTTTTCTATTTTGTTCCATTGATATATATTTCTGTCTTTGTGCCAGTATCATACTGTCTTGATGACTGTAGCTTTGTAGTATAGTCTGAAGTTAGGCAGGTTGGCTCCTCCAGTTCCATTCTTCTTTCTCAAGATTGTTTTGGCTATTCGAGGTTTTTTGTATTTCCATACAAATTGTGACATTATTCATTCTAGTTCCCTGAAAAATACCGTTGGTAGCTTGATAGGGATTGTATTGAGTCTATAGATTGCTTTGGGTAGTATACTTATTTTCACTATATTGATTCTTCTGATCCATGAACATGGTAAATTTCTCCATCTATTTGTGTCATCTTTGACTTATTTCATCAGTGTTTAATAGTTTTCTGTATATAGGTCTTTTGTTTCTTAGATAGATTTATTCCTAAGCATTTTATTCTTTTCATTGCAACAGTGAATGGGATGGTTTCCTTAATTTCTCTTTCTATTTTCTCATTGTTAGTGCATAGGAATGTAAGGGATTTCTGTGTGTTAACTTTATATCCTGCAACTTTACTATATTCATTGATTAGCTCTAGTAAATTTCTTTTGGTGTCTTTAGGGTTTTCTATTTAGAAGGTCATGTCATCTGCAAACAGTGGGAGATTTACTTCTTCTTTTCCAATTTTGATTCCTTTTATTCCCTTTTCTTCTCTGATTGTTGTGGCTAAAACCTCCAAAACTATGTTGAGTAGTAGTGGTGAGAGTGGGCACCTTTGTCTTGGTCCTGACTTTAGGGGAAATGCTTTCAGATTTTCTCCATTGAGGATAATGATATATGGCTTTTATTATGTTGAGGCATGTTCTTTCTATGCCTGCTTTCTGGAGAGGGTTTTTTTTTTTTTTTTTAATCATAAATGGATGTTGAATTTTGTCAGTCTTTCTCTACATCTATTGAGATAATCACATTTATTTTTCAATTTGTTCCTGTGGTGTATCACATTAATTGATTTGTGAATACTGAAGAATCCTTGCATAATCCTTGCATCCCTGGGATAAATCCTTGCACCCATTGGTCATGATGTGTGATGTTTTTAAGATGTTGTTGGATTCCATTTGCTGGAATTTTGTTGAGGATTTTTGCATCTATGTTCATCAATGATATTGGGCTGTAGTTTTCTTTTTTATGTGGCATCTTTGTCTGGTTTTGGTATCAGCATGATGGTGGCCTCATAGAATGAGTTTGGGAAATTACCCTCCTCTGTAATTTTCGGGAAGAATTTAAGTAGGATAGGTGTTAGCTTTCTCTAAATGTTTGGTAGAATTCACCTGTGAAGCCATCTGGTCTTGGGCTATTGTTTGTTGGAAGATTTTTGATTGCAGTTTAATTTCCATGCTTGTGATGTGTCTGTTAAGATTTTCTATTTCTTACTGGTTCATTTTTGGAAGGTTATGCTTTTCTAAGAATTTGTCCATTTCTTCCAAGTTGTCCATTTTATTGGCATATAGTTACTGATAATATGATCCTTTGTATTTCTGTGTTGTCTGTTGTGGTTTCTCAATTTTCATTTCTAATTTTGTTGATTTGATTCTTCCTTTTTTTCTTGATGAGTCTGGCTAATGATTTGTCTATTTTATTTATCTTCTCAAAGAACCAGCTTTTAGTTTTGTTGATTTTAGCTATGGTATCATTTGATTCTTTTTCATTTATTTCTGCCCTAATTTTTATTATTTCTTTCCTTCTCCTAAAGTTTCCCAGGTCGCTGAGATGGTAAAGTATCTGCCTGCAATGTGGGAGACCAGGGTTCAATCCTTGGGTTGGTAAGATCCTCTGGAGAAGGAAATGGCAACCCACTCTAATATTCTTGTCTGGAAAATTCCATGGACGAAGGAGCCTGGTAGGCTACAGAACATGGGGTTGCAAACAGTCAGACATGACTGAATGACTTCACTTTCCTTCCTTCCTTCCTTCTTTATTTCTACTAACCCTGGGGTTCTTCATTTATTCTTTATCTAGTTGCTTTAGGTGTGAAGTTAGGTTATTTATTTGATTTTTGTCTTTTATCTTGAGGTAAGTTTGTAATGCTCTGAACATTCCCCTTAGCACTGATTTTACTGAATTGGATAGGTTTCAGTTTGTCTTTTTTTTTTCATTTTCATTTCTTTTATACACATTTTTATTTCCTTTTTGATTTCTTCCATGATGTATTGGTTATTCAGAAGCATGTTATTTAGCCTCCATATGTTTGTGTTTTTAATAGCTTTTTTCCCCCTGCAGTTGAAGTTAGACCTAATTGATATCTATAGGACATTTCACCCCAAAATAATGAATTTCACCTTTTTTTTTCAAGTGCACATGGAACATCCTCCAGGATGGATCACATCCTGGTAAATTAAATCTAGCCCTAGTAAATTAAAAAAAAAAAAAAATCATTTCCACTCCTTCACTTTCAGTCATGGCTTGAGATAGGTTTCTTGTAGACAGCATATATATGTGTCTTGTTTTTGTATTCATTCAGCCAGTGTTTGTCTTTTGGTTGGGGCATCCAACCCACTTACACTGAAGGTAATTATTGATGAGTATGATCCCAGTGCTGTTTATTTTGTTGTTGTTTAGGGTTCGAGTTTATAAATCTTTTCTGTGTTTCCTCTAGAGAAGATTCTTTAGCATTTGTTGAAAGAGTTGGTTTGGTGGTGCTGAATTCTCTCAGTTTTTGTTTGTCTGTAAAGTTATTGATTGCTCCTTTTATATTTGAATGAGATCATTGCCAGGTATAGTAATCTGGGTTGTGGGTTTTCCTCTTTCATCACCTTAAGTATGTCCTGCCTTTCACTTCTAGCCTAGAGAGTTTCTATCAAAAGATCAGCTGTCATCCTTATGGGGATCACATTGTGTGTTATTTGTTGCTTTTAATATTTTCTCTTTATTTTTGATATTCATTAATTTGATTAATATGGGTATACAAGACATTTTAGGACTAACACCCAAAAAAAGATGTCCTTTTCATTATAGGGGACTGGAATGCAAGAGTAGGAAGTCAAGAGACACCTGGCATAACAGGCAAATTTGGCCTTGGAGTACGGAATGAAGCAGGGCAAAGGCTAATAGAGTTTTGCCAAGAGAACACACTGATCATAGCAAACACCTTCTTCCAACAACACAAGAGAATACTCTATACATGGACATCACCAGATGGTCAATACTGAAATCAGATTGATTATATTCTTTGCAGCCAAAGATGGAGAAGCTCTATACAGTCAGCAAAAACAAGACTGGGAGCTATCTGTGGCTTAGATCATGAACTCCTTATTACCAAATTCATACTTAAACTGAAAAAAGTAGGGAAAACCACTAGACCATTAAGGTATGACCTATATCAAATCCCTTATGACTATACAGTGGAAGTGAGAAATAGATTTAAGGGACTCGATCTGATAGACAGAGACCCTGATGAACTATGGACAGAGGTTCATGGCATTGTACAGGAGACAGGGATCAAGACCATCCCCATGGAAAAAAAATGCAAAAAGGCAAAATGGTTGTCTGAGGAAGCCTTACGAATAGCGGTGACAGGAAGAGAAGCGAGAAGCAAAGGAGAAAAGGAAAGATATTCCTATTTGAATGCAAAGTTCCAAAGAATAGCCAGGAGAGATAAGAAAGCCTTCCTCAGCGATCAATGCAAAGAAATAGAGGAAAACAACAGAATGGGAAAGACTAGAGATCTCTTCAAGAAAATTAGAGATACCAAGGGAACATTTCATCGAAAGATGGGTTTGATAAAGGACAGAAATTTTATGGACCTAACAGAAGCATAATATATTAAGAAGATGTGGCAAGAATACACAGAACTGTACAGAAAAGATATTCACGATGCAGATAATCACAATGATGTGATCACTGACCTAAGACAGACATCTTGGAATGTGAAGTCAAGTGAGCCTTAGAAAGCATTACTATGAACAAAGCTAGTGGATGTGATGGAATTCCAGTTGAGCTATTTCAAATCCTGAAATATGATGCTGTAAAAGTGCTGCACTCAATATGTCAGCAAATTTGGCAAACTCAGCAGTGGCCACAGGATTGGAAAAGGTCAGCTTTCATTCCAATCCCTAAGAAAGGCAATCCCAAAGAATGCTCAAACTACCACACAATTGCACTCATCTCACACGCTAGTAAAGTAATGCTCAAAATTCCCCAAGCCAGGGTGCAGCAATGTGGGAACCGTGAACTTACAGATGTTCAAGCTAGTTTTAGAAAAGGCAGAGGAACCAAAGATCAAATTGCCAACATCCACTGGATCGTTGAAAAAGCAAGAGAGTTCCAGAAAAACATCTATTTCTACTTTATTGACTATGCCAAAGCCTTTGACTGTGTGGGTCACAATAAACTGTGGAAAATTCTTAAAGAGATGGGAATATCAGACCACATGACCTGGCTCTTGAGAAACCTGTATGCAGATCAGGAAGCAACAGTTAGAACTGAAAATGGAACAACAGACTGGTTCCAAATAGGAAAAGGAATACGTCAAGGCTGTATATTGTCGCCCTGCTTATTTAACTTATATGCAGAGTACATCATGAGAAACTCTGGGCTGGATGAAGCACAAGCTGGAATCAAGATTGCTGGGAGAAATATTAATAACCTCAGATATGCAGATGACACCACCCTTATGGCAGAAAGTGAAGAGAAACTAAAAAGCCTCTTGATGAAAGTGAAAGAGGAGAGTGAAAAAGTTGGCTTAAAGCTTAAGATTCAGAAAACTAAGATCATTGCATCTGGTCCCATCACCGCATGGGAAATAGATGGGGAGACAGTGGAAACAGTGTCAGACTTTATTTTTGGGGTCTCCAAAATCACTGCAGATGGTGATTGCAGCCATGAAATCAAAAGACACTTACTCCTTGGAAGGAAAGTTATGACCAACCTAGATAGCATATTAAAAAGCAGAGACATTACTTTCCCAACAAAGGTCCATCAGGTCAAGGCTATGGTTTTTCCAGTGGTCATGTAAGGATGTGAGAGTTGGACTGTGAAGAAAGCTGAGTGCCAAAAAATTGATGCTTTTGAACTATGGTGTTGGAGAAGACTCTTGAGTGTCCCTTGGACTGCAAGGAGATCCAATCAGTCTACCCTAAAGAAGATCAGGCCTGGGTGTTCATTGGAAGGACTGATGCTGAAGCTGAAACTCCAATACTTTGGCCACCTCATGCGAAGGGTTGACTCACTGAAAAAGACCCTGATGCTGGGAGGGATTGGGGGCAGGAGGAGAAGGGGATGACAGGATGAGATGGCTGGATGGCATCACTGACTCAATGGGCATGGGTTTGGGTAGACTCCGGGAGTTGATGATGGACAGGGAGGCCTGGCGTGCTGTGATTCATGGGGTCGCAAAGAGCCAGACACGACTGAGCGACTGAACTGAACTGAGGTGTTTTGCCTTGTGTTTATCCTGTTTGGGACTATCTGGGTTTCCTGGATTTGGTGGCTATTTCCTTCCCCATTTTAGCTATTATCTCTTCAAGTATTTTCTCATGGCCTTTCTTCTTGTCTTCTTCTTCTGGAACTCCTATGATTCGAATGTTGGGGCATTTAACATTGTCCAAGAAGTCCTTGGGGTTGTTCTCATTTATTTGAATTCTTTTTTCTTATATCCTCTCTGCTTCATTTATTTCCACCATTCTATCTTCCACCTCACTCATCCAATTCTGCCTCAGTTATTCTATTGTTATTTTCCTCCGGAATGCTTCTGATCTGAGTTATTGCATTATTCATTATTGTTGACTCTTTATTTATTCTAGGTCCTTGTTAAACATTTCTTGCATCTTCTCAATCCTTGTCTCTAATCTATTTATATGTAACTCCATTTTTTTTCAAGATTTTGGATCATCTTTAATATCATTATTCTGGAATCTTTTTCAGGTAGACTCCCTATCTCTTCTTCTTTTGTTTGATTTGGTGGGCATTTATCATGTTACTTTACCTGCTGAATATTTCTCTACCTTTCATTTTGTTTAGGTTGCTGTGTTTGGGGTGCCCTTTCTGTAGGCTGGAAGGTTGTGGTTCCTCTTTATTGTGGCACCTGTTCCCTGAGGATGCGGTTGGACTAGTGGCTTGTCAAAGTTTCCTGGTTAGGGGAACTTGTGTCTGTGTTCTGGTGGGTGGAGCTGGATCTCTTCTCTCTTGAGTGCAATGAAGTGTCCTGTAGTGAGTTTTGGGGTGTCTATGGGTTTGGTATGGTTTTGGCAGCCTGTCTTTTAATGCTCAGGGCTGTGTTCCTTCTTTACTCTAGAATTAGCATGGTATGTTTTGCTCTGGAACTTGTTGGCTCTTGGGCGGAGCTTCGTTTCAGTGTAGGTATGGAGACTTTTGGATGAGCTCTTGCCTATTAATGTTACCTGGAGTCAGGAGTTCTCTGATGTTCTCAAGTTTTGGAGTTAAGTTGCCTGCCTCTGGCTTTCAGTCTTATTCTCACAGTAGCCTCAGGACTTCTCCATCCAAACAGCACAGATGATAAGACATCTAGGTTAATGGAGAAACAATTCTCCACAGTGAGGAACACTGAGAGAGGTTCACAGAGTTACATGGAGAAGAGAAGAGGGAGGAGGGAGATAGAGGTGACCAGGAGGAGAAGAGACGGGAGTCAATGGGGAGAGACAAATCTAGCCAGTAATCAGTTCCCTAAGTGTTCTCCACAGCCCACAACACCCAGAGAGATTCATAGAGTTAAGCAGAGAAGAGAAGGAGGAGGGAGGAGATAGAGGTGACCTGGGGGATAAAAAGGAGAGTCAAAGGGGAGAGAGTAATCAAGCGAGTTATCACACACCTAAGTGAAAATGAATACTGAAAGTTAGATTCTTAAAAGTACAAAACTGATAACAAATACCAAAGAGCAAAGATTAAAAATCTAGAGTAGAAGTTAGACTCTCAAAAATACAATATTAAAAAAACAAAACAAAATCAATCACAAAAATTACTATATATATATATATATATATGAAATTTGCTTTAATATAGGGCATTTTTTCAAGGTAATAGTAGGTTATAAAAATGAAAATTAAAGTAGTACTAAAGAACTTAAATTAAAAAAAAATTAAAAAGTGACAATAGTAAAAATATATTTAGGAATTTCTCTGGAGCTGTTGTGGGCAGTGTGGGGTCAGTTCAGTTTCAGATAATTCTTGTTCCAGCTTGTACTTGTTCTCAAGTTTTATAAGCCCCCTCCAATGCTTAGTCAGTTTTAACTACAGTTTTTAATCTGTTGCACCTGTCACATCCAGAGCAGCTCCCTCTTCTGTGTTTGTTTTGGCTTCCTCTGTTTGCAAGTCTCTTTGGTGTCTAATTTTTGCCCTGGCACAAGGGAGTGAAGGTGGTCACTTATTTAGGCTCACTTGTTCAGTTGTGTTGTGGGGAGGGAGGATCACTGCAAACGAATATCACTGGCATGTGTGGGGACCACACTGGGTTGCTCCTGCTCACAGTGGTGTGTACTTTCTGGGATTACACTGCTCAAGCTTCAGGTTGCTCTGCGGGGCCCTGCATTTCATGTTCTTCCCAGGTCTAAGCCACTCAGGTTCAGTTTCTTGGGAAGTCCATGAGGGCACAGACTTGGTTGGGCATACGTTTTGTGCCCCTTCCAGGTCCGAGCAACTCGGGTGACCAGGTGCTTTGTGAGTACACAGTCCCAGGTGGGCCTTTCCTCTTAATCACCTCCCTGGTCCCAGCTGCTTGGTTTATTGGGTGCATCACAGAGCACTGTCTCAGGTGTGCTGTGTGTCTCCTTTGGGGAGCTGATCTCAGGCTGCAACCCTCCTGGAAGATGGCAATCGTCTAGGACCCCAGGAAGAAGTGGCTAGCAACTGGGAGCCTACTCACAACTTGGTGGAGGGTGCAGGTCCCTGGGGCCAAGATTGGAGCAGCCCTTTGCCTTCCAGCTCTGGCTCTGGCTGTCTCATGCCTGCCTCTCTGCCTCTGGCCAGGGGAGCGGCCTGTACGCAGCTGGCTAGCTCTCCTTTGGTATTTGCTCAAGCCTTTGTTCTTTGAGCAGGCCAGGCTTTGGGTTAGAGCCTTTCAAGGGAAAGTTCTCTCTCTTTCTATTAGCTCCCTTAGGTTGTCCTCAGGACATTCAGGCTCGGTTCTTACCCTAAGGACTGATAATGCCTCTCATGCCTCCCTGTCCAACCCCCGCTTGCTGGTGGTGGATGTGAGCTTCTGGGCTACATCTCCTCTGGCAGTTGCAGTTAGGCGCATATTCTGTGCTTTTTGTTTGTTTTTTTGTTTTCCTCCTGGTTCTGTTGCTCTCTGAGAGTCCAAAATTCCCCACAGACCTACCTGTAAGATGGTTTCCTACTGTTTGGAAACTTCTCCTCCTTTCTGACTCCCTCCCCAGGACGGGTCTCTATCCCTAACTCTTTTATCTCTTTTGGTCTTTTATAGTTTGTCCTACCTCCTTTTGAAGAGAATGGGCTGCCTTTCTGGGTGCCTGGGGTCCTCCACCAGCATTTGGAAGTTGTTCTGTGGAAGCTGCTCAGCATTCAAATGATCTTTTAATGAATTTGTAGGGGAGAAAGTAGTCTCTCCATCCTATTCCTCCACCATCTTGGGACCACCCCCTAGAGTTCATTCTTAAGGGGACTACATAATAATCACCACAGACAAGATACATGGAATAATGTGAGTATGATGGCTGGTTGAGTATGATAGCTGATGCTAAAAAAGGGCTGGCCACTGTTCTTAGCTTCTTTATTTGCCTTAACTCATTAAAGCATCAAAACAAATCTACAAGTTGAATACCATCATAATTCTCATTTTTCAGGAGAGAAAACTGAATCACAGTGTTGAATGTGATGGGACCAAATGACAGAATGTATGTTTCTACTTGCCCAGCCAGATCATTTGTCTTTAATTTCACTGGCAATACTCTCCAGAATTTTCTGACTTATCTTCATGTCTGATTCCCCTCCAGAACCTAGGTTCTGAGGACAGGCAAACACCTTCTTTCACACTTTCCTGCAACTCAGACATTTCTAAGTGGAATAGTTTGTGGGAGTGAGCACTCAGCACTTAGGCATGAGCTGAGTGCAAGAGAACATGTGGTGGATGAGAGGCCTGCTGCACAACCACCGACAGAATGTGGACCAGCATGGCAGTGTGAGATTGGAGCAGAATGGGATCTTTGACCATTAAATGATCACTGACTATCAGATGATCCTAGATAATTGCTCCAAAATTCAAAAGCTAGGCAAATGTTTTATGTGATGTAAAAGGAAATGTATCTGGGATGATTTTAAAATTTCTCCAAAAATAAATCAGAACAACACTTCTACATATCTTTTTTTGTTAATTTGTATTGCTAGTATGTTATCTTTTGGAGATTTGAATCAGTGTAGCTTAAAATGGCTTTAACATGTATTTTCATTCATTTTGATGGAGTGGTAAGTGGGATTGTTTCCTTAAATCCTCTTTCTGCTATTTGAAGTGAGTCAGACAGAGAAACACAAATATTATATGATATTGCTTTTATGTGGAATCTAAAAAATTGTACAAATGAACTTATTTACAAAGCAGACTTAGAGACATAGAAAAAAAAACTTACGCTGCCAAAGGCAAAATAGGGGAGTGATAAGGAATCAAAATATTCATACTACTATGTATGCAATAGTTAATCAACAAGGATCTTACTATATAGCACAGGGAAATATATTCACTATTTTATAATAAGCTATAATGGAAAAACTCTAAAAAAAGAATATATATGAGTGTATATGTATAACTGGATCACCTAGTTGTACACCTGAAACTAATACATTGTAAATCAACTATATTTCGATACAAATTTTAAAAGGCATGTATTTTCAAAATAGGTACAAGTAAGGTGCTTTCCTGATGACTTACTGATAAAGAATCCTCCAGTGGAGGAGATGTGAGCTCAATTCCTGGGTCAGGAAGATTCTTTGTAAAAGGAAATGAAAACCAACTCCAGTATTCTTGCCAGGGAAATCACATGGACAGAGGAGCCTGGTGGGCTGCAGTCCATGAGGTCGCAAAGAGTTGGACATGACTTAGTGACAACACACGTGCATGCACAAGTAAAATGATTTTGATAAGTTTCAAAAGAGTATACATAGAAGAAAAATGGCTCTGCTTTATTATTTCACATGATTTTGTTAATTTCTCACTTTGCCATGTGTGTAAAAAGTGGAAGAAAGAGATTTCTTAAAGAGATGGGAGAGGCACTGGTTTTCTTAATTGAAGGCAGCAAAGTGATGCTGCAAAGCCAAAAGCTCTGCTTTGTTAACTTCTGATGAAATGAGGTTTCTGTTTTTGCTGTTTTGTTTGTTTTTCTGTAGAATATCACAAGCTTATCCTACAATCAATATATGCTTTTATTTATGTCTTTACCAAGCTAGGGGACTTTGAATAATTGTCTGAATTTTAGTCCCTCTGGTGCAAGGCATTTCAGTCTGAAAGGACTTCTGAGCCCTTTGCTGTGTGTGTGTTAATTAGAGTTGGTTTCCTGATCTTCGCTGTCAGTTTTCTCTGCTTCACAATTTGAGAGACAGCAATGCTAAACCAATCCTCAAAGGTCTCTGGAGACCATTTCCAGTAGCATTACTGATTTATTTTTGTCTTGACCAGATGGCTCCAGGTTCCTGGGACTGTACGGGAGTCCTTTTGATTACCCTATTTATCTCTCCCAGTGCTCAATTTAAGGGTCAAATCTCATGTAACACATTTGCTAGCAGGATAAACCATCCAAGCCCACTACTGCTTGGGCACCGCTTTTCTGACATATGCTCTGTGTTTCATTACACACCAAAGTTATAGGATTTAGTACATGATTTTATAAATTCCAAAGCAAAAGCAGGCAGAGTTTTTTTGGGGGGTTGTTTGCTGATCTTTGGATCATGCAGCCAACAGAAGGTCATGAACCAGGAAGACTTTGCAGAAAAGAGGGGATTCTGTGTGTCCCCCAAGGCTCCCTCACAGAAGCTTTCCTTGCTTTATGGAGGTGGCCATGAAAAAGATGAACAGAACATTTTTAATGAAACCAATAAAAATGCAAAGGAAGATTTAATGTTTAAAGAAACAATAAATCAAAACTGACAACTGAAATGCAATATTTCACCATGAGATTGAGGAAATCAATTCATCCAAAGGGCACACTTGGCTTCTGTTAAAAAAAAAAAAAAACCCACATACTCACACAATAAAAGCTATCATATCAGGCAAAGCTAAATAAGCTCTGGTTAATGGATTTTGAAACCTTGAAAAACATGCATGAAGCCAGACAATACAAAGTCTCATGGTTTTTGGATACACACACATGCACACATACACCACATCTTGGATTATCCAAGAATCATAAATTAACATGATTAGGACCTTCTTTAAATTAGGGCATCAAAAAAAATGTCCATTTTTCCAGATGCTCTATGGGCTCAAGACTGTCTAAGTGTCAGATTACTTATTTTGATTACTAAATCCTGTCCCTTTAAGACTTCTCATGTAATGAAAAATATAAGTGCATCCTAAAAACAGAAATAATAATCTTGACTTCTATCTTCAAGAAGAAAACAAAGAGAATTGGATGCTTTGGGCACATGTCGTCAAGCTTATGTAGAGTAACCCTGGGGAAAATTAAATCTAACAAAAAGTATTCCTGCCTCATAAGGGCTCACAAGTCAATGAGAAATTGTCACCTGCACTAGAAATTATAATACAATGCCATTTATAGCAAGGGCTATAGTAGAGGTTAAAATGTGCACTAAAAATGGACCCATACATTTTAGGATGGGTTTAAGAAAAGTTATGACTTGATGTAGAGCTTGAAGGATGATATAGAAGATAGGAAGCTGATATAAGTGGGGAAACAGAGAAGAGATTGAAGGGTAGAGAATAATTTTAACAGTGCATTTAGGGAGTTTTGGTTCAAGATGGCGACACCTGAAGACCAAGTTCCTAACCTCACCTCCTTCCTTGGAGATACTGAACTTACAGCTATACATGGGAAAATTTTCTTTGAAACAAGTGAAACTGAACTAAAAAGTGGCAGAGGAACTCATTCATATAGGGCAACTAAAGAAAGTAGGAAAGAGTGTAGGAAAGGCTGATAAACAATCTTGGCATAAATTTTGCCTCCCAGCACAGTGACCCATGGTTGAGAGGTAACTCAAAACCTGGAGCTTCTCCTAGGGGAGAGAAGTGTTTGGACACCAGACATTCCATCTTTTAAAACTGATACCTGAGATGCATCCAAGTTCCCAAAATATCTAGCTTTGAAACCAACAGGACTCATGCTGGAGATCAGAAGGGCCATGGCAAACCGAGGAATGGCTCCTAAAGGACTGGCACACAGGCCCATTTTCTCCAGGGCTCAGTGAAGAAGCAGCCCATTGGAAACTGTCCAGACTTTATGTGAATGTGAGACTTATTTCCTAATCTTAAAGCATTAGCGTGAGGAGTAGTGGTCTACTGAGGTGTTCTCTGTGGACAGAAGCTGAAAGGCGCCACCTTACTTCTCTCCCTCTGCCTTGCTAAAGCCAGCTAATATCATGAGTTTTTTTCCTCCTCTTTCCCTTTCTCTTAGTTTATTTTCTTTCTTTTTCTCTTTACTTTCCTTGCTCCTTTTCTCTATCTCTCTCTCTATTTTTCTTTTTCACGGCTACCTGTATGTATTCCTGGAAAAGGAAATGGGAAACCACTCCAGTATTCTTGCTGGGAAAATCCCATGGACAGAGGAATCTGGCAGGCTACCATCCATCCATAGGGTCACAAAGAGTCAGATAAACCTGCGTGACTGAACACTTGCTTAGCACATATATGTACTACTTCTTGCCTCATTATAGAGCATTTACTGGAGGGAAGCATCTACATACATCTGGTGCCCATTTTTTTAAATGTACAGTGACCTGCTTTTCTCAAAACTCAACAATTATAAAGCAAAGATCATGGCATCTGGTCCCATCACTTCATGGCAAATAGATGGGGAAACCATGGAAACAGTGAGAGACTTTCTTTTGGGGGGCCCTCTTACCCTCCCCCTCTGCCCTTAGAATCTGAGTTCCCTTCTTCTGACCTCCCTCTCTTCCTTCTCCTGCTCCTTCCTTTCTGCACATGGCACCTACTGGAGCAATGATTGCTTCTTTGTAATTTGTCTGTGTAACAAATATTTATGAGCATCCAGGTCATAGTTCAGTGTATTGGGGACACAAAGATGGCAGGCACGTGAGGCCAGTGCAGGAAAGAGATTGGTACCAAGTGAGTACAACTCCCTTAGGTGTTGGAGCACTAGCTGGCAGTGAAGAACCTAGCTCTTAAGATTAGGGAAAGACATGTGACATCTGGGAAACCTAAAAAGAAATGATACAAATTAACTTATTCACAAAACAGAAACAGATTATTCACAGACCTAGAGAAGAAATTCATGGTTACCAGATGGGAAGGATGAAAGGGAAGGATGAAGGGAAGGGATTGTTAAGGAGTTTGGTATAGACATCTACACTCTGCTTTGTTTAAAATGGATAACCTGCAAAGTCTTACTGGAGAAGGAAATGGCAATCTGTTGCAGTACTCTTGCCTGGAAAGTCCCATGGATGGAGGAGCCTGGTAGGCTACAGTACATGGGGTCTGGAAAAGTCGGACACGACTGAACGACTTCACTTTCACTTTTCACTCTCATGCATTGGAGAAGGAAATGGCAACCTACTCCAGTATTCTTGCTTGGAGAATCCCAGGGACAGAGGGGCCTGGTGGGCTGTCTATGGAGTCTCACAGGGTTGGACATGACTGGAGCGACTTAACAGAAGCAGCAGCAGCAAAATCACAGAAGTTGGTGACTACAGCCATGAAATTAAAAAAAAAAAAAATGCTTGCTACTTGGAAGGAAAGCTATGACCAAGTTAGACAGCATATTAAAAAGCAGAGACATTGTTTTGCCAACAAATGTCCATCTAGTCAAAGCTATGGCTTTTCCAGTAGTCATGTATGGATGTGAGACCATCCATGTATGAGTTGGACCATAAAGAAAGCTGAGTGCTGAAGAATTGATGCTTTTGAACTGTGGTGTTGGAGAAGACTCTTGAGAGTCCCTTGGGCTTCAAGGAGATCCAACCAGTCCATCCTAAAGGAAATGAGTCCTGAATATTCATTGGAAGGACTGATGTTGAAACTGAAGCTCCAATACTTTGGCCACCTGAAGTGACTCATTGGAAAAGACCCTGATGGTGGGAAAGATTGAAGGTGGGAGGAGAAAGGGACGACAGGATGAAATGGTTGGATGGCATCACCAACTGAATGGACATGATTTTGAACAAGTTCCAGGAGTTGGTGAAGGACAGGGAACCCTGGCGTGCAGTCCATGGGATCACAAAGAGTTGGACATGACTGAGCAACTGAAGTGAACTGAACTGACTTTCTTTTCATGGCTACCATAAAAGGAGCACCCCTAAATCACTTGCCTCCAGAAGCCAGGAAGACTTGTGTTCTGGTCTTCTATGGAACTGGAGCAATCAGATTCAGTTCTTGGCAGACTGCTACTCTCAGAGCAGTTCACAGATAGCAAACTGAAACAAACCCAATCTTTCTGTGTCCAAAAACAGCCTGAGGATGGGCATGTAATAATAGGGGTCTGCAGAGATACTCTCAGGGAATGGCGGACAGTGAATGCAATCTTTGCATTCTCCCACTGCCTCTTTCCAGCTTGCCAGCATCTTCCAGAAAGAAGCTTATAAACTTCTTTGTTGCCCACATGGCCATGCCTGCTTCCAGGGGACACCTCTATACCACCTGACTTTGGTGGCTAGAGGGGCTTATGCTCAAGGGGTCCATAGGACTATAACCAATGGATAAAGAATTTTTAAACAACTATCACCCTGAAGGTACAGCAAAAGGCAACAGACCTAGAAGCTCAATCTTTCTGTGAAAGAGGTCTAGTAGTTTATAATTACAGCTGCAGCCTGAGGGGCTAGTTTCTGATTAAATACACATCTAAGGGCTGACTGTAAACCTTTTCTAAGACTGGGAGGGTAGGCCCTGTATTTGCATTCTGTTTTCACTGTGACTGAGAACACCAGTTTATCTTGGAGGGAAGCTCCCATGTGTGTCTGTTGCCCTAGTTTTTATGTTTGCTACCATAGTTTTTATTGTTGCCACCCAGAGGATACCCCTTGATTGCCTAGCTCTGGTAGCCAGGAGGCTTGTCTACAGGACTGTAATAAATGGAAACACAATTCTTGGCAGATCACCAGCCTCAGGGCATTGCACAGAAGATTCAAGCACATGTCCAGTCTTTCTGTGAAAAAAGGCTAACATGTTAGTCTTGGAATTTTGGCCTTTGGGGCAGGCATCAGGTTTGGTACCCATCTAGAGGCCACAGAGGTGTCCTTGGGGAACACAGGCCAGGGAGGCATTCTTTGCACTCTCTCTCTGCCTCTCTACATCTAACCAGGATCATTCATCAAGAAGCTTATACTTACCTGTAGTCAATGACTTTTGTGACTGCTGCCCAAAGGACACTTCCAGATCCTCTGACTATGGGGGTCAGTGGGGCTTTTACTTGCAGTCCCACAGGACTGTATATATTTGCATTCTTAAAAGCTTTTACCTGAGAGTCTGATAGATGAAAATTTTTCCAGACAAGCAAAAGCTAAAGAAACATGGCACTAATTAATAACAGGAAAACATAAGAAAGTATAAATCTCATGGTAAATATGCAGTAAAAGTAGTGGATGAAAGAAAAATTAAGATCCATCTATATGTGGCTTATGGGAGACACACTTCAGACATAAAAAATATACAAACTGAAGGTGTGGTAGTAGAGAAAGTTATTACATGCAAAAGGAAACCAAAAGAAAGTTGGGTAACTATACTTAGACAAAATATACTTGATAACAAAGATTGTAGTAAGAGACAAAGAAGGGCATTGTATAATAAAAAGATCCATCTGGTAAGATGACATAACATTTGTAAATGCTTATACCCACAACATGTGTGTGCATGCTCAGTCATTCAATCATGCCTGACTCTTTGTGACCCCATGGACTGTAGCCTGCCAATCTCCTCTGTCATTAGGATTATCCGGACAAGAACGCTGGAGTGGGTTGCCATTGCTTCCTCGAGAAGATCTTCCTGACCTAGGGATTGAACCCATGACTCTAGCATCTCTGCACTGGTAAGCAGATTCTTTATCACTGAGCCACCTACGAAGCCCTGTGAACCCAACATGCTGCTGATGCTGCTGCTGAGTCACTTCAGTCATGTCTGTCTCTGTGTGACCACATAGATGACAGCCCACCAGAATCCTCTGTCCCTGGGATTCTCCAGGCAGGAATACTGGAGTGGGTTGCCATTCCTTCTCTGGAACCCAACATAAGAGTGTCTAAATATAAAAAGCAGATATTAACATATCTGAAAGGAAAAAAGAAACAGCACTATAGTAATAACATGGGGCTTTGATACCCTACTTGCATCTATGGCTAGATCATTCAGACAGATAACCAATAAGGAAACAACTTAAATGAAACAGTAATTAAATGGGCTTAACAGATATATACAGAACATTTCATCAAACGGCAAAAAAATACAAATTCTTCTCAAGAGTGCATAGAATATTCCCAGGATGGATCAAATGGTAGACCACAGACTACATCTTAATACATTTAAGAGTGAAATCATAAAGCATCTTTTATAACAGTAACAGTATTAAATTAGAAATAATTTCAAGAATAAATCTGGAAAACTCAAAAATATGTGATAAAACAGCATGTCACTGACACCAATGAGTCAATGACAAAATCAAAGGCAAAATAAAAATTAAAATTTTGATAGAAATGAAAATTAAAACTTATGCGATGCAGTGCAAGCAGTTCTATGAGGGAGGTTTCTAGAAATAAATGCCTACTTAAAGAAAGAAGAAAAATCTTAAATAAACAACCTAACTTTACACTTCAAGTAGCTAGAAAAAATAGACAAAGCAAAACCCAAAGTTAGTAGAAGAAAAGAAATATAAAAGGTGAGGGAAAAAAAAGCAACATAAAACTAGAGACTAAAAGAGCAATAGAAAAGACCAATAAAAGCAAGAGCTGATTATTTGAAAAGATAAATAAGATTGACAAAACTTTAGTAGACTCACCAAGAGGTAAAGAATTCAACTGTTGATAAATTAAATCAGAAATTAAATAGGAGATATTATTTTCATACCATCAAATACAAAGGATCATAAGAGATCCTTTTAAATTATTATGTATCAGTTGTTGGACACTGAAAAATGTATATATTTCTAGAAGCATGTCTAAGACTGAATCATAAAGGACTAGAAAATCTGTACCAGTAAGGATATTGAATTAGCAATTTAAAACCTCATAACAAATATGCAGGACTACAGAGCTTCACTGTTGAATTCTATGAACAATTCAAAAAAGAATTCATAAGAACACATACCAATTCTTTTCAAACTCTTACAAAAAAATAGAAGAAAATGGAATACTTCTAAACTCCTTTTATGAGGCCAGCATTACAGTGATACCAAAACAGAACAAGGGCATCACAAGAAAATAAAATTGCAGACCAATATCCCAGGTGAACATAGATGCAAAAATAATTAACAAAACATTAGCAAGCAGAATTCAACAATAAATTAAAAGTACCATACATCATGATCAAGTGAAATTTATCCCAGGGATGTAAGAATGATCCAGGATTCACAAATCAATCTACATAATGAACTACCTTAACAAAATAAAGGTTAAAAATTATAAAGTGAAATCAACAGATGCAGAAAAAACATCTGATAAAATTAAACATCTATTTTTGATAATTTCAACAAAGTAAATAAAGAGGGAATATTTATCAACATAATAAATACCATGTACATAAGCCTATAGGGACTATATAATCTGTGGTAAAATATGAAAGCTTCTCATCTAAGACTAGGAATAAGAAAAGGATGCTCACTCCCACCACTTTTATGTAACATAATATTGCGAGTGCTGGGTAAAACAATTAGGCAAGAAAAATAAGCAAAGGACATCCAAATTGGAAAGAAAGATTCAAAACCATTACTATTTGTAGATGACATGATATTATGTACAGTAAAACTTAAACTCTATCAAAAAACTGTTTGAACTAATAAATAAATTTGATAAATTTACTGGATAAAAATCCAAAAATCCATTGTACTTATACACACTAATAGCAAACTATCAGAAATGGAATTTAAAACAAAAATCTAATTTAAATCTGCATTATAAATACATCCTAGGAAAAAATTTAACCAAGGAGATAAAAGACCTATACACTGAATACTATAAGAAATTTATGAACAAAACTGAAGAAAATATAAACAAATATTAATAGAAAGTGAGCCCATGCTCATGGATTGGAAAATTTAATACTGTTAAAATAGCCCTATGACACAAAGCAATCTACAGATTCAAAGCAATTCCTATAAAAATTCAATACCTTTTTAAAAACAAAGATAGAAAAAACAAACTTAAAATCTATATTGGATCACCAAAGATTCCAAATAGCCAAAACAATAATAAGTTAGAATAACAAAGCTAGATGGACTTCCCTGGTCGCTCAGTTGGTAAAGAAGCTGCCTTCAATGCAGGAGACCGGGTTTGTTTCCTGAATTGGGAAGATACCCAGGAGAAGGAAATGGCAACCCACTCCAGTATTCTTGCCTGGAGAATCCCATGGACAGAAGAGCCTGGCAGCTACTACTGTCCATGGGGTTGCAAGAGTCAGATATGACTTAAAAACTAAGCCACCATCACCAACAACAAAGCTAGATTTCTCATGCTCCCTGATTTAAAATTACATTACAAAGCTATAGCAATCAAAACAGTATGGTGTTTGCAAAAAAAAAAAAAAAATAGACACATATATCAATGGAACAGAATAGAGAGCCCAGATATACAAATCCAGATATATATGGTCATTTAATTTATGATGAAGGAATCAAAAAATTACAAGGAGAGGAAAATCTTTCAAATAAGTGGTGTTGAAAAAACTAGATCAAAATAATGTAAAAAATTTTCATGCAAAATAATGTAACTGGACCACTATCTTGTACCATAGCCAAAATTACCTCAAAATGAATTAAAGATCTGCATGTAACATCTAAAGACAGAAAACTTGAAGAAAACATAGGTGGTAATCTCCTTGACATAGGTCTTAGCAATCATTATTATTATTATTATTTAATTTGGCAGCAATAGCAACAAAAACAAAAACAAACAGCTAGAACTATATCAAACTAAAAAGCCTTGCACAGCAAAGAAAAACATCAACAAAATGAAAAGGCAACATCCTTAACGAGAGAAAATATGTGCATCTTATATGACAGATAAGGTGTTAATATCCAAAATATGTAAAGAACTCACATGATTCCATTGCAAAAAGGAAATACAAACTAAAAAAAAAAGAAAAAAAGGTATGCGTTCTGAATAGACATTTCTTTCCAAAGGAAAAGGCCAATCAGTACATGCAAAGATGATCTGCATCTTTAATCATTAGGGAAATGCAAATCAAAACCATGAGATGTCACTTCATACCTCTTAAAATTGCTATTATCAAAAAGGCAAGAAATCAAAGTATTGGTAAGAATGTAGAGATAAGGGAATCAAAACTGTGAACTGCTGTTTGGAATGTAAATTGATACAGTCACCATGGAAAGCAGTATATGCGTGCATGCGCAATCACTTAGTCATGTTCAACTCTTTGCAACTCCATGAACTATAGCCCACCAGGCTCCTTTGTCCATGGGATAATCCAGGAAAGAATACACTGCAGTGCATTGCAATTTCCTCCTCCAAGGAATCTTCCCCACCCAGAGATTGAACCACTGTCTTCTGTGACTTCTGCATTGGCAGGTGGATTCTTTACCACTGACCCACATGTCAGTTCAGTCACTCGGCCGTGCCCGACTCTTTGCAACTCCATGGGCTGCGGCACTCCAGGCTTCCCTGTCCTTCATCAACTACCGGAACTCACTCAAACTCACGTCCATCGAGTCAGTGATGCCACGCAACCATCTCATCCTCTGTCGTCCCCTTCTCCTCTTGCCTTCAATCTTTCCCATCACCAGGGTCTTTTCCTATGAATCAGTTTGTCACTTCAGGTGGCCAAGTAATGGAGCTTCAGCTTCAGCATCAGTCCTTCCAATGAATATTCAGGACTGATTTCCTTTAGGATGGACTGGTTTGATCTCCTTGCAGTCCAAGGGACTCTCGAGAGTCTTCTCCAACACCATAGTTCAAAAGCATTAATTCTTTGGTGCTCAGTTTTCTTTATAGCCACATGGGAAGCCTGGAAAACAGTATGACTGTTCCTCAAAATATTAAAAAGAGAACTTCTGTAAAATCCTTCAATTCTACTTCTGATTATTGTTCAAAGAAAATAAAAATACTGGGTTGGAAGATACATGTTTATTGAAGCATCATTTGCAATAGCCAAGAAATGGAAAATGCCTGTGTTCCTTGGTGATGAATGAATAAAATTGTGGTATGCATACACAATGAAATATTACTCAGCCATACAAAAGAATGAAATCTTACCACTTGTAACAACATGGGTGGGCCTTTAGGACGTTATGCAAAGTAAAATAATTCAGATAGAGGAAGATATAAATATTGTATATTCTCACTTACATGTATAAATTAAAACAAAACAAAAACAAGCTCCTAGATACAGAGAACAGATTGGTGGTTGCCAGAGCTGGAGAGTGGGGGTTGGTAAAATGACGAAGGTAGTCAAAAGGTACAAATTTCAAATGTTATGAATGTGCAGCACACAACTTGGTGGCTACAGTTAATAATACTGCATTGAATATTCAAAAGTTACTAAGCAAATAAATCTTAAAATTTTTTATCACAAAAAAACGTTTCTAACTGTGGATGGTGACTGATGATAACTAGACTCATGTGACAGTTGTTTTGCAATATCTACTAATGTAAAATCATTAGTTTGTATACCTGAAACTAATATAATGTGTTAATTATATCTCAGTTTAAAAATAAAATTAAAAAATTTTGTGACTAGATAAAGATAGAAGAAAATTGGTACAAGGAATATATGAGAGACAGGCAGCATCTGTGCTGGAGGTTATGTGAAAACATACAGGATAGAAGGATAAGATACACAATAGGTAACAATTGAACTAACAAAAATGGCTATATACAGGCTGCTCATTCTTGGCACTATGCCAAGTGGTTATTAAGCATTTTCACATTTAATCTTTTTTGCAGTTCTTCATGGCAGATATTAACCTATTTTTAGAGATGAGTATAGTGAGGCTCTGCAATGTTATATTAGTTGCACAATGTCCCAGAGTTTATAAGTGGCAAAGTGAAGATTTCAAGCCTCTGTGTGACTCTGTGACTTAGGGATGCTACAAGACTGTGTATTGGTGCCAGATAGGAAGCAGCAGGAGGCTCTGACTGATTGCTCAGGCAGCTTACCAGTGCTTACTGTGCTACTCTCCACTCATGAGTTTTCTCTCCCTCACTCCCACTTGCATTGCCCCTTGTACTCATGCCAAAACCATCCAGTCCCACCAAAACACCTCTATGGCATGTCCAACCCTCAGTGACTGATTTAACTATAATAATTTCATTTCCAGCTCAATACTCCATCATCTCCTTACATTATTCTTCTAATGTTGGTTCATATATATGTCTTTTCTTCCTAAAGAAACAGCTGTTTATTTTAGGGATGCAACATTTTTCTACTTCCCTTTTTTAATCTTCCAGAGAATTAGCTCCTGTATGCAAGTCAATGGATCAATGATGGTTTTCCTTAAGATTCTGCTCAGCTCCACCCCAAATGCTTGTTCAAGTCTGTGTTGAGTGCTTCCCTAGACAACCAATTCCTGGAACACAAGTTTTCTGCATGTGAGCCTGATATGGGTCCTAGAACATATAGAATCTCACTTATTACTCACAGGTATGACTTAGCAGGTGTTGGAGAATCTGACCAGAGTCACACAATGCTAGAGCCAAGAAAGGAGGGTTAGGATTTGGGCACGAGTCTGTCATTCTCTGGGACAAAGTTCCTCTTCTGTGTGGTCCTGCCTTACTCTGCATCTAAATATTCCCAGCAGATCACTGCTCTAATAGGCATTTCTTGAACCTTGTGAACTTTTGTTAATGTCTGTACATGGCTTAATCACAACAAAAGAGTATTTCTTTCAATGGTCTTTAAATGAATAAAGAGGCACTGATTTTAAAATAATACAAGCTAAACACTCGATTCTACCTGAAATACTTAAAACGAGTGGTGGGGCGGGGGCTGGGGGGTGGGAACCATACACATAAAAGTTGTAAACGCCTGATGCATTTTGCTTCATAAAAAGAAATTTTAATCATTCTGTAGTACACTTTTCAAGAATACACATACTTTGCATTTTAAAAGCAATTGTCGAATACCCTTGAAAATAAATTTTTATAGAAACCAGTTTTTACAATGTGAATCAATATGCTTGTTCATTCTTTGTTTTTGCTTTTTTTTTTTTTTTTTGGTTTGTTTCTTCCTTCAGTTACATGTCAGCTGTCACATACCCTTCTGTCATCAGACATATATCTAAAAGCCCACTTCTAGGTCACTGCTTCTAATTCCTGTGGGAAGAGACATTAGAAAATCAAGCTTGTTAATGAAATCACAATGTCTGAATGAGGCCCGATGGGGATAAAATGTATAGGTTTAATGCTTGGGCTTTGTCACAGCTGTTTTAGGAGCTTAAAGCCCTTTCATGACATCTTCCTTGTCCACGTCTTTGGTTGAGCTGGCTGCATCCGATACCTTGGACAGATATTATGGCAAATATAAATTTTGTGTAGAGTCTCTTGCACAGTCTTTGTTTAGAGACAGTAACAAAGGGACATACAATGATCTTGATTCTTAAACCTATAAACTAATTTTGGAGAGAAAATCACATCACAGATACGTTACCCATGAAGCAGATAAGCATCAAAAAAGATATTATAGTGACATGAGTATGGAGCCAATGTTCCTTTGAAGAAGTTTGACAAGTATGGTCTGGAATAGACACTCCTGGCTGGGAAAAATCATGAGGCCACACTGGGGGTGGTTAATAACTCAGGAGGGCTTGATATCTAACCAGCAGGAGATGCAATGATTTATTTCCAAGCAAGGGAGAAGGTGAGGTTTTAGATTCACTGGATCTTCAGTACACAGTTCGCTTGTGTTCGTGTGTATTCAGAATGTCTTTGGGATCCTTATCAGCTGCTTCTAATTTAGACCTCTGACTGTCTGCCTTTTCATAGAACCAGGCCCTCTCTGAAGTCACTCCTTATGAAGCTTTGTGAAAAAATTGGACAGCTTAGGACACACACAAGTAGGGGGAGGAATGCAGAGAAGCAGAGAGACAAGAAAGTGGGTAGATTTTATTTTTCTGCAGTTAGCCTTTATTTTTTAAATAACCTTGTACTCCTTTTCAATTTCCCCTCAGAACCGTTTTTCCTCTGCTCGCTCCCTTTTTCTTCATTATTTTAATGGCTACATCTTTGCTCTGATGTGTCAATGGGAGTGGAAAATCCTGTGAAGCCTGGGCTTAATGAAACGCCAGCTGGAACAGAGGGATAAAGTTTCTTTGGAGCAGCTTCAAAGGGATGCGGGCTGGGCAAGCTCTGGGACAATGGTGCCGGGCCTGAGGACAGGGACAGCCTGGCCAGCTGGCCCAGCCTGGTCCTAACGAGGCGTGAAGGGATGAGGACCCACGTCACTTAGCAGTAGGGGGTACAGGATGGGGGATTTAAAATGCACACTACACACAGGCTGCATCCTTAGATTTTCACAGCAAATGGTATTCTCAGGAAATGAGGGGCCAAAATGTGACTTCTAGGGGAAGAAGCATGAGCTAATTTTGCTCAAAAGCCTTAGCTTCCTGAATGCTGCCAGGCACTGTCTCTCTCCACCTCACCCCCCCCATTTTGGCATAAATTTTACATTTCTTTTTATAAGAGAATTACCACAGAAACCTTAGTTTTGATAGGAACTGAGAGATTTATGAACACTCATTGGTCATTTTTGGTCAGGTGGCATTTCTCTTTTCTTTTTTGTGAATACAGCAGGCAAAGTGACTTGGAAATAGGCTATAAATCTACAGCCTTTCAAATGCCATGTCTGGTTGTCGGCTCCGTTCAGACCTCCGCTTCCGCAGGCCCTTGTACTATGAATGACATCAAACGTTATCAGCTTGAGCTTTCACTTTGCAAGGAATGTTTAGGAAACTACAAGGAACTTCAGGCTATACCTAGTTAATTTTGTGTGTTAATATGCTTTGTACAAAACCTACTGTCTCACCTTTGGTATTTTGCTATTGAGGATATTTGATCAATGATATTGACTGTCTCATTTTATTAAGTTGACTCTCAGAATCCTTAAAAAAAAACATGGAGATGAGTAGTTAGGTCTTTACAAACTGAGTCCTCCAAAAGTTGAGATGCTTGAAGTCCAGAAAAAGCATCAGAAAGATAATTTTCACCCACTTCTCTTGCTTATGATAACTGACAAAAAAGGATTTGAGATGGCTTATGTTCCAAACAACAGAGATTGAGATATCAAGCTTGATATAGTCCCTGCTCCTCATAGCCCAGAAAACATAAAATATGGACTTTCATTCACTTCAATTGCATACACAGATGCAAATCACCCACCATCTGCAACTATTGAGCTACCTGACAAGGAATAAACCCTCTTAGGAGATTGCCCTGCCTTTAGGAAACTTTCCTATGGTCAAGAGTGATAGGACTCTACATTTTGTTATTCAGTTGCTAAGTCGTTTCCCACCCTTTGCGACTCCATGGACTACAGCATGCCAGGCTCCTCTGTCCTCCACTCTCTCCTGGAGTTTGCTCAGATTAATGTCCATTGAGTCAGTGAGTCATCCAACCATCTCATCCTTTGCCACCCTCTTCTCCTTTTGCCTTCAGCATCAAGTTCTTTTCCAGAGTCAGCTCTTTGCATTAAGTGGTCACAATATTGGAGCTTCAGCTTCAGTATCAGTCCTTCCAATGAGTATTCAGGGTTGATTACATTTAGAACTGACTAATTTGATCTTCTTGCAGTCCAAGGAACTCTCAAGAGTCTTCTCCAACACCACAATTTGAAAGCACTGTGATCCCTTCATGGATCACAGCCTTGTCATGGCCAAGGGGCTTGTGTAACTCAATGAAGCTATGAACCATGCCATGCAGGGCCAACTGAGATGACAGATCATAGTGAAGCATTCTCACAAAGTGTGGTCAACGGGAGGAGGGCATGGCAACCCACTTAAGTATTCTTGCCATGAGAACACCATAAACAGTATGAGAAGGACTCTACATATCAGCTTCCTTTTTCATTAGTCAAAAACAGAAGATTAGCAGAAATTTCATATAGTCTAATCTAAGTATAGGGTAAATTCTAAAGAAGAAATACAGCTCATTCTTAAATGACACAGCTTTGAACTATGCAGACACACTAATGCCTGTATCTTTTTTTTTCTAGTAGTAAATACTACAGTACAGTTCAGCACCATCCACAGTTGATTGACTTGGAGGGTGTAGGACCTCTGATATAGAGGAACCATGGATACAGAGGGCAGACTGTAAAGTTAGATTCTAGACTGTGTAGGGATTGGTTTCCCTCACCTTTGCATTATTCAAAGGTCAGCTTCATGTATAGGATTATATAGCTTTGGCCAAGACTTTCAAAAGGAGATAATATTTGAGGTGGTTTGGTGTATAGAGAGGAAATGATATTCCAGAGAAAATTCCATAAACAAAAGCCTAAAGGCAAGGAGTGACCTTGTCAGTGAGGAGAAGTACAAAAATTCAATATAATGGTTTAAAATAATTCAAGGAGTCAGAGTGTCTGGGGATGATATCAGAGAGGTCAGCAAGACAAGAACAAACAGGACTTTGAGTATCAGGCTTGGGCTTGATTCTGTAGGTGAGAAGGGGAGGAAAGGGAGCATTTTGTTGACTGGAGGGATCAGCTAAGTAGAGCATGTTGGAGATGTGATTCTGGTTCATCTGTGGAGGATGGGTTTGCACGGGCTGGTCCTCCTTGATTTGCTCCCTCCCCTCCACACACATTCTCTGCACTTCTCTGTCTTTCACTGACCACTGTGTCCAGGCACCTTGTCATCTCACTGCTGGTAGGGAATCAATAATGGATGGCATTGGCACAAAGCTGAGAACAGAGAGAGGAATAGTTTGCTATATTTATACTGCCCAGCCTCCCCACACATTTATCAGTGTTTGTACTCTCCTGGTGGGCTGCCGTCTATGGGGTCGCACAGAGTTGGACACGACTGAAGCGACTTGGTGGCGGTGGTACTCTCCTATGTTCATACAACTATCAGACAGGCCCTCTTTTTGGATCCAGCCTTTTGTCATGAGACTTCTTCAGGGATAATCCTTGTTTTCTGCTCTTGCTAGTGTGTGTCCTTCATTGAATCCTTTTAGCTTCATTAGCCAAGCACTCACCTCTGAGAATGGTCTTTATGTTGAACTCCCTTCAGTTTAACCCCCTTGAGCTTAGCATCTCAATTATTGACAGGACTTTGATAGAGGGTCAGCAATGGAGAATGCTATGATAGCTCAATGTGGAGAAATGGGGTGCGGGTAACAGAACCAGATATATTCTAGAAGAATTTGGGGTGTAAGAATTAGTGATTATTAGACTAGGCACTCTAAGACCTATCAATATGAGGTCATTCTTTAGAAGGGCAGTCAAAAGAGATCTCAAGGGGCAGAGGTCTGTGTTCAAGGATTCACAGGGCGGGTCTGTACGTACCAAGGTAAGCGTTGATCCTAAGGCAAAAAGAGTTTGGGTCCAGTTCTGTCTTCTTCAAAGACTTACAGTGTGGAGTATTACAAAGCACTAAACCTGGGTGAAGTCTAACATATAATCATAATAATTGCTAGACTTTCTTTAGGTATTTTTATTCCTGGATTAATCAGTTTGGGTCATATATAACAGCAAATTGGAGGCTTGCAAGTGGACAAAAGATGATAGAACTCTGAACTCTAGTTTAACTAGAGCCATCTTTTATTTAAAATCTGATTTCTCTTCAAAATACTCAGTATGTGTCTCTGTCTATCCACTTCTGAAACTATTATTGTATTTTAGGAGTAGGAAATAACACCAACTCACCTATGGCATTTTGTTATTGTCTCTGAAGCAGCTTTGCCTTTCAGTGGTTTCCATGGGATTGATATTTCTCCTGAGTGATGGGGATGAGGCCATTTGGCAGTGCACCCAGGAAGGAACACAGGTTGGTATAAGATATAACCAAAGAGAAATCTTAGAGATAAATACTCCACTATAGTTGTCACCTACCTCTTCTTGAATCTAGTACATTTAATTTACAGAGCTGGTAATACTTGTATAATCAACCAGGCATTGATTGGACCTTAATACTTTTGGTGAAGCTACCACCATCCTAATGAAGCAATGTCCAAAAAATATGCAGATAACTAAAGGGTCTCTATTCACAAATGCGCTCTTTTCTTACCTTAACTGTGGGTGCTTTTGTAGGAGTCTGTGGACCAATGCATTGTGCTAATCCACTCCTCTGCCTTTGTCCACGTCTGGGAGGGTTTGCTGAAGGCCAGAGTGCCCATGCAGTGCCCATGCAGTGCCCATGCCCATCAGTTTTCCTCCAGTTGTCACTATAGAAACAGCCACACACCCTTGGTCAAAGGTGCCATAAGCGGGCACATTCTGCCTCCAAAGCAGTAAAAGCCAATTTCACAACTTTCAATCCTACCTGGCTTCATATAGGCTTTTTCAAAATTCAAGATCAAAGATGACCTGCACACCCATTCAAATCTGAGTCCCAAAGCTCTGTATCTCACCTAACCAGAATTCTCAGCAGGTACATGATTATTTGCTCTATCAGATCCAATCTTGTGTTCCTCAATGTTTCCAGAAAATGCACAAAGATGTTGAGATCTTGAAAATACTTCACTGGAAGTGCAGCAACATCTGTCTTCCTGCAGCCTTAGCTAGTAAATCTAACATATCAGATGTTTCCTGCTGTCTTGTGTATACATCTCCACCACTGTGATTGGCATCATTTGTTTGTGATTCCATTGAGATTATTGTTGCTACAATAAAACAAGAAGACCATAGTAAGGATGTTAGGAAGACCTAAGTTTCTGCTACAAAAAGAAGTCTTATGCATGCTTCTATTTATCAGTATACCTTTAGTGAATTCCACTGGTCAAATTGCTGGTGATAAGACAATATTCATCTCTCAGAAGAGCTGAAGATCCATCAGAAATCTCTAATAATACTGCTTACATCTTGCTGAGATACATTTATATAAAAGCAATTGTATAATTGCTAGAATTAAAACTGAATGAATTTCAGAATCAGTTTTCAGTCTTTATTTCTGGGTTAATTTTTATAGACTGAGGTGTTTATGACCATGGTTTTATCATGCTTGATGGATGTTCGTTTCTTCCTCATGGAGGGAGGGGGTCACCACTTACAGTTTTCAAAGGACATTGCCAATTCACCTTTCCATTTCCTCCTTTACTTTTAATGTAAATGGGTGCCTACTTCCCTGAAAAATTCACATTACATATTTTATTTTCATAATTTCTGGTTGTAGGAAATGGATGCTCAAGATAGCCTTATATTTCTTCCTAGATAAAAAGGCAGGTATTTGGATATTTTTTAGGTCTGCTATCTTAGTAGCCTCAACTACTTGGGAAGTCCTTAAGAAAGGGTTATTGAAACTGAATTCATCACGTTGAAACCTCACAAGCACTTGAAGATGTATTTGAACATTAAAGATGTTCAACCATAGAGCAGAAGAGATTAATCTCAATGAAACAATAAGCATAGTGTTTTCGCATGAGTTAGGAAAAAAGCTATTTCAGCTGGATGTATTACTTGATGAATTCATATGTATTTTTATTTGCACAGTCACTCTTAAGTGCCTACAGTCTGACTGGAACTGGGCCACATGCATAAGAAAGCCAGAGGAACAGTTGACATTTTTAAAGTGTGGCAAACACACACATACACACACACACTTGAAACACTATGACATAAAATTAAATATAATTAATTATGAATTGTCCCCAAATGCCATTACAATATGCAATTAAGTGATTCCTTATGGAACAAAGCTGCTATGTACTTGACCATTGGTCAGGATCTCTTTGGCTGTCTCATGGTATAAACCACCTTAGGCATCTAATAGAAAGCTAAGCCCAACCATGAGACCCACATTTGTATAATTCATATTAGGGAAGGGTGCCATGGGTTCCCTAGACCGCATCTATAAATCTTTCCCTGCCTGGGAATCTGTTGAACCTAGATTAAGATATTTAACATTGCTAGGATTCTTCATGGCTCCAAATACTAGGAGGCTTTTGCTCTTCTATTATGTATTATCCTCAGCTTTGGCTGCATTTTACTTTCAAAGTTAAAATCTCCTGAACTTCATGGTGAACTTTCTTCTTTCAGGAAGATAACCTAGCTTGCTCTACAATACTGACTCATTTTCACCTGCAGACCATTGATCCATTCACACGTATTCTTCGTGTCTCAACCAGGTAGCTGGCCCTGGGACACATCAATGAACAAGACAGAACAATAGCCCCATCCTCATGGAGGTTATAGTCTGCCTAACAGAAATGATGACTCCTTCTTCTTGCCCTTCTCCATCCTACCAATTTGTCAGACCCATTTCTTCTATGAAAACTAAATTTCTTCCCTCTGAAGCTTTGCATTTTCTAAGATGTTCACCGTGTATTAGTCTTTAATGAGCAACACTTGAATTGAGTGTAAGCTTGCCTGTATATAGTTACCACACCTACTTAGCTTGATGCACCCACTTAAATTCTCATGATTCTGCCATATTTCTTTGCCCTCTCAATAGAACCTACTAGGTAGATACTCAGGATCTTTTCATTCATTGATGATTTCATACACTGTCTTTTCCTATAATAGTCATCAGAGAAACCTCCTAAGAAAAATGTTGCTTTTGTAAGGCATTTTAACCTTTGTATTAGTATTTATTATTTCTAGTACATACACACATACTCTTTTCACTTCCAAAGGAAGTAAGGAAAGGAGTATTATTCAAATTTTAAATGAAGGAAAGTTAAGGGAAATTCAGGGATTTGCTCAAAGTCACAGACCAAGTTAATCCTTAAACTATTAAGAGTAGCTTCGAAGTATCTTAGGTCCTATCTTGTGCCTAGTTACTTCCACATTCCAAAGGGCTCCAGCATTATGAAACGACTGGCCATGAAGTGCAATCACACTTGAGGCAGAACAAAATGTGATGTACAAGAGCTTTCAATTACTGTGAGGGGGAGGGATACATACAACTATGATTGAATTCTACAGGTAATTCAAAGACTTGCCTTAGTTCAGCATCCTCCTCCACAAAATGGAAACAAGTAGCTTAATAAAACACATTCCTTCATCTCTTTTGTGAAATTATGTTTATGTTTGAAGAGGACAATTCCAATTCTACTGCCCATAGTTACAATTCCTATCTTTAAAAAGTAGTTTGTTATGTGATTTTGAACTTACCTATATGGACTTCAAATTACCTAAAGGAAAAATAGGACCAATAACCTGTTCCCTGATGGTTCATGAACTATGAGGTTATATGAGGTTATATACTGAGAATGTACAGCATTATATTTGTTAGCATAAAAGTTAAGAGTGCCGTATAAACGAAAACTCCATTCCAAGACCCAGTCTCAACACAAGGGTTATTTTCAACTACCAATGCAGATATGAATTTCTCCTTTTTGAGACTCACAGAGTTCATAACATTCATTCCATGGAGCTGGTGCTTAAATACAGCCTGTACTAATCACAGTCTTGTCTTCTTCCCTTAATAGAAAGATTATAGTAATTCATTCATAGAGTTCCTCAACATTTTCAGCCATTTCATTTACATGATCTCACTGGTTTCTAAATAAAACCCATTAGTGTTAGCCAAACAGGCTACTACAGTTTCCTTTCCTCATGGGCAGTGGTGATTTGCCCAGTTGGTATAAAACCAGGATGGGAATCCTAGTCCTCTACACTCTTGGTATTGATCTTTCTCCAGAAGGCTTCCCGTCACTCATTCTTTTTTTTTTTTTTTTTTCCCGTCATTCATTCTTATGAGAAGTGCACTTCAATGGGAGCCTGAGATGTGTTTATCTTTCCACAGCACAAAACCATGCTCATAGAAGAAGCTTTAAATCACTTAATTGAATGAATGAATTCACAACTCACAATAGTATCATTGATCATTTGATTTTAAAAAAAAAAAAAACAAAGAAAAAAAGCTTTAACCTCCTTTCTTCATTTGTTTCCCAACCATCTGTTGTCTGGTTTACCTAAGTGCAAAGAATTAGTTTACGACAGGACATTTATGACATTTAGGTAATGGACAAAATAACAATTCTTCATGTGTAATCACTTCATTATTATACTAGCTTCAGACTATGATTTTCTATACCCAAAAGGAAAGAAATGTGTGATTATAAAGGTTATTATTTCTATTTAAAGTATGGACGTGTTTAAGCAGCTGTAATAGTTTTCTGTAATGGGTGGAGAGAAGGGGTAGCCTGGAGAACTGGGGGCTGTCTCTCAGCCTCAGGACTGAAAGCTGTGTGACATTTGTCAAACCAATTAACCTCTCTGTGTTTGAGAGTTTCATGTTTTGAGGAGGTTAAAAGAATACTTGCTTCCTATGGCTGTCTACACCCACAAAGTGAAAGGCATGTCTTCAGGGAGTTAACAGTTATTCAGATGATTCAGGTCAAAATCAATCCTGCCATGAAATAAAAAGAAAAAAGTGTGCATTTGGACCTCAGCTGTCCAGATTGCCTGTCGACATCAATCAAATTCACAGAATAAACGGTTCAACCCTCTGCTTTACTTTTGCTTGGGTTATGAAAGTACCTTTAGGGGCAATGAGCGAATCATTAATGGCTTCTGGTCACTTAACTTATAGCCAAGAATACTTGAAACACAAGGAGGCTTTGGATTATTGGAAGGCTTGGGTGTTACAGGATAAAGTGAAAGTCACTCAGTCATACCCAGCTCTTTGTGACCCCGTGGTCTATGCAGTCCATGGAATTCTCCAGGCCAGAATACTGGAGTGGGTAGCCATTCTCTCCTCGAGGGGATCTTCCCAACCCAAGGATCAAACCCAGGTCTCCCTCATTGCAGGTGGATTCTTTACCAGCTGAGCTACTAGGGAAGCCCATTAAAGGATATGTGTCTCTTAAAGCCACCTTCAAAATCAGTATCAAAGGGAATGGGGAGAGAAAAAAGAAACCCAGGTTTGGCTTTTTGTCAGTATGTGTTAGACATTGTGGCAGGGAGTGTGGTTCATTAATCTTCTTACTTCATTCAGTCTTTGCAATGATAGTATTTGGTAGAAAGTTAGAAAAGAGGAAACTGAGTCTCAGAAGAGTGAAAATCCCTCATTCACACAAATGAAAGCTGGCACTCTGGGGTGTCGACCCTCATTCTCAGTTCATGAGCTGCCCACTACATCATACTTGCCCTTAGTGAACTCTAGATTTGATGCAATAAAAATAAGTACACATCAGTGAGTCCCTACAGAGTGCCAAGCATAATACTAGGGCCCTAGTATTATGTATTAAACAGGGCCCTATTACCATGGAATTTTGCCTGCACAAGTCAGAGTGACATGCACTGCTGTTGTTGTTCAGTCACTAAGTCAGGTCCAGCTCTTTGTGACCCTGTGGACTGGAGCGAGCCAGGCTTCCCTGTCCTTCACCATCTCCCAGAGCTTGCTCAAACTCATGTCATTGAGTCGGTGATGCCATCCAACCATCTCATCCTCTGTCAACCCCTTCTCCTCCTGCCTTCAATCTTTTCCAGCATCAGGGTCTTTTCCAGCATCAGGGTCTTTTCCAATGAGTTGGCTTTTCACATCACGTGTCCAAAATATTGGAGCTTCAGCTTCAGAATCAACCCTTCCAATGAATATTCAGGGTTGATTTTCTTTAGGATTGACTGGTTTGGTCTCCTTACAGTCCAAAGGACTCTCAAGAGTCTTCTCCAGCACCACAACTTGAAAGGATCAATTTTTCAGTGCTCAGCCTTCTTTATGGTTCAAATCTCATATCCATACATGACACACATTAGGCTGGCAGTAATGGAGTGTTAGCCATCTGTGTAAGTACAGAGGAGGGGCTGCCAAAGGCCCCTAGAAGCACCTATAAGGGACATAGTAGGAGAGTATTGCCCCCTGGGCCTAAAGTCACCTTCAAGTGCCTGTTAGATTGGAGTGAATATCTTTGTAGAATTGTTAGAGGGCAATGGGACTGGTTCTCCTTTCTTTAAAGTTCTTGATGGTGGTAGAATTTACAATTAAGAAGGTGTACTTAGTTATCAGATTCTCCCCAAAAATATTAACCAGCCTCATTAGTAGTATCCATGATGGCATGTAATTATATCAACTGACTCAAGTGTAGAATGCTGATATTTACAAGACTTGGCTTGTTTAACTAGCAAACTGGAGATTCAGATTACCTGGTCCTATGCAAATCAAATCAGTGGAAAGCAAAGCTACGTATGCTCAGGAACCTGATTTTAAATAAGATTCCTGACACAGGAAGCAGAATGTCAAACGATGGTGAAATAAACCAGAAAAAAAAAGACCTACACAGTATCCTGGCCAGGATAAAAATAAAATCCTCAGTGATCTGTTAGATGAATGTAAATAGAAAGGAAATTGTATTGGACAATGATAAAAGTGGCTACAGATGCGGAGAAACTGATTGGTGACGTTCCAGTTGGACAGACAAGCAAATAAGTTTGAAAAGTCCTCCCCTCCCTGTTGAAAAGTAGAGTTGTAACAAGGCATTTAGACTAGAGGCATGCTCCCCAAAGGCCCCAAGCTAAGAACTACAATCAAAGAAGACAGATGCTTAACATGCAGTGCTACAGCCAGAAAATAGGCTAATGAGATTCCAGGCTGCTTGTCCACAAGGCCAGCCATCACAGTGTCACAGGCAGGGAGGCTGCTGTCCCTCTTATAATCACTCTTCTGAAACCGCATGTGTGACATAGCATCTGATCCTCTGCAGCTTAATAGTGACACTGTCTACTTAGTCTAGCCAGACTGCAGTGGGGGAACAGGGTGCTGATTAACTGGCTGGAAGGAGGTGCCTTCCTGGAAGTCTGCAGTGAGTTTGTGTGTGAGGCAAACCACAGTCACATGAGCCATGGGGATGAGGAAACATACATGGAGAACTCCGCCACATTTTGGGTTGGGTTGATTAGGATAAGGGGGCTATCTGAATCATGCCATGCACGCGCTGGCCAAGTTTCACGAAGTGAGCCCACCTTAAATAAAAGCAAAATATAGATCTTATCTTCCTTCTTTCCTGGAAAAGTGAATTTGTCTGGCATTTGCTTTAATATTGTAACAAAAGAATAAACAAATAAAAAATGTTTGTATGACTGTTTCTACTTGGCTGATGAAGGGAATGCATGGTTTTGTCAGGGCCAAGAGATGGTGAAAGGAAAACATAATAGATGAGGTTCAAGCAAATGTGGGGCATGGTCACAACTCTGGTACTACTCGTGTGAATCAGAGACAAGTTTCCTTGTCCTCCGAACTCTCAGTCCTATGATCTATCTCAAGAGCAACATTCACTCTTAAGTGAAAAAATAATGTGTATTGAATTGATAAATAAGTTACAAGTATTACATGTAAATGAAGCATCTGTGATTAAAATGTTCATTCACTGCTTTGCTGGTCAATAGTGTTCAGGAGAAGAAATCGATCAAGAACATTGGAGAAAGTCAGTGATAATAATAAATACACAGTCCTCACAGACAGAATGCCAGTTGTATTCTTGGAAGGATGATTTGAAAACTTCCACATTTATTAAAAATCGGGGTGAAATCATGAAAAGTTGGAGAGAGCCTATTGATACGCCCAGTGTTCACTGGCTATTTAAGAAGTCTACTTAAGTAGCCATCTGCACTAGTTAAGATCACTCTCTTTCAAAACTGCCTAGAGGTCTCATTTATGCTCACTGAGATATAGATGGTGCTGCCATGTACAGCTGCACAAGCTTAAACAACTTCGCTGCCACTTTCACATAGACTGCCTAGAATCTCTAGAGCTGAGTAACACAGAGACCCTAAATCTGGGAATAACTCTAGAATAATTGTTTTAGAATTTTTTTAGTCTGTATTCAACCCAAACTGTTTTGAAAATAAGTTTCTCATATGTCAGATGATTTTTTATTTCTTCCACATCCAACAAATGTGGAAAGCATGTGCATGCTAAGTGGCTTCAGTCCTGTCTGATTCTTTGTGAACCTATGGACTTAAGCCCACCAGGCTCCTCTGTCCATGAGATTCTCCAGGCAAGATACTGGAGTGAGTTGCCATACCCTCCTCCAGGGGATCTTTCCAGCCCAGGGATCGAACCTACTTCTGTGTCTCCTGCATTGGCAGGCGGGTTCTTAACCACTAGCGCCACCTGGGAAGCCCAATGTGAAAGGTAGTTTAATATAAATCTTGCTTTTGAGGAGATTTATGTTCATCCTCACACGGAATTTCTTTCTGAGCCTGTCTGTCTAAAATGGAGTTGGAAAAAATGACTCTAATGTGTAGAAATTTAAGCATATGGCAAATAGGTAAGGGGTTACTTTGAGGAGATAGCTTAAACACTATACATGAGCACCTTCCCTTCCCACAGAGCTGCCTGGCAATATAAAGGAAATCGCTTCTAATTTTCAACTTAAAGAAAAAAAAAGTTTGCAAGAGAATGAGAGTATTTCATTTTCCTTCTATGGCCTAACTCTCATCACTATCAATAGTTATGAGCTGATGACTCTGACATTATGATGTCAAACTGAAGGTTGATGATGTACATTTTCACATTTTATACATTATTCTTAGGGAATAAAGTGCTTCCCAAAATGCAAACAAAGATACATTTATTTATAAAGCTATGGTTACCAAAGAGGAAATGGGGGGATAAATTAGGAGCGTGGAATTAAAATATACACACTGGAAAAAATAAAATAAAATAAAATAAAATATACACACTGCTATAGATAACCAACAAGGACCTACTGTAAATCACAGGGAATTATACGCAATATCTTATAGTAATGTATAATGGAAGATAATATAAAAACAAGACACTCTCTCTCTATATATATATATATATAGATAGATAGATACACATATATATGTATGCGTATATATATCCCTGAATCACTGAATCATTTTGCTCTATACCTGAAACTAATGCAGCATTGCAAATCAATTATATATTAACAAAAATTAAATAGCTATTTTTTAAAAGTGTATTTCTTGTAAACACCTGCCAACAGATGTTCTTAATGGAGACTTATTATACTAACACTTTATATAAACAGTGTCTATACACTGTTTACATCAGCCATCCTCATCCCTCTCTGCCTCAAGTGTCCCCTTTTTTGAAGCCAGTTGAGAAGAGGATGACTGAATGCTATCTGGTAACATTCACCTATGCTCTCCAAGCCCTCACTTCTCTGGCCATTGCCAGTCATGTATTTGTGGGAGCTAACTTGGCCATTTTGCTCTTTAAGTTTGATTGGAACCTTGGGAAGCAACAAAAACGGTGGCCTTTAATTTTCTCTACAAACAGTGTGTCTTCAGGGAATGATATTCCCTGTGTAGTTTGAAAAAAAGAAAAAAAATGAGTTTGATGTGTTATATGTAAAGAGCTAACAATATTTAAAAAACTTCTTGGTCATACATTTTAAAAAATAAGCTCATTCCCAAATGATTTTATATTTTATGCTGACTGCGTTGTTTAATCATTGTTATATTATCTTACTTGATCTTTGCACATATTTGAAGTTGTTATTTTCTCTCCTATTTTCGGATCTTCTCTATTCCTCAGTTTGTATCATCCTGCTAAATTGTAAAATTCTTTTGTGTCCATGTAGGACTAGCAAGTGGACTATAGGAAAACAGCAAAGGTCAGTTCTCTTTCTCCATGGGGGCCACTGACAATTGGAACTGCTAGAAGCCTGAGAATTTGAGAAATGCTCTGTTCACTTGAGCTATGATTATGTCCTTCACTACAAAATTTATGATGGCAAATGGGGGAAAAAATAACTTGAATTCATCTTTTGAGACTTTAGTTGATTATTGGTAATAACAGTTTATTAAAAGTTTACTTTCCATCAGATACCATTTTGAGCAGATTTGTACATTTTTATGGGACTAGCAGCTCAGTGGAAGGGAAGGTCAACTCAATATATTTTAAAATGGATATAAAATCAGCAGCTTAGTCATGTAACTGAGGGCCAATATGGTATACTCTCCAGAAATTTGCTTTGTAAACAGTTTTGAGGAAACCTCTAATTCTGCCTAGAAAGTTCAATCTTCTACTTATTTTTCTCCTCTCTTCTCCTCTTCATCTGAGGTTATTTCCCTAGGTCTTCTGTCTACTAACTATACAGCTATGGTCATCCTTAACTGAGGATATTAAAATTGGAACCTATGAGCCACCTTCTTCATTGTCTATCTTCATCTCCATTTCTACTGTCATTCCTTCATGTGGGACAGTGAGCCAGATGTGTATCTGTCATTTTGTTCTATGTAGATATCATAAATTTTCCTCCTTTCCTGCCTGAACTTCTTACAATTTATGTCCCTGTGGTCACAATGGGGATGAGCAAACAAAGATAGCTGCATCAGCACAGACGTCTTACCTTATACCTGCATTTAAAACAAGTAAAACTTGATAAAAAAAAATGCACTAAAGGGAGTGGATTTTACTGTAGGTAAGTTGTAGCTCAACTCAGTAAGTACACTTTTTTATTTACCAAGATCTGGATTCTATTGTCATGGAAAGTTACCAGCTTTGCTCTTCTGTGCTTTAATACTTTATCTCTAATGAATAGATTTTTCTGAAAGCAATCACTGATACAGTGACAGAAATAATATCATTTTCCAATATTCATAAGCATGAACTTGAGGCCATAATATTTTTAGGTCTACTTTCACTCTGATTTCTACCAATAAGCCTTCCCTGACCAGATTTTCCAACCAGTTTTTCAAAGAGGAGGAGATGGTTTATATTTGGGAAGCACATCCTAGTTAGAAGAGTGATTTCTCACATGTCAGCATTACTTGATTATCTCTACTTTTCAGATGAGGAATGTCAAGTCTGGAATGGTTAAAAAGTTTCTTGCACTGCACACAGTTAGGGAGTAACTCAAAGTAACCCAAGCCCAGGGCTGCTGACTTGACCGTTCTTAGTTTGATTTAATCAGAGGCACTTGGGTCTTCCTTGGTGACTCAGATAGTAAAGAATCTGCCTGCAACATAGGATACCCAGTTTAAATCCCTGGGTCATGAAGATCGCCTGGAGAAGGGAATGGCAACCTACTCCAGTATTCTTGCCTGGAGAATTCCATGGACAGAAGAGACTGGCCAGCTACACCCCATGGGGTCACAAAGAGTCGGACATGACTGGACAACTAACACACACTGAGGCACTTGAGGACAGTGGTGCCTCTTTTTCAGTCATAAGTGGACCCTTATGTCTGCAAGACCTCAGAATAGTAGCCTCTTCCCAACTTACAATTTGATTTAATATGAAGGTAATCATGGTAAGGGCCCATGATTATAAATATGAGCATCTCCACACAAAGGATGTGTGAATACAAATGTCTCCACACAGTTTATCAATTTCTACTGCACTTTCTCTTATCTCTTTCTCAACTTCTTCAAATCAAACTTTCTCTCTAGAATATCTTTACTTTTCTTTATGATTTTTTTCCTCCTTTAAGACCCTTTTCTGGAAGCCTTCCAGTCTACTCAAACACTCATTCCCCATTAACAAAAATCTCTTTCTCTGAGAAATTGTCTTTAATGAAATCAGATTATTGCATCCTCCTTTCCTTTTGATGCTTCATTTACCTTTTAGTCATTCATTGGTTTATATTTAAAGCACAGATTTATGCTACTGTTAATATCAAGGGTTATATATTTTTTCTGCTCTTTATACACAATTACAACATACTCAAAAATTTTTCATAACCTGGTTGATTATAGCCCACTTAGATTCCCCTTCAGTATTATTCTTTGAAACTTAAAGCTAAATATTTATTTTCAAAGAAATTTCTGCTCAACTTGTAAACAACTGTGTCCTAAATATCTATTTTCTTGTTCATAAAACCTACTGAATCCCACTGGGTGGGCCATAAGGGGCATGCACTGAATGTTTTCCAACATATCTAGAGTCAGATACTAATCCATTGATTCCACAAATCCATATTGACTTCCAAGTCTGTGAAGACCCTGTTCTGGGGCCTGTTGTTATGAAAGATTCAATCCTGCAGAAAGACGAGATCTGGCTTAAAAACACTTGGGATAAATTTTTACCAAATGATGTATAAGCTTTTTCACCAAAACCTTCACCTCTTCATGCAGTATTTATATGCACAAAGACCAGGAGTGTAATACTCCATTTTCCTTTCTTTTCTTAAATGCACTGAAAGTAAATTAAAGTGTACAGGAATAATGATAAAATCAAAGGAAAAACCACATAAAGTTTCATTTTAAAAGCGTGGGGTGTCCCTCTGTTCCATTCCACCAACCCGCTTGCCTTGCAAACCAACATAGCCTGGTTGTCCTTAAATATAAATACTTACATCCCTGAGGAACAGGAGGAAGCAGAGAGGCAGCAGAAGGGGAAGTATGCTAAGAAAGGCATTGATACCCTAAGGGACAATTTTTATCTCAAGAGAACTGACCTTTTAGAGAAAGCAAATTGAATTATCTTTCTCATCCTTTATTTTTGCTGTGACATCATTAAAATGCATGTTACATAACAACAGTCATTGTTTTGTATTCTTAACCTTAAACTAAAATTAATCAGTTGTCACAAGGACTTAATACATGTGTTAATGGTTCCTAGCCAAAAATTCTGTATTGTTACAAGAAAAACAGTTTTATATATACACCCTTGAGAAAAACAACAGAGGAGAATTAAGTGGTGGACACTGAATATTCTTTTCTCTTGTTCATAAAATAGCAGTCTCTTCATTCTCTTCTCTGTCTGTTGAACTAGCACTTCTGATTTGATGTTTGACATGATATTTATTGTCTCAAAGGGAGGAAACACTCTTTTGACTAAGTCTAATTAATATAAATTAGATCCTACAAAGTTTAATAAATACATGAATTTAGATAGTAAGCACTTATTAAGCTCTGATTTGGAACCCAGATCCTTACCATGGATTTTTTTATTCAATACATATTCATTGAGAACTTGAAGAACTGGTGAAAAATGTTTCATGAACAGCTCAAAAGTTGTCTTTACAAAGCTCATAGTCTTGTCAGGCAAAAGATAAGTAAATGTAACAGACAACACTGTGTTTCAAGTGCTCTATAAAGGATAAACATATTCTCAAAAAAGAGGCTTAGAAGACAAAGAGAGGGCTTCTTAAGGGGGTCATCAAAACTGAATGTTGCATAGATTTGAGGAAAAAAAATTAAAGAGGAGCAAGATCAAAGGAAAAAACAAAAACATAATTAGCTCATCCTTTTAGCACTCTACATGAAAGATAAGGCAATGTGGTCTGTATGAAGATAGTGATATTGAGGATAATAAGGCGTTGCATTCAACCCATGTTAAGGAGGGAAAAGAGTCAAAGTGATCCATTGGATGATCAGATGCAGAAGACTTTCAGGTGCAAGAAAGGCATAGCCTCCACCTTCCAGGACTTAATATTCTATTTGAGGAAATATAAGTTGAAAATGTAAACCTTGATATTTTAAAGCAATTGAATGTTGAGGAAGTAGCTGAACTTTGTGATTAGCAAATATTCTGCAATGTTATTTATTAACCATATGGTTGGCAATAGTGACTTTCTATGTTATGATCACTAATGTATGGAAAATATGTGGTACTAAGAGATAATCTAAAAATACCAGTGCATATTGTTGTAAAATAACTAGTACCACATTAGGAAAATCACACTGATTATATGCTAAATGGATGAAGCAAAATGTTTAATTAATTTAAGACTTTTTTTCTTTTATACGTCTCTGAGGAAGAAAAGAATCATTTCCTTGTGCAATTAGGGAATTGAACAGACATTTTTGTTTCAGAATATCTTTAGGCAATGGATTACTCACCTCTCTAGGTCAATATTTGATCCCTTTCCATCAATAAGCTCTTTCTGCTATCTGACCATGATCCCTCCAATTTAGTTAAGGCCTTTTGCTTTTATTGGGTCTGCTCAGATTCCTTTTTGCTCTAAGAAATGGAAATGTAGTTATTCCCTCAGTAGGGAGTGGCTTATCAGTACGATCTCATGTGTTCTTGCTATGCTGAAACTGTGGTTATTTTCCTTTGTTTCCATGGCTCATTTTGAAGAATATGTTAGCATATTTCCTTAATAGTTGCATATGTTTTTTAAATCTGCATCAGATAGTCACTGCTATATACAAGAGGAAAAATAGCAATTTATCTTTATTTTTCTGAAGTTTTTATTTTCTCCTTCGAAGTTTTCTCTCAGAGAAATGGTTATGAAAGTTTTTTCCATGCAACACATAAACATGAAGCATTTCCAGTGAAGTCAATGAATCCCCGTAGTATACAGAAACGTCTGTCTCCATGTTCTGGACGGGACCTGGGGCAAAGGAAGATCCTGACCTACTGACATCATATGGCACATAGATGTCCATATTCAATCATCAAATACTCAGAACATGTCTAGCCTAAAAAATTATATGTTTATGTATATAAATAAACTTAGAATACTCCAGTCATTTCTTTCAGGGGAGACTTCCAGCCAGTCCACATTTTTCCTACATTTGTTATTCTCTGCTCAAAGGTACTCCCAGGAAGGGATCTCATCTAATTGAGGTATGTATTACAGACTGTGTACTACAATATTCTGGGAGGTTTTATTTTAAGCCTTTTCAATTCTGTGAGATAGAAGGTGTTGTTCCCTGTTAAGGAATGCAGGCGCTAACAAGCAGGTGGTGGAGTTCGTTGGGGGAATAGTAGGGGTCCTCCCCAGAGCCCTTTAAACGCTGCCATAGACCCAGTGTATTCTGCATCTATATAAAGCAACTGTACATCTGAATAATGACTCAGTTCTTTCCTCCAGCTGTTAATGTTGGCGACCCACAGAGTCTGAATTTAGAATCCAGTGCAAACTCTGAGGTTCCATCACTCACAGAAGATAACATGAGTACAGTATCTGAGACTGTGTGGTCAGGGGTGGACTGAAAATCTTGATTTAGGACACTAATTGCTGGGAGGCCTTGGTAAGCTACTCAGAGCTTCAGCACTCTTTTCTGTAGTGTGGACAGTGCAGTCTGTTCCATATGGTTGCTATAAGGATCAAACATGTATATGTGTAAAATCCTCAGCCTAACAAATTGTCCAGATCATATGGTCTTATTAAGTATCCTTTCCACTCAACTTCTTTCTAAATCTAAATCTGGGAGCTTTGCTCATGCTATTCTACTTCTCTTCCTAATTCTTAGTCTCCGAAGCATGGAACAATACAGGGTGGGGTAAGTAGGGTATGTAAAATAAAATTATTATGGGTGACTGAAATATATGGTGAATTCAACATGCCACAGACTTTCTAGTAACCTGTAATTTATATTCAACTGTGGTCATTTCCTGGGTTGGTCAAAGGAAAGATATATATTCAGATATTTACATGTATGAAGCATCCAATATAAATGTTTACCAGTGCATTCACAGTTGTATCTCCATAAAGCTTTAGTGTCTGCCAGGATTCCCTAAGTTCATCTGGTCTACCACCCTGGTGCTAAGCAAAGCAGAGTGTATTGTGTCCAATCTCTAGTCTGGGTTAAACATAATAGAGGGATGGGCTAGGATGCATTGCATCTGTGAATCTGTATACCTTTTCACATAGAGATATAAATAAACTTAGCTCTATAAATATAATCTCAGAAAGGTAGATCCGAAAGGCAAATTGGAAGTACAGAAATTGCACTCACTCCGTTACAAGAACTGCCAGTTATCACAACACTAAACAGCCAAGGACTTTCCTCTTAGGCCAGAAGTTTCCTTGAAATGACTTAGGATAAACTATTATCAACACTAACTTTTTTCCATATATTAAAGCTATAAAATTAAATGGAAATTAAAAAGTCATCATGAGGCTTTCATTTCAATTTTATATACATAAGGGTGTATTTTGTACAGGATTCACAAATGCAAAGGATTCACAGGTAAAAAGGAATGGTTGAATTACCAAATGCAAATTGCACATATATCAAAGGTACTCTTTCCCTTCCTGAGTTCTATGTCTGTCTGCAAGGCTGTGTGTGTGTGTGTGTGTGTGTGTGTGTGTGTATGTTTGTATGCACAAGTATGTGCCACAGTAGCCATCTATTCACAACCACCATCCTGTAAACATTTGCTTTTTAAGTTCACCCACCTCACTGGAATAGAATTACTTAAATTATTCAGCATCTAAAAGCACTAAAAGGCACATGGGCCCAGTTGGCAGTTATTTTATGCCTATTAGGCCCTGCAGCCCATAATAAAGAAGGACGGAGCTGGGCTTCTTCCAGCATCACAATGACACTCTGTTCACACATCAAAAGCTATACAACAGAGGCAGTTGATGTTTATGGGATCCTGCTCGCATGATGCCACTTTGGTAGCTCAGTTCTAAGGTTTCCTTTGAAGAGAGAGGGTTTGGAATGTATAGAAATGTTGATAGTGAATTCTACCCTTTCTCTTCAACCGAGCTAAAGGGTATAATTTCCAAAATGACTTCATCTGAAATTCAGATAACATTTGACTCTTCCCATCCCTTTGTGAGACCTCTGTCCAAATGAAGGGGAATAGTCACAGAATATTTTATTTCCTGCATGGGGCTCTGAATACACTGGACCTGAGCATGCTAGTGTTTAATGCCTTTTTATGGAAGCAAATTTGCATTGATAATAACTAGGATATAGATCTGTTATGTAGTGTGCTATTCTCTCTCATCCAATGACAGATTTCCAAAATCTCACCAAGATAAAAAGTTTGAAAGAACTGGGGCTGGGGATGGGCAATCCAGATTTCTCTGCAGTTCTCCTTATGTAAAACAAAAGTTATTTGGATTTCTTTAGAGTTAATAACCTTGGGCATTGAATACATTAAGGTCCAGTGTGTGTTTGCAGTGTGTGCGCAAACCGGGGATATGGGAAATGTTTGAGTATTTACTATCATGTAGTCATTGACATGTTGCAGAGAGTCAAATTCATCATTTATACAAATAATGCATTTATACTGTGTGGATAAAGTACAGAGCCACAAAAATGCTCAAGGAGATAAAAGCCTTAACATATGCAGTGGGATTAAATGGATGTAGGGTGTGTAGTTTCATGAAGCTGCTGCCAAGGAGCTATGGTATCACAGCCTCTGCCTCAGGGTTGTAAACCCCCAAAGAGGAATTTGCAGGCTAGTAAAAGGGGCACTGAGAAGGAAATGAGCAGAGAGGAGTTGTCTGCATATTAGGGAAAAAGTTTGTTGGAGTAGAAGCTATTAGGCAGCAGAATTACCTCCCCAGGGAGCCAATAGAGTCTGTGACCCCGTTACAGGAGACATTAGTGCCTAGAGGATGGGCCAGTTCTCCAGAATGATCTAGTGAGGGCTCCTTCCCAGCCACCGGAGACTCAAAGGGACTGGAGGATGAAATGCGATTCTCCACTTATCATTAATGGTTCCAGTTTGGTGCTGATATGAATACGGAAGGCAGAATGCCCAAGCTACCTGGATCTGATGCTAAGGTTAGATTTTATAATTCTCTGATGCATATTTAGGTATTATCATCAGACTCTTTTCCTAAACCTTTGATATGTTTAAACGAAATAAAACCTCTAGGTTGCTTTGGAAACAGCATCAATTGATGCATTCTTTAATCTAGAGGCATTCCCCCAAATATTTTTTAAAATGTGCATGTATGTCCTGTGGGGAGTTGGGTAGAAAATGAACCTGTTTGAACTGCAATTCATCTCAAAGTTAACTGTTTTATGCAGCCTATATTCTGTGTGTGCGTGCCAAATCGACAGCCATGCTAATGGAATATTAATATATTCTTACTAGGCGGACAGATCGAGGTTTGAAAGGAAACAAAATAAAAAGAAAAGAACAAACGAAAGAAATTGGAGTCAGTTGGACTGTGGGGTCATAGCCACAACCCCCGGGGGAAGGACAGGGGGAATGAGAGGAAGTGCTTTCTCTTTATCTTGTGAGCAATTACTGACAATTTGTTCTGGCCAGTAAAACTTCTGATATTATCATGGTTGCTGAGTAATTTATCATCAAAGTTTAATGTGAAAACAGGTGACTGTGTAATCACCAATCTAGGAACAGAAATAGAATCGTTATTATTTCTGCCTGAAGAGAGAGATTTTTTTTTTTTTCTGTCAATTGACTTAACGGCCAAAAGGCTGTTCATCATATCACCATGAATTATAAAACCTCTATTAAATATTCATAAAAGTTTTGAAATGAATGTGTGATAGAGATGAAAGCTGGGCTAATTTAAATACCTACCAGACCTGTCTTAATTACAGAGGTAAAATGAGATATAAAAATTATAGCAGCAAGGAAAAAAAAAACTTGAAACAGTTCATTCCATACATTATAGGAAATGCCTTTGTAAACCACCAAACACAATGCCCGGAGCTCACAGAGCAACAGAGATTTCCATCTCCCTTAAAGCATTGCTGAAAAGAAGTTGGTGATATCTTCTTTCTTCTACAGGAAATAGAAGGGAAACATCTTTGGGACGTAAGGCCAAATGATTTGTGCTGGCTTTTCAAAATGTAACTAAAAATGCCTGCTGTAAGAACACACCCATTTGCACCTGTTCAAGTCCTGAGGAAAATTTGCATGAGACTGAATAAATGTCAGGATGTGACCAAAAGAAATCCAATGAAAACTTCCTCTAATTTGTCTTACTATTACTGTATGGATTTCTTGGACTGGTGAAAATAACATATGATCTCTTTGGTTTGGTTTTGGTTTGAAGCTATTATAACCTCTTCTGCCTTTTTAAGAGGGACAATTTCCACAGGAGGTAGACTGGTCCTAGAAGAATCAATCAGAAGCCAGGATATATTCACCTTCCCAAATAGCCTCAAACATAATTTGCTAAGTAAAGAATTTCCTATTCCTCCCCAAATAAGGATAATAGAAATGCAGTTATAACTCTGATCTTCCATCTTTAGACAAATATTAAGCCTGACATTAAGAGTTACAGTATTTGTGAATTGGTCATTAGTACATAATTGCCATATATCTCAAGGTGCAATATATCCTATGCTCTCAAATAGTTTTTAACTGAACACAGATGTTTTTATGGGCACACAGAGGAAAAAAGAAAAGGATACTTTTCAGTGGTATAGGCCTGTGTTATATCATGATGGACTTTTAGGCTAAAAGGCTTGGCCAGCTGGCTTGACCTTGAGTGAGGTACTTCACCTTGCTGAGTCCCAGCACCAATATCTGTAAAACGAGGGGATTAATTTGGTGGTGGCTAAAAACCCATCCAACTCAAAAATTCTGTGAGTCTACAATTATCAATAGGACGATAAGATGTTCTCTGTCTCTTAGGTTGCCACCCAAGTGAATGAACTCCAGTTTTAATTTCCTTTTTGGTGATAGGAAATCTGAAGACAGGCAAGGTTAAATGACCCACCTGGAGGCCCAGTGCAATCAGTGATGGAATCATATCCTCCTTCACAGCCCTGGTTCCTGGCTTCCAGTTTCACCAACTTATTAAAACCAAGACTTTTAGGATGTCTGTTAGGATCTTATTGCCTTATTCATACTCACATCCTGGATGGCAACATTGATTCAGTGTAAATGTTCTATTTCTTAAATATTTCATAAATACATATTGTCTTTTCAATGAAATTGTAGACTCCTTAGCATACCTGTGTAAGATGTATATGAATCTTTGTATTTATTTAATGCTATTGAATGTCCTTTAAGATAATTTTTTGTATAGTTCCTCTGTGTATTCTTGTTGCCTCTTCTTAATATCTTCTTAGTATATGCTTCTGTTAGGTCCATACCATTTCTGTCCTCTATTGTACCCATCTTTGCATGAAATGTTCTATTTGTGTCTCTAATTTTCTGGAAGAGATCTCTAGTCACTCCCATTCAAGAATGCACTGAAGAACTACAGAAAAATGATATTAATGACCCAGATAACCATGATGGCATGATCATTCACCTAGAGACAGACATCTTGGAATGCAAAGTCAAGTGGGTCTTAGGAAGCATCACTATGAACAAAGCTAGAGGAGGTGACAGAATTCCAGCTGAGCTATTTCAAATCCTAAAAGATGATGCTGTGAAAGTGTTGCACTCAATATGCCAGCAAATTTGGAAAACCCAGCAGTGGCCACAGGACTGGAAAAGGTCAGTTTTCATTCCAATCCCAAGAAAGGCAATGGCAAAGAATGTTCAAACTACCACACAATTGCACTCATCTCACACGCTAGGAAAATGATGCTTAAAATTTTCCAGGTCAGGCTTTAACAGTATATGAATCAAGAACTTCCAGATGTTAGAATCCTTAGTTCTAGGATTTAGAAAAGGCAGATCATATTGTTAACATCATTGGATCTTAGAAAAAGCACAAGAATTCCAGAAAAACATCTACTTTTGCTCATTGACTAGGCTAAAGCCTTTGACTGTGTGGATCACAAGAAACTATGGAAAATTCTTAAGGTGATGGGATTACCAGACCACCGTACCTGTCTCCTGAGAAATATGTATGCAGGTCAAGAAGCAACAGTTAGAACAAGATAGGGAACAATGGACTGGTTCCAGACTGGGGCAGGAGTATGTCAAGGATGCATATTGTCACCCTGCTTATTTAATTTGTATGCAGAATACATCATGCAAAATGCCAGGCTGGATGAAGCACAAGCTGGAATCACAATTGCAGTGAGAAATATCAATAACCTCAGATATGCAGATGAGACCACCCTTATGGCAGAAAATGAAGAGGAAACAAAGAGCCTCTTGATGAAAGTGAAAAGCTGGCTTAAAACTCAACATTCAAAAAATGAAGATCATGGCATCCAGTCCCATCCCTTCATGGCAAATATCCTGGAAACAATGGAAACAGTGACAGATTTTATTTTCTTGGGCTCCAAAACCACTCAGATGGTGACTGTAGCCATGAACTTAAAAAAAAAAAAAATTTGCTTCTTGGAAGAAAAGCTATGACCAATCTAGACAGCATATTAAAAAACAGAGATATTACTTTGCCAACAAAGTTCTGCCTAGTCAAAACTGTTTTTTCCTGTAGTCCTATATGGTTGTGAGAGTTGGACCATAAAGAAAGCTGAGCACCAAAGAAATGATGATTTTGAACTATTGTGTTGGAGAAGACTCTTGAGAGTGCCCTGGACTGCAAGGAGATCAAACCAGTCAATCCTAAAGGAAATCAGTCCTGAATATTCACTGAAAGGGCTAATGCTGAAGCTCCAATATTTTGGCCACCTGATGCGAAGAACTGACTCATTAGAAAAGACCCTCTCACTGGGAAAGATTGAAGACAGGAGAAGGGGACGACAGAGGGTGGGATGGTTGGATAACATCACCGACTTGATGGACATGAGTTTGGGTAAACTCCGGGAGTTGGTGATGGACACGGAGGCCTGGCATGCTGCAGTTCACTGAGTCACAAAAAGTTATACACGACTGAGCGAATGAACTGAACTGAAAAAGGATGAGTTTTACTAGTGATGTATAACAAATATTCAATGCCTCTGTGATAAACATTAAAAAAACTAGGAAAATTGGAAGAGAATAAAATGGAAAAATAAAAGCAAGTTCTAAAAGTTGTTTGAATTTGTACATGTGATATGTATTCTTCCAAATAAAGGGAATATATCTATAACCAGAAAAATATAAATAGATGAGGAAGAAAACGTATATTTCAGTCAATCAGTTTGATACTTTGGCTTCATGAAACCAAATAATCATCCTGGGTGGACTGTCATCTAAATTTTCCTAATAAATTGATGAATACTTCCTATTTGAAATTTTCTCTCAATTGGGTGCCCTGCCAGTGGTAGGGAGATAAAATGGGTTTCTCTATCCAGACTTTATAAGGGAATTTAGGAAAAACTCTTTTAGCAACCCACTTCCAGGCAAGATACCCACCAGAATGCATGTCCCATTTTTATAGCACTCCAGATCAGTTAAGAGACTACTCTCCATGAACACGTTGCATTTAACCAGAACAACTTTTAACAGGTCATTTATTGTTATTATTCCTTTTCTCTGTGGACATGAAAGAGTCAGGTTAATGCCTTTTTGTAATAGTTCTTTCTGTACTTAAAAATATAGGCTGTGCCTACATGTATATTTGGTTTAAAAAACATAGTTGAAAAATGTATTTAGCAACAAGTTCCTATTTTTTTTTTAATAATGACCACTTTGCTATATTTTTTCTTTCTGCAAAACTCAACTTTTGAGAAAGCAGTCTCTGATCATGTAAAGATTTGACTTTTTATTTAAATAACTTCTTCTGAGTGTGTATTTATTTATTCAGTAATGTAAGTTTGTTATCTCTGGCTCAATCTTTTACTTTATCCACAAATTTCTAAAACACGTATAAGCAGCAGAATGCCCTCTCCCTACAAAAAGTAGTTCCAAGGTTTACTTTGAAATATTAGCTTGGGTCATTTTATCACAGAAATGATTACACTTTGTTGAGGGCTCAGAACAGTAGAATGTCAGAATTTATGAGCACTCATTTTAACTACCTGTTCTATCCTTTGAGGTCTTTTATCAGCACACCTGAGGGTTTACAGCTCAGCCTTAGCTGAGATGACATCCACCTGTTCCAGGGAGGAAAGGCCAACACTGGGAGAACTTGCTGTGAACCCGCACTATGCTATGTGCTTGGATATGATGGCTTAAGCCGTGCAACCGCCATATTGGTACATGGTGTGCAAGGTGAGGGACCAGAGATGTGAGAGCTCTAGTGACTTGTCCAAGATCACACAGGCACTAAACAAGAGCATCGTTTTTAGGCTATTATTTTGTCCTAACACTAAACCCAGTTTACTCTTGCTATGATTTTTTTCCCCCCATTATTCCTAATTCTACTGTTTAGAGAGAGATTTTATTTTTTCACCTTACTACCTCCAATCACCATCCGTTCTTATCTTATGATATTGCATTATGTTTCACAAATAAATTAGAAGCTTTTCAGGCAGGAATTTTCAGCTGTCAAAGCCACCACTGAGGTGCAATTATGTAAACTCATGCTGATTGACTGCTATGTTAGATGACTGGTGCTACCTTGAACCCATGACAGTTTGGAAATTGCCTCATTTTTCTGTTCTCCTTAAAGTAAAACTACTCATCTTTTCTATATCCATTGTTAACAGATTCCTCACTTCTCAATATATCTTCAGTCACTGCAATTGAACTTCATCTTTTCCCTCACCCCAAATCCGCTAACCATGTCAGTAATCCACCCTATTGTGACAAACTCAAGAACCACAGTCATGTTCGACTCTCTGTGACCCTATGGACCTGGTCTGCCAGGCTCTGTCTGTCTGTGGGATTTTCCAGGCAAGAATACTGGAGTGGGTTGCCGTGGTCTTCTCCAGGGGATCTTCCTGACCCAGGGATCAAACCCACATCTCTTTCGTCTCCTGCATTGGCAGGCGGGTTCTCTACCACTGGTATCAGCTGGAAAGACTTTAGTTATGTTATGAAGAGGACCAAGGAAGTGTGATGATATTTGAGAGGATTTATTGTTACCTTTATAACTTATTATTTTCTGAATGATTTTTAATATGTACATATAAATCAAAGTTTTCTAGTAACACTAGTTTGTGTTATTATATATTTATATGAACTATAAATTACATAGCTCATTAGCAGCTATTTATAAAATGCAAATATATATAAGCAATGCTCTTCACCTAATAATCAGTTTTACATGGTTCCCCTGTATCTCTCCGTGACCTGACTTAAGCAGAACCAAGCAGAGCTGCTGTAATGTGGGAGATCTATTTTATAAAGAGCTAGGAATGGTCCATGACCACTGGAATTCATTACCCAGAAGGCTGGGAAGAGGATGGACTATTCAAGCACTGGTTTCTAAACTCCCCACCCCTCTCCCTCTAATGCTACCCCTTGATATGAGCAGCTTTATTGCTTCTCAGTTAAAGAGAGACTACTCTTTTTGTCTCCAGTGTGGTACCAAACAGAGTAGAGGGATTCCTGGCTGTCATAACCCGACACCAAACCAAAGAGAAAAACTGCAAAAGAACATTATGCTCAGATATGGCCAGAGTGGATTGTAATTCACTGCAATAACTTGAAATTCACCAAACACGCATGAGTATTTGTGTCAAATTCTCTGTGCTAGAGTGTGGATTGAAGAAGAAGAGGTGCTGAATACTGTGGAAAGAGTTAAAAGGGAGCCAGAATATCACAGCCCAAATTCATTCCCATAAAAATGATGAGAGATGACAAACACACATGAAATCGTAGGGAAAACCACACCAGTTTATATTACCAAGTGCTGAATGAATGATGTTCTCCAAAAATCGAGATGATAAGGGGTCAGCTGAGTTGAGTGTCAAGAAGAGGAAGAAAAGAAAGATTTGTGAGAGAAGGAATGACTGACTGGGTCTTGTGGATGGAGGGGTGGGCTAGAAGCGCTCTAGCCAGAGGGATCTAGAAAGAAAAACTTAAGCAGAGAAAAGAAGCAATACTTGGCGAAGAAACAAAAGGAGAGTTTAAATGCAGTGGAAAAGGCAACAGGAAGTAAGGAGTAATCAAATGGAGCCCAATTAAATGGCATGTCAAATTTGGATTTTAGTTCATAGGTGCTAGCAAGTCACCAGGAGAAGGTTACCAGACAGGCCCTACCCAGCTTGTGTCTGTCAAGGGTCCATGGAAAGTGACCTGTCCTCTGTGGTCACCATAACTTCAACTCACCCTTTGCCGCTGCCCTTGACTTGCAGTCTATGAACCCATGGACGTTGGGAGTGGGAAGGATTGAGGGTTCCAGAGGACAAAATAAATGTGGAGTGAGCATGTCTGCTTTTCTAAGAGGATAGAAACATTTCTTATATTGCATGGATGTAGACAGAGAAAACATTCACACTAGTTTTGGGGCATTTGTGAAAACATTTTGTTTTAATTTGCAATGATTTTTTGTTGACTGTCTAAACTTAACTTTTTCTCTGTTCATAGATTTTCTTAAGAGCAAAAATAATCCTTTGATGAGGAGCTGACAATGCCAAAGTTCTTTTTGTGAGGGAAAAAAAAAAACACTGAAAATCCTCTCTTGTTGTGCATTTGTTTTTGTGTTGCTGTCCTTTCATTCTTTAAAAAGTGATTCAAGGTAAAAGGCTTCTCTTTCCAGAGGCCACTTGGTCATTTATAGCAATCAGCCAGCTATTGTTCAGTGAGTAGCTATTAACTGCCTTGCGTCAGGTCAGGAACTTTGGAAGAACATGTACAAACTCTAACTTCCAGCACTTTATGAATTCTTAGAAAACTGAGACTATCAATTTATATTATTAACTTTGTGCCATCATTTGAAAAGTATATATTAGAGAAAGTGCTATCAGAATCCATAGAAAAAAGAGACTCCTTTCCATTTGAGGAAGTCAGAAAAAGAATCATAAAGATGATTTTGAAGATGGATGCCACAGGCTGTGTGATGTGGTAAGCTCTGCAGGGTTGGATTCCAGGTATCAGACATAGCAGGTATGAAGAGACGTGGTGGAAAACAGTAGTGAATATGCTGGTCCAGGTAGAGTGGGTGGGTACACTGATTAGGAATGGGGGCTTATTATATGGTAGTAGTTTCCATTCTTTAAGTACTTAGTATTCCCAAGCTCTATGCTTCATGCTTTTAATACATTGTCAATTAATTTCCCAATAAATATATTAATTAAAAAATAATAATGTTGTTTAATACTCATCACATCTTTAGATACTCCAATTCCAGTCCTAAGTGGTCCCTTACTTGTAGTGGATATAGACTCCTGCCCAGATGAGTAGCCTAAATTGATTGAAATATCTATTTCAATCCTCTATTTTTTTGAAAGTCCACCATTTCATTTTTGCAAAAGAACTACATAAGTGCTTGCTTTCATTAACTGATAGAAATCCAAATAGAATTTTCACTTTTATGAAAAAAAGAAAAACAGAAAGTGAAAATAGCATTCAGCTTTGGTTTGCAGTGAGCCATTATAGAGGCAGGGGGCAACTCTAGCAGGCAGAGTGGTACCACCAAACCCCTTCCCTGGAACTACACCCAGCATCTCAGCATCAACCTGCCATAACTTTGAACTACATCTGTGAGCATCTGTGCTCGATTTATTCTGTGCCTCCATTAGCAAGATGTGTCCTAAAGTAATTGCTTGTTCGCTTTACACCATTTCAGCTTATGAAAGGCTTCATAGAACACTCTACTTTCAGAAAGCAAGGGAAGCCTGTATTCCCTTTGCATACTTCTCAGTAATTGGTTTGACAATGCAAAGGCCTCAGCTAATTTGAACCAATAATAAGGAGGAGGTCACATTTGGAAGCTTCCAGCAATAAAGTGCTTTGCTGTCAGAGGAAAACAAGAGATGCTTGTCTCTCTTCTCTAGAGGACATGAATGAGAATCTATGCTGCTTGGGTGACGCTAAGAGCATTTGGGGATATGAGAGGAAACCAGTGTGTGGTTAAAGCCCATACATATCAAAGGGATTCCCTGGTGACTCAGATGGTAACGAATCTGCCTGCAATGCAGGGTTGGATCCCTGAGTCAAGAAGATCCCCTGGAGGAGGTCATAGCAACCCACTCCAGTATTCTTGCCTGGAGAATCACTTGGACAGAGGAGCCTCGTGGGCTACAGTTCATGGGGTCGCAAAGATTCAGACACGACTGAATGACTAATACAGAGACACATCAGACAGACACAGCAGAACAAAAAAAAAAAAAAAGGAAGCGAGGGGGCTAGAACTGAGCTCCAGTTACAGCAGGCATGAAACAAACATTCAACTACTTTTCAGAAAACAATATATTCTTGGTATAAGTCTATTGGATCCAGATCCCTGAACCAGAAGCTAAAAACATCCTAATACATATTTTAATTCTCATGGCAACAACATGAGTCATATACTAGCATAATACCCTACTTAACCCATAAAGAAACTGAGGCATAAAGAGACTGAAAAACTCACCTAAAAGCATATACCCTTATAAATGTTGGAGCCAGGCTTTTAACCAAGAACGTGTGAATCCCTCTTATTCCCTGCACTGTCCTGCCTCAGGAGGTATGTATATAATGTGCTTCCAGAAAGGAGAAAGTGGAGGTCTAACTTTCATCCAGTTGTGTCAAAACTCAAGACATCAGACTGGAGTTATAGAATGCCTCTGACAAAGAGGGTCACCACTGTGATTTCAGAAATGATGCTAGCCGACATTTTAGAGACTTTACAGTCTCTAACCACTCTTTAAGGGTTGACTTAGTCTTCCCCAAAACCTTAGAAGGTATTTCCTATTATTATCTCTATTTTAGCAATATTAATACACTGAGTCACAGCAAAATTAATTCCTACATTCATTGGTATTCAGAATGCCTATATCCTGAACACTGTACCCAGAGTGTGTCAGGCATTATATTTGTTTCCAGTCTAACGTCCATAAAAAAAAATGTTATTAGTACTTTTCAAACAAAACACCAAGTTCAGTAACTTGTGGGAGAAATGCAATTGGCCAATGGGAGAGTTATATTCAGTATCATTTATATGTCATCCATCCTTATCCGCAAGTTTCCATTCAAATGGAGCATAAAGTATGGAGATCTTGCAAGCATGGGTTTAGGATGTCTGAATTCTATGCTTGGAGAAAATCCCACTTTTCCTGGTTTACCCGGGGTAGCAAGCACTCTGAGCTGCAGGGAGTGCCTCTGCCGCAACCCAGCTGGCCCTTCCTTGTCTGGAGATCCCTGAAGGCCTGGCTCTCAGAGGGAGAGCCCTGGACCTGAGCCTCAGTTTTAATCAAGTTGGACATGTGGTGAAAGGAGCTTTCCTGGCGGTATTGCTATATTTCTTTGTCTGGCCCCAGGTTACACACAGAATCACAATGGAGCAAGGCAACATTTCTATAGATGGAAGAAAAAGAGGTCAGTGGAATTTCCTCTGCATTTCCAAAGGTCTATGGCTTGGCAAGTTTTTATTCTGGTGCTCATCTAATCTGTGTCAGCTCACCTTCTCTGTGGATGTGCTCTGGCAGGTTGGAGGCTGATATTCGCTTTGACAAGAGTAGGTTTCCCAGTGAGCACAGTGGTTTAGTGCAGCAAAAGAAATCTGTGCTGCCAGCCCCATGCTGATACTGTTTCCCATCCATAAAGCTATCCAGCCTGATAAGATCTGGGGGATGAGCCTCAAAAAAGTTATCTGATGTGACTGATAAAACTAGAATGTGCATCATTCTGTGATCTTAATTATTCTCTGATGGATTTGGAGGATTTCATATAAAAAGGAAGATTATATCTCAAAGAGTGGATTCCTTGAATATTAGTGCTGGAAGGAACCTTAGAGATGATTCAGTCTTTCACTCTAGATGCAGACAAAGTGAACCTCAGAGAAGTCAAGTATCTTGTTTGAAGTCACACAGGCAATTTTAGTCACAATCAAGTGAAGACTCATTGTTTAAGCACTGGTCATCCTCCTTTTAATGACATTTTTGCACTTGTTTCTGTTTTGCAAATAATTATGTGTATAAGCCAAGTATCTACTTGTCTGTTCAATGCACAACATGATGAGCTCACATAGCATGTGAAGCATAATGCACTGAAGGAGGGAACTGAGGCAGAAAAAAGGGCAAATGGGGGAATAAGAAGGCATACACAAGGGAAATGTAGCCAAATGCAATTTTGTCTCCTTCCTGTTTATAAGAATAATTTCAATTATTTATAAATGACTTACTCTGAAATTTTAACAATAAAAACATAATCAAATATTTAGAAAGAGCACTAATAATCCTCAATGCTGTGTATTAAAAATCAAACTTTCACTTAGGTCTATTTAATTTTGTTAAAACATTAAGGTAACTCTCTTGGGTGCCTCATCTGCTTATCAAAGCCTGTTAGACTTCAATGTTTAGCCAGAAGGCTGAGGAGGTACAGGATGGTATAAGCTATTTGCCAGAAAAAAAAAAAATTGAAGTAGTAGTGGGAAGTCTAACATTTGCAAAGGAGTCCAATACAGTACTAAATTATCCTAAAGTAAAACTGTTCATCTCATGAAATATGTGGAGACAGCCAGTTCTTTATAAATAACAGACACAAAGGTATTTGATCATTACGCAAAACCTCATGCTTTTAATATCACATATGCATCACCAAGAGTCAAATAGTGATGTTTGGGTTTTAAAAAATAAAGAAGAAAAGAAATGAGGAATATTTAAAGGCACTAGTGAATTAATTTTTAAAATGCTTAATTTTTTTTTTTTTTTTCAGATCACTGAACTTCAGGTTACTGTTGCACAGAACACTGTTGAGCTCTCAGAGAAATCAGAAGACTGGAAAAGAGGGTGTCTGGTGAGAATATTTGTTTCCTGTATATGGAAGACAATGTGACTTAAGGCTCTTTATTGGTTAAATTGAAGGAAGAACATAGTTCACTTTCTTCAACTTTTTACCTTTTCCTTCAGTGCCCTCTGACCCCATCCTGTCCCTACCTGAAATTCCTTTCTCTGCTGATTATGTCAACAGGCTCTGACTTGCCAAAGCAGGTGGCAGGGATTTGTGAACACTGATTTAGAAAAGATCCTTAAAAATTAAAACCAAATAAAAATCTCTGATCTCAGGGAGAGATTTCCATTCTCCTACTGAAAAATCCTAAAGAAATATCACATTCCTTATTTTGAAAAAGTTTGAGCACATAGCTCAAGTGAATGTAAATTAAATGTTCATCATTTTATAACTTATTCTATGGAATACAATGGTGTCCTATTGATAAAATATTAAACCTGTAATGTTTGCACTTGATTCCCTTGGAATTTCTTGAAGTTGCCTCCCTAACAGAATTGTGCAATTTTCTTAACCTCAGTCTTAAGTTTTGAGGGTGGAAAGGCAACAGCCTTCAGTTTTCTGAAGTTCCTACAGAGGACATAAGCTCAAGAAGACATTCAATTGCTCCAATTCAGGCCAATGTCTAAAGTTTAACATTAATTCTGATAAGAGCTTAAAACTTTAAGAAGATTCTGGGAAGATGGTGCAATAGGAAGCATCAGAAATCTGTTTCACCACTGACACAATTGCAGAGGCAACATCTGTCTAATGTAATTACATTGGAAATCTGGAATCTATTGAAGCCTTTCAACTTCCATGGGAAGCCTCCAGTGGTTAATTGTGGTTATTTTCAATCAATTTCAGCTGTTAGTTCAGAAGAACCTACCCTTTCCCACCCCCAGCCCCTTAGCAGGCAGCTATGCATATGTCCCTGGAGCAGCTTGCACAGGAGAGCCAGGGAGGTCAGTATGAACACGGTCCAGCAAATATCAGGGACTTGTGTTCTAACCACTGAGTCCTGCTTCTGACCAGAGGGGTACAGGCCTTGAAACAGGCCACCACTGTTGCACTCATGGCCACTGTTGCAATCTCCTTCTCCTTGGTCTAAAGAAATTTCAAGGGGATTTAAACAGATTGTACATTTTATCCCCCCCCCTTTTTTTTCTTTTTCCCCTTTTTGGGAGCTAGACATTGAGGAATGGAACATTCAAAAGCAACCACATTTATGAAGAAAATTAGACAATATTTCACATATGCAGGGGAAGCTGTAGGCTCAGAAAGGACCTGAGAAGACTTTGAATTTACAACCCATTCTGACTCTCTGCATGGAGACAGCCTACAACCATAAAAACAAATAAGGCAAACCAAGCAAAACAACAAAGACTGGAGAAGGAATTACCATATTATTATAATTAATTCCTCAGTTTTCAACAGAAAAAAAGGTACAAGACATACTGAGAAACAAGGAGTTATGGTCTAGTCAAAAGACAAAAAAAAGAAAAAAAGAAAGAAAGAAACTGTCCCTGAGAAAGACCAAACGGTGGACTTACCAAACACTGTCTTTAAAGCCTCTGTCTTAAAGAAGCTCAAAGAACTAAAGTTAAATGTACAAAAGTCAAGAAAATAATGTACAGAAAAATTAGAAATACTAATGAAGAGACAGAATACCTTAAAAGCAACCAAAAATAAATTCTAGTACTAAAAAATACAATACAATAAAAAAATAAATAACTAGAGGGAAGGAGATGAAGGTAGATTTGAGCAGGCAGAAGAGGATATCAGAGAACTTAAAGATTTGACATTTGAAATTGAGTCTGAGGAACTGAAAAAAAGAAAAAAAAATGTACAGAGAGAAAGAGATCTGTGGGAGACCATCAAATCGGTCAATGTACTAATGGGATACCATAAGAAGAACACAGAGAGAAGGGGGTGGAGAGATTTTCTTGAAGAAATGATTGCTGAAAGTTTCCCAAGTTGGAATGACAGATACAAATTCTAAATACTTCAATGAACTCTATGTAGGATGAACTCAAAGAGATTCACACTGAGACATATTATAATCAAACTTTGGAAAACCAGAGACTAAGAGACAGTCTTAAAAACAGCAAGGGACAAATGATGCATCACATGCAAGGGATTCTCAATAAGATTATCAGCAGATTTCTTGTCAGAAACATTGGAGGCCAAAAGAGAGTGGAGTGATATATTTAAAACCTAAAAGAAAAAACTCGCCAATCCTACATCTAACAAAATTGTCTGTCACAAGTGAGGAATAAATTCAGACATTTCCAGGTAAATCAAAGCTAAGGAAGTTTGTTACCACTAGACTTGTACGATATGAAAAGCTAAAGGAAGTCTAGGAGGTTAAGATAAAAGGACTTTAGAGAGCAACTCAAAGTCATATGAAATTAAAAAAAAAAATCTTAGTAAAGATGAATAGATAGAAAATTATAAAAGCCAGTATTATTGTAATGATGATCTATATGTCCACTTTTTCTTTTCTACATAATCTAAGACACTAATATATTCTTTTAAGAATGCAATTATTAATCTAAAAGTTACTATTGTTGCAACTGGTTCTGTAATTTGCACTTTGTTTTCTACAAAATTTAAAAGATTATGCTAAACAAAAATTGCTAAATAATGCTCTTTGGGCACACATGTATAAAAATGCAATTTTGTGATGTTAATAACTAAAATGGTTGCAGATGGAGTTGTAAAAGAATGGAGTCTTTGCATGCTATTAAACTGGTATAAATTCAAGTCACAGTATTATAACTTTAGGATGTTAAATGCAACCCTTATGGCAACTACAAAGAAAATATAGAACATCCACAAAGGAAAAGATAAGGGAATTTAAATGTGCCACTACAAAGAAAACAAATCATCCAAGCACAAATGGAGATAGTAATGCAGGGAATGATAGACAAAAAACTACAAGGCATACAGAAAACAAATATTAAAGTCTAAAGTACCATAAGAAAATTTCTTCTTATTAGTAATTACTTTAAATGCAAATGATTTAAACTATTCAATCTGACAGAGATTAGAAAAAAAAAAGATTCAACTCTATGTTGTTTACAAGAGACTCAATTTAGATTGAAAAATGCAAATAAGTTGGAAATTAAAGGATAGAAAAAGTAATTCTAAATAAACAGTAACCAAAGGAGATCTGGGGTTGGCTTTAATAATTTGACAATAGACTTTAAATCAAAAGAAATTAGAAGGACTCGGTGGTGGTGCAGTAGAGAAGAGTCCTGCCAATGCAGGGGACATGAGTTCAATTCCAGGAAGATGCCACATGCCATGGAATAACTAAGCCTGAGCACCACAAATGCCAAGCCTTTGCTCTAGATTTTGTGAGCTGCAACTACCGAACCTACATGCCACAGCTACTGAAGCCTGCACACCTCGACCCTGTGCAACAAGAAGCCGCCACAATGAGAAGCCAGTCATGGCAAGGAAGAGTGACCTGCATGAAGCAATGAAGACTCAGGACAACAACGACAACAACACAAAATAAATAAACAAAAAAATAATTAATTAAAAAAGAGATTGTAAAAAAAAAAAGAATAACCTGATGTATTAATAAAATGTTTAATATATCAAGCATATGACAGATATAAATGTTTATGTACCTAAACTCAAAATATATAGAGCACCAAGATATAAGGCCATCAAAGTGCATGAAACAAATACTGGCATAATTTAAGGAGAAATATAGTACCACAATAATTATTGGGGAGTTCAATACCACCCTCTCAATATTGAGTTTAACAATCAGAAGATAAGTAACGAAACAAAGGACTCAATCAGTCCAAAGAGATTAACTTGATCTAATAGAAATATATACAGAACACTTTATCCAGCAACTGAATATACTTTCTTCTTAAGATAGCATGGGACATTTCCCGAATACACAATAAGTTATGTTATAGATTAAATAAAACTCTTAGAAGATCACATACTGTAAAAGTTTTATGACATTGGATTTTACAGTGATTTCTTGGATATGACACCAAAGACACAGACAACAACAACAGAAAAATGGACAAACTGAACTTCATGAAAATTAAAAGCTTTGTGCAAGAATTAAAAGCTCAATATCATTACATTGAAGAGGTAACTCTTATAATGGAGAATGCATTTTCAAATTATATAGCTAATAAATATACAGAATATACATAGAACTCCTAAATCTCAATAACAACAAAAAACACAATATGAATTTAAAAATGGGCAAAAGTCTTAAGTAGATATTTCTCCAAATAAGATGGAAAATGGCCAACAAACATTTGAAAATATGCCATCACTGATCATTAAGAGAATGAAGATGAAAGTCACAATTAGTTTCTACTTCATACCCAGTAAAATGGCTACTATTTAAAAAATTAAATAAAAAGTGCTGGGGAGAATGTGGAGAAACTGGAATCCTTGTGCTACATTGGTGGAAATGCAAAATGGTACAGTCGTTGTGGTTAGTGGTATAATGGTTTCCTAAAATGTTCAAATAAAATTACCATATGATACAATAATTCTGAACATATAGCCCAAACAATTGAAAGCAGGATCTGGAAGTGATATTTTACACCATTGTTGATAGCAGCATTATTTACAACAGCTAAATCATGGAAGCACCTTAAATCCTCATTGACAGATGAATGGATGAGCAAAGAGTAGTATATACATACTGTGGGGTGTTATTCAGCCTTAAAAAGGAAGGAAATTTTGACACTTGTCACAACATGAATGAACCTTGAGGACATTATACTTAGTCAAATAAGCCAGTCACAAAAATGCTATATGATTCCACTTACATTCTTTTCCTTTTTAAAAAAAAGTTTTGCTGAAACACAAACACATCCATGCATGTATATATTGTCTGTGGTTGCTTTTGTAGTAAAACAAGAGTTGAGTAACTGCCACAGAGACATTTTCCCTCTACTCTTAAAATATTTACTATGTGTCCTTTTACAGAAAAAGTTTGTGCAACTCTGATTTAGAGAATGTCAGTAAAGACTTGCCTTAGAGAAGAGATGAAAACTAAAATCCAGTGTTTAAAGACTGACAGTACAGAGAAGGAGATGGAAGAAAAAGAGAGAAGCAATTGTTAAAGAAGGAAGTGATGTGAATGAATGCATGGGATGAAAAATAAGTGTGGGATGAAGATTTCTGGAGGAAAAGGGCTTATTTCTATTGGATAGGAGAGATACAGGAGTGGACAAATGACATGAAGCCAAATCAAGGAGAACCCTCGAAGAAAAGAGGAGACAGGAAGAAAAATATCAAATATACAGGTGATAAATAAAAGCTGTGGAAGGATTTGGGGCATGAGAATGGTATGAGCAAAGTCATAGTCAAGAAGTTTATGATTTCCTCACCGACTCAACTAATAGGAGTTGAGCAAATTCCTCCAGGAGATAGCGAAGGACAGGGAAGCCTGCCATGCTGTAGTCCATGGGATAGCAAAGACTTGGACATGACTTGGCGACAACAGCAGCAACACATGTGCCTGAGACAGGAAGTGGATATGGAGCTGGAAGATACTCTGATGACTCAAAATGGTGATCACTGCATGCTAGGAGGGCTTTTCCAGGTAAATTTTACATCTTTCTGAATCTCCCTGATGCAGCATTAGTGTGCTTCAATGGCCAAGGAGAATAGGAAATCAGGCAGAAACAGAAAACTCCGCTATATAACTACAGGCAATCTCTGGTTGTCCTTTACCTTTTAATTTTTCAGGTATTAGTTACCATTAATTGAGTATTTACAGTGAGCTAGGAATTTTCTTCTGCATCGGTCTTACAATATATATATTTTTTCTTCTTGTATGAGAAAAACAAGGCTTAGAACTAAGGATTACCCAACTTCCCAAAGGTCACAGGCCAGCAGAGTGGAAGCTTCCAAATAGATGGATCATGTCTGTTAGCCACCATGCTGCCTTGACAGCCTATCCTTGATCACACCTCCCTTCTCTGCTAGAACTGGAGGGACTTGTGATGTCTATTCCAAACCCTCAACTTAATGAGAAGACAGGAACACAGAGAAAGGGAAAGACAAGCTAATTTGCCATCATTTGCTCTTTTGCAATTTCTTGGAGCTATTTTTCTTGCAGCTTTGTGTTTCATGATCTGGATTTGGGGTGGTTGGACCTGAACTAAAAGGCCGTTTCTGTGACCTTGTGGGAACTCACCCTATAACTGTTGGTTAATTGTCTCCAGGGAGAGTCATTTGCAGGAGATAAAATCATCAACATTTGACCATGTCTGATGTGAAATTCCTTTTAGATCTGATTAGTAAAGGAGAGGGAGGGGATGAACAATAAAAGAAAACAGTTTGCTGTAGCTGTGGCAAGAGAGAAGCTGTCTCTCAAACGATGGTGTTGCCCTCAAGCCAGCTCTTCAGGGAATGGAGAGAATAAATTACTGGGATATGATTTTAGATACGATATCCCAGTTGAGCCAGGAAGTGTTTGCAATTAGAAGGTCATTTGTGTGGTTAACAATGTTGCCACAGCCTCAATACTGCTTTCTCCTGAGCCACAGTAGAAAAAATCATCCAAATAAGCGTGGGTTATTATTTTTTTAAAGGAAAGCTGAAGAGCATTTACTTAGTCCTTAGTGTGTAGCAGGCAATGGGGAATATCTTTCATCTAAATGAAAAATTGGAAACATAACTTTTATGCCTAGATACTATCAGGGAAATCAAGATATTAATATACAGGCTGAGAGGAAATGAAGCTGAAATGAATTCTCTCCTTTTATTTAATGGCTGAAGTTAGGACTTTTTTTTTTTTTCCAGTGGAACAGTAAACCAAATGCCATTTATTTTGGCTAATTGTAAGCTTCATGGCCAGATTGTTTATATGTTTCTATTGCATTTCAGAGCACCTAGCATTGTGCTGCGATATAAGAAGTGCTTTGAAATGCCAGCACTTTGTTAGATGGCTTGTAATCTATACTCTGTAAAGCTGTTGGTCAGACCAAGAGACTTTTATGAAATTCTCCTTAGAAAAGTGTCTGCCCCACATGTTATTTATTAAGGAAGTTCAAACATATTTTAAACAAACACGAGCTGTGTTCAGGTGGAAAGATGCTGGACCAGATTCTCAGGCCCCCAAAATTCTCTGCTGCCCACATGAAGCCAGTACAGGTTTCACAATGTGAGAACCTGGACAAATTTAATTGTTCTTTACTTCGATAACGCTCTGCACCCACAGCCTACTAGACTCTCCTTGGTTCCTCCATCTTTGTAACTTCTGGAGCAGAAGAAAGTAAAAATGGAAAACCACTCCAAGAGGAAAAGGTAGGGTGCAGTTAGCAGGACACACCGATGGCTCTCAGAGGGAAGGCTACTCCAGAATATTTTAACCAGGTTCACAGTTCATGGAAGGATCCAGAATCAGGTTTGTGGAACCATCCAGAGAGGCACAACCCTGGGGGAAAAAATGCTTACTTAAATGAAAGAAATGCCTTCAGTATTTTACTTTGTCACACAGAAAGCTGAACCCAACATTCAATATACACCAGGAATATCAGCATAATATCCCTCCTCTTTGGTGCCTAAGAGAGGCAGATTCGCAGCTGGGAGGATGACACTTAGAGATGACTTGCAGAAAATTCTTGATGTGATGGGACATATCTGTTTATCAGCTTCTATGACCTTTACATATCAGAGTCTCAATCTTCACATAGCCAATACTGAACATTGGGGCAGCACTGCCTTAACCACTCAGACTTTTTCACTTGACAATGGATTTAGCTAAGGAAGTGCACTAGTGTGCAATGCGGTGCAACTTAGCAGCAGCAGCAAGTATTGTATATGAGTACAGAAGAAAAGAGGACTCAACAGCGTCCTAGAAGAGCATACAGATGAATGGTTCAAAACTTCAAAAGAAGAGGCCCCTACATAGGGTCAAACCTGAAGGGAAAAAGGAAATTAACAGACACATTCATTTACACAGTTGCATGGCTGAATAGCTCATTCAATTCAGAGCCTCTACAAAATTCAGTGGGTCCTCTACCATTTAGGTCATGACTGGAGATTTCGTTCAGCAATGATCAGGAAGAAGAATTTTTGTAGGAAAAGGACATGATTCCACGTGATTGCACATTTCTTCTACTCAGGAGTGGGATATAAGCAGTGTAGGTGGGGAAAGAACACTCTCCCACCACCAAAGCACACACTTCTTAGCATTTCTACTGAGTGTCTTTTGGTGGTCGTGGTTGTTTTTTCACTAAGTTCTGTCTGACTCTTGAGGTGCTGTGAGCTGTAGCCCAACAAGCTCTTCTGTCTATGGGATTTCCCAGGTAAGAATGCTGGAGTGGGTTGCCATTTCCTTTTCCAGAGTGTCTTCGAGAGTATCTTAAAGCCTGACCCCTGTTGTATTTTGTTATTTCTTTGGTGAATGGGCTTGGATTTTTTTTTTTTTTTTCAGGAATATCTGGGTTTAAACCCAATTTTGCTGCTTCCCCAGTGAATGACTTTGGACCAATGTCTTATCCTTCCTGAACTTAAGTATTCTTATGTGTCAAGAGAGTCTATTATAATACTTAATATTAGGGCTGTGGGTGTGAAAATGAAATAGGTTTAGTTAAGTAGATAAAGATGGCATTTAGTGTATGTTAATTCTTTCCCATTAATACCTTGGTAGGATAAAAAGCAGATGGTAGAGTGGCAAAAAACTGTCGATTTGGTGTCAGAAGACCTTGATGTTACAGACAGCATCTGACTTGGATGTGGCCTTGGAAAAGCAGGGAACCTCTCTGTGCCTCAGTCTCCTGGCTAAAAAAAGAAAGGATTCATTTTAAAGAGAACATGCGAATGTCTTCAGGAAAGTACATGTCACACAAATCTGTGAGGGAGGCAGCATAGAAATTTTAAAAGTTGCTGAGAAGGGGGAAAGAATCTTTCAAAATCTATTTGAAATTTTTGTGAATACCAGGTCTTTACCTCACTGGTTTTGGGAAAAGAATATAGGTATATACACATATTTTTTCATGGAGAACATAGCCTGATAATAATGTGACTACAAGCTCTAAATAATCTGGACATGTGTTTCTTAATATCAAGGATACTGGTAAGGCCTACAATTTATGAATCCACATCATGAACAAAACTGAGTTGGTGCTTCATACAAAACATTTTTTTTCTCTCCCAAAGAGCCTGCATTAAGGGGAGAAAATCAGGTGCAGATTGGTTAAGTTCAAGATCCCACAAATCAGAAGTAGTGTAAATGGAATTTCAACCCATGTCTTTTTGGCTTTAACTGGAGTCTCCCCTAAACCAAAGCATTTATTGTACCCGAGTTGATGCTGGATTTTCAATTTGATATGATTAAGAATCAACATCTATTCAATTCCTTCAGCCAGAATTTAAATCCTTCTTGGTATTTATCTTCAATGTGCTCCTAGAAGCTCACCTCTCATTCCCTTTTTCCTAAATTTTTATTTCATATTATTGTTTTAATTGTGAAGAACCAAACTTTGTTCAAAGGACACACTTTAACAATGACTGAGACTAACTGAAATAATATAATTTGGAGTTTGAAGGCACTTTCAAAAGTGGTTCTAGAAATGGCTCAGATGACTAAAATATTAGTATGAACTACTAGGATGACTGTTTTGACTCCGAAAGGATCTTTCTAAAAATGAATTTTAAAAATTTAGCCTTAGTACCTCATTAAATTCCTGGCCATCCTCACTCCCAATGATCCATAACTGAAGTGTAGGATCTCTATATTGGTGAGACAGAAACCCCAACAGAGAAGGAAAGAACATATGAAGCCTGTCCCATCTCTTATGTTACTTTTCTGAGTTACTTGCCCAGGAAGTAATTGTAGCGATCAGTCTATTTTCCTTCTAGGGAATCTGATAGAGAACCACTATGTTTACAACAGATAAATCTATTGATGCATATGTTTATGTGTAACTGAGGGGCCCAGAACTTGATCTGTTAATCTTTTTCTAGTTGTAAAAGGCAAACCAGAGAATATTCATGGTAACCAGAAGGCTTTGTGTATACAGTTTTAAAATACTGCTGAAATCATTCTTGGATTTTTATGAACAAAGATTCTTTGTATATCATATTGTTTGGTGATGTCTCAGCCTACTGAGCACTGACGTTCTGGCTGGACTGGACCTTGTGGTTCTTATGATGATTGCAAGGAAAACATCCATGATAACCCCATTTGAGAACTTAAAAAATAAAGATTTGCTACTTACAATGCTTGGAATTACATAGTACACCTGGGGTCAAACAGCAAGGTGACCAGTAGAGAGAGAGAGAGAGTATATAGGCTGGGGTTCCTCTTTTATCAGGGTCCAGGGTGGGGACCTAAAGTTTCATGGGCTTACTCTTTATCATTAATTTAAAACATAAGAGCAGAAATTTAAAGCAAAGGAAAAGAAAAGTAAGTGATTGAAATGAGCAGTTATTGAAATCTACTAAGATCTCTACAACAAAGGAAACTCAACTGGGAATGTTCGACTCTTTGTCCTATCTAGTGGCTGGCAATGCATTGATTGAGATAGCTTTCATTCACGTGAATGCCAGCCTCCTTGGCAATCAAAGCTTATGTCAGGAACTTATATTACAAAAAAAGAAAAACAACAATGCAGAATAAATGTGATGGCTTACATTAATGAAAATGAAAGTTGTTCAGCATATCCGACTCTTTGAGACCCCAGACCCTATAGACTGTAGCCCACCAGGCTTTTCTGTCCATGGAGTTCTCTAGGGAAGAACACTGGGGTGGGCAGCCATTCCCTTCTCCATGGGATCTTCCCGACCCAGGGACCAAATCCAGGCCTCCCACATTGCAGGGAGATTCTAGACCATCTGAGCTACCAGGGAAGCCCAAGCGCTTACATTACACATATCCTAAACTCTTGGGCTTCAGTTTCCTCAATCAAAATGAAGTGACAGCACCAAATGACTTATCTCTAAGATCTCTTCTAATTCTACTAAACTGGATCCCAGATTTCACCAATGACCACAAATAGAGTTAGGTGAAAAATTTTTAGTAATGAGCTTTACTTCATTGGGAGTTTGCTGATGGACATATTCTGTATAAGCTGGGATTCAGGAAACATCTTTTTTTTTTCCCTGCATTTTCTCCATACTATCTTATTCAAATGATGAATTGCTCTAATGTTCTTAAGAAAAATCTGTCACTGCATTTTACTGATATTGAATGTTTCAATGTCTGTACAAATTTCCTATCTTGGCTAATTCCATCAAACATTGCAGTTCCTACCAGGTGAAAAGTTGCATCCAAACATGCGGTCAATAATACAATTTATTCAACAAATATTTCTTGAGCAAACTGCGTGTTTAAGAGCTAAAAGAAACGATCCTGTTAATATCTTGACCTTTAACCTTCTCTATGACCTGGAGCACTCTCTTGCATCAGTATTTTATTTTAGATTACCTGATTTGGAGAGACAAATCTTAAGGTCTTTTTCTAGCTCTAACATTTTATTATTTTCTTCACTGTGCTAAGCAAAGAAGTATATACAGAGTAACTTAGAGCATAGTCCTCCCGCAAAGAGATGTGGTAGATTGGGTTGAAAAAGCTCATTAGAGCTCCCTTGTAGAAAGTCTTGCATAATGATTTGGGACATTTTGACCTTACCTGTTACCAGTGGAGAGTCCACGAAGGTGTTTGAATAAGACAATACTAGTGATAAAAATTTTAGATGGAATAAGATAAAATTATGAGGGAGGCTGAGTAATAGAATATATATACTATGGTACTAACCAGGGAACTCTTCATGGTAGAGAGAAAAATTGGGCAAACTTGTGGAGAAAAGATTGACTAACCTATTGCATTACAGCTTTGCACTGTTTAAACAGATTGATTTGTTCTTATTGTGTCAATATTATAGCAGTGAATATTACTATTTGCAAATACATATTTGAAAGCAGAAAATACTGAGAAAGAGGTATATTTTTGTTTTCTATTTATATTTTTAAAATATTTATTTCTTAGATGTCATCTAAAATAAGACAATGTCATTAGCATACCCATACCTGCCTTGCTTTCATAAAGGGAAATGGAACATTTAAAGATAAAATTCTCTTAGCCCCTGTGGGAATCAATAAAGCTTGGAAGATAAAATTAAAAACTCTGGTTAGAATTTTTATGAATAGGAGTGAATTTTTATTGAGGACTTCTAAATACATATTATAGTTTTTATTACTTATTCTCTTGCCATGTCTTTCCCTCCATTCATAAAGACTCCACCTGCAATGCAGGCATTCAATTCCTGGTTCAATTCCTGAGTCAGGAAGATCCGCTGGAGAAGGATAGGCTACCCACACCAGTATTCTTGGGCTTCCCTTGTGACTCAGCTGGTAAAGAATCTGCCTGCAATAAGGGGGAGCTGGGTTCAATCCCTGGGTTGGGAAGATCCCCTGGAGAAGGGAAAGGCTACCCACTCCAGTATTCTGGCCTGGAGAATCCCATGGATTGTACAGTCCATGAGGTCACAAAGAGTCAGACACAACTGAGTGACTTTCACTTTCAAAGTTGCAATAATGGTAGTAGTACTATTTCTGCTTTATTGACTATGCCAAAGGCTTTGACTGTATGGATCACAATAAACTGTGGAAAATTCTGAAAGAGATGGGAATACCAGACTGCCTGACCTGACTCTTGAGAAATCTGTATGCAGGTCAGAAAGCTACAGTTAGAACTGGACATGGAACAACAGACTGGCTCCAAATAGGAAAAGGAGTATGTCAAGGCTGTATATTGTCACCCTGCTTATTTAACTTATATGCAGAGTCCATCATGAGAAACGCTGGGCTGGAGGAAGCACAGCTGGAATCAAGATTGCCAGGAGAAATATCAATAACCTCAGATATGCAGATGACTCCACCCTTATGGCAGAAAGTGAAGGAGAATAAAGAGCCTCTTGATGAAAGTGAAAGAGGAGAGTGAAAAAGTTGGCTTAAAGCTCAACATTCAGAAAACTAAGATCATGGCATCCGGTCCCATCACTTCATGGCAAATAGATGAGGAAACAGTGGAAACAGTGACAGACATTGTTTTCCTGGGCTCCAAAATCACTGCAGATGGTGATTGCGGCCATGAAATTAAAAGACACTCACTTCTTGGAAGGAAAGTTATGACCAACCTAGACAGCATATTAAAAAGCAGAGACATTATTTTGTCAACAAAGGTTCAGTCTAGTCAAGGCTATGGTTTTTCCAGTGGTCATGTATGGATGTGAGAATTGGACTATAAAGAAAGCAGAGCACCGAAGAATTGATGCTTCTGAACTGTGGTGTTGGAGAAGACTCTTGAGAGTCCCTTGGACTGCAAGGAGATCCAACCAGTCCATCCTAAAGGAGATCAGTCCTGGGTGTTCATTGGGAGGACTGATGTTGAAGCTGAAACTCCAATACTTTGGCCACCTGATGCGAAGAGCTGACTCATTTGAAAAGACCCTGATATTGAGAAAGATTTAGGGCAGTTGGAGAAGGGGACGACAGAGGATGAGAGAGTTGGATGGTATCACCAACTCAATGGACATGGGTTTGGGTGAACTCTGAAGTTGGTGATGGACACAGAGTCCTGGCGTGCTGCAGTCCATGGCATCGCAAAGAGTCGGACACGACTGAGTGACTGATCGGAACTGAATTGAACTGAGTTCATTGATTCAAGAAGATTAAATACAAGAAACATTGAATGTTAGAAAAAATTCAATTTAAGAGAACATACATTCTCTGAAGTTTTGATTGCTCAAATTCATTTTCAGGTACCACTGCTTAAATCTGTTACCTATTTAATAGTCAAGACTCAGTTTCCTTATCTATAAAAATACAACACCAATAGAAACCCCTCCTTGGGATAATTGGGAGGAGTAACAAAGTGAGATCGTAAGCATAAAAAGGAAACAATGGCTGACAGCTGATTAACACCCTCCATAGCTCATAGTAGTTTGTTGTATCTGTAACTTATGCACATTAAAATTTAGGATGGTTACAGGGAATAGGGAACAGTCAAACTTTGATTCATTTTAGATGACTGAGTTGTAGAAAAATAAATACTATTATTGACAACAAAATGACCTTAGTGCTGGATTAAGATATACAGAGGCAACAGAGTTTAAAAAGACACTTTTAAGTATATCACCAATTCTTTATCAGAAAGGAAATACATTTAGATAGATGGATGGATAGACTGATCAACTGACTGATCAATAAATGCTCATACAACATTTGAGTGACTGTTCCAAATCATTTTACTAAATTCCCTAGCATACTTTGTCTTCTGTTTTGGGGAATGAAAAAAAAAATGATTCCTCTAATAATCAAAGTAGCACATGTTAAGCAAGAAAATCTGGAGAACAGAATAAAGTATAAAAGATGAATTTTAAAATTGCATAGAAACTGTCTATCAAAAGGTAAAAAGACTATTATTATATTAGCACATTTCCTTTCAGTCTTTTTATGGCTTCATTAGTTGAACTCATACTTCCTATGAAATGTTATATCCCTACTTTTACTTAAAAGCATATTATGAGAACAGTCTGACTTTATGAAAATTAAAAAAAATATTAAATAACTATAAAACTCCCTCATGTTACCCCCAAATTTCCAAGAATCTAGGTAATAGATGCCTTTTTCACATGATTTTTTGTTCTCCAAGTGGTGAAGGAGTTGGGGAGTTAACCACATAAGAATTTGTTGAGAACCAGTTGAGGTTCCTTGTATTGTGCTAGCCCTATGGGATGGAGCAATATAGAGTATTTGGAGAAAATACAAATTCAGCTAAATACTAAGAATCAGAGCTTGGAATTGATAGTTGAGATGCTTAAATGAAGGGAGAAAGGAGGAAAGAAGGGCCATGAGCAATAGGGAAAAGGAAAAGCAGAGGGCCATAAAACAATGATTTCCAAGCTGTGGGTTGTGATCCATTGGCAGTCATGATCAGCATTTATAAAGAAAATGAAAACTGATAGACTAGAAAACATCAGCGAGCATTGCACATAGTTCTGGTAAATACTGTTTATGTAGTTTAATTCAGTCTGTCATAATAGAAAATGCATTCTGACTATGGATCTTGGGGAGAAACTATTTAAACAGCATTATATTAGACTATTAAAACTTTAGTCACTGTATAGTTACTTTAGTCCATCAAACCTATTCCTTAGTTTTATAGAAGCTTAAGATCCAGAGTAGAAAAATGATTTGTTCAAGGACACACAGAGTCAGAATCGGATTCCTCTTTGCTGCCCTTTTCACACAACAACAAATATTAAGTTATGGATTATTTTAGCCTGTCAAACTCACAATTTGTTCCATATCCAGCTCCCCTCCTTAGTTCACTTTCAGACTGTTTTTAGTTTTAGTGCAAGTCTGATGACTAATTGGAGCCATCTATGTCTCGTTTGTCACTCTGAATGGGGGACTTGGACAAAGCAATGATGTGGAGACAGAACTAAAATTACAGTTCTTGATTCAATGGCATTTGCATTTCTACCCTACAGTGTTTTATAAGCATGTTGTAAATGTAGTCAACGCCAAATTGTATGGTGATTATACAAATAAACACTCTATGTGTCAACAGAACATTCTAAGGTATTATGCCTTTAAGTTAAAATTTATCAAAATAAAATGAGCAAGGGGGTGAATATGGAAGCACAGTGCAGTATGCATTCTTCAGAAGCCTTGCTCAATAAGTGCTGAGTTTTGATCGATTGATACAGTGTCATATTTGACTAAAGAGGTGGGGAAGTTCCTACTGTTGCTTTGTGCTGCATGGCGGCAGAATGCACTATTGATTTTATATGTTGGATGGGTTGTCAGAGTATAGTGCATTGTTGATTTTGACTTTTATAGCCAACATGTTTCCTTTAATTGGATCATTTGTAAAAGAGAGGAGGGGACCTGTTCTCCTTTGACAGTGACTGATTACAATCATTTCATGTTTGTCAATATTCGATAAACCCACCCTTACCCAACAACATGGCTGCCTTTGTTCATTCTGGTTCCACTTCTCTATTTACCTTAGTATCACTGCAACTGCTATGCCCCAATTTTCACTAACAATTCATGGCTATATTTACTCTTTCAGTAACAGACATTCAATATTTCCTTAAGTTTGCCAAACAAGCTCCCAGTTCTCTCTTTGGTCTCCAGCCCTTACTGATACAGTGTTGCAAACTGTCAAATGATGCAGGGTATTACAGATATTCACCAGGAATTTGTAGTTGTTGTACATTATGAACCATCAGATCTCAATGCAGAGATGAGAGGACAGAATAATCTATTGCCATTAATTATCTTTACCTTCTCATTTTGGTATTATTCCACACCTGTGGACCATAGCTCGACTCATGGAGATCATGATTCTTAGAACTTTTCAGTCATTCCCAGAAAGTGAAAAATTTGTATATAATTAAGAGGAATTGTTGACCTGTGTCTTGCTTTTGTCCTAGATGTCCGTTTATTTGACTTTTGCTGATTTTATCTTTTGTTCTCTACAATCCTCTAATTTCTTCCCTAAAGGAGAGAAAGTTTACTGATTTGGCTGCTGTTCTTGTTTTTCTATGCAATAACTAAAATCCTCCTAGCCCCTGTTTTCACCTGAGTTCTTTATACTCAGAATTGGAAGTGTTTCTGAGGTAGATTAACAAATGTCTTTAGGAATAGGAATCTTAGTGGGAAAAAAAAAATAGACTGTGGTTAGGAGATCTGAATAACAGTCCTCTAGATCTTAGGTTTGTCATTCAAGTTATCTCTTCTAGAATTTATTCACCTATAGATTATGAAGGTTAGATAGCTCTGGAGATATGTTCTACAATTCTTTATAATTCCATGGTTCTTACTCCTCAGTCTTCTGTGCTCTAAGGCAGAAGCTTAAAAGCAACCTGTCTTTTTCAAAAAGAGGCCACCTAAAATAGGTAGATGATTCAGAGAGACTGAGGTATCCTACTGTTCACTCTCTGAACAAAAGTTGCCAGACTGCCTTCTAGATGTTCTGCAAGTAATGATGGATGATGATACCATTATTCTTTTTTTTTTCCTGTGTTCTACAAATCATATGCTTTGTTGACAGATTATTCTATTTGTGCCAAGAATGAGCATTTTTGAAACCAATTCTTTTTAATTAGAGGATGCTGACAGCACATAGTCAAATATAGCACTTTGGTTATTTGCAGGTACAAACATTCACTGTAACCTCATTGACCTGAACAACAACAAAAAAATACAATTGGAATTAGTGAGATTCAGAGAAAGATATTATTGGCTATATGAAAAACAATAAATATCAAAATGCTGCTTTGTATGCATTTCTCACTTAATATATACAATGAGACATTGTCATTTATTTAGAATATTTGGAATCCTGGTGTAATAATATTTAAAACAAGTTATGTGAACTCAGGCTTTCTGACACATTGTAAGCACTTTTATGTTTAATTGCCAAACCAACTTTACTAAAGATAGATTGAAGTTTGAACTGAGTGTAGCACAGATTTTAAATTTGTAGCACAAATTTTTTGGTTTTATTTGTGTTATTTAGTCATTACTTTCAATGGTGCACTGTCTTACAGACTACCTCCTGGAGTTAACAGGTCACTTTTTGGTAAATAAAACTCAACCCTCCTCTTTAGAGACCTTTGTGATGGTGAATGGGGCCTGCTGTTCAACACTTCATCCACTTCTGCCTCCTATTTCTCTCCTCTGGTGAGTTAATTCTTGAGAAATTAGTGGAAGAGATCAAGTATTTCATACTTAATTGCAAAACTATAGAGATCCTCTATGTGATGTGCATTCAAATCATGGCTTAGAGGAACACATGGAATATCCTACAAGAGATAAATTTTCTCATGTAGAGAATGTCCTCTGTGGTTGAGCATCTCATCATTTCCTCTTAGTCTGAGTCCTTTGTAATATACAAGATATTTTACCACTGGGAGATCCTCCAGTATCAGATGCACCTTTTGGGTGAGATATATGCAGATCGTTTCAAGCCTGCCTGTGCCTGATACATTCCGTTTTCCCAAGAGAAATACACTTTTCATATCTTTGCTACTTCAATGATATGAGTGCATGGATTCCCCCTGTCTTTGTTCACAGGTTCTTTCTAATTTCTTTTCTCTTGCTCAAAAAGGCCTAAGGTCAGATCAGTAAGAATGAGTCCCTAGCAAATGTTTAACTAGGAAATGAGAATCAGTTTTATGGTAGACATCACCAACCTCTACAAAGAATTGGATACTGAACTTCCAAACCAAGAAAGAAAGAAAATAAAAAGTAATATAGTTAGCTCCCAAGATTGACATGTCACAGTTAAGTAAATTTCATTGAATTCTTCATCTTTCCTTTAGATAAGCTGAAGTTCTAAAGAAGAAAACTAGATCCTTCAAAAATATGCATTACATGTACTTACGCTTTAGAATTGTGAATACTTGGGACTTGTTTTCAGCTTTGTGATTTTGATTTTAATCAAATATTAATCAAAATTTCCATTCAATATAATTCTGCAATTATATTGTACAGTACCATCTGGATTTGTACTCTATCAAGAGAATATGAATATATTAAAAACTTGTGTTTGTTCTTGATATGGCCAAACCAATGAATAATATGATTCTTGAACTATTTGATAACATCAAGATATCACCCATTATTTGCTAATGTGCTGGCAGTTTCACTCACTATTACTTTGGATTAGTGCAAATGTCAAGGTAGTGAAAAATGCAAATGATACCTTAATATTACAATAAAAATAGGAGTCTCCACATGCTTTGCAGACTGCCTGGACAGAGAATCCTGTGGACAGAGGAGCCTGGTGGGCTGCTGTCCATGGGGCCGCACAGAGTCAGACACGACTGAAGTGACTTAGCATGCATGCATGCATGCATTAGATATTGTCCAGACTACAATTGGCCAGATCAGAAAAACCTAAAGATTAGCAACCAGAGCATCTAATTATTCAAAATTATATTTAACATTCTACTTATGATTGGATTGGTTAAAGAAAGCAAGGTCAGATGTTAAGCCAATGTCCAACACTCTATGGTGCCCATAATATACTGCAGACTTATAGAGAGAGAACAGTAAAGGGAATTCAAGACATGTGCAAGAAATAGTTTCAACATTTCAGAGGGCCAAGGCCTGTCAAAATATTCCCAGTACCACATATGGCAAAGTTCACAAAGGAGTATTACAGAAGGTGTGTATCATACTCATTTAGGCTAAGGAGAGAGTGTGTAAACAGGTATAAGTCAAGAAGTCCAGTGAATGGGCAAAATAGTACCAGTCGAAGAGATAGAAAATCATCCCTAAGCATGATGGTTTCTACACCTGGGCTGCTCTTAGTACTATTAGATCTGTGAAGGATACATTAGCCAAAGCCTGGTCCTCAAAACACAAGTCTGGTAGGGAGTTCTCTCCAGCCTTATTGTGCAGTGTCGTTGGCTTTATTTTCCCTCTTCCTCTTTTTTTCTGCTTTTAAGGGTTTCAGTCATTTTTATTCATTTCAACAGCAGGTGTGAAATAGTAGGCTGTCATCTGCCTTTTTGTAGGACTGCAGGCCAAAATTATAAATGAGTTGACATTAATGGCAGTCCAGAATTTAGTGCTGCATTTGTAGATGGTATTGAAAATGTTTTGATATGACAGATGAAATGCCTGCTGCTGAAACTTCAGTTAGACTTTAGTTGGCTACATCTGGCAGGATTTCTTTTTTTTTTTTTTTATGCTCTGCTGTTGGTATCTGGTTTTTCAGGCATTTCTTTGCCTTTATACTCCATTCTTCTTTCTCTCTTTTTTCTGATGTTGAATTTCCTTATATATTTTTCCTTGCCTTCAGTCTTTGGCATGATTAAGAGCTAATGAAAATTTAAAATAGTCTTTCTAAACTAGAAAGAGCAGGGCTTGAGTAAAAACTCGAACTGCCTATCTTTTATCAGATCTCCTCAGGAAGAATACACATATACACACACCCATACTCACACAATCTTGTTAAAGTAAACATCAGGTCAGCCTTGGCAGGCAGAACACTAAACTTAGCTATATAGGTTACTTTACAGAAAAATAACAGTGTTCTATGTTTAAATAAGTTTGTAAAATATTGGTTAAGTAAAGATGAATGAATGTCTTTTCCAAACAACTCTTCAGAGTCTTTGAAGAGTGATCTTGAATGCATGTTTTCTCTTGGCCACTGTGGTCCCAGGTTGTCACTTCTTAGGGTCCCTCCCTTAAGATAATTTAAATTTAAGTTAAGGGTCCCTTAAGATAATTTTACTTATCTATGGTTAGACCAGACAAATGTTGACCTTAACTACTTTATGGGCAAACTCTTCCCTATATGACTTTTCTCAAGAGTCAGAGATAAAATATATTTCCTTTTTTAAAATTTTTATTTCCTTATGATCTCTGTTCTTATTCACCACATTTTTCTCAATTGTGTCAGGTGGGTTCAAGTGCAAATTTCCTATTACCTAAGTTTCTGAAAACTTCAATTTGGAAAAGTCGCAGTATTGATCTCATTTCTGAAAATTGAAGAAGACAGTCCATCTCATCCTTAAAAATAAGAAATACCTTTGCTTTAGATTTTCTAATTTCTTTTTGAAAATTCACTCTATTGTGTTCTTGAAAGTGTGCTTACCTTTCCTTGGATTATCATCAGAAAATATCTTTACATGTAAAATTTATCAATCCTTTAAATATTTCTAAATTTCCGCATATGAAATATTTGGACATTGTTCAGAAAATCTCAATGTTTATATTCAATATTGGTAGGTCACGTGAAACTGAAAGATACTTTATTTTACAGGGATAGAAAATATAATGTGGAAGTTAGAAAATAAATTTAGCCCTTACCATCTTGAGATTAGGGTCTGTAAATAGGGAGAGCAGGAAGATACCAGTAGTGTGAAAATATCAGGCAGTACATCACATGATAAAATTAAAGAACAAAGATCTATGTGTATTGTTGTGACTGAATCCTATAATATGGATGAAGAGTTAGGTTATTTTGCCTGTGAAGGCAGTGAAGAATTCACTAGGATGGAATTTGGATTGGGTCCTGAAAATGAACAGATATGATCCAGGTGTAAGAGGGCATTTCAGACACCTGAAATAAAATGAAACTCAGAGGCATGAAGATATGTATGTTTCAAGAAGTTTAAGGAGTCCAGTTAGAGTAAAATATATGTATAGGTAGATTTGGGTTGAGTTAAGGAGTCCCAATCCAAAAAGCTGGATTCAGAGCACAATGTGAAGACAATGGGTTGTTAAGGGTATTGGGCCTTAATCTGCAGGTGAAGTTAAAAAGAAAATAAAAGTGTGGAAGCAGGCAGATCTCATGTCCATGTATATGTCTGACTGAAGGTCCTCACATGGCAGCAATAAAAAGCGAATTGAGAAAACTTATTAGAGCAAGAGCAGGAGGATGAAGTTTTGGGGGTGATTATACAAGCCGGGAGTTGGTGATGGACAGGGAGGCCTGGTGTCCTGTGATTCATGGGGTCGCAAAGAGTCAGACACGACTGAGCGAATGAACTGAACTGAACTGGACTGATACAAGCTGAATTGACTTACTTGTGATTAGTGTTGCTCTGTTAATTGCATCATATTCTCTATTGTCTTGAGACATTTTCCTATAATATCTCTATATCTAATATGTAGGTTTCATACAATCTTAGTTCTAATATGATATATTCATGTTGGATATTTAGGAAGGCTTGCATGAATCTAAGCAACATATTGGGGTCCAGGGTATCAGTAACATGTTGCACATCTCAGAATTTTCCAGGTTAGACAGTTTATGTCCTAGGTAACTAACCGATAAGACAAAGGTAAAATAGCTGGATGATCAGTTGAGAATAAGTGCCTTTGTATTGAGGGTGAACATCACCTCTGGCATGCATATTGTTTGTGAAAGTGAAAGTTGCTCAGTTGTGTCCGACTCTTTGTGTCCGCATAGAATAGTCCATGCACTTCTCTAGGCTAGAGTACTGGAGTGGGTAGCTGTTCCCTTCTCCAGGGGTTCTTCCAAATGCAGGGATTGAACCCAGGTATCCTGCATTGCAGGCAGATTCTTTACCAGCTGAGTCACAGGGGAGCCCAAGAATACCAGAGTGGGTAGCCTATCCCTTCTCCAGTGGATCTTCTTGACTCAGTGATCAAACCAGGATCTCCTGCATTACAGGCAGATTTTTCACCAGCTGAGCTACTAGAGAAGCCCTATATTGCTTGTGAGATCTATAGAATATTCTCTCCAATTATCATGGAGTGGAGAAGTACAGAACTAGAGGAAGGAAGGAAATGAACTAACGTTGCAATGGAAAAAAAATACCAACTTATCTAAGATCAAAATGTGTGTTACAAAGATGAAAATCTTGCAATGAATTAAGTTTTCTGTGAATCTGAAAGCCAGGCTAGTTTCAGTCTTCCTTGATGTCACACCTAACAGAGGAGAATTGGTGTATTATCTGTTTTAAGGAGGAAACATTTGGAGGCAATAAAGAGACAGAAGAGACCAAAGGTTATGATATCAATAGATTTGGGGGCAAGTCATCATTTTCTTCTACTAAATTACTTGACAATTATTTCTTAGTAAGTGACGGTATGTTGTTATTGGCACTTCTTTGAGCTTTGCATGATTGGAATTTGTATGAAATTATAACAAAGTGTGGGGAGTGTGTATTCAGAGTGCTATGGAAAATAATGGAAATAACTGCATCATTCTCAAGCTTTCACAGAAAATATGACTTTTGTACTGAGTTTTAGGATTTGACCCCTGGTTTGGGAAGATCCCCCGGAGAAGGGAAAAGCTACCCACTCCAGTATTCTGGCCTGGAAAATTCCATGGACGGTATAATCCATGGGGTCACAAAGAGTTGGACATGACTGAGCGACTTTCAGTTCACTGAGTTTTAAAATAAAAATTGAGTTTTCTAAGTGAGCAAAGGAAGGGAATGGTGCATTTCTTGAAGGTTTAATGTGATATGTTCTAAGAAGGAGGTATGATGACTGTGGGACAGCCAATCAAGGGAAACTATGTAGGTTGTGCCATGACTAGCATGTCTGCCAATACAAAGGCTTAGAATGTTTCTCTGGAAGCTGTAGAATGGCACCGTTCGTTTTAACCACTGTAGGTTTTGTATGGAAGCTGGACCAGCTAGCATGTTTATAGAACACAGATGTTTGACAGACACAACTGTAAATGTAGCCCCATCATTTACCTGGTAGAAACTTCTCTAATTTCAGACCTACCGTTTGATGAAATAGTAAGATATTAATAGAGCAAATAAATATGTCTGCCCATTTTAATAGTCTATGGGCTCTTGATAGGAAAATCATGATTTAGAATATTTATCTAAAATCTACATTATCTTCCCCTATATTATTTTATTAAATTCACCATTTTTTAAAACTGAGTGTATAATCATATGATGAGCATTGTGCTGCAAACACATAACACACAGCCTGTCCCACCAATGAACTCCATTTTACTGGGGCAACCAAGTTAGTGACCAGAATGTCTTCAACCCAATATATTAGGAGTTGCAATGAGGGTAAATAAAGGGAACCCCAGGAACAACTGCTTATTACTATTTTTCTTTATTTTTTGTGGGGAAAGGGGACTGACACAGTGAGGCTTGCCAAAGGAAGTGTTACACTAAAGGTTGGTAACACTACTATACTGAAAAGAAACTGAAAATGTCCATTAGTGTTAGTTGCTTAGCTGTGTCCGTCTCTTTGTGACCCAGTGGACTATAACCTGCCAGGTTCCTCTGTCCATGGAATTCACCAAGCAAAAATACTGGAGTGGGTTGCTATTTCCTACTCTAGAGGATCTTCCTGAGCCAGGATTGAACCTGGGTCTACTGCATTGCAGGCAGATTCTTACCAGCTAAACCACCAGGGAAATTCACTTTAGTTTTCTAGGGTAGCCAAAACAAAATACCACTGGGTTGCTTAAACAATAGAAATGTTTTTTTTTTTCATTTATTTTTATTAGTTGGAGGCTAATTACTTTACAATATTGTAGTGGTTTTTGCATACATTGACATGAATCAGCGATGGATTTACATGTGTTGTATTTTCAGTTATAGAGTCTGGAAGCCCCAAGCCAAGATGACTAAAGTTTTAATAGGTTCTCCTAAGTCCTTTTTCTTTGACTTGCAGTTAACTGCTTTCTCACTGTGTCCTCATATGGGCTTTCCTCTGGACACTCCTGGTGTCTCTTCTTCCCATAAGGACATCAGTCATATTGGGATAGAGACCACATTTATGACCTATTAAATCTTAATTAATTCTTTAATAGTCATATCTCCAAATATAATCATGTTGATTATTATTACTTCAACAGATAAATTCCATGAGAACACAATGTAGTCCATAATAAAGGGAATCCGATTTTTTCTGTTTGTTTTTAGATCCCACTTCACTGACTGCAGTGGCAACCCACTCCAGTATTCATGCCTGGAAAATCCCATGGACCAAGGAGCTTGGTGGGCCACAGTCCTTGGGGTCGCAAAGAGTCGGACACGACTGAGCGACTTCATTTCACTTCTCACTGACTGCACAGTTAAGTTGATAAACTCATTCAAGACAAACTTGTTAGAAAGTAACAAAATGTTAAGCCAACTTTTTCTGAAAATGTTTTCTAAATAATGGAGTTCTACAAAAACTGATGTCTAATGTGCAAGTTCTCCATTTTAGGACAAACTGAGGCAGGAGGCAATTTAAGGCAATGGATAGATTCTGAGAGTACCCTAATCACATCCACCATATGAGCAATCACTTTCATAGTCTGTTTTAAGAACCAGTCCTACAATACTGTGCTGTTCTGGCACAAAAGAAAGTTATAGTTCAAGCGCTCTGTGCTTCTCTTGTTATGTGGTGCTGTTACTGTCTGTGCACTATTTATTCAGTTTTGAATTGGAGAAATATATACATGCAAAGTACATAAAACTGCACAAGAGCTTCAGCAAGAGCTGAAGGTAGATGCTCTGTGCTTCCTTTCAGGTATTGGGTTATCACACGCTCACGGAAAATTGTCCTGGGTGAAGGATTGCTTAGGCAAGGCTGCAAAGATGCGTGTAAGGAGAAGAGTGGAGAGATAGAACAGGGTCCCTCGTCTGTCTGTGGGTGGTAGTGGTCCCTGGACTCTCTTGGGGAGCCCTTGAAACTCCGGGAATTGGTTCAGGGTGCCTCATAGAGGCCCCCTAGTTTGTTTCAGTCAGAACAGCACTGCTTTCATTGACCTACCAGATGGGTTTTTGGTTGTGATTTTATTTCAGTAAAAACCAATGTCTTTACAATCATAGGTTATAAGACCAGGTTCTCAGGAACTGTGACTTAATGGATGTAGGCAAATTCATGCATGTTGGAGGTATGTTCAGAGGCAAAGGGGATAAGTTGAAAGAGGAGAGTCCAGGGATGGTCCTTCTCACCTCATGATTTAAACCTATACATCAACCAGGATCAGTTAAGACCCATCCATTGACATCATACCCTCATCTCCAGAACTTCAGAGTTGTAGTATAACTCTTAAACCCTTTTCATTTACAGACTGCTTAGTCTCCAGGAAAAATCTTGCCTCCCTCATGAGACATAGTTTTTTGTGGGGCAGGAGTTATACATTTCTTTTGTTAGCATCCCCATTGGGCATAATATTGTACCAGACACACAGCAATCCATTTATATATCCAGGCATTTAGCACATACCTATCAGGCATCTACTATTTGCCAGGGACTCTTTTAGATGCTTGGTTTACAGGGTTGATTAAAATGTCCAAAATTCCCCACTCTCATGATGCTTAACAGAAATTCTTGACTAACTGATATATGAGATTTCCTGCAGGACAGCTCCGTGATGCATGCCATAAGATCTAAAATTTTCTATTTGTAGCTAAGAAATTAAACAAAGGATAGCAACAGACTCACTTTTTGATGTTTGTACAAGTCAATTCCTGCTTTCTTTCCATTAGCAGATGACACAACTACAGGCCCTCCTAGGGGCAGAAAAAATCCATCACAAGGGACCTGGAGTTATGTTGGAAAGAATTCCGACCTAAGAGATTTATGAGGCAGTATAGTCACTGCTCAGGTGAAGGGAAGGTAGTGTGATAGCTTAAGATGTTTAAAACCTGGCTGCAAGAGAAGCAGGAAAATGCACCATGGGGAACAATCCCTTGCCAGGTTCTGAGAGATGGAAAAATGACTTAATGGCACTTTCAGTATCTTAACTTAGGTGATTTTTAATAGACTCATAAGATATAGATGTGCCTTTCTCTGTGACTTACACAAACCACTGTTGTTGTTGGCTTCTAAGGGTGGAAAATGCATGACTAAATGATAAAATGGACTTGATAGACTAATCTGAAAATCATTTCTTTATTGAAGTCCTGGGTCAAATCCTGCTCAACTCCAGAAGCCAAGAGACATTATGGGGTTTTAGATGCTCAAAGGCTCATAGGGTCAAAAATTGGAAGGGAGACTGCAAGTGACCTATTTGAACCTTTGACATTAGGTATCAATAAGTTGGTGGTTTTCATTAAAATACCTATGGATGAAAATAGATTGTTGGAAGAATTGTACATATTGCAATTTCCCTGGGCATCTGACTCTAATCTTTCCTTCTAACATTATCTTCTTAATGTGCTTTCTCATTTCTGCCAGCATGTTCACCAGTACTTTAGCACAGAAGTCAATATCCCAAATAGTAGTTCATACTTACTGCTAAGATGCTCTCAGAACTTCTCAGCTAAACTATCCTGGGATTAAGACTAAATCCCTCCTCATTCAGAGAAAAAATAATAATAATAATAATAACTACACAAGGAACGACAGAAAACTTTCCAAGCCAAGTAGACCAAGACTATTATTATTTGTTCTTCTGAATTCGTTTTTTTGAAATGCCTAGTATGCTCCACATTTTGAGATTTGGAAGTAATTGATTTGCATTGTAGACCATCTTTTTGTTGTGGACCTACTATAACCACTTCCAGTGTCTCCCCCCTGCATCTAGCATAGAGATGAGTTGATAAATTCTTACTGGATTATAGGGAGAAAGTTACTTTTAATGCTGGAATAACTGACACATGTAACACAGTCTGGGTGATTGTGGGTTGCTCTATCAAATCTGCCAGGGATGCTACATTTGCATGCAGTCTAGGAGGTGGGAGAGGGGATTGGGATGGGGAATACATGTAAATCCATGGCTGATTCATGTCAGTGTATGGCAAAAACCACTACAATATTGTAAAGCAATTAGCCTCCAACTAATAAAAATAAATGAAAATAAATAAATAAATAAATTGTTCCAGATTGTGGAAAAAGACAATTTTTTTAAGCACATTTTCTGTAGCTGGCATGAATTTGACACCATAATTAGTAAAGAACATTCATTATACAAACATATATGCTTATGCACACATTACAGAATAACCACATTTATAAATATAACTGCAAATATGCTAAGTAAAATTTTAACAAATTAAAGTCTGTAATATATCAAAAGAATGATACATCATGGCCAAATAAAGTTTACTCCAGGTATGCAAAAATGGGCTCACCATTACAAAAGCAATAATGTGTCCCATCAAAAGATCAAAAGAGAAGGGAAAAAAGAATTATAGGTGCTAATATGCATCTCCTAAAGCTCATATCTGTTTGTTATTAAAATAAACAGAATAATAGTGAAAATAATCTTTGGAATGAAATAGGACTATGGATAACATCTTGTTTTTCATGCTTACTATGCTACCTTGAATGACTACACAACTCCAGAGGCATACCTGATAAATTCTGGGAAAAAAAGAGATATTGGCTTCAACTATTATTCAGCAAGTTTCTGAAGTTCTAACTGATGAAATAGGATAACGAAAACTTAGAGATTTAAATTTTATAAAGAAAGTGACAAAATGCTATTGCTTACAGATTATAAGATTTAATCTAAAAACTCAATGAATCAAAGGAAAAATTAGTTTGAGCGAACAATGAAATGTGGTAAGGTTTAGAGCTATAAAATAAATAGAAAACTAAAAGGCTTTCCTGTAGAGTAGCAATAGCTTCCCAGGTGATTCAGTGGTGAAGAAACTGTCTGCCAATGCAGGAGATGTGGGTTCTGTTCCTAGGTTGAGAAGATCACCTGGAGAAGGAAATGGCAACCAATTCTAGTATTCTTGCCTGGAAAGTCCCATGGACAGAGGAGCATGGCAGGCTACAGTCCATGGGGTCACAAAAGAAAAGGACATGACTTCCTGGAATTGGAGACTAAACAACAGTAGCCTTAGAGCAATAATAACCACTTATAACATGTAAAGAAAAAGATTATAGCAGCCATAGCAGCCAAAATTAAAAAACAAAAATCAAGAAGTAAGCAAAAATGTGTTAGTGGAAGAAGTCTGCAAAACTCTACTTAGATATATCTATTTACACATCTACATCTGTTCTTGTGTTTGTGTGTAGTTATATGTGTAGGGGAATTGTTAATGCTGTTCAGTTGCCCAGTCATGTCTGACTCTTTGTGACCCTGTGGACTGCAGCATGTCAGGCCTCGCTGTCCCTAACCATCTCCTGGAATTTGCCCAAGTTCATGTCCATTACATCAGTGATGGGAATATGTGCATACTAATATATAAATAGATATTGGGGCAATGTCCTATGACCCTGGATGGGAAGATAAAATATTGTGAAAATATTTATTCTTCAGAATTAAACTAACTTTAGTACAATCTCGATAAGTTGTCCAAATATTTAATTAATAAAAACTATGCTATATTTCTTCTAAGAAAACTAAATTAGTGAGTAGCTCATTTCTGAAAAAGAAGAAAGGATCCATCAGGTGTTCCTTGTCTTAAGTTATACAGATTTAAAAATTAAAATAGCATGCTGTTGGTATAGAAATAAACAAACATCAGTGAAAAGCAGAAAGTCTAGAAACTAGACACATGTCATTCAGATTTAATATAAGATGTAAGAAACTGCCTTTAAAATGTGGGGATATATTGTTTAATAATATGGATAAATATTATCCATAATAATATGGATAAATATTAATAATGGATAAAAATGCAAAATGTTGAATTATCCTTCACATATTATACTGAAATGAATAAAATAATTTAAATACAGATTTTTTTAAACTTCTAGTAATAGAAGAAATATTAGTGAATATTCATATAACTTTAAGGTTTGGGAATGCTTTTAATATGATGCTAACATCAAAAAGAAAATCAAACAGGGAATATTGATAGATTTTCATCAACTAAAACTTTTACATCTGCAGAGAAAAAGAAGACAACTTTGGAAGGATATAAACAAACTAGCAAAAATATTTTCAATATATACGATCACAGAATTAATGTTTTTGTTATATAAAGCATGTTTTCAAAGCAAGAGAAAAAGTAAAAGAAAAATAGGATATGGATGTGAATACATAGTTCATTAAAGAAGATAACAGAATAGTCAACTATCTGAAGTATATAAGAATTTATCTCAGAATATCCACATCTATGAATTTTTTTCTGAGAGAATGTAGATGTATCAAGCTGTGCTCATAGGCAATGTAGATTTAGGACAGCATAGTTTGTATCAATATTAGCAAACAGCTAGAGAAAACATGAATTCTATAGGCAGAAACACATTAAACAAATGATGAGTCATTCTGCAGTGGATTAATAATTATATTTTAGATTAAGAATTTGTGATATGGAAGTTGTCAATGATATATTTTTGAGTAAAAATGCAGGCAACAACAATCCATGTATATAATTATATATATATATTATCTATGTAATTATATATATACATATAGAATATATACAACTGCTTCTTAAAGATTACTGTTAGTAATATTAACAGTGGCTAGATCTCTGTGGAATTACTGGAATTATGGATGATTTTTATTTATTTTCATTGTGCACTTATTATAGTGCTTGAGGGACTTCCCTCATAGCTCAGTTGGGAAAGAATCTGCCTGCAATGCAAGAGATCCTGGTTTGATTCCTGGGTCAGGAAGATCTGCTGGAGAAGGGATAGGCTTACCTTCTCCAGTATTCTTGGGCTTCCCTGGTGGATCAGCTGGTGAAGAATCTGCCTGTAATGAGGGAGACATGGGTTGGGAAGATCACTTGGAGAAGGGAAAGGCTACCCTCCCCAGTATTCTGGTTTCCATGGACTGTATAGTCCATGATGACGAAAAGAGTTGAACATGACTGAGCAAACTTAACTTTCACTTTCACTTTCATAGTGCTTGAAATCATATATTACCTGTATGAAATATATTTCTCCTTTAGAAAAGTAGTCCTGGACGAAGTGTTGAGAACAAAGAATATACTATTTCTTGTCACACTTTCTGAATTCCATCTCTAAATCACCACTTTCTTCCTCCAATCAAATTCCTTGTAAGATCCCTAAGGCTTAACCCTTAGCAACAGCAACTCTTATTGTTCAGTCACTCAGTTATGTGTGACTCTTTGTGACCCCATGGACTGCAGCGTTCGAGGCTTCCCTGTCTTATACCATCTCCTGGAGCTTGCTCAAACTCATGGCTATTCAGTTGGTGATGCCATTCAACTATCTCATCGTCTGTCTATCCCTTCTTCTCCTGTCTTCAATCTTTCCTAGCATCAAGGTCTTTTCCAATGAGTTGGCTCTTTGCATCAGGTGGCCAAAGTATTGGAGCTTCAGCTGTAGCAACAGTCCTTCAAATGAATATTCAGGGTTGATTTCCTTTAGGATCGGCTGGGTTGATCTTGCAGTCCAAGGAACTCTCAGAAGTCTTTCCCAACACCACAGTTTGAAAGCATCGGTTCTTCGGTGCTCAGCCTTCTTTATGGTCCAACTCTCACATCCATACATGACTACTGGAAAAACCATAGCTTTGACTAGATGGACCTTTGTTGGCAAAGTAATGTCTCTGTTTTTTAATATGCTGTCTAGGTTTCTCATAGCCTTTCTTCCAATGAGCAAGTTGTCTTTTAATTTCATGGCTATAGTCACCATCTGCAGTGATTTTAGATCCCAAGAAAATAAAGTCTGTCACTGTTTTCCCATCTCTTTGCCATGAAGTGATGGGACCGAATGCCTTTATCTTTGTTTTTTGAATGTTGAGTTTCAAACCAGCTTTTTCACTCTCCTCTTTCACCTTCATCAAAAGGCTCTTCAGTTCCTGTTCTCATTCTGTCATAAGTGTGGTGTCATCTGCATATATGAGTTTATTGATATTTCTCCCAATAATCTTGATTCCAGTTTGTCCTTCTTCTAGCCTGGCATTTTGTATGATGTACTCTTCATATAAGTTAAATAAGTAGGGTGACAATATACAGCCTTGATGTATTCCTTTTCCAGTTAGGAATCAGTCCATTGCTCATGTCTGGTTCTAACTGTTGCCTCTTGACCTGCATACAGGTTTCTCAAGAGGCAGGTGAGGTGGTCTGGCATTCTCATCTCCTTAAGAATTTTCCACAGTTTATTGTGATCCACACAGTCAAAGGTTTAACCATGACCCTATGCATATATGGTCCCCAACTGAGTCCCAAATGGTTCTGTTACCCACAGCCACTATGGTGTCTTTAAAATATAACCTACCACACTTTTTGGCTAGTGTGCTACTAGTCAAAAAGTAGGTGTAGGCATGGAAGCTAATCTCTATTATTCTAGATTATTTAGAACATGGTTTTTACTCATAAGAGAAAAGGGTCAGTTCTTTTACCTTTAAATTACAAAGTTTATTTTGTATTAAAATTGAAGGATTCTAGACAAACTATATTCTTCCAGCTGACAAGGCACAGTGCCTGGACCCTATAACACATTTAGAAGTTCAGAAATGTTGGAGGAGGTCATGGAGAGATGGTGACCACCAGCTGATCCATGAGTTGGACAAGACAGCAAAAGTTTCCCCACTCACTCCACTGTCTTTGGAATGTATGTTCCACCTACCATCATTCCCACATTAGGAGCTGTTTCAAAGATACAGCCTTGAGAGAGTAAGGTATTGCTGAGACCACCTGGATTGAATATCTGACTGAACCTTTTAAAGGCCTCTCTATAACCTTTTCAGGTTCTCCTTGTGGGTCCTGGGATAACAAGGTAAGCCTCCTACATAATTTGTCTTGCTTATTATCAACACCAACATGGAGTGGCTGCCTCTTTCTTCATTCTCCTCTTGACCATCATGTCTGGTGCCAAACTTTGAACAAACATGAAAATGTTTCCATTGTGATTTGTTTTAAAATCAGAAGTAAAGCCAATTATAATAATGATGAATAGCAGTATTCCATCATAAATCCAGCACTAACTATATTTGTCTTTACACCAGTGCGGTCATAAAATAGTTTATTTTATTGAGAGACAGGCCTATGAAGAAAACTGCCTAGGTCCCTCAATATCAAAATGAAACCTTGAATGATTCATAGTCTGAAAAAAACTCAGAGCTCACAGAGGACTTCAGAGCTATGTGAAGCCCAATGGATGCAAGTCCTTCTACAAGGCTCAGTAGCTACTCCCTTGGCAAACCTGAGTAACTGACTTTTGCCTTCTTTCCACTGGAGATGAGCCTTGAAATCCTTCCCAGCACTCACTGTTGCAGCCAGTAACAACCTCAGCTTCTATGATACAAAGCATTTTCATTTAGCCTATTTGAAGCCATTAGTTGTGAATTTAATTTAGTATCTCTTAAATGAATTAAAAATATTAGAATTTGACTCTAACAAGACCAAAGAGTGTTTAGTTTTGTTTTCATTCATTGTTATTACTATTTTTGTGGTGCCTGCTTATGGTTTTTGAGAACTCAGAGGTCAAGATGCTGTTCTGTCTTGAATAGAAAGAGTTGAAAAATCAGAAAGAATAAATCTTTATCTAAGAAAGTATATCAGAGAAGGCAATGGCAACCCACTCCAGTACTCTTGCCTGGAAAATCCCATGGATGGAGGAGCCTGGTGGGCTGCAGTCCATGGGGTCGCGAAGAGTCGGACACAACTGAGTGACTTCACTTTCAGTTTTCACTCTCATGCATTGGAGAAGGAAATGGCAACCCACTCCAGTGTTCTTACCTGGAGAATCCCAGGGATGGGGGAGCCTGGTGGGCTGCCGTCTATGGGTTCGCAAAGAGTCAGACACGACTGAAGCGACTTAGCAGCAGCAGCAGCAAGAAAGTATATATACAGTATGACTCCATGCAAAAAATTGCCTTTGCTTGCTAACAGGCAAATAAAGTTAATATTTTAAAGTTTATATTTTGGAAGTGGGAGGTCCAAAAGGAAAAAAAAAAAATGTCCGGTAAACATGCAAACTTTTGTAAAAAGAAGAGTTTATGTGTGTGTTTCTTTGTGTTTCCATGCTGGGTCTCATGTAAAACTTATTTCATGGCCATGGTCAAACAAAGTCCCAAGTCGTTGCCAAAGTACTATGAAAGGGAAAATCATTCAATCTCAGGTCTTTGTCCTGCCCAGAGAAAGAAAAGGCAGACGAGGGGCGTGGGGGAGAAGAGGAGAGAGAAAAAGATAAATGGTAAATGTTAGGGCTTCTTCTGTGCTAAACATCCTGTTTACAAAAAAAAAGAGAAAAAAAATTAATCCAATGCCATTTTTCTTGAGAACAAAACCAAAGCAGAACCTGAAATGGCACTGACTTTGGTGGCCCAAGTGTCCCCTACTGCTTTCTATTAAGTCTGAAAGAAGAGGAATAAAAGCTCCATGAGAGACTTCAGTTTCATTATGTTCCCTGCAGACTAAAAAGCAATGGTAAGTGGCGTCAAGGTCTTTAAAGAAATCTGAACAATCACAACAGCTTCCAGAATGTTTACTTTGAAGGAAGGAACATGTATTTTTCTCCCCATGAAAACAACAACAAAAAGAGACTTCATTCCTAAATCTGAGTGCACAGATGAGAAAGTGTGGGAAGTGGGCTTGGGAGGTCTTGATTCTTGTCCAGGGCCCCTTGGGAGGGTTGTGCTGGTGGTAAAACAAATACACCTTCACCTTCTCTGCAAACACCTGCCGTATTTCACACCAGCTCCTGCATTACACATAAGTGCTTAAAAAAGTGTGTGTGAATGTTTTTAATTCACCTATTTGAAATACATCCATGACAATCTCTTTGGAATTCCTGTTCATGTTTTATAGTTTTGTTTATAAGATAATATAGTTACCAGATTGTAAACTCTCAGAGAGATGAAGCTATTTATGGCTGACTCTCTTCAGTAAATGACAGTATAATGTGAGGGCCCAAGAAATAGTATTGAATAAATGAATGGGAATTCCATTGAAAACCATCACAATAATTCTTATTAACCCTTATGACTTAAGTGGGTTACTTCCAGTTAAACTCCAGAGAGTCTTACCTTCCTGAATAAAATGGGAAGTGATATTTGATCATTTCTAGCCCCTCTGTCCTATAGAATGTGATGAGTCTCACTTCATATCTCTTGGCAACATTTGAGATCCCTATATGATTGAAGTAGAATAATCCCTAATATATTTGAACTTGACTGTCTTTTATTTCTCTAAGCCTGCTCCATGGACAGATTTTATCAATATCACCTGGAAAACTTGCTACAGTGAAAACAGGGATCTGCATTTGGCAGCCTGGAGGACTGTTAAACAAAACGGTTAATGAATGATCAGGTCACACATTTAGGAAAAACCTAGGCAGCACTGGATCTGGGGGGGAAATGGAAGCACGAGACTTTTAGTCTAGTTCTCTGAGGTGCAGTTAATTTATTGTCATACACTCTAAAGGAATGGGGAAACGGGCCTATGATAGGACTGAGAGTGTGTTGTTTCTCTATCTAGTTTAACAAATTCTGTTATTTAGGACAGGCCAAGGAATAAATTCCTGAGTGTTAAAGAAAATCACAAGCTTTGGAGTCAGACTGAATACATGTATGTAACTTGTCCAGCCTCATCTGCTGCTGCTGCTGTCACTTCAGTAGTGTCCAACTCTGTGTGACCCCCATAGACAGCAGCCCACCAGGCCCTTCTGTCCCTGGGATTCTCCAGTCAGTACTGGAGTGGATTGCCATTTCCTTCTCCAATGCATGCATGCATTCTAAGTCGCTTCAGTCGTGTCTGGCTGTGCGATCCCAGAGACCGCAACCCACCAGGCTCCTCTGTCCACAGGATTTTCTTGGCAAGAATGCCAACAGCCTCATCTACACAATAAGTATTTCAATACAAGACTTACAAGGTGGTAGTATTCTGTTAAACAGTCTATGAAAAATGTCTGACAGATGGTTGATGCTACAGATTTAGTATCTACTTCCATGAACTACTAACCTCATTCATTTATTTAAGTCCTTAAATACTTAGGGTACAGTATCAAAATATTAAAATTTAAAATCACATAAACTATAGTTGAAACTTAGAGCACTACAGAATTGTATAAACATGATCTTCATAATGCCCTGGGAGAGAGAGATATCATCATATTCATTTTATGAACATGGAGTTTGGAACACTGATAGGTAACATAACTTTCCCAACATTATCTGGATGTATATCTCACCACTTAATGATGATCTGATTTCAGGCAGGACATGAAGATACATAAACAAGGCTTCAACTTTAAGATTGTTTTAGGCCAGATGCAACATATACACATATAAGTAATTCAAAGTAATATTAATAAGTTCTGAGGGTTACAAATAGAAAGTTATAAAAATTCTGGGAAAGAAGAGGTCATTTTCAAGTACAGTAACAGGAAAGATTTCAAGAAGCTTTTAAATTTTGCCTTGAAAAATATGAGGGTCTGGTAGGTAAAGATGCAGGGAAATCTGTATAAGGAAAGGGTACAGCAAGAATAAGGTGGTGTAAATGGAAAAGTACAGAATATGATGGAGAGTAATAAAATAAACCCAAAGTAGGAACTGTGTAGGCAACAAGGTGACTGACATTTAGTAGATACCCAGTAAATTTTTATGAAAGGAATACAGAGTTAGTTTAAGGCCAGTTAAGAAAGCCTTGAATATCAGGCCAGGCTTTGGACTTTCCTGACAGGCACTACGTAACTATTTCAGATTTTAGGGTCAGGAATAACAGGCTGAGCGCACACTGCAGCTCTGAAAGCCGTTTCACAACATCCCCAAAAGCAGAGAGACAAGAGCAATGATAAATCAGAAAGCCATTGCAGTATCACAGGCAAAGGTAAGGTTCAGAAACACAATGGTACCATAGATCCCGGAGAGGAAAGAATAGAAGGTGATGAAAGATTTCTCTCACATTTAGCACATAGCCTTCTTCATATACAGAGACAAAGACAAACACACACCTCATCTGTAGCCTCTTATCATCAAACCATGTGTATCTACCCAAGAAGGCGAATATATTCTCCTCCAGGGAAAGAGGACCAATGCACACCATTTATTTTTTATTTTCCCATTAATTTTAATTATAGAAATGGAGTATATTATGCTATCTTGAAAACTGCATATCGTGAATGCATTCCGAGAGTGCTTTCAAACTGCATTTCAAACAATTCAATTTCTAAGCTCTTAAAGTAGATACAAAGAAAGCGACAGTATAGTTGACATCACTGAATTTTAATATGCATTTTCTTGAAGCTCTACCCTCTAACAAATGATATCTTTTTAATCCTTAAAGCAAATTCTTTGGGGATTTGCATCGTAGGGGCAACTTTGTATAGCTAGAAAAACAATAGACTGAAAGAACCAGGTCTTACTGTCAGTTTTTCAGTCTTCCCCACTGTTTGTAAAGTATTGGGCCATTCCTCAACCAATATTTCAGTGGGTCCGGCTGTCATCAGCTGGGAAATGTGTTGTTCACTTTCCCTTTCCAGTTTCTGAACACCTTGTCCTGAAGCACAGATTTCTTCAGTACCAACAGAAAATACAAAATGCATAAGTCTTGGTAATCATACAGAGGAAGGGCTTCATTTGCATACCCTTCATAATTCAATTTAATTTTTTTTTTTGTCAAGAGTTCTGAATGCTTTGTGTTTGCTTTAATCAGAATGTTGACATTTACACTGAAGCCAATTTCTCTTTTTCTCCTCCGTGTTTTGTTTAACCACGACAAGTGACAGCAAACTGGAAAGAACAGACTTTTTAAATTGGCTCCTTGCCCGGAATGCATCATTTCTCTTGTAGCTTTCCCCCCTTCCTATGCATCGCAAGAGGAAATGTGAAAACATAGTCTGCGAACACAGGAGTGAGGTGTTAGTGCTTTTAGATAAAGATTTGTGTTGTATTTTAAAACTAGATTGCTATACAGTTTCAAGCTATTAGCAGGAGCCTATTACGCTGTGACTCTGGTCCTTGGAGAGATATGCTTAGTATATTTCAGTAATTCAAGGCAAATAGAAAACTGTATATGAAAAATATTTAATGGTGAAGCATCAACTGCTGAAAGCTGCCAGAAAGCAATAAGCAAGCATGGCACCTGCCATTAACTCTTTCCAACAATATTTTCTCTGAGCTTTCCCTGTCATGCCCCAAATGGTGGAGGGGGGCACCAGTGTGGAAACAAACCTGCAGATATCAGGAATTCAGAAAAGCCTCAGCACAGCAATCACTGTGCCCTCTTTAGCAGAACATGCTATTGTTGGGTTTCACGCTTGATGTCAAGCAATTCTATGAGGATGTAGCTTATATTTGAATTAGAATTTTTCTTTATATTTGATTCAATGGTAGAAACCAAAAATAAGTTCACAAATGGCTTTTATCAAACAGAAGAAAAATATAGCACCAAAGAACCACCTGGTGGAAATAAAATGTGTCCCTTCATGGAATTTAATTCTACCTCAACAAAGGGACAGTAAATAGGAAAAGACTGGGTTTCAAATAAACCAGATGCTGAAATAACAGATTCCTCTGGTAGAACATCATTTGAGGTGTCTGTCCCCTCACCCTCCCCACCCACCTTCAGGCAAAGATGCCTTCAATAAAACTTTAAAAATATGTCTTCTTTCTGTGTATCAGAAATCTGAACTAAATAAATAAATTTCAGAGAATTATATGAAGGGAATCAGAAGAAAGTTATAATGAGAGAGTGATGCATTCTTCCTGATCTTTCTTTAGCTTCACTAATGTGGGATCCCACATCGTGATCATCAGAAAGTACAGTCAGGCAAAAATCAGTCACCTCCCCAGTGATCTTCAAGGTCTGGATCATGATTTGTTATTGTGAATTCATTTTTAGTTGTCCATGAATTGGATTTTGTTAATTATAAAAGCACAAAATTGAGCAGAAAACAGGAGATTTTTATCTTAGTTAAGCTAAGAGTTGCATGCAAACATTTTTTCAATTACATCTGTGTGTGAATGTGTGTGTGTGTGTGTGTGATTTTAAACACACTGTAAAAATATTTCATACTGTTGGTCGGCAGACAAAAAATTTTCAAAAACATTAAAAATGTAAATGTACCCTATTACACCTGATCTGTTCACATCCTATGGTGTTCCATTCACTTCTCCAGGGGATATTCCTGACCCAGGGATAAAACCAACATCTTTTGTGTCTAACCTGCATTGGCAGGTGTGTTCTTTACCACTATAGCACCATCTGGGAAGCCCCCCTTAGCACACACCCTATTATACCTGATGTGTTTACATCCTATCGTGTCTCACAATTTATCATCACAGTATGTTGAAAACACAAGTATGCCTGAGAGAGGGAATCCATTCCTGAAAACTAAACATAAGTTTATCAATAGCTTCTCTTGCCAACAGAAGCCCCTGGAAAAACATCATAGTCCTTGATACTTTAGCAAAGAGCTGAAGTAGTCTCTGACATATCCAAAAGAAGTACAGTTGTATTAAAGAATAAAAAGAATAAATGAAGAATGCTAACATGGGGAACAGACCAGAAAGGAAAGGTAACAGAAAGGAAAAAAAAAAATCACTAATGTCACCAGTTGCAGACAAGGAATTCATTAATGTGGATAAAAGGACTGTGAGAACAAAAGGACTGAAAAGAGACCACAGTCAATTTAGAAATGTAGAATTTTGAGAAATTATTGGGGTGAAGAGTGGGGTATATTAGTTTCCTAGGGCTATCGTAACAAAGTACCACAAACAGGGTGTCATAAAACAACAGAAATGTATTCTTTCAACATTTTGGAGAAGTAAAAAGTCAATGTGTCAGCAGGATTATTCTCTCTGAAGTTGATAGTAGAGAATCCATTCCATGCTTTTCTCTTAGCTTCTGGTATTCCTAGCAACTCTTGGCTTATAGATGCATCACTCCAACATCTGCCTTTATTGACCATTTAGCATTCTCTCTGTGTCTCTCTGTGTCTGTGTCTATTCTCCTTTTCTTATAAAGACATTAGTCTTATTGGAGTAGGACCCATCCTAATGGCTTTATCTTCATTTTATTACAGCTGAAAGGATGCTTTTTTCCAAATAAAGTAACATTCAAAAGTATCAGGAATTAAGATTTCAACATATCTTTTCAAACAATAACAGTGTGTTGAATCAAAATGTTTTCATACCAAAACATTCTCTGAAATAGTAATGAGGAAGAGAGAGAGGAGGAGGAGATGAAAGGTGGGTAGAGTGAGCTGTGTATTTGTAATGAAAATTATTTGTCAATACAAAAGCCATACGCAAGCCTATGAAAAACATAATGTATACTAGGAGTGGAAGTCTAGATAATGCCAACTTAAAACACATAAAGCTGGATGAACTATTTTAAATACAATACTTAGAAATCATCTGGCTATTTATAAGGAAATGAACAGTTATAGGGACAAGATCTTAAAGAAGAGAAAACTCCTGAGAGGTAAGACTGATATTTGATGCCATTTTCCCCCTCAGCCTATCTGTCACTTCTAGAAGAGAAGCTGGGCGGCTGAGAGGATTAAAAGTTGAAGTTGGTTTATGATAGATGCACAGAGCTAAGGAAATAAAAATTCAAAGCCTGCCATTGGAAGCAATGGTAACTTAAAGGGACCAAGAATTTCATTGTGTTCTCAAAATACTACCTAGGAATGGAAAGCAAATAGAATAACATTTGTGAATATTAGATCTCTTGAGGTCTGATTATATTAAGATACTCTAGCATTGATCTACTACCAACAATCAGTAGCAAATACAGTGCTCCATGGAAGAAAACACATAATCTATGGTTTCAGTTATCTTTCAATTTTATAAACATAACATCCAACACTCAGTGGAAAACCAGGTATGAAGAGTGCAATAAAATATGACTGGAAAATAAGAAATATAATATATAAAGAAGAGCCATAAATGTTCAGTACAATGGAGGTATGACACATAAACTTTAAAATAGTTAAAGATAGTAGGTTCAAATAAATAAAAGATTACAAATTTAGATAGTCAATAAGAAACCATAAAAGAAACAAACATTTTAGTTAAAAGAAATTAAAGTAAAATTAAGTACTCTGTAGATGGAAGATAGAAAAGAGAACTGGAAAAGACAACATGAAAATATTCAGAGATACAACAGTATGAAATGTTTTCAGAAAGAGGTTAAAAAAAAAAAAGTTAAAAATACATGCTAAATAGCAAAAATTTTTACCAAAAGTAAAATTTGAAACCCAGAGAAAACAGGATAGAAAATTAAAACAAAAACAACTTAAAAAAGATAATGATACAGAATGTTCCAAACTGATGAAAAAAAAATCATCACACATGTTCCACATGTTCCAAAAGTACAACAGTAAGCTGTAATAAATAAAATTCTAACTATATACATTATAGTAAACTGGCTTAAAACTAAGCATAAAAAGACTCTCAAAAGCACAAGGATGGAAGAAAGGATAGATTTTCCTTAAAAGAGCAGTGACAATAATAAGGGTCTTTCTTCTACTTTAATGTTCCCATTATACATATGTTGCACCTTTTGTAATCACCCTAGAGTTCTTGGATATTCTGTCCCATATTATTTTCCTATTTGTTTTAGTTTGGGACATTTTGGTCCACATATCAGGTATCCTGATTATTTATTTCATTACATCCAGTTCACCAACAGGCTTATAAGAGGCAATTTTCGCTTCTGTTAGATATACTGTTTTAATTTATAGCATTTAATTTTAATTCTTCCTTAATTTCTGACTCTATAGTTACATTATCCATCTATTCTTCTATATTGTCTACTTATTACATCAGACTCTTTAACACATTAATCACAGTTATTTTGAATTCTCAGTTTGATAATTCTAATATCCCTGCTATGTATGACTATGGCTCTGATGCTTGCTTTAGCTCTTCAGATTGCATGTTTGTGTATTTCTTGCCTTTTGAAAGTGAAATTTGCTCAGTCATGTCTGACTCTTTGCAACCCCATGGACTATACAGTCCATGGAATTCTCCAGGCCAGAATACTGGAGGGGGTATCCTTTCCCTTCTCAGGCGATCTTCCCAACCCATGGATCAAACCCAGGTCTCCCACATTGCAGGCAGATTCTTTACCAGCTGAACCATTTTAGCATGTATTATAATTTTTATTGTTGTTGTTCAAAGCAGAAAATGGTGTATTGCATGATAGACACTAAAATACATAAGCTTTAGTTTGAGGTGTTTTGTTAATCTGGGTAGGAGCTATCCTGTGTTTATTTTTTGTTATAGATGTATGTGTTAAGAGCCTTCAATTTCCTCTATGCTCCTGTTTATGTTCCCCCTATTGTCTTAGGGTTTCCTTAACAACTTCTTCTTAGAAGAAGAACTGCTTCTTAAAGAACTTGAAGTTCTTTAAGCTTAGTTCACTGTTGTATAGTAAAAAGACCCTGATTCTGGGAAAGACTGAAGGTGGGAGGAAAAGGGGACAACAGAGGATGGGATGGTTGAATGGCATCACCAACTCGATGGACATGAGTTTGAGTAAGCTCCGGGAGATGGTGATGGACAGGGAGACCTGGCGTGCTGCAGTCCATGGGTTCACAGAGTCAAACATGACCGAGCGACTGAACTGAACTGAACTGTTGTATAGAGGCCCTACTGATGTGATGGGGTGGGGTGGTAAGAGAGTAAAGGGGAAGGAAGCATTTTATAGTAATAGGATTAGGTCCTTTAGTGAGCTTGTGCACCTGAACTGTGATGAACAGTTGATGATGATATCATTTTTTTCTTTTTTCCTCCTTAAGTGAGACAGAAAGGCTAGAAGTGCCTGGAATTGTGTTATTTCCCTTCCTTCATTGCATGTAAGGTTGATGAATATTGTTGTGTAGGTCTTTGCTGTATAGAATTATCTAGGTTTAATTCAAAAGTGATTGCTATCCTTGGGTATATTTCAAAAATTTTCCCCTTCCACTAGCAAAACAGGTGTGTTTCCTTTGTGACTCAGGGATAAAAAATCTGCCTGCCAATGCAGGAAACACTGTTCTGTTCCTAGGTCAAGAAGATCCCCTGGAGGAGGAAATGGCAACCTACTTCAGTATTTTTGCCTGGGAATTCACATGGACGGAGGAGCCTAGTGGGCTACAGTCCATGGGGGTCACAAAGACTTGGACATGACTTAGCAATTAAAACAACAGCAAAGCAAACCAGGTGGAGATTTCTCTCTAGTCTTCACCCTGAGAAGCATGGGGTTCCCCAGGAGGTAAAACCAATAAATTTATGGGGGTTTTCCAACAGACTGAGTCCCTAGGAGCTTTTAACTCTCAGGCTACTATACACTTAACCTCTGGTAATTTGTTGAAGTTGACATTTAAATGTTCCCACCATTACTGGCTCTGGCAGCTTCAGCTTCAGCAATGGTGATCTATATCTCCATATTTGCCTGTCTCTTCACTTTTCAGGGTATCTGTTTGTTCTATGACTTCAGTTCTCTGAAGAATCTTTATTATTTATTTATTTTTTTTACTCTCCCTTGGTTTTTATTTTATTTTTTTTCCATTTATTTTTATTAGTTGGAGGCTAATTACTTTACAACATTGCAGTGGTTTTTGTCATACATTGAAATGAATTAGCCATGGATTTACATGTATTCCCCATCCCGGTCCCCCCTCCCACCTCCCTCTCCACCCCATCCCTCTGGGTCTTCCCAGTGCACCGGGCCTGAGCACTTGTCTCATGCATCCAACCTGGGCTGGTGATCTGTTTCACCCTAGATATACATGTTTCGATGCTGTTCTCTTGAAACATCCCACCCTCGCCTTCTCCCACAGAGTCCACAAGTCTGTTCTATACATCTGAGTCTCTTTTTCTTTTTTTTGCATATAGGGTTATCGTTACCATCTTTCTAAATTCCATATATATGTGTTAGTATACTGTAATGGTCTTTATCTTTCTGGCTTACTTCGGTCTGTGTAATGGGCTCCAGTTTCACCCATCTCATTAGAACTGATTCAAATGAATTCTTTTTAATGGCTGAGTAATATTCCATGGTGTATATGTACCACAGCTTCCTCATTCATTCGTCTGCTGATGGGCATCTGGGTTGCTTCCATGTCCTGGCTATTATAAACAGTGCTGCAATGAACATTGGGGTGCACGTGTCTCTTTCGGATCTGGTTTCCTCAGTGTGTATGCCTAGAAGTGGTATTGCTGGGTCATATGGCAGATCTATTTCCAGCTTTTTAAGGAATCTCCACACTGTTTTCCATAGTGGCTGTACTAATTTGCATTCCCACCAACAGTGTAAGAGGGTTCCCTTTTCTCCACACCCTCTCCAGCATTTATTGCTTGTAGACTTTTGGATAGCAGCCATCCTGACTGGCATGTAATGGGTACCTCATTGTGGTTTTGATTTGCATTTCTCTGATAATGAGTGATGTTGAGCATCTTTTCATGTGTTTTTTTGCCATCCGTATGTCTTCCTTGGAGAAATGTCTGTTTAGTTCTTTGGCCCATTTTTTGATTGGGTCATTTATTTTTCTGGAGTTGAGCTGGAGGAGTTGCTTGTATATTTTTGAGATTAATCCTTTGTCTGTTGCTTCATTTGCTATTATTTTCTCCCAATCTGAGGGCTGTCTTTTCACCTTGCTTATAGTTTCCTTTGTTGTGCAAAAGCTTTTAAGTTTCATTAGGTCCCATTTGTTTATTTTTGCTTTTGTTTCTAAAATTCTGGGAGGTGGGTCATAGAGGATCCTGCTGTGATTTATGTCGAAGAGTGTTTTGCCTATGTTCTCCTCTAGGAGTTTTATAGTTTCTGGTCTTACATTTAGATCTTTAATCCATTTTGAGTTTATTTTTGTGTATGGTGTTAGAAAGTGTTCTAGTTTCATTCTTTTACAGGTGGTTGACCAGTTTTCCCAGCACCACTTGTTAAAGAGGTTGTCTTTTTTCCATTGTATATCCTTGCCTCCTTTGTCGAAGATAAGGTGACCATAGGTTCGTGGATTTATCTCTGGACTTTCTATTCTGTTCCATTGATCTATATTTCTGTCTTTGTGCCAGTACCATACTGTCTTGATGACTGTGGCTTTGTAGTATAGTATGAAGTCAGGCAGGTTGATTCCTCCAGTTCCATTCTTCTTTCTCAAGGTTACTTTGGCTATTCGAGGTTTTTTGTATTTCCATACAAATTGTGAAATTATTTGTTCTAGTTCTGTGAAAAATACCGTTAGTAGTTTGATAGGGATTTCATTGAATCTATAGATTGCTTTGGGTAGTATAGCCATTTTGACAATATTGATTCTTCCAATCCATGAACACGGTATATTTCTCCATCTGTTTGTGTCCTCTTTGATTTCTTTCATCAGTGTTTTATAGTTTTCTATGTATAGGCCTTTTGTTTCTTTAGGTAGATATACTCCTAAGTATTTTATTCTTTTTGTTGCAATGGTGAATGGTATTGTTTCCTTAATTTCTCTTTCTGCTTTCTCATTGTTAGTGTATAGGAATGCAAGAGATTTCTGTGTGTTAATTTTATATCCTGCAACTTTACTGTATTCATTGATTAGCTCTAGTAATTTTCTGGTAGAGTCTTTAGGGTTTTCTATGTAGAGGATCATGTCATCTGCAAACAGAGAGAGTTTCACTTCTTCTTTTCCTATCTGGATTCCTTTTACTTCTTTTTCTGCCCTGATTGCTGTGGCCAACACTTCCAAAACTATGTTGAACAGTAGTGGTGAGAGTGGGCACCCTTGTCTTGTTCCTGATTTCAGGGGAAATGCTTTCAATTTTTCACCATTGAGGGTGATGCTTGCTGTGGGTTTGTCATATATAGCTTTTATTATGTTGAGGTATGTTCCTTCTATTCCTGCTTTCTGGAGAGTTTTAATCATAAATGGATGTTGAATTTTGTCAAAGGATTTTCTGCATCTATTGAGATAATCATATGGTTTTTATCTTTCAATTTGTTAATGTGGTGTATTACATTGATTGATTTGCGGATATTAAAGAATCCTTGCATTCCTGGGATAAAGCCCACTTGGTCATGGTGTATGATTTTTTTAATATGTTGTTGGATTCTGTTTGCTAGAATTTTATTAAGGATTTTTGCATCTATGTTCATCAGTGATATTGGCCTGTAGTTCTTTTTTTTTTTGTGGCATCTTTGTCTGGTTTTGGAATTAGGGTGATGGTGGCCTCATAGAATGAGTTTGGAAGTTTACTTTCTTTTGCAATTTTCTGGAAGAGTTTGAGTAAGATAGGTGTTAGCTCTTCCCTAAATTTTGGTAGAATTCAGCTGTGAAGCCATCTGGTCCTGGGCTTTTGTTTGCTGGAAGATTTCTGATTACAGTTTCGATTTCCTTGCTTGTGATGGGTTTGTTAAGATCTTCTATTTCTTCCTGATTCAGTTTTGGAAAGTTATACTTCTCTAAGAACTTGTCCATTTCTTCCAAGTTGTCCATTTTATTGGCATAGAGCTGCTGGTAGTAGTCTCTTATGATCCTTTGTATTTCAGTGTTGTCTGTTGTGATCTCTCCATTTTCATTTCTAATTTTGTTAATTTGGTTCTTCTCCCTTTGTTTCTTAATGAGTCTTGCTAATGGTTTGTCAATGTTGTTTATTTTTTCAAAAAAACCAGCTTTTAGCTTTGTTGATTTTTGCTATGGTCTCTTTAGTTTCTTTTGCATTTATTTCTGCCCTAATTTTTAAGATTTCTTTCCTTCTACTAACCCTGGGGTTCTTCATTTCTTCCTTCTCTAGTTGCTTTAGGTGTAGAGTTAGGTTATTTATTTGACTTTTTTCTTGTTTCTTGAGGTAGGCCTGTAATGCTATGAATCTTCCCCTTAGCACTGCTTTTACAGTGTCCCATAGGTTTTGGGTTGTTGTGTTTTCATTTTCATTCATTTCTATGCATATTTTGATTTCTTTTTTGATTTCTTCTATGATTTGTTGGTTATTCAGAAGCGTGTTGTTTAGCCTCCATATGTTTGAATTTTTAATAATTTTTTTTCCTGTAATTGAGATCTAATCTTACTGCACTGTGGTCAGAAAAGATGACTAGAATGATTTCAATTTTTTTGAATTTACCAAGACTAGATTTATGGCCCAGGATGTGATCTATTCTGGAGAAGGTTCCGTGTGCACTTGAGAAAAAGGTGAAGTTGATTGTTTTGGGGTGAAACGTTCTATAGATGTCAATAAGGTCTAGCTGGTCCATAGTGTCCTTTAAAGTTTGTGTTTCCTTGTTCATTTTCTGTTTAGTTGATCTATCCATAGTTGTGAGTTGGGTATTAAAGTCTCCTACTATTATTGTGTTACTATTAATTTCCTTCTTCATACTCGTTAGCGTTTGCCTTACATATTGTGGTGCTCCTATGTTGGGTGCATATATATTTATAATTGTTATATCTTCTTCTTGGATTGATCCTTTGATCATTATGTAGTGTCCATCTTTGTCTCTTTTCACAGCCTTTATTTGAAAGTCTATTTTATCTGATATGAGTATTGCGATTCCTGCTTTCTTTTGGTCTCCGTTTGCGTGGAATATTTTTTTCCAGCCCTTCACTTTTAGTCTGTATGTGTCCCTTGCTTTGAGGTGGGTCTCTTGTAGACAGCATATATAGGGGTCTTGCTTTTGTATCCATTCAGCCAGCCTTTGTCTTTTGGTTGGGGCATTCAACCCATTTACATTTAAGGTAATTATTGATAGGTATGGTCCCGTTGCCATTTATTTTGTTGTTTGGGGTTCACGTTTACACCACCTTTCTGTGTTTCCTGTCTAGAGAAGATCCTTTAGTATTTGTTGAAGAGCTGGTTTGGTGGTGCTGAATTCTCTCAGCTTTTGCTTGTCTGTAAGGCTTTTGAGTTCTCCTTCATATCTGAATGAGATCCTTGCTGGGTAGAGTAATCTAGGTTGTAGGTTATTCTCTTTCATTACTTTAAGTATGTCCTGCCATTCCCTTCTGGCCTGAAGGGTTTCTATTGATAGATCAGCTGTTATCCTTATGGGAATCCCTTTGTGTGTTATTTGTTGTTTCTCCCTTGCTGTTTTTAATATTTGTTCTTTGTGTTTGATCTTTGTTAATTTGATTAATATGTGTCTTGGGGTGTTTCGCCTTGGGTTTATCCTGTTTGGGACTCTCTGGGTTTCTTGGACTTGGGTGGCTACTTCCTTCCCCATTTTAGGGAAGTTTTCAGCTATTATCTCCTCGAGTAACTTCTCATGGCCTTTCTTTTTGTCTTCTTCTTCTGGGACTCCTATGATTCGAATGTTGGGGCGTTTCACATTGTCCCAGAGGTCCCTGAGTTTGTCCTCATTTCTTTTGATTCTTTTTTCTTTTTTCCTCTCTGCTTCATTTATTTCCACCATTTTATCTTCTAACTCACTTATCCTATCTTCTGTCTCTGTTATTCTACTCATGGTTCCCTCCAGAGTGTTTTTGATCTCATTTATTTCATTATTAATTTTTAATTGACTTTTTTTTATTTCTTCTAGGTCCTTGTTAAACATTTTTTGCATCTTCTCAATCTTTGTCTCCAGGCTATTTATTTGTAACTCCATTTTGTTTTCAAGATTTTGGATCATTTTTATTATCATTATTCTAAATTCTTTTTCAGGTAGATTCCCTATTTCCTCCTCTTTTGTTTGATTTGGTGGGCTTTTTTCATGTTCCTTTACCTGTTGGGTATTTCTCTGCCTTTTCATCTTGTTTAGATTGCTGTGTCTGGAGTGGGCTTTCTGTATTCTTGTGGTCTGTGGTTCCTTTTTATTGTGGAGGTTTCACCCAGTGGGTGGGGTTGGACGATTGGTTTGTCAAGGTTTCCTGGTTAGGGAAGCTTGTGTCAGTGTTCTGGTGCGTGGAATTGGATTTCTTCTCTCTGGAGTGCAGTGGAGTGTCCAGTAATGAGTTTTGCGATGGGTCTTTCTGTTAGGTGTGACTTTGGGCAGCCTGTATGTTGACACTCAGGTCTATGTTCCTGCATTGCTAAAGAATTTGCGTGGTATGTCTTGTACTAGAGCTTATTGGCTCTTGGGTGGTGGTTGGTTTTAGTGTAGGTATGGAGGCTTTTGGATGGTCTCTTATTCCTTAATGTTCCGTGTAGTCAGGAGTTTTCTGGTTTTCTCAGGTTTTGGGCTTAAGTCTCCTGCCTCTGGATTTCAGTTTTATTCTTCCAGTAGTCTCAAGACTTCTCCAACTATACAGCACTGATAATAAAACTTCTAGGTTAATGGTGAAAAGATTCTCCACTGTGAGAGACAACCAGAGAGATTCACAGAGTTACATGAAGAATAGGAGAGGGAGGAAGGAGATAGAGGTGAGCAGGAGGAGAAAAAGGGGACTCAAGAGGAGAGAGACAGATCTACACAGTTATCTGTTCCCAAAGTGTTCTCTATAGCCCAGACACCCACAAAGATTCACAGAATTGGATTGGGAAGAGAAGGGGAAAGGAGGAAATAGAGGTGTTCTGAGGTAGAAAACAGAGAGTCAAAAGTGGGAGAGTAATCACCACACTCCTGAATAGAAATGGGAACTGAATATTGGATTCTTAAATGTCCAAAATTTATATCACATACTGAAAAACAAAGATTAAAAATCTAGTGTAGAGGTTAGACTCTTTGAAATACAATATTTAAAAACAAAAACAAAAACACAAAAAAGAATTAGAAATGTATATGAAGTTTGGTTTAAAAATAGGGTTTCTCTCTCTCTCTCTCTTTTTTTTTTTTGGCAAAGTTATAGTGAAATGAAAATGAAAATTAAGGAATAATAGAGGAGTATTAGAGGACTTTAAAAGGAAATAGAAGAGAAAAACAAGAAAAAGAAAAAAAATTTTTTTTTCTTAATTAAAAAAATCGTAAAAATATATGAAAATGAAAGTTGAGGAGTAATGGGGGAGTAATAGGGAATTTTAAAAGAAAATAAGAGAAAAAATAAAAAAAAGGAAAGAAAAAAAATTTTTTTTCCTAATTAAAAAAATCGTATAAATATATGAAAATGAAAGTTGAGGAGTAATGGGGGAGTAATAGGGAATTTTAAAAGAAAATAAAAGAGAAAAAATAAAAAATTTAAAAAAAGGAGAGAAAAAAGTTTTTTTTTTTTTTTTTATAAATTAAAAAAAAATACATATATATCTAGGAATTCCTCTGGAGTTGTTATGGTCAGTGTAGGTTCAGTTCAATTTCAGATAGCTCCTCTTTCCAGCTTACACTTCTAAATATCTATAGGCCCCTTCCGGTGTAGTTGGTGTTACCTTCAGGGATTTTAATCTGTTGCACCGGTCCTTTCTGAAGCGGTTCCCTTTGTTTATTTTGGCTTCTCTTCGGTGTCTAATTTCCGCCCTGACACAGGCGGGCGGAGGTGATCTCTTATTTAGGTTCGCTAGTTCAGTTTAGTCCTGCTACGGGGAGGGCGGGGCGCTGCAGACAGATACCGCTCCGTGTGGCTAGCACTCACCGGCCACCCTGGGTTTGCCCCGCTCACGGGTGTCTGTGCTTTCCCCGTCTACACTGCTCAGGCTCCCGGCTGCTCTATATGGAGCGGGCCCTGCGTTGAGTGCGGTTCCAGTTTTCGGGTACTCCACAAAAGCGCGGATTCGGTTGCGCCTGCGTTTTGTGCCTTTCCTGGCCTGAGCGGCCCAGGCAGCCAGAGGCTTGGGCGCACTCTCCCTGGGTACGGCGCGCTTTTCCCCTCCGCGACCCCAGCGCGCGCCGCCAGTCGGGTCTCAGGAAGTCTTTAGATAGGAACCAGGGGCCTGTTTGCAATGTGGGAGGGGGTGGCTTCTCAGGGGCTGAGTTTGCCCTTTTCCCCTTCCCCCTGCCTCCTACCTCCAGCGGGGACGGGCCGGCTCTTTTCTGGACTTTCTCAGTCCCTTTGTTTTGCGAACTGCAGGCAGTGTGTTCCGGCCGGTTAATTTTGTCCCACCGTTTAAAAAAAGCTCCCTCCGATTGCTCTCAGGGTCTTCAGGCCGGTCCTTACCCTAAGCAATGCCGCCCGCTCCTCTCCGTTCCGCCCCCGCTTGTTGCTGGCGGGTGTGGGCGTCTGGGGTACTTTTCTGCTGGGAGTTGCTTTTAGGCATGTAATCTGTGGGCCTTATTTAATTTTTCCTCCCAGTTAGATTGCCGAAAACTTCCCCCAGTCCCGCCAGTGCGAGGGTTTCCTGGTGATTGGAAACTTCCTCTATTAAGACTCCCTTCCCGGGACGGGTCACCGTCCGTAGCTCTTTTGTCTCCCTTTTTATCTTTTATATTTTGTCCTACCTCCCTTTGAAGACAATGGGCTGCTTTTCTGGGCGCCTGATGTCCTCTGCTAGCGATCAGAAGTTGTTTTGTGAAATTTGCTCAGCATTCAAATGTTCTTTCAATGAATTTGTAGGGGAGAAGGTGGTCTCCCCGTCCTATTCCTCCGCCATCTTGGCTCCTCCTCTCTCTCTGAAGAATCTTTAAAACATCATTATTTTTCAGTTTCCTCAGGTTTTTATTCTTGTTGTGAGAGTTGAAATGATGATTTGCAGCTTTGTGCATGTTGAACTAAAAACTTGGAGCTCATATAACTTTTTAATAATTATTGCCGATGTTATATACATATATATATATTTAAACTTTTTATTTTTCATTGGGATATAGCCAGTTAACAATGTTTTAATGGCTTTAGGTGAACAGCAAAGAGGTTCAATCATACATTTACATTTACATATACATATACATACATATACGTGTACATGTATTCCTTCTCCTCCAAATCCCCCTCCCATCCAGGCTGCCACATAACATTGAGCAGAGTTTCTTGTGCTATACAATAGGTTCTTGTTGGTTATCTATTTTAAACATACCAGTATGTACATGTCAATCCCAAACTCCTAACTATCCCTTCCGTCCAGCAACCATAAGTTTGTTCTCTAAGTCTGTGAGTCTCTTTCTGTTTTGTAAGTAAGTTCATTTCTATCATTTCTATTTAGAGTACACCTATAAGGGATGTCATACAATATTTCTCTTTTTTTAATCTGTCTTACTTCACTCACTATGACTATCTGTATGGCCATTCATGTTGCTGCAAATGGCATTAGTACATTCTTTTTGTTGGCTGAGTGGTATTCCATTGCATATATGTCCACATCTTCCTTATCCATTCCTCTAAGCTGCTTCCATGCCTTGGTGATTGCAAACAGTGCTGCAATGAATATTTGGGTGCATGTATAACTTTTGGATCATGTTTTCCTCTGGATATGCTCAGGTGTGGCATTGCAGAGTCATATGGTAGCTCTATTTTTAGTTTTTTAGAGAACCTTGATGCAGTTTTCCATAATGGCTGTATCGTTTAACATTCCCATTAACAGTGTAGAAAGGCTTCCTTGTCTCCACACCCTGTTCAACATTTATCACTTGTGAATTTTTTTTTTATAATATCCATCATGGCTGGTGTGAGATGGCATCTCATAGTTTAATTTACATCTCTTACCTTTGCATAATTAGCAATGGTGAGCATCATTTGATGTGCCTCTTGGATATCTGTATGTCTTCTTTAGAGAATGTCTATTTAGGTCATCTGCCCCTTTTTTTGATTGGATTATTTGTTTTCATGCTATTAAACATCATGAGCTGTTTGTACATTTTGAAAACTGATCCTTTGTTGGTCACATCATTTTCAAATATTTTCTACCAATCTGTGGGATGTCTTTTTGTTTTGTTTATGTTTCCTTTGTTGTGCGAAGCTTTTGAGTTTGAGTATGTCCCATTTGTTTATTTTTGTTTTTAAGAAGTTGGATTGAAAAACATTATTGCTGCATTTTATGTCAGAGAGCCCTTTGCCTTTCTTTTTCTAGGAGTTTTGTAGTGTCTAGTCTAACATTTAGGTCTCTAGTACACTTTGAGCTTCTTTTTGTGTACGTTGTTAAAGAATCATTTAATATTATTGTTTTACAAGTAGCCGTCCAATTTCCCAGTGTCATTTATTGAAGAGACTGTCTTTCTAACATTGTTTTGTCTTTCCTCCTTTGTCATAGATTAATTGACTGTAGGTACATGGGTTTATTTCTGGACTTTTTACCCTGTTTAATTGATTTATCTTTCTATTTTGTGACAACACCATACTGTTTTAGTGATTGTAGTTTTGTAGTATAGTCTGAAGTCAGGGAACCTAATTCTTCCAGCTCCATTTTTCTTTCTCAAGATTGCTTTGACTCTTCAGGATTTTCTGTGTCTCCATATAAATTTTAAGATTTTTGTTCTAGTTCTGTGAAAAATGTCATTGTTAATTTGATAGATATTGCATTGAGTCTGTAGATTGCTTGAGCTGTATAGTCAAATTCTTAGAAAGATACAGTCTCATAAAACTGAACCAGGAAGAAACAGAAAATATGAATAGACCTAATATAAGCACTGAAATTGAAACTGATTTTAAAATTTCTAACAAACAAAAGTCCAGGACCTAATGGCTTCATTGGCAAATTCTATCAAATCTTTGAGAAGAGTTAGCACCTATCCTTCTGAGCTTGTTCCAAAAAGTTTTCAGAGGAAGGAAAACTCCCAAACTCATTCTATGAATCCACTATCACCTTGATACCAAACAGATAAAGATAACCCCAAAAAGAAAGTTACAGGCCACTATCACTGATAAATATAGATGCAAAAATAATCAACAAAATACTAGCAATTGGAATCTGGTAATATGTTAAAAGATCATACTACATGTTCAAGTGGGATATATCCCAGGGATCAATATCCACAAATCAATCTATGCGATACACCACATCAATAAATAGAAAAATAAAACCATATGATCACCTCAATAAATGCAGAAAAATCTTTTGACAAAATTCAGGACCCATTTATGATAAAAAGAAAGTGGGTGTAAAGGGAACATACCTCAATAAAGGCCGTATATGACAAACCTACAGCTAGCATCATACTCAATATTGAAAAGTTGAAAGAGTTTCTTATAAGATCAGGACCAAGACAAGGACATCCACTCTTACCACTTTTATTCAACATAGTTTAGAAGTCCTAGCTACAGCTATCAGTGGGGGGAAAAGAAATAAATTGAATCCAAATTGGAAAAGAAAGAGTTTAACTGTCATTTTTGCAGATGACATGATACTATGAAAACATCCTAAAGATTCCACCAGAAAACTACTAGAACTCATTAGTGAATTTAGCAAAGTTGAAGGTTATAAAATAAATACACAATTATGCTGCATTTCTATACACTAACAATGAAAGATCAGAAAGAGAAATTCAAGAAACCATTTACCATCACAACAAATAAAGTAAAATGCCTAGAAATAAACCTACCTAAAAGACAAAAGACCTGTGCTTCAAAAGGTGTAAGACACTGATGAAACAAATCAAAGAGGACAAAAAGAAATGGAAAGATACATTTGAAGATATATTATATTATATTGTATTATATTATATTACATTACATTACATTATATTATATATTATAATACACCACATGTTATATCATATTAGTATAAAACTTATCAGATTTTACTGGTGCATTTTACAAATTAGAGTGAAGTATATAAACCCTAACTTTCTTCATGTTCTTTGGTGCACCTCCACTTATGAAAGTGTTAGTTGCTCAGTCGTGTCTGACTCTTTCAGACCCCGTGGACTGTAGCCCACCAGGCTCCTCTGTCCATGGACTTCTCCGAAGAAGAATACTGGAGTGGATTGCCATTTCCTTCTGCAGAGGATCTTCCCAACCAAGAAATCGAACCCAGGTCTCCTGAATTACAGGCGAATTCTTTACCATCTGAGCCACCAGGGAAGCCCACCCCCACTTATAATTGTCTTAAATATGTTCTCCACATACATTTAGAATCACATCGGACAGTGTGATAACATAATAGTTACTTTAACTGTTAAAGTTTAGAAGACTCCAAAGGAGTAGGAAAGCCTGTTATATTTACCCATAATATTGCTTAGGTTATCTTCTTTTTGTTCTGATATTATAAATTTTCCTCTTTTATTATATTCTTTCCTTTTGAGAAGTTCCTTTATCTATTCCATTAGAAAAGGTCTTCTTGCATTCAGCTGTTTTAATTTTCATATATCTGAGAATGCTTTCTTTTCTTAATTTCTGAGTGATACTTCAATGGATCGCTTAAGGTTTACAAATCTTTTGGCACTTGAAAAATGTTACATTATTTAGTTTTGTTCTCTGTTATATCTTATGAGAAATTCACTTTCATATGTATCACTATTCTTAGTTAAGGTGTCATTTATCCCTAGATAATTTAATGATTTTTAATATATTTTTTTCTCTTTCACTTCAAAAATTCACTTATGATGTATATTCTGTCTTAATTATTTGGGATTATCCACTGAGGTCCACTAAACTGTTCAATTTGTAAGTCTTTGTGTCTTGCCAAATTTGTGAGAATTCCAATTTGTTCTAAAACTTTTTCAGCCATACTCTATTCTCCTCCACTTCCAGAACTTTGATGAAGTGAATATTAAAACTTTTTGTAATACCACAGATCTTGGAGTCTCTGTTCACTTCTTTTCTGGTATATTTTATTTCTGTCTTCTGATTAAGTAATTTTATTGTTCTATCTACCTATTTAATTATTTCCCCCCTCTCCTACATTTCACGATAAAGCCAACTGACTGAGCTTATTTAGTCTTTATATTTTTCAGTTCTAAAATTTCCACTTGCTTCTTCATTCTATCTCCTGTTTATTTGCAATTTCTATTTCTTTATGAGATTTCTACTGTCATTTGTTTCAAGTGTGTATATAATTGTAAAAGTTTTAAAATAATGGATAACTATAAAGTCTTCCTTGCATCATTCCTTTTTATTTTTCAAAAAAAATTAATTTGTGTTAGAGTATAGTTTATTTGATAAACCTAGACAGTGTATTATAAAGCAAAGACATCACTTTGCTGACAAAGGTTCATATAGTCAAGGCTATGTTATTTCCAGTAGTCATGTACAAATGTGAGAACTGGAATATAAAGAAGGAAGAGCACTGAAGAATGGATGCTTTTTAACTGTGGTGCTGGAGAAGACTTTTGAGAGCTCCTTGGACAGCAATGAGATCAAGTCAGTCAATCCTAAAAGAAATCAACCCTGAATATTCATTGGAAGAACGATGCTGAAGCTGAAGCTCCAATATTTTTGCCACCTGATGTGAAGAGCCAACTCACTGGAAAAGACCCAGATTCTGGCAAAGACTGAAGGCAAAAGGAAGAGGGGGCCACAGAGGATGAGATTGTTAGATAGCATCGCCAGTTCAATGGGTATGAATTTGAGCAAATTAAGGGAGATAGTGGAGGACGGAGAAGTCTGACGTTCTACAGACTATCAGGTCACAGAGAGTAGGTCATGACTTAGCAGCTTAACAACAACAACATCAGTTGTATCTTTTGCAAATATATTCTGCAAGCCTGTGGCTTGTCTTTGGATTCTCTTGATATTGTATTTGGACCCACTGGAGCTGGGAAGGCTGGTGCTGCATTGTTACTGCCAGTTGGAGGTTAAATCCAGATCCTCCCGAGCCTACATTGGCAACTGAGGGAGAGAACTCCTCATAAATGACTGCTGGGCAGGTTGGGATTTCCAGTTCCCATGTGCTCTCAACTGATAATGCATGTAGAACTGGATGTGGCCTTGTTATTGCTTAGTAATGGTGACTTTCTGCTCTCCCCACCAGACCTCCTTTGACCTCATTGACTCATGGAAAGAAAGGGGCACATTACTAATGCCGAGTGGAGGTGAAGTCCAGCCTTCTCTTGGAGTTTCCACTGACTTTTTCAGCATTGGTGCCACTTACTAGCAAGTTAGAATAAAACTCCAAACTCCTTACTTATCTCCTGTGACAACTCAATAGAAAGTTTGGTTTGACTCATGAGATTGGAAATGTAAGTTTCCCACTCAGCCCTTGCTGATCTGGGTGAGGGTTCAGGAACAATTGTTATCTATGGTCCTTGGCTGAAGTATAGAAGCACTGTATAGAAGTTTTCTTCCTTGTAAACCTTCTCTTTTTCTCACCTTTTGTCTACAGAGGGCATGCGTTTGTCAGGGATTTTGTTTCATTTTGTTTGTCTTTTTTTATGCTTCTGATTTATTAGCTTCTATTCAGCTCCAAGTCTGTGATGTATGAGGCAAAATGGAAAAATCAAGGAACTCGTCGTTTTATTGTTACTCAAGTCCTGGGGTCCTTAATTTGTCTGTCTTATTCTATCCACACTTCAGAGTCATCTATGTTCACTGTTCTTAAAAGGCCTGCAGTTATTAGTCATACTTAGCAGGAATACGATGATAAACTGTGCTTACTCTATCTACTCAATATTTTGAAGTTAAAGATTTTACTAGTCGTTTTTTAAATTTTCTTTCTTCCATTTTTGGTTCTTAAAATAAACCAAACTTGTTCCTGTCTCATGGATTTCTATTTGCTCTTTTCTCTGCCTGAAACTTTCTTTTCCACATCTTTGTAGGAATGGACTGGTATCTCAGCTTAAATGTTGCCTTCCTGGATGACCGTACCAGACAAGCAATCTAATTTTCTCTTCTTCAATGTAATTTTCTACTACATTGCCTTGTTTATCATTATTTTTTTAAATAGTGACTGACCTGATACTTTCTTGTTAGATTTCTTTTTTGTCATTCTGTGCCTATTTCTTGTTACTGGAATATGATGAAGCAGAAACTTGTTTTATCTAAGTAACCACTGTCTCTACTTATTTCTAGAAGAGTCCCTAACACCAGACTAAGTATTCAAAAAAGAAGAATAAGAAGCATTGTATTTGAATAAATAATAAAATTGTGTTCATCTTATGTTTTCCTAGCTTAGTCCCTCATTACCTAGAATAAGAAATGTATTACCTCATATTGATAATAGGAGCTTTTCTTTGCCTTTCTTGATCATCAAAGCTACTGGCAAGCAGGAGCAAATGCCTGAGTGACAGCATTATGGCTTTGTGGTTACATCCTGAGGATAATTAGCTCTCCTAGGCCAGCTGTGACCCCTGCTGAGAGTCAGCCTGTGCCCAACATGATGAGAGAATTGGCCCCAAATGAGGCCAGTACACTGGAGGCTCTCTAGTGACTTCTGATATTTTAATGAACCTAAGTCTCTGCCAAATATGAAAACCAAGGCAGAATTTAGGTACCAATTGATTTCTAGACAGCCTTATAAAAGACTTGAGAATCTTAGAAAGCAGGTTTGGTTGTCCCTCTGGCCAGTTTGGATAATTCCCAGAAGTGAAAATACAACACTTTCTGATTTCCTTGTTTTTGTTTTTTGTTTTTTTTCATATGTCTTCATGTCTGGGTTTAACAAATAGAAACCTAGTGTGTCAGTTTTAGGTTTTTCTCACCCTTCAAAGCACAAATACTTCAGGGAAGAGGAACAGCTGGTCAGCCATTTTGATCTTAATGTAATGAGTTTATTAGAGCCAGCCTGGAAAGGGGATTCTGACACTGTGCCTACTGTCCCCCAAATATGCCTGTCTTTTGACGCTTGCCAGTACTGGGAAGTTTCCCCAAAGGAGAACTTCTCATACGTGCAGCAATGCAGTGAATCTAGTACATGCAGATGGAAGACATAGCATGGAAAATGAGAAATTGGATCTCAGATTTTATCTATTTTTTATTAATTTTTACTGGAGTATAGTTGCTTTGAGGTGGAGAGTATGTGGAGAAAAGGGAACCGTTTTATACTGTTGGTGTAAATTGGTGCAGCCACTATGAGTGTATGGATGTTTCATAGGATATTAAAAATAGAGTTACCATGTGATTCATCAATCCCACTCCTGGGTATATATTTTGAAAAAAAAAAACAAAACACAGCTTGAAAAGATACATGCAATCCATTGTTCACAGCGGCACTATTTACAATACCCGAAGATATGGAAGCAAACTAAATGTCTATTCTAAAGAGGATGCTTTACCGAGTCATGTTAGTTTCTGCCGTAGAGCAAAGTAAATAAGCTACACATATAAACATATCCTCTCTTTTGGACTTCATTCCCATTTAGGTCACCAGAGGGCATTGAGTATTTCCCTATAATATATAGCAGGTTCTCATTAATTACTTATTTTATATATTTGTCATTCAGTCACTAAGTTGAGTTGGACTCTTTGCAACCCCATGGACTGCAGCAAACCAGGCTTCCCTGTCCTTCACTACCTCCCAGAGTTTGCTCAGATTCATGTCCATGAAGTAGGTGATGCTATCTAACCATCTCATCCTCTGCCATCCCTTCTCCTTTTGCCTTCATAGCATCAGGGTCTTCTCCAATGAGTTGGCTCTTCATATCAGGTGGCCAAAGTACTGGAGCTTCAGTTTCAGCTTCAGTCCTTCCAATGAATATTCAGGATTGATTTTCTTTAGAATTGACAGGTTTGATCTCCTTGTAACCCAAGGGACTTTCAAGAATTTTCTCTAGCACCACAATTTTAAATCATCAATTCTTTTGTGCTCAGCCTTCTTTGTATAGATATTTTATTTTATTGGTCTCCCAATTCATCCCATCCTCCCCTCATTCCCAAGTATCCATTCTCTGTCTGTGTCTCTATTTCTGCTTTGCAAATAAGTTTATCTGTATATAAGCAATAGTGTACTATAGTTGCTTTTCTCTGACTTAATTCACTCTGACAGTCTCTAGGTCCATCCATGTCTTTGCAAATTGTACAATTTTGTTCCTTTTTATGGCTGACTAACAAGAATCCCAAATTTTAATCTTAGGCTTCCCTTATATCACAGTCTGTAAAGAATCTGCCTGCAATGCAGGAAACCCAGGTTTTATTCCTCGGTTGGAAAGATCCCCTGGAGGAAGAAATGGCAACCCACTCCAGTATTCTTGCCTGGAGAATCCCATGGAGGGAGTTCGGCAGGTTACAGTCCATGGGGTCGGAAGAGTCAAACACAACTTAGTGACTAAACCACCAATTTTAATCTTATTGGATTTCACAAAATAAATGATCAATATGTCCAATGAAAATCCTGCTTAAACCCTTATTATTTTAGATAACTACAGTATATGAATATTACATTAAACATTATAAATAAAGGAAAACTGAACATGCCATTGAGAATGACACAGTAAGAGAAGAAATTAAATTGCTTAACTTGTACTGGAATGGCCGCCCAAAATGGTAACATTTGAGCTGTGATTCAAGGCCATTCCTATCAAGCTGTGGACCATGGAGATGGAAATGGCAACCCACTCTAGTATTCTTGCCTGGAAAATTCCATGGACAGAGGAGCCTGGCAGCTACAGTCCTTGGAATCTCAAAGAGTAAGATATGACTGAGTAACTGAGAACAAGCTATGGAAAGGAGAGTTACAGACAGAGAAAACTTCTTTAATGTAATAACATGTTTAGTTTATTTAAGGCATAAAAAGAAAGTCAAATTTTTGAATATATAAGGTTTTTTAGAGTTGTATGATCTTTAAACTATATTTTCTAAAAATAATAAGTACAGATAAATATATGGAGTGAAAACAAAATAGAAATAACTCAGGGATAAAATCACCATTATAAGAGCTTCAACTTGGAGTTTTATAAATGACATTTTTGATATGAATGTTATAAATTTTGTGCTTAAAAATAACTATTTATTAAATAACTCAAACAGAAAATCCAGAATGATAGCTGAATTCAAGAACCATATCTCAAAATTTAAAATACAGTATCAGTTCAGTTGCTCAGTCATGTCTGACTCTTTGTGACCCCATGAATTGCAGCACGCCAGGCCTCCCTGTCCATCACCAACTCCCGGAGTTTACTCAAACCCATGTCCATCGAGTCAGTGATGCCATCCAACCATCTCATCCTCTGTCGTCCCCTTCTCCTCCTGCCCCCAATCCACCCCAGCATCAGGGTCTTTTCCAATGAGAAAATACAGTATAGATCTCACTTTAATCAGTAAAAATAAGCAAACCCAATTTTTGTTGGGAAGAAATTACTGGTAAAAGTAACTTTCATTTAAAATTAATCCCTTTCTTCTTATCTTTAAGTGTTATTTTCTTGATAGCAGAACAGCTAAACGCTTTTCACCATACTGCTAACCTGGAGTTCTATCACAGTTATGAACCACAGATGACTTTCATTATCACAGCAGTATTGAAACAAGCCTGCCTCCAAGGCTTTTGATGGGGTACCAACATGAAACTATGTGAGACTTGAGTTTATGGAGAAGCAGATAAGATAACAATGTGAAAATTTCTCAGTAATTAGCCTGACCAATTGACAGATGGCCACTGAAAGATTTAAGCATCCTTTTCCGTTTGCTTAATATGGAAGAGGACATGAACTGGTAGAATCTTACATGCCATTTTCTGACTGTCTGATAGAAACTTTCATTTCAGTAGAAATATCAAGTTTCAAAAATATAACTATTTTTTTTGCCACTATACTTCTTCAATTTTTATTATTGTAACATCTACTTTAGGAAGTGGATAATAACATAAGAATAAGACTCAGGTTTCTCTCCCATCTCCCTCTCCAGAGAGTCTGGGTGGGAGGATCAGTCCAGTCTGAGCCTCAAGATGAGCCAGGTATATTGTAAGTTGTACTATGGGGTATAAAAACAGGGTACCCAACAGACTGCTCAGAGGAAGTATAGCAAGGCCCTCTCCAACAAGTTGTCCCATTCTGGGGTCTATGGTAGGTACTGGGAACCAGTAAGTAGAGCCCAGAGACTGAGGATAAGGGATGTGACTCAAAATTGATGGACCACAGAAGACTGAGGCTGATGCAAGGCAATTGTTCCTTGCTTAGAGCTTTGACATGATGAACTAAATAGGTAAAAATATACAATATAGGAGATAAACTCCTATTCTTTCTTCTCCAACCCCAGCTTCTCTCTATCCTTCCACTCAGACATAATGTACTCTGAGAGATTGCCAGAATGGCAGGAAGGGGAGGGATTATTTCTCAGGAAAACATTCAATTCACATCAAGTCCTACAGTAGCCCAAGTATTTGTCTTTGTTCAGTAGGACTTCCATAAAGTACTCAGATCCCTGAAGAGAGGGCACAGGAATAAGGGGATGTTTGCCTCTGTTCTGCTGTGCTTCGTCACTCAGTTGTGTCCAACTCTTTACAACCCCATGGGGCTGCATCCCACCAGGGTCTTCTGTCTATGGGATTTCCCAGGCAAGAATACTGGAATGGTTTGCCATTTCCTCCTCTAGGGGATCTTCCTGACCCAAGGATCAAACTCATGTCTCCTGTCTCCTGCATTGCAGGTAAATTATTTATCTGCTGAGTCATCAGGGAAGGCACTATGCCATGGTTGGGGGTACATAAAGCAGGGACTTGAACAAAACCTGTGATAAGGTCAGTAGATGTCATAAGCAAGAGCAGCCATGTTTGGTAGAATGAAAGATGAGTTACTATCTCCATCAATGGGCTTCCGTGAATGAGCATGAGAATCACTGCATGTAGTACCAGAAGGCATATTTCTGTGATAATTGCCACACAAAGGAAATCTTTAGTTACACTGACTTCTGAGTCTATTTCACAAGCTCCCTCCTCTCCCCAGAGGCCCTATTGGCTGAACACCCCTAGCCCTCCAATTCTGTATAGTCTTTCTGATGACCAGTACTCATCCTGAATAAACTCATTTCTTAGTATAAGATCAAGTGGGATCCAAGTAGCTCAAGAATAACAAAGACATTTTTATCACTTGATTAATTGGAAGGATTTCGAGTCTCCATCATAAGAGCCAGTGACAAAGGCTGAAATCTCTATTACATAATAATTTGAAAGCAACAAAAGGGAACAGATTCCTAGAACTATTGATCCCAAATGTATTCCAGATCACAAATTAGGAAAAAACAAGAAAATTCCAGAAAAAAATCTACTTCTGCTTCATTGACTACACTAAAGCCTTTGATGATGGGAATACCAGACCACCTTACCTGCCTCCTGAGAAACCTGTGTTCAGGTCGAGAAGCAAGAGTTAGAAACAAACATGGAACAATGGACTGGTTCCAAATTGGGAAAAAAGTACATGAAGGCTGTATACTGTCACCTTGCTTATTTAATTTATATTAGGGTTAGTCAGTTCAGTCAGTCATGTCCAACTCTTTGCAACCCCATGGACCACAGCATGCCAGGCCTCCCTGTCCATCACCAACTCCCAGAGTCCACCCAAACCCATGTCCATTGAGTCAGTGATGCCATCCAACCATCTCATTCTCTGTCGCCCTCTTCTCCTCCTGCCCTCAATCTTTCCCAGCATCAGGGTCTTTTCCAATGAGTCAACTCTTCACATCAGGTGGCCAAAGTACTGGAGTTTCAGCTTCAACATCAGTCCTTCCAATGAACATCCAGGACTGATCTCCTTTAGGATGGACTGGTTGGATCTCCTTTCAGTCCCAGGGACTCTCAAGAGTCTTCTCCAACACCATAGTTCAAAAGCATCAATTCTTCTGCTTATACAGATATACATCATGTATATACATGTATATCATGTACACAGAGTACATCATGTGAAATGCCAGGCTAGATGAAGCACAATCTAGGATTGAGATTTCAGGGAGAAATATCAATAACCTCAGATATGCAGATGATACCACCCTTATGGCAGAAAGCATAGAGGAGCTGAAGGGCTTCTTGATGAAAGTGAAAGAGGAGAGTGAAAAATCTGGCTTAAAACTCAACATTCAAAAAATGAAGATCATGGCATCTGGTTCCATCATTTCATGTTTCCACATCATAGATGGGGAAACAATGGAAACAGTGACAAACTTTATTTTAGGGGGGCTCCAAAATCACTGCAGATGGTGACTGTAGCCATGAAATTAAAAGACACTTGCTCTTTGGAAGAAAAACTATGACAAATTTAGCATATTAAAAAGCAGAGATATTTGAGGACAGAGCTCCATCTTGTCAACGCTATGGTTTTTCAGTAGTCATGTGCGGATGTGATATTTGGACCATAAAGAAAGCTGAGTGCTGAAGAATTGATGCTTTTGAACTGTGGTGTTGGAGAAGATTCTTGAGAGTTCCTTAGATTGCAAGGATATCAAACCAGCCAATCCTAAAGGAAACCAATCCTGAATACTCATTGGAAGGACTGATGCTGAAACTGAAGCTGTTAATACTTTGGCCACCTGATGTGAAGAGAAGATTCATTAGAAAAGATCCTAATGCTGGGAAAGACTGAAGACAGGCGGAGAAGGGGACGACAGAGGATGAGATGGTTGGATGGCATCGCTGACTCAATGGACATGGTTTCAGCAAGTTCTGGGAGATGATGAAGGACAGGGAAGCATGGTGTGCTGCAGTCCATAGGGTCAGAAAGAGTCAGAGACAACTGAGTGACTGAAAAACAACCAGCCCATTTTGATTTTACCAAGAAGTTAGAGGTGAAAATTAGTTGTTTATGGAATTTAGTTTGGTGCATTTTCCCCTTTTGGGTCCCATGAATTTGAATTTGCAAACTTGTACCTCCATCCCCACTGCATTGGAGTTATTTGAATAACACTCTATTATTTGCCTTGACCTCCTTTTTGTTACCACTGTGTTCTCACATTTTGTAAATGTTTCTTTATATTTTCACAATCTTCTACAAAGTTAGTGGAGTAGTATAGATAAATAATTTTTGTGGTATGTATATAGTCTAAAATCTCATGGGGGGTGAATAATAAATTTGGACCATACATTATTAAAAGTTCAGGCTTCAGTTTACACCCCAATTACATTATTTCAGCTCAAATTTAAATAGTCTTTCTGTACCTTGTTCTTGCATCTTTTTCAAGGAGGGGTAAATTTCCCTCTCTACCTCTCTTGGGTTCTTATAGTGGCTGTATTAATAATAAAATTGACACAAAGACAAACTAATGGGAGAAAAATAGATATATTTAATTTGTGCACACAAAGGTGTTGCAGAAATGGAACCTAAGAGGTGGCCAAACTTGGCAGCTTTTATGTTTTTTAGACAAAGAAGCAGTAAATTTGTGAGGAATTGACAGGACAATGAAACTTAGGCTTCACTTAATTAGCAAAGAATCTAAATGGAGTTTAGATTTTAGGTAATAAAGTAGTAGCAAGGTGTGTTTACATAAGCTTCTCAACCCCACATTCTCTATGTTTAGTAATAAGGATGTCCTGCTTCCAGATACACAGAATAAAACTTTATAGGAGATTCATTTCCTGCTTTCAGAAGGTCAGAATGTCCCTCTTGCGCTGGCCATTTCTTAAGTAACTTTAATTCAAAATGATTAATATAACATTAAAGCATATTTTGGGGCAGCCTGCCCTAGGCCCTAGTGTCTTCAAAATGGGATGCAATAATGTACCCAACCTTTCTTAATCTGCTGTGAAGACCTCCGTAATGCTTTGGCAAATACATCAAACATTTCACATAGGAATTGGCACAGAATAAACCTTCATGAAGCACTGCAAATTAGCTTAAGATACTGATATTTAATAAAATCCATGACAACTGATATCTGAACATCTTTCCCATTGTGTCCCACTTTCAATAAAAGAAAAAGGAAATTGACTCTATTATTGAAGAATTACTGGGCTGAAATGTTCTGGTTATTTTCTCTCTTTAAAAGATACGGAAATGTGAATATTCTTTTAATCCCACAATTTCTCTACCATGAGGCACTGTGTCAGAGAAAAGAATCAGAAAATAAGTAGTTTTTTTTCCCTCAGACCCCAGAATTGATGAATGAGACAACTCACAAAATCTCAGATAAGCTGCACATTAAATCTTCTTTTTGAAACTTCTTGAGTCTTCTAATTTTCAGTTTCATGCTATCTCATCACAGGAACTAATTCCAAATTCCTATGAGCTGTAATAAAGTCCAACAGCCTTATGTTTTTTCTTCCTGCTTCAAGTTCTTGATACACTTGAGATATTCTGAGATCTGGCCATCCAAGTCTTTGGATTTTCTTTCTTAAGGATCTTTTAAACTTTTTGTTCTGTACCCTGCTAGCCATAAAAATATTTTCTTGATATTGCTTAACTTTTTGTCTCTTTCAAATATCTTTGAGGAGGTGCTTGATCTGAATCCAGTACATGCAAATTCTTTGAAATAATTGCCTAATATATCCAAATATCTATGAACAAGGTAATTCTTGTCATAGAGGCACAAAAAACTACTTTAAGTATATGAGAAGAAAATATAGCTGAATTATTTTTTATTTGAGTGAAAAAATTGTTATCTTGACATACAACGTAAAACCCCATAAAGCACCAACAAATTTGAAGATATGTAAGTTAGAAAAAAAAAGCATCATGATAAGTATCATTAGCAAACTAACATTATGAAAAAGTGCAACACATAATATTCTAATCACAAACAGTAATTTTTTAATCAATAAAGAAAAGTGAACAAAATATATATATAGTTATAAAATAAATGTAAATTATTATAAATTTAAATTATGTAAAATAATGATAGACATGGCTTCTAATAGAGAAATGCAGACTAACAGCTTTGAGATAATATGCCAAAAAAAGGAAGTCATGACGGACTGCATTGGTGAAGGTGTGAATGTGAATTTTTTGTGAGAGTACAAGTTGGTACAACCTGTATGGAGAGAAATTTGGCTATTACTATCAAAATTACAAATACACTTGCATTTTGAAGCACTAAATTCACTGACAAGATTATATCCTACAGATTTTTTTAAAGAAAATATTTGCAATTTACTTGCAATTTTAATTAGTTGCAACAACTTTAATGTACGTCAATAGGAAACAAATATTTTTTAAAATACGATAGAGCTATACAGAAGAATATTACATAGCAGTCAAAAAAGAATTAGAAAGTCTTTCTGTACTGATGGAAATGATACCTAAACTACTTTCTTAAATCAAGAAAGGAAGATGCAGAAATGTATATAAAACAGCTATCTCTATGTAACAAGGTAGGAAATAGAAAATGTATATACATATATTTATATAACTTGCTTGAATTCTCATGGTGTATCTATGGAAGGAAGGCCAAGAACCTAATATTACAGGGTTTTGTGGGGAAGGGAATTGGTGTTTTAGTACATGGGTACACATGGAAACTCTTCAGTTCAGTTAAGTCCAGTCCAGTCACTAAGCAGTGTTCAACTCTTTGCAACCTCATGGACTATAGCACACCAGACTTCCCTGTCCTCACCAACTCCTGGAGTTTGTTCAAACTTTTGTCCATTGAGTTGATGATACTATCCAACTATCTCATCCTCTGTTGTCCCCTTCTCCTCCTGCCTTCAATCTTTCCCAATATCAGGGGTTTTTTCTTGAATGAGTCAGGTCTTCACATCAATTGACCAAAGTATTGGAGCTTGAGCTTCAGCATCAATCCTTCCAAAAGAGTATTCTGGATTGATTTATTTTAGGGTTGACTAGTTTGATCACCTTGCTACCCAAGGGACTTTCAAGAGTCTTCTCCAACACCACAGTTTAAAAGCACCAATTCTTCGACCCTCAACCTTCTCATGGTCCAACTCTCACATTCATACATGACTACTGGAAAAACCATAGCTTTGACCATAAGGAACTTTATCAGCAAAGTGATGTCTCTGCTTTTTAATATGCTGTCTAGGTATGTCATAGCTTTTCTTCCAAGGAATAAGCATCTTTTAATTTCATGGCTATAGTCACCATCTACAGTGATTTCAGAGCCCAAGAAGATAAAATCTGTCACTGTTTCCATTGTTTCCCCATCTATTTTCCATGGAGTGATGGGACCAGATGCCATGATCTTAGTTTTCTAAATGTTGAGTTTTAAACCAGTTTTTTCACTCTCCCCTTTTACTCTCATCGAGAGGCTCTTTAGTTATTCATGTTCTGCCATTAGAGTGGTATCATCTGCATATCTAAGGTTATTGATATTTCTCCCAGCAATCTTGTTTCCAGCTTTTGATTCATCTGGCCTGGGATTTCACATGATGTTTTTGGCAGTAAGGCTATGACAAACCTAGACAGTGTGATGAAAAGCAGAGACATTACTCTGCCAACAAAAGTCCATATAGTTAAGGCTATGGTCTTCCCAGTGTTCATGTATGGTTGTGAGAACTGGGGATTGTAAAGAAGACAGAGAATCAAAGAATTGATGTTTTCAAACTGTGGTACTGGAGAAGACTTCTGAGAATCCCATGGAGAGCAAGGAGATCAAACCAGTCAATCTTAAGGGAAATCAACCCTGAATACTCATTGTTAGGTCTGATGCTAAAGCTCTGGTATTTTGGTCACCTCATGCAAAATGAAGGTGATTCATTAGAAAAGCCTCTGATGCTGGGAAAGATTGAGGGCAGAAGGAAAGGAGGGTGTCAGAGGATGAGATGGCTGGATGGCATCTCTAATGCAATGGACATGAACTTGCACAAACTTCAGGAGATGCTTAGGGATAGGGAGTCCTTGTGTGCTGCAGTACATGGGGTCACAAAGAGTCAACTGGACAACCAAAAAACAACCAACTCTACCTAAGTTAAATAAGCAGGGTAACAATATATAGCCTTGATGTACTCTTTTACCAATTTTGAACCAGTCTGTAGTTTGATGACTGGTGCTAACTGTTGCTTCTTGACCTGCATACAGATTTCACAGGAGACAGGTGAAAGGGTCTGGTATTCCCAACTCTTTAAGAATTTTCCACACTTTGTTGTGATCCATACACTCAAATACTTCAGCACAGTCAATAAAGCAGAAGTAGTTTTTTTTATTTTTTTCCTGAAATTGTCTTGCTTTTTCTATGATCCAATGGATGTTGGCAATTTGATCTTTGGTTTCTCTGCCTTTTTTAAATCCAGCTTGAACATCTGGAATTTCTCAGTTCATGTAATGTTGAAGCCTAGCTTGAAGGATTTTGACCATTACCTTGTTAGCATGGAGATGAGCATGATTATACAGCTCTATGGTAGTTTGAACATTCTTTGGCATTGCCCTCTTTGGGGTTGGTGTGTAAACTGACGTTTTCCAGTCCTATGGTCACAGCTAAGTTTTCCAAATTTGCTGGCATATTGACTGAAGCACTATAACAGCATCATCTCTTGGGATTTGAAATAGCTCAGCTGGAATTCCATCACTTCCACTAGCTTTGCTTGTAATAATACTTCCTAAGGCCCACTTGACTTCCCATTCCAGCATGTGTGGCTCTAGGTTAATGACCACACCATCATGGTTATCCTGGCCATTGAGATATTTTTTGTGCAGTTCTTTTGTGTATTCTTGCCACCTCTTCTTCATCTCTTCTGCTTCTGTTAGGTCCTTACTATTTTTGTCCTTTATTGTGCCCATCTTTGCATGCAATGTTCCCATGATATCTCTAATTTTCTTGAAAAGATCTCTAGTCTTTCCCATTCAATTATTTTTGTCTATTTCTTTGAACTGTTCACTTAAGAAGGCTGTTTTCTCTATCCTTGCTATTCTTTGGAACTCTACATTCACTTGGGTATATCTTTCCCTTTCCCCTTTGCTTTTTGCTTCTCTTCTTTTCCCGGCTATTTGGGAGGCCTCCTCAGACAACACATTTGCCTTCTTGCATTTCTTTTTCTTTGGGATGGTTTTGTTCACTGCATCCTGTGCAATGTTATGAACCTCTGTCCATTAGATCTAATCCCTTGAATCTATTTGTGACTTTTACTGTATAATCATAAGGGATTTGATAAAGTCATACCTGAATGGTCTAGTGGTTTTTGCTATTTTCTTCAATTTAAGTCTGAATTTTGCAATAAGGAGCTTAAGCTCTGAGCCACAGTCAGCTCCAGGTCTTATTTTTGCTGACTGTATAGAGCTTTTCCATCTTTTGCTTCAAAGAATATAAACAATCTGATTTTGATATTGACCATCTGGTGATGTTCTTGTATAGAGTCGCCTCTTGTGTTGTTGGAAAATGGTGTTTGCTATGACCAGTGCATCCTCTTGGCAAAACTCTGTTAGCCTTTGCCCTGTTTCATTTTGTACTTCAAGGCCAAACTTGCCTGTTAGTTCAGGTATCTCTGGACTTTCTACTTTTGCCTTACAATCCTCTATGATGAAAAGGACACCATACTTTTATTTGTACCTTTTGATTTTTGAGCCATTTGAGTCTCTTGCTTGTTCAAAGTATTAACTTTAATTAAATATTATAATAAACTATAAAGATATATATAGTTTTTTTTTACATTTATTCAGTTAAAAATAGTTTACTACATGATTCTGATGATTATTCTGATGAAAGAATAAAACACTAGACACAGACAGACATGGTGTGTGGGGGGGGAAGAATACATAAATCAGCCTTAAAAGACAGTCATTTCAGTGTTGGTAGAAACAAATATTTATCAAAAGATTATCTAAATTAAAATGAGAGTTCCCTTGACCCATCTACGAGAAGCACAGCCTCACGGCATGCTGAAGAGTTCAGGTATGCTACTGCAGCAGACCCTAGGAGGCTGGCTAGGATCTGGTGCCTGGGTAGCTCTCTGTTAACCAGATTGACTTTGAGCACTTTACATAATTTTCCTAATTTTTCACTTTATAGTTCACTGTATAGTTCTAATCTTTTATATGGGAAATTTCAACAGGAAAAAATAATAAATCCCATACTATTTGAGGAAAGACCTTTTTGTCACTTCACTGTTTCCTAAGGGAAGTGGGATTCATCCTTTAGAAGAATAGACTAAAGCTCTCTGTAATACTTCATTCATTCACTTACTACTTATTTGTCCATTTCATGCATCTCCTTCCTTCCTGAGCTTTGGAGGGTGAGGGAAATAATTGGTGAAAATCCTGCCACAGGTTTTCAGGGAGCTAGAGCTTTCTCCTTTCTTCTCTTTGTGAACGGCACAGCAACACCAATGATATTATCCCTCTCCTAGGACACTTTTCATTTCTCAGGTACCACAAGCAGGAGAATCAGTTTTAGTCCCCTAGGTCTTCACTTATTGCATCTAAATAATCAATTAAATGTTTTCCTTTTTTTTTTTTTTTTTGGAGGAATAATTGGGAATAATTAGCATAATTGTTTGTATATTCAAACACATTTTCTATTTTTATTATTATAAGAAGGAAGACAAAGAAAATATGACTGAGACCAGTGTTTTGGAAGCTCCCTGGAGCAAATTGCTTTCTAAACATGGAGGAGTGAGTGATGGTGCAGAAGAATAGGACAATAGAGTTACAAGGCAGCTGCCTGATTGATCTAGAGAAGTGAAGTGTGTTAGCTGTTGGATAGCTCATGAGTTCAGTAAAGGGCCAATGTGAAAAGATGAAAATCCAGACCTCTTTTTCTGTAGATGGTGCTCAGGATTTAATTAAACAATAGGCAGGAAAGTGTTTTGCCAATTTTGCAGAATACACCTTAGCCTTTTAGAAGCATCTAGAATGATGGGTGTTACCAGTAAAATTTCCTCAAATGCTGCCTCTGAGGCAGGATGGGCACAGAGTCCACTTGAGAGTGCTCTAACAAGCAGCACCGTGTGAGGTAGTCGCAGGATGCAGGACCAGGTCGGCAGAAAAGCTGAGTTGCGATGCAGTAGCAGAGGGCACTAAACTGATTGCATGGGGGTCTGGAATTGGCAATGAAGAGCTAACCCAAATTAGGGCAAAGGGCCCAAATCTTTGCCCCCTCAGCGTTTTGATGACCCCCTAAAAAGGGGTGTGATGTTGGACACAGCTGTTTTCTTCAGCCAAAAACCAATTTTGGAAGAATGGGGTGGGTGGCAGGGCTGAGAGCTGTCCACACTAATGCTTCCAACATCTGGAAAAAGTAATGTTTCAATCCTGATTGTGGGCATCTGGTCAATTACCATAGCATCCAGTACCAATGAGGATGATCAGGTTAAGGATGGAATTTTACTCATAAATTGCCACATATACCAAAAATTCAGTTCAGACTAATCTTTGCCTAAGAATGGTATGGATAAACCATTGCATCTTTTCTTAGGGGGGAAAAAAAAACAACACACCAGGTGCTTGCTTTCAGTTATTCAAACAATCACTTCCAGGATTTCTCCAAAACCTGATAGAGGAGGATTTGTGTTTGGCACTGGCATTAACCTATATTCCTGGCACAGGTCTTTATCCCCTCAAACACACACCTGAGAACTCAAATAGCTCACAGTTGGAACTGCCTGCAATCTAACTTGTGATGACAAAATGGAAAGGTTCAAGCCAAGAAAATTTAAAAAGACATAAGGCATGACAGATGATGCCTCACACGAAGAAAGCCAAGGGCAAGTTAATCCACCCTTACCTGAGGGCATTCAGATATGAAAAAAATTGTGTACAAATCACAGCTGAGCGCTTCTCAGTCAGCAGGGCCAGAAGCAGGACTGTGTTATGTGTGTAGGTGAAGGAAGTGACTGTACACACAGTGTGATTATGAGTAGTGGGCAAAGCTCTTAGCTTTCAGTCCTGCCTCCAGAAGTAGTTTATTTCCTGAAATCCCACTGTGCCTTACTTTACTGGCTCTGATTCTTGTTAAAGACGTAACTCTATTTAGAAATAGGTTTATCCTGATCATGCCAGGGACTAGCTGGTGAACTTGGATAGACACTTCTTTGGGACTTAAATTCTTGACTTGACAGAATGTCTGCAATTCTTATGCCTTTTGCTTTTTTCTGATGCACTTGTGATGCATCAGAAACATAGCTGATTTCCTAACAGTTGATCTGTGTCGGATTCCTGGAACACACAGTCTTCTGGGCTTCTCTGGTGGCTAGACAGTAAAGAATCCACCTGCAATGCAGGAGACCTGGGTTCAATCTCTGGGTTGGGAAGATCTCCTGAGAAGGGAGTGGCTTCCCACTCCAGTACTCTTGACTGAAGAATTCTGTGAACAGAAGTGGGCTACAGTCAATGGGGTCATAAAGTAGTGGACGTGACTGAACGACTAACACTTTCACTTTCAATGCATTTATGAATTTTGATTATTATTATTTCTAGATCTTTATAATTATCATCACCTACTTTAAAAGTTCTGGTTTGGTTCCATTGCTGCTATTGGATATCCAGCAATGTCTGTGTTTAAATACAGCAAAAAATTTTAATCATAGATCCAATATGCTCAATTCTAAAAAAAGTTCTGTGGCTTCTCCATTCTATTTGGTGTGAGTGTGTGTGTGTGTGTGTGTGTGTGTGTGTGTGTGTGTGTGTTGGAGAAAAGGACGCAGAATGGTAGATCACTCTTCTAAGTATGGATTCTAGCCCATTCTCTGAAATCTCTCTAAATATTCCTTTACACTCCACCAAAGCAACTGATCAGAAAACCCTTATGCAAACTGGAGGACAGGTAGTCTCTTTGGATATTTTATAGTTCCACAGTAGGATGCAGGGGCTTCCAGGGTAGCTCAAATGGTAAAGAAGCTGCCTACAATGCAGAGACCCAGGTTCGATCCCCAGGTTGGGAAGATTCCTGGAGAAGGGCATGGCAACCCACTCCAGTGTTGTTGCCTGGAGAATCCTATGGACAGAAGAGCCTGGTGGTCTACAGTCCATGGAGTTGCAAAGAATCAGACACAAGTGAGCAACTAACACACACACAGTAGGTTGCAGATTTGGCCCTGTTACAGTCCTTTTCATTAACCAGTCTCACTGCACCTCAGTTTCTCACCATGGTGACTAATTTTAATTTTTGTGTTTTAATTTGAGTGGGTGGTTAAATGAATGGATAAATGGGCAAAAATAATGAACAAAAATAAAAAATAAAAAAATAGCCAGCCTCCCAGCAGAAACCAACAGGGATGGGATTCTAAAGAAAATTATTGACTGAACAATACTACGGAAATTAACAAAGGGTACTGATGCTCCTGGAAACTAATAATACAAGATGTCATTGTTACCCCTCAGGCTGAAGGGCAAGAAAGAAAGCCACGTAGAAAGATAGAGGCACCCTTGCCAGACCACGGTGACAAAAGAGGGAGAAGATGCTTGTGGAGTTTTTCCTTACCTTTCATCTGTTGTTGGTGGCTCCCACTCGCCAGAGGGCAAGGGTCATCCCAGGATTTAATCATTAAAGGTCAGTGCCCAGAATTCTAATAGAAAGGGATTTTGTAGATGAGGAATACAAATGGAGAAAACCAGCCCAAAGGATATGAGAGCAATTTTTTAGGGAGGGGGAAAATGCATGCAAGTGTAAGATCCTAGAAAGAAAAGGATGATTCATTAAAAGATGAATGAGGAAAAGGTCATAGGAAGTGACTTGGGACAATGATGACTAATCCCAGTTACGCAGTGTTTGACAATGCCTGTAAAGAGTTTTGATTCTCCCTCAATCCAAGATTCCCTTAAGTATTACTCTTGAGTGTCTGATGTATTCTCAAAATGGACAAGCTTAGACAGTACACTTTGAAGAATAAAACAATTAAAATAACTGTAGCTATTTCCAGACTGCTTTGTCAGTAGCAGGAACTGTGTTAAAAGTTATTCACAATTGATGTAATTTTATTCTCATAAAATCTATGAGAGAGATGTTATAATTTCTATTTCACAGTTGAAGAAATTGAAGAGAATGGTGGTGGAGTGACTTATCCAAAACTGTACAGCTATTGAGAAACAGATTTGTATGACTTCACAGCCCACTCTCCTAAGCACTAGTTGATTGCTTTGATGTTCTTGTTTGTGTGCTTCCGCGGTGGCATAATGGTAAAGAACCTGCCTGCCAATGCAAGAGATATGAGACACGGTTTCAATCCCTGGGTCAGGAAGATGCCCTGGAGAAGGGCAGGGCAACCCACTCCAATATTCTTGCCTAGAAAATCCCATGAACAGAGGTACCTAGTGGGTTACAGTCCATAGTGTAGCAAACAGTTGGGCATGACTGAAATGACTTACCACGCAAACACACTAGTTTCTGCGGATCATGTGTGTAGAGTTTTCTTAAACTTGCATTTGAGCTGGAAGATTCAACGAGGTTTTTTTTTTGTTTTTTTGTTTTTTGGCTACTATAAACAATGGACAAATGGTGTTGGTAAAGAATTAACAAGTGGTGTTGTTATCTCCCTCAGAGTGCCAAGGAGGAAATGCAAGTGATTCAAATAACTGTTGAGAAGATCAATGTGATCAATCAATTGGAAAGCTAAATTAGTTTTTTCCCATTTATTTAAGACTACGCAGAGGCAGTGGCACACCAAGGAAATGCACCATATATAAGTTAGGACCCTATGTTGTATATGAAATTAATTAGAACCTAAAGTATGCTAGCTGATTCCTGGGTTGGGAAGATCCCCTGGAGAAGGAAAGGCTACCCACTCCAGCATTCTGGCCTGAAGAATTCCATGGCCTGTATAGTCCATGGAGTCACAAAGAGTTGGACACGACTAAGAGATTTTCACTCACTCACTCAGAACAAGGCAGTATATTAGTGCCCAGACCACAGCAAGGGGAAGACACTGCCAAAGAAACTGAGGAGGGTAAATGTCAGGGTATGCTTATGTCATCCGGAAAGATCTTTTTCTCCATTCAACTTTCTCACTGCCCACATGTTACCTCCTTTGTTCTTCCTCTATGCCTTTATGAGAGGTGTTAAAAGATTAACTGAGGTATATTAAATTTTTAAGAGTTTATTTGGGCAAAAATTGATTTGAATCAGGCAGCATCCAATCCAGGAAACAGATAGGAGCTCCTAGGAGTTGTACAAAATGAAAGCATTTTGCAGCCATAAGGCAGAGAGGAAAGGAAGTTATACCAGGCAAAAACTGGGTTGGTTATTGCAAAGTTGCTTTCTCTTAGGGGATGGCAGAGGTCTATCAGGCAGGTTACCTAACTAGTGCTGATCAGGCAATTCCTGAATGACTGGTTTAAGATTTCATTTCTGGAAGAGTTGAAAAGGTAATTAAGTTTTGATTTGGTGATGTGAGGCTTAGCTTAAACAACTATATTTTGAGATTGTTTGCTTATTTTCTTTTAAGAAATTCTCTTATTGATCAAGATTCTTAGCTTGAGAGATGTGATTAAAAAAAAAATAAATGGGCATAATGGCTACTTCTAGCCACCACTCTGGCACTCTTACAATTTTGTTTTTGCTTGTTTGTTTGTTTTTGTTTTCTGAATCTCTGTGTGGCATTCACAGGTTACAATGCCTTATTCACATTCTTTGAGTTGGTCATTCTCTTTGTATATTTTCCCAACATTACATTCCTAGAGAAATCATTTACTACGTGGCTAGTGAGTGCAAACATCACTTAAATCTTTTGAAAGAATTTACTGTGTCAGAAAGACTTAGCATATTTCCCAAGGTCTGGAGTGTCAATGTAAGTGCAGCAAATAGCAGTGACCATAGTGCAAACACCTCATTGCTCAACTAAAAGATATTCAAGGACTAACTTACTATCAAGAGAAATGACCAGAGTGTAGGGATATTTGGGAGCAGCTATTGCTTTAACAGCAGATTCTGCAGTATCTTCAAGAGCTAAGAAGGGATTCCTGATCATAGGCTCATTTGCACTTACTCCTAGGCAGAGGAGTAGAGATATGCCAAAGGAAACAAATTTTAAACCATTAATGTTTCCTTGTATTTCCATTTGAATTTGTGGCTTAGGTCTGGAAAAGTAACCACCATGGAGGGCAGTAAAATTTAAGGGTGTGTAGACTGCATAGGTAGTTTTATTTTGGTTACCCTTGCTCTGTGTCCTTCTCTTTGTAGAGTCTGAATGCAAGAGTCTATGTTTGGAGTTGTTAAACAGAGACTGGGAAATGGACCTCCAGGACTAAAGAATCTGACACAATAGAGAAGGGGGCTGAGCTTATGCCAGAGAAACTGAGGCATTGAAAATAAGTATTTTGTGAAGGGCAGAACCATGGGATCTCTGGCAGTGTGACAACACCAGCAGTTGTTTGGAGGTTGAATTACCCCCTTTTGCAATGATCTGAGATATATGAACGCCAGCATGATTTTTCTAATAATGCCAGAGCATAGTCAGTAGATAGTCAGAGAGGGAATTAAGAATGTAAAGAAACATTCTCAATCTGACCCCTCAGGAGGAAGCAGCCTACCTTGATATTGGCTATTTCTCTTACTAGTCAATTTGATTTTGAGGTCTCCAGCATTTGCTCAGGACCAGATGTCAGGGAAAGCCTTCTGCAGTTGTGAAATATGCACCCAAGATTTGATATCTTGTAATCTGGCAAGGATACAGGGAGTCAAGTGTACCTGTAGCATCTTTTCTATGAATTTCACTTTTAAGAAAGCATCAGAGTGAAACAATAACTGTCTGTAAATGACAGAAGACTTTAAAATACCCATGAGTAAATATTTGATGAGAGTTTATTACAATAGAATTGGCAAGGATATTTGTTTTTTTCTGTGACATATGACATTCTTATGTAAAACTACAATTATGGCTTATCAGCCATAACATTATACCACAAGACATATTTTGAAGAATCTCATACAATTTCTAGAACACATATTAATAATTGCATTAATACCAATATAACCAAATAAGTTTATAATCACTATTTGGCAACGCTTCCCATATAATTGTATGTATGCATGCTCAGTCATGTCTGACTCTTTGTGACCCCATAGACTATAGCCCACCAGGCTCCTCCATCCATGGGATTTTCCAGGCAAGAATACGGGAAAGGTGGCCATTTCCTCCTCCAGGAGATTTTCCGGATCCAGCGATCATACTCCTGTCTCCTGAGTTTCCTGGTTTGCAGGCAGATGCTTTACTGCTGAGCCAGACACCAGGGAAGCCCCTTCCCATATAATTAACATACAAAATAAACTCAATTAGTTTACATCTCCCTTCTACAAGAAAACAGACAAAACCTTTAAGAAGTTCCTCCAGGGGACCTCTGGAAAATCTCCAACTTAGTTTGAGATCAGAAAGATTCCATTTAGAATTTTATTTTGGGGAGTTGTCAAATGTTTTGAATATTTGACTAAATGAGATAATGGAGCATTATAAAAGCATACTTAACTATCTATTTAGCCAAAGTGACAATAGAAAATTTTAAAGGCAAATAGAGAAATATTAAGAGTTGTGAACAGAACTTGGCCTTGTTAATGTAGAGAGAACTGAGTTTTCTTAAGAAATGAAAGACCTGATAAAGAAACTGTGAAACAGGAAATTATTTTGGTATGGCACAAAATTGTTGCTTTCCAGGTGGCTTACCCAAAATGTGAAAACAAACCAATGGAAACAAACAACAACAAAAATAGTTTCACAATCTCCTATCAGGAGACCAGTAGTTCAAAAAAACCTTTTCTCATTTTATCAGAGAAAAGGCCAGATTTTGTACCAGTATATTTTCAATATTAAAGCTCATGTTAAATGTTAAAACTCATTCATTAAATATGGAAACAAACCCATTCAAATATTATTCAGCTTGACCACACATAAAATTCATTTCCCAGGATTCCTTTTCCCCAAATCATTTACAATTACCTCTGTTCAGATTTTGTCCTATGTTTTTTGTCTTTTTCATTCTAAAATAATAGGGTTTTTTTTTAGCTTTACTTATTTACTTTATATACACAGCTGCTTTCTTTTATCATTATTATTTCTAAGTAGTGATAGTTATATATGTGTGTGTGTATATATATATATAGACTAAAACTCTTAACCTTTAGAATCCTTAACTCACAGTGAGAATTGAGAAGTAGGCCATTGTGAATTGTTTATAACAACAGTGCATTGGCAATTCTGTGCATTGGCAAATATAAAAATACATTTCAAAATTTCCATAAGTATATCCTTGCTAATAGTAAATATTTAAACATCATAAAAAATATGAGTGCTAATGAACTCAAATATCTTGAGTTCCTCTAGGAAAGGAAGCAAAAATGAATAAATCTATGTTCAGCAGTTAATGTTTCACTCCTCCATTGTATTTAAAAATGACCTAGATCTTCAATGAAAAGTTGTGTCTGACTCTTGCTGACCCCACAGACTGTAACATGCCAGGCTCCTCTGTCCCCCACTATCCCCCAGAGTTCACTCAAATTTATGTCCATTAAGAACAGGCTTTTGGAATCTGGGAGAAGGCGAGGGTGGGATGATTTGAGAGAATAGCATTAAAACATGTGTATTACCATACGTGAAACAGAACACCAGTCCAGGTTTGATGCATGAGACAGGGCGCTCAGGGCTGGTGCACTGGGATGAACCTGAGGGATGGGATGGGGAGGGAGGTGGGAAGGGGGTTCAAGACGGGGTCACATGTACACCCATGGCTGATTCATGCCAATGTATGGCAAAAAACACTACAATATTATAAAGAAATAAGCCTCCAATTAAAATAAATAAATTAATTTACCAAAAAAAAGTCAGTTATGCTATCTAACTATTTCATCCTCTGCCATCTCCTTTTACTTTTGCCTACAATCTTTACCAGCATTGGGTTTTTTCCATTGAGTCTGCTCTTCCAATCAGGTGGTCAAAGTATTGAAGCTCCAATACTAGGGATGCTATCTGCAGGCTCTGGTGTGAGTGGGGTATCTGGTCAACAGAAACTGTACATGAGAAAATTACTTTTCTCTCTGCTTTTGGTAATGAGTGCTTGACTGAGACCTCTTTGTCTCTAAAGCACCTCAGAAAGGGGCAAGCACATCTAGGCTAAAAGTTTTCCACTGTGGCCCCTGTAATTTGAGATTAACTTTAGTAAGCTTAGCTGGTTTGTTCAGCTTTAAAACAATATTGTATTCACCTGGCCTCACTGAATCTAGTATCTAGTTTAAGTCTGATCCAGCCCCACCCCAGACTTAGTTCACTTCCTATATTGGATGCAGTTCAACCTCAGTCTGAGTTCAGATTCTAAGTCAGATATAGTCTGACCCTGAAAACAGTTCAACCAATATCCACTTTCTAAGTCAAACCAAATTCAACTCCAGCTGGCTTTCAGACTCAGTCCAAAATAATTGCTCAGAGTAGTAACCCAAAAATGGTAGGTCTAGAGTCTGAGAGGGACCTGCCCACTACCTCCAGAAGCAATGAGAGAGCAGGAGCTAAGCGGTTGCATGGGCATCCACATCTGGTTGGTAGCTGCTCCTGAGGCCTGTCGGGGGTCTCCTTTGGTTCCCTCTTCTGACCCCAGGACTGTCAAAAGACAAACTGGGACATATTAAAATGTTGAGCTTATTTGAGCAGAAACAGATTTTAGTCACACGGCATCTAACCCTGCAGATAAAAAGGAGATCCAATAATCTACACACAATGAAAGACTTTAAGAAACAGAAGAGAAAGGGAATAAGGAAAGTGTAACAGTCAAGAAAGTGGGTTAGTTATTGAAAAATCATTTTTTATGGGGATGACAGGAATCTATCAGGCAGATTATCAAATAGTGTTGACCAGGCAATTCCTGAATGGCTGATTTAAGATTCTATTTGTGGAACAACTGAAACCGTACTTCAATTTTTGTTTGGTGAAGTGACTTCCGTTTGGACCCGCTGTCTTATTTTTAATAGGGAGTATATCACCCTGTGTTCTAAATATTTAACTGGCTCTCTGTCATTAGAACATAAGCTTTTTGAAAGCACAGTCTGTCTTTTATTATCTTTGATTCCCTAACCTACGCACCCTGTTTTATCTTTAGAAGGTAATCATTTCTTTAATTATAGTGATTGATAATAAGACTTTGAAAATAGAAATCATTATTCCCATGTAACTTATTTTCCTTGTAATTTACACATATATTTGAACTCTCTCAACTTTCTTATGGACTGAATTTTTCTATGTCATATTATCATTTAAATGCAGAGGAGGAAGTAGCTATTTCTTAGAAACATTTTGGTGAATACTCTTGTAAAGGAAAGAATCACCTTGGAGTTTAAGAGAGTTCTGATTTCCATACATCAAGTTTGCTTCAAGCAGTGAGGATCTGTATGTGGTCGAATGGAGAAAAGCCTGGAAGCATAGCTTTGGGGGCTGGAATGAAGTTTAATATGTATTTTAAAATACAAATTGCATCTTCACATGGTGAGGTCCATGTTGTGATGATGGAAAGCAAATCTGTATTTTTGTGGGCACGTTTCACTACAATAATCTTAAAATCACTATAAAATGCAGGTGCCGTTAACCATTTGGAAATAACAGGCAGAAAAAAAATCACACATAGTTTCTCATTTTCTTAATAATGGCAGCCTTATTTTTCTGAGTTTATTCCATCTAAATTTGGCTTGAATAATAATAAAATATGGATGCTTTAGGGGTGAGGTGTTGTTGAGTTTTTTTTTTTTTTTTCCTTTTTCCCTCCATTATCTCACCAAACAAAGGAAGTAAGGTGATGGAAGGTGAGAGCTAGTTAGTAGGGGCAAGGGAGTCAGAAATGGGGGAAGACAGAAACAAGAACAAGAATAATAACATTCAAGTCTAATGAAACAGACATGTAATGCTGCTAGAAGAAGATGTCTGCATCATTTGTTTTTTTAGACAGAGGAATTTGAGGTTTGATAGGTAAGATAGTCAGTCAGTCAGTCAGTTCAGTCACTCAGTCATGTCTGACTCTTTGCAACCCCATGGACTGCAGCACGCCAGGCCTCCTTGTCCATCACCAACTCGCAGAGTTTACTCAAACTCAAGTTCACTGAGTCGGTGATGCCGTCCATCCACCTCATCCTCTGCCATCCCCTTCTTCTCCTGCCTTCAATCTTTCCCAGCATCAGGGTCTTTCCCAATGAGTCAGCTCTTCACATCAGGTGGCCAAAGTATTGGAGTTTGAGCTTTAGCATCAGTCCTTCCAATGAGTATTCAGGACTGATTTCCTTTAGGACAGACTGGTTGGATCTCCTTGCTGTCCAATAGGTAAGATAATTATTTTCTAATTTGTTCATTGGACAATCAGTTACCAAATAATCATTTGTTTGGGGCTCATGAGATAGAGCAGTCAACAATGCTCAGTCATGGCCTTGTAGTGTTTACTCTCAGCTTATAAAGGGAAATTCCTTCTTTTTAATTCTACAACATTGTCTAAAGAACAGATTCAACAACTTTATCTGTGAGTCCTCATACACATCTCATGAAGCATGATGTGGAGTCACTTTATATTTATAAATTAAATTATAATTTATATTTATAATAGATGAGAGGCCACTAATAAACATTCTGAAAGAGAGGGAGCATGCACCTGGTCAGCTACCATAGCCAGAGTCCTTAAATCCAAGATAAGATGCAGGGACGTTCTGGGAAACACACATCATGACTGGTGTTTTAGTTTACTCTGCCTAATCCAACTTATATTTGGTGGTGGGGAAAAACAGAATCAGCATTTTATTATATGACAGAGTCTTTTTGCTAATGTCATATAATTCTTTTTGAGTATTACAGATTGGTGTATTATATTTGCTTCTCTTTGATTACAGAAGTTCTCAAACACCTCAATCACAGTTCTGTAAAAATATATAGGAATATATAGGAAAACCACAACATTTCTTTACTCTGTTTTCTCTTGTGGCTAGACCTGCGGTCTTAATCAAATGAGAATGTTGTATAAGGGCATGCCTGGAAGTCTTGAGACTCTGATGGGCTCAGAGTGACAGGCTTTGGTTTGTGCTTTGCATCCTGAGCTAAGCCCACTGCTCTCTTCTGATGCCTGCCACTGGGACATCCCCTGAACACCTCCTTTCTCCCACTCACAGTCCTCATCCTCCTCTTTCTCAGGCTCACTGAAGACTGGCTCAGGTATCAGGCTGCCCGTTTGCTGCCTTTCAGGTCCTGTTCCCAAGATTCTCCAAAGCAATCAATCTGAGCACACACTGAGCCAGTGCCTTGCCAGCCAGCATTTCCTTAGCAGTTATAAGAGGTTCCAGCTCTGTTTTCTCTCCAGCTAGTGACAATGCTGTCTTGAGAAGACCCCTTCTATTTACTATGTTGGACTTGCCTTGGCTCTTAAAATATCCATCAAGTAATGCTCTATTTTTTCCTAATGAGAGTGATTCAATGCCCCATAGTTCTTAAAGGCGAGTGTTTCCTGAGCCAATGGGAGTTATAATGGAGGAGATGAGAGGGTAGCATCATCTCTCAGTGAAATTATTATGCAATGGGACATTTGCTTTTTTTCTGAGAATGATTGGGTATCTCCAGTTGACAAGGAGTTAGGGCAGGGTTCCTTTCCTTGCTGTCTTTTCTCTGGCTGTTCCGAGTCTCCTGATATTTTTGCAATAAAATATATACAATTCCAAAGTTGTTTTGTTTGATCGTGTTTGTTCCTATACACATTCAATTCTTACATACGGATAATTTCAACCTTTAACCAAATTCCCTATCGCGCTCAAATCAATGCTGGTGGTTGCCAAACAAGAAGGACTTTTCAAGTGGGGTAAAACACTCCCAGACTGTATTCGAAAGGAGATCATAAGCATCACATAATAAGAAAACCAAGAGCTAGAGATGTTGACATATTAAACCAAGATCACGCAGCTCCTTATTGGTATCCCCAAGAAAGCAAATCCCCAAACCCCTAAACCAGGACTTGTCCTATATCATAGCTCTAACTGTCTTTCTAAGCATTTTGTTTCATAACACTTTCAATTCAAACTGTCACATTCACCCATGATGACAGCAGTGTGTGTGTATGCTAAGTTGCTTCAGTCGTGTCCAACTCTCTGTGACACTATGGACTGTAACCCTCCAGGTTCCTCTGTTTATGGGATTCTCCAGATGAGAATACAGTAGTGGGTTACCATGCCTTCCTCCAGGGGATCTTCCCAGACCAGGAATTGAACCCCAAATCTCTTACATCTCCTGCATTGGCAGGTGTGTGCTTTATCACTAGCGCCACCTCGGAAGCCCAATGACAGCGGAGGGAAGGGCAAAACATGCATTTAGGATTCAATTGAGAAGCACTAACTTACGCCTCATCTGACTCACATATGAGAATATTATTTCATTGTATGCTTGTATGCTCGGTTGCTCAGTTGTGTCTGACTGTGACCCCATGAACTGTAGCTCTTCAGACTTCTCTGTCCATGGGATTTCCCGGGCAAGAATACTGGAATAGGTTGTCATTTCTGACTCCAGAGGATGTTCTTGACCCAGGGATCAAACCAAGGTCTCCTGCATCTAGGGCATTGTAATTAGGACCATGGGCTTTGCAGTGAAGCTGTCTGGGATTGTGGTTCAGATCCCCCAGTTACTAGCTATATAACCTTGTGTTAGGTGCTCACTTTTGCTGTTCCCTCATATGTAAAAGGGGGATAATAATCATACCTTCCACAGAGGCTATAGCCAGGACTAATACTAATGTATGTAAATTGAAAATAATATTTGGCATATGGTAAGAGATAGGTAAGAATGAATTTTTATTATTATCTGATGAAAGTTTACATATAGCACAATCACTCTGATGGCCACTTTAAAAATAAGCTGTGCTAAGGATTTTGCCAGCAGCGTCCCATTTAATGACATACCCTACACAGTAGATTGTTCTTTCCAAGATGAAAATTGCGGTATGTAGAGGCTTGTAGTGGGATCAGGGATTCACATTCAGAGATGACTATCTCCACAATTCTATATTCTTAGCCATGAGTTCTTTCTGCCTCCTACATTCTTCCACAATCAATCATGGCCCTGGAAGAACTTTTACTTTCTGTTTTGCAGCTATCTCCAACTTTGTTCCCTTAGCATGTTGAATTAGAGAAGGTTGGCGATGTTTACCCCATGCACACACTAACCTGGAGCAAATGTGTATGGAAACCAGATGTCAGCTCTCCAGGCATGTGTGCTGGCCTGCCAAACTGATGTAAGCTACATGAATTGATATAGGCTATGCTGAGATTTATCCCAAAGATAATACAGATCAATACTGCAAGGACAGGCTAAGACAAACTGAGAGCTTAAGGGCATATCAACTTTATCTTCCCCAGAGAGGACATCTCCATTTTAGATATATGTTTTTCTTTAAAATTAACTATTTGCTTAGAATTCAGAGGAGAGTATCCCATAGACAAGATACTCAGTACTTGGTTGGGCATAGAAAGTCTAACTCACCATCTGCTGTAACAGCCTTCACCTTGACTTTTTGAGACAAATTCTGCCTTCATTCCAAAATCTGTCTATTGTCAAGTAGATAATTTTTCTCCTAAATATTCATTATTGAAGTATATTTTCTACTTTGTTTTTCTCCCTTCTCTAATAGATACTAATTCCCTATCTGTAGGTGTTACTATCCTTATCTATGTTTTTTAAACATTAATTTTTTTCTTTTAATATCTTCTCACTTTAATTATTCTTCTTAATAGGTACATTACTATAATAGATGATCATCCATTGGCAACAGGATTAAGTATGAAGCCAGTGCTAACATTCTAATCTATGCCTTCTGGCTTATTATCTAGTCCTCTTTATATTCCTTTCAAACTTAATCATTCATTTTCTCCCTGATGAAAACTACTGCTCATTTTTCAGCCTCTAAGCACTGTCTGACTCTTTGTGACCCCATGGACGCCAGACTTCTCTGTCCTCCACTATCTCCCTGAGTTTGCTCAAATTTACATCCACTAAGTTGGTAATACTATATAACCATCTCATACTCTACTGCCCCATTCTCCTTTTGCCTTCAATCTTTCCCAGAATCAGGGTCTTTGCTAGTGAGTCGGCTCTTTGCATCAGGTGGACAAACTATTGGAGCTTCAGCATCAGTCCTTCCAATGAATATTGAGGGCTGATTTTCTTTAGTATTGACTAATTTGCTCTCCTTGCTATCCAAGGGATTCTCAAAACAGCATCACAATTCAAAAATATCAATTCTTTGATGTTCAATCTTCTTTATGGCCCAATTCTCACATTCATACATGACTACTGGAAAAATCGTAGCTTTGCCTCTATGGGCCTTTTTTGGCAAAGTTACGTCTCTCTCTATATATATATATTTTATTTTCTACATTTCTTTGGAGAAGGAAATTACCCACTTCAGTATTCTTGCCTGAAAAATCCCATGGATGGAAGAGCCTGGCAAGCTACACTCCACGGGGTCTCAAAGAGCTGGACATGACTAAGTGACTTCACTTCACTTCAGTATTCTTGACTGAAAAAAAAAAAAATTCCATGGACAGTATAAAATGAAAACTATATTTCTCTACTTTTATGATTTTGCCTATGCTTTTTTTTTCTACTTCTACTCTCCACTATCAAAATTCTTTTATAAACCTCACAACACCTCTTTTGTTGTTTAAGTCACAACAGGCTTGCACTTCAGATGAAATATTTAATGGCTTAACACAACAATTTACTCACTCATGAGAAGTTTTCTGTGGGTCTAGGCAACTGTATGGGGCACTGTTCTTGTGATGGCCCAGTGTTCAGAGAAGAACGTGTTGAAATAACAATCCATATCAATAATCAATTTCACCCACAGCCCACTGACCAGAGGCAGCCACACGGCTCTACCAAATAATAAGATGGCATGGTCTCAGAAATGAGCTCTGTTGTGTATTTAGGACAAAAGACCAGATATGAGTGAGTAATAGAAATTTCTATTTCATCCATGGAGGCTTTCCATGTCTCCTTAAATGATAGATAATAAGGTTATTTGTGAATATATACTAATAGGAAGGAAATATCTTGTTATTGCATCTAAATGAATCTCAAGGAGGCATATCCAGGGTCGTTAGGAAGGGTCCACTTTTTCTATTACTTGACCAGAGATGCAGTAATAGTCGGAGATTTGGCAGTCTCTGCTTCCAAACTCTGTTCTTACACCTGTTACCTGGAAAAGCTCATGACCTTAGAAACTGAAAAAGGGAATCTGATTAAAGCTGGGTCATCCAGGGATTCTCAAAGATATTTGGTATTCAGAGAGACTGCTTATAGACTTTTATATGAAAATAAGAATATACCTTTCACTGATTTTTACCTTGACTCTGATTTGTGAAAGAGCCTAGCTCTCTATAATATGGTGGAGAAACAACCTTTCCTAGATTAGAACCCCACATATTCACATAAATAACAGAAAATAAGAAAATTACCATAAATAACACCTTGGGAGACAACATCTCAAATTCCAGAAGCCTTCTTTCTGTGGAAATCAGTGAGGGAAAGACAACTTTCCTCTGACTGTTCCAGAAGGTACACATTCAACATGGTGATTTTTGCAACCGCTGTGCTGAGATTGTTTCTGACAAAGTGGTTTTTTTTAATATGAGAAGGCAGTGAGACAATATTGAGCCCAGGTATCCCAGATAAAATTTTAAATTGAAGCATGGAAGCATTCTTGTCCTCATAGCATCTTGAACAGAACTCCAGATAAAGTCAGCTGAATCCCAGAGCATAAAATGTTTGAGTTTGTACTGGGTTCTTGTCATTAGGCCTAATTTATAACTATCTGATAAAAGCTTCTTCCCAATTAACCAAACTATGAATCCTAAAGTCAATTTTACCTGTTGAGAGAAATTTTCAGGCAAAATAGCAATAGGGTATACATAGCAAATACTTACTCAAGAAGGATTCTTCGATGTATTCTAGAAGCAGTAAAGATGGGGTGTGGGTCTATCCTGCTTCCACCTTACTCTGATCTATTAAAGAAAAGTACAATGGCTAGAGAAGAAAAATATGTGATTATGTGGCTGCTGCTAAGTCACGTCAGTCATGTCTAGCTCTGTGTGACCCCATAGACAGCAACCCACCAAGCTATCATACCGGGGATTCTCCAGACAGGAATACTAGAGTGGATTGCCATTTCCTTCTCCAGTGCATGAAAGTGAAAAGTGAAACTGAAGTTGCTCAGTTGTGTCCCACTCTTTGCAACCCCGTGGACTGTAGCCCACCAGGCTCCTCTGTCTATGGGATTTCCCAGGCAAGAGTACTGGAGCAGGGTGCCATTGCCTTCTCCTATGTTATCATAGACCCTTCATTTAATACTAATACCTATATCTTTACTTGACACAAACTCTCTTGTGTCTCATAAGAAGTAGTAGGTATTATCTCTGGAAAGAAAATATAACTTTCTGTGTCTGTGCCAGTGGATTTAAAATATTCAGAATTATGAACTTTAAAGAATTAATAAGATCTTCTTGGATCTTACGGATCTCCTGATAAGATCTTATGGGTCTTTTACCTAGAAATTTGCATAAAATTTGAATATATTCTTAACAGGTTCATAACCATCTGAAGTACCAAATAATATCCATGGAGCTGAGACTAAAGATATTGATATCAAGCAATAGACAGTCCTGCAATCACTTATGTGTTAATGTAAGCAGATACGGATCTATGCTGCAAATAAATTTGCTGGGGAAAATGAGCTGATCATCTTTCTAGGCTCTTCTTAAGATCTTAGAAGACTGGGCAGTGTCATCCTCAAATCAACTGTTTCCCCAGCTTCTCACATCTAATACCCACCACCTGAGAGCTCAGAGCCTTTTTAAATCACTTATTTAAGATTCACTCAATCAGGAAATCCTCCAACAGAATTTAGTTAAGTTCCCTCGCTCTAGTTATGACTACTGATGGCTTATATCTTTTTCAAAATCTGCTTCTCTGTGATCAGTTCTTGGACTTGTCCTCTGAGGACTTGAAATTATCTCTCATATTTCCCTAAGCCATTGTTTTATCCTGACTCAGTTCATAAGATTGGGCTTTTGCTTTGGCCTAAACATCTATCTTGTATCATAAATTGAGCTTCAGATCGTCTACAGATGCACAGTCAGTGGTGAATCCACCTAACTGCACCTCCGATAAGGAGATACCACCCCAGATCTATTAAGAACAAACTGCTTATTGTGCCTGAAACACATCTCTCTGCCTTTGCCTATATTGTCTGGAACTCTTTGTTCAATGTCTTTCTTAGGGATCATACACTTTTCCCCCTTAATCACACTCAGGATTTAAGTCACAGAACCATAAATTCATGAATAAACTCAACAAATTAAAAAAAAAAATCCTGAGATTACCTCCTCCAAACCAGGTTGAATCTACTTCTCCATTCTTATATAATTTCTATACAGCTTGTCATAGCATTTGTAATGCTATATTTAAATGACCTCTTTATGTGTCTAAAAGGTGACCTCTCATATATAGAAATAGTGACCTTTTCTTCTTTTGTCCCTTGCATTTATAATACTGGACACTTCTAGGTACCAACAAGTCTGGATACTTAAAGGCATCTGCTCCTACAGCTCCAGACTTAGTCCCTATCTACTTATATATGCTCCTGGATGATGCTGGCCCAGTTGGTAATAGAGATAAAGTGATTCTTCATATACTGTGCCTTTTGTGGCCAGATCTCTCTTCAGAGACCCTCTTTACAACTAGAGAGAGTACCTCAACTATACCTCAACTATAAATAATCAAAAGTGGCTGCTTTGAAGAAATGAGGAAAATGGATCAAGGGCAAGGAGATTGTGATTGGTTAACAAGATCACCTGGGGCCTCTCAAATATAAACCAACAAGCCACATATCAACATTCATCTTACCACAAGTGAAACATTTTTACGATAATCTCAATACTGCTTCTCTATCCATCTATGCTGTTCTGCCGTGAGTAACCCAAACTATCCTACGTGAGAATTAGCTTCAGTCAGGCTATCAGAAAGACAAAGTCAGATCTGGCAGAACCAAAGTAGAATGTGGTGATGCCACATGGATGACAAGAAAGCGCTATAGAGTTCTACTGTTCTATTATCTTCTCACAAGAATGAGGCTTAAAACAATTTAAACTTTGGCCAGATTCTCTAAATATTTGCTAATTATGAATATCTAGTTCAGTATTTTTTAAAGACAAGGCCTGTAGTTCTTTGCTTGAAACAGCCTATAGTCTCATAAAGTTGGTAAGTACAAATGAAATCATTGTTATAACACAGCGGCAATATACAATGACATTATAATTTTTGGTAGAGATTCTCTTTGCAATGGGAATTCCAAGGAAGAAGGAAAACTGTGTAATAGAGAAGGTTCCAGAAAAGTAGGTGAGGCTTGAATTGCAACTGGAATACAGGAGACTATTGGCCTAACATGGAGGACTGCACTCTGTGCTGAGATTTCAAAGGTATATGGGCTATAAAACTTGGTTCCAACCCTGTATCTGATCTGAGACATTAAACAAAAAGGATGACGATATAGGTAGACATGTTGCACAAATATAAAAGTTAGCCTATGTAAGGTTTATAACCCATTTTCAGACAAATCAAATTTGTATACTCTCTCATAATGTCTATTTTTTTAAAACACATGATAAAATGTCTCTCTGGCACAATCATTATGGAAAGCACTATGGCATGTGTGTGTGCTCACTTGTGTCCAACTCTTTGCGACCCCATGAACTATAAACTGCCAGTTTCCTCTGTCCATGGGATTATCTCAGCAAGAAAACTGAATGAGTTGCTATTTCCTCCACCAGGAGATCTCCTTGAACCAGGGATCAAACCTACATCTTTTGTAGCTCCTGCTGAGCCACCTTGGAAGCCTGACCTGTATGGAGTTTCCCTAAGAAAATAAAGAGAGCTACCATATAATCCAGCGATCTGATCTCTTGGCCATATAGCCAATTGTTGTTCATTTGCTAAATCTTGCCCAGCTTTCTCTGACCTTGTGAACTATATAGCATGCCAGGCTCCTCTGTTCTCCACTATCTCCTGGAGTTTGCTCAAATTCGTGTTCATTAAATTTGTGATACTATCTAACCATCTCATTCTCTGCACCCCTCTTCTCCTTTTGCCTTCAATCTTTCCCAACATCAGAGTCTTTTTCAATAAGTCAGCTCTTCACATCAGGTGGCCAAACTATTGGAGTTTCGGCATCAGCAACAGTCCTTCTAATGAATATTCAGGGTTTATTTCCTTTAGGGTTGACTGGTTTGATCTCTGCAGTCCAAAGCACTTTCAAGAGTCTTCTTCAGCACCACAATTTGAAAACTTCAATTCTTCTGTCATCAGCTTTCTTTTTCGTCCAACTTCACATCTGTATATGAACACTGAATAAACTATAGCTTTGAATATATGAACTTTGTCAGCAAAGCGATATCTCTGCATCTTAATACGATGTCTAGGTTTGTTATAGCATTGCTTCCAAGAGGCAAAATTTTGTAATTTTGTCATTTCATGGCTGCGCTGTTTTGGAGCCCAAGAAAGTAAAATATATCACTGCTTCCAGTTTTTCTCCTTCTATTTGACATTAAGTGACAGGACTGGATGCCATGACCTTAGTTTTCTGATTCTGAGTTTCAAGCCAGTATTTTCACTGTCTTCTCTCACCCTCATCAAGAGGATCTTTAGTCCCTCTTCACTTTCTGCCATTAATGGTATCATTTACATATCTGAGATTGTTGATATCTGGCAATCTTGATTCCAGTTTGTGATTCAGTCAGCCTAGCATTTTGCCTGATTTACTCTACATATAAGTTAAATACAGTCAATAAAGACAAGACTTGGTGCTAACTGTGACTCAGATCGTCAGTTCCTTATTGCATAATTCAGGCTTAAATTGAAGAAAGTAGGAAAAACCATTAGGCCATTCAAGTATGACCTAATTCAAATCCCTTATGATTATACAGCATAGATGACAAATAGATTCAAGGGATTCAATCTGATAGAGAGAACCCTGAAGAACGATGGACAGAGGTTTCTAACATGGTACAGGAGGCAGTGATCAATACAATTCCAAAGAAAAAGAAATGCAGGAAGGGAAGCAGTTGTCTGAGGAGGCTTTACAAATAGCTATGGAAAGAAGCAAAAAGCAAGGGAGAGAGGGAAAGATATACTGAACTGAATGCGGAGTTCCAGAGAATAGCAGGGAGATATAAGAAAACCTTCTTAAATGAACAATTCAAAGAAATAGAGGAAAATAAGAGAATGGGAATGACTAGAGAGCTCTTCAAAAAAACTTTAGATATCAAGGGAATATTTTATGTAAGGATGGGCATGACAAAGGACAGAAATGATTAAGAGAAGAGAAGAGATTAAGAAGAGGTGGCAAGAACACAGAGGAACTATACAGAAAATGTCTTAATGACCTAGATAAACATGATGGTGTAGTCACTCACCTAGAGAAGAACATCCTGGAGTGTAAAGTCAAGTGGGTCTTAGCAAGCATTGATATGAGCAAAGCTAGCGGAGGTGATGGAATTCCAGCTAGGTTACTTAAAATTCTAAAAGATGATACTGTTAAAGTGCTGCGCTCAATATGTCAGTAGATTTGGAAAGCAGAAGTGGCCACAGGACTGGAAAAGGTCAGCTTCCATTCCAATCCCAAAGAAAGTAAAGTGAAGTCACTTAGTCATGTCTGACTCTTTGTGACCCCATGGACTGTAGCCTACCATGCTTCTCTGTCCATGGGAATTTCCAGGCAAGAGTACTGGACTGGGCTGCCATTTCCTTCTCCAGAGGATCTTACCGACCCAGGGATCGAACCCGGGTCTCCTGCATTGTAGGCAGACGCTTTACCGTCTGATCCACCAGGGAAGTCCGATCCCAAAGAAAAGCAATAGCAAAGAATATTCACACTGCCATAGAATTGTGCTCATTTCACATGCTAACAATATTATGCTCAAAATTCTTCAAGCTAGGCTTCAGTAGTACATGAACCAAGAACTTTCAGATGTAGAAGTTGAGTTTCAAAAGGGCAGAGGAACCAGAGATCAAATTGCAAGCATTTGCTGGATCATGGAATAAGCAATGGAGTTCCAGGGAAACATCTACTTCTGCTTCATTTTCCTGTCATACATTGAACTCCTGCTGGCTATTTTACAGATGGCAATGTACATTCTTAAAGTGAAAAGCTACTGATTAGAACCCAAGGGATGAAGGGTGGGGTAGTTTGAATAAGGAAATTTAAAATCCCACTGGAAGACTGAGTAGTTTTTCTAATATATCTAAAAAGTCAGGTCATGCAATGGTCATCTGAAATTAAGGTCCAAAACTCCAAAAAGCCCATATCAGAAAAGTCAAATAGAGAATTATAGGCCTTGAAAGGGAAAAGGAGAAAAAAAAAAAAAAACAAGAAAAGAAGGAAAGAGAGAAAAAGAGGAAGGTAAAGTGGAAGGAAAGGAAAGGGAAGAGAGGGGCGGGGGGAGTTTTTCAGGTACTGTACCTTGCCAACACGGCTGTAAATATTTCTCTTGAGAAAGCTGAGTTAGTAACTCTAGAAAGCTTTCCTTCTCCAGGATCTGAGAGCTGTATACCAGCCAATAAGCATCTCCTGTCACAGAAGGAATTCTTGCCTTCATTCCTCCAGAGTCATAGACTGACTTGATAGACAGCTGGGAACACAAACAAGGAGGCAGCATCCCCATAGCTCACAGCCTGTCCGGTCCTCAGCGCTCTAGCAGCCGCTGTAGCTACTGATGACAAAGTCACAAGGGGACTTCCTGCCAGTGCTGAGTTATTGAACACAATGAGGTAGGACAAGCAAATAAGGATCATCTCTTGTTAGAAGATTGTACACGAACTAAGGCACTGAGCAAGTGTTAGAATATGGCATTTCTCTCAGGCTCTGGCGACAGTGGAATTTCTCAATCAGAACATGGCAGGTGTACAGGGCTGCTTGGGAGATTATACTGAGCACCATGCCCATTGATAACACAAACCATGGCTCAAAAGAGGCCACAGGCACATGTCTGGTCAGCCTGGATCTGCAGGTATGGCAGATGCTAATAAAATGGGATGGAATAGGGAGCTTCTGACCCTTATGTAAAGCCATACTCAGACAGTGAGGAAGAGGAGTCCATTGATCTTGTTGGTCTGCCATTTTAGATTCCCTGTCTTTGGGTTTTCCAGATGATTCCTCAATCATGAGATGCTCTGTGAGTGCCTATTCTGTAATAAGCATGATGTGAGGTTTTAGGATAATTGATGACTTTATCATCCTCATAGTTTCGCTTATTTTTGCTTGCAAATTGTGAACTATAAGCAACTATACTTTCTGAAATGTTTTTACTCTAAAAATTAACTTATTCCTAATGCTTTTCTGCATACTATTTTCCACATTTTGAATTAAACAGTCAGGCAAGTAACTATATAAAAAGTACCTAAGTTGCTGGTCTATAGTGTACTCCCTGAGGGCATGCCCTCAGTCTATTTTGCATCCTCAAGTCCAGACAAAGCAAATTTGCTTTCTTAATTACATAAAGGGAAATTTGATTGATTGCATCTTTAGTTAAAACTCAGCCATCCTTCAAACAGAATTCATTGCAGCTATGGTTATGAGCACAATATATGGTGGCAAGAGTGTCTGGATTTGAATTCTGAACCACTTGGAGTATCTCCCTCACTCCTCTGTGCCTCACTCTTCTCATCCATGAAACAGGAATAAAAGCAGTACCTACTTTTTAGCTGTTCTCAACACACACTACATGTATAAAACTTAGAAGAATGGATGGCACCTAGACAATCCCACCTGAATGTTTGCTACTAGTGTTATTTTTATTAGTTTTGTGACAACCTCTCTTTTACACAGCTTACATACACACAGCTTAAGCTGCATGTTATCTATACATTTAATTTTCTAAGAGAAGTCTGTTTCAAACAACTTGTTCTTTTATCTCCTTAAATATATATATATATATATATATATGTATATATAATTTCATGTGCTTGACTATATGGTTGAGGGTGTGTGATCATGGTAGCCATGTGACACAGGAACAGTACCTTCTTCTAGATTGCATTGCTTTTTCTGTATTAATATTGACCAGCTCATAACATGAATATCTCCAACCATATTTTTGGAAACTAGAAGAGGAATTACAGCAAACATGACAAGTGATTGAATGGAGATTTTACATGTAATATTAAATAGTTGGGAATTTACCATTGCTCTGGAGTTACCATAACTTTAAACAAAACAATTATTTTTATTTCATGGATAGAGACATGAGGCATCCAAAGGCCATAAAGGGAATAAGTTCTAAAATTCAATTTTTTATGCAACAACAAAAGGTGTCTATGCTTCCTTTTTAAAAGTCCTAACTGTAGAGAATTAAAAATATGGCCATAGGACAAAACTGATTATTACTATGGTGTTGATCCAAATCACATCAAAATAAATTTAATTCCAGTCTCCAACAATCAGATTTCATTTGGCCCAGAAGTGGTCCTGACACTTTGTGATTTAAACAGATACTAATTACAAATTAGTAGATAGTGAAAGATAATGGAAAGTTATATGTATGTTAAAAACTCTAGCTCTGTTTCTTCAATCTTTGAAAATAAATCAGATGTTGTATTTCAACTCTCCATCCACAATAATAATAGAATACAGCTTTGGGGCCAATAAGTACTTAAAGAAATGTGATTAGAACTCATATATAGGTGTTTCAGGCCACTTTCTTTCTGAGTCTTTCCAATTTATACTAATATTTCAAGATCATTCACCTACTTAAAACATATTAATACTTAACCTTGTGTTGAATTTATTATGTGCTGGATAATATTCTGAGAATTGTTTCACCCATTTAGCCATGTGATCATCATAATGTCTCTATGAAGTGGATATTGGCACTATTAGTACTTTTTCTTTTCTTTTCTTTTCTTTTTTTGATAAGGAGAGACACAGAACAGTTTAGCAACATTTCCAAAGTCACACAGCTCCTAAGTGAAGAGCTCAGAGGCAAACTCTGGCCATCTGTTTCTGGACTCTGCCCTTTACAACTGTGCTTTATTACTTCTTAAAATTAAAATCTATGTAATCATTAGCTATTGCATTTTCTAATCATCATTTTCAATATATTTTAGTTTGCAAAAGTAGTTTTAAAGATTAAATTGAGCTAGCTTTCAAGTAACCTATAAATTGGATTCCTGGGTTGATAAGTTCACTTTTGGGGACAGCTGAGTTAAATTTAGTTTACTGCCCCTTATTGTATTTTACCAGTCTGAATAATCTCTCTTTTTTTTCATAAAATATTGCCTTAATTTCCCCGCAAGAGTTTCTTAGGCTTCTTGCCTTCATGAATATCCACAGGTGTAGATTCCAGAGCTGTGGGTTAATTTCAACATTAGCTTACACAAACCACAACATGAATGGTAAAAAAAATCCAAGAGTATGTTTGATTAAGCTCGAAAATTAAACTTTACTTTCCAGAAAAAGGAGAGATGGCATAATCTGGCATGTTTTGGGAATGCTTCCTGAAGTAATGCAAACTCACAATGAATTCTAAAAGTGGATAGGCTGTAGATTCTGGAAGAGTGAGAAAAGGTACTCCTTCTATAGAGGGGGCAGATCCAAGGTTTGTAGACTTTCCTTTCCAGACATATTTATGACAACTGGACTGCTAAAGTCAATTGCTACTGATGTAAAACACTGGGTAACTCTAATCTTAAATTTTTTCTCTAATCTACTGTTTCTCTTCACAATACAACCTAGAGCTATGTAGTGCATGTTCTCTATACCTACAATGCTCTTGTATTTTAGTGTCAATAATGCTGTTAACATAGGCCAAGGGCTTGTTTTCAAAATTAAATAATAAATTCATAAATTCTGGGTCACAGAAATTAGGAAACAAAAATGCAGTATATTTTCAAATTTTGCTATGGGCATGGGAAGTACTAATTAATTCACCCTTGGCTCATACTGCCGATCAAAACTCACACCTCTAAATTCCAAAATAAATGATGGTTGCAGTAGGAAAAGGCTGACAAAATGTAGAATGCATGCAGGGAAATTCTGTTTTTCCCTGTTATAGAGAGACTTTGAGTCATCTTGAAGGTGGATTCACATGCCAGATGATTTTCTGTAATATTCCCATGAAATGTTGGGGTTTTCTGGTGGCCCATTCTTCTCCATATCCTCCCTGGATATGGATCAGGATTCTTTTGGATACTCTGGGTACAAAGAGTAAAGGAAGTTGGCAGCCTGATTTATTACAATAATTTATGTGTTTAATCTTTCTTTTTAAAAGAACCCTGTGGTTCTGTAACTAGTACATATGGTAATTATAAATACAATCAATATAGTGTCCACTTCTGGAGTGGGATCAAATAAAATAAGAAAAATAACATTAAGTCAATTAAAAGCAGCTAGTCAGAGTCTTCTGTGAACTATCTATGAACAACTGGCACTCTGGTGCCCTTGTTCAATACTTGTATAGAAACAGAAAACCATGAGACCTTCATATCTCAACTTACCCACATCTGCATTTTGAGATAAGTGAATGTCTATCCAAGCAGCATACCCAGGAGTTCCAGTCACACAAATATGATAAATCATTTCAGATATAGCTGACTTTCAGACATCCAATAGATTGTTTTTTACTCTATGTATCTATGGGATTGAGTGGTGTTATGGTGGGTGCTACTGTCGGGGGTACTACAGGTAAAATCAGACATGGAATAACTGAATGGTTCAAAATTTGGAAAGGAGTGTGACAAGGCTGTATGTTGTTACCCTGCCTATTTAGCATCTATGCAGAGTACATCATGCGGAATATCAGGCAGGATGAACCACAAGCTCCAATCAAGTTTGCTATGAGAAATATCAACAATCTCATATATGCTGGCTCAGATGGCAAATAATCCACAGGCAATGTGGGAGACATGGGTTTGATTCCTGGGTTGGGAAGATGCACTGGAGGAGGGCATGGCAAGTCACTCCAGTATTCTTGCCTGGAGAATCCCATGGACAGAGGAACCTGGGGGGACTAGAGTCCATGGAGTGGCAAGGAGTTGGACATGACTGAGTGTCTAAGCACAGCACAGCACACATATGCAGATGATATCTAATATCAGAGTGAAGAGGAACTAAAGAGCGTCTTGATGAGGATGAAAGAGGAGAGTAAAAAAGCTGGCTTGAAATTCAGCATTCAGAAGCTAAGATTGTGGCATACAGTCCCATCACTTCATGGCAAATAGAAGGGGAAAAAGGAAACAGTGACAGATTTTATTTTCTTGGGCTCCTAAATCACTGCAGATGCTGACTGCAGTCATGAAATTAAGACACTTGCTCCTTGGAAAGAAAGCTATGGCCAACCTAGATAGCATATGCTAAAGCAGAGACATCATTTTGCCAACAAAGGTTGAATTGCCAACAAAGGCAAAAGGTTGAATTGTGTTCTGTAAAAGACTCTTGAGAGTCCTTTGGACTGCAAGGAGATCAACCCTGAATATTCATTGGAAAGACTGATGCTGAAGCCAAAGCTCCAATACTTGGGCCACCTGATGCAAAGAGCTGAATCACTGGAAAAGACCCTGATGCTGGGAAAGATTGAAGGCAACACAAGAGGGTGGCAGAAGATGAGATGGTTAGATAGCATCACTAAACCAATGGACATGAATTTGAACAGACCCTGGGAGATAGTGAAGGACAAGGGAGCTTAAGATGCTACAGTTCATGGGGTCACAAAGAGTCGGACACAACTTAGTGGTTGAAAAACAATAACAATAATTCATTGAATATCTAGGTCACTTTAAAATACAATGAAAGAGTGAAACACTGAAGACTGAGCATAGGTTTATACACTTTTGGTTTCCTTTCATAGAGGATATCAAGATATTTGAGTCTATTAGCACACATTTTTGTGGTACATTTAAAGATTTACTATGAAGAAGAACAATAACAAATGGTGGGTGAATGAGATTTTACATGCATCATCATCCTTTCTTTTGAGATACTTGAAACTCAGGGAGTGAAGTGTGGTGTAAATAGAATGTACACTTCCGTATTCCACCCAAAGCCAACAGAATAAAGTAATAATATGACTTGTTCCCAGAATGACTAATAATATTACTTTTTCATATATGGAAAGGTCTGTAGATGCTGATCTGGAGAAGGAGACAAATAGCAGGTGAGGGAGAGTTGTCATCAACTCTCACTCTGGTGCAATACAAATAAATTCCCAGACTCTACCATCCATGCTTTCCAAGCAAGGACAGTTATCCTTTGGCCTGAACTAGAAATATCTATTTTAAAATTACCCAGGTCAACACAGCTGAGTTTTAAGCACCACAACAAGTACAAGGATTATTGTAGGGGAAATAGGTGTTAAAAGAACAGAAGGAGGAGGAAAGTGGGTAGTGTTGAGAGTTGGGTAAATCACATTCTTCATCTTCATCAATCTGATTTCCTCCAACATCTGGTCATCTTCAAGGGGAAAAAAAGAAAACTTCATAAAGAACCTTGAAGTATGTGTAATCAAATGTCAACATGTAGCTGATGTTTCACAAGGTATACTTAGATAAAAAAGAAAGCTTTTAATGTCATCACTGATGACCATGAAAAAAGCATCAATAGTCTTCCTAAAATATAAGTAAATAAATGGAAATTTAAAAATAAGTTCCACTGATTTATTTTGAAGCAGCTAGGCATAAATATAAGCATTTTAGTTTGATAATTGCCATTTCAGAATCAAGGATAAATCTATACTTGAATCCTTTAGAAATAGGATGCAGATTAAGTAGCACCTATAAATGTAAATCTTGGGGGAATACATTGAATATCCAAAGATCAAATACCAAAACTCTAGTTATATGACAAGTAGCACTCTTCCTTTTTTTTTTTCCTTGGCAAATGAGCTTTCCACTATCTGACAATGATGAACTAAGATCAACAGGGGGAATTTAATGAAGCAAGAGTACTCTGATCTGGAAATTGAGAGAGAGTAGCCAGAATTCATAAAGAATATCAACTCACTTCCATTAAAATCATAAAGAAATGGCCATTTATTGCAGATAAAATCTTGACCTGATAGAAGGAAATGTTATATGGGAGTGAGACTCTGCAGGAAATATGGGCCACAGGAATACATGTTACTCAGTAGAACTGGTTCTCCAATCATCTGTCCAGAGTAGTTAAATTTAACCTTGCTTTAAAAAAGGTGAAAAACTGGTGGAACTATCAAGGTTCTATCCCATTCTGCAAAATTGTGGGCTGGAAATAAAAAGACCACATCACCTTCAGGAAAATCCCTGTTTCCTTTCCCACTTTTCATTGACAATGTGACCCTGGGGGACCAGGATACGTGTTTTCCAACAGAGATCATACTGATGACATTTCTATAGGATGTTTTCTCCTTCTCAAAGAGTCAGATACAATCACTAGAGAAGGCCTACTGCTCCCTTTATCTGTTTCTCCAAGGCTTTGTAGAATTGCTCCCAAAGTTATTTTTTGCTATGTCCAGGCAAGTTTCCAACAAACCAAGAAATTATATATGCTTCAGGCCTTTGGAAAACTCTTCTGTAATCTGATAGATCTTCTGTTTAGAATATGCTCATCAAAGCAAACCCACTGCAAAAGAAAATTATCCCATTTCTCTTACAATTCTGTAAGAGAGTAAAGCTCTTCTAGAATTGTTCAGTAACTTCTTCCTCTATGTCCTTGGTCACTGCTAACAAAGAAGCTAATCATGTTGATGATGTTGTCAACCAGCTGGTTCACAAATAGAGTTTGGTACCTTTGGAATTTTCAACCATGCCATTCAGGTGGCTTCTTTGTCACCATTTCTCTGAGGTGTCTGGTTTCCCACAACTTAACAAATGCCCCAAAAGGTAACTCTGGGCTGCAACCTGGATGGATTATGAGAAGAGTCAGAGGAGAGCTGCTATACTTGGCATTAATTCATGTCTCAGTTTTCAAGGCCCCATCTACAGGGACTGGAGCAGCTGCTGGAAACGTGTCCTTCTTTAAATAAATATTTTGTAATGAAGAGAGAAAAATAAGTCTTATTAATCTCTTTATGCTCAGATGAACCTGGCTGATCATTACAGCCTGTGTGAGTGTATATGTGTGTGTCCTTATATATATATATACATATATATATGTATATATATATAGTTTCTTACTAAAGGGATGGTTGAATAGAACTATCTGGTTTAAAGGATGAGCCTGACTGATTACTGTAATTCATAGGGCCTTAATTAGCTGCACAAACCATTAGCTACAATTAGACTATTATAAAACACTTGATGCGCTATGTCAACCATGGGGCCTCATTTATTCTGTGGCAGGGATCAGGAGGGGGGAGGGCAGGCACACTATACTGCCAAGCATGCTAATAAAGAATGATTTTTGATTTAAGATGTTGCCGATAGTGCCTCAAAATTAATCTCAATAGCTGTCTAATTTGTGTCGGTGGATGGTATATTTATTGTAAAATGACACCAAAGCTAAATGAGTTACCTGAAGCAGGAGTGTTAATGTCAGTGTCTGGAGATTCAACTCCATATGCTGGGCTACTGCACACGCTGGTGCCGAGTGCTCCCGGCGGACTGCTTGGCCTCATCTGTCTCCGAAAGCTCAGCAATCTGACTTCCACTTCATGATACTTAAATCGTAATAATATAAGAGAAAGAAGGTGAAATGGACAGACACTGTCTAGGACAGGAAGAGACAAAAGAGAGATGAGAAAATGGGAGAGAGAAGAGAGAGCCGGAAAGAGGAACCTGCAGAGAGGTATCCTCACAATAGGAGTTTCCTAGGGTAAAGCTTAGCTCAAGACAGTTATGGAAAAGAAGACAATAGCAGAGCCCAAGGTGTCCTCCAGGAGGTTTTCCATTAAAGAAGAAATGAAAGAGACACGATAGTGGGTAATATTCTCCCAGGGGGCAGGAGAGCAGGAAATATCCTCTTCCTCTCAAAGACCATTTGATAGTCATATTCACATTTATAGGAGCTTTGAAGCTACAAATATCATTCAGGTTCATTAGAGCTTCCAAATAAAAATGGGAGTCACCAGTCACTGTGAGGAAATTTGATTCAGAGGACAAAGGAGAATCCTGTATACAGAGTCATGTGACCGGTTATGAACAGTGGCAGGGCTAGAATTCATTTCCTAAATTAGCATTTAGATTTTCAGAAAATATTTTTAAGTTGTTTCCCAAGTCTGGCCGGGAATAAAGGAAAAGATAAATTAAAAGAAAGAAAGAAAGGTTGTTCTCAGCCATCCCCAGACTTGCTGAATTAGAAAGTGGAAGTGGTAGTGAAGCTAAGGAATTTCTATTTTCAGAGTAATCCTCAAGATACCTATGATGATGAATCAGATTTGGAAACTGGTACCAAACCAGTGGTTCTTAACCTGGGCATGTCTTGTATTCAGTCTCCCTTGGCTGAAACCCTCCCCAAGCATTTGCAATTTAATGTCTAAGAGAATTTGCATTTCTGTTACATTTTTAGGTAATGCTCAAACTGCTCATCTAAGAATCACATTTTGCAAGGCTCTAAAAGTTTAGTTGGCTTACAGTTCAACATTCAGAAAACTAAGATTATGGCATCTGGTCCCATCACTTCATGGGAAATAGATGGGGAAACAGTGGAAGCAGTGTCAGACTTTATTTTTGGGGCTCCAAAATCACTGAAGATGTGATTGCAGCCATGAAATTAAAAGACACTTACTTCTTGGAGGGAAAGTTATGATCAACCTAGATAGCATATTAAAAAGCAGAGACATTACTTTGCCAACAAAGGTCCGTCTAGTCAAGACTATGGTTTTCCCAGTGGTCATGTATGGATTTGAGAGTTGGACAGTGAAGAAAGCTGAGCACCAAAAAATTGATGCTTTTGAACTGTGGTGCTGGCGAAGACTCTTGAGAGTCCCTGGGACTGCAAGGAGATCCAACCAGTCCATCCAAAAGGAGATCGGTCCTGGGTGTTCATTGGAAGGACTGATGCTGAAGCTGAAACTCCAATACTTTGGCCACCTCATGTGAAGAGTTGACTCATTGGAAAAGACCCTGATGCTGGGAGGGATTGGGGGTGGGAGGAGAAGGGGACAACAGAGGATGAGATGGCTGGATGGTATCACTGACTCAATGGACCTGAGTTTGAATAAACTCCAGGAGTTTGTGATGGACAGGGAGGCCTGGCGTGCTGTGATTCACGAGGTGGCAAAGAGTCGGACATGCCTGAGCGACTGAATTGAACTGAACTGAAATACTACTTACACAGTAGAATTGTATAGGAATCTTCTAAAAGTCTGATGCCTAGACTGTGCCTCTGCTGAATTAAGCCTAAAATTGGAATGTACTAATCAAAAATGTAATGTAATCAGTCCATCTAAGAAAGAGACGGAATTTCTTTTTTTTTTTTTAATTTATTTTTATTAGTTGGAGGCTAATTACTTTACAATATTGTAGTGGATTTCTTTTTAAAAAACTACCATATGATTCAGCAACCTCACTACTTGGCATGTACCTTGAGAAAACCATAATTGAAAAAGACGTGTACCACAGTGTTCATAGCAGCACTGTTTACAATAGTTAAGATATAGAAGCAACCTAGATGTCCATCAACAGATGAATGGGTGAAAAAGATATGGTACATGAGTATAATGGACTATCACTCAGCCATAAGAAAGAATAAATTTGACTCAATTCTAGTGAGATAGATGAACCTAGAGCTTGTTATAAAGTCAGAAAGAGAAAATAATATTGTATATTAATGTATATATGTTAAATCTAGAAAAATAGTATTGACAAATCTATTTGCAGGGGGAGCAGAGACGCAGATATAGAGAATGGACTTGTGAACACAGGTGGGGAGGGAGAGATGGGGGCAAATGGAGCAAATAGCCTTGACATATATACACTACAGTGCATATAACAGACAGCTGGTGAGAAGTTGTTGCATAACACAGGGGGCCCAGCCAGGTGCTCTGTGATGATCTAGAGGTGAGGGGTGAGGGGATGGAGGTAATGTATATACATTACATTATATATATATATATATATATATATATATATGTATAAAATTATGGCAGATTGTGTTGTTGTACATCAGAAAGCATAACAACATTGTAAAGTAATTTTCTTCAAATGAAAAAAAGTAAATTGAAAAAAGGAAGAAATGGGAAATTTTATTCAAGCTATGTTGAAGACTATAACCCAGAAAGACCATCTCAGAAAGCTCTGAGAACTCTCCTGCATATTAGAAGCCAAGGCACACTTGCATAAGTTTTTCTGAACAAAGGGCTATACATTACAGTCACTGATAGTTTACACAATCCAGAGCTAAGTTTCACTGTGGGTCTTACAAGATCAAGAAGGAATGTTATCATTTATGGAGTAATCTTGCTGATGCAATGAGAATGTTGCTCTTTATGGTTAAGCAGGTATTTCTGTTGATGAAGGAAGTTTCATTCAGTTCAATCACTCAGTCACATCCAAATCTTTGCGACCCCATGACTGAAAGCACACCAGGCTTCCCGGTCCATCACCAATTCCCGGAGCTCGCTCAAATTCATGTTCATAGAGTCGGTGATGCCGTCCAACTATCTCATCTTCTGTCATCCCCTTCTCCTGCCTTCAATCTTTCCCAGCATCAGGGTCTTTTCTGATGAATCAATTCTTCGCATCAGGAGGGCAAAGTATTGGAGCTTCAGCTTCAGTGTCAGTCCTTCCAATGAATATTCAGGACTGATTTCCTTTAGGATTGACTGATTTGATCTCCCTGCAGTCCAAGGGACTCTCAAGACTCCTCCAACACCACAGTTCAAAAGCATCAGATCTTCAGCACTCAGCTTTCTTCCTGGTCCAACTCTCACATCTGCATATGACTACTGAAAAAAACATAGCTTTGACTAGATGGAACTTTGTTGGTAACCTCCCTGCTTTTTTAATATACAGTCTGGGTTTGACAGAGCTTTTCTTCCAAGGAGCAAGCATCTTTTAATTTCATGGCTGCAGTCACCATCTGTAGTGACTTTGGAGCCCAGAAAATAAAGTCTGTCACTGTTTCTATTGTTTCCCCTTCTATTTGCCATGAAGTGATGGGACCAGATGTCATGAATCTTTGTTTTTTTTTGAATGTTGAGTTTTAAACCAGTTTTGTCACTCTCCTCTTTCACTTTCATCAAGAGGCTCTTCAGATATTCTTCGCTTTCTGCCATAAGGGTGGTGTCTGAAGTTATTGATATTTCTCCCAACAATCTTGATTCCATCTTGTGTTTCATCCAGCCCAGCATTTCGCATGATGCACGTTCATATAAGTTCAATAAAAAGGGTGACAATATACGACCTTGACGTACTCCCTTCCTAATTTGGAACCAGTCTGTTGTTCCATGTGTGGTTCTAATTGTTGCTTTTTTACCTGCACACAGATTTCTCAAGTGACAGGTTAGGTGTTCTGGTATTCCCATCTCTTTAAGAATTTTTCACAGCTTGTTGTGATACACAGTCAAAGACTTTGGCATAGTCACTAAAGCATAAATAGATGTTTTCCTGGAACTCTCTTGCTTTCTCATTGATCCAACAGATGTTGGCAATTTGATCTCTGGTTCTTCTGCCTTTTCTAAATCCAGCTTGAACATCTAGAAGTTCTTAGTTCACATACTGTTGAAGCCAGGTTTGGAAAATTTTGAGCATTACTATGCTAGCATATGAGATGAGTGCAGTTGTGTGGTAGTTTGAATATTCTTTGGCATTGTCTTTCTTTGGGATTGGAATGAAAACTGACATTTTTTAGTCCTGTGGCCACTGTTGAGTTTTCCAAATTTACTGAGTTTTCCAAATTTCCAAATTTTCCAATATATTGAATGCACCATTTTAACGGCATCATCTTTTAGAATTTGAAATAGCTCAGCTGGAATTCCAACACCTCCACTAGCTTTGTTCACCATGATGCTAACTAAGGCACACTTGACTTCATACTCCAGAATGTCTGTCTCTCTGTGAGTGATCACACCATCGTGGTTATCTGGGTCATGCAAATATTTTTGTATATTTCTGTGTATTCTTGCCACCTCTTCTTAATATCTTCTGTTTTTGTTAGACCCATACCATTTCTGTCTTTTATTGTGCTCATTTTTGCCTTAAATGTCCCCTTGCTATCTCTAATTTCCTTGAAGTTATCTCTAATCTTTCCCATTCCATTGTTTTCCTCTACTTCTTTGCTTTGATCACTGAGGAAGGCATTCTTATCTCTCCTTGCTCTTCTTCGGAACTCTGTATTCAAATGGGTATATTTTTTCTTTTCTCATTTGGCTTTTACTTCTCTTCTTTTCTCAGCTATTTATAAGGCCTCCTCAGATAAACATCTTGCCCTTTTTGCATTTGTTTTTCTTGGGGATGGGCTTGATCCCCTGCCTCTGGTACAATGTCATGAATCTCCATCCATAGCTCTTCAGGCACTTTGTCTAACAAATCTAACCCCTTAAATCCATTTGTCACTTCTACTGTATAATCATAAGGGATTTGATTTAGGTCATACCTGAATGGTCTAGTGGTTTTCCCTACTTTCTTCGATTTAAGTCTGAATTTGGCAATAAGGAGTTCATGATCAGAGCCACAGCCAGACCCCTGTCTTATTTTGTTGACTACATCGAGCTTCTCCATCTTTGGCTGCAAATAATATAATAAATCTGATTTTGGTATTGACCATCTGGTGATGTGCATGTGTAGCGTGTTCTCCTGTGTTGTTGGAAGAGAGTATTTGCTATCACCGGTTTTTTCTCTTTGCATAACTCTGGGGGAGGTTTGGTTGATGCATAATACACATACACATACATAATACACATACACATACACATACATAATACACATACACAAGGCACAGTGGAGGGGACAGAGGAGATGAAAAGGCAGAGAAAATTTTATATTTATATCTTGCCATAAAATATGAATTTTACTTGACATTGGACCTCAGGAATCTGCAGTTTACAAATCTCCCCAGTTGATTTCTGTTAGCAGTCAGGGCTGCTTACTGCCTTTGTACCAAACCATCTTTAATTAGTACAATTTAATTAGCATCTGTTATGGACAAGAAAGAACTTCTCAGGTGGGACTAGTGGTAAAGAACCCATCTGCTAATGCAGGAGACATTTAGAATGCGAGTTTGTTCCCTGAATTGGGATGATGTCCTGGAGAAGGAAATGGCAATCCACTCCAGTATTCTTTCATGCCTAGAGAATTCCACTGATAGAGGAGCCTAGCGGTCTATAGCCCATGGGATCACACAGAGTCAGATGTGACTGAAGCAACTTAACACACATGCACACATGGACAAGATATGTATTGTATCTTCTAGGTAATGATCAATATTTTAAATTTTGCTTAAGTTTGGCTAGGGATTTAATTTTACTTTTATTTTTTAATTTATCTTTTCCCTATAAATAATAAGTATTATTTCTTTTTCAACAGAAAATAAAGCTCATAGAACTCAATGCCAGCCCCAGATCCTGAATCAGGCTTTCTTTAGCTTTTTCTTTTCTTTTTTTTTCTCATACTTTGGTCAATGGAACACTTGGCTCAGAATCTCCTCTGGCAATTTCCAAATGCAGATTCCTAGGCTTTGCTTCAAACCAAATGAATCAGAAACTACAACATGTGGCCTAAGAGTTTGCATTTGAAGCAGGTTCCTGAACCACACTATTAGTTTAAATGTCAAATGATGTATTTGATAAACTCAGAATCTGAAAACATCTTTTTTGTATCTTTGAGATGTTTTTGTTCAAATTTATCTTTAAAATACCTTGGTAATTGGTGTCTAAGCTAGCACCAAAGATATTTTTGTTTTTATGAATCATGGACCTTATGAGTAAGGAGTTTCTTATTGCCATATGTTACAGAGTAATCACTGGAATCAGGACAGTTGATATAACAAAGAGACCCCAAAATGCTTAATACTTTGAACAATGATTTCTTAGTATCTTAATAGTTCAAGCAGGCATTGCTAGTCAGCATGATGTCTCCCCCTTTGATGATTAAGTAACTGAGATTCCTTTCCTCTTACAGTATCACTGCCCCCCTTGGGCTCTGTATTATCTTCCTTCAGAAGAAAGGAAGGCAAGAGAGCAAGCCTTGGTCTCTTGTACCATTTACATGTCTTGGCCCAAAAATGGTATCAAAACTTCTGTTCATGTTCCACAGGCCAGAATTCAATCACATACCACACTCATCTATAGTAGGAGCAGAAAATGCCTTGCCACACTGTCCAAGAGGGTAAGACAGTAGTGTTTTGTGGAAAAACTTTCAGTGATGGCTTCGATCAGCTACTCAGAATGTATCATATGCACTTGGAGGGAAATGAGGCAAATTCACTGAAAGAAACTGAGAAGCAAATAGGAAAGAAGGAGAAATAGCTCAGACACAACCTTTAACCTCTACAGTCATCCTGGAGCCAGATGTACCTCAAACATCACAGTCTTAAGGACCATATTCCTCTGTTTATGTAAGCTAGGTGGCCTTACATTTTCATCACCAAAATGAAAACTGATGAAGTAGGAGAAATAAACATTCAAGAATAGGACACAGAATAGGAGTCAACAATATAAAATAATAGTCAATTATTTATTCCTTTTCTGTCGTTCACTGCTAATTATGATTAATGCTCATTTTGACAAAACTGTTTGATAAATAGTAAAATTTCTTGGAAACTTCTGTCAATATTAAGTCAAAATTTCTTCCACATCTGCTGAGGTCAGGAGAATATAACCCCAAAGCCAAGATGAAGAACCCCATGAACTGTATGAAAAGGCAAAAAGATATGACACTGAAAGATAAACTCCCCAGGTCAGTAGGTACCCATTATGCTACTGGATAAGAGTGGAGAAATAACTCCAGAAAGAATGAAGAGACAGACCCAAAGCAAAAACAATGCCCAGTTTTAGATGTGACTGGTGATAGAAGTAAAGTCCGTTGCTGTAAAGAACAATATTACATAGAAACCTGGAATGTTAGGTCCGTGAATCAAGGTAAATTGGAAGTGGTCAAACAGGATATGACAAGAATGAACATTGATACCTTAGGAATCAGTGAACTAAAATGGACTGGAATGGGCAAATTTAACTCAGATTAACACTACATCTATTACTATGGGCAAGAATCCCCTAGAAGAAATGGAGTAGTCCTCACAGTCAACAGAAGAGTCCAAAATGCTGTACTTGGGTGCAGTTGCAAAGACAGAAGAATGATCTCTCGTCATTTCCAAGGCAAACCATTCAATATCACAGTAATCCAAGTCTATGCCCCAATCACTAATGCCAAAGAAGTTGAAGTTGAATGGCTCTATGAAGACATACAAAACCTTCTAGAACTACCTCCCCCAAAAGATGCCCTTTTCATTATAGGGGACTGGAATGCAAAAATAAGAAGTTGAGATACCTGTAGTAACAGGCAAATTGGGCCTTGAAGTACAAAATGAAGCAGGTTAAAGACTAACAGAGTCTTGCCAAGAGAATCCTCTCCCTCTTCCAAAAACACAAGAGAAGACTCTACACATGGATATCACCAAATGGTCAATATTGAAATCACATTTGTTACATTCTTTGCAGCCAAAGATGGAGAAGCTCTATACAGTAAGCCAAAACAAGTCAGGGAGCTGACTGTGGCTCAGACCATGAACATCTTATTGCCAAATTCAGACATAAATTGAAGAAATTAGGGAAAACCACTAGATCATTCAGGTATGATCAAAATAAAATCACTAATGATTATAGAGTGGAAGTGACAAACTAGATTTAAGGGGTTAGATCTGATAGAAAGAGTGCCTGAAGAACTGTAGACAGAGGTTTGTGACATTGTACAGGAGGCAGGGATCAAGACCATCCCCAAGAAAAAGAAATGCAAAAAGGCAAAACGGTTGTCTGAGGAGGCCTTACAAATAGCTGAGAAAAGGAGAGAAGTGAAAGGCAAATGCAATAAGGAGAGATATACCCATTTGATTGCAGAGTTCCAAAGAAGAGCAAGGAGAGATAAGAAAGCCTTTTTCAGTGATCAGTGAAAAGAAGTAGAGGAAAACAATACAATGGAAAAGACTAGAAATCATTTCAAGAAAATTAGAGATACCAAGGGAACATTTCATGAAAAGATGGGCACAATAAAGGACAAAAATGATATGGACCTAACAAAAACAGAAGATATTAAAAAGAGGCAGCAAGAATACAGAGAAGAACTACACAAAAAAGATCTTCATGACCCAATAACCATGATGGTGTGATCACTTACCTAAAGCCAGACATCCTGGAATGTGAGGTCACGTTGGCCTTAAGAATTGCTACTACCAACAAAGCTAGTGGAGGTGATGGAGTTCCAGTTGAGCTATTTCAAATCCTGAAAGATGATGCTGTGAAAGTGCTGCACTCAGTATACCAGCAAATTTGGAAAACTCAGCAGTGGCCAAAGGACTGGAAAAAGTCAGTTTTCAATCCAATCCCAAAGAAAGTCTATGCCAAACAACGTTCAAGCTACCACACAATTGTACTCATCTCACATGCTAACAAAGTAATGCTCAAAATTTTCCAAGCCAGGCTTCAACAGTACGTGAACTGAGAACTTCCAGATGTTCAATATGGATTTAGAAAAGGCAGAGGAACCAGAGATCAAATTGCCAACATCTGATGGATCATTGAAAAAGCAAGAGAGTTCCAAAAAAAATCTACTTCTGCTTTATTGACTATGCCAAAGCCTTTAACTGTGTGGATTAAAAGAAACTGTGGAAAATTCTTAAAAAGATGGGAATACCAGACCACCTGACCTGCCTCCTGAGAAATCTGTATGTAGGTCAAGAAGCAACAGTTAGAATTGGATATGGAACAGCAGACTGGTTCCAAATCAGGAAAAGACTACGTCAATGCTGTATATTGTCACCCTGCTTATTTAGCTTATATACAGAGTGAATCTTGCAAAATGCTGGGCTGGATGAATCACAAGCTGGAAACAAGATTGCCAGAAGAAATATCAATAACCTAAGATATACAGATGACACCACCCTTATGCCCAAAAGCAAAGAACTAAAGAGCCTCTTGAAAGTGAAAGAAGAGAGTGAAAAAGTTGGCTTAAAACTGAACATTCAGAAAACCAAGATCATGGCATCTGGTCCCATCACTTCTTGGCAAATAGATGGGAAAACAATGGAAACAGTGATTTGGGGCTCCAAAATCACTGTAGATGGTGACTGCATCCATGAAATTAAAAGATGCTTGCTCCTTGGACAAAAAGCTATGACCAACCTAGACAGCATATTAAAAAGCAGGCTCATTACTTTGCCAACAAAGGTCTGTCTGGTCAAAGCTTTTTTCCAGTATTCAGGTATGGATGTGAAAGTTGGGCTATAAAGAAAGCTGGGTGCTGAAGATTTGACACTATTGAAATGTGGTGTTGGAGAAGACTCTTGAGAGTCCCTTGGACTGCAAGGAGATCCACTAGTCAATTCTAAAGGAAATCAGTCCTGAATATTCATTGAAAGGATTGATGCTGAAGCTGAAACTCCAATACTCTGGCCAACTGATGTGAAGAACTGACTCACTGGAAAAGTTCCTGTTGTTGGGAAAGATTGAAGGAAAGCAGGAGGAGAAGGGGACTCAGAGTATGAGATGGTTGGATGGCATCACCAATTCAAGGAACATGAGTTTGAGCAAGCTCCGGAGTTGGTGAAGAACAGAGAAGCCTGGCTTGCTGCAGTATGGGGTTGCAAAGAGTCAGACACAAGTGAGCGACTGAACTGAACTGAAGATGATATCCTGAATATCCTGGGATCCCACACACATTCTGGTCACAATACTAACATAAGCATAGCCAACCAAGAGAGGTTTTCAAAAAAGGACATGAAGATGTCTAAGAGAAGTTTGAGGGAATTGTTACTTGATGATGATTGAGATCTGTAAGGAAAAGAGAGAGACACATGGAAAAGAGCAATATGTTTGGAAGCCATAGTCGTGAAAGGAATGCCCTGCAGTTCACCCACAATTTGAAAGAACTTAATGAACACACTACCTGCCAGGACCACACCAAGCACTGGAGGATACACTGATGATGTCATCATGGGCCCTTGCCTCAGACCCTCCCATTTCCAGGAGAACATATCAGAGCACAGATCTTTGATGGTTTTTCAAACATTCAGGCTACAATTTGAAATCTAACTCTACCCCCTGCTGGTTAACAAACTTAAGAAAGTTACTGCCAAAAGGAGACTTTTGTTTCTCTCATTTGTAATATGGTAACAAAAGCAAGCTTGTCAAATGGGATGTACCTCAAATAGTGTTATAAATGTTGATCCTTACAATAAGATTATTTTTTTATAAGGATGACAGTAACCCTTGAAGCTCGATTTTTGTTTGATATTAATGAATCTTATTAAACAAAGGTAGAGATAAATGGAAGATAGGTGGTGTTCAAAATGTTGAATAAAAAGGCAGACAAAATATCACTTTTTGCATTATATAAATGGATGGATTCTTAAGAAAACAGTTTATCTTGTCCCATCATGGCACTTTAATGATGAGCCTGATAAAAGAGAAATTTAGGGAAAATAGTCATAGGACCTATAAAAAGAAATTTAAGTTTTAATAATGTGTTGATAAAGCATAGACATTTATAAACTTTGTTAAACTTTATTCAGGTCCCCTTTCCTCTTGTTAATAAAAAAAAAAGCAACAACAACTGTGATAGAGTTAAGAGTGGACTGAGCCCTCTGATGCCTGTTAACCTCAGCAAGATCAATGAAGACCCATGTGATCCTTCCTTAGGGACCTATTTTCTCGAATTCAATTCACTTAACAGATTCATTAGATACAATCAGTCTCTTTCTCTCTGAACATGTATTTTTCTACATCATAAGTAGCATGTATTTGCATACATAATAAATGCAATATATGTTTATATGCAATGCATACAATGCATACATGTGAAATGTGTATTATATTTTAGACTTTGTTTAATCAGTGTACCCTACAGTAGTGAAACCCATCTCTGAAAATGTTGTGGGATTGGCACATTGGCCTGGTTTTGGAAGATTTCTGTACTATGAAATAGTGGGAGAGTTCTGTAGGTATGAATGGTGTAAAGATAGTTTTTCATGAAAAGATCCCAAAAAGGGAGTTAGGTGAATAAATTGAATTGACAGGAATAAAATATATATGTAATCATTTTGATCATTATACATGGAGATGTGTATGAGTTTAAAACACAGAATTTTGCTTGGATGGAATTGGAAAGTACCCTTGAAGAAGTAAGCCAAAGAAATCAAAACTGGAAAGGAATTTAGAGGTTATCCAGTCTGTTACTGAATTTGAAAACTGAGAAAATAGAGATAGAATACTGAGATGCTCTAAGGCTCGTTTCCTCAGGGAGTCAAGTAACATAGTAAATTAACACTGCAAGTAGTGAGGATTAGAATAAAGAGTGACTTAGACATGTATATATAGTGGAAGAAATTTCCTGACCTCCTAATCCTTATACTGACCGTTTTTATATGCATCACAGAAGCTTAGTAGTTCTTATTAATCAAAAATATTATTTATAAACCATAATTTATAAAAACAGATTAAAGAGCAATCATTTGTTTTACAAATTGACACATGACATAGTTTAGATAGCAAAGTCACCTCATGTATGTAGAATATTTGTTTACATAAAAACTTTCAGGAATGTAGCAATTCTGTAAAATTTAGTATCAGGGATGTGGGAAGCAATTTATATTCTGTGAGGCAAGCAAGAAAAAATTCATGATATGAAATCATCACTCTCTTGCTAATCTTTTAAGTATGAAAGTCACCACACTTCAAGAAATCCCAACTCTATAATATTGCCTTTCTCCTCTAACCACCCTAAAAGGAAAAAAAAGAAAAAAAAAAAAAAACACTAAACAAGATAGTAGAACGTGTCACATAAGCCTTAATTTTTGGCCTCTGCTCAGGAATGATGGCACCACTCTATAATTATGGCTAAGAACATAAGCCCAACTTCAAGAGATAACATTTAAAAATAATACTTCACTGGAAGAGGCCGTCACTGCTGTTAATCCAGGTTTATCGAAGGCCACCCCACAACCATCACACAATGTGGGAGCCTCTGTCGATGAACTACAGAGATATTGCCAAAGATGAGGAGTTATCGGGCTTCTTATGTGTAGAGACAGTCTGCTACTTTTAAGTTTTAATACCTGCAGCCCCTGAGCAAAGAAAGGGCAGGTAAAGAGACCACAGGAGGAAAATACTGACATTCTTTGTTTGCAGGACTGAGCTCAAAAATTCTCCTAAACTCCTTTAATGCAATATTTTACTCTTTTTCTGAAAGGAAAAAAGATCCCTTGGATCCAAATTTATCACAATTGAAATAAAAAATGTAAAAGATCAGTATAAAACATTTAACAGCAACAGTTAATAATGTATATGATAACATATTGCACTAATATATTGACAAATGTGGCAATAAAGTATTAATGTGATTATGTATCATCAAATATATCAGCCATTCATCCTCTCTTCTGCTCCAGTTTGAAAACAAAGCAAATCCTAAGACTATAAAGCAGAGATAAAATCTCCAAGAGCGATTTCAATTAAGCACATCTCTGAGAAACTCTTCCCACAAGCTTCTAAGGAAGCAGGTTGTCAGTTTGATTATGACAAAGTGCCTTTAGGAATGGTGACAAAAGCCACAAGCAAATGATTTCTATATCTCAATCCAAATCTAGAAATCAGGTCTGGTCAGATGTCAGTAAAGTTTGTTTTTCACAGCCCTCTCATCTCCATTCAGGGTCTGTTTTCTCTACCCTTAGGGTCACAGTGGGCCATGATCAGTTTCATGTATCAGTTTAGCTGGACTATAGTCCCATTATACAATCAAACACTAATCTAGATGTTGCTGTGAAAGAATTTTGAAGATATGATTAAGTTCATCCTCAGCTGACTTTAAGTAGTAGAGATTGTCCTAGATAACCTGGGTTGGACTGATTCTATCAGTTGTAAAACCTTAAGTGCAGAAATGAATTTCCCTGGAAAAGAAGGAGACATTTTGCCAGTGGTCTGTAGATTTAGTTCACACTTAAGATTTCTAGCCTGCCCTTCCTGACCCCCTGCTCTAATAATCCTAAGCTTGCCTAGCCAGTGCCCATAATCACATAAACCAGTTCCTTCTAATTAGTCTCTAATGTATATCTCCTATTCATTCTTACTCTGGTTGAACTTTCTGGATACACAATGTTTCAAAGCCCCTTTGTTACCCTTGAGAGTATGTGTTAGTCACTAAGTTGTATCTGACTCTTTGCGACCCATGGACCATGGAATTTTTCAGGCAAGAATATTGGAGTGGGTAACCATTCCCTTCTCCAGGGGATGTTCCCAACCCAGGGGTTGAATCCAGGTGTCCTGTATTACAGACAGATTCTTTGTCATCTGAGTCACCAGGGGAGCCCCTGTAACTGCCCCCAAAACTTCAATTATCAGGAAATAATTTATTCTCAGTTACTTTGGCTATCTGGGTGTTTATGAAATCAGAACTTTGTCCTGTGCAAAATATAATTGCAAGCAGTCATCATTCTTCATGGTAGAAGTAAAGAAGGTACGAAGCATTACATCATTCTACCTCCGATTTATGTCACATAGGCAGTACTGTAATTTTTTTATAGGTCAGGATAGACCTAAAATCATACTTTAAAGAAGTCACTAATTTTTTTTTCTCTCCTCTGGGATTTTCTTCTTGCAGAAGTACATCATTGAGGATTCTGAGACATATAATGCTAAAGGAATTATTTTATTATATATTCCTTTAGATTATAGTCAGAATGGCAATGCACTGATGGCCCTTGACCCATTTTAAAATATCTATGTTGAATCATATAAACTGTAAAAATAATAAAGCAGTAAATATTATATAGTCTGTTTTTAAGATATAGGACAGAAACATTTCCAGGTTTACTATCTGGGTTGTTTCAAATTCTTCAATCCCTGTTACAGAATTAAATAACTACATGCTCTGCCATGTGATTTTGTTGTACCTCCTACCAGGCTGGGGTTTCCCTGGTGGCTCAGCTGGTAAAGAATCTGCCTGCAATGTGGGAGACCTGGGTTCAGTCCCTGGGTTGGGAAGATCCCCTGGAGAAAGGAATGGCTACCCACTCCAGTATTCTTGACTAGAGAATTCCATGAACTGTATAGTCCATCGGGTCACAAAGAGTTGGACACAACTGAGTGACTTTCACTTTCATCAGGTGAGCAGAGTATATTTTTCCAGGAGTTGTTGATATGTTAGATACTGTGAATTACTTTGGTCTATGGCCTATGGGCTGTTAGCAGATTTGACAGGAATAGAGACACTAACAAATGGGGTTTTATGATTTACTTTGATCTCTGTGCTTCTCTTCAGCCCATGCTAGGGTATGTTCAGTTCAGTTGCTGAGCTCTGTGCGACTCTATGTGACCCCATAGACTGTAGCATACCAGGCTTCCCTGTCCATCACCAACTCCTGGAGCCTGAGGTCACTGTTGGTACAAGGAAAAGGAAACATATGTAGGTGTCTTTACATCAGAGTTGTTTAGCAGAATGAATTGATGATTCTGTTGTTATATTTGCTTAGACTTTTATGTTTTATTAAAATATGAACACATAAACACAAAGGTCCCCATCTTGAAAACTTGTTTCAAGTTACTCATTTGTGGAAACTCACCTAATAACCCAAAGCAATAGGTCCTTCTTTCATGTTATCTCTACCGTTACCTCTTGTCATGGATGACCATAAATATCATTCCTACTATTCACTGGTAAATGGTATATTGGAGTCAAAAGAACATTATTTATAGGATTTGAAAAACACTTAATTCCAAGTTATGAATTAAACGAAAAGAAACTGTTTGATATGCAGTTTCTTTTTTTTCTACTTTTTTTCTGCTTTTTTTCTGCTTTTTTTTTCTACTTTTCCTCTACATTTTTTGAGGAAAAATTTGCAACAGTGGCAAGAAAAGCCTTAACAGCATAGTGAATTGAAGTCCCTCAGTCATGTCCAACTCATTGCAACTCCATGGACAGTCCATGGAACGCTCCAGGCCAGAATACTGGAGTGGGTAGCTGTTCCCTTCTCCAGGGGATTTTCCCAACCCAGGGTCTGAACCCAGGTCTCCTGCATTGCAAAGAAGACCAACTAAAGAAAATGGGATGCAGTGAGTGTGTCTACTGTATGTCAGATACTTCCATATATATGAATTAATTTAATGTCTGTAATAAGCTGTCATCTGCTATTTGTAGATAAGCAAATTGAAGCTTGTGTGCATGTGTGTGTACTCAGTCACTATGTCATATCTGATTCTATGTCCAATTCTTGCTGCCATATCCTGTAGCCTACCAGGCTTCTCCGTCCACAGGATTTTTCAGGCAAGAATACTGGAGTGGCTTGCCATTTTTCTCCTCCAGGGGATTTTCCCGACACAGGGATTGAACCTGTGTCTCCTGCATTGGCAGACAGATTCTTTACCACTGAGCCAACTGGGAAGCCCTCAAATTGAAGGGCAGTAACTTAAAAGACAATCATGAAGCAAGAGCCTGGACCAGAGTTCAACCCTACATCTGACTGAATCTTGTGAGCACATTTTTCTATGATAATATTTTCATTATAATACAATAATAAGCTTTGCTCTCAATGTAATTCAGGGTATGAATAAGTGTTTAGGCAGAATTTGAATAAGAATGGGAATCCTGAAGTTACTGAACATTAGGGAATCAGTAACCACCTTACCTGCCTCCTGAGAAATTTGTATTTGTAGGTCAAGAAGCAACAGAACCTGGCATGGAACAACAGACTGGTTCCAAATTAGGAAAGGAGTACGTTAAGACTCTATATTGTTACCCTGCTTATTTAACCTATATGGAGAGTACATCGTGTGAAATGCTGGGCTGGATAAATCACAAGCTGGAATCAAGATTGCCGGGAAAAATATCAATAACCTCAGATACGCAGATGACACCACCCTTATGGCAGAAAGTGAAGACGAACTAAAGAGCCTCTTGATGAAAGTGAAAGAGGAGAGTGAAAAAGTTGGCTTAAAACTCAGCATTCAGAAAACCAAGATCATGGCATCTGGTCCCATCACTTCAAGGCAAATAGACAGGAAAACAGTGGAAACAGTGAGAGACCTTATTTTCTGGGGCTCCAAAATCAATGCAGATGGTGACTGCAGCCATGAAATTAAAAGATGCTTGCTCCTTGAAAGAAAAGTTATGACCAACCTAGACAGCACATTAAAAAGCAGAGACATTACTTTTCCAACAAAGGTCCATCTAGTCAAAGCTGTGCTTTTTCCAGTAGTCATGTATGGATGTGAGAGTTGGACCATAAAGAAGGCTGAGTGCTGAAGAATTGATGCTTTTGAACTGTGGTGTTGGAGGAGACTCTTAAGAGTTCCTTAGACTGCAAGGAGATCCAATCAGTCAATCCTAAAGGAAATCAGTCACTAATATTCATTGGAAGGACTAACGCTGAAGCTGAAACTCCAATACTTTGGCCAGTTGATGAGAAGAACTGACTCATTGGAAAAGACCCTGATGCTGGAGAAGATTGAAGGCAGGAGGAGAAGGGGACAACAGAGGATGAGATGGTTGGATGGGATCACCCACTCGATGGGCATGAGTTTGAGTAAGCTCTGGGAGTTGGTAATGGACAGGGAAGGCTGGCATTCTGCAGTCCATGAGGTTGCAAAGAATCAGACATTCCTGAGTGACTGAACTGAATTCAGACTCTTTTGGCCACTTGATTTTAATATCTATTGTGAGTGACAGTTTCCAGCGAAATACTCAGTAACCTACCACTTTGAAGTATGTCATGTGTCTCAAGGATAGCATCTGGCTAATTCACCATCATTCAAATGAAAGCAACAACAACAACATAAAAGCTTTATCACCAATATATCCTTAGGCTGACCATACGTTTCCATCTACATGTTTATGTATTCTTCTCTGTGGACAATCTGATGATTAAATTGCCTCCATACATGAGGCAAGACATGTTTAGCTGCTCTAGAAGGTTATCCATTAACTCACTTAAACTAAAAGTACTGTCATCTAGAAAATTGAAAGCATATTCCAACAATTTTTATGTTAACTTGAAGAGTTTAAGGGCTTGAAGAGGAGTAGCCTCATACCTCTGCAGCTAATAACTGTATCTTTTTTTTGGAAGATCTGAAATGTCAACAACTTTCAAATCTTTATTGAACCCAGAAATCAATAAAGTATAACTCATAAAAGGGAGTATGGTTTATAGAAAGACTAATTAATGGCAAACTGTTTTTAGTTCTAGTAGTATTCATCTTTTCAGAATGTCCATCAATATTGTGAAGACTGTCAGAATATGAGAACAAGAAAACTGAACTCAGTGTTAGAAATCAATTTTTTTGTAAAGATCCTATCTCTTAGTTTCTACGAGATATTGGAAAAATATTACTCTCTCTCATTCCCAATCTGGATATAATGACAGTTTCTCATTTTTCTCAAAAATATTACATGGAGAACAAATCATAAAAACACTTAATATCTGGTGTTGTCTTTGGAAAGTGCAATCATAAACAATGCTCCTAAAACAGCTCCTTTTTTTTTTTTTTTTTTTTGGTTTCTGTTTCAGGAGAAATGTGACTCTTAGAGATTCAAAAATTTGCCAAAAACCTTACCCCAAAACAGTGATGTAGGTACAACTAAACTCCAGATCAGTCTGCCTGCAACTTGGTGCTTGTTGCAAATCCCATTCTTTTTTTTGCCCAAGACATATTCTTTCCTCTGCATATGTTCTTAGTAGATTTATTTCCTTACTAAATTATTCAATCAAAAGTGAGTGGAGGAGGATTTCATCCAAGAGTTCCATAGTATTAATTGGCATAGATTTTGTATCTACTAGTTTGCTCTTTGTCAGACTATTAAGATCATCATGTTAAAAGATGCAAAATGAAATTAAAAGATGCTTACTCCTTGGAAGGAAAGTTATGACAAACTTAGACAGCATATTAAAAAGCAGACATTACTTTGTCAATAAAGGTCCATCTAGTCAAGGCTATGGTTTTTCCAGTAGTCATGTATGGATGTGAGAGTTGGACTATAAAGAAAGCTGAGAGCCAAAGAATTGATGCTTTTGAACTATGGTGTTGGAGAAGACTCTTGAGAGTCCCTTGGACTGCAAGGAGATCCAACCAGTCCATCCTAAATGAAATCAGTCCTGGGTGTTCATTGGAAGGACTGAAGCTGAAAGTGAAACTCCAATACTTTGGCTACCTGATGCGAAGAGCTGACTCATTGGAAAAGACCCTGATGCTGGGAGGGATTGGGGGCAGGAGGAGAATGGGACAACAGAGGATGAGATGGTTGGATGTCATCACCAACTCAATGGACATGAGTTTGGGTGAACTCCAGTAGTTGGTGATGGACAGGGAGGCCTGGTGTGCTGCAGTTCATGGGGTTGCAAAGAGTCAAACATGACTAAGCAACTGCACTGACTGAGTTGAAGATCATCAAGGGTAATTTACTCATATATTATGAAGTAACTCTCTCCACCATGAATCATTCCATAATCTTGATTATTGGTATTGTCCTTCTGATGTGGATGCCTCCATGAAAAGATACTAAACCAATAGTTTATAGTTTTAAAGACATTTGGCTGGTTCTCATTTTAGCTGTTGAAATAACCTACAGATTACTGCTTTTTCCAACAAGAGATCTCCTCCAGCGTAAGGATGACTTGAATAATTTGTGGTCTCTTTTCTCTGTGTTGAGAAGATAAATAGAGTTTGTCAAGAGTTAAAAGAGAAAAGAACACCAGGCAAGAACATTCTTTTTTTTTTTTTTTTTTTTTTAGTTTGGTAAATAGAATAGGAGTAACTAAAATATGCATTTTAAATATATAAACACCCATTATCAAAATGAAGGAAGCATATAATTTATTATATCCCCTGAAACTGACGCAACCTTAATTCAACTTTTTACTTAACAGGCCAAAATTATCCTATTTTATAGTAATAGGAAAATTATAATATAATACACTACTGTTGGGAATTTGACACACAGATTTCTCATGTATGTTTGGTTTCTACTCAATGTTTTAGGGGGAAAGACATCCAGAAATATTTTAGATAGTGTCATTTTTTCATTATATAAGAAAATAGAGATAAAGAGAGGTGGACTGATTTACCTAAGATATTAGAAGGCAATGTTCTGACCAATGTACCCTGTATTTATCCCTCCAGGAAGCTTAACATTGGAGTTTTAAAGGTATAAATTTGAATATTCCCATTTATGGGATATAGAGCAAGATATGCAACAACTCTTCATCTCAATTTCCTACATCTTTATTATATAATATTATATATTAATATAATAAATATCATCTTTAATATAAGACATCAGTATAATATTGATACTGACCTTATAGAAAATGGAGTTTAAATAAGGGATAATGTGTAACAATTCAGTTCAGTTCAATTGCTTAGTTGTGTTCGACTCTTTGTGACCCCATGAACTGCAGCACACCAGGCCTCCCTGTCCATCACCAACTCCCGGAGTTCACCCAAACTCATGTCCATTGAGTTGGTGATGACATCCAACCATCTCATCCTCTGTCGTCCCCTTCTCTTCCTGCCCCCAATCCCTCCCAGCATCAGGGTCTTTTCCAATGAGTCAGCTCTTTGCATCAGGTGGCCAAAGTATTGGAGTTTCACTTTCAGCTTCAGTCCTTCCAATGAACACCCAGGACTGATTTCATTTAGGATGGACTGGTTGGATCTCCTTGCAGTCCAAGGGACTCTCAAGAGTCTTCTCCAACACCATAGTTCAAAAGCATCAATTCTTTGGCTCTCAGCTTTCTTTATAGTCCAACTCTCACATCTGTACATGACTACTGGAAAAACCATAGCCTTGACTAGACGGACCTTTGTTGGCAAAGCAATTTCTCAGCTTTTTAATATGCTGTCTACGTTGCTCACAACTTTCCTTCCAAGGAGTAAGCCTCTTTTAATTTGATGGCTGCAGTCACCAGCTGCAGTGATTTTGAAGCACCCCCAAAAGTAGTCTGCCACTATTTCCACTGTTTCTCCATCTATTTGCCATCAAGTGACAAAGATCACACATAAGGCTTGACATCTCATAATGGCTCTTTGGGTGGTAGCACTTGATATCTATCTTTGTTTTTCTGATGCCCCAGCCAACTCAGATGCCTCTAATTTATCATTGCATCTAGCACATACAACCATCTTATTGGCTATCCTTTCATTATGTTAGTGTCTATGTACTCAGTACCTTCCAACTGTTCACTGAAGGTCAGGTCCACCCTTTTTGTTGTTTGCATGCTGAAAAATAGTGTAGTTCTAGGGTTGGATGTGTGAATGTAACATTGAGACAAAGAATGCCTTTTCAGTGAATGACTTTCAGTTTCAGATACATTGTAGAAGCTCGATGTAAGTATTAATATTTTTGTATATAAGTCAAATATTTGAAAGTGATGTATTTGTCACTTAGCCCATCCAAGTGTGTTATTCTCTCAATCATTACCAACTCTTTGTGATCCCATGGATTGCAGCTCTCCAGGCCCCTCTGTCTAGGGGATTCTCCAGGCAAAAATAATGGAGTGGGTTGCCACTCTCTTCTCCAGGGTATGTTCCCCACGCAGTGACTGAACCCAGGTCTCCCATATTGCAGGCAGATTCTTTACTTTCTGAGCCATGAGGGAAGCCCACTTAACCCATACTTGTAATCCAATTTTATGTTATGTCTTTGTACCTCATAAAGTTGGCACATAGTAGGGCCTTTGTTAATGTTGACTGAAGCATACATGAATAAACAAATTAATGTATGGCATGCATAGGCACCTCTCATAGCTATCTTTAGAAAAAAATGCTAGACAGTAAATAATCTTAAGCAGAAAGAAAACTCAAGAAACAGATCGATGCATCCTACAACTTATTCTGTTTCAATACTGACTTTACAGAACTTCAGGAACTGGGTAGTACGTGAAGACTGAGGCAAAACAATTAGACAAATCTTTGTTTTAAAAACTCAGTTGAATTGAGTGTTATTGTAACCATGGTTCTCAATCACTGTATCTAATGGAAAAAAATCCAGTGTCCAAAATTTCCCTGTGGGGAACAGTTATGAAAGGTTTGACATATTTCAGAGGGTCCTGGGTTGTCAGTGTCATAGAACATTTCATGTTGATGAGTGGATATGTTAGAAATATTACTTAAAATTATTTAATCTTGTTTTCCTCATTATTGATGACATTGCCACAGAGAGCCACAAAAGGCCTTAACTTAGCATAGAAAATGTGTATAGATACAGACATTGAAAGCATCTTTTCTCTTTTATTTTTGATTCTTGATGTACCCACTGTTCTTTGCTACCACAATTTTGCCACTATGGCCAGCAGTTGATTACAACAAGCACATTGTGTCTCCATAGTAATGGATTGAACCACAATTCTGTACATTTTTACTGTTTTTTGTTTGTTTGTTGCATGCAATACCAACACCATTCATATTCAGAACAAGTAGAAGACTAGTGATAGAATTCAAAGGAACTGAATATGTCTATGAACATGCCACTACTGCCTAATACACCAACTGGTTTTACAACTTTAGACAAAGTCACTGATTTTCAAAGACTTCCCAGATGGGGAGATACTCTTGTTGAAAGACGGCTACTCTGAGCTGGGTTAACATCTCAAGACATTTTAAAGCATTATCACCCCAGCCAAAACAATTTTAGCCAGTGCTTTCCACAGTAGGCACTTCTGGAAAAGAACAAAGCCCTGCAGGAGAGCAAGGCAGAATAAATACCATGGTTACTCCCCATCGGTAGCTGGACATAGGCTTTCTGAACACTCTCTGTCTAGTTTGCAGTTATGCTGGGAACTGGTTAGATGGTTAAGACTGTCCTTGGCCTCTCAGAATGAGGGTGCATGAGTCATATCTTAAGTATAAGTTTTAACAACACAAAGTCTTCTGTTTTCTAGACTTATCCTTTCTAGGTTTCTAAATAAGAACTTAGATTTCATCTCCCCAGAAGGAAAAGAAAAAAAAAAAATTGATGGAGATCTGAGGCAATCACACAGGTGAATAGAGGTCTACTTTGCCTGAATGAAGGGGAGAATGAAATTAACTAAACCAAGGAAAACTGGCCAAATAACACTTTGGTTTAATTGGTGTAAAATATTACTTAGTCTGAATTATCTGGACAATCACTTCTCTGTTTTTCACTTAATTTGCCAATGCATACAAGGCCCGAGGATGGGTACATTTAGTGTCTCGATGATCCAATTTGGATGTCTTCCTTGATCAAATTCTCTGTGTAATTACTCAACTGTCCAACTCTTTTTGGCTTGAACATACTGCCTTTGCACTCCTCTGGGGCACAATTATCACACTGGAAATCTCCTCTGTAAGTTCTGGTCTCACTGAGAGAGAATAAAAGACAAAATGTATCTGTTAGACTATAAAGACTTGCTCAGAGACCTTTTAGAACAAAGCTACCTGTTTTTAAAGCTCACACTAATTCTCCAAATCAACATTAATTTTTCATTTAGTGATAGCCTAGGTTCTGTGTTTCAGAATGGAGACCACCCTCCTTTGACAGATAGAACTTATCTGTTCTTCTTTGGTTGAGTGAGGCAAGCAGACGAAGGGCAGATACTGGACAGGAGAGTTCCTCCCTACAATAGAGGGAACTTTTCAGAGAGGATGGAGGACAAGTTTTAAGAGAAAGTCACATTGTTAGAGTGGTTGAGTAATAGAGAATAGGGACATTGAAAGGTTTTATGAAATATTTGTTGCTTTCCCACTAGACCTTAGGTCAAATACCCATTGCTCCTGAATTGCCACAGTCTTGGAACCATCAAGTGTTTAAGCACTGGACCCTGGTGCAGTGTGATCCCCTTATAGAGTAGAAGTTGCCATCTTGAGAGGTTGTGATAACTGGGTTGCATATAGAACTGATTTAGCTCTGCTCTGGGCTATTGTATCCTCCTTCATACACCTCACTTAAAAGCGTATATTTTATCTGTCTTTATAACTTCACTATGCTTGGCACACTTCTTTTCAAAATTGTAAATATACAATGGAATTTTTTTTTTTTTACAAAACATGAATGTCTTAACAAAGACACCATTTTCTGTATATCAAAGCTTCAGTTATATGGAGATAATGGGATGTTCTTTCTAGGTTGACTTCTACACACAGTAAGAGCTCAATAAAAGTGACTTAATAAAAGTTGCACTATTTATAGGTCTTTGATCACCTGTAAGAGGCTTCAACATCTGTCTCCTTTCCAGTGTCACTGTGAAAGCCATGCAGGCCATTTCCTGTTCATTTCCAGGTGGCATCATTCTCAAAGACCATGGAGTCACCGTTCACTCTGTAACATATTATTCCTGTACCCCGGGAAGTAAATGATCATGGAAAATCATTGAGAAGTAATAGCCTTAACCTCCCAGTTTCTTAATCTAAAGCATTCTTGGTATTTCCTTGCAGCTTCATCAATGTGTAGGGTTTCCCATTCCTTTTTAATATGTTTCATCTATCCACAGAATCCTAGATCAGTGGTTTCTGAAGCAAAGCACTTGCAGGGCAGTAGATATACATGACTATTTAGCTGGGTGCAGAAAATAGAACCTCTCATTGAAAGTATTTCAGTGGACAAAAAGGAGCTTTTCAAATATTTATCACCCAAATTGCCACTTGCTCCCCCAGTCTGTCCATATGGAAGATGGCCGCACATCATCTAGAGTAAGAGGCGTATCCCAAAGGGAAGATGGAACTTCTGTAGCTCAGCAGAGATGATGGAGATCCTTTCAGTGCCTCACCACCATCCATCATACTATGATGGATTACAGTTTACATCTTTCTGGCTATGTGTATTTAGGATTTTACTTTTGATATTAATGAAACTATGTTTCACAGAATAGATGAAAGGCCTGAGATGATTCCAGAAAAGTAACTGCAGCTATACTGCCAATGAAGTACAAATGGAAATAGCCATGCCACATGTCTGGTCTTCTTGAGGTAGGTACGAAGGCATGCCAACCAAATATGATTTAAGCAAATTCAAACATTAAAATCACCAGTAACTATTTAAAACACAGGTTTATTTCTAATTTCATGAACAAAAACTCTACTCCAGCTTATCTTGTTCCTTGAGAGACTAACAACTGATCAAAAATATGAGAAAATGAGCCATCTATAACATGAAATCAAACTTCTATGATTCTCAGAAACATTTTAAATGCACTGCTTCACAAAATTTGTTTTGAAGTATTTGTAAATAACAAATACATAATGAATAAATACATACAAATAAATCTGCAAATATTGGAACTGTGTGCTCAAAAACATCTTAAAATACTCTATTTTGCTTTTGAACCAATTTCTTAAGTTCTCTTTCCCTTATGTGTGATAAGGCATGTTTAACAAACATTACCCAAACTACTTTTAATCCAGGTTGCCCCCTCTATAATAATGTTCCATTATGACTTTTTAATCTTGCACATTAAGGACTTTCATTAAAATGAGTTCAGGTTAGCATTTTTTAACCTGCTCTAAAATGTTAACATGAGCCACAGTGGGCTACCAGCTCAATAATCTTCCAATTGTCCCAAGCTCCAAATAGCCCGTTGAGGTTCTATTTGTTCCAGTCTATTGATTAAATATGTATTTGTGTGGTTTTTAAAAACATTTAGTTATTTACCTAAGAGGGCTGAACAGCTGGTCTACTAGGTAAAAGGCATTAGGAGATAGTTGAATGTTAGACCCATTCAATTTAAATACATTTTTTGTAATGAAAAAAAAATTAAAGGCAAAAATCTCTTACCTTTGATTCTATTCTTCTGTATCATGTAAACATAGATTGTAAGCACATGACCTGCATATTAAAGTCTGTTGTAAGAGATACCTGTAGAAAATCAGATTTGCTCATGCTGTGGGTCAGTGACTATATCCAAGAGATAAGATTTCAATGGTATTTCATTATTTCTTCTTTTCTTTCAATAGCAAAAAGTAGTTTGACCACACTATGGATTCATTTCAAAATTATAGACCCTACTTTTTTTAGTTCAGTAGGTTTAATTACTTTTTAAAATATATACTGATAAACTAGGACAATCTAATAACAGATATGCACTTTTTATATTTAATATGCTTAGCCAAGATATTCACTGTAGATATTTATTCCCTGCCCCCTTCCTGCCAGCCATCCCTTTTCAAATTCCTGAAATAACATAGATTTCTATGTTAATACATATACACACCTACACACAAAATTAACACTGCATATTCTAAAGACATTATGTTGAACTAATCCTAGAATACTCTCAAAAGTAAACCAGGAGGAACTGGTCTTGTGAACAAAATATTCTTTCAGTACCTAAGAAAGCTACAACCAAGCTAATAATTCTTTGCATTCATGCATGCTAAATTGCTTCAGTCATGTCCAACTCTTTGCAACCCTATGGACTGTAGCCCTCCAGCCTCCTCTGTCCACGGGATTCTGCAGGCAAGGATATTGGAGTGGGTTGCCGTGCCCTTCTCCAGGGGATCTTCCCAACCCAGGAACCAAACCCACATCTCTTATGTTTCCTGCAATGGGGATGTTCTTTACCACTAGGGCCACCTGGGAAGCATGAATAATTCTTTACCTATGCTGAGAAAATAAGAATGAGTTGTATGTAATTGTCTAGGTTTAAAGAGTTCTGATTTTATGCTCTTTTATATGCATAATGAATATTTTATATGCTTTATTTCATCTGCTTATATGTAAACTTCTTGCAGACAATGACGATGCATTTAGCTCATCCTGACCATTTTATTAATCAAGACAAATTCCACAGACCCAATATCTTCTATCCTTTTGTTGTTGGTCAGTTGCTAAGTTGTGTCCGACTCTTTTGACCCCATGGACTGCAGCACATCAGTTTTCTCTGTCCTCCACTATCTCTCAGAGTTTGATCAAATTCATATCCATTGAGTTGGTGATGCTATCAAACCATTTCATCCTCTGATACCACCTTCTTTTGTCTTCAATGTTTCCCAGCATCAGGGTCTTTTCCAAAGAGTCCACTCTTCATATCAGATGGCCAAAGTATTGGGACTTCAGCATCAGTCCTTCCAATGAATATTCAGGGTTGATTTCTTTATAAGTTATAAATTAAAAATTAATTTTTATATGTTACCTAGACAAGTGTATCTTCATGACAACCCAGAAGGCTAAGTCGAATTTAAAATTCTCAGACTCCTCAAAGCTCTTTTTGATCATGAAGAAATAGAAAATGTGACTTTTCACATGGGCACTCACCACACCTGCCTTTCTTACCATCCTTGTTTAGTTGTACTGTAAGGGAGTCCTCAGGTGTGTGGGCCTCACCTCTTAGAAACTTTCTCCTTAAATATCCCTTGGCTTCCCTTCATGTCCAGGTGTTTGCACACCCAATATACTATCCAACCTCTGAAAACAAACATGTGGAAAAGCCCATGCAATTGCTAGGAATACACTCAGAACCATTTGTAAAGAGAATTCCAAGGTCTCTAGTATACAGAGCAGAATCTGGAAGTTACAGCCAACTGCTTATTGGCTTGTCCCTATGGCCCCAGGAATACACTCTCCTGGCCCATCTGTAAGGTTACTATTTTTGTTGTTGTTGTTGTTTTAAGATTTCTTCTCTTTTTTCTTTATTTTTTTTTTGAATGTGGACCTTTTTTTTTTTAAGTTTTTATTGAAATTGTCAAAATACCATTTCTGTTTTATATTTTGTCTTTTTTCTGTGAGGCTTGTGGGATTTTAGCTCTCTGACCAGAGATCAAACGCACAATCTGAGCACTGGCAGGTGAAATCTTAACGACTAGACTGCCGGGGAATCCCCCATGTGGAAGGTGTTTACTGTACATTTGTATCCCTCCTGGCCTTGCAAAGTGCTGCTTGGTAAATGTTGACTGATTGAAGGTTATTTGATTAATGTTAAGTGAACTTTACAGTTTATTCACTCACCATAACCACTACTCTGGAAAATGAAATCCATGAGATAAATATTGTATTGATTAACCTCTCTGCAACCACAATCATCAAATAAAATGAATAATTCACTCACTCTTATTTTCACATGCTAGCCTGAAATCTTGGTTTCCTTTCAGAACAGACTTGAAATTTCCATGCAGTAAATATAGGAAGTAACTCAAAATCTCCTAAATTTAAAATTTATAGACTGTTTGAGAGCATTCAAATATTGTTAATACTGCCTGGCTATTTAGATAGCCAGAAGACTTAGAAGGGCCTCCACCACTAGTGTCTCATGGTTTGAAGTAGCTGGTATCATATTGATTGTAAAACCACTGTTTCTATGTTTTGTTAGAAACATGACTCCTAAGAGAATAAAAGTATCCTTTAATTTTAAAAGTTACTGAATTTCATCATGTTTTTCTAAAAAGAAATGGAAAAAAACAAATTTCCAACTCTATCATCTCTTCTCTCTGTTTGGTCTAGCAGCTGCCTTGGACATTTTGCAAAAACATTTTTGAAAATATGATCTGCAATTTTAGACACTAGATTTTTCCTGTAAGAATTATAAACAGTTTTTGAGTCCAGTTCTCTGTGCTTCAGTTTTTACTCAAACTTGATCAAAACCCAGGATGAGAGAGATGTGTGAAAAACTCAAACTCAAGTTCCTCTACTAAAAAGTTAAAATGGATAATTCAAATAGCAAAAGTCTGTCGATTTGAATGTAATGTCTTTAAATCAATGGTTGCATCTTAATGTTTCATATGATTAGCACATTACTGATATGTCATGGATAAATAAGTAAAATATTAATATCTATTTCTAGGAATTCCAAACAATTAGTAACTTCATGGATGGTAATTTCTAATTTTGTTTACATTTATATTACTAAGCCTGGTACTAAGGAATGGGGCAAATCAATAAATCTCTAACACAGAGGTAGCATACCCGAAAGATATCATACAGGGAATGGCACCACCACCATGTGTGATTGACACAAGATAGGAACTTGTAAATTAGATGGAAATAAAACATAAATACACAAAATGAGAAGGGATTATTATTTAATTGTTGCTGCAAATCAATTAAGTTATATTAGTTTTCACTATAATAAGCTATTAAGCTTCAAGTAGAACCATGGCATATTTTGATCTAACAAAGAGATCCAATGTAACAACATTTAAGGAAAAATTCAAATTTTAATGATGTGTTAGTGAATCAGTATTCTGCTTGAATCTCATACCTGTGTAAATTAGAAAACTTGTATGAATTTGAAATTATTTAAATATTCTAATGGATGTGTTACTGTTGCGATGTCTTTCTCCCACATAGCTTTTTGTTTTGTTTAATTTTTAGGATTTTGAAAATAAGAACATGTGTGATCCATTTGTGGTCTATTTTTCTCCAATAAAAAATATGAACAATGTTCATTTCACACAAAGCATTGTTTGATTCCCTAATGATGTGCAAGGTATTGATAAAGTACCTAAGGTTAAAAGAAAAAAAAAAACGTAATCACTCCTACATGTTTAAAAAATATCTAAGTGCTATTGGTTTTAGATTTCCTGTTGGCATATGTTAATCCTCTCCTGTTTAATGTGGCATTTTATGCATCTTACTTTCCTCAACCTCCTGTGCAACATTATAATAGCTAAAGGGCTTCATGCAATCCTCGGCATCTGAAAGAGGCACTTCTTTCTTTCTTTTCCCCATCAGTTCAAGAAGTTCAAACATTTGACCATCTTCACACATTTCCCCCAGGGATGCTACAAGAAACAGGAGGATGCTATGGCCTTGTCTTTGTGGCCTGCAAGTGTGGCAAATCCCTTTCTGGCAAAGAAAATGAATGGAAAGGTAAGTGAAATGTCAGGATAACTCATGGCTTAACTTAGGTCATCTGTTGAGAGAGAGAGAGGGAGAGAGAAACACACACAAACCTCTTTCCTGAGGTTTATATAAATCCTTATATAATTATTCCAATGCTTAATTAAAGCTGTTAGTGATATATTTTTCCTACATATGAATGAAGCAATTTGCACTCATATTTGGCTTACATAGGGAATATATTTTACACTTTTCCAGGTCAGAGAGAGTTTACTTGATGATGCTCACAGTGCAATTTGCTTGACCTGGAATCAAGAATAGCTGTTTGTCTGCCTTTTGACCCACCCACAAATAAGTCAGTGATCCCTCCCTAGACATTGTGATATGGCTTCATCAGAGGGCAGGGCATGCAACAGTGTACTCCAAGTCACGTCCATTATTATGAATCTTTTCTTTGCAATCAAAAGACTTGAACTATCCATGGCTAATTCATTTCAATGTATGACAAAAACTACTGTAATGATGTAAAGTAATTAGCCTCCAACTAATAAAAATAAATGAAAAAAAAAAAAAGACTTGAACTTAAAAGATTATGTACTGAGATGCTTCTCAAGGTATCCTTTGCTCAACGCTCATTCCAGGAAATGCTAATTTACTAGAGGTTCTAAATAATTTGGTTATTCTCTGTACACAATTACTCTTTTATGTTTGTAATGTTCTAAGAAAATTAAGGACTCAGTGTTATTTTTTACATGTAAAATTAAACAATGAAGTGCCATTTGTGGTCCTGGGCATCAGTAAATTAGGTGGCAAGCCTGAGATCGGATTCCCGGCTTATCAAAGTTCTTAGTGACAAAACTATCTCCATCCACTGACATTGAAGTTACATATGATTAAACTTTTGATTGTGGCACTATTTGGGGAAGACAACTCCTGTTAAGATGTAATCCTGTTACTTAGCAATTAACTTGTCACTGCCTTTAACACTCATGAGGAAATTAAAATGGATATGTTAAAAATACGGATATTCATCTAGAAAGTCCAATGAAAGGAAAGAAGTTGAATCTGCCTCACCCAGACTGGATCTACAGAGAGACTCACAAGATACCAACCTGAGTGCAGGAGAAAATGTTCGGGTGGATAGAAATGGTAGGAAGTGAGGCGATGAAAGAAAAGAAAAGCAGCTCAGAGCAGTAGGGAACAATCCTGCCCTTTCCAGTGGAGGGTATTCAGCTTTGCAGTTCTGGCCTTGGGCAAAGTGACCTCAGTGTAGGTCCCAAAGTTGTGGTGAGTCACTGGGACAGGATTGCTCTGTGGGACCTGCCTTTCCTAAGAGTAAGTACCTTGGTGGCACTGACTACAGCAGAAGAAGTACCAAGAGACCGGTGACAACGACATCACAACACAAAAGTCATGGGGATGTGGTACTCAGTGATGTAAAAGGTAAAGAAGGCTGGGAGAAAAGTTCAGAGCATCCCCCACAGTCAATATTCTCTTGGAGAACAAATGGAACCTAGATTGGGCTCCTTGGAGGAAAAGCTATGACAAATGTAGACACTGTATTAAAAAGCAGAGACATCTTTTTGATAGTGAAGGTTCATAGAGTCAAAGCTAGCACTAGTCCTGTAGGGATGTGAGAGCTGGATCATGAAGAAGGCTGAGCACCAAAGAATTGATGCTTTCAAACTGTGGTGCTGGAAAAGACTCTTGAGAGTCGCTTGGACTACAAGGAGATTAAACCAGTCAGTCCTAAAGGAAATCAACCTTGAATATTCATTGGAAGGACTGATGCTTAGCTGAACCTTCAGTACTTGGACACCTTATGCGAAGAACTGACTACTTAGAAAACATCCTGACACTGGGAAAGATTGAAGGCAGGAAAACAAGGGGAGGATAGAGTTTGAAAGGTTGGATGGCATCACCGACTCAATAGGCATGAGTTTGAGCAAACCCCAGGAGACGGTGAAGGACAGGGAAGCCTGCCATGCTGCAGTCCAAGGGGTCACAAAGAATCAAACATGACTGAGTGACTGAACAACAAACAGCAAGACTTCAGCAGTTCCATCAAGGTAAGTTCACCTCAGTTCAGTCGCTCACTTGTGTCTGACTCTTTGTGACCCCATGGATGTACATACCATGCTTCCCTGTCCATCACACCACAGTTCAAAAGCATCAGTTCTTTGGTGCTCAGCTTTCTTCATAGTCCAACTCTCACACCCATACGTGACTACTGGAAAAACCATGGCTTTGACTAGAAGGACCTTTGTCAGCAAAGTAATGTCTCTGCTTTTTAATATGCTGTCTAGGTTGGTCATAAATTTTCTTCCAAGGAGCAAGCATCTTAATTTCATGGCTGCAGTTACCATCTGCAGTAATTTTGGAGTCCTCCAAAATAAAGTCTCTCACTGTTTCCATTGTTTCCCCATCTATTTGCCATGAAGTGATGGGACCAGATGCCATGATCTTCATTTTCTGAATGTTGAGTTTTAAGCCAACTTTTTCACTCTCCTCTTTCACTTTCAAGAGGCTCTTTAGTTCTTTTTTCACTTTCTGCCATAAGGGTGGTATCATCTGTATATCTGAGGTTATTGATAATTCTCCCAGCAATCTTGATTCCTCCAGCTTGTGCTTCATCCAGCCCAGCATTTTACAAGATGCACACTGCATATAAACTTTCCTGATTTGGAACCAGTCTTTTGTTCCATGTCCAGTTCTAACTGTTGCTTCTTGAACTTGACCTGAGATTTCTCAGGAGGCAGGTAAGATGTTCTGGTATTCCCATCTCTTGAAGAGTTGTCCACAGTTTGTTGTGATCCACACAGTCAAAGGCTTTGGCATAGTCAATAAAGCAGAAGTAGATGCTTTTCTGGAACTCTCTTGCTTTTTCAATGATCCAACAGATGCTGGCAATTTGATCTCTGGTTTCCTCTGCCTTTCTAAATCCATCTTGAACATCTGGAAGTTCATGGTTCATGTACTGGGAGTTCACAGTTCACATACTATTGAAGCCTGGCTTGGATAATTTTAAGCATTACTTTGCTAGTGTGTAAGATGAGTGCAATTTCTTGGCATTGCCCTTCTTTGGGATTGGAATGAATACTGACATTTTCCAGTCCTGTGCCCAATGCCGAGTTTTCCAAATTTGCTGGCATATTGAATGCAATGCTTTCATATCATCATATTTTAGGATTTGAAATAGCTCAAGTGGAATTCCATCACCCCTACCAGCTTTGTTCGTAGTGATGCTTCCTAAGGCCCACTTGACTTCACATTGCATGATGTCTGACTCTAGGTGAGTGATCAATACCCTTGTGCTTATCTGGGTCATGAAACATGTGTCAAGGTGGATCTCTCCATATAGCAAATAGCTTCAAAAAGAGCCTTGTATCCATAAACATACAAGGAAAATCGAACATAATCCCTCTCCTGTTAAAGCTTCCATTCTGGTGGATGAGACAGTCAAAAACCAAAGTAAATCAACCATTATATCATGAAAAATGACTGCAGCTTGCACAGAAATGTAGACAATAATTAGATGGAATTGTCCAGAAAGTCTTCATTAAGGTGGTGACAGTTAAGAACCTAAGAATAGCAAAGACAGGGAGAGAGCTTCTGAGATCCTGAGTTAGGAAATAGCTTGACACAGGCAGGAATAGAAAAAGAAAAATATTAAAAGGGTATCCAGGAAGGGCGGCAATACTTCTAGTAGAGTTGGTAGGAGATATAGGAACATAACACTGGGAAGATGTTTGGAGTAACACTAAATACAAAGTCTGCAGGTGTGAAAGGGGTGTGGCAAGATCAAATATATAGCTACAAATGAACACTTTTGTGAGAACCCAGGGCAGAGCAAGGAGGGGGATGTGTGAGTTAGAGCTATTTTTGTCATTCAATGGAGATGTCCAGGACAAAAGTAGCGGAAGCATGGAAATAATCCCCATGCTTTGAAGATGTAGTTTTTGCTGTCACTGCTTTTATCTACACACTCTTTTATTTAGGAAGATGTATTAGTTTAAGGATTGAGGTGGAGAGAGAGCCTGCCTTGCTCCAGCACCATGCCTGGGCTTCAGAGTCACCTGATTCTGGGTTTCACATTATTCTGGCTAGTAACTGGACTTGGGCCATTTGCTCAAGTTCATGTCTCTCATATCTAAAAATAAGGAGCCAAGGACTTTAATTCATGATGCTTTGGGAAAGTAAATGGTATACTTGAAAGAAGAGTGATGAAAACAAGGTCAGTTCTTAATAAATCACATCATTGTTTGTAGCATTATTGGGTTATACTAAATTCAAGGTGTGATAACTAAATATAGACACTAGCAAACTGGAAATCAGCCAGAAGAAATTGATCAGGATATGAAAGTATCTTCAGGCATAGTGTATTAAAGAACCTGAAAAAGACTGGAAGTTCAGCTTTGAAGAAGAAGGGTGTTTGGGATATTTCATGACAACATTAAAATGAAATTTTGTAATAAACAAGGAGATTGTTGTTGTTATTGTTTATTCACTAAATCATGTGCTATGCTTTGTCACCCCGTGAACTGTAGCCCCCAGGCTCCTCTGTGCATAGGATTTTCCAGGCAAGAATACTGCAATGGGTAGCCATTTCCTTCTCCAGCAGATCTTGCCCATCCAAGGATTGAACCCATATTTGCATCAGCAAGCGAATTCTTCACCACTGAATCAAACAAGGAGATTAGTTGTTATAATTCTGAAAGCAAAATTAAAGCACCTGAATGGTTGGCTTTATTGATTAATTCATTCCACAGCAGGACAGTGTTCAAGCCGAGCTTGAATGATATTTAAGTGAAGGTGGAAGGTCAAATACTCATATAAGGAGAGGCTGAAAATGATGACCTCCTGGTTCTTTTACTGCCTAGTGCCACTGCTATCAAGGAGTTTATAATCTGCTAGAATATTTAAGATGTGTAACAGAAGTAAACTATCTTGCAGAACGGTAAGTGGTGCAGTGTTATAGAAATTTTCTTTCAAATGCAGCAAAAGTCTTTTTTTTTTTTCCCCAAGGAATTCCTTCAAAAATTCAATATGCTAAATATGAGCCCATTTGATAAAGTCTGGTTCATTCCAGATGTTTCTGGTCTGGTCTGGTTTAGTCACTAAGTCATGTCCAACTCTTGCGACCCCATGGACTATAGCATACCAGGCTCCTCTGTCCATGGGACTCCCCAGGCAAAAACACTGAAGTGGGTTGCCATTTCCAGATGTTCAGTCAGGTCTAAATTGTGATTTAACTTTCAAAACCTTAGTATTGTTTCCCTTACTCAACTTTTATATTCAAGAAGTCTTAAATGATGGAAATAATTTAACCAGTTAATTTCTTTGAATTTTATATTTGCACACATGACCTGGTAAATGGTTTCTGTCTCTCCAATGACTAAAGGGGACTCTTGAAAGTGCATTATCATAATTAAATTGATAGGACATATCATGGCTTACAAAGCTAATAGGAAATAACATTGACATTGAGATAACTCAGGATATATGTCTTCCACTTTATGCTCAGTTACAGACAGACCGGCTATATGAATGAATCAAATTGGAGTGTGTTTCCAATCTGGATAGCATGCTATGAACTGAACTCCCTGTCAATTTTGTAGAAGGTTTTCCCATTTCCATGTTGCAGCAACTTACATGAGGACCAACTTATAATGAAGTCCCAGTGCTGCTTTTTCGTGTCCTCTAGGAATTCAGATCCTGGGCAGAGGTCATTATCTTTCTGAACTATCACCCAACATTCAGAATGGAAGGTTCAGGGCACATGAATAATGCCACACTTAGCAGGGAGTGTCTGTGTTCCCAAGCTTACCAATTCCCACATGCCTTCCTGTCTACCTGTTGTGGCAGGGCTGCAGCAAGAAACCAATTATTTCAGAAAGCTTTTGTTTTGGAGTAAGACAGGTTCACTGACTGCTTGCACATTAATTCCTGGCTGTAGACATAATGACCACTTGGTTGCTTTCTCCTGCAAATGTCAGCCCATAGCAAAACAGCTCTCATCCACAAACCCTACCACTAGTAAGCAGAAAAGAGATTAAACTTCATGTGGCACCTGATTTGAGAGTGATTATGATTTAACCTATCAGAAGTCTTCAAAATAAGACTATCTGACTTGATTCCAAGGTGCAGACAGATGAAGCGTCTTGCACTGCAAGAAAGCATACAACAAACAGACGTCAAAGTCAAAGATCCATGGAGAATCTTGATGATTAGAAGAGAAAGGATTTCTGTTCAAATAACAGAAAGAATAACCAGGGTAAAGGAGATGGGATCTCAGAATCCCAGGAAAGAAGAAGTATGGCTAGTTTGGAGAGACTTTTAATATTGTAAATGCTCCAATATGTCTTATGCCACTGAATTTATCAGGCTTCAATTAGGAAAGTCAAATGTTTACACCAGTTGTTTCAACTGTAGAATGTAATACAGGAAGTTAGTTAAATAAATACTGGAGGACTTAAAAGATAAAAGGGACCACTGAGGTAATATGAAGTAGACACTAAAGAAGTAGCTTCCACTCTTCAGCCCCAGGAAAGGAGTTTGGAGTTGTTAGAACATCAGCAATTGGAGGAACTGACAGACATCTGAAGAGGGAATACCACCCAGCTGATGCTTCAAGAGCTGCAAAGAGGGCTCCCGTACAGCTGGGACATGGTCTTCTGAGTAACTGCGGAACCTCTCAGGAGGAACAGTGGGACTGGTCTGGGTAGTGGAGCTAACATTTTTCAAGTTGAAATTATGTACTACTGAAATCAAACATTGCTGCCAGAGTAAGAAGCATCTACAAACAAAAATATAAGCAAGAGTCTCTTCCTCTTCCAGCATTTATATTCCTCTTTAGGTACCACCTTGTAGAGTAGGAAGATGCTTCGATAGCTGGGAGACAGTAGCTTAATGACCAGCGCACTCACTATGTTACATTTACTCTGAAACTTCATATAATAGTAGCTGGGATATCTTCCAACATGGCTTATCTCTTTGCCATGTGGAAAACAAAGCGGGGAAAGCTACAGTGACTGGTTCAAACATCCAAAACTTGAGACTGCATTTCCGAACTCCAGCTTACTGATCTCTCCTCATGTCCAAACGTCTTTTCAGAACCTGGTTTTTCAGTGGGAATTCATGTGAGAAGATTCAGGAAAAAACAGTTCATCTTGCATTTTGCAAGCAGTTGTCAAGTCCCCAAATCTTCAACTTCTTTTGCAGGTCCACTACACTCCTTGAACTAGCACCTTCCATCTAGCAAACAGTCAGTAAAAACTTGCTATCTCTTGAGAATTTATTTTATTTTTTTAATATTCCAGAAACATCATCAGTGTGCTTTCCTACCTATCACCATCAGAACTGGTGAGGCAAGAGGGCTGATTCCGTTCAATTTGATAAGCAGGGAGCTTGGGTCTCTAACACTCTAGCCACTTACATGAATCACTTAGCAAGTACATGAGCGGGAGATGGAAAGTAAATAGCCTATCTGAGGATCAATCCATACATTTAGTTTTCATGCCATTGTACTAAAATTATTCTTTTGTTTCTGACATTCTATTTAAAAAGTCTATTAAATCATAATGCTCAAAGTAGAGAAAAATATCCCTCTGTGCTCTCCTGTAAAGTACTATAAAGTCCAAAATGTGTTTGAGATATTGGACTAGATTTTTTCCCCACTTTTTGGAAGGAAACTGTATTTAAAAAGTTGAGAGATATTGAAAAGAATTTAGCAGGAAAAAAAATGTGACACTTTGGAAAAAGAGTATGTGAATTCAATAACAAGGACAGCTTTTTTTCTTTTTTTTATCTTTAAATCTGTCCTTTCTTTCAGGTTAGAACTGCTTAGATATTCACTGATTTTACAATGGAGACCTTTTAAATGCATCAATCGATCAATAAATCCATGACTTTAATGGGGTGATACTTCCTTCAGTCTTTATGGGAGGGTTTCCTTGGATGGTCTATTATTTTGCTGCAAATGCTGCTACTGAAGAGATTTTTACCTGTTGATCAGAACTTTTAGCAGTTGGTTTATCTGTGTAACAAATGACAAGACTTTGTAGATTTGGGTATGGTCTTTATCTACTCAAAGTAACGGATTAAATTAGAGGAGCTTTCTGATTTCTTGAAATTCAAACCACATTTCTTGCTATTTACCATCCCTTTGCACATTTCCTGAGGTACTGGTTCCCATCTCTGGGCCCTTTCTTTTTTTTCCACGTGGATCACCTCCATGGACATTTTCTACCTACAAGAAGTGCACCTTGTTTCTGAAAGCCCACCTTATACCTCAGTCCCTTTTCAATGTCCTCTCATTCAATCTACTTCTCATTATTCTCTCCCTTCTTCGAAATCCTAAGAAAGGTTTTCATCACATCTCTGCCATCCACCCCTACTACACCAGCTGACCAGATAATAAGCACCATTGTATTCTGAATGCCCCCTTGCTGAAATCATCAATGTGCATATTCATAACTAGAACGTTCCCCTACTTTTGTTCAGCAATTTACAAATGCCAAAGCAGTTCAACAAACATTATTTCTCTGAGTCATATGGGAACTATAATAGCTAGATACTGTCATTTTCCTGTAATTAAATAAACTGAGAATCTAATTGGTTAAGAGAATATCTCATAGTACCCTTCAGGAAAGGAAGAGTCTGGACTAGATACTAGAGTCTGAAAATAAATCCGAAGATCGTTTGGTTAGAAATTTTGAGATTTCCTTCTCTATATTTTATCTAAGGAGAAATTACTGAATAAACTCTAAGTGAAAGCAGGATAGAAGAAAGTGTTCAAACATGCTGTGATTATGCTCAAAGCGCATGTTTTATAGATTTCTTTCATAAGAATGTCCTAAATAATTTTGTTCAAAATTCAGATACCCAGGGACCCACTGAAACCTGATAAATCAGATTTCTTGGTGCAACCCCTTAGAATTAACATTCTATTTCAAAATTTACTGATAGATTTCATTCAACAATTGAGGCAAAGTGTCTGGGTGGTTATATTTTGTTACATTATGAGTCCAAAGAATGAAAGAACACTCTCCTTTACAACTTTGTCACTTGAAGCAAACTTTCCAAATTTTTAGTTTCTTAATACTCTCTTTCATCACTTGCAAGTGTCATTTTCATGGACTAGATATAAAGTAGGTATAAAAGCTGGCTAAAACATCCATCAATACATTTAACTGTAGCTGTCAGCCCCTGGGGTATGTTTAAAGGTGAGAGGTTGGGGCAGGAAGCCATAGGTGGCAGAATACAATATTTTTCCAACACTGTAGACAGGCAAAGAGCATTTCATTTTCAGAGCACATACTCGTTTTTAGTGGCCACTGTTCTTGATTTTCCTTGGAATAAATGAATGCAAAGGTGATTTGGAACAAAACTAGCACTGTTACTAGAAATACAGTTTTGGAGATGTAGGTAGTCTTCTCTTTGAGACCGAGTTTGGAGAGAATTTTCTGCCCCCATCATGGATGTTGGACATGCCTCCATTTGACTGGAAGTAGCTCAGAGGGTGGATGGGATGGAGCACATGTAGAATGAAGAGTGTTGGGCAGCCACTGAAGTACAAAGGAAAGGCAATCCCAAAAGAGAGAAGGACTGAGACTATTTAACAGGAGTCTTTGGGCATCCTGACCATCTCAGTGCAGGGCAATTCATCAATAACACAAACTCTCAATATGAATGTATTTGTAATATCTCTTATATGCCATTTTTCTGCATACCTGGATATGTGTATGTATATACTTGTGTGAATGTGATCTTATGTTTATTCTAAAAGTTATAATTCATTCAACAACTATTAACTGAGTGCCTCTAAATAGCTCACAGATATACAATTTCCTTCATGTTTAGCCCATTCCCTTTCGTTTATTTCCCTTTTCCTGTTTTGTTTCTGAGTCGTATGACATGCTGTATGGACTAAAGCTGGTTGTATTGGACTAAATAACTCATTCTAGTTCCAATCATGTGCACAATGCTTATTATTTGGGAAGGTTCCACCCACTAACAACTCTGGCTTCAGAGTATATTGTTTTCAGAGCTCTCCTGACATCACTCAGGCATGCTGATTGTACACAAACAAATATGTCTGGGCTTGATAAGGCTAAATTGCGTATAAGCCCAAGTTCTTCTTTGCTATTATGTTTAAACAAAAATAACCATGTTATTTCCAGATCCAGTCAGACCACAAGAAAAGCTACCAGCTCCTGCCAAATAACAAAGGACAGATTGGTAAGAACAGAGGGGAAAAAGACAAAACTTATTTTCCTTCTTAGAACAAATGAAGCGGAGAGTCCAATTGGAAGGCTGGAGGCATTGTTTGATGGACTGGGCTGGGGTTAAAGCCAACTTCCCCATGCCTTGATCCCCTCTTGTCAGAGAGCAGCACTTTATAAAACAGACAATGCTGATTCTATTATTCAGAATTGCCCAGAGAAAAAGAATCAGTGGGATCTCTCACTCTCTCTGTCTCTGTGTGTGTGTATATATATATATATATATATAATGTGTATATATGTGTGTATTATGTGTATATATGTGTATATTTGTGTGTATATATATGTGTATTATGTATATATATGTGTGTATATATATGTATGTATATATTATACACACACAGAGAGACAGAGAGGGACAGAGAGATAGGTAGATAGATACATATGTACATATATGCACACACGTGTACCAAGTCACTTCAGTTCCATCTGACTCTGTGTGACCCCAAGGACTATAGCATACCTGGCTCCTTCTGTCCATGGAATTCTCCAGGCAAGAATGCTGGAGTTGAAATACCCTCCTCCAGGGGATCTCTCCCATCCAGGAATTGAACCCATGTTTCTTAGGTCTCCTCCTTGGCAGGTGGGTTCTTTACCACTAATGCCACCTGAGAAACCCCATATACATACATACATACACACATACATACATACATACATACATACGTACATACATATATATATATACACACACACTCATATAAACACACAAACATACATATGGACAGCGTTTATTTTAAGGAATTGGTTCATATGATTAAAGAGGCAGGCAATTACTCCAGGTTGGCAGGCAGCAAGCTGAAGATCCAGGAGAGCTGGTTGTATAGTACTACTGGCTCAAGTCTGAAGGCCTGAGAACCAGGACAGCTGATGACAGACATTCTAGTACAAAGGCTGGCAAGTTGGAGACCCAAGAAATGCCAGTGTTTCAATCTGAGTTCAAAGGCCAGAAGGGGACAGTTTCCCAGCTGATGAGTCAGGCAGGCAAAGCTCCCTCTAATTCAGTCTTTTTGCTCTATTCTAGTCTTCCTTTGACTGGATGAGACCTACCCAAATTAAGGAGGGCAATCTGCTTCAGTCAGTCTACCTATTCAAATGTTAATCTCATCCAGAAACAACCTCACAAGACAATACCCAGAAAAATCTTTGGCCAAATGTTTGGGCTCCCACGGTCTAGCCCTATTGATAGATAAACTTAATCATCACACTGACCTTAAAATCAAGGTCTCCAGCACACTGTAGACTTGAAAGTTTCAGGCAGTCTGAACCCCCACTCAGGACTGGTATACTTTCTCCACCTTCTCAAATGAGTTTCATCCTGATTCTTCACGTGCATCTTCAAGAGGTACTTTCCCCCGAAGGCCACTCTGTTGTTGGAAATGCAGATTGAAATCGTTATTAGTTTCTGACTTGGTCATGTTCATATTTCTACATCCTGAGCAAGCTTTTTTCTCAACATGGAAGGCTTCCTCAAGCAGGTCTTTCCCTTTGAATCTTCACTTACATTGTGAGGCAGATACCAAGGCCTCTGCATTCAGGAAGCCCACTCTAGTAAGAAAGGTCTAGCAGTCAGCACAGGGGAAAAGCTGTTAAAATGTACAAAATTGCAAACAGCTGATGGAGGAAGATGGGGGCAGGGGACAGGACATCATGATCAGGGTTCCTATTCCTGGCTTTTGCCATAAGCAGATTGACTAGAGCTAATCAGTCATGCTATGCACTAGCACCCTCTGTGTATCTAGTATTGCACTAGACGTGCTACAGAAACATGAATTCTGAACTGGAAGAACACATTGCAGACTGGGAAACAGAAAGGGCATTTTCCAAGTTCAGCGGAAGATACTAAATGATATATGAGAAGCAGGATCTCAGAGGAAGAAGTCCTTAGTGGAAGCAGGTGGTTGAAAAGAGCTTTGTGCTTTGACTCTTATAGGATGGATATTATTATTTCTCCTAAAGGGAAAGAGAGAGTTCCTAGGAAGCAGAAGGGGTTCCTGTAAAGGGACTAAGGAGGAAATGAGCAATTCTCTTCCAGAATCCTTGAGTGGTCACGCTCCCTGAGATGCAGGCTCCTGAGCTTCCAAAGGTAAATTACTCGCAATTAGAAAATGCCTTAGGCCCAGACACAATCAGCCTCCACGAGATTAGGAGAAAATCCTGAAGAAGTTTGCCGGCTCTAGGGATTTAAGGTATTTATTTACCCAGACTGCAGGAGCTGTTCAGACAGATATGAAACTTGCCTGCACACAGCTGTCCCCCTAATGGGCTGCATCGGGTCCCCGGCGGCTACCTCTTGGGATGAACAGAAATTTCAGTCTCTTTTGCCACACCAATTTTCACATCCTGGCTGCCAAGAAGGGGGGCAATTAATGTTGCTGCTGACAGTTATTCCAGTTCGGGTCCAGGCCCCTGGGATGGAAAAAATCTCACTGGGATACCCTAAGAGTTGTATCTGGATTTGTTGCATAAAGATCTGTTTAAAAAAAAAAAAGAAAGAAAGAAAGCCAGGAAAGAAAAAAAATAAAAGGCAGTTGAGCAATAGTGTATTAGAAAACGATTATGATTAAAAAAAAATCTATCTTTATTCTTTAATTTTTTTAAATAATTATTGGATGTGTTTCATGTGCCCAGGCATGTGCTTGTTGTGTAGAAAAATAAACAAATAAATAACAAAGAAGACAGTATAGAATCTGGCTCTGGAGAATTAGAAGTGCAGTGTGAAGAATAAGTTACTAATGAAGTCAAACCAGGTAATTGCTCTAAAATTCTTTGTTGAATCAGTCATTGGGTAGAATACAAAAGAAGCAAAGGAGAATGGAGCTACTTAAAAGATAAAGAAGTTCCACAACGATTTAGTTAATGCCAAAATGCTAACATTTCACACTGTCATATTTTCTCTCTTACTGGTTCTCTTTCATTCTGTGAACCTTTAAGAGAGCAAGACAGCATAAACATCCCTTTCCTTCCTGCTGCAGAAGCTCCATGCTCACAGTTTTGCTATGAGAAGTAGAGAACTAGATAAGTACAATTAGTTTGTGCCTCACGTCTAGTTATCACTCAACTGGGCTGGCTGCTGAAGCTTTACATTTCCACGTAGCACTCCTGTGCATATCTCCTTTTTTAATTATTTCTACAGGTTTTAATTTGTAAACTGTCATGTGAGATTTGGGGTTGCATTTTGCCAGAGTAACTGATATGATTGCAGAAGCAAATTACAGCTTTACCTGAAGCTTTTTTTCAGACAAAAAATTATTACATATTTCTAGTGTTGGGGTTGGGGGGAGTCTCTGGAACAAGCTTCTAAGCAAACACAACAATTCTGGTCTCCTGAAAATTGATATATTCAATTAAATGTTCACAGTCTGGTTAGCTTTCAATAAATACCATTTAAAACCAAAAGCCTCACTGCTATAAGCATGACACCAGATAATGAAACTTGTATCACTGTTGTTCTCAAGATTTTCAGCCAGTAACACACAGCTTCAAAATTCTCATCATTGAGCTCAGAAGGAAACTTGGCTCACATTAGTGGTCTCTTGCACCAAATATCGTCTCTATTTTAACTTGATACTCCATGTAGTAAAATCATTTAATTCAGATCCCACTGAATTGACAAAAGATAGGACTAAAATTTTATTTTTAAAAAATCTCACTCCTTTATCAAGAGATAGGGGAGTGAGAGTTATAAAGCACATGCTTAAAAGCCCAAAGGAACAAAATATTTTAATAGTTAATCAGCTATAAATGTTAACAGTTAATAAGCTCTGAAAATCCAAACTAGTCACAAACACACATATATTTAAAAACTACTTCAACCAATAATGATAAATAGAGACTTACTATAAACACAATGCATATATATATGTATATGCATTTATATATGTGTGTATATATATATATATTTTGCTACTTACAAATGACATTTTAGCTGATCAATATCAGATGTGCTAAATGAAACTAATGATCTCTATGTCAGAAAGATTAAGATCCAGTTATCATAAGTACTTGAAAGTAATAGAATTGAATCAAACTGCCCACAAATCTGACTTCATTAATTCACAATGTCTTGCCCTCTAACGAGAGTGAATTGATGTTTTCATTCTAGTGTATTTAATCAAATAGTGGAGGAGCAAGAAAGAGGAAAGGGTGGAGGAGAAAGGCACACAGCAACTTTTACTTAATATTTTAAGTGAGAAGTCACAGTTGTCGATTCTCATTGACATTTTCCCATACTCTGCTTAATTAATGCCTTTATTGTCATAAACTGAGTCTGTTTCTGCTTCCTAAGTAAAACCTGGGAGAGGTAGCTATTTAATCTGAAGTTTTGCCTCCCCAAGGAAGAAGATGTTGGGCTTCACTGGTGGCTCAGTGGTAAAGAATCCACCCACAATGCAGGAGACCTGGTTTGATCCCCTGGAGAAGGGAATGGCAACCCATTCCAGTATTCTTGCCTGGATAATCCCATGGACAGAGAAACCTTGTGGACCACAGTCCATGGGGTCGCAGAGTCCAACATCACTGAGCAACTAATACAAGGAAGATGTTATATAGCAAGGTTAGTTAGCTCTCTTTTCTGATCTCATTGTGGTAAGCATTTGGGAATGCTTATTCTGGGTAAGATGTCATAAAAGACCTTACATTTCATATTGTGGAATTGGCACCAAAAAAGAACCATTTGTAGTTTCAAACAGGCCTTTGGATCAATTTCATTGTCATTTTAACAAGGCATCTTTGGCTTCCACATGGTGGGAAGAGCGTATTAACTGGAAAAGAACTGATGGTTTGAACCAGAAGAGGATTTTAACCATGATGAGGAGGAGACATAGTGTCAGGAAAGAGCAGGTTGGCCAAGACAGCATATTCCGGGTCTCTCAGCCCATGTTTTCTAAATTATGACTATGTGACAACTGAGGTCATTTGAGGCACTGTGTATGTGCTCCACGAGGTAGTTGCCTGCTTGCAGGCTACCCTGTGGGGTATGCCTATAAGAGCTTCACCATGAAAGCCCTGGCATCGGGTGTATATTGGAATGGCATCATGGTTATGTTATATGAGGTTATATCATGGCTATGTTATGGCTACTTTATGGTGAGTCTGTGGCTGCTGCTATAGTTGCTGCGTCAGCCAGGAGAGAGGTTGTGTTATGACCGCCATGCCAGCCAGTAGAGAATAAACGCGTCTGCAGTTCCTACGGCTCCTGAGTCTCCTTCCAGCATCTCAACTCATGCCTTGCTACCCTGGATTAAACAAACCGTGTGAACAGCAAGACAATCGGTGCTGTGAACAAGATGAAGAGCAATACACACAATCACTATAGATTTAGGATATTTAGCCGCAAGATGGTGCGTCAGTGCATACTAAGCATGCTGCTGCTGCTGCTAAATCGCTTCAGTCTTGTCCGACTCTGTGCGACCCCAGAGACGGTAGCCCACCAGGCTCCCCTGTCCCTGGGATTCTCCAGGCAAGAACACTGGAGTGGGTTGCCATTTCCTTCTCCAATGCATGAAAGTGAAAGCAAAGTCACTCAGTCATGTCCGACGTTTAGCGACCCCATGGACTACAGCTTACCAGGCTCCTCCGTCCATGGGATTTTCCAGGCAAGAGGACTGGAGTGGGTTGCCATTGCCTTCTCCAATACTAAGCATGAGATTTGTGAAATTATTTGTGGTGTTTCTGAGTGTTCTAGCTTGAGACAATGCAGAGACATCAATGCATCACTCATGTGAGGACTAAAGAGCAAGACCTTGCTCAAATTTGTCAGGAAGATGACTTAAGCCCTCTTAGAAAGACTTCCATGTAACCCTGCAAGGAAGTTCAAGTAGGGATTTCAATCACTGAGTACTTGCAATTTGCTAGGGGCTGTATTAAGTAATTACTTATAAAGCAGCAGTGACCAGAAAATGTAGATATTTAATTAGATACTAGATTGTAAGGCAGAAATGAAAAGAATTGGGGAAATTTGTTAGGGAATGTGCCAAAATCAGGAGGAGCTACACTTGAGAGCTGAGACTTGAATCCTCAGGATGCTTAGAAATGAAGAGCAGCTGCCTCCTGGAGCCCACAAGCCCAGGCGAGTGAGGGTCAGAGGCGGAAGCAGAACCTTAGAACAGGGCACCCCTCAGCTTGAAATCTCACCTTCCTCTGGGTGACTGTGCCCTGGGGCCCGCTGTGAATCGCAGCTCTCTACATGGCTGTGGACAGCAAGCATTGCTGTTACTGTGCTTGCCACATGGAACATCCAGTCCAGATGGAGAAAAAGGTAGGCTGGCCCTTCCAAGAGACAGAGTGTAACTCCATGAGCACAGAGGAAAATGGCATGAGGCTGTGTAATTAAGATATATGCACTTTGGGGTATGTAGATTATCTTTCAATAGAAAGATGAAAGAAGTATCCTTGTGAGGATGATGAATTGCATGGTCTCTATGGAAAGCAGAGACTGACATATAGTTTAGTACATAATGGAACAGGCTAATTCTACTGAATGAGTGCATTTTCCCATCATTTCTGGTCTTTTCAAATGCCTTTTAATGTCCACTATGGTTCAAACCACATTCCATGACCAGAACTCAGTAAATGCTTGTTAAATTGAATTACTACTAGTTAAAAAAAAAAGAAACCTAGAAAAATAAGATAAAAATACACTAAAAGGAAATTAATTTGCACATTAATCCATGGAGTTATTTTTTTTAAGTGCTGAATTCTGCAATTTTGCTAAAATGCCCGAGGGTAATGGTTTGCTTCTTATTCTATCCATGTCCCTCTGCCTGTATCAACAGTGCTAGAAATGTCTCCAAAAAGAGCATTTTGTGCTTTTCCAATGACTTACTTGCTCACTCATCTCATTATCTGGCAGGCCGTTTGTCTTTCTTTCTTTTCTTTTTTCCTTCTGTCTAACAAATGTAAAACCTCCAGGGTTTTCTATACATATCCTTTTTGAAAATGTTTGTTTCTGTTTGTATGTGGGTGCGTGTTTCTCTAAAATATAGCCAGAACCCATTAGAATATGCTGTCAGAGCCAGTGGTAGGATTTTGTGTCATTTCCCTTTCTACTTGAAAAATAGCATTTTGAAAAAAATATTTTTCATACACGACATTTTTCTCCCTATTCACTTTGATAGCACCACCTGCTTCGGGAAATATATATTTTCCACAAACCACTCAAATGAACTAATCCATTTTCACTATGTGTCCTTTTTGGCAAAATATCTACAGAATTTGCTTTCATAAAGATAAATTCTGTTGCTTTGCTTCTGTCTTTCTCTCTCTCTCTTTATGAAAGGAAAATGATTCCTTGTTTTCTTCTTTGAGGGGAAATGCATACAGAAATGAAATTCTAGAGATAATTAACACCAATGAGTGAAACTCTGATTTTGGACAAGTTTATTTAAATCTCTCTGATTCTCACTTTTCTCACTTGTAAAATGACAATTTTGGAGGGGAAAGTCCCCTGAATTCCATTTACTAAAGATTTCCTGATTCTTGTCCGTGATACTTCACCTGGGATTTGATGTATATGTAATGCGGGCTTCTTGGTGTGCTGATGCTGGTGCAGTTAGGTCTCACATGATCTGTGGAATTAGTGACACTATCAAACTTGATAGTAATTTTTCATGTGGGATAGAGGAAGTTGACATTGCGTGTGCTCAATCAAGGGCAAGGAGAGACATTACTCTGCCAACGAAAGTCCGTATAGTCAAGGCTATGATCTTCCTTGTGGTCATGTGTGACTGTGAGAGATGGTTCATGAGGAAGGCAGAACACCAAAGAATCAATGCCTTTGAACTGTGGTGCTGGAGGAGACTATTGACAGTCCCTTGGACAGCAAGGAGATCAAACCAGTCAATCCTAAGGGAAATCAACCCTGAGTACTCATTGGAAGGACTGATGCTGAAGCTGAAATTGCAGAATTTTGGTCATGTGCTGTGAACAGCTGACTCATTGGAAAAGTCTGTGATATGGGAAAAGATTGAGGGACAGAAGGAGAAGAGGGCATCAGAGGATGAGAGATGGCTGAATGACGTCACTGATGCAATGGACATGATCTTGGGCAAACTTCAGGATATGGTGAGGAACAGAGAGGCCTGGCGTGCTGCAGGCCAACTGTGGGGTCGCAAAGATTCAGACATGACTGAGTGAGTGAACAACAAGAACAATCAAGGGCAAAGGGCCAAGAGAAGAAAGGAAGTGGCTCAAGTTGCTTTTGTTGACTAAACAACAATAACACTCTGCATATAAGTTAAATAAGCAGGGTAACAATATACAGCCTTGATGATCTCCTTTCCCAATTCTGAACCAGCTATAAAACATCAGACCCAATCTTTACTCACAGGCAGCTTGACTGCCAAACCTGGGGTTTTAACTATGTTTCTATACAGCTTCTCTTTTCTCTATTTCCTGAGACAAATTCAGCGCAAGAGAGAGTGACTTCTAATTGGAATTTTAAAGCTACTTTTGACAGGAGTGCATTAATCCTTTCATTGGACAGCATCATGCCCACCTACTCAATGTTCTCAATAGTCAGGGAAGTCAGGGCCCCAGCTGGGGTATGATGCAATGACCAGTGGTGGGACTCTCTTTGACCATGATGACTGGTATATTTGAGAGGGTGCTGGCCCCAGCATCAGATGGCCAGAAATCAAGGTCCAATGCCCCCAGTGACTGCCACAAGAATAAGCAATTCATCTCATCTCTCTCAGGTGTAGTCTTCTCACTTAGGAATGAGGATCATACTATCAGTCCCATTGCTGATTTTAAACAAGATACTGAGAAGTAACCTCACAGAATGTGCATAATTGAAGACACCAATTACTATTAGTTATGATCTCTATTTTACCAACTGGAGAACACATGGCTAGTGAGATAACTAACATACAAATAACAAAGCTAAAGAACAGTGCAATCATGAGGAGGAAAGATAGTGAGGATTGAAAAAATGACATCTTTCACTCCTGTGCTTTGCCACCACATCACACTATTCCCTGAAGCCTGTCTTATTTCTATGGGTTTAAATAAGAAAAATCACAAAACCTCTATACCCTAATCAAATATTATCCACTCCCTTCTCAAAACAGTTACCAGATATTAAGAGAGGTAATCCTGTGTGTCTATCCAAAGAAAAAAATAAGCCAGCATGATTTAAATTCCTGTGTGTGGCCTTGCCACACACAGAACTTCTTCTGAACTACTTCTTGCTGTTCATACTCTTTTGTTGAGGGTGGACTGAGGTTAGTTTCATTCTGAGATGAAGAAGCCATTGCTACTTGCTGTTCTTGAATGTCCCTCTAAGCGGAATATTCCCAAGAGATTTCTCTTCAAGAAGAATAGAGCGGAGGGCCGGTTTTAGAAGCAACAGCCACCCGGGAGATCACAGTCTCTGGGGAAAGGTCTCACCACAGGCTGTTAGCACTGAGCTCCGAGTTCGCAAGTGGAAAGTGAGACTGTACTAACACAGGACTGCATCCTTGCAGGTTCCCCAGGTGCCAGAGAGGGAAAGGACTCCCAGCTGCCTCCTCAGAGAGCATCTGTCTTCCCCCACTCCCTAGGAAGGTGTGCAGTCACACTCTTCTCAGCGCCAAGCTGGAGGCGGAAACCGAGTCTGAGCAAGCAGATGTGATGCCAAAGTCGGACGGAGCAGCAGCACCTCCCAGGGTGAACTTCCGCCACCCGGAAGCAGAAGAGGGGGGATCCGGGAAGAGCATTGAAGGGGCAGCTGGACACCCGGATTTTTGTCTTGGGGACCGTGGCCACCCAGCTAAGCCCCTGGGTCTGTAAATTCATCTGGCTAATGAACAAAAGCGACTCATGGAACTCTTAAAATCCTTTTAGGGCTAAAATGACAAATGCAAAGAGCCCCTCTCTACACGTTAGCATCTTTATACCCCTACCTAGCTGGTACCTACCAGTGGTTACCTGAGTAAGCCTCCTGATACAATACTTAGTAACCCAAACGTCTCACTGAACACTTATATCTTTTCAATGACTGGGAAAGTCCCTTCCAAATTTAGTGTTCTAAGATTCTTTAAACAACAATTGATCCACTGTGTGTATATTCCATTTCAAGACACAGTTAACTTTTTCTCCCTCCATATTCCTTAATTCATAACAGTTGATCCCCTGGGTTTCTTCAACCACAGGCTCAAGCATGTTTCCCTGAGTGTCCAATCTTCCTATCAACACCCTCCAACTTCATTTCCATTAATGGTCTCTTTTGTAATAATTTAAATTACATAAAAAAAATCAGAGTATAAAATGCTTCTTAAGTTCTAAAAATTAATTACCACAAATCCAACAGTAATAATAATAGACATAATAATCTACATTTTTCAAATATTCCAAAATCTATTAAACTTGTTTGAATATCATCTCCACTACATATTAACTATATGACCTTAGATAACTTATTTAGCCTCTCTAGACTTGTTTCCTTTTTTGTAAAATAGCAATCATGAAAGAATGTATACATTCGCACACACACAATCATCACATCTGAATGCCTCTCTCCATCTCTCTTTTTTTTAATCATTTCTACACCTATGAGCATGTGTACTTTCCTAGACACATCTGGAAGATAGAAAACTCTGTGATCATAAATGTGAAGCATAAGGTAATCCAAAAGCTGTATCATTATCACTAATAGTATCTAGTTACTTTCAGTGATGCTTACTCTGAAACAAATACTGGAAAAAAATGGAAAAGTAATATATTCCAAGTAATATTAGAGGCTAAAGAAATGAGAAGAAAGTGAAAAACAAGCAAAACACTAATCAAAATTTCCAGTGACTGACTAAAAATTATCAATAGCTGGAGAAGTACCTTTCCACCAAATTCAAGGAAATAAAAAAGGCCAAGGTAGGACTGTTTTCCTACAGACTACAAAAGCATCATTCATAGATTCCCAGAGCTAAAACGGTCCCCCAAAATCATCTGATTCAGTGACCAGCCATCATAAGAAATTTGACTCGGAATGACAATGATTCATGATTACTGCTACTATTAACCAGGTTACTTTTTTTATTTTTTAATGTTGATTGTCAACTCTCTAAAAAGTCTGACCAAAAACCATTTTAATCAAGCAAATGTAAATGTATTGGACTTAATAAAGCAAAGAGAATCTTAATGCCAGCACTGTACTCTCCAAAACCATCATCTTTCTGATGACACAAAGCCCTTTCTGGAAAAGAGGCTTGAATTTGAACCTTTCAGAGAAAGGAAGAATTTGAAATTCTAAAACAAGATCTGCCTTTAAGGGTCCTAAATATTTAAGTGCTATATGTTCCCCAACTGACAAGGAGGGGCAAGAAAATAACTTTTTGGATGATTCTCCAAAGAAACACCCCATATGCAAGTGTCATAGTATAAGATATGTGTTTCTTTTAAAAAGGTATAGAAATGCTCTGCCGCTGGTACTGCTGCTGCTGCTAAGTCACTTCAGTTGTGTCCGACTCTGTGTGACCCCATAGACGGCAGCCCACCAGGCTCCCCCATCCCTGGGATTCTCCAGGCAAGAACACTGGAATGGGTTGCTATTTCCTTCTCCATAGAAATGCTCTAGGCAGGCCATTTTAAATTCTCTTGAAATAAAAGCTGAAACTTCTTTGTTTCAATCTCTTCTCCATGATGTCCAGATCCCTACAGTCTGCCAACTCAGAATCTTTTTGATTACTCAAACCCAGGAATTTGTCCTGGAATCCAGGACCCAGTATCCTGGATTGAAGTAGGCTCATAATCTCAGGCTTCACAAGGGACTTGCCTCTCTTCTCCAAATGATAAGGCCCTCTGGGGTATCTGATTCATGTCTAGCTTATCTGCTGATGGTCGTGATTCTGGAAGGAGGAACAATGAGGGAGAGGAGTCAGAATCCAGACCACAAAGACCAAGACCATGAAGCCACCAAAGGCCCATGTCTTCTCATCTGACAGCTATGGAAGCCCAGAGAGAACAATGTGATCAGCATTGCCTTCTTTCTCATCTGTTTCTGTCTTAAAATTGGAAGTATATCCTGAATCGATGATGCTATTCAATACAGATCAGAATGATTTTGAAATATACAATTCTATCATTAATTATTTCTAAAGATTCATATCAGCCCTACTGTATTCAAATGTCTTCCAAAATAGTCACATCATAGGGGATATCAGTTCAGTAGCTCAGTCGTGGTTGAGTCTTTGTGACCCCATGGGCTGCAGCACACCACGCTTCCCTGTCCATCACCAACTCTCAGAGCTTACTCAAACTCATGTCCATCGAGTCAGTGATTTCATACAACCACCTCATCCTCTGTCTTCCCCTTCTCCTCCTGCCTTCAATCTTTCCTAGCATCAGGGCCTTTTCCAATGAATCAGTTCTTCGCATCAGGTGGCCAAAGTATTGGAGCTTCAGGTTTAGCATCAGTCCTTCCTATGAATACTCAGGACTGATTTCCTTTGGGATGGACTGGTTGGATCTCCTTGCAGTCCAAGGGGCTCTCAAGAGTCTTCTCCAACACCACAGTTCACAAGCCTCAATTCTCTGGCACTCATCTTTCTTTATGATCCAACTCTCACATCTGTATATGACTACTGGAAAAATCATAGTTCTGACTAGACAGAACTTTGTCAGCATATACTGAATTCCAAAGATGTTGCCATCCTAAAATATGTTTAGTACCTCTAAATATTTGGGAACCTAGCATGCTGCTATCCATGGAGTTGCAAAGAGTTGGACAATGACTTAGCGACTGAATAAAAACAGCCTATATAAAAATGGACTCAGAACTGTACTATAATCCCAAAGAAAGAGTTGTTCTATACACTAGAATCACTCTCTCCTCAAAAAAAAAAAAAATTTTTTTTACCTAAGTTCTCCAGATTTATCTCTAAAATGACTGTTTCTTAAAAAATAAAACCATCCAATTGGATGAAGCTTTATTAGCATAGAAGATATTCCAGCAAATGTGACACATTTTTCCAGAGAGAAGTTTCTCTAATTGATTTTGCACAGAGACAGCATTTTGGGAAACTGCATATAAATTTACACAACAATTTTGTTCATATTTCCTTTTATCTATGTATAAGTACTTTTATACTTGTTAGATATTAGTCTTACCTTCTATCTCAATAAAGTAATTTGATAGTTTCTATTTTAGCAACCATAGTATGAATCTTCTCATGAGAAGGGTTGTATATTATATGTCTCTTACAGTATCTACTGTAGTATATAACATAAATAGAAACATTAAGTGCATCTCATTTGGCTATTTGATAACCCAGTTCCTCTAAACTAGCGGTTGTTTTCATAGGATACAAACTATTAGAGTCACCCAAATTCTGATTTAGTCAGTTCTAAGTGGAATCTCAGCATCAGTAATTTTTAAGAACTTCTCAAAGATGTTAATATGCATCCAGGGTTGAAAATTTTCAATACCTTTGGCCTTCAAAAGATTCCTCTTTAAATCTCTCAAGGATCTCAAGGGCTTTTAAAAACCTAGAGACCAAAATGATAACAACCATTCATCATTATTTTGAATATAAGAATACAGAAAGATAGAATTTTATTGGACTTCTTAATCATTTCCAAAACATGTATTCAATAAATACTTTTAAGATGTTGAATAAGCATACAGATAAATTAGAGCCAAAAGAAGGTGAAGCAACAGAACAAGTTATATTAATTGAGTTGGAAAAAAGATAGTAACAAAAAACAATACAAAAGTAGACCTTTGGATTCTCTAGATAATATACTACTTACATATATACTTATATATACTAGTTATAAAAAATACTTATTGCCTGAACATTTTTTCCTGAGCTTCAGTCTCACACTTCCATCTACTTTGGCCTTCCTATTTATGTGTCTAAAAGACACTTCAGCCTTAATGTGTCCTTAGCCACACTCTTGATTTAACTCTGTCTTCAGTGAGATCTTCCCAATGTCTTCTACTATTCATTCAGTTGTTTTAATCATAAAGACAAATGACAACCCTTCCCTTCCTTACATCTAACACATGAACAAGTAAGTACTCTCAACTCTGCCCTTAGAACATACACTGAGTCAGACAGTAATTCTACACACTTCCTCTCTATCTCATCTCCATCACCTCTAGCCAGACTGAAGAAGTAGTTCTATAACTCATCTCCCTACTTCTGTTCATGGTCATCTCTCTCTTTTCCTCACATAGTGACCAGCTCTCATTTTAGGACCTACATCATTTCACTGTACCCCCTTGGTCAAACATTACTGTGCTTCCTTTTAAACTTGGAATGACCCCACTCCATCCTCTGCCTACCTCTGTGACTGCTGCTATACTCCCACTCTGTAAATTCATTATATTGCTCTTTATCTGTTGCTATTCCATGCATAGGACAGCTGCCTCCTAGGGGGAAGCTCTTAAACTTGCTGTTGCCTCTTCCTAGGACAGCCTCCTCCAGATGGCTTCATGGCTTCCTTTCCTAAGCTCTAAGGTCACCTCTTTGGATAGTGTTCAGTGAAATAGTTCTCTGAGCCCTGCCTCTTTCTCTATGTGCATGCTAAGTCACTTCAGCTGTGTCCAACTCTTTGCAACCCCTGGGACTGGAGCCCACCAGGCTCCCCTGTCCATGGAATTCTCCAGGCAAGAATACTGGAGTGGGTTGCTATGCCCTCCTCCAGGGGATCTTTCCCACCCAGGGATTGAACCCACAACTCCTGCTGCTTTGTAGGCATATTTTTTACTGCTGAACCACCAAGGAAGCCCCCCTCTTTCTCTATACCTTACTCTATTTGTTTTATTCTTGGCACTCCTTATCACCTAAAATTTACCTGGTTGTTTGCTTATGTTTGTCCATGTCCCCCCTCTTCCTCTCTTGAGTAAAGTGTTGAGGGCAGAGATTCTCTGAAGTGCTCTCATTGATTAACCCCTGCCCAGCACCAGCCTAGCGCTTGGTAAGACCTGAAGGATGCACACTGAAGTAAATAGCAAAAGAAAGGATGAACACATTTATTGTTTTAGAACTCAGATAACTAAAGTCTCCTGTCTTCCTTGAATACAGATCACCCCTAGAAGCTCTGCAACCAAATGTAAATAGTCAGTCAGCTCAGTTCAGCCGCTCAGTCGTGTCTGACTCTTTGCGACTTCATGGACCGCAGCATGCCAGGCCTACCTGTCCATCACTAACTCCCAGAGTTTACACAAACCCATGTCCATCGAGTCAGTGATGCCATCCAGCCATCTCATCCTCTGTCGTCCCTTTCTCCTCTTGCCCCCAGTCTTTCCCAATATTAGGATCTTTTCCAAAGAGTCAACTCTTCACATGAGGTGGCCAAAGTATTGGAGTTTCAACTTCAACATCAGTCCTTCCAATGAACACCCAGGACTGATTTCCTTTAGGATGGACTGGTTGGATCTCCTTGCAGTCCAAGGGACTCTCAAAATCTTCTCCAACACCACAGTTCAAAAGCATCAATTCTTCGGCACTCAGCTTTCTTTATGCTCCAACTCTCACATCCATACATGCCTACTGGAAAAACTATAGCCTTGACTAGATGGACCTTTGTTGTCAAAGTAATGTTTCTGCTTTTAAATATGCTATCTAGGTTGGTCTTAACTTTCCTTCCAAGGAGTAAGTGTCTTTTAATTTCATGGCTGCAATCACCATCTTTAGTGATTTTGGAGCCCAAAATAATAAAGTCTGACACTATTTCCACTGTTTTCCCATTTATTTGCCATGAAGCGATGGGACCAGATGCCATGATCCTAATTTTCTGAATGTTGAGCTTTAAGCCAACTTGTTCACTCTCCTCCTTCACTTTCATCAAGAGGCTTTTTAATTCCTCTTCACTTTCTGCCATAAGGGTGGTGTCGTCTACATATCTGAGGTTACTGATATTCCTCCAGGCAATCTTGATTCCAGCTTGTGCTTCTTCCAGCCCAGCATTTCTCATGATGTACCTTGCATATAAGTTAAATAAGCAGGGTGACAATATACAGCCTTGACATATTCCTTTTCCTATTTGGAACCAGTCCGTTGTTCCATGTCGAATTCTGTTTCTTCCTGATCTGCATACAGGTTTCCCAAGAGGCAGATCAAATGACCTGGTATTCCCATCTCTTTCAGAATTTTCCACAGTTTATTGTGATCCACACAGTCAAAAGCTTTGGCATAGTCAATAAAACAGAAATATATGTTTTTCTGGAACCCTCTTGCTTTTTCTATGATCCAGTGGAGGTTGGCAATTTGATCTCTGGTTCCTCTGCCTTTTCTAAAACCAGCTTGAACATCTGGAAGTTCATGGTTCACATATTGCTGAAGCCTGGCTTGGAGAATTCTGAGCATTACTTTACTAGCATATGAGATGGGTGCAATTATGTGGTAGTTTGAGCATTCTATGGCATTGCCTTTCTTTGGGATTGGAATGAAAACTGACCTTTTCCAGTCAGTCCTGTGACCACTGCTGAGTTTTCCAAATTTGCTGGCATATTGAGTGCACCACTTTCACAGCATCATCTTTGTTGACCTTGTAGTACAGACTGTAAATAGAGATGAATATAAAAGATGCCCCAGGGATATAACCTAGGTTCCTGCCTGGTCTTTTTTGCCAGTTTCCTATCTAGAACTGGAAACTGGGAAACTGGCAGTTATAAACTGGCAGTTCTTGTTTATACCTCTGCAAAAAAAAAAAAAAAAAAAAACTTTTACTCTTTGGCATTTGCATTGGTATTCAGTCTCCCAGCTTTGGTTTTTTGTTCCTCCACATGGATTTATCTCATTGACAATGAACTGCATTGGTTAGAATACAAGACTCAATTACAGCTTGAAACTAAAATCAACAGGGCCTCCCTGGTTTACCATTATGAGGATATACCAACATTGAAATTTTGGAAAATAGAGCAAGTTTTCTTAACTGGAATCCTTAATCTTCATAAGAATAGCATATCTCTAGTATGTTCCAGGACTAGAGGCTTCAGGGAAACTGCTTGGGTAATTCCAGCAACTCAGAACTGTCAAATTATCTCTCTGATATTGCCTTAGATTTAGTCATTTCCTTCCATATGCAATTTCTTTAGTTAAAAAGAGAACAGAAGGAAAATGCATATTAGATGAACAGGAAGAATTTAGACTATGCCTGGACCAACCAACCAACCCAGGATACAATTATTTTTAATAAATACTTGTGAGATTAATCTCACTTCCCATCACATTAAGAGTCCTCTTCTATGTAAATTTATTTTGGCAATCTGGATATTCTGGGATTCTAATTAATTCACATACAGGTTTTATTTTTCTTTACAGGATATATCCAAGGCTGATATTAAGGCAGTATGCACAGGTATAACTTCATGGAATATTTATGACCAACATCTATTTTCATTGGTCGAACATCCCTTATGGCTACTGTGTATTTTGATTATTATCCCCAAGAATACCAATCAACAGGTATCTATTAAATATTATCATGTGTAGAAAACTGGGATAGTCTCAGAATTGAATAAAAAATAGTTTAAAATCTGACAGCTGCACTTGATGAGATTACAGATGAGAACTAGACAATGGATACAACATCAGCAGACAGCACTTACTGTATTAACTGGAGCATCTAAATACATTCCTCAACCTCCAATGCTTGATCTCTCTCACTTAATGGGATTCCCCAGTGAGGCAGTGGTAAAGAATCCAGGTGGTGGAGTGGTAAAGAATCTGCCTGCCAATACAGGACATGTAGGAAACGTGGGTTAGATCCTTGGGTCGGGAAGATCCCCTGGAGGAGGAAATGGTGACTCCTTCCAGTATTCATGCCTAGAAAATCCTGTGAACAGGAGAGCCTGGTGGGCTATAGTCCAAGGGGTTCCAAAGGGTCAGACATCATGGAGTGACTGAGCATACACACATACAATGGATATAAACATTTGTGTATATATCACATGTGTGTGAGTGTATACAACACATACAATGCAGTGAAAGACACAAAGTGAAGAGATGTATCATCTAAGTGGATGTGAATACAAGATCAATTTAATGTTCTTCCAACCTGAAAATACTCTGTGAGTGCCTGCTAAGTGCAAGGCACTCAGGATAGCATTCTGAGGACCCCTGGATGCTAAGACCCAGTTCCTCTTGTCATGGAGCTCAGATTGCGATAGGGCATTAAGAGTGCAGCGACTGCAGAAAGAACACAGGCCAGAGTGTCAAGGACAGCTAAATGAATGACAAGAAACTTTTCCAGGGAAAAGACAGTTATGCCAAAAGAGTGTCAGGCAAAGAGTAGCTTAGGAGTTAAATCAAAGGAGTTAAAAAGTATCAAGTTTCTTTGGATAAAGTGGCCATTAGTAGCGAAGAGCAGGTTATGCTATTTGATATCAGGTTGGAGATGGGAGGGAGGCCAGGGTATGAATTATAGAGGATCCTAAAGTTAAGCTGGGTGAGCACCTGCAAAGGGAAACCTCCAGAAGTCAGAGAAGTAAGAGGCAGAGTCAGACCTGAGATCAAAAACAGAAGTGTTGCCAAATGGAAAAAACCTCAACATCCATCAGTGGCAGGCTGGTTTAATAACTGATGGTGCAAGCATAAAATGGATTATGAAGTTATAGAAAAGCTATAAAAAGAATGGAAAACCTGGGAAATTAAGGGATGAAATATAATCATTAAAAAATCTCTTACAATAAATTTTAAGTGAACAAAAACAAACTGCAGAATTTGGAGTTTATAAAAAAAAAAAAAAAAGACCATTTCGAAAAGGTTGTACAAAAGTTAGTTTTAGCATCTTCTTTCACTAAATAGAGCCCTAGAACTCCTCACAGAATGATCACTGGAGTCGGCATGATGAGCTCCAGATGGCGAAAGTAGAGAGATAGCAGTAAATGCTGTGAGACTTTCAAGTCTGGTTTTAGGATATTTGGCACATCACTGAATGTGCTAATGTATAACTCAATGTTTAAATTGTCATTTGCTATCCTTAATTTTTAAGGACAAAAACGGGAATCTGAGGCGGAAGATTTTAGAAGTAATATGTGGAGTTGACAGACAAAGAAAGAGAACATTAGCCTGGCATGGATAACTTATGTATCACAAGTTACATATTTTAAGTAAATGTTCACTGGATCATTTAACTTGGCATTTATAACTTGTGTCAAAAATAGAAACTTTGTTCAGCATGTAAGGTACAAGACTTATCATCTTCTACAGAGAGATAGAGAAAAACCTCATCTAGGCAACAGCAGAAATCTGCCAAACTTCTTTGACTTTGAGAAGGTTATAGACAAGGTTTACAGTGTCAATGCATGCAGCATGATTTATCATGAGCTTCAGAAGGCTCTCAATAAAGTTCCACATGACAGCCGTCCACTGAAGGCAAGAGCTAAGGAGATCCAGGGTAGAGCATGGAGTGAATAAAAAACTAGGGGGGAAAAAAAGAAAGAAAGTAAGAAAAAAGTCTGAGGACAGAGATGCTGCTGACATGATGAGCTACATTTCCTTCCAGATAAGTTTGATAATGGCTGAGCTTTTTATATAATTGTGTTAGTTTTTGGAGTTGATAGCAGCATCTCAAAATGTTTATTGTGATAGAATTGCAGAAACCAGAGAAACTAGGTGCTTAATAGCCTAGATAAGATTAATTTCAAGTTAAACTGCCCCTAGCCTGGTTATGTTTTTACAGATTGCTGCAGTATTTGATCAGGAAGGAGGCAGAAAATAAACACTCCCAGTGAACCAGCAAGTTGGCTTTTTAAACAGTAGAAATAACTTCAACAGCTAAGATGGAGCTAATGAACCTCAAGATATGGTGAGACATACACTCAGCTAGGAAACAGGATACTTGAGTTCCATCCACCTGTGAGCATTTAAACAAATCACTTCACCATTTAAGGCCAACTTTTAATCTATAAACAAAAAAGTTGGAGCAAAAAATTTCTAAGATTTCTTTTAAAAATAACCTTACATGATACTGTGATGGTAACTGTGACATAAAATGTTGAGAATTTACCTTGAGTGACCTGGAGATATAGAAATGACTAGATAACTTAGTTTCACACTTGCAGCAGAAAGAGATCCCCTCTGATCCCAAATCCATATGAACTGCACATAATAGAAGTAATAATGAAAGAAATGCCAAGAATTTTCTATAAATTAAAGTTGATTTTGCTAAATTATTGAGCCATATTTTTTGGATGTGTGCTCTCAAACAAATTAATACTGCTTGCAAGGAGAAAAAAAGGAGATGCAAGTGTCTCAAATATATTGGATACATAAAAGCTGGAGTATGCATAATCGTCTTGCAAGAGTCCTTAAATCTCTGTATATAAACTGTTTAAAAGTAAATTAAAATTATTCCTTAATGAAATACAAATCTGAAGTCACTTGAATAACTAATCATTTTATGACCCATGCAGTGAATTTTTAATGCCTACTTCTACCTGATTATTTTAGATATGTCTGTGTTGTAAATTAAAAGCTACATAAATCATTAATGTGTTGATACAGATCAGTGAACTGCTTACACTATATGTGATTCCTTAGGACATACAATGTCTGACTCACCTCCCTCCCTTTCAATTATATAGCTGCCAGGCTCCTTTCCTCTGTTCATCTTCTGCAAGGTCTAATTTGGTAGAACTGCATGCCAAAGCTTTTATCACCTTTCCAATGCAGTCTGATGCTTCCAGTCAAAGGGGTCTCAGCACAAAAATGAATAGCCCCCAAATTCAGGAGTGTGGAGACAGAATATATGAGAGTTAAACTTTTTTATTTTAGCCTATGCTTCCAGGAAAGTGTAGCAACAAGACATAATCCCTGGCATTTTTCTTAGGTCAGTGTACCTCTTTGCATTCCTTAAAAGTGCCATGTTCTCTCTGTGCCTTGAGCTATAGGGTTCCTGTTGCCTAGTAAGAAGGCAGTTATTCTCTGCCTCCATCAGTCCAATATGTATACTTTCTTAGGAGGCCAGATCAAGATTTATGATGCTAATTAAGCCTATCCATCATTAAAAGAATTGTAATCCACTTTGGAGTAACTCTATTGTATTAAGATTATGAAATCTTTGCTTTGAGATATTCTTTCTTTGAGATGCTGTAGATATGGAAAGATGAGCAAGACATGGCTACCAGAGTGTAATGGTGAATAGCACAATGCACAAAAAAAAACAAAAAAATAGTCAAAAGGTAGTCTATGCGATAAGAGAACATCAAAGAAATACCTGTAGGTATTTAAACAAGTCATAAGCAGCACAGAATTCAAACGGTGAGTGAGAAATCACACAGATATAGGAAGAGTGAAAAACAAACCCAAAAGAAAACGTTTCAAGATAGGTGGCCAAAAGGTCAAATGTGATTCTAGTGCAGGGTATACATCAGAAAACAGAGAGGGTTTACATTTTTAAAAGCTGAGCTGAAATATACTGAAAGATCATAGTTATTGGATTTACAAGTTTTTCTAATCTGAAAACTTGCCTGGGCTTCCCTGGTGGCTCAGAGGTTAAAGTGTCTGCCTGCAATGCGGGAGACTTGGGTTCGATCCCTGGGTCAGGAAGATCCCCTGGAGAAGGAAATGGCAACCCACTCCAGTATTCTTGTCTGGGGAATCCCATGGACGGAGGAGCCTGGTGGGCTACATTGGTCCATGGGGTCACGAAGAGTTAGACATGACTCAGTGACTTCACTTTCTTTTCTTTCTTTCTAATCTGAAATGCAAAATAGTCATTCAAACTTTTTGAACAGAGGAGAAATTTGAATAACTGTGGCTCATAGGTGAAATGGATTAGATTACAGACTTGATGTGACAAGACCATTTAGGCTTAGAGACACATAGTCTATTTTATTTCTACTCAACAGTTGTCCATTAGGTACCATGTTCTAGACTCAGTGCTGAATTATTTTTTTTAAATGCCCTTACATTCAATGAAGCAGTTCTAGAAAATAAGACTTTGCAGAAGATTAATAGATGGAAACAAACATTATAAACAAGTGATAAATAGATCATTATCTAGTGATAGTAAGAAGGAAAATATAGAGTGAAGGCAACATATTGCCTTGGGTTTTCTATTTTAGTTAGGCTGGCCAAGAAAGGTGTCCCTGAAAGAATTTCATCTGAGCAGAGGCATAACTAAGTGTGGAACTAAGTCACATAAATACTTAAAAACTTGCAGTCCTTGTGTAAGAAGTGTTCTTCCCCAGCACACTTCTAGTTTTTTGAGGAAGCATCCTGTGTTCTTTCCCCTCCGTGTGTGGAGGGGGAGGGAGGAGGGGGAGTGTGTGTGTGTGGTGGGGTGGAGGGAGATAGGAAATGTTAAACAGAGCTCTCTTTTTGTAATGTAACAGGAAGCACATTTAATGGTAAATTGTAAAAGTATTCCACCGCAAATTCAAAATCCTTGCTATAAAAAGGGAATTCCCCAAAACTCCCTCTAGCCCTTCTGTTCAGAATTGTAGAACTTTAGCTATTGTGGAAAGCTGACTGATACCTTCAATAAAGGAAGTTGATGGCAAATAACTTTTCAATAAAGTGAGAAAAGGTATAACCTCATTAATGAACAAAATGCAAAAGAAATATATCCTTTAAATGGGAAAACAAGAAAGAAAGATAAGTAAATTAGAAAAAAAAAAAAGGCAGAGGCAGGAAACAAAATGTGGAAAATGCATGGAATCAGGTGGGGGTAAAGAGAAAATTATTAGAGGAATAATGACAATGTAAAGGATGAGAAAGTGGAAGGAAAGCCATAGAAAAGTAGGGTTTGATTATTCTTTCTAGATACTGAAAGTGGTTTAAGTAAGCAGTCTTGTTCATCTGAATACCGAACTTCAAGGAATACTGATGTGAAAATGTGAAAGATGTAGGAATTTTAGTTTGATAATACTGGAACTTTAACAGTAAATACTTTTACTAGGAATATGGTGCCTCAAAATGAAACATTAGAGATATTTAGCACAGTGAGGAAGATAAAAGGAAATCAGCAACACACTGCTGCCACAGAACAGAGTTCTGAATTTCCAGAGTAGCATGGAGAAGAAATTCCAGAAAGGAAGAAGCCTCCAAGATGACAGTCAAAAAAGTTTCATATAAACTTGATGGAATAACTCATTTGATTTTTATACTATTATAGGCAAAGTATATTTCAGGTGGCCTAACTAGCAGAAAGCAAAATCAAGAATACTGAAAGAGGAAAAAAAAATGTGCAAAATGCTTCTGACATGAATTACTAAGAGACAGACTTTAGAGTTTTAGTAAACAAAGTTTACTGTTATAAGAGGAGAAAATAAATTCCATTCAGAAAAAAAAAATAGAAAATGAAAAAGCCTCCACAATTTATCAGCCATAATGTCTACTGTAAAACAAAAAAAGTTACTAGACATAATAAAGAGAAAAAACAATCAATAGCAACCTACTACAAGATGATTCAGCTGTTATTGTTAGCAGACAAAAATTTTAAAGCAATTATTAGAAATAAGTTAAAATCTTAAAGAAAATTTTTTTCCTTTCACATCTTCAAAGAAAAGGAAAATGATGAATAAAGAGATGGGGAAATATTGGCAAAGAAATAAAAATAGTAAAAATAATCATTAAAATTCTAGAAAGGAAAAGCATAATGTCTAAAATAAAAATTTCACTCATAGACATAACAGAATATTGAAAAGAAGAATAAAGAAAACAAAAATTTAAAAAAAATAATAAAGTTAGCACTGTCTCAGTGACCCATGGGAAAAATGTCACCCAGTTTAATACAGAGGAGAGAGATTACACCAGGAAGTTAGAGACAGACAGGAGCAGCCAGTTTCATCCTTTTGAAATGCCTGACTTTGAGGACAAATTTAATTAAAATAAATGTTAGTACGACATTTGAAGGTAAGATCAAAGACCACTGCACGGAACAGAAAAGGGAAAGGAGAGTTCTGGTCAAATTTTCTTTGAGCCATGCAGGTTGATAAATAAATTTCCAGAAACTGGACAAGATCTACTGCTTTTAAAGAGTTTTTTTTCTTTTTTCTTTTTTCTCATGGCTTCTTTCCCAGAGAGAAGCTAATCCCAACAACTACACTGCTGTCTTATTCCTCTTCCCTCTGCCATTCATCATGGAGAATTGCCCTTCAAATTCTACCTTGTACTGAGAAGAAAGTAGACAGCATTGTTTGGAGCTATGGTTTTCACAGCTTTTCTTTGAGTCATGGCATTTGTTTTATATTATATTATACATTATTTCTTATCATACATTATTTCACATTATATATTATTCCATATTATACATTGTTGTTGTTCAGTCTCTAATTCATGTCCAGCTCTTTGCAACGCCACGAACTATAGAATGCCAGATTCCTCTGTCCTCCACTATCTCCTGGAATTTGCCCATGTTCATGTCCACTGAGTCAATGATGCTATATAATCAATCATTCTCTTCTCCTTTTGCCTGGAGAGCCGGTAGCATTTAACTCATTAAAGGAAAGAATGTAAGAATATATTGTTTTTCTTCCCTCCTTGCAGCCAGTTAGTGATGGCAAAATATTTGAATAGTACTGTTTGTCTCCAAAGACAATAAAACAAAACCCTTCTAACATAATTTCAAAAGAGAATGGGAAAATATTAATAAGAAAAATGCATCAAGAACTTTTGTGTGTCTATTTTACACCCAACCACTCTCAGAGGTAGAGTGAGGACAACCTCGAACGAGGCCATGCTAGTTTGTCAGAACAGTGACGTGACAGGTGTACACACACTCATATTATTGATAAGGAGAATGAAAAAGCTAAATAACAATAATGTCACAATTAGTCAGTTTGCTGTAGACATTTTTTTTACAGAAAAAACATCTTTATGTCTATTGTCTAGCCTAGTGAAAACCTCTTTAAACTCACATGTGTCCCTAGATATAGAGTTAATAGCTGAAGATGAAAAATAAAAGAAACCCTGAGAGTATTTTCTTTATGATATTATTTCATCTATTGCCCAGTCATGGTTACCTACCCATAGTCAAAAGGTGAAATATGAAGCTTGCAATGCCCGGTATCCAATAACCAAGAGATAGAAAGAGATGGAGAAAGAAAAGAGAGAAGGAAGGGAAAATTGGAAGGAAATAATAGAAGGAAAAAGAGATGAAGGAAGATAGAAAAGAAAAAAGGAGAGGAAGGCAGGCAGGACAAAGATCTAAAGAAGCAAGAAATCAACAGGGAAAGAACAGAGACAAAAATATAAATCCAAGTGTATTCAAAAAACACTTTTGGGTTATTTTATTCCATCCATGTTTCAAGATAAGCAAGTTGTGAAGTAGATTGTTTGCCCGAGTTTCATTGTAATCAAGAACAAACAGGCTGGAAACAGACACAAGAAATCTAAGTCAAAGTAAAGCTAAAAAGTGAGTAACAGGGTGCTGAGCTTTTGTTTGTTAGAAGTCAAGGTTGATCTTTTAGTTTGTTTGAGAAACACCTTGGATTCTACTATTGTCCTGTGCAGGTCTGTGATATTTCTAGAAGGCTCTGGCTCATGGTGTTAGAGGGAGGGTTGAGAAAGGTTGACACTGGCCAATCATGATCCTCCATTACCCTTCACCTGGGGTTCCCCAGGTACCCCCCCTTTTCTCCTCCCCTTCCTCTTCCCACCTCACATCATCTCTGTTACCCCTCCACAGCCTCCTGTAGCCCCTGACGCCTATATGTATTGGCACCCTGGTGAGTACTTGCCTTAAAGCCCAGATGGGTGAGGCTTATGATGCCTCCTGGATGTGAGAATGGCCTCCTGGATGTGCTTCCCTAGGAGGAAGGGTCATAGTGGCAACAAGCAGCACTGGAGGGGATCTGTTCTCCCCAGGCTGTGACCCTATGACCTGATCAAGGGTGCATTTCTTTCACTCACAGGTAGTGTTTGCATTGTCCAAGAAAACGGAAGCATTCCTCCCCCTTGAGTGTGTGGATGGTGAATAGTGAAGAGAAGCGGAGTGCAAGGGCATCACTTTTATGGAGAAATGCTGGGCTTTTCCTCAATACTGAGAAACAGTGACTTGCTGGCCTAGCTTTCTGAGTACTGGACCCCAGAATAGGTATGAGGGCTTCCTGTGGAAAGGAATCAAGGAGGCCTGGATAGAAGGAAGCACCACTGTCCTAATTTGGCTACTAATCTAGGGTGTAGGCCTTGGTGGTGGCCAGACTTGCCCTCCTCTGTGTCTTAGTCTCATTTATGCTAAATGAATTCATTTATGCTCTTAAGATAGGAGCCCCTGCGACCTCTTCCGGAATGAGTTCTGCAGCTAGGATACAACTGTGTGATTGTTTGTTTCCTAAAATCTTCAAAAGGAACTGGGAAAAATGAGTTCCAACTCTGATAGAAATAAACCAAGTATTGCCAGTTTTCCTCTTTCTTGGTTTCCCATTCTTTCCTTTATTCACTTTTGTTGAATCAATCAGTCGTATTTCTGTGGTTGTCTTTACAAACTGAAGACTGACCTAGACAATGAACTAGAAACTGAATATTGAAATTTTAAAGATATGAGTTTCTCTTAGTCTAAAACCAAGGGGTGGCATCAAACAGCAAAAACAAAAATTAAGCATAATTTGAGGGCAAACCTAGGAGGCCTCAGCAGACTAGGGCAACTAGAATATAAGTAACTATAAAATATGATGTTACTCTCTATTTATTTCTGCCTCAGTCTTCTGAGTTCTTGGTCTTCCAAATAAATTGTGCTTATGCTACATAATGTCCCATGATTGATGTTGATTTTTCTGTTTCTTTGAATTAAAAAGCATGTATAAATCTGTAGAAACTCACCAAGCATAATGGAATTTCAGCCATGATGAGAAGACATGCCCGGTTCTTATGAGAAGGTAGATCTAATAGAATAGTCCTTGATGCATTTGTTTTTTCCTACAAATGAATGTGATTCCCAAGTCTTTACAAATTATAGTGATGTACAAGTACTTCCTTTCACAGTGGATCCTGACACTAATATCTATAAAATATTTTCTTGCATAGGCATGTTCATGTCATGGAAGACAGAACACAGTAGCCCTGAAACTGATGAGTATACTCTAGACTTCACAAACCAGATGTGATGATTTTGTGGAGGGTGGAGGTATGTTAGCTTCAGGTATACTAAATAAAGGAGTAGACTGTTTAATAGTTTCGATGGGACAGAAGCTTTATGTGATGAAGGAAAACAAAATAATTTCTTTAAAATGGGTATAGTTTGGAATCAGAATATGTCACATACCTCCAACCTTAAGAATTAAATTGACATGAAACAGATTAATGAGAGAAAAGCAAATAAGGTTTGCTGCTGTTTCTGTCGCTGCCGCTGCTAAGTCGCTTCAGTCATGGTTTAGTAACACGCATACCTGGGCAAGACCCTGTCTACATACCTAGTTTGCACTATAAATACCTTTGGACTTCCCCGGTAGCTCAGAGGGTAAGGAATCCATCTGCAATGTGGAAGTGGTTCGATCCCTAGGTTGGGAAGATCCCCTGGGAGAGGGCCTGGCAACCCACTCCAGTGTTCTTGCCTGGAGACTCCTATGGACAGAGGAGCCTGGTGGGCTACAATCCATGGGGCCACAAAGAGTTGTACATGACTGAGCAACTAAGCAAAGCACAGAATTACCTGTGGTGATAGACCCCTTCCTGGAAAAGTTCTTCTATCTACATCTTTAGGCTGTTAGGGGTATGGTCAAAAGTTCCTGGGTCTTTTGGGCCTTGAACATTTCAGCTTAACATAATCTGCATTCCAAAGGGATATTTTGGGGTGGCATGTTTTGCTTCCCTACATCTGTGTGCCTTGCAATGTAATTCTGAGATTTCAATAATGTGAGAGGTATGGATGTGCCTAACATTCTGTCCAGAAAATAAGTGTCAGTGAATGCTATTGTGTCAATGAATATTGAGTCAATGAGTTAGCCATTCAAAGAATGTAGCTAGAGGACCTATTCTAGGAACAGAGAATTAGCTATAACATGAGTTATGTGTGTAGATAGGGAGGAACTTAGAAGAGTCTTTTTGTTAGAATTTCTCTGTGCTTCCCATTATCTCTGCCTGGTCCAGCAAACATGTAGTTACCAAATGTTCAGTCATTTCTGTTCAGTTGCTCAGTCATGTCGGACACTTTGTGACTCCATGGACTGCAGCACGCCAGGCCTCCCTGTCCCTCACCAACTCCCAGGGCTTACTCAAACTCATGTCCATTGAGTCGGTGATGCCATCCAACCATCTCATCCTCTGCTCAAATGTTAAGCCAATGCAAAAAGAAAGAGTGGCCACAATGTGTGTTCCTCTCCATGTCCTACACTTGATCTTCTCATGCTAGGCTCTCTTAAAGGATGTCTGCATGACTAGCAAGAGGAATCAAGTAGTTCTATCTTTTCAGGGTAAACATTTTCCACAGAAAATGAAGCAGAAAACAAAGGTAACTTTCTGATACTGTACATCAAATTTCTTATATCTGAAGGACTGTAGGATTTTGCTTTACTTTGAAGTATGTACAGATTGTTGTTAGTTGCTGTCATATCCAACTTTTTGCAACCCCATGGACTGTAGCCTGCCAGGCTTCTCTGTCCATGAAATTCTCCAGGCAAGAATACTGGAGTGGGTAGCCATTTCCTTCTCCAGGGGACCTTTCTGGGTTTGATCCCTGGGTCTCTTGCATCACAGGCAGATCTTTTACTGTCTGAACCACCAGGGAAGCCCCACATGGTTATGCACCTTGAAATAACTATTTGAGAGCTTATATGTGCACCTGTGTAGACAGAGTTTACACAAAATACTGAAAGCAAATTAGTTGACAACAGATGGAAATTAGAAGTGTTCTAAGTTATTGGCATTAGTGATAGAACATTATACACTCTTCATTATAGATTTAAAATCTTCTCTGATTTTTCCATTTCCAGTCTTTTAAAATTGAAAATTGTATCATATTTTATGCTTACAGGACATTTTCTCAACAAATTCAGTCTTTCACTTTGGTTTCTTATTCTGCTACTTCACATATGGTTTGTTATATCCCCAATTAAATCATATTCCAATTTTTCTTATACTAGTAATAATAATACAACTTTTTCAGATCAAATAAAGCCTCCCCAAGGAGTTGTTTCTCTTACATCCTGGCTAAAGTGCAGCTCTTTCTGACAGTCAAAAATGATTTGGATCTACTATATTGTACTCACAAGGCCTAAAGCTCAGCTTTAAAAAAAGAAAAAAATAAAATAAACGGAGAAGAAAAAAAAAAAAAACTCTGACATTAAAAAATGTTCTCTATTAAGATATTGACAAAAATATCATTTCCAAGTAGCATTTTTAAAAATTTTTTACTCGTTCATTGAGCAAGCACTAAAATTCCTTTTGTGCATGAAAACTTTTTTGCTATACTGTACAGAATAGTAGTAGTTTGGATCATATGATAATGGACTTTTTTTGGTATAGTTAATTTTGTTGTTTGTTTTTAATGAACACAGGAGAACTTTTATATCCATGTGAATATTTTCCCTTTTAATCAGTCTTCACTTTAACAGGCTCATATTTTCCAACTCCCCCTCCCATATTTTTTATTCTGGAAAAACTCAACTCTCAAGATTCACTTGATACCAAGCAGAGAAATAGTGAATTTTAGATCTGCAAGAGATCTTAGAAGTATTGTTGGTAAAATACTTGTTCATATTGTGGATAAATCCAAGATTTTGTCAGAAATGCAGATGAATAAGAGTTGTATGGAAGAAGGAAGAGTCAAAGTCAGGAGGGCTATTTAAAAAGAGTAGACTTGACGGCAGTTTGAAATTTGCCTAAGGAATAGACAGAGACTAAGTGAACAGGACTTTGTGAGTGAGGGAGGACAAAGGGAAGAGGAAATAAAATTGAAGAATGCAGAGACTTGGAGGCCCTCCCTGTGAATACTATTTTACATTTTGGGTTGGCTTTACTCATACTCTACACAGTTCTCCAATTGCGTACCATGTCCAAAATAAACTCTAGCAAGGGCTGGTCTGAGTGCAGTGGCGTTTACAATTAATTGATCACAGCCAGTTACAGATTTCTTTGTTCCTTCTCCACTCCCACTGCTTCACTTGACTAGCCTTTAAAAATAAAAAAAAAAATTTTTAAAAAAGGAAAAAATAATCTAGCAAGTGCCAATATTAGTACCAAGTGGAAGTGGATAGAAGAAGTAGCAGACACATAAACACACCGTTGTCTCAGGAAATGGGTTGAGAAAACAGGGGAGGTCTGTGCAGGTCATGCTTCACTTATTAAACACAGCCCCTTCTCTCTCCCTTAGCCTTCACCACATCTGTAATGGTTAATTTAGGGCTTTCCTGGTGGCTCAAATGGTGAAGAATCTGCCTGCAATGCTGGAGATCCAGGGTTGATCCCTGGGTCAGGAAGGTTCCCTGGAGAAAGAAATGACAACCCACTCTAGTATTCTTGCCTGAAAAAATCCATAGAGAGAGGAGCCTCGTGGGCTACAGTCCATGGGGTTACAAACAGTCAGACATGACTGAGGACCAACACTTTCACTTTCAATGGTTAATTTTATGTGTCAACATGCCTGGGCTATGGCGCTCAATTGTTTGGTCAAATCCCAGTTTATATGTTTCTGTGAGATTTTTTTTAAAATATGATTAATATTTAAATCAGTAAAATTTTAATAAAGTGGATTACCCTCCATAATATGCATGGGCCTCGACTGAAGAGTTAAGCCCTTGAAGCAAAGGCTGAGATACCCCAAGGAGGAAAGAAATTTGTCATTCTGTTTCTCTCTTTCCATACACACGCACACACAGACACATGATGCATACATACATACATATATTTATATACATGCATACCTTGGCTGACACAATATCCTAACAGAGACATTTTCCAACAGGTAAAGAGGCAGAGGGTCAATATGGAGAATTACTGCTCATGAGATATGGGGTTTCTTAATGGAATGATTAAACTTCTGTGAAATTGAAACTGAGCAGGGGCCTGTGGGGCCCTCCTGGGTACAAACGCTTTTTTGTGTCCCTTATTTCTTGTTTGTAGGAAAAAGGCTTTCAGTCTCCTAGACCTTCCCTGAGTTCCAAAGGGTAGATTCAAGCAGTTACTAAATGGGGGAGAAAGGGATCCCCGAAACAAAAGAATGGTGTCAAGTAACAGCAGTGCAGGCATGGGCCAGTGGCCAGGTTCCTCTTCAAGGAGGAGATCTGGACTGAACCATCTGATCTCTGAGTTCTTCTACAGGAACTAAATCCCCACCCAGGTGGAGGATGGTAACCTCAGGCTGAGCACAAGTATGTGGACCCCAGAGGAACTGGAACCAAAAAATTGATGATTGAGATTCCTGGAACACCATCCTATTACCTTACCACCAACCAATCAGAAGAGATTCATACACCCTGCAGCCTTCCCAGAAAATTTGCCTGAAACCCAGTTAAGGGGCTTAGGTATTTTGAGCATGAGCTACTGGTTCTCCTCACCTGGGCCTTGCAGTAGACCTTTCTCTGCTCCATTCTCCAGTGTTCCCGTTTGCTTTCACTGTGCGTGGAGCACGTAAACTCGGGTTTGGCAGCCCAGCCCCACCTTTTTAAGGGAAACTGACTTCTGAGGAGAAAGTGGATTCTAGGTGCCTGTCCCAGCTACCCCTCCTAATGGAGCCAAGGCACGCCCTCTGGAGCCGGCAGTCTTCAGCAAGAAGCACCCCAAGAGCCCAGGTCTCTCTGTCCCTCCACCGCTCAGCTTTCTCTGAGCAGAGTCTCAGCTGATTAACTCCCTTGTATGAAGCATTTTCTCCTCAGTTATTATCCTTTTTCTGACCTCCTCCTTATTGAACTGAAAACCTCTTTTTGAGTGAGCTGGTGGTTTTGGTTGTTAGAGAGGAAAGGGCTGACTGAAAAATAGAGAAAACAGAAGCATTTCTGGAAGCACGTGAGACAGTCAGGGGAGAGGGAGAGAAGGAGCATGCGAAGGGGTGGGGGAATCTGGGACAACGCAAGGAGGTTAAGCAGCAGAAGCCTCTCAGCAGGAGGAATAAGCGGGGTTAGCGTGGAGGTGGAGGCCATCCCTTGAAGAACCTTCTGCATGTGGTAAGCTGTCCCACTTTTGTGTGAGTCATCAATGGACTTCCTCACCTAGGATTTAGACATCAGTGGCTTCAGGTCAGTGGGCTGGAGAATTGAGTTGAAAATTGTGGAGGAAAGGGGGAAGTTTGGGATGTTTTGTTTGATTATGTCTGAGGGGTGGAAAAGGAAAAGAAAGGGCTATAAAGCTGGCTTTTGTTACAGTGGTAGTAATAGAGGATAAGAGAACGAACAACGATGCTCCAGGTAATGGCCTGAATACTTTAGGTTCAGCATCAAGCAAAGCAGCTGGGAGAACCTCAAAATTGGTTTTCTGATTGTAGAACAACAAACTTTGTTGATAACTGTTATTTTCTTTTCACATTTCAAGTACTGATTTGTTTTCAAACAAGAATTGGTGATGATGTATAATCAGCATGGACCAATGCGATGACCATGGTTAGTAATATTGTATTTCATATTTCCAAAGTTGCTAAGAAAGTAGATCTTAAAAGTTCTCATCACAAGAAAAGCAAATTTTTAACTGGGTATGGTGGTGGATGTTAGCTAGACTTATTGTGGTGATCATTTTGCAATATTCACAAATATCAAATCATTATGTCATACACCTGAAACTAATATAGTGTTATATGTCAGTTAAGTCACTAAGTTGTTTCCGACTCTTTGCAACTCCATGGACTGAGGCATCCCACACCTCCCTGTCCATCACCAGCTCCCGGAGTTTATTCAAACTCATGTCCATTAAGCCGGTGATGCCATCCAACCATCTCATCCTCAGTAGTCCTCTTCTCCCAACTTCAATTTTTCCCAACACTAGGGTCTTTTCCAATTAGTCAGTTCTTCACATCAGGTGGCCAAATTATTTGAGCTTCAGCATCAGTCCTTCCAATGAATATTCAGGACCAATTTCCTTTAGGATGGACTGGTTGGCTCTCCTTGCAGTCCAAGGGACTCTCAAGAGTCTTCTCCAACACTACAGTTCAAAACCATCAGTTATTCAGTGCTCAGCTTTTTTTATAGTCCAACTCTCACATCCATACATGGCTACTGGAAAAACCATAACTTTGACTAGATGTACCTTTGTTGGAAAAGTAATGTCCTTGCTTTTTAATATGCTGTCTAGGTTGGTCATACTGCCAAGGAGCAAGCATCTTTTAATTTCATGGTGACAATCGCCATCTGCAGTGATTTTGGAGCCCCCCCAAAATAAAGTCTCTCACTGTTTCCATTGTTTCCCCATCTATTTGCCATGAAGTGATGGGACCATATGCCATGATCTTAGTTTTCTGAATGTTGAGCTTTAAGCCAACCTTTTCACTAACTTCTTTCAACTTTCATCAAGAGACTCTTTAGTTCTTCTCTGCTTTCTGCCTTAAGGTTGGTGTCATCTGCATATCTGAGTTTATTGATATTTCTCCCAGCAATCTTGATTTCAGCTTGTGCTTCATCCAGTCCAGCATTTCTCATGATATACTCTGCATCTAAGTTAAATAAGCAGGATGACAATATACGGCCTTGAAGTACTCCTTTCCTGATTTGGAAATAGTCTGTAGTTCCATGCTTCTTGACCTGCATACAGATTTCTCAGGAGACAGGTAAGGTGGTCTGGTATTCCCATCTTAAAGAATTTTTCACAGTTTGTTAAGATCCACACAGTCAAAGGCTTTTTGCATAGTCAATAAAGCAGAAGTAGATGTTTAATTGGAACTCTCTTGCTTTATCAATGATCCAATGGATGTTGGCAATTTGATCTCTGGTTCCTCTAAATCCAACTTGAACATCTGGAAGTTCATGGTTCACGTACAGTTGAGTCTTGCTTGGAGTATTTTGAGCATTACTTTGCTAGTGTATGAGAAGAGTGCAATTGTGCAGTAATTTGAACATTCTTAGGTATTGCCCTTCTTTGGGATTGGAATGAAACTGACCTTTCCCAGTCCTGTGGCAACTGCTGAGTTTTCCAATTTGCTGACATATTGAGTGCACCACTTTCACAGCATTATCTTTTAGGATTTGAAATAGCTCAATTGGAATTCCATCACCTCCACTAGCTTTGTTCATAGTGATGCTTCCTAAGGCCCACTTGACTTCACATTCCAGGATGTCTGGTTCAGGTTAGTGATCACAACATCATGGTTATCTGGGTCATGCAGATCTTTTTTGCATAGTTCTGTGTTTTCTTGCCACCTCTCCTTAATATCTTCTGCTTCTGTCAGGTCCATACCATTTCTGTCCTTTATTGTGCCCATCTTTGCATGAAATATTCCTTTGGTATCTCTAATTTTCTTGAAGAACTCTCTAGTCTTCCTCATTCTGTTGTTTTCCTATATCTCTTTGCATTGATCGCTGAGGAAGGCTTTCTTATTTCTCCTTGCTCTTCTTTGGAACTCTGCATTCAAATGGGTATATTTTTCCTTTTCTCCTTTGGCTTGTGTGTCTCTTCTTTTCATAGCTATTTGTTAAGCCTCATTAGAAAACCTTTTTGCATTTTTCTTGCAGATGGTCTTGATCACTGCCTCCTCTACAATGTCACAAATCTCCGTCCATAGTTCTTCAGTCAGTCTGTCTAACAGATCTAATCCCTTAAATCCTTTTGCACTTCTACTGTATAATCATAAGGGATTTGATTAAGGTCATACCTGACTGGTCTAGTGGTTTTCCCTAATTTCTTCAATTTAAGTTTGAATTTGGCAATAAGGACTTCATGATCTGAGCCACAGCCAGCTCCTTGTCTTGTTTTTGCTGACTATATAGAGCTTCTCCATCTTTGGCTACAAAGAATATAATCAATCTGATTTAGGTTTTGACCATCTGATGATGTCCATAGGTAGAGTCTTCTCTTGTATTGTTGGAAGAGGGTGTTTGCTATGACCAGTGCATTCTCTTGACAAAACTCTATTATTCTTTGCCTTGCTTCATTCTGTACTCCAAGGCCCAATTTGCCTGTTACTCCAGGAATTTATTGACTTCCTACTTTTGCATTCCAGTCCGCTATAATGAAAAGGACATCTTTTTTGGGTGTTAGTTCTAAAAGGTCTTTTAGGCCTTCATAAAACTGTTCCACTTCAGCGTCTTCAGCATTACTGGCCAAGGAATAGACTTGGATTACTGTGATATTGAATGGTTTGCCTTGGAAACAAGCAGAGAACATTCTGTCATTTTCGAGATTGCATCCAAGTACCGCATTTCAGACTCTCTTGTTGACCATGATGACTACTCCATTTCTTCTAAGGTATTTTTGCCCACAGTAGTAGATATAATGGTCATCTGAGTTAAATTCACCCATTCCCGTCCATTTTAGTTCTCTGAGTCCTAAAAGGTCGATGCTCTCTTGCCATCTGTTTGATCTACAACTGGGTGTTGTCTTTGCGTTGGCTGCATCTCTTCATTTTTTCTGGAGTTACTTCTCCACTGATTTCCAGTAGTATAGTGGGCACCTACCTACCTGGGGAGTTCAGCTTTCAGTGTTCTATTTGCCTTTTCATACTGTTCATGGGGTTCCCAAGGCAAGAATACTGAAATGGTTTGCCATTCCCTTCTCCAGTGGACCTTGTTTTGTCAGAACTCTCCACCATGACCCATCCATCTTGAGTCCATTATATGTCAATTATACCTCAATATTAAAAAATAGATGACTCATCAAAAATAAAAACAAACAAAAGAATTGATCACAGAAATGTGCCTGTTACCTCAGTTCATTAGGTTGTTCATGTATTTATTCACTCAATAATGAGAATCCACTCTAAGATGTGATTTACTTGAAGATTCTAAAAGGAAGTTCCTTCCTAGTCTACCCTTCTGTTTGAAGACTTTATTGAATACTCAGAATACTTCTAATAGATAGTTTTAGGCTTGAGATCTCGGGTTATATAAGATCCATTCATGTATTCATTCTTTCATTTATCTATCAAACATTTACATATTGGTTGCTCTATGCTCCAAATACTGTCCTGCTGCTGCTGCTGCTGCTAAGTCGCTTCAGTCGTGTCCGACTCTGTGTGACCCCACAGACGGCAGCCCACCAGGCTTCCCCATCCCTGGGATTCTCCAGGCAAGAACACTGGAGTGGGTTTCCATTTCCTTCTCCAGTGCATGAAAGTGAAAAATGAAAGTGAAGTCGCTCAGTCATGTCTGACTCTTAGCGACCCCATGGACTGCAGCCCACCAGGCTCCTCCGTCCATGGGATTTTCCAGGCAAGAGTACTGGAGTGGGGTGCCATTGCCTTCTCCGAAACACTGTCCTAGATACTGCGAATTTGTTTGTAGCTGGGTATATGATATTATGTGGGTATTCCCATCTTTCCTTAATGAATATGTTTCTGAAAATTGATGTGTAGATCAAGTCATTTTTAAATGAACTAAAGGAGCCTGATATTTATGGGAATTTCTGAGGAAAATCATTTTGTTATGTGGAAGACCTTTTTATAAGGAAAGTTATCATATTCTAATGTGTCTGCTCTATAAACCTGCATTTCTATATGTTAGCTTTTCCTCAATAGGAGTACCGCCTGTATTTTAATCCCAGTTTGTTGGGGTAGTAACATTTCAATTGGCTGTAGAATCTTAAACTAATCATTTTCTTTCTCAGCATTAAAAAATGTTGAATGGCCAAACACTCATCAAAAATGTCAAAAATGTTTTCACTTTTGAAAAACTACTCTAAATGTTGAAGTGGCTTGATTAGGTTAGAGTGGTTTTTATATCATTTTTTATAACCACTTAACTTAAGGGTAACTTTTAATGACATCCTACCAAGAGCTTATAGAATTTTAAAGCAATCAGGATTTTCTCCTTCCAATATAGCAAGAAGAAAATTAAACCAATTTATGCTACCTATACGGCCTGTTCTGTGTTCTATATTTATGTTATTAAGTTAAGAATATGCAATATGATTTTCTTTAGCCATATGATGCTAACTTATATTTGTGAATCACTTTAATGTTTTTTCAGAGCGTTTTAATGTGTTTCTATTTTGAACCATGTCTAGCAACATCATGGCCTATAATTTAGTTCCCTGTTCTTGAAAATTTAAGTATGAAGTTACCCAAAGCCTTTGAATTAGAACTCATTTTGATTTTCATTTTGTGTTTGTGCCTCCATTCTCTTTACTTGTAGGAAGAATTAGAACTAGAAGGAAGCAGAAAGATCTTACCATTTAATTATTTTATACTTTTCAGTTCAAGGAGTGAATTTAACTGACCACTTCTTCATAATATAATGCATATGATAAGTTCTATATGATACTTTTTTTTAGGAAGAGAGAGATTCTAAACAAACCGCTCTCAGTAGGAGATAATGGCATAATAACATGTAAGGGTTCCTGTTTCTCCATATCCTCACCAATGTTTTTAGTGTTATTTTTTGATTATAGCTATTCTCATAACTATAAAATGGTATCTCATTATGGTTTTAATTTGCATTTCCCTAATGACTAATAATGTTAAGCATCTTTTCATTTGCATATTTGCATTCATATATCTCCCTTGGTAATGTGATAGAAGGTTCTCTGAAATCCTCATCACTTTCTATAAATTATTTTTCATAATATAAAACGTACTATCTGATCTAAGAAAGTCATTATTCTTGAGGAAGTTATGTAACCTCAGTTTCTTATCTACCTATTGAGCCATAAAAAACAGGTGAGAGCAGCTGCTGATCTGTTAGATTAGGGACAAAAAGTGTTCCTTTTTTTAACCTAAAATTATCTCTCTTTTATCTTAAAGGTAAGAAAGAAACTGTGACCTGCCCTGAGAAGACATAAAAACCTGTAAAGTCCTGTCTGAGTGTGCATGGAATACCTCCATTTCATAGCCTTTTTCTGGCTTCTTCAGCAGGCTGTGGAGAGGACCAAGGTGGATAAAAGGCCTAACCTGGAATTCCATGTGTCATCATTCTTTCTCCATGAAGCACCCACAGATTGATATGTACACTAGAGTGAGAATGACTAAGTACCCATCTCTGAATTTACCACCTTATATCCTTGCCTGTTGCGCAGAACAGAATATAATCCTCCCTGATAAGAAGATAATGTTCATACTCATTCGAGGAGAGGTCTCATCTCACACAAAACTGAGACCCAAGTTTCTCTGGAGCACTTTCTATGAAGAGATAGAAAAACCAACATATCAGCTGTTTGATTTTATAGGACCCAACTTGAGCCTGGCCCAACCCTTTTTATTGACTATTAAAGCCACAGTATTTGCAGAGAACCACTCCATGGGCTCCTCCAAGAGTCAGTCCCATTCCACATAATCTGGCAAATCTTGAGATAACCAGGGCTTTCCCAATAAACTTTGCTTTAAAAATTGCCTAGTCCACTTTAAAAATCTAACTCCCCTAAAGGTACCACATTCATCTTAATCAGCTCCAAGGCAAACAGTGTGATTGGAAGCACATTCATAATTCAACAAGGTTAAATGCCAAGGGCCAAAGAGTTAGCACCTACTCGCTACTGTGGAATGGGATGCTTTCTGTGGTTGATTCAGCTCCTTGCAGCAAGCTCTGTAAATGGAGAAACTGGGGGAATGATCCCAGCTGCGTATTCTGCTGGTATCCAAATGTATTCTCATCTGTCTGACAAGTGGCCAGTTTGGAGAGTTCTTTTAAAACAAAGTAAAGGTGATGTCATCATTTTCAAGTTTTCTAAAGATATTAAATCTTAACTGAAAATGAAAGAGTGGACTAGAAGACAAATTTTTTTTGTCTATAATAATTATAAACATAACTAGTATCTTTTTCATAATTTACAATTTTTTTTCCTCTCTATAACTGCATTTGAGTCCTATAGTATGTGAGGTAGAAGGGGCTACATGCATTTTCAGATGAAGAACCTAAGCAAGAAACATTTTAGTGACTACTTCCATCTGGTGATTTGAAACAGTGTTTGGTGTCAGACCTGTTAGGTGTGGGTCCCAAAGTAGAAGTGAACAGTGGCAAATTGTCTGATGTTTCAGTTTTCCAATCTGAGACAATGTTGATTACAATGGTCACTGCCATCAGGTTGTGTGGGGATTAAATAAAACACTGCCTATAATCCACTCATTTCAGTGCACAGCACAGAATAAGTGCTCAGTACATTTCAGCCTCTTTAACCAACTGTTACAGTCATTCAAGCCAAAGGCAAACTTAAAATAGAACCCACCTACAATAAGGAACCCACATTTACTGACTCTATGTTTCAGTCTCGCCTCCATCTCATTCTGCCTACTATGTCAGAAAGCACTCCTTATTTGAATAGCAAATATTCAACCAACAAATACAATGATCCTCTGGTATAACCACAGAATTATGAAGGAAACTTAAAAGATTTCAGTTGTCTAGTATTTATTCCACAAAACCTTGGAACTCTGTGTAAAGATAAGCCATACACATATGAGACAGATGCTATCATCAAGCACATTGAAGCCTCAGGTGAATCAAATTGAGAGTAGATATCGAGGTTCAAAAAAAGGAGACCTGTGGACTGAAATAGGGAAGAGTGGTTTTTGTCATAGTTATTTTTATTGTTGTTCTTATTGATTTTTTAGGACGTGGATAGACTTAAGGTAAGCCTTGAAGTTGACGAATGAGGAAGACAGGAATGGCAGAATGAGCAGCATGAGAAAAGGAATAAACCAGAAATGAACTTAGGGAAAAAGTTACAGAAAGAATGTAGTGGGCTTACCAGAGGCAATTTCATATTGTTGGGTTTTACAAGGCTGAGATCAGTGGATCAAAGGTGTTGATGCTAGCGGTAGGTGCTTTCCCATGTGTCCTTGGTGGGAATGGACTGGCTGTGGGGTGAGTGATTTCTGTGGGCTTGTAAGAAGCTTTAACTTGTTCACTGTTAACTGGCATGTAAGACAAAATCTATGGCCATGCACAGCTCAATACCATACTCCAATTTGATTGTTAGCTAAAGATAAAACTTTTCCTTTAAGTGTATGTGCGTGTGTGTGTCTGTGTGTGTGTGTCTCCTTCCAGGAACAGTTTTGACACTGATCCTCCCATTTCCTGCTATGCGTTGTTTATGGAGCTGGCCCCACTTTAAGGAACAGCTGGAAAGCTGGCTCCCTAGCCTTCAGGCCACTATTGACTACAAGTCTTCCAGCACAACCAGATTAATGGGATTGGGTGCAACTATAGTAGGTTGCACTGATTAATCAATTTTATTTTACTTTATATACTTGTAGTTGAAGCTTTTACATTTAGTATGCAAATTTATGTAAATTAAAATTCAAATGCATGCAAACAGATATGCAAATATGTGTCCCTAGATTTGCTAGGGAAAAAAATCTGGTAGCCCTACTGTAAATTCCTAAAAAGCAGTTGGGGGAAGGGAGAGAGAGCTTGAACTACTCTTGCAGCTCTGTCTGCTTTTAATTTGTTAATATATGCAAGTTGAAAATGAAAATAAAAACATGTTTTACTTAGCTGCTCCTTATGTTATAAAATAGAAAGCTGAAAATCTGCAACAATAACAGGAACAAAATCTGTGAGTCTCCTCATTGAGATAAGAATTCCAAAGTTTTATTTATTCCAGAATCATCTGCCTTTAGGCAGCAAGTCTCAGAAGTGTGGATTTCTTACTTTTAATTGATTGAATCGAAGCTATAACCAAACCCAGAGCAAGTGTTCTTAGAGCCCTAAAACACAAGGATTTTTTAATAGAGGCTCTGAGCTTGTATATAAACTGCTTGGGAATCCACAGTGGAAACTGAACAAAAGTCAGACAAAAATTAAATAATGAAAAAAATTACAATTTTGAATAAATAATGTTGAACAAATATTTTATTTAAAAGATTATTGCTTCCAAGTGAGCTCAAGTTAAGGAATAGGAATCTGCATTTTCTATGCAGATCCAAATGGAAACTTCTCAGAAAGAAAAGCATAGACCAGCAGCCTACTTGAGAACATGGTATAAAGCAGTAGAGGTGATAGGTACCTGATACTTAACAATGTTTTATGTTGCATTTACTTGCAAGCAGGTCTAATCATTGGGAAAAATAGTAAATGAAGAGTAATAAATATTAGAATGAACCCTGGCCCAAGCATCTGAAGAACTGGATTTAGTGCTGGCTCTGCCATGTCAGTACTATGACATTTGGCCACAAAAGCATTCTAGTCTTCAATTTTATCATTGGTAAAATAAGATAATACTAATTGCCTGACCTTCTCAAAAGCTTGCTATGCCTTTCAAATGAGAAACTGTAAAGTACTAAACAGATGTTAATTACTTTTTCAAAAGTTTATCTGTGGTCATTGCCAAGTTTTCCTTTCTGGAAGGACTTTAAGCACTCATGACTTGGTTACAGATTCAATCTGATCAATTAAAGATTAGAAAACCTACATAAGGAACTTAATGTCTCAAGCAAAAGATTTTGGAATAAACACAACTAGGAGTTATGTCAGTAAGGAGACACAGTGTAATGGAAAAGTGAAAAGAGACTATTTCTTAAATTTGTGATCGTGATCACAAATCATGATCTCCCCTGTACAATGAGACTCCACAATATATAGATTAAACTGTGTGAAATGAAAATATCTCCTGCCATATTATTAAACAGGATATGTCACAGCCATCAACGATTTCTGGCCTCCAAATGTGAATGAAGAAGTGAAATGAAAGTCGCTCAGTCGTGTCTGACTCTTTGAGACCCCATGAACTATACAGTCCACGGAATTGGCCAGGCCAGAATACTGGAGTGGGTAGCCTTTCCCTTCTCCAGGGGATCTTCCCAACCCAGGGATCAAAACCAGGTCTCCCACATTGCAGGTGGATTCTTTACCAGCTGAACCACCAGGGAAGCCCAAATGTGAATGAGGGCTCCCACAAGTTATCCTGCAGATGCTGCCTGCCACCCTCCCCACAGCGATTGCTAAGGAGCTGGGGGAATGCAAGAAGAAAGGTAAGCAAGGAAACAGGGCTGGCCCCAGGTAACTGAGGTGCATATAAAATGAATGAATTCAGTGAGCCCAGAGCCTTGTGTTTAGTATGCATAGAATGCTAAATTCTTTAACTGGATACCTGATCCTTGAGGTCCAGATTGCCTGCTCCCTTTGTTGCAAACTTGTGTATAGCCTCACTCCCCCTCTTGCCTCCTTGGAGCAGTTTTCTCAGAGCTACTGAAATGTTGTCTGTCTGACTCGGAGTCTTCAACATTTCCACCAAGTATCTACTTTCAAGCTGTGACTATACTTTTTTAGTCGACAATGGTCCTTCAGACTCTCAGATTCTGTGATTCCAGTGACCATGAACCCCTATTTTGATATGCATAGTCCTCCATTTTTTTATCTCAAGCCAGGCTACATTGGGTGGCTTTTCATGACCCTAACATATGCCACTGATTCTTAGAACCATAGTCATTTTGTCATTTGATTGATGAATCATTTGTGCTAAAGGGTGTAAATTGTTGAAATTCATTTTTAAGACTTTTATTTATTTACTTAGTGGTTAAATACTCACCCTATGAGTGATGTTGGCTATGATTTGACATGATCAGACATGACCCTTGAATCTGAACATCTAGTCTGATGAGGGAAAGTAGATAGGCCTACCTACAGAATCTAAAGTCCTCATCTACTAGGTGAAGGTAGAAAAGTATTCTGAGATTAGAAAGGAAATGTCTCCAATGAGAATATTTAATTTGATTGGCAAGCACAAACGCTAATGTTTCCTGGGGGCAGACATTCAGGATCAGGGGACCACTTTAAAGAATTCAATCTTGCAGCTTTGGCTTCCAGAACATGTGGGCCTATGATGTGAGTGGGCACCTTTGCTATGCCTTAGGTGAGAAGCAGTGAAAGAGTGACAGTGATATCACACTTAGGAATGTCACTCACGAGGAGTCTTGGCAAGTGCTTTGTTATGGCAGACAGAGGAAAAATAAGAGACATGTATGAATTCAAAATTTTCAGCTCATGTTCATTAGTAGCATGGGGCTATATGTAGTTAACAGAGAAAAGTCCAGGGGATTCTGTGATGGGGAAGTACTAAACCAGAGAAAATGGACACAGTTTAGTATCTATCTTGCTGCAGAGGTAATGGCAGACATATTTTCTAGAAAATAGGAAAAGCTAGATTAGGATCTGGAGAAGAGGGAATGGCTTCATTGACATGGAGGAGCAGCTGAAATCCTGGATGACAACGAGTCCAGAGAGGAGAGAAGAGGTGGTCATTTAATGGCCTAGGAAAGAGGCAGGCACTTAATGATCTGGGAGTAAATAAGACTCAGGAAGCAAAGGTCTGAGGAAAGAGAGGTTCAAGAAAGAAGAGCTGATGGGCAGCAGACAGCATTTTCATTAGTATCTAATATAACAGAAAAATCAAAGGCAAGCCAGTGGGTCCAGCAGTGAGCTGATGTTACTGATCCGTCCTTGATTAAATGTTATGACCACTAAAGTGGTGTCATGAAAACTATGGACCAACATGGAAAATGTGCTTTTGATGTAAGCAAAAAAGATAAATATACCTATATTAAAACAGGTTAGTTGGGAGAGAGAATGAATAGGGGGCTATAAGGTAGACATGTATGTGAAGATATTTAACACTAATTGTATACAATTAGTAGAAATATGAGTGACTTCAGCACCCACATTTGCATTTATATTTTTGATCACATTGGCTCTTCAACTCACTAAAACTTGTACAGAGTATGATGTTTTGATTTTTATTAATGAGAAGAGAACAGAAGGTTTAAATGATGCACCTGTTTTGGGAAAAGACTACAAGAAACCCAGCAGGCATGTCCCTGTGGGAAGGAAGATTTGCAATGGGTCAAACTTAAAATCTTCACTTTATGATTTGGTTATTGTTGCTTAGTAGCTGAGTTGTGGCCAATTCTTTGTGGCTCCATGAACTGTAGTCTGTCAGACTCCTCTGTCCATGGGATTTCCCAGGCAAGAATACCAGAGTGGGTTGCCATTTCCTTCTCCAGGGGATCTTCCTGACCCAGGGATCAAATCAGCTTCTGCTGCATTGGCAGGCAGATTCTTTACCAACTAAGCCCACCAGGAAAGCCCATTATTTGGGATATATTGGTTAAATTATATACATATATATTATATACAGATAGTATATTACTAAATTTGGTTTCATGTCTTTCTTTTTTTTTTTTTTCTTTGTAGGTACGGCTACCAAAATATTTAACAATCCATGTGTGGCCCTCATGACTCTCCCACAGGACTGCATTGGTCTGTAGTGTGTACCACCTGGTATCTGGGTCTGCTTGTCACCAATAACCACTCTGCACCTGCCACCTGATGCTGCCTCTGCTTACTTGAGCCCCAGAGACCATGGCGGGGAGGGCCCCTCGTGCTGAGATGCAGATGTGTGAGTGGCTTACGTACCCCTCTGGCCACCATCTCTCAGAAAGCGCCCTGCGCACAGATCCATTGAGGCTAATCTGGCAGTGCACAAAGTGCCCCTCAGCCAGGAAAGTCATCTAACAGTTATTTGTGAATAATGGATACGGAATGTTGTCTTAGAGGTTCATCATTTGTGTTGGGACAACACAAGGGAAGATATCAGACTCTTTCCAAAACACTTCTGGGAGTGTCCCATCCCCTTTCCATATTCAGATTATTGGTTGTTCCTCAACTAAAGTTGACCAGTCCTCTAAGTGATATCCAGTCTCATATTGCCCTGGAAAGGTTCACTCTCTAAGAATTCCACACAATTCAGAGACTCAGTTGTCCTTTGCACCAGCAATTCAGGCCTTGTATTTTATTTAAACACTGAGTGTGCTAACTTCCTCATCAACTCCTCCACCCCATGGCTGTATGTCTGGGGCTTGAATCTTCCAGTCCAGGATTGGTTCTATGTTTGTGATAGCCACTCAACAATTGAACTGTTTCAAAGCATAATCTTTAAACTGTGAGAATTAATGCACACACACTCACACACACACATACTCAGAGGCACAAACTTCACAAGGGAAAATATATGTGCATATGTAATATTAGTTGATATGCAAATGCCTATTAAGATAATCTACTTGAGAAACAGAAACATTTAACTCTACTTTTAATCACTCAGATTAATTCCTTCACAGGCATTAATAAATATTCTACTTCCTATAAGATATAAAAAGTGCTAGTAAAACAAATTATCTTATCTGGGTCTTCCTTGGATGGGTGGAAGGTGGTTACTTGCAGTGTATGACTTCCTTAGTTTTAGCATCCAGGGTCACCACAGTTTACTCCAATGAAAAAAATTGATTTTAGACTAAAGTCAAGAGTAATTAAAAAAAAAAAAAGCAGCAATATAAAGTACAAACACAGTAGCAAATTTAAAAACTAGCAAACCACAGTATCAAAATCTGTTAATCTCAAATACATTTTATTATACATTCGCTTTACAAATGGCATACCACTTTGGATAATTTTTTCATAAAATTGACTAGAAGCACTTTCTCCAGGAAAGCTGATATTAAATAATATAATTCTAAAAATGCCTTTGCAAATAAATGCCTCATATTTTCTATGTACTCTAGAAAGAAAAGGCATACTTTGTGTCTTAGTCTATGAGGGCCCTTACAAAATCCCAATGCCTAGGTGGTTTAAACAATAGAAATTTATTTTCTCACAGTTCTGGCAAGCTTCCAGAAGGTGACAGCCAGTTCAGCTCCTGGTGAAAGTTTTCTTCCTGGTTTGCAGATAGCCGCCTTCTGACTATGTCCTCCCAATATCAAGACAGAGTTCTCATCAGGGCACCAGCCATATCAGACCATGGCCTTTCCCTTATGACTTCCTTTAACCTTTATAACCTCCTCAGAGACCTTATTTTCCAACGTCACACTGAAGGTTAGGGTTTTAACATATAATTTTTGAGAGAACGCAAGCAGTCAGTCTATAACACCATACCATATCTTATGAAAATCCTACTTACAAACATTCCAATTTAAAGAACAGATAGACGGGCAATCATTTGTGTTGTTAGAGACAACTGGGGCCTTTGTTTGAGTAGAGTGTTCACAGAAGATGACATAAGATAGAAATATTGACAATCAGCTCTGGCTTGGGTTTTACTCATGGCTTTGCTACCACTCTCTGTGTGAGCCTAGGAAAGTCCTTAAATTCTCGAGGTCTTAGTTCCCATTTCAGTAACTTAAACAAATTTTTGCTTTTCAATTTTCAGGCATAGTAAAGGAGAAGAGGCAGAGAATGAAGGAAAAGGGGATCTCTCTTTTATTCTGTGTCAGTTTATATATGCAACCCAAATTTTAGTGGAGAAATTTCTAAATCATGCCAACATTCCCAATATTTACATAATACTGGAGTGGGTTGCCATTTCCCTTTTCAGGGTATCTTCCTGACCCATGGATGGAACCCAGGTCCCCTGCATTGCAGGCAGATTATAACATCTGAGTCACTGGGGAAACTTGATCTACTAACAGAAAATATGGTGTTTCTTAATACTGTTGCCCTTCCATGGTGACCAAATCAGTCTTTACTTGATTTTTGTCGTTATAGTCTCTATTTTTATCCCCTGAACTTGGAAAGGTGATACAAGATTTAACTCAGTATTTACTAATGAGTTCATTGTCCAGTTTATGTTGATAAACCTGGTTGACACAGTGTAGAGAAAAGAGAGAGAGAGGAAAAAAAAAAAGGAAACATTAAAAGGTAAATAACAGAATTACTAACTGGGGCTGACTTTATGGACATCAACATTTCTAATTTTTTTTTTTAATTGGCTTGAGGAAATACCAGTGGAAGAAGAACCTTAAGATATATTCCAAAACATAACCTGGTTTTCCTTGGCCATAATGAAGATGACTGGTTCACACGCTTATACATAATACATTTCAAAAACAAAATAACCTCCCTAGAATTCCCCCACTTCATATAGGAAGAAATTGCACCGGGCTTCTTCACAGAATTAAATATGGATAATATACTCTCTATTTCCTCCACATGTGTTTAGTTTCCTTGTGAAATGACCAAAGACTTTGGTCTTCCCTGGGTGTGTTGACAATAATCTAGGCAAAGTCCAGTGAGTATGGCAAGAGTGGGTAGTCTCACTCAAAGAGAAAGTAACTGGGTCATCCATGAAATCATATTTGAGACTCAGTACTACATGTGTCCCCAGCTCATTCTTTAGAAAGAGGAGTTCCATGTCATGAAAAGGTTAACGAATAAGATCATAAAAGTAGTGTTGTTCTGCCTAGAACTATCCAGTGGAAGGGAGGGATTTTCAGGCCATTTTCAACCAATGAGAAGCACCGAACTGTTTATCACAGGCTATCAATTTAACCCCATGGATGAGCGTATCACATGTACCTTCTTAATACTGATATATCTGCAGAGCATAGCATAATGATTGGTGCACGCATTTCTTTGGAGTCTAACTTAGCTCAAGTTCTTTATGATAGTACTCCAGGCACACTGGGTTTTGAAAGCACATGGGGTGCTATCTTGTGGTTAATATGGTATTCAGCATCCATTCATTCCTTATTCTTGTGTCCTCTTCTGTATTACAGGTTCCAAAAGCCTATGGACAATATAGCCCACATTTCCTTGAAGCTAAAGTTCTAGCTTGGGAAAACGAATGCCTTCTAATGAGATGCACTTGACCAAGATTGGAAGTCAGAACTGAGAAGATGCTTTTAGTTAGCAAGGCTGGAAAGGGGGAGCTTATCTGACTCAGCATCTGAGGAGTTAGTCTTTAATGTCATCTGATGTTGAGACAGCTGGACTAGTGGTGTGGCAGTATTAAATCATCAGCCTCAGCCTTGGTGAGGTACATTCGTGGATGCACTGGCTTCTTTTTTTGGCTTTCTGATTCCTTGATTATCCCTGTGGAGAATGTTCTTGAACTTAATACTGCCAGTAGTACTCCATTATTGTCTTTCTTGCTGCTTTGTTTATTCAAATTCAATCCTACCTCCTGGCCAAGATTCACAAGCTAGTAAAGATAAATCCTTTCTTGGCCCCATGCTGAAAGTCTCCCAAAATAGTGACTGGTGTTCATAGATAATGCTGCTCAGCTATGCTCTAGTTCTACAGATTTATTTTCGGCACAAATTCATTCGGTGACACATTTTTCTGGGATGTCATTGAGATGGTTTTGAATAAGGTGGGCAAGACCCTTGTTTTCATGCAGCTGCAGTGAGGAAAGCAAAAATGTATTTATAAAAAATAGGATAAAAAATTAGAGATAAACAGAAAAATGAAAATTAGGCACCATAATACAAGAGGGAGAAGGATTATTAAATTGTGGGTGATTGAGCTGAGTTCTGAAGGATGAGTAAAAGTTAGGTAAAGTACTGAGCAGAAAGCATGTCACTTGAAGAACCAGTACATATGGACGTTGTAAGATTCAGACAGACTTGGTATGTTTGTGCAAACAGAGCAGTCCATAAGGCTGGAAATTTGTAAGTGAGGGAGAGAGTTTTGCAAAGTGAAGTTGGAAAAATAGGTAAGGCCAGATGACATAAGATCTAAAAGGCTATGACCAGAAGGCGAAACATTATTTCAAGATGGAAAGCTGTCCATTTCTCAGTAAAGGAAGTGATACAATGAGATTTAATTTTTAGTAAGACTTTAGGCTGCTGAATGAAAATGGACTGTGAATCTGTTCAGTATTGAAAGAAGGGGTACAAATATTTAATAATCATCTTGCAGCAGTCTAGGATATTTGTTACATTGACTTAGGCCAGAGGTATGTCTGTGGAGATATATATATATATATATATATATATACACTGAGTTATAGGTTATATATATATATATATATATATATATATATACACTGAGTTATAGGTTACTTTTCTTTAATCCAAGTAATTGGATGAACGTGGTGTGGTTTGTTGAGATATAGGGATTCAAGAAGCAAATGATTTGGGGAGATAAAGGAAACAAGACACTTTAGAGGGGGAAAAATAGACAAAAAGAGCAAGTAGTAAAATGATGTAAGTGTTCTAGCAATGTCCCACTGTCTACAATTATCATTATAGACATGAGCTTGGGAACTAAGCAGGTATGAGTTCAAATCCTAAAACACCAATTGTTCTCTTACCCTAGATAATTTACTTGTCTCTTCTAACCTCAATCCCTTCCTCTGGAAACTATGATAAGAATACTGCACTGCATATAGATTCTTTAAGGATTTGATAACATAATAAATATAAATCACATAAGCAAATGTTAGGGAAATAATAGCTTTCTTGTTTGGGTCTGTGACAAAGTAGATACTCTGAAAAGGTATATTACCTAAAGCAACTAAAATTTCTAAATAAAATATATTTTTTTCTCAAAAGCATTTTTCAAATGTGTTACTAAATTGACAAGTAGCTAAGACACAAACAGAAGCCAAAACCTAAAATAAAAGCTGAACTCCAGTGAAATAAATTTGTTCCCAAATGGATTTTTTGGGGACCTTAGTGATTTTGCTCTGCTGAGGAGGGCAACAGAAAGGAGTCATTGCACATAGCCCATGAGACAAGGGTGATCTATGCCTTTTGCATAAAACCGGACCCCAAAGAATTAAGAGTTGACCCATTGTATGGGAATGTGCAGCAAGGAAACACTCTCAGTTTCACTTTGATGCTGGATTGAAGAGGAAAAAATAACTCTCCCCTGGGGTTTGTGATGCTAAACGAAGTTTTCTGTTTCTGAATCATGATCAACTTTCACCTGCATGTCACATAAAATACATCAGGTTAGACTTTATATTACAATGGTGTGCCATGTTGATTAAGTTAACCAGCAAAACCAAACAGGAATCCCTTGTGAGAACATGGACATTTAGCCAACTTCAGGATTTCTATAGGTAAACATTCAATGGACAGGAACCCCCAGTCAAAATTGTTTTTAGATCGGTAATTATTATCATTATGACATCATGACAACAAAGAAGGATCTTGTCAAGTTTGGCTACAAGGTTCCGACCCATACATAAAAATGCTTTCTTAACCTCAGTTTTATTATTTTTTTTTTAATTTTTATGGAAATGTAGTTGATTTACAATGTTGTGTTAGTTTCAGGTATGTGTATAAATATATACCCACATATATATAAAAGTTATACATATATGTATAAAACTTTCACTTTCAAAGGGGAAAATGGGAAGAGATAATTTAGCAATTTGGAATTAAAATGTATACTCTATTATATATAAAATAGATATCCAACAAGGACCTATACTATATAGCACAGGGAACTGTACTCAATGTCTTGTAATAACTTATAAGAGAAAAACATCTAGAAAAAAGTATATATTTATTTAAGTGTATATATTTGTTGTGCTTAGTCGCTCGGTCATGTCTGACTCTGTGACCCAAGGGACTGTTGCCTTCCAAGCTCCTCTGTCCTTAGGAATTCTCCAGGCAACAATACTGGAGTAGGTAGCCATTCCCTTCTCTGGGGATCTTGCCGACTCAGGGATCGAGCCCAGGTCTCCTGCATTGCTGGCAGATTCTTTACTATCTGAGACACCAAATTTATTTTCTTTGTCTGAGTCTGAGTCTTCTAAGTTCATTTGTATTTTGTTTCTTTTAGACTTCACATATAAGTAGTACCATGTGCTGTTTGATTTTCTCTATTTGGCTTACTTCACTTAGTATGATAATCTCTCTGTCCATTCATGTTGTTACAAATGGCGTTACTTCCCTTCTATTCCTGAGTAATATTCCACTGTATATATAGACCACATCTTCTTTATCTATTCCTTAGTTGATGGACATTTAGGTTGCTTTTAGATATGTCTTCATTACTGCAAATGCAAAATGATTAAAACCTAATCCATGAATCTTCCTTTCCAGCCTGGTCTTCTGCTTGCTTGGCCTTTGAATGGGTTCTACCCACAATCACTGAGTTACACAGTTCAGAAAGCTCAGCCTCAGAGCCCATGCAGCACCCACCACTACCTCCCTCTTTCTCCAGGGGATGTTATGAAATTCTCTCCAAAAATCTATTCCTTCACACTTACTATATTTCCCTTTGCATGCCCAGCATGTATTGTGTGCTTCATAATAAATTTTTAAGAAATATTTGCTGAAGATATGAAAAAAAATTCCTGAAGTTGGCAAGCTGAAAAGCTAAATAAAATACAAATTAAAAATTGGTTTGTGACTCTTCGGGGACTAAAACAGTTTTCATTAAAGACCAAGGTTTCTTTGTAAAACTATGGTAGTCCCAGCATTCATGAGACACTACCTTAAGGGAAGAACTTCATTTTGTGCCTGTAAATATTCATAAAACCTGAGTCAATGACTGAATTGATCCCTTATTTAGATTCTATAGAGCACTACTTTCCAATTTTTGATGAGAATTTGCCATGGATATTCTCTTATTTTGGAAATAGCATCTTCTGACAACTACACCTTGAGTTATGATCTGTATTTTACTGACATGTTTATGGAAGGAAAGCTCCTTGGGGCAAGAACTTTGTTTTATTCAGCACTATCCAAGCTGAGCTCTTTTGTGCTGGGTATACTAGTGGCACCTTACAAAGAACAACAACAAAAATAGTATCGGCTCACCTTAGCTAATTCATCTATCCCATTAATAATTAATTTTAATTTTGTTTAATTAAAGTTATGAAGTGGGCTGAGCTGAAGACACAACGTGATTGTTTTAAACCAAAGGCACTTAGAGCACTGCAGCCCTGCAGTGCCCACACCTGGAATCCCCAAATGTGTTCTTCCTTTATTAATTTCTCTGGCAATAATCTTAAGCCATGCTTAATTTTATGACCGAAGTTGCAGAATTTCAAGGATTTTTGAACTTCAAGGAGTTCAAAAAATAAGATATTGATCTGACTGAAAGATGAAAAATTTCTACCAGACACGGATGTCAAACTTTATCAATATTTTTCAGTGTCTGTGTCTAATTAGAAACAGGGTTACTCCAAAAATCAAACTGGGCGAGGTAAGCAGTGGACAGAACATGTGTCTGAACATGATGGACAGTTCACATTTTAAATGAGGTATGTAGGCCTCTGTTTATTTTCTTTTTCCCACTGAGAAGTCTGTCTCTGCAAATGGTTTATTTTCAGACCAAACTGTACCAGTCATTGTTATGGAGAACTGACATTACATGGAGAAACACTTTTACATTTATAAACACATTGTCCTTGCAGTCCAAATAATAGATGACCTCTATTTAATTATCCCTTTATACTTTCAAAGGATTTTTCCTTTCTTACATCAACTGTTTCAAGAGCATTGTCATGTTGTCAGTTCCATTTTATGTGCATACATGGACAAAGAATCATAAAGAAGGTAAATAGAAACTAGAAAGCAGTTACATTACTAATATGACTTCTCGTGTGAAACCCAGTCATCACTGCAGAACTGCCCATTGCTCTTCCCCAGGGGAGCCTCAGGCCAGGGCATTACTTTCCAAGGAGGCTTCTGTGGCCTTCCCTCAATTGGAGAGTCTTCATTTGTCTTCTTTCTCTTTTGTCAATGGCCCTGTAGCCATGGGATACCAGGTAAATATGTTGTTTTCTTAGCCAAATGCCCAACTCAGTTAATTACCTTTACCTTCACCAGTCCCATGCAAACAAATGGAGATACACATACATACCATCCTGGGTTATACATATGGAAGTTTAAGTATAAGCTCCATATTTACCTTTCACTCTCCAGATACTCAAACAGAATAAAGAAGTCCAGGAACTTTTGTTTCTCCAAAGCTGATATAGAAAAAACAAGTGCTTAGACATAAAATTCGGTAGCATTTTGCCTTTGTGAGACCACTAATTTATTTAACTAACTACCTGGATAAGCCCCTTTAACACACTGGTATGAACTTTTGCAGAAATCAACACCAGCAGAGGGTCCGAGGTGTGGCAGAGGATGAAGTTAACTTGATGTCATAGTCTTCCTTCTGTGATAATGGGTTGTGTGATTTCTCTTTCTTCCCCTTGGTTTCTTCTCTAAGAGAAAAACAAAGGAAAAGCAAAATAAAATAAATTTAAACTAGAGGACTTCTAATGATTTTTCTAGTCCCAATATTCTCTGATCCAGTGAGGAAAAACTTTCACTTCCCCACAGAATGGAGACACAATCATTTGAGAGGCCCTTCGTGCATCTGAAAGTGGTTCTTGGAAACAGAGTCAGAATATCTGCAGTCTCACCTGAGGGCAGGATAAGTCCTTTCCATCTGGAAGAAGACGATTTTGGACTAAGTGGTCCTTGAAGTTGGCACACCTACCATGCACCCAGGATGCTATGCAGTGGACAGTTCACCTTGTTTCAAGAGAAAATGATTCCTGGAGTTCTCTCTTTGTCCTGAAAGTCTTTTTATAAATTCCCAGATTGTTCAAACCTTGCCCTTTAAGGGAAGCGAAAATAAAACAATAGAACCATAACAGCTGTTTGCCAGAGTTGCGTACTTTGGACAGCAAGGCCCTTTAAATACTCAGCAACTCTGCTCATTTCCCGGTAGACTTGATCTTAATCACAAGCTTGATTTGACACAGTGGGTCCTGGATAAAGAGCAAATCTAATGCAATGTATGAAAGGAAGAAGCACCGTCTACATCTGCACAACCTCAACCTCTTCACTCCGAACCCATTTCAACACAATCCTCTTCCTTCAGAGTTCTGTTCTTCTAATTAAATTAATCCAGATTTGTTTAGCAATTTATTGTTACTATGTGCAGACGCGCCTGGGATACAAGGAAAGTATGACCTCTGCCTTCGAGAAGTGCATAGTCTATTTGAGAGAAACAGCTTTATTACAATAACCAGAGTGTTAGGTGCTATCTGCAGTGGTGGAACAATCTATGTGTGTGCTTAGTCGCCCAGTCATGTCTGACTCTTTGCAACCCCATGGACTATAGCCCTCCAGGCTCCTTTGCCCATGAGGATTCTCCAGGCAAGAATACTGGAGTGGGCTGCCATGCCCTTTTCCAGGGGATCTTCCCAATACAGGGATTGAACCCCGGTCTCCCACATGGCAGGCAGATTCTTAACTATCTGAGCCACCAGGGAAGCAATCTATAAATCACATGATTGTGGGACTACAGAGGAGAAATTGCTTTTCCCTGAGGGTAGTAAAAATTGGATTCTGGTATATGAAGACCAAAGAAAAGAAATGATATTTGATCTCAGCCATGATATTTTTGATGAATCAATCAATTGCATAGAAAGTATTCAAAACCTTTTAAACACCAGCCTAGTTTCAAAAATGTACCTTAACTAAATTCCTCAAAGAATGATTCCTAGTAGTTTATAATTATAGAACAGTCAAATTCTAAACACTGGGACACCAACTGTGGCATGGGTTTAAGGAAGAGGAGGAATTCTAGGCTGGGAAAGTTAGTGACGCCATTTTCAGTAGAGCTGAGAAGAAATAAGACGAATTAAGAGAAACTGATGCTTACTATGTGTTTATCATTCTTTCTATTATTGTGCGCTTGTGCACATGTGAGTGTGTGTGTGTGTGTGTGTGTGTGTGCGCATGTAGTGAGGAGCATGTCTACCTAAGGGCATTAGGAAGCTGTGAAACGTGAGGGTGGCCAGGCTCAGGGGACAGTGATGAGATTTGTCTGACTGAAGGACAGGAATATATTGGGAGGGCTTGGGGAGGGCAAAGTGAAACACAGGGGTTTGAAATTGGACCTAGTTGAAAGGAAGGGATTCATTGGAAGCTCTTGGGGTTGGGGGGCAGGTAATATATTATCTAAAACCTTTTCTGGCAACCTGGTGCAGAAAGGGCTTAAAGTAACAGAGAACATGGAAAGGCAGGGTGAGTGGCAATAATCCAAGACTGGGGTTCTGGCTAGGCTGTTAGACAGAGATGGGGTAGGAATAGAAAGGAGATATTTTTCTTTTTTCCTATTTGCCTCAAATGAAATGTAGGTGACTTTTGGCTAGAAATATGAATACTAACATATTTTTATCCTCACCACCTGCTCCTCTTTGTGAGTTTATAGCAATGAAAGATGACATACAAAAGACAATTCTGAAAAAGATGAACAGCTCAATTTTTACCAAGGCCTTTTCTCAGGCTTTAACATGGTGAAAGAGAGAGTTGTAAAAGTTGAAGTTATCACAGTGAAAAGAGAGTAATAACTAAAACAATATGCCTAAAATTAATAGTGAAAGCTAAACCATTAGCCTCCAGGAAGCTGATTCTTGACGAAAAATTCCTTCTTACATCTAAGACCTGAATATCCTGCTCTGTGCACAATGCCCCTGGCCTGAATATTCAGAGGAACAAGGGCCTCGGCAGGGTGTTGTGGTTAGGAATTCAGTCCCCAAACTAGCTACCTGCATGCAAACACTGCCTCCAAGAAGCTGATTGACCTTTGACAAAACCTTCTGTTAACAAGTGATGGTAATAATATCTAACTCACAGGAGCATTGCAAGGGCTAAGGTATGAAAAGATCTGGGGAGTAGTGCCTGGCACATAAAGAGCTATTAAATGATGGCTGTTATTTTTTTTCTATATCAGAGGTGTTATTAGTGTTATGAATCACCCCAAACCTTTTCCTGCCTTCACAGGCTCCCGCTCCTCTACTCCTAGTAAGATCTCCTCTTGTTAAAATCAACCACTATTATCGATCCCCAAGTACATGCCATTTGTATATCATTTAATTTTCTTCATTCAGTCCTCTAGAATTCTTTGTCTCCATGAGTAAACTGGGGACTAGGAATTTAAAATAATTTTCTCAAGGTCACACTACTATTACGAGCTTGAGTATGATTCTGAGACCTTTGCTAGAATATTACAAAACCTTGTGTTCTATTATTTCCTGAGGAGGAAGCTCGCACTTGGAGAAGACATACCACAACTTACTTCATTGTTGTAGAGAAGCGACAAGTGTATGCCAGCCTCTAGTGACGTACACTGTGTACCCTCTGGGGGAAAGACTGAAGGGCAAAGTCCACAGAGAGAGACTGTATCCATCTGTTCTATGTCACAGGCCACCGGAAGTACAATCTATCCAAATCACTGGACGTTGAACTGACTGACCAAATATATCTCCCACAACATCTGACAAGGAACATCAAATCCCAGTGTCTTTTGCTTGATTGTAGACAGTGTGCCTCTTCTCTGGGAGAGATGATAAAATCAGCTCACAATACCCCAGGTTAAACTATGTAATTAAATGAAATTACATTTTCACAGGCATTTTCACAGGGGGAAAAAAAAATTATGTACTATTCTATCTTAATGGTATATATTCAACAGCTGATGAATGGAAAAGCAACATGTAGCATATTCATACAATAGAATATTATTCAGCTATAAGAGGGAACAATGTATTGATTCATGCCATACCATGGATAAGCCTTGAAAACATTATGCTAATCTAAAGAAGTTGGTCACAAAGAACCACATATTGTACATTCCATTTATATGAAATGTCCAGAGTAGGAAAATCTATAAAGTTAGAAATTAAGCTAGTGCTTTGCTAGGGCTGGAGAAGGGGGAAACTTGGAGTTACAAACTTTTCACTCTGTGTGACAGAAGTTGTGAGGCATTAAAAGATGGAGAAAAATCAATTTACCCATAATTATAAAAAGCCACCTCTCAGATCTCAGTCAAAGAAATGATTGTATGATCATGACTTTAGTAGAATCTTTTCATTTTTTCCTGGACTTTGACAATGCCTATTAATTTGTGGAGCTAAACACATTGCTGTGAGGATTTGGGGATGATAGCTAAGGGTGTGTGGTTCCTTTTTGGTGAAATAAAAATATTCAAAATTTATTATGTTAAAAGTGGGCAGTAGACATGTTCTTAGTAATTATACTCCCAATAGGGGAGGGAATAGGAAAGATAAACTTTATTTCTTATGCCTCTTGTCCCAGGCCAGGCCAACTTGTTTTCACATTCTTCTTTTTTATATCTTTTAAATCTATGACTGGTCTTAAAGCTGATGCTGTAAAATGCTCTTATTTTAAATCAATAATCTCTTAAGAAATGTTGATGGCAACTAGACTCTAGTTTTCATCCTTATTTACTTCACTTTCCCAAGCCTCAGTGTTTCCTCTGGCTCCTGTGCCACTAATTCCTTGTGTGGACTTGTCAACACTTCAAATTATATCCAACTCTGTTGCCTCCAATATATCGCGTAGCCAATGTATACACACTTAGCTCTTTTAATCTCCCTCATAAGTAAATTCCTCAGCCCCTTAATCACCCCCGCTACTCTTCTCTGAATCCTTTCCAATGTGTTGACATCTTTTTGGCACAATGGTGCCCACAGCCATATGCCTTTGGCACCCGCTCCCCTTGGCCTCCCACCAGAAATGGAACTTGGCTGATGTCAGAACAGAGAGTAAGACATATTTATTTGATTTAGCTTTTGATTATGTTCACTTCTTGGGATGATGGTTGATTACTAGTGATGAGGTTAGCCAGCTGTTGGAATTCAGGTCACTTCGATGACAAAGGGGGGTTGTGTGTGAAGAGCAACAGCATGTAACTTGTGTTTCTTCAGGGAGTATTTTCTTTCTAAAACAGATAAAATCAGGAGCTTTGAGAAATAGTCATATTTTAAATTAGCATTCTAAAGATGGTTTCTATTTCTATAGCTTGAATTTCAAAATTTAATTTTCAATAATTCTAGAATTTTGAGATTAGAGAATTTAAGATTTCCATAGGGAGAACACTGTCATAGAAAAATTAGCTGGGGCAGATGCTTTCAACATTAAATTTTTATGAATCATCTCTAGGTTAAAAATTCTTCATTCCATATAATGGAAGTTGTGAGAAATTCAAAGTTGTGGGGAAATCAACTTATTTATATTTTAAAACAACCTTCTGTATCCCTTTCTGCAATACTGATTCCATGACATCATGATATGGATCATATGACCTTCACTTTAGGGAATATTTTACATTGTTAGGTTCTTTGACAACATATATAAGTTTGTAGACTGCATGCATAGTCGCTCAGTTGTGTCCAACTCAGTTGTGACCTTTTGGACTTACCAGGCTCCTCTGTCCACGGGAATTTTCAGGCAAGAATACTGGAGTGAGTTGTCATTTTCCTCCTCCAGGGGACCTTCCCAATCCAGGGATCGAACCCACATCTCCTGTGTATCCTGCATCACAGGCAAGTTCTTTACCCACTGAACTGTCAGGGAAGCTCTAAGTTTGTAGAGTAAGTCTTACATTTTTGTACCTAGTAGCATGATTTCTCTAGTGATAAATCATATGATATTCTAAGTTCTTTGAGAAAGAAAATACATGTTCAAATGAGGTGTGTATTACTAAATTTATAAGACTTATAAATTTAAGATGTCTGTGACAAAGTTCACTTATTCATTCAACCTATATCCATTGAGGGCCTACAAGATCCTTGGCTCTGCCTTAGACACTAGGACCACAGTGCATACAAGATATGGCTTGACAATAGGAATCAAATACAAAAATAATCACCAATAGATTCTAAGGGGAATAAAAATGGCAAAATTCCCTGTGTCACAGGAAGACAAATATGAATAATTTCCTTCTTAGGCTTAGGAGAAAGCCCATCTATGTTGCTCCCAGAGTATCTCACTGAGCACATTGAGAGACATGAATCTCATTCATGAAAGACTGCACATTACCCAGAGCATTATGAAAAATACATATTCCTTTGGTATAATATGGTACAGTTATCACAATTGGCAAGCCAAGTCCTGTCTCTGAGAGTGACACCAAGAGACCATATTGCATTTGCTCAAGTGGGATATATTAATCTTGCCAAAGTACAAGGCAGATGTTCAGCCTGGGATTGGGAAAAATAAGAAAAAGAAACTTGCTATTAGAGACAAATGGTGTCAAATCCAGCTGGAAGTGATGGAGTGCAGGCAGATGGGCATTCCCATGGGTAGGAAGTATGGAAAGATCTTTCAGCGGTCATCAGAAAAAAAATGAATCTGAGGCTAAAGCTATAAAAGGAAATAAATGAAGTACTCAGCTGCTATTGTTCCTTTTCTCCTTTTCAAACAGAAGATGGATACTCAAAAGTCAAAAGAAAACCTGCAGAAAACTGCTCAGAGGAAACTCTTGGGCTGTTGGAGTGTAAGTTCTGTATTCTAGATCCTACCAAAGGGGATCCTTGACTAACCTAGATGCTTGGTTTTACTTTCTTTGCTATGGGCCATCTCCTATATTCCCAAGTTTTGGATTTTTCTGTGGGTGCAGAACGTCTTCTTGGGAACCCTCTAGAGGTCTGCCAGGGATTCAGCATTACCTTCTTTCCTGGAAACTGGATCAGACCAATCCAGCGTGCCTTTGTCCATGTGGTCCCCTTAGCTTCTATCAGTCCAGCCTATCAGAATGTTATACCTGTCCTTCCTAAAGGCTCAAAGTGCTCTCAGAGAGGATGACAGCATATGAACAGAGGGTGAAAATCTAATTAACTTAGACATTTCCTTACTAATAGTCCAGGAAGTTATTTTAAGGGTTAGCCTTTCAGAATGTGGGTGAGTTTTGTGTGATCCCTTCACTCCTGATCTAGTTATCAATCTCTTATCTCATAGACCAGCTTATATGAAACATCCCACTAGTCAGCATCTCTGTCAGAAGAAATTTGACCCTCTCTGCACCTGTCACCATCAGAAACACTTCAGAAACTCTAGAGGATCACATCGTCATTTGGTTTCTTCCTCCACAAGTCCTAGAACAAAATAGTAGAATGTGGTGCTATAAATTGTAGCTATTATATTATTCCAAGCAGTTCTCTGACATTCACTTCTGTCAGCTAGATTCTAAGGGAAAAGCAAAGGTAAATATGGAAATGACTTCTCAGATTTTAGTTCCCAAATAGATATATGGACACAATGCTTTTCTTATAGGGTGACCTGTTAAGTGAGCATCACCCAAACATTACCTTTCCTCTAGTACTTTCCAAACAATGTCATATTAGAGCAAAGAACTTTCCTACCCTTGTCCTGGAGGAACAATGAATTGTTTTTGTGTCCTTCTGCTCAAGCTGAGGGGTGACTCAACAACATCACCACACAAGCATGGAAATGGTCCACACACGCCACCAGAACACCACGTGAACACTGAATGGCCTTGCCTTGTTTCCAATGTATGGTTCTGACTCTTGCTAACTTCTTTTGACTCTGGGCATCCTGTGATGACAGGGAATGTGAGGAGACGACATTTCTTGGTTTGCCCTTCCTATCCTGCCAGTGTTAAGGTGCTCACTCTCCATCTCATACTCCAGTCTTGAAGTCTTTATGATCTTTATGTCATCAGTCACCCTCAAATGTTTCCATTAAACTCAAAGCCTGACTTAACTTTCAGATTATGCATCTACAACCTCTTATATCACCCGCTATGTTCTTACATGGGCCATTAAACTTCTGGCTTCCCCTTAGGAATGATGTTTTCCTCCTTATGCACGAAGCCAATCTAGACCCCCTGTACCTGCACTGAGGGTATGGCTCTAGTCCCAATCTAGGCCTAGCTGAGCATTTTCCATGCTCAGACTGATCCACAAGTGGGTTTGCACATGCTTTCCTGGTAGCTCAGCTGGCAAAGGATCTGCCTGCAATGCAGGAGACCCCGGTTAGATTCCTGGGTTGGGAAAATCCACTGGAGAAGGGATAAGCTACCCACCCCACTCCAGTATTCTTAGGCTTCCCCTGTGGCTCAGCTGGTAATGAATCCGCCAACAATGAGGGAGACCTGGTTTCAGTCCCTGGGATGGGAAGATCCCCTGGAGAAGGGAAAGGCTACCCACTCCAGTATTCTGGCTTGGAAAATTCCATGGACTGTATAGTTCATGGGGTCACAAAGAGACGGACACGACTGAGCAACTTTCACTTTCATGTTGATAAAACAGAACCAGGAAAGGAACATAAGGGTGACTGACTGTGGTAAATTAGACACAGTGTAACCCTGATGAGTTTTGTTGATGGATTTGTTACTGTGTTCACCAGTGGAGGTTCTTCTTTTTTAAGCACCTAATAAACACAAATAATGACAAGGATTTTTCAAAAGTTCTACTATCATTTATTACAGAGCTCTGAATGAAAGCGAAATCCATGCACTTGTATGTTTCAAGGTCAGTTTTGATTCATCTGATGGATAAAGTCACATTAGAATTCCAATGATCTTTCATCTCTATCCCCTTCACAGGACTCCCAATGATATTAATTGGAAATGAGAAATATCTACAAATTTATAAATTCTCTATATGTGCAGAGAAGTTCATGGTTTACAAACTGCTTTCACGCACAATACCTCATTTGAGCCACACAAAACTCCCTGTATGAGGGTTTTAATATCCCCATTTTTCAGGTGAAGACAGTTTCAAATTGGTTTTTGTGATTTACCCAAGATCATTCAGAAATGTAGCTGTGAGGCCATCACTTTTGATTATATATCTCCTACTTACAGTAGAAGAAAGTTGAAATGTAGTTTTTTTTTTTTAGTAAAAAGTAGAATCAATTAAAACATTTAATCAATGGTATCAGTTTCTCCTTTCTTACATGATAGTACCATGGTTTTGTTCATTATTAGTTGATTTTTCCTTCATTATTACATACTTTTGAGGTTGTAGAGTATTCTCATTAGTATCTCATCTAAGGCCAATGATTTGTGAAAATTGAACCTTAAAAAAATATCCCCTTACCTGACTTTAAATCAATAACAGCTCTGTCTCATTTTTTCATTATCTCCCAAGTGTCCAAATTCTATCTCTTTATTTTTTTCTAGTTAAAAACCAATTTAAAAAGCATTTCAGTAGCTCTACCATTGTAGAATTCTTGTTGTAATAAAATTAATAATTTAAATTTGTTGGCATCAAATGCTGGAAGTCCTCAGGGCAGCTTAATGAAAATACAAAATGATACCAATACTGCATCGTGCCCTGATTACTACCCCAGAGCGAGATCGGGCAAACCTGCCAAATGACTGCAAAAAGAATGATTCCAAATTAAAATTAAAAACAACAATCACATAGGAAAGGCATTAGCTTTACTCTGAAGAATAATGGATTTCAGGTCTCTAGCTACAGATGATGGACTCAGGGAAGGAAAAATAGCACCCAAGATGCTAAGATTTTCTGCTGTCAAAATGTTAGTCCCTCACTGGGTATTAGAAAATATCTAATTCAGTTCCTTTCAAATTTGTCACCAAGAAACTGACACATGGAGAAGTGAAATGACTTTCTTAAGGTCCTGTGGCTAATTAGAGCAGGACTTGACTGGTACCTGTGCTGACACTGATATCAAGTTTGGCATTTTTCCACTCTTCTGTGCTATCTCTAGTTTGTTTGCAGCATTTTGAGGATCTACTAATTTCAGACTGCTAGATACCGGCCTTAAGCCACACACACACACACACACACACACACACACACACACACACAAAGTATGAAGTGGGGAAAGTCCGAGAGAAGGGGGTCAGGGAAGGTTTAAGCAAACAAGGTGAGTGAGGCATTTGCTTTGGGTGCAAACTTTAAGGGGAGTTAAACACACACAATTCCATATTCAACATACATATTATAATCCAGTATTTCTTAAAAATCAAAATTAATGCAAAGCAACCATTCTGTATTAATTTTGCACCCCTCATTTGCACTTGAGGCAAGTGTCTCACTAATCTCTTGCCTCACCCCAGTACTGGGCCTGGGAATGACTATTCTTTCTCTTTACAGCTGGCAGTTCACTCCCCCAACTGGTAAGGCTTCCTTGTTGACACTAGTATTTTTATTTTTGGAAATTCTACAGGATAAGCCCCTCTTTCCATTTGCAAAGGTCAGAAACACGGAGAAGGTAGGGTCTTTCACTGTGTGTTAGTCCTAAAATATATCAAAAAATGTTTTGACACTCTTCTCTTCAAAAAAAATGGAAGCTGATATCTCTCTCCCGGAGTGTGGGCTATACTTAGTGACTAGCTTCTAATGACTAGGAGGTAGCAGGAGTAGCCATGTGTATTTTCTGATCCAAGACTTCAGGAAGCAGATAGCTTCCTCCTTGCTTTCTCTGGGATCACTCGTCCAGGGGAAGCCTCTTGCCTTGTCCAAGGACACTCTAGCAGCATGATTGAGAGGTTCATTTGGTAAGGGACAGAGGCCTTCCACCAACAGCTACGTGAACGAACCATCATAGAGGCAAATTCACCTGAAATCTATGCAACACTATTATTTTTTATTCCTTTGAAAGATAATTAAAATGCCTTAGTTTTACTTCTATTAATTAGTTTCAGCATGTTTAAATTATTTTGTACTCTTTGTTTAATTACATGTGTTCAGTCACTTAGTTGTGTCTGACTCTTTGCAACTATGCCAGGCCTGTAGCATGCCAGGCTCCTCTGTCCATAGAATTTTCCAGGCAAGAATACTGGAGTGGGTAGCCATCCCCTCCTCCAGGGAATCTTTCAAACCCAGGAGTCAAATCTGTACCTATTTTGTCTCCCGCATTGGCAGACATATTCTTTACCATTGCACTACCTGGGAAGCCCAATTACGTAAATAATAATAGCTAGTTTCCCTAATGAATAATAACAATTTTTTTAATGTTTAGATTTTTGTATTATAGATTCTATATTATTTATATGATGAGCAGATGACTTAATAAGTAGATATAGTTTACACACAGTAAAATGCAGATGGTTTCTGTATACGGTTAGATGAGATTGCAAATAATCTCTGTAAACAACACCCCTGTGAAGATAAAGAATATTTATATCACCATAGAAAATTCTCTCCTGCCTCTTCTCTTGCTTACACCACAACGTCACCCTGAAGCAACAACTATCCCACTTTTTATCAGCATCAATTAAGTGTACCTATTTTATAACTTCATGTAAATGAAAACATGTATAGCATGTACTGTGCACTTTTTAATGTTTGACTTGTTTTGAGACTTATCTATGTGTGTATTAGTAGCTCACTTTTTATAATTAAGAATTATTGATATGAGGGAGGTGGGGGGGGATCGGGATGGGGAATACATGTAAATCCATGGCTGATTCATGTTAATGTATGACAAAAACCACTACAATATTGTAAAGTAATTAGCCTCCAACTAATAAAAATAAAAAAAAGAATTATTGAATACTGCTTCATATGTTTATTTAAGTTTTGCTTTTAAGGACGTATGGGTTGCTTGCAATTTGGTGACACTGTGAATAAATCTGCTATGAACATGTTAACGCAGTTCTTTGGGTGTGCATATGTTTTCATCTATCTTTGGCATATATATAGCTAGGAATAGACCTGATGGGTTTTAGGGTAGATGAAACAAATCTGCCAAATATTATTTCAAAGTAATTCCACTCCAACCATTGACAAAACGGGCTCCAGTTGCTCTGCATCACAGAAAAGTTTGTTTGAAGTTTAAATTGGAGTTTTCATATATATTCTAGCAGTTTGGGAAACTAAGATAAGAGAAGGAAAAAATACAGATAGAGTTTTTGAGAGGCTATGCACTTTGTTGGGAAAATTGCTTTCCTAATTTGAAGGAACTGGAGAGGTGAAGAAAACAGTATAAAATAATTGGCTAATTGTACTCTGTAAAAGAGATTATTATGAAGAAAGCACTTATTCTATTGGTTTGAAAATCTCCCTGGAAGTCAATATATAATGTTTTCTTTCTTGGAAACTTATGCAAAATACACACAAGTCAAATTTCCTAGATCAATCAATCAATATTCTAAAATATATTTCAAAATTATGGAAATTTTAGAGGAAGAAGGGAGATGAGACACCAAAGTTTTGAAGATAATAGAACTTGCAAGCCTTAACACTTTTTCTAAAAACTCCATGAAATAAGTTAAATCAACCAACCACTCGATCAAATCCTCTAGCTACTTATATCATGTATTTTGTTTATTTTTTAATTGGAATATAACTGCTTTAAATACTGTGTTGGTTTCTGCTGTGCAAAAACATGAATCAGCCTATGTGTGCATGCTGTCACTTCAGTCATGTCAGACTCTTGTGATGCTATGGACTGTAGCCTCCAGGTTCTTCTATCCATGGGGATAATCCAGGCAAGAATACTGGAGTAGGTTGCCATTTGCTCCTCCAGGGGATCTTCCTGATCCAAAGATTGAACCCATGTTTCATGTCTGCTGCATGGGCAGGTGGGTTCTTTACCACTAGCACCACCTGGGAAGCCTATATACAATATACATACATGTGTGACCTGGCTGTTTATAGAGAAACAAGTGTGAAAGTGTTAGTTGCTCAGTTGTGTCCAATTCTTTACAACCCCATGGACTATCATCTGCCTGCTTCTTCTGTCCATGGAATCCTCCATGCAAAAATACTGAAGTGGGTAACCATTCCTTCCAGGGGATGTTCCTGACCCAGGGATCAAACCTGGGTCTTTCACATTTCAGGCAGGTTCTTTACCATCTGAGCCACAAAGGAAGTCCATAGGGAAAGAGCCCTTATACAAATAATTATTAAGTACTGAAAGGTAAATGTTAAAGTATTATATCTGTTTTTCACTTGCTCTTGCAATATAAAACACTAACTAATGGGTTAAAACAAGACAGAAGGGACATTGAAAATAAATATAGAAAGTGACAGAGATCTTTTAGTCACAAGAGTATCTAAGATGAAAGTATTCTTATGTTTGTTGATTAAGTAGAAGAAAGAAGGAAAATCAATAAGTAATGGAAATGATGGAGATTAAGGTAGATGAAACTAACTGAGACATCCACTCGATTTAACAAAAGGGGTCAGAATAAAGAGGTGGAGAGAAACTGTATTTACCCTCTAAGCAGGTGTATTAGAAACATGTAGGTTTATGGGGGCCCACTGATGATGTGGGACAAGCATACGGCAAGCCTAAGAAGTGACCTCTGCACTGTACTTCAACTCTGATTCCCAGAGGTCATAGAATCATAGCACAGGTGCTCATATCACACTTTCCATAGTAATTTTCCTGAAATAGGGATATTAAAAGCAAATAGATGGTAAGGAAGGAAGGATGCAAGATGGATTGCCATTATATAAGCATTTTATCACAGGCGCAAGAGAAGACAGACCCATTCGATCTTTTGTAGTGACAGAGACGAAGAGGTGAAAGTATGAAACACAGAAGTTTAAACATCCAGCTTATTTATGGCCTTGTACATTCAACGATAACCACAATTTTGAGAAAGCAGCACTATATTTTATGGGTGTCATTTTTGAAGAGTCGATATGCAATAAAAACAAAATCAACTTGAAGTGCATATTGGGAATAAGAAATTTAAATAGTAGTAGTGTTGTGTGGACTTCATTTCAAGGGAAAGTTCCTGCCCTGGGACCAGAAAAGGAGCTGAGGTACTCACTAGAGTGAACTTATTCAGAAGTGTGTTCATCCTTGACCTTTTCTTCTCCTATACCAAGCAAGTTTCCTTTCTCTGAAGCCAAATATTAATATGCCTAATCAGAAAAAAAAATTAGTACAAACACTACTAAGGAAAAAAAAAAAAATCCCAGGGTCTACAAGTAGGCAGTGAAGGTTGGTTACTAATAATGTGAGGAATACATCACTTCTGGCCCACCCACCAGGACTATGTGGGAAAGGATCAAAACTAAGAGTGGACAGGAACAGGTGGGATGGCCCTGTCCTTGGTACGAGCCTCCTTTGGTTCACAGGTAAAAATATACTGGGCAAACAATGCTACCCATTAATCCTCATTCAGAACACAAATCTAAATAAATTGGTCCTATCAGAGACAAGCAGTTTAACTTTCATTTGTAGAGAACATACAGATGAACATGGGAGTACAGATATCACTTGGAGATCCTGATTTTAATTTTTTAATTTTTTTTAAACTCTGTCCTCAAAAGTGAGATTGCTGGATCATGTAGTGGTTCTATTTTAATTATTTTGAGGAAATTCCATACTTTTCCCCACAGAGCCTGCACTATTTTTCATTCTCACTAACACTGTGCAAGTGTTCCAATTGCTCCATATCCTTGTCAACACTATTGTTTTGGGGTTTTTTTGACAATAACCATTCTGACAAGCATGAAATGATAATTCACTATTTATATTTGCATTTCCCTGAATTATTAGTGGCCTTGAACATTCCTATCAGGAATCTGTCATCATGTATATGTCTTCTTTGGAGAAATATCCATTCAAGTCCTTGCTGTCGCGGTTCAGTTGCTAAGTCATGTCAGACTCTGCCAAGCCAAGGGCTTTGGAATGCCAGGTTCCTCTATTCTCCACTATCTTGCAGAGTTTGATCAAATTCACATCCACTGAATTGGTGATGCTATCTAACCATCTCATCCTCTGCCTCCTCCTTCTCCTTTTGCCCTCGATCTTTCCCAACATCAGGGTCTTTACTAATGATTTGGCTCTTCGCATCAGGTGGCCACAGTATTAGAGTTTCAGCTTCAGTATCAGTCCTTCCAATGAACATTCAGGGGTGACTTCCTTTAGAGTTTACTGATTTTCTCTCCTTGTTGCCCAAGGGACTCTCAAGAGTCTTCTGTAGCATCACAATTCAAAGCATCAATTCTTCATCGCTCAGCCTTCTTTATGGAACAACTCTGAACATCTGTACATGAGTATTGGAAAAACCGTAGCTTTGCCTATATGGACCTTTGTCAGCAAAGTGATGTCTCTGCTTTTTAATATACTGTCTAAGTTTGTCATAACTTTCCTTACAAAGATCAAGTGTCTCTTAATTTCATGGCTGCTGTCACCAACTGCAGTGATTTTGGGGACCAGGAAAATAAAATCTGTAACTGCTTCTACATTTCCCCCCTTCTATTTGCCATGAAGTAATGGGACCAGATGTCATGATCTTAGATTTTTGGAAGTTGAGTTTCAAACCAGGTTTTTCACTCTCTTCTTTCACCCTCATCAAGAGATTATTTTGTTCCTCTTCACTTTCTGTCATTAGAGTGGTATCATCTACATATCTGAGGTTGTTGATGTTTCTTCCAACAATGCTGATTAAAGCTTGTGATTCATCCAGCCTGGCATTTCTCATCGTGTACTCTGTAGAGAAGTTAAATAAACTGGTTGATAATATACAGCTTTGTCATACTCGTATTCTAAATTTAAACCAGCCAGTTGTTTTGTATCTGGTTTTAACAGTTATTTCCTGACTCACATACAAGTGTCTCAGGAGATAGGTATGGTGGTCAGGTATTCTCATCTCTTTAAGAATTTTCCACAGTTTGTTGTGATCTACACAGCCAAAGGCTTTAGTGTACTCAATGAAGCAGAAGTAGCTATTTTTCTGAAACTTATTTGCTTTCTCCATAATCTAACAAACATTAGCAATTTTATTGCTGGTTCCTCTGCTTCTTTGAAACCTAAATAATATGTCTGGATGTTCTAAGTTCACATATTGTTAAAGCCTACCTTGAAAGATTTTGAGCGTAAACTTGCTAGCATGTGAAATGAGTGCAATTTTATGGCAATTTGACCATTATGTGGCATTGCCCTTCTTTGTATTTGGAGTGATAACTGACCTTTCCCTTTCCTGAGGCCATTGTTGGGTTTTCCAAATTTCCAGTCCTGTGGCCACTGTTGAGTTTTCCAAATTTGCTGAGTGCAGTACTTTAACAGCATCATCTTTTAGAATTTTAACTAGCTCAGCTTGAATACCATCACCTCCACTACCCTAGTCTGTAGAATTGCTTCCTAAGGTCCACTTGACTTCACACTTCAGGATGTCCAATTCCAGGTGGGTGACTATACCATAATGGCTATCTGGGTCATTAAGACTTTTTACTGGAACTCTGCATTTAGTTGGTTATATCTTTATCTTTCTCCCTGTCTTTCACTTATCTTCTTTCCTCAGCTATTTGTAAAGCCTCCTGAGAAACTTTGTCTTCTTGCATTTCATTTTCTTTGGGGTGGTTTTGGTCTCTGCCTCCTGTACAAAATTACAAAACTCTGTCCATAGTTCCTTAGGCATTCTATCTTCCAGATCTGATCTCTTGAATTTATTGGTCACCTCCACTATCTAATCATAAAAGATTTGATTCAGGTCATACCTAAATGACATAGTGGTTTTCCCTACTTTATACACTTTGAGCCTGAATTTTGCAATATGGAGCTTATGATATGAGTCACAGTCAGCTCCAGTTCTTGATTTTACTGACTGTAAAGAGCTTCTCCATCTTTGGCTACAAAGAACACAATCAGCCTGATTTCAGTACTGACCATCTAGTGATGTCCATCTGCAGAGATGTCTCTTGAATTGTTTGAAAACATACTATGACTAGCATGTTCTCTTGACAAAACTCTGTTAGCCTTTGCCCCACTTCATTTTGTACTGCAAGGCCAAATTTGCTCACTACTCCAGATATCTCTTGACTTTCTACTTTTGCATTCCAAATCCCTATGATGAGAAGGACATTTTCTTTTCTTTTGGTGTTAATTCTAGAAGATGCTGTATGTTTTCATAGAACTGGTGAACTTCACCTTCAGCATCAGTGGTAGGGGCATAGAATTGAATTACAATGACATTGAATGATTTGCCTTTGAAATGAACTGAGATCCTTCTGTTGTTTTTGAGGTTTCACCCAAGTGCTGCATTTCAGGGCTTCCCTGGTAGCTAGCTCAGTTGGTCAAGAATCCACCTGCCATGCAGGTGACCATTTGTAACACAGGAGACTCATGCTTGATCCCTGGGTCAGGAAGATCCTCTAGAGAAGGCAATGACAACTCACTCCAATATTCATGCCTGGAAAATCCCATGGACAGAGAATCCTGGTGAGCTACCTTCCACGGGGTCACAAGAGTTGGATATGACTTAGCTACTAAACGACCACCACCACCACTGCATTTTGAACTCTTGTTGACTATGAGGGCTGCTCCATTTCTTCTAAGGGACTCTTGCCCACAGTAGTAGATATGTGAAATGTGAAAGTGTTAGTTTCTCAGTGCTGTCTGACTCTGCGATCCCATGGGCTGGGACCAAACCTAGGTCTCTTATATTGCCTGCACTGGCAGACAGGTTCTTTACCACTAGTGCCACCCAGGAAGCAGTAGTAGATATACAGTCATCTGAATTCAATTCACCCACTCCTGCCCATTTTCATTCACTGATTCTTAAGATGTTGATTTCCATCTCACCATCTCCTGCTGGACCACATCCAATTTATCTTGATTCATGGACCTAACATTGCAGGTTCCTATGCAATATTGTTCTTCACAGAATCAGACTTTACTTTCACCACCAAACACATCCACGACTGATAGTCAAAAGTTTCCACTTTGGTCCAGCCACTTCATCCTTTCTGGAGCTATTAGTAATTACCTTTTGTTCTTCCCCAGTAGCATATTGGACATCTTCTGACCTGGGGGATCATTTTCTGGTGTCATATCTTTTTGCCTTTTCATACTGTCCATGGAGTTCTCCAGGCAAGAAGACTGATGCGGCTTGACATTTCCTTTTCCAGTGGGCCATGTTTTGTCAGAACTATTCACTATGACCTGTGGGTCTTGGGTGGTCCTGCATGGCATGTCTCATAGCTTCACTGAGTTATGTAAGCCCCTTCACCATAACGAGGCTGTGATCCATGAGTGGGTCCAAGTCTTTAGTTCATTTTAAATTTTATTACTATTTTGTTTGCTTCTTTTATTATTGATTTGTAGGAGTTCCTTATCCATTTTGTAGATTAACCCTCATTAGAGATATGAATTGCATATTTTTTTTTCCCATTCTATTGGTTATCTTTTCACTCCATTGATTATTTTCTTTGCTGTGTAGAAGTTTTTTCAGCTTTAAGTATTCCCACTTTGTGTGTGTGTGTGTGTGTGTGTGTGCATTTTTGGTGTCATATCCATAAAATCACTACCAAAACCAAAGTTGTGAAGATTTTCCATTATATTTTCTTCTGAGAGTTTTATAATTTCAGGTCTTACATTTGTTTTTTTATCCATTTTGAGCTGATCTTTCGCTTATTGTATAAAATGTAAAACCACTTTTGTTCTTTTGCATGTGAATATCTAGTTTACCCAATGCCATTTGTTGAAGAGACTTTCAGATGTACCTTTTGCTCATACTTGGATGAAGAAGAAAGAAGAACTGAGTAATACATAACTAAGTAGTGAGGATCCCAGACAGGAAGCAGGTTACTTGAAAGCACTGTGTGATATGTAGTGGTAGGCAGAAGCTGTCAGCATCTCAGAGTTCTGTCTAAGCTGTGGGTGAAATTCAGAACCTTTCTCTCTGCAACAGTAGCTGACCTATTTAGATTTTTATTTATATAACATATTTACATGTAGAATTTTGTCTAGTGGCTGAGATAAGTGAGTAGAAGAATTAGAGGGTATGTAATAGTGAGGCAGGAGGTTTACGGGGCAAACCTCAGTGTAAAGCAATGGGAGATTCATTCCCTATGGACCCAAACTTCAAGACAAGAATAGCAGGACAATTAAGGGAGAGGGGAGCCCTGCCCAAACCATATATTTCTTGTTGTTAAAGTCAGGAGACCTCCTCAACCACACATGCACAGAAAAGGCTTTTGGAAGTTAGGGGGGGAGTTATGTCAAGGGATGTTCTCTATCTATATGCCTTTTTGATAAAATCCATCTTGGCTAAGAGATGTTTACACACATGTGGGAGGATCCTGAGCTATACCAAATATGGACTATGAACCAGACAAACCAAAATGATTGGCCAAAATAAACCTGAAAGAAATACCCCATAAAAGTAAGTCAAACTGCTACAAGGACAGGACTCAGAGACTCTCCCTCTGAGTCTGCCAGGGTGCCTATCCACATGTGCTATACTCTTTTCCTTCTTAGTAAATACTTGACTTGCTTCACTACTTTCTGTCCCTGTGGAAATCCTTTTCTGAAAATCTGAAGACCGGGGCCATTGTTACTGAACTCTGGTCTGATGGTTAGGATCTGGGGCTCTCAGCACCGCGACCCAGCCTCAGTCTCTGACTGGGAACCCACACGCCACCCAAAGTCATTGCAGGCTGAGACCACCAAAGATCAATCATAACTGCCCCTGACCCAGCCTCTGGGCTGGGAGATGGTGATCTGTCTGATATGGAGATGGTGGTAAGAGGGAAAGAAACCCTGAGCTATTCTCAGCTTCGAGATTCAATGGGAGAGTCCTAGGCTGGGAGCCCCAGCAGCAGAGAAATGAAGCAGGTCCCTATGATTCTTTTGCAGGAAGGGATGGCCCCCTTCAAATCCTCAGCCTACCTTTTGCTTGATAAAACACTTTAGTCAAAGAATAAATTTCACCAGAGAAGTGAGAAAATGCAGAAGCAAAGGAAAACAGTCAATTAAGACCAAATAATAATATTTTAGTCTTTAAATGAAGTCAAGGACATTTAATTCTTCTTCAAGGATTATGGATAATATGTTGAGCTACATCCTTTGAGCTGTTGTGTAGATACTGAAACCCCCACTAGGTGGAAGAAATTAACCATATGATGACCAGACTGTAGCCGTGACATAAGTTACTGCAATTTCAATAATTGGCCTCCAAAAGTTTATAACAAATGGACCCTGGAACTGAAGATTAACTCTACTTAAAGTAATCAAGATGATGCGGATCAAATCACCACTAACTTCAAAAATAATGACTAACTTCAAGCTGATTGTCAGAGCTGACTGTGCTCTTTCTGCATGGAGCCTCCTCCCTCTGCCTGTACACCCATGAAATTCCCCTTTAAAAAACTCTTTCCCTCTGATTGTCTGCAGGATAGTTGACCTTTGAACATGGGTCTACCGTATTCCACTGGCTACTGGCCTCTGGAATAAAGCAAACTTTCCTTCCCGCCAATCTGGCCTCTCATGTATTGGTTTTTGAGCGGTGAGCAGCTAGACCAGAGTTTCAGTAACAACAGCAAAAACAGGTAGGTAGAATACCAACAGGAAAGTACCAAGGTCTGGGAAATCAGGACTTATCTCAGGGACCTGCCATTCCCAGAGGGAGAAAGCCAATTCTGGACCATATTTATGATTCCCTTGACATCTTGAGAAATGCTTTAGAAAAGAGAGAGAGAGACATGGATGTTGAGGTTCTATACTTATGCAGATGGGAGCAAAAGGGCAGCACCTTCTGTCAGTTAACGGTGATCTGTTTGATGTGAGCAGTCATAGGCTCATGAATGGAGTATTTTCAAATTAAATTATGGATAGTTACGTTATGGTATGGTTTGTAAAATTCATACAACTCTTAAACAAGAGGCGGACATCTGGATTTTAGACATAAACAGGAACCGTTGACTCTGAGATAGTCATTTCTTTTCTCTAGACATCATGTTTCCTACCTACCAATGAATCAGTTAAAATAGAGAAACTCTAAGTTTCTCTTTATTTTTACATTCATCTAAGTTTTATTCTCTCAATTTAGTGTATGTGTGCAAAATTCAACACTATCAGTTAATGGAGCATTTTCCTACTGATTATTTATTTCTATTCCTCTCCATACATGTCATATATCATACTGACACATATTCACTCACACATATATCTTTAAAAATATACTGAGGTCAGTTACATATTGCTGGTCACTTTTCTCTAGGGCCTCAAGTTACAATAGCCTTTTAGATACCATTTAGAGTCATTGCTGAAAATGGAGGTGGCAGGCATGACTGTCTCCTCATACAGAAGCTTCAGCTTTTAATTTGAGAATAGACAGGGTCCTACTCCCCTTGCTAATATCATAGTGTCACGCTGACTCCTGGAAAACCTGAAACCTTCCTACATTTTTTTTTTTCATAACTTAAAGGCATTAGCTGAATTATCATGGATCAGATATCTGTACTATGTAAGATGAGGTTTTGTTTAACATAGATATTTACATTAAACATATCCAGAATAATTATTTTTGCTGGAGCATTGATAGATCAACCAGTGGAAATTTAATAAGAATATTGCCTGTCCTTGTAAGAGATATTCCCTCTCTGCTGCAAAGGTGGGACCAGAGCTCACTGTATCACTCAGTCTTGTCAGAGAAGATGTTCTGTCACTGATTAAAGAGCTGCATGTCCTCTTTAGTCACAGGAACATTTCATGGGGTAACCTTGTTTCTGTCTTAATGGATTCAGGCAATGTAATGAGAGCTACCAAAGTGGACATGAAGAAACCCTTTGAGAGACAGAGCATGTCACTTCTCACTTACTCACTAATGGCAGTCCCTCCGGGGCTGAGCGAGCCCTTCTGGGCAGAGCTGGGAGAGTCATTATAATGCACCTGTGCTCCTTCCTTTCTTCAAATGCAGCAGAAAGGCACCAGAAGAGATTTTGTATTGTTGTAAGGAACATCAAATACAACTCACAGGCATCTTAGTCTCATCAGAACTGTCCAATAATATAGTATCAGAGAGAAAAATAATACCCCTGAAATATGCAATGCATACTTTACCTTTCCAAAGTACACTTCTACTACTATATATAAAATAGATAACCAACAAGGACCTACTGTCTAACACAAGGGACTACACTCAATATTTTATACTAACCTAAAGGGGAAAAAATCTGAAAAAAAATATGTTTGTATAGCTGAACCACTTTGCTGTGCAAACTGAAGCTAACAAAATGCTGTGAGCCCAAATCAACTATACGTCAATGAAAAAATTAAATATATATACATATATGTGCGTGTGTGTGTGTGTGTGTGTGTGTATATATATTATGTGTATATATATATATATATATATTTCTATCTCTGATTTCCCCAGATAGGTAAATATAGAGATATTTTACATTATATATATCAAGCATATATGTTATATATATATATATAATGTTTTATATATACATACATACTAATTGTTTTATATGCATATGTATAAAACAATTTAATACCTGAGATGATCAAGCTGTGATTGATGCAGAACAAATAATTTTATTTCTTAGGAGGAGGGAGGGTCAAGAAAAAAAGACAGATTTACTGAGAGTGCATTTTTATTCTATGGCTTTTGCCAATTTGAAGAAGCAACTAATTCATAAACTATATGGTAAGCACATTTAACTGTTCTAGGATTTTTCTCATGCTTCATGAAAACAGAGATCATAACTGGGAAACCAACTGTAAAATTAAAAGAACTAGATGTTGCCAATAAAGACCATCATTTCAGGAAAATAAATTTGTTTCTTGGAAGCTGTTCTTGAATATATGCTTGAGGTGCCCACAAGAAAACTAATTCAACCGAGAAACAAATTGATCTTGCTTCACTGGTTTATATGAACAGAGTAAAATACACACCAACAAGTTATACCACTTAATAACTTCTTGTTTCCTATAATGAATCAATGACAAGATCACCTTGAATTATTGTATTTTGAAATTGTATGTACAAAGTACCCTAGAACTATAGTTCACAAACCAGATTATGAATTTCATTAAGGACATCTTCAAAGCTAATAGAATCAAGGTAATCAGTGTTTGTGTAGTATCCTTATTCATCTTATTTGAGAATTTTGGTTTTTGATGGTATATTAGTATCATTCATGTGGAGATGAAATAAAATTGCACAATATGATATTGTTGTTGGTGTCTGGAAATGTGTCATTTTGTTCTCTGAAGACATTTTACTGGATCTTATAGAGTAAAAAGAAGCTATCTTTGCAGGCCTTGAATTCTTCTTGATTATGGTTTCAAAAGTTGTTTGTAACTTTTTAACTAAAATTATTTTATATATAATATTATATAAAGTATAATATATAATATTAATAATTATATAATATATAATATTATATATAATATACAAATATAAATATTATACATAATATATATATTATATAAGGCAAGCTGTATTCTTCATTCTCTCAATTTGTAAAAGCTAACTGCATTTCTGTCACATAAGCTTGGGGTCATCATAGAAGGTGACAAAATAAAGCTTAAGCAATTTTCTTGTTAAGGGTTTCTCTAGAGTTCTTTTTTCTTTGCTCTAGGCGAGCAGAGCAAATCTCCCTTGACCATGGACAATGCAGAAGTGGTCCTCCTTGAATAGGGATATTATTTCAAAACAGTGAATGAAGTTGAGGGAGAGGCATAGATTAATCCTCAACATGTTAATCCAATAAACATTAATAAAAAGGGGAAATATATGCACTTTGTTAACAAATAAATGCATGTTGAGCATTATCCTTCCAGACTCCATTATTGGGAGATCACAATGATTTGGAAAGTCAGTACTTTAATGTTCTAATATAAGAGATATACTAAGCAAATCAGTAATACAAACTCAATCCAAGAGAAATGTTTAGGTATCAAAGAATGACAATTTACAAACTCTCCAAAACAATAAATTCATTACTCAAAACATTAATGACTAATCATGTTTTCATTAGTTTCCTCTAAATAGAAGTTATTTGAAAAAAATACCTTTGCTATTTTGCTCCTCTAGACTCTTTTCCTATAAGAAATATATTTTGAACTTGTATTACAGATTTAAATTTTATAAATTCAAACTGGAATTTATGTTTGGCTTAATTACATTTTTAGAATTATAACTGCATTTTCTAATTGTGTTAAATAAATCCTGCTAAAGATGGTACTCCTTATGTCATATTTTTTAAATAATGGAATTACAAATCTCCTATAAGCATAAAATTATAGAAATCAGAAAAGAGCCCAAAGTGCATTTGTCAAGAGTTTTTTTTTTTTATATTTTATTGCAAAGTGAAAAGTGAGTTCTTTATATATTCTAAAGATCCCTTATTTGAAACACTTTGTATATTCCATATTTACAAATTAGCTTCTTAACTTACTAGTGCTCAAAGATTAATATCATATGTATAATTAATTTAATGCATTGAAAATGATATTATATAATATTTTTATTAGCTGTTCAGTCTCATTCGAATATTTATTTCTGTTGGTCATGGTGCTTTAGTCGCTAAGTCATGCTGGACTCTTGTGATCCCATGGAGACTGTGACCCACCAGGGTCCTCTGTCCATTGGATTTCCCGGGCAAGAATACTGGAGTGGGTTGCCATTTCCTTTTCCAGGGTAATGTTCCAACCCAGGGACCAAAACCTGCTTTTCTGGATTACAGAAAGTCTTCTGCATTGTAGGCAGATTCTTTACCAACTGAGGTTAAGTAAAGTGAAAATGTTGCAGACAATAAGCCAATTCTGGCCCTATACCATTTGTTCTGTCGTTCAGTCATGTCCGACTCTTTGGGACCCCATGGAGTGCAACATATGAGGCTTCCATGCTTCCCAGTACTTCACTATCTCCTGGAGTTTCCTCAAACTCATGACCGTTGAGTTGGGGATGCCATCCAACTATTTGTCATCCTCCTCTCCTCCTGCCCAAAATCTTTTACAGCAATCAGGATATTTTTCAGTGAGTCAGCTTTTTGCATTTAAGACTCATATTGACTACAATGGCTATCCCGTTTCTTCTAAGGGATTGTTGCCCACAGTAGTAGATATAATGGTCATCTGAGTTAAATTCACCCATTCCAGTCCATTTTAGTTCGGTGATTCCTAAAATGTTGATGTTCACTCTTGCCATCTCCTGTTTGACCATTTCCAATTTACCTTGATTCATGGACCTAACATTCCAGGTTCCTATGCAATATCACTCTTTACAGCATTGGACTTTTACTTCCATCACCAGTCACATCCACAACTGGGTGTTGTTTTTGCTTTGGCTCCATCTCTTCATTCTTTATGGATTTACTGCTCCACTCATTTGCAGTAGAATATTGGTTACCTACCAACCTGGGGAGTTCCTCTTTCAGTGTCCTATCTTTTTGCCTTTCCATACTGTTCATGGTGTTCTCAAGGCAAGAATACTGAAGTGGTTTGCCATTGCTTTCTCCAGTGGACCATGTTTTGTCAGAACTCTCCACCATGATCCGTCTGTCTTGGGTGGCCCTTCAGGGCATGGCTCATAGTTTCATTGAATTAGACAAGACTGTGGGCCATGTGATCAAATTGGTTAGTTTTCTGTGATTGTGGTTTTCAGTCTGTCTGCCCTGGGGCGGCGGCTGAGAAGAGCTACCACATGCCCAAGGTCGGGGGTGGCGGCCGAGAGGAACTACCCCACTCCGGAGGTCAGGGGCCCCCCAGAGAGGAGCTATCCCACCTCCAGGGAGCGGCTGCTGCGCGGGCACAGGAGGGCCGAGAGGAGCTACTCCACATTCTAGGTCAGGAGGGGCTCCAAGGTAAGGAGCAGAGGCTGTGCTTTGCTGGAGCAGTCGTGAAGAGATACCCCACATCCAAGGTAAGAGAAACCCAAGTAAGATGGTAGGTTTTACAAGAGGGCATCAGAGGGCAGACACACTAAAACCACAATCACAGAAAACTAGCCAATCTGATCACAGATTAGTCTTGTCTAACTCAATGAAACTAAGCCATGCTGTGTGGGGCCACCCAAGATGGTCAGCTCATGGTGGAGAGGTCTAACAGAATGTGGTCCACTGGAGAAGGAAATGGCAAACCACTTCAGTATTCATGCCTTGAGAACCCCGTGAACAATATGAGAAGGCAAAATGATAGAATACTGAAAGAGGAACTCCCCAGGTCAGTAGGTGCCTAATATGCTACTGGAGATCAGTGGAGAAATAACTCCAGAAAGAATGAAGGGATGGAACCAAGGCAAAAACAATACCCAGTTGTGGATGGGACTGGTGATAGAAGCAAGGTCCAATGCTATAAAGAGCAATATTGCATAGGAACGTCGAATTAAGGCAAATTGGAAGTGGTCGAACAGGAGATGGCAAGAGTGAATGTCGACATTCTAGGCATCAGCGAACTAAAATGGACTGGAATGGGTGAATTTAACACAGATGACCATTATATCTACTACTGTGGGCAGGAATCCCTTAGAAGAAATGGAGTAGCCATCATAGTCAACAACAGTCTGAAATGCAGTACTTGGATGAAATCTCAAAAATGACAGAATGATCTCTGTTCATTTCCAAGGCAAACCATTCAATATCACTATATCCAAGCCTATGCCCGACCAGTAATGCTTAAGAAGCTGAAGCTGAACGGTTCTATGAAGACCTAAAAGACCTTTTAGAACTAACACCCAAAAAAGATGTCCTTTTCATTAGGGGGGGACTGGAATGCAAAAGTAGGAAGTCAAGAAACACCTGGAGTAACAGGCAAATTTGGCCTTGGAGTACAGAATGAAGCAGGGCAAAGGCTAATAGAGTTTTGCAAAGAGAATGCACTGGTCATAGCAAACACCCTCTTCCAACAACACAAGAGAAGACTCTACACATGGACATCACTGGATGGCCAACACCTAAATCAGATTGATTATATTCTTTGCAACCAAAGATGGAGAAGCTCTATACAGTCAGCAAAAACAAGACCAGGAGCTGATTGTAGCTTGGATCATGAACTCCTTATTGCCAAATTCACACTTAAGCTGAAGAGAGTAGGAATAACCACTAGACCATTCAGGTATGACCTAAATCAAATCCCTTATGACTATACAGTGGAAGTGAGAAATAGATTTAAGGGACTAGACCTCATACAGAGAGGAACATGACATTGTACAGGAGAAAGGGATCAAGACCATCCCCAAGGAAAAGAAATGCAAAAAGTTAAAAATGGTTGTCTGAGGAGGCCTTACAAATAGCTGTGAAAAGAAGAGAAGCTAAAAAAGCAAAGGAGAAAAGGAAAGATATTCCCATTTGAATGCAGAGTTCCAAAGAATAGCCAGGAGAGATAAGAAAGCCTTCCTCAGTGATCAATGCAAAGAAATAGAGGAAAACAACAAAATGGGAAAGACTAGAGATCTTTTCAAGAAAATTAGAGATACCAAGGGAACATTTTATGCAAAAATAGGCTCAATAAAGGACAGAAATTGTATGGACCTAACAGAAGCAGAAGATATTAAGAAGCGATGGCAAGAATACACAGAACTGCACAAAAAAGATCTTCACGATCCAGATAATCATGATGCTGTGATCACTCACCTAGAGCCAGACATCCTGGAATGTGAAGTCAAGTGGGCCTTGGAAAGTATCACTATTAAAAAACGTAGTGGATGTGATGGAATTCCAGGTGAGCTATTTCAAATCCTGAAAGATGATGCTGTGAAAGTGCTGCACTCAATATGCCAGCAAATTTGGAAAACTCAGCAGTGGCCACAGGACTGGAAAAGGTCTGTTTTAATTCCAATCCCTAAGAAGGGCAATCCCAAAGATGGCTCAAACTACCACACATTTTACTCATCTCACATGCTACTAAAGTAATGCTCAAAATTCTCCAAGCCAGGCTTCAGCAATATGTGAACTTTGACCTTGCAGATGTTCAAACTGGTCTTAGAAAAGGCAGAGGAACCAGAGATCAAATTGCCAATATCTGCTGGATCAATGAAAAAGCAAGAGAGTTCCAGAAAAACATCTATTTCTGCTTTATTGACTATGCCAAAGTCTTCAACTGTGTGGATCACAATAAACTGTGGAGAATTCTGAAGGAGATGGGAATACCAGACCACCTGACCTGCCTCTTGAGAAATCTGTATGCAGGTCAGGAAGCAACAGTTAGAACTGGACATGGAATAACAGACTGGTTCCAAATAGGAAAAGGATTATGTCAAGGCTGTATATTGTCACCCTGCTTATTTAACTTCTATGCAGAGTACATCATGAGAAACGCTGGGCTGGAAAAAGCACAAGCTGGAATCAAGATTGCCAAGAGAAATATCAATAACCTCAGATATGGAGATGACACCACCCTTATGGCAGAAAGTGAAGAGGAAATAAAAAGTCTTTTGATGAAAGTGAAAGAGGAGAGTAAAAAAGTTGTCTTAAAGCTCAACGTTCAGAAAACTAAGATCACGGCATCTGGTCCCATCACTTCACGGGAAATAGATGGGGAAACAGTGGAAATGGTGTCAGACTTTATTTTGGGGGGCTCCAAAGTCACTGAAGATGGTGATTGCAGCCATGAAATTAAAAGACACTTGCTCCTTGGAAGGAAAGTTATGACCAGCCTAGACAGCATATTAAAAAGCAGAGACATTGCTTTGCTAACAAAGGCCCATCTAGTCAAGGTTATGGTTTTTCCAGTGGTCATGTAAGGATGTGAGAGTTGGACTGTGAAGAAAGTTGAGCACTGAAGAATGGATTCTTTTGAACTGTGGTGTTGCAGAAGACCCTAGAGAGTCCCTTGGACTGCAAGGAGATCCAACCAGTCCATCCTAAAGGAGATCAGTCCTGGGTGTTCATTGGAAGGGCAGATGCTGAAGCAAAAACTCCAATACTTTGGCCACCTCATGTGAAGAGTTGACTCATTGGAAAAGACCCTGATGCTGGGAGGGATTGGGGGCATGAGGAGAAAGGGGATGACAGAGGATGAGATGGCTAGATGGCATCACCGACTCAATGGGCATGAGTTTGAGTAACCTCCTGGAGTTGGTGATGGACAGGAAGGCCTGGCATGCTGTGATTCATGGGGTCACAAAGAGTTGGACATGACTGACCAACTGAACTGAACTGAGGGGTTCAAGTCCCAATGGAGTTTGGCTGCATTAGAGTCCCAAGCCAGGTTTTGGCTGGGTTCAAGTCCAAGCCACATGGGTTTGAGTGCCAAACTGGATTTTGGCTGTATTCAAATCCCAGCACATGGATTCAGGTCCCAATCTGTGGTAAATGGTTTCAACTTCATTACAAATAGATGGAGAAACAATGGAAATAGTGACAGACTTTATTTTCTTGGGCTTCAAAATCACTGCAGATGGTTACTGCAGCCATGACATTAATAGATGCTTGCTCCTTGGAAGAAAAGCTATGACTAACCTAGACAGCAGAGTAAAAAGCAGAGACTTTTCATTACCAACAAAGTTCTGTATAGTGAAAGCTTTGGTTTTTCCAGTAGACATGTATGGATGTGAGAATTGCACCATAAAGTATTCTGAGCACTGAAGAATTGATGCTTTTGAACTGTGATGTTGGAGAAGACTCTTGTGAGTCCCTTGGACAGCAAGGAGAACAAAAATTTCAATCCTGTGCAAAGACCCGGCTCATTAGAAAAGACCCTGATGCAGGGAAAGATGGAAGGCATGAGGAGAAGGGGACAGCACAGGATGAGATGGTGGATGGCATCACTAACTCAATGGACATGAGTTTGAGCAAGCTACGGAAGATGGTGAAAGACAGAGAAGCCTGGAGTGCTTCAGTCCATGGGATTACAAAAAGTTGGATACAACTGAACAACTGAGCAGCAACAAGGTTTATCATAGGTTTTCTTTCAAGGAGCAAGTGCCTTTTAATTTCATGGCTGCAGTAACCATCCTCAGTGATTTTGGAGGCAAAAGAGTAGTAGCCAATTCTGACTCCACCTTGGAAAATTTCTTGACTTGCTCTCATTTCTTTTGTAATTACAATAATATATAATGGCCTGTCTCAGAGGACCCAGCCCCTCTGCTTGACTGTAAACACCCTCCCTTGTCTCATAGAGAGACAATCTGGCCTCACCCATAGTGAATAGCAAGAATAACACTCCCTTTACAAATGCTGACCCTTCTTGGAGATGTTTTGCTAGATTTAAGACACTTCTTTATTTTATTTCCTCACTGCCTCTCCCTCTGTATTCTGCCTTTTGACTTTAGTTCCTCATTACTTCTCTCTCTCTCTGCTTCCAGAGAACCGGCCCTGACAAGATGGTTACTTTGAGACATTAGTCTGCCATCTTTTCAAGCTCTTCAAATAAAGTGATATTCCTTGCCTCAACACCTCATCTTTCAGATTCATAGGCCTGTTGTTCGGCAAGCAGAGTGAGACTGGACTTGGTAACAAAATGCTAAAAATAATTAATGACTTTCCCACAATTTTTATAAAGTCTAAATTCAAACTACAGATCTCCATATTCATTACAAATTATAAACAAAAAATTAGGATTAAAAGAGGAAAATATCTAAGTAATATGTTTTGTAAGTAAAAGTCTGAAGGACTTTCTTAACACAACACTGCTATTAACATGGCAGTGCAAATCCACTTACTTCCCTGGGGCTTTCTGAAATCTTTCCCTGCACACTATTTCCTTAGGAAAGATGAAGGGATCTCATGAGGGTGACCTCAGTTCAGCTTTAATTCTGAGACCTGATGCTGTGTTTTGCTTGGGAGGAAGTACAGGAGTAGGTGATTTTGAACAGGTCAGCTCTAGACTTTTGGGGCCCTTATTTCTTTTGCCACTGAGATGCCGAATATAAAAAAACCAGAAGCCTGGTTTTTACACCAGACCAAATGTAAAAACAGTAGTCTGACCCTCAAATTGCAGCAGCCAGTCCAGGAAACCAATCCATTATCCAAAGTGGGTTGGTTTCCTGGGCTGATTGCTGCAGGTTGGGGGTCAGACTTCTGTTTTTACCAACCCAAGAAACCAGCCTGTTTTCTACCTTATAAGTCAGATTTGCAAGAAAACACACCACTCACTAACTCTAGTCATAATCCAGGAAGCCAAAAAATAATCTCTATCCAATTGACTCAGAATGACAAGGACTTGATTAATAACTGACAGCTTCCATAATTTTTGTCCTTACTTCCAGTTGGGAACCAACCAGAACAACTAGATAAAGCAAATGTGTACCCCCGTACCTTTGACACACAGTGTAAAGTCACAATATGGTTAGATTAGAATCAGGAAAGGAAGATAAGTTATCCAAGATGCAAAAGTAATTACTTCTTTCTGGTTAACATGGGGAAGGCTTCATGAAAGAGTTTACATCTGAATTGGGATAAAGCAGTAAATTTGGACTAGAGGCCAAATAACATTTTTGTTGTTGCTGTATGTTATTGTTTCTGCTGCGTTTCCATCATTATCTAATTAGTGTCATTTAAAATCCCGTTATCCTAGGATTGCAATTGATCAACATTTTAATTGATCTGATTCTAAATTGGTTTCTGATTTTAGAATTTGTCCCACATTTATTTAAATAGCTTTGCATATCTTTATATGTGGATTTTTGTAAGTGGTTCTTGTGTTGAATGGCCTTCTTTGGAAAACAGGATTGCTTGGGTAGTAAACATCCCTATTGAAACTAATTTTTCAAACGTTCATGGGTTCTCATAAAGTGAGAGCTATTTTAAGCTTTATTTTCTTCCCCTTCCTATACTGTCCAAGTACATCAAAACCAAGACCTCATACTACTGGAATGAATTTGAAAAACCAAGTCTAAGAAAATTGACCTAAGAGAATGATAAAACATTCAAACCTGTTCTTTCAAAAATAAGAATTCAGCATAGTTGCATGTGCATATACCTTTAAGTAATGTTTCTGGTGGTAAGCAGTAGTTAAAGTAAAATTCAATTAGTTAAAGTAAAAGCACATTCTCAGGGGCTTCAGATTTCAGCATAAAGATGTAAAGAGCTGTGAATAACACCTTTCCCACCTTAACAGCTAAGAAAAGACTGGAAGAATAGCAAATTAGTGACTTTTATGAAAGCCTTCAGAGAACTGAGGCTGTAGGGCAAGGGACTGACATAAAGTATAGAGAGAAATGGACACCTCTCAAGGGACACTTGAGCATTTGTATACCTGGGTCAAATTTCACCTAACAAAATACAAGCCTGTAAATCAATTTAAGTAGATATTTTGAAAAAAATAACTAACAGTAGAGTGCAAGCTATTATAAGAGTGTGGAGCTCTGAAAGGCCACAGACATAGGAGATTCACACATTCTTGCAGGGTTTTCCTCCAAGAACCCCAACCAGGTACCTAAAGGAAAGATTTAAAATAATTCTGAGATGTGGCTAAAGAAGATGAAGTGGAACACTACTGAGCCATAAAAAATAATGAAATTTTCCCATTTGTAAAAACATGATGGCCTTCAAGGGTATTACATTGAATGAAATGTTAGAAAAAGACAAATACTGTGTGATATAATGTATATGTGGAATCTAAAAATACACAACAAACTAGTGAATATAACAAAAAAGAAGCAGACTCACCAATATATATTAGAGAACAACTAGCAGTTACCATTAGAAAGAGGGACACAGTGGGAGCAACATAGGAGTAGGGGAATAAAGGGTACAAACTATTAGGTATAAAAAAAGCTATAAGAATGGGCTTCCCTGGTAGCTCAGCTGGTAAAGAATCCACCTGCAATGCAAGAGACCCTGGTTTGATTCCTGGGATGGGAAGATCTCCTGGAGAAAGGATAGGCTACCCACTGCAGTATTCATGGGCTTCCCTGGTAGCTCAAACTGTAAAGAATCTGCCTGCAATGTAGGAGACCTGGGTTCGATCCCTGGGTTGGGAATATCCCCTGGAGGAGGGCATGACAACCCTCTCCAGTATTCTTGCATGGAGAATCTCCATGAACAGAGGTCCCTGGCAGGCTACAGTCCACTGGGTCACAGACAGTTGGACATGACTGAGCGACTAAGCACAGCACAGCAAGCTACAAGAATATAGTGTGCAACACAAAGGATAGAGTGAATATTTATAATGACTATAAATGGAGTGCATGAGCATTCAGTCATTCAGTCATGTCCAATTCTTTGTGACCCCATCCCATGGACCATAGTCTGACAAGGTCCTCTGTCCATGGAATTTTCCAGGCAAGAATGCTAGAGTGGGTTGCCATTTCCTACTCCAGGGGATCTTCCCAACACAGGGATCAAACTACGTCTCCTGTGTCTCTTGAGTTGGCAGGAGGATTCTTTATCACTGTGCAACCTGGTAAGCCATAAATGGAGTACATTCTTTAGAAATTGTGAATCATGATATTATAAATCATATAATATTGTACAGTAACTATACTTCAGTTTAAAAAGAAAATGAATAATCCCAGAAAGCTCCTTCTTGATGCCAACAGTGAAAAAGAAGAGCAGATACTAGCAAACTCTGCCAAGACCCAGCTTACCATTCTTTCCTATGGAATAAAATCACCTGGAAAGGGAGTGGAAACCAAAGCATCCAGAGAGCATGTATGGAACTTTATATCAGTTGGGGAAGGTAATGGAAACTAGCATGAAAATTTTGCACTCTATTTCCTCTTTCTTCCCTAGGGAACAGAAGCCTTCATCTGCAAGAGAGTAGAGATGTGATATCAAAATATGTAGCCTGAAAGCCCTGGTCAAATAGAAGTGCTGGATAGCAATGAAAGCAAATTCTCAGCAAAATAGCAACACAAGAAAATGTTTTCATCTTGACAAAGAATAACACTTATCTTTTAAAATAACTTACAAAATTATGAAACAATGTCCCTGAAGACAGCAAGAGAAAAAGGTGCTGACTTAGGTAACTTTGGAAACTAGTGGGATCTGTAGGAGTAAAAGCAAAAGAAATTGTTCATAACCACAATATTCTAGTTGATAAATTTATGTTCCCCAGGGGTAGAAGTTACCAATTGTAAAACCACTGTACAAGTATATTGGAATGGAACAATTAAACAGATGGATGACAGATTGTAGGATCTAGGTTTCTTACTGATAGAATGGAAACTTACAGATAAGCAAGGAAAGATTGCTAGAATGAACCATCTGGTAAAGGACCAGAGTTACATTTACAGATATAAGTATGATGATGAACTACTGTTCATCATGAACTAATGTTTCATTTAATAGATGGTTATATATAGAAATATATACATGTTTGCATATATATACATATTCATTTATATATATACACACACACACACACACACACACACACACACAGTAAGGTTATGCTCAAAATCCTGCATGGTAATCTTCATCATTACATGAGTCAATAATTTCTTGATGTCCTACCTAGATTTAGAAAAGGCAGAGGAAACAAAGATAAAATTGCCAACACTAGCTGGATCATAGAGAAAGCAAGGGTATTTCAGAAAAACATCTACCTCTGTTTCACTGACTATGCTAAAGACTTTGACTGTGTGGATCATAACAAACTGGAAAACTCTTAAAGAGATACAAATAAAGGACCATCTTACCTGTGTTCTGAGAAACCTGTATGCCAGTTAGGAAGCAACAGTTAGAACCTTCTATGGAACAATTATTGGTTCAGGATTGAGAAAGGAGTAAGACAGGGCTGTTTATTGTCACTCTGTTTATTGTTTATTTAACTTATACTCAGAGCACACCATAAGAAATGCCAGGCTGGATGAATTACAAACTGGAATCAATGTTCCTGGGAGAAATATCAACAACCTGAGATGTGCAGACAGTATCACTCTAATGGTAGAAAATCAAGAGGAACTAAAGAACCTCTTGATGAGGGTGAAAGAGGGGAGTGAAAAACTGGCCTGAAATTCAACATTAAAAATCTAAGGTCATGGCATCTGGCCCCATCACTTCATGACACACAGAAGGGGAAAAGGGGGAAGCAGGGACAGATTTTCTCTTCTTGGGCTCTAAAATCACTGAGGATGGTGACTGTAGCCATGGAACTAGAAGATAGTGATTTTTGGAAGGAAAGCTATGACAAACCTAGACAGTGTGTTAAAAAGCAAAGACATCACTTTGACAACAAAGATCCATATAGTAAAGGCTATGTTCTTTCCGGTACTCATGTAGGATTGTGAAAGCTGGACAATAAGGAGGGCAGAGCACTGAATAATTGATGCTGGAGAAGACTCTTGAGAGTCCTTTGGACAGCAAGGAGATAAAAACCAGTCAATCTTAAGGGAAATCACTCTGAATACTCATTGGAAGGACTAAAGATGAAGCTGAAGTTCCAATACTTTGGCTACTTGATGGGAAGAGCTGACTTACTGGAAAAGACCCAATGCTAGGGAAAGACTGAAGGCAGAGGATAAGAGGGCAATAGAAAATGACATGATTGGATGGCATCATCAATGCAATGGACATGAACTTGGGCAAACTCCAGGAAATGGTAAGGGATAGGGAAGCCTGGCATGCTACAGTCAATATGGCTGCAAAAACTTGGACAAGACTTGGTGACAACAATGGAAACAAACATAATATGCACACAAATGTGTGTATATTTCCTTGCTACATCAGGTAAGTGGGCTTAGGAGTAAAGACACTCCAGTAGCAGTGTTAACACTCAGCATTCATATCTTAGTTTCCAAAATAATTCTTTAATAAAAGGAACCAGGATTTCTTGGAAAAAAGTGTATGATACTAGCACTTAGGTAAGAAGTATGCAAGATGTACCTGGGCCATCTTGTAATACCAGGAAAGAAGAAAGTGAGAGGTGAGACTATATCAAAAGAACATTTGAAAAACCTCCCAATTGTTAAAGCTGAAAATAATCTATTTCTACAAAAAGCCACCTTTAATACAAAGAAGTAGATAATCTAAAAGTTAAAAGATGAAGAATGATATACCACAGAAACATTCATCAAAAGATAGAGGGATGAATGTTATTTCCAGTTCCATGTATAAGAAGCCCGGAAGTCATTTCCTCTTCTTGTTGTTCAGTCCCTTAGTTGTGTCCAATGTTTGGCAACCCTGTAGACTGTAGCATGCCAGGCTTACCTGTGCTTCACCAGCTCCCTGAGTTTGCTCGAATTCATGTCCATTGATTGATGATGCTATCTAACCACATCGTTCTTTGCCACCCATTTTTCCTTTTACTTTTGGTCTTTCCCTGCTTTTGGTCTTTTACTTTTACTTTTACTTTTGGTCTTTTACATTTGGTCTTTTCCTAGGAGTTGGCACTTAGCATTAGATGGCCAAAGTGTTGGAGCTTCACTTTCATCTTCAGTCCTTCTGCTGAATATACAGAGTTGATTTCCTTAGGATTGACTACTTTGACCCCCTTGCTGTCCAAAGTACTCTCAAGGGTCTTCTCCAGCATCACAATTTGAAAGTATAAATTCTTCCATGATCAGCCTTCTTTATGGTCCAACGCTCACATTCATACATGCCTACTGGAAAAACTATAGCTTTGACTATATGAACCTTGTTGGCAAAGTGATGACTCCACTTTTTAGAACACTGCCTAAATTTGCCATAGCTTTCATTCTGAGAAGCAAGAGTCTTTTAATTTTATGGCTACAGTCACAGTCCACAGTGATTTTGGAGACCAAGAAAATAAAGTCTGTCACTGCTTCCACTTTTTTACACTTCTATTTGCCATGAAGGATGGGACCAGATGATTTGACCTTCATGTTATTTTTTTTTTATATATTGAATTTCAAGTCAGCTTTTTCACTCTCTTATTTCACCCTCATTGAGAGGCTCTTTAGCTCCTCTTCACTTTCTGCCATCTGCATATCTGAGGTTGTTGATATTTCTCCAAGCAATCCTGATCCTAGCTTGTAATTCATCCAGTTTGGCATTTCTCATGAGGTACTTTGCATATAAGCTAAATAAGCATGCTAACAATATACAGCCTTGACGTACTTCTTTCCCAGTTTGGAAACAGTCCATTCTTCCATGTCTGATTCTAACTGCTGCTTCTTGACTTGCATACAGGTCTTGCAGGAGGTAGGTAAGGTGCTCTGGTATTCCCATCTCTTTAAGAATTTTCCACAGTTCGTTGTGACCCACACAGTTGAAGTCTTTAGCATAGTCAATGAGGCAGAAATGTTTGATTTTCTGTAATTCTCTTACTTTTTCCATGATCCAACAAGTTTTGACAATTTGATCTCAGGTACTTCTGCCTTTTCTAAATCCATCATGAAAGTCTGGAAGTTCTCAGTTAATATACTGTTGAAACCTATTTTGAGATTTTTGAGCATTAACTAGCAGCATGTGAAATGAGTTCAATTGTGCAGTAGTTTGAACATTCTTTGGCATTGCCCTTCATTGGGATTGGAGTAAAAACTGACTTTTTCCAGTCCGGTGGCCACTGTTGAGTTTTCCAAATTTTCTGGCATATTGAGTGCAGCACTTTCACAGCATCATCTTTTAGAATTTGAAATAGCTCAGCTGGAATTCCTTCACCTCCAGTACCTTTAGTTTTTCTTGTAGTGATGCTTCCTAAGGTCCACTGGTTTTGCACTACAATATGTCTAGCTCTAGTTGAGTGATCACACCATCGCAGTTATTTTGGTCATCAAGATAATTTTTGTATAGTTTTTCTATGTATTCTTGCCACTTTGCTTAACATATTTTGCTTCTATTAGGTCCATAAAGTTTCTGTCCTTTGGTGTGCCCCTCTTTGCATGAAATAGTCCCTTGTTTTCTCTAATTTTCTTGAATAGAGCTCTAGTCTTTCCTATTCTGTTGTTTTCTTCAATTTCTTTGTATTGTTCACATAGGAATGTTTTCTTATGTCTCCTTGCTATTCTTTGGAATTCTGCATTCAGATGGGTGTATCTTTCTTTTTCTCCTTTGCCTTTTGCTTCTCTTCTTTTCTCAGCTATTTGTAAGGTCTCGTGAGACAACCATTTTGTTTTTTGCATATCTTTTTCTTGGGGATGGTTTTGATCACTGCCTTCTTTACAATGTTACAACCTCCATCCATAGTTCCTCAGGCACTCTCTCTATCAGATCTATTCTCTTGAATCTATTTGTCACTTCCACTGTATCATCATATGGAATTTCAGTTCAGTTCAGTTCAGTTGCTCAGTCATGTCCGACTCTTTGTGACCCCATGGACTACAGCATGCCAGGCTTCCCTGTCCATCACCAACTCCAGGAGCATGATCAAACTCATGTCCACCTAGTTGGTGATGCCATCCAACCATCTCATCCTCTGTCATCCCCTTCTCCTCCTGCCCCCGATCCCCCCCAGCATCAGGGTCTTTTCCAATGAGTCCACTCTTCACATGAGGTGGCCAAAGTACTGGAGTTTCAGCTTCAGCATCAGTCCTTCCAATGAACACCCAGGACTGATCTCCTTTAGGATGGACTGGTTGGATCTCCTTGCAGTCCAAGGGACTCTCAAGAGTATTCTTCAACACCACAGTTCAAAGGCATCCATTCTTTGGTGCTCAGCTTTCTTTATAGTCCAACTCTCATATCCATACCTGAACACTGGAAAAACCACAGCTTTGACTAGACAGACCTTTGTTGTCGAAGGAAATTCTCTGATTTTTAATATGCTATCTAGTTTGGTCATAGCTTTTCTTCCAAGGAGTAAGCATCTTTTAATTTCATGGCTGCAGTCACCATCTACAGTGATTTTTGGAGCCCCCTAAAATAAAGTCTTCTACTGTTTCCATTGTTTCCCTATCTATTTGCCATGAAATGATGGGACTCAATGCCATGATCTTAGTTTTCTGAATGTTCAGTTTTAAGCCAACTTTTTCACTCTCCTCTTTCAACTTTAATCGTGAGGCTCTTTACTTTCTCTTGCTTTCTGCTATAAGGGTGGTGTCATCTATGTATCTGTGGTTATTGATATTTCTCCTGGCAGTCTTGATTCCAGCTTGTGTTTCATCCAGTTCAGCATTTCTTATGATGTACTCTGCATATAAGTTAAATAAGCAGGGTGAAAATATGCTCCTTTCCCAATTTGGAACCAGTCTGTTGTTCTCTGTCCAGTTCTTACTGTTGCTTCTTGACCTGCATAGAAACTTCTTGGGAGGTAAATAAGGTGGTCTTGTATTCCCATCTCTTTAAGAATTTTCCACAGTTTGTCATGATGTACACAGTCAAAGGTTTTGATGTAGTCAATAAAGGTGAAGTAGATGTTTTTCTGGAATTATCTTGCCTTTTCTATGATCCAACAGATGTTGGCAATTTGATCTCTAGTTCCTCTGCCTTTTCTAAATCCAGCTTGAACATCTGGAAGTTCACAGTTCACACACTGTTTAAGCCTGACTTGGAGAATTTTGAGCATCATTTTGCTAGTGTGTGAGATGAGTGCTAGTGTGTGAGATGAGTGCTAGTGTGTGAGATGAGTGCAATTGTGTAGTAGTTTGAACACTCTTTTGTATTGCCTTTCTTTGGGATTGGAATGAAAACTGACTTTTTCTAGTCCTGTGGCTGCTGCTGAGTTTTCTAAATTTTGCTGGCACTTTGAGTGCACTCCATTTCTTCTCAGGGATACTTGCCCACAGTGCTAGCTATAATGGTCATCTGAATTCAATTCACCCATTCCAATCTATTTTATTTCACTGATTCCTAAAATGTCGATTTTCACTCTTCCATGTCCTGTTTGACCACTTCCAATTTACCTTGATTAATGGATGTAACATTCCAGGTTCCTATGCAATACTGTTCTTTACAGCATTGGAGTTTACTTCCATCAGCAGTCACATCCACAACTGGGCTTTGTTTTTGCTTTGGCTCAGTCTCCTCATTCTTTCTGGAATTATTTATCCACTGATCTCCAGTAGCATATTGGGCACCTACCAACTTAAGGAGTTCACCTTTCAGTGTCATATCTTTCTGCCTTTTCATACTGCTCATGGGGTTCTCAAGGCAAGAACGCTGAAGTGCTTTGCCATTGCCTTCTCCAGCGGACCATGTTTTGTCAGAATTCTCTACCATGACTCGTCCATCTTGCATGGCCCTGCACAGCATGGCTCATAGTTTCATTGAATTAGACAAGGCTATGGTCCATGTGATCAGTTCAATTAGTTTTCTATGACTGTGTTTTTAATTCTGTCCACCCTCTGAGGGATAATGATAAGAGTATTATGGAAGCTTTCTGATGGGAGAGACTGGCTGTGGAAGAAATTGGTTCTTATTTTTATGGGCGAGGCCATGCTCAGTATATCTTTAATCCAATTTTCTGTTGATGGGCAGGGCTGTGTCCCTCTCCCCCCCCACCCGCCACCCCGTTGTTTGACCTGAGACAAAACTATGATGGAGGTAATGAAGATAATGGTGACCTCCTTCAAAAGAGCCTGCGCAGACACTGCTGCATTTAGTGTCCCCAAACCTGCAGCAGGCCACCACCAACCCACGCCTCCAGTGGAGACTCCTGGATACTCACAGGCAAGTCTGGGTCAGTTTCTTTTGGGGTTACTGGTCCTTTCTCCAGGGTCCTTGTGCACACAAGGTTTCCCTTGTGTCCTCCAAGAGTCTGTTTCCCCAGTCCTGTGTAAGTTCTGGCAGCTCTATGGTGGGGTTAATGGTGACCTCCTCCAAAATGGCTTATGCCACAGCCAGGTCTGCTGCACCCAGAGCTCCTGCCCCTGCAGCAGGCCACTGCTGACCCATACTTCCATAGGAGACACTCAAACACTCAAAGGCAGGTCTGGTTCAGTCTCTGTGCGTTCTCATGATTTGCAAAAGGTTTTGTTTGAGCCCTCTGAGTGTCTCCGGTGGGTATGGGGTTTGATTATAAATGCGATTTTGTCCCTCCTACTCTCTTGCTTGGGTTTCTCCTTTGCCCTTGGATGAGGGGTATCTTTGTTTAGTGGGTTCCAACATTCTCCTTTTGATGATTATTCAGAAGCAAGTTGTAATTTTGGAGTTCTTTCAGGAGAAGATGAGTGCACATCTTTCTCTTCTGCCATCTTGATCCAGGGAAACCATAACAGACTTGATTTAGGTCAAATAAGGATATATATATATATACACATACTTTAGACACTGCTTAAGTCTAGCTTGATGGATTTTTAGCATAACCTTGCCAACATGTGAAATGAGCACAACTGTATGGTAGTTTGGGCATTCTTTGGCATTGCCCTTCTTTGGGATTGGAGTGAAAACTGACTTTTTCTAATCCTGTAGTTACTTCTGAGTTTTCCAAATTGGCTGGCATATTGACTGAAGCACCACCTTTTAGGATTTGAAATAGCTCATCAGGAATTCCATCACCTCCACTAACTTTCCTTAATAAAGCTTCACACTCCAGGATGTCTGACTCTAGGTGAGTGATCATACTATCATGGTTATCTAGATCATTAAAATCTTTTTTATATAGTTTTTCTGTATATTCTTGCCCCCTTTTCTTAATCTCTTCTGCTTCTGTTAGGTCCCTACTATTTTTGTCCTTTATCAGGCCACCCTTGCATGAAATATTCCCTTGATATCTCCAATTTTCTTGAAAAGATCTCTTGTATTTCCTATTCTCTTGTTTTTCTCTATTTATTTGCATTGTTCATTTAAGCAGACCCTTCTATTCTCTGGAAGTCTGTATTCAGTTGTTTATATCTTTCTTTTTTATTTATTTATTATTTTACTTTACAATATTGTATTAGTTTTGCCATACATTGACTTGAATCCTCCATGGGTGTACATGTGTTCCCCATCCTGAACCCTTTCTCTCTTGCCTTTCACTTCTCTTCATTCCTCAGTCATTTATAAAGCCTCCTCTGACAGCCACTTTTCTGTCTTGCATTCCTTTTTCTTTGTGATGGATTTGATCACTGCTTCCTGTCCAAGGTTACAAACATCTATCCATAGTTCTACAGCCACTTTGTCTATTAGATCTAATCCGTTGAATCTATTCATCACTTTTACTGTATAATCATATGGGGTTTGATTTAGATCATATCTGCCTGGCCTAGTGGTTTTCCCTACTTTCTTCGATTTAAGTCTGAATTTTGCAATAATAAACTCACAATTTCAGGCGCAGTCAGCTCCTGGTCTTGTTTTTGCTCACTGATAGAGTTTTTCTTCTTAACAGCATGCAAAAATTTGAAAAGAATGAAAAATCAACAGTTTTCCTTGAATATTTAAGAGAGAGAAGGACACAGAGTAAAACTTGCCTCCAAAATAAAGAGACAGAAAAGTTAATACAGGAGTTATGCTTAGCAGAGAACAGAATAGGAATAGAAACCACTGTAGGAACTAGTGGCAGAGTAGGAAAACCTTAGCTGTAATTGAAGAACTGCTGGAGTCTCCACCTGAATGAGTCTGAGACTTAAAAACCCAAGTGAAATGGACTCATGCCCCCACAATATTTTGAAATTTATCTTCATGCATTTGACCAGTTGCCTATAGTGAACCCTGGAGAAAATTTCCGTCAAGCTTCCAGCAGTCAAAAAGGAATCATTTTGAAACACACCAGAGCACTTGTGGCTTCCCTGGTAGCTCAGCTGGTGAAGAATCTGCCTGTAATGCAGGAGACCACAGATCTTCGTGGATAAAGAAGATCTCCTGGAGAAGGGACAGGCTAACCACTCCAGCATTCTTGGGTTTCTCTGATGGCTCAGATGGTAGGTAATCTGCCTGCACTGCAGAAGACCTAGGTTCAAACCCTGGGTTGGGAAGACCCCCTGGAGAGGGGAGCCCACTCCAATATTCTTGCCTGGAGAATTCCACCCATGGGGTCACATAGAGTCTAACAGTACTGAGCAACTTTCACTTCAAGAAAAGAGCACTGCTTTCTTCTTAACAAGGAAGAAGGCCTACCTTCAGGGAAAAACTAGTTAACCAGGGCCTAACCTCTTGGGGTATTCTCAGATCCTAACTGTCCTGAGGGAAGGGGACTATTCAATGCCAGTCAACAATAGCCTCCCATGTTGGAAAATGGAAATACCCCATCTCAGCCCACTCTAGTCATCTGTACCATTTCATAAAAAGAAAACTGAGAAACACCTGTGAAATTCACAATCTTGAGGCATAGCATCACTGAACAACTGAGAGCTAATTATAGGACTGTAGAATACCTCTTTCGGTCTTAACACTTCATCAATACATTACTAAAGACATATTTATAACAGTTCTTTTACCTGGTACATCATGTCTAACTATCAAGAAAAAAATACAAGATATACCAAAAGGTAAAATATATAAAATTTGAAGATCAGAATCAGACACAACAAACATGTTGGAAAGATAAGACTGACAATTTAGGCCAACTATCACTAATATAGGTGGACAAGATGGTTGGATGGTATCACTGACTCAATGAACATGAGTTTGAGCAAACTCCAGGAGATGATGAAAGACAGAGAAGCCTAGTTTGCTGCAGTCCATGGGGTTGCAAAGACTCTGACATGACTGAGGAACTGAACACCAAGAATGATAAATATGCTTGGAGCAATAATGGATAAAGTACAGCATACAAGAGTAGATGGGCAGCATATGCAGAGATGGAAATAAAAAGGAAAAAAAACAAAAATAAATGTTAGAGGCAAAAACACTGTAATAGAAATGAAGAATGAATTTGAAGTGTTCAAGTAATCAAAGCTATGGTTTTTCCAGTAGCCACATATGTATGTGAGAGTTGGACCATAAGGAAGGCTGGGTGTCTAAGAATTGATGCTTTTGAACTGTGGTGTTGAAGAAGACTCTTGAGAGTCCCTTGGACTGCAAGGGTATCAAATCAGTTAATCCTAAAGGAAATCAACCCTGATTATTCATTGGAAGGACTGATGCTGAAGCTGAAGCTCCAATACTTTGGCCACCTGATACAAAGGGCTGACTCTCTAGAAAAAGACCCTGATGCTGGGAAAGATTGAAGGCAGGAGGAGAAGGGACAACAGAGGATGAAATTGTTGGATGGCATCAGTGACTCAATGGACATGAGTTTGAGCCAGCTCTGGGAGACAGTGAAGGACAGGGAAGCCTGGCATGCTGCTTTCTATGGAGTCACAAAGAGCTGGGCATGATTGAGTGACTGAACAACAATAAGAAATTCATAAAATGGACACAGTTGAGGAAAGAAGTTGTGAGCCTGAAGAATATAAATAAAATCCTCAAAAAACAAAAAGCAAACGGAGCAAAACCTAAAAAGAACAGATAGAATATCCAGTTACTGTGGGACAACTATAATTGTCTGCAATGGGAATATCAAAAGAAGAAGCAAGAGAGAAAAGAACAGAATAAACATTTGAAAAAATAATGACTGAAATTTTACCCAAATCAAAGTCAGACACAAAATCACTGATCCATGAAGCTCAGAAAACACCAATGCCAAAACAATTATAGAAAAAAAAAAAACAACTATACCTAGGAATATCATTTTCAAGATGCAAAGACAAAGAAAATCAAAGATAAAGAAAAAAAATCCTGAAAGAAGCCAGAGGAAAAGGTGTCTATCTTACCTATTGAGGAACAAAGTTAATAATTATATCCAATGTCTTCAAGAACATGCAAGCAAGAAGAAAATGGAAAGAAATATTTAGTGTTTAGAGAAAAGCCCCGTCAACATAGATTTCTGTACCATGTAATATTATTCTTAAAAAGTGAAGGAGAAATAGGCTCTAGAGGAAACAATAATTGTAGGAATCTCTTGCCACTAGACCTGCACTGCAAATAATGTTCAAAGAAGTATATTACAGAGAAAAAAGATAATATAGCTCAGAAATTCACTTGAAAAATTTAAGGAAAAATTACGGAACAACATCGAAGAAAGAATAAATGAAAATAAAATTAAAACTTTTATTTTTTGTATTCTAAAAACAAGCAAAAATATAGAGGGGATATTTATTCTGGAAAATTTGACTTCAAGACAAGAAAGAGTATCACAGATAGAGAAAGATTTATGTAATTATGATGGGATATTCTTCAAGATGTCATAATAATCCTAAACGCCCATGAAATAAGCAAAGCTTCAAAGTACATAAGGCAAAAAGAGATAGGTCTGAAAAAAGAAATAGACAACTTCACAATTACAGATGAAGTTTTCAACATTTCTTTCTCCATAATTGACAGAATAGGAGGAACATTCATAAAGGGTATATATGTAACCTAAAAAACTCAACTAATTTGATCTAGTTGTACTTATAGAACACTTAAACAACAGAAGAATACTCATTCTTCTCAAATGACCATGGTGTATCCATCAAGATAGAACTGAAACCATACAAATTAGATTTGGATTTGAACCCATGGTCTTTTAATTGAGATCACACAGGTGGTCTCAGGACTTAATGAGGCTCAGGTTCTTGATGTCCCATCATGGTAAGAATCCAGTGAGAAACACTGATGGGTAAGAAGTGGATTTATAATGTTGAGAGAGAAACACAATCCACAGATAGAGTGTGGAACATCTCTGAAGGCTGTGCTTGCTCAGTTGTGTCCAAATCTTTACGGCCCCATGGACTGTAGCCTGCCAGGTTCCTCTGTCCGTGGGGATTCTCCAGGCAAGAATACAGCAGAGGGCTGCCATGCCCTCCTCCAGGGGATCTTTCCAACCCAAGGATCGAACCCAGGACTTCCACATTGCAGGCAGATTCTTTACTGTCTAATTAGTTTTTATGTGCTGGGTAATTGTATAGGCTGATAAGTGGGATGGAGAAGGCAATTACAACACCAGTACTCTTGCCTGGAAAATCCCATGGACGGAGGAGCCTGGTGGGCTGCAGTCCATGGGGTCGCACAGAGTCAGACACGACTGAGTGACTAAGCAGCTTTGACCTCTAATGGTTGGGCTCAGAACTGTCAAGGTTCTGGTAGATATGTCATTTAGTTAATGCATTATAGTGAGCATATAATAAGGCTTAAGGCTACTGGAAGCTGAATTTTCCAGCATCTTAGACCTACTTGGTACTAATCAGTTTTTTTATCATGTCCTATGGCTATGTCATTCTTTTAAAAATTGTACTCTGTTCCCTTCCCTCCTGTTTCAGAAGAAAGTATTTAAAAGCAGAAATAATGCAAAGTATCTTCTAAGATCATAACATAATTAAATTAGAAGTTGATAACAAAAGTGTCTATAAAATCTCCAAATATCTTTAAATTAAACAATATAGTACTAAATAACCAGAGCACAAAGAGGAAATTTCAAAGGAAAATTCGTAAAAATAAATAAATAAATAAATAAATTCAATTAAATATAAACTAAAATACAAATAATTGAAATTCATTTAGCAGCAAAATTATAGCCTTAAGAGGACGTGATAGCAAAGAAGAAAGGTCTGTAATCGGTAATCTAAGCTTCTTCATTAAGAAGTTAAAGAATAACAAATTAAACCTAAAGCAAGCAGAAGGAATGTAATACTGTAATAGGGTAGAAATAACTGAAATTGTAAACAGAAAAACAAAAGGAAAAATCATTTTTTAAAAAACCAATCATTTGAAAATAATATAATTGATTATTTTTTAGTTAACATAATTTAAAAAAAAGTAGAGATATATTTTGCTAAACAGATGAATGCACAACTAAAGAGTTCTCATATTATAACTAAAAATTCTGCATGTCACAAAGAAAACTGAAGATTCCAAGTGTCACAACCAAGACCCAGTGCAGCCATATAAATAAATATAAATAATAAAAGGTAGTGAGAGAATATTATGAGCAATTTTATGTTTATAAATTGAACAACTTACGTGACACAGCCACTTCATTGAAAGTCACAACTATCCAAACTCACTTAAAAACAAAAATATCACTCGGATGTCTTCTATCCATTAAAGCAATTGAGTTTGTAATTAAAATGATTTAAAAATACACCTTAGAACCTAATAATTTTGCTGGTAAAATGGAACAGGGGAGAGCTTTCCCAAGGACCCAACTGAACAAGGTCAGGTAAGGTCCCTGAGCAACTTTAAACTTGCAATGTAGGCAAGACACGGAAGAGCTTGCTCCTGGCCTGATTATACTTTCAATTACCCCAGGGCTAAGTATTTCTCAAGTGTGGAGCCTAGGGAGATTTGGAATCTCAAACCTATCCTCTGCAATAGCATTTCTCAGGAATCCTCTAAAGAGAAAGTGACATTGCCAGGATAATTTTGAAGAACATTTTATTTAGCTACAATTCTGCTGTCATTTTCTATATGTTTGGTATTTCACTTCCCTTTTGATTAATAGAGACATTCTCATAAATAAAAGATCTTGGTCTCTTGAAACTGTCTGTCTTGCTCTCTTATTTCTCCTGTGAAGTCATAATCCCCCATTTGTGACATCACTGTCTTCACTGCAATCAACAGTGATGCTTCAAGCTAGGGATTAAATGCTCCAGAAGAGGAAGGCTTTACAAGAGCAGGGGGACTCTCAAGAAAAAAAAGGTTCAATTAGCATGGAAATGCTTCTTTAAATTTAAAAAAAAAAAAAAAAAAGACTGTGGGGGTAGGGGGATGGTAGCAAAGGATGAGTAGACACTCCCAGTGACTGGAGTGGTTTACTTTGAAATAATGAATTTGATCTTCTTCTTAACTCTAGCTAAAATAGAAATCATCACCCTCTTGAATGAATAAATATTCAATATTAAGGAAACACTAAAGATTATAACCCACTAAAGGCTGTGGGTTATAAATATGGATATTGTTCCTCCGGCATAATTTCCATATGGGCCTGTTAACTTGACCATGGCCAAAGGAACATTAGAGAATGAGGTGGTACAAGAATCAGTTGTGTTTCCAAATATGCATGATTTGTCCTGTCCTCCCACTTCAATATCACTTTGTAGCAACCTTTATCCCCATCTTTAATTCCACTGGGGTTTATCAGCCATCCTTCAGTATATTAAAATCTCTAAGCTCTTTTCCACTTCAGTGTTTCACTCTCTGTTGTCCTTCATCCAGGAGTACTCTTCCTCCACCCTTGTTCCAAACCTTATTCTGTTAATCATTCAAGTCCAAACAATAATGATACTTCCCCTGAGAGTTCTCTATTGAACCCTTGTCATTCCCATTCACATCTGTTGTTGTTCAGTCACTCAGTTATGTCCAACTCTTTGCGACCCCATGGACTGCAGTGCGGCAGGCTTCCCTGTCCTTCACCATCTCCTGGAGCTTGATCAAACTAAGTTCCATTGGATAAGTGAATCCATCCAACCATCTCATCCTCTGTTGTCCCCCTTTCCTCATGCCTTCAATCTTTCCCAGCATCAGGGTCTTTTTCTAATGAGTCAGCCCTTCGCATCAAGTGGCCAAAGTATTGAAGCTTCAGCTTCAGCATCAGTCCTGCCAATGAATATGCAAGACTGATTTCCTTTAGGATTGACTGATCTTGCAGTCCATCTCAACTGTTTTCTCCAACACCACAGGCCAAAAGCATCAATTCTTTGACCCTCAGCCTTCTTTATAGTCCAATTCTCACATCCATACGTGACTACTGGAAAAAACCAGCTTTGACTATATGGACCTTTGTTTGATCTCAATGAGTATATTTACTAGTAACCTGTCATGATTCTAGTATATGTTTATGTGTTTGATGTTTCTGTATACTGTCTCCTTTAAATGTTCTATTTTTCATGAATGCAAGCAACACATCTGCTCTAGTAATGCTACAGTTCAGTACTTAGGACAAAACCTGGCAGACACATATAGTTGTATCACATTCATAAAGAAACCAAGGTTGTATGGCTTCCTTCAGGGATTCTGCAGGAAAATCTCTTCACTGAATGAAGATTAAATGGCTTCCAAATTTACATCAAGCTATACATCTATGTGGGACATCCCAGGTGCCACTAGTGGTCAAACACCCACTTGCCAATGCATGAGACATAAGAGACATGACTTTGATCCCTGGGTTGAGAAAATCCCCTGGTGGAGGGCGTGACGACCCACTCCAGTATTCTCGCCTGGAGAATCCTGTGAACAGAGGAGACTGGTGGGTTACATTCCTTAGGGTTGCGAAGAGTCAGACATGACCGAAGGGACTTAGTATGTAGCATGTATACGTCTTTATAGTTCCTGAGGTAATTCTCCTAGTTGCTCTCATCACATGTCCTCTGTTCTCTGGTGTTCCACAATGAAACTGAGCACAGATATAGAACCCAATAAAGGGAGAGAGTTTCATTCTGGGAATTATTTATATAAATATTTACAGAGAATATATTTGTATAAGTAGGTTGACCAAATAATCTATCAACTAATAAGAACTCTGTTATGTGTAAAGGGGAGTGCTAGCTATAATTATGCTACAAAAATAAACCAGAATTGTCTTATGCTACTTGGACATATGGTCACCTTATGTATCAGAAATTTTGGTAAACCTTAGAGAAGATATATATAGAAGATAAAATGTTTATCTTTAAATGTCACATAGTATATTGGAAAGGTGGTATATATAAACTCATAACTATAAAATGATACATTTGTCTTCTCAAGAGGGTTATAGATAAAGTGCTGTAGATATGCAGAATATCTCTGAAGAGATCAATGACTGCCTCCAAAGAGTAAAAATTATGTTAATCATGTACTAACAGACTAATTTTTCAAATAATCCCATATAGCATGATACAAACATATTAGACTATTCTATATCAATGCCTTGAACTAATATAACTTATGGCTATAAGACACACTTGCAATGTAAAGAAAGAGAAGAGAGTTCTAGACTATATGTTCATATATTTGAGGCTTATTTCTCAAACAAGACACCCTATAGGAAAAGACTTGCTTCTTTTCCTGTCACCTTTACACACTATCAACAATTTGTTGGTTCCCTAAACATCCTCATTCACATTGTGTTGGTTAATTAGTTGTTTAACTGGGCTAAGTACAAAAGATTGTTTGTCATGTCTGATGATACAGAATTAGGCCAGTAAAATAATATATCCTCCCTCCTTGTTTTTTATAAAATATGATTATCACAGAATTTATAATTCTAAGCATGATGTTGATGAAACAAAAACATTGGTCCATTGATACTGGAAGCTTCAATGGTCCCAAGCAGCATAAAGTTGGCCCATACTGGGTCTGAAATGGGGCTGTTAAATTTTACCCAAAGGTATTACTTTTTTCAGAATTTTAAACTTAAACTAAGTCAAGTTGGACTCAAGAAGATCATGGATGAAGAAGCTTCAGCTTGAAAACAAGAATAACTTGTCTTTCAGATACAAAGAAGTAGAATGTGACAAAACTCTAATACCCTGAGTCCCACTTGAGAGAATATCTTTCATGCTGCCTTTCATTAGTGAGTCCCCCCATTGTAACAAAATACATGACTTGTGACTGCTAATTTAGCATGTAAGTTTCCAGCAGCTCTAAATATAAAGAACGATATTTCTGTTAACATTGTCTAATGAAAAAGAAAGCATGTATCCTACCCACCACAATTGCTCCCTGCCTTATCTATGCATGTAAAGTCTTTAAAATTTATGGGGATCAAATACTTAAAAAAAAAAAATCTAGAAATGTCACCAATCTTCAACTTTCATCACCTTTGAATCAAAGGTATAAGAAATTGGAACCCTAAGGCAAAGCAATGAAAGCTTAATTGCTCTAGAAATATACATCCTATTGTATTTTCAATTTGGCTCTAAGAAATTCAGGCAATCTCAAGTATTCAGGGAATTGAGAAACAGAATTCTCTTTAAAGAAGGATGAAGAAACACTTAGCTTACTTATTTCTTTACTTTTCAGCTTGTTCCTATTAGAAGTGGTGTTTGGGAATTTGATCAGTAGTTCTCTAGAAGACAATCTTTTGCTTCCCCAAAGCATCATCATTGTCACCCTCGTCAGCAACAAATAGTAATATAACAATTACCAAGACTGATATAGATATCACTGTACATCAAAAGCTGGTCTAAGTTGATATGTATGTATAACATTTAATCTTCGGAAATGTCTTATTAAATAGGTGTTCCTACTATGCTCCTTTTACATATAAGGAAATTATGGCTGAATGCACACTTCTAGCTGCTGAGAACGCAAGGAAGTAGGAGTGAGGCAAGTTCCCCTAGACAGCTTGTATTATTCATCGATTTTGTCAATGGATGGCTTAAGTGATAGAGCTATTAGATGAAGTGCAGTCCCAAAGGAGAAGGTACTATGTTTGCAAGGGCAGTCAGGGAAAACTACAGAAATGAGGATGCCCTTGCTTTGCTCAATACGTTGCTAGGTAGACATTATAGAGATTTCTAAAAGAGTAGCCATTTGTGGGGAAATAAATTAAAAGTGTGATGGTGGCTGGAGTAGGAATGAGTGGACTGAATTTATAGGAGTGAAGGATTTATACGAAGCAAAAGTGATGATGGCAACAATGTGTAAAGTGTATATGTCAGTCATTAGGACAGTTGGATTCTCATTAAAAATGTTCCATCAACCAACTGTGTGACCTGTAACTTTCTCGTCTGTAAAATGAAATACATTAACTAAATGACTTCTAAAATTGCTTAAGTATTAACAAATTCTATGACTTTATGTTACTATAAAAATATGCTCTCACTTTACTAGTAGAAAAAATAAGCTCTTATAGAAATTAACTTTTCAAGTTTGACACAAACCAATAAGCAACAGAATTATGTTTAGAACTCAGACCTTCTGACATCTAGCTCTGAAATGGAGAAAAAGGAAGACACAGTTTGGGATACATTATTTACCATATTCATTTATTTTAAAAGGTAGTCAACTAACAATGTACATATATTCAATAAAAATATAGCTAAATTTAAAAAACAATTTCAAATAAAAACAATCATTTAAAAGTGGTTTATTGTTTGTTCATTTTTTAACAAATGTAACATATTCCCTGGCAACTCAGTGGTATAGAATCCTCCTGCCAATGAAGGAGACTTGGGTTCTATCCCTGGGTTGGGAAGATCCCCTGGAGAAAGAAATGGTGACCCACCGCAGTATTCTTGCCTGGGAAATCCCATGGACAGAGGACTCTGGCAGGCTACAGTCCATGGAGTTGCTAAAGAGTCAGACAAGACTTAGCACTAAACAACAACAACATATCAACAGTTATTTTAAGATTGTTTGTCCCTCGGTTTTTTGTTTTGATTTTTTTTTCCTTTAAGACAAAATTTGAGACTGGCTAGACAGATTGGAAAACTAAGGCTCAGAATTCATTATTTATCCTAAACGGCATTTTTCTTTCTTACTGTTTCTTTCATACTATTTGAAAGAAGACTCATATTCCCCAAAGATGATGTGGCTTTGGATGTGTTTGAAAAAAAGAAAAACAAAAGGAAGGGGGAAAAAAGATCCCAACACTGATCCTGCAGTTGTTCTCACAGTGCGATTCACCCATCAGAGCTGAAAATAACCTATATTTTATTTCCCTTATTTTTAGAAAACTGCCATGGACACAGGGGTGGCCGAGTGGCCAGCTGTGCCCTGAAATGCCTGAAGCCATCACAATCAGCGCTCCACTGTCCGAGGCTCTCAAAATGAAACACTTTGAACACTCATTCAAAGGTGTGAAAGCATGAAATTGGCACAATGGTCAGCTACTGCAGCACTGCCCATATTTTTGCACTGCCTTCTGCTTCCCTTGTCTGCCCTTTCCACTCTCTGTCCCTTGATTCTGACAGTTCTTCAAATATCTGCTTAAACAGCTGTGGCAGCCTGGGAGAGAGAACTGGAACATTCTTAGAGAGTCTCTGTCTTGAAGAATACTGAAAGGGAAAAACTGCATTCAAATTCCCCAAAAATGTCCTAGACAAGGGATGGAATAGATCTGAGAAAGGAGGTACATACACATAGGTACATTAGTGGACGGGTCACTAACTGATTCAGAGAATCTCCACGTTAACCCACCTTCTTGAGTGCTGAGTTGCTTCAGTTGTGTCTGAGTCTTTAGGACCCTATGGATTCAGTCCATGGGATTTTCCAGGCAAAAATACTGGAGTGGGTTGTCATGCCCTTCTCCAGGGGATCTTCCCAACACAAGGATAGAACCAGTGTCTCTTATGTCTCCTGCATTGGTGGGTGGGTTCTTTACCACTAGGGTCACCTGGAAAGCAACATTCATTATCTTTCCAATCCCATTACCCATGCCCCGCCTTTCAACTTGATTCAATTAGCACATCCTGTCTGGGGCTTTGGGATGATCTTACCTATCTTGTTTCTGTAGTAGAATCTAGCCTAGTCCCTGCCATGTTGACTCTTCAATATGTTTACCTCAATGTATTGTTGCATAAATTAAAGTCCAGTATTTCACTCAGCAACTATTTTTAAAAAAGTTGCTCCAAATGAGCCTGTACATCGCTGACTCTCTAGAGATTGTCAAAGGAAATGCACCCTCAGCCTGCCTTTACCCATTATTCCAAGAATATACTCTGTCTTCTTTTATATCAGTCTTCATTCCAGAATACTCAACACTGTTCCCTGCAGGTTGCTTCTATCACTAGTTCAATATTCTTTATTTCATTTTCATGTGTATAAATATGTTTTGTTTTCTTAAATTGTCCTATGTTGCTTTTCATTCTCACAAAATTCCTTTTTCTTCATAATCCATTTTCGTGCATGCATGCTTAGTCACTTAGTCATGTCCAACTCTTTGCATTTTCACATCACTTCAATTTCTTGCAGTAACCAAGACCATCTAGGTTTTCTTCCTCAGGCATGGGAGGTCACTGGAGAACAATGGAAGACAAAGAGTCAGTTCTCAGTTTCTAAATTAAAAAAAAAAAATTTTCCCCAAAATTCAATGTGGAAAAAGAGTTTTGAATATCAAAACACCATCTACACAATAAACAACAGTTGTAGGAAGAAATATTTGGAGGTAAAATGCAATATATATTTTTCTGGACTTGAGCCTGGAAGGCTCCTCAGTCCATGAGATTTTCCAGGTAATTATAATCCAAATAAATAGAATATCAATGCACATTATCTAAAATATAAATGAATCCTTCCACTGTCAGAGATCTATAATTTACCTCTTGTGTTCTCTCCTTTTTTAATTTTTGGTGTTGTTTAGCCACTAAGTTGTGTCCAACTTTTTGAAATCCCATGGATTTCATCACATCAGGCTCCCCTTCCCTTCACTATCTCCCAGAGTTTGCTCAAATTTATATCCACTGAGATGGTGATGCCATCTAACCATCTCATCCTCTGCCACTCCTTCTCCTTTTCCCTTCAATCTTTTCCAGCTTGAGGGTTTTTCCCTAATGAGTCAGCCCTTCACATCAGGTGGCCAAATTTTTTGAGCTTCAGCTCCAGAATCAGTCCTACCAATGAATATTCGGAGTTGATTTTCTTTAGGATTAACTGGTTTGATCTCCTTGCAGTCCAAGGCATTTTCAAGAGTCTTCTCCAGCATTACATTTCAAAAGCATCAGTTCTTCCATACTCAGCTTTCTTTATGGTCCAACTCTCACATCCATACCTGACTACTGGAAAACCATAGTTTTGATTATATGGACCTTTGTGGGCACAGTGATGTCTCTGCTTTTTAATACACTATGTTTGTCAAAACTTAAGCAAGCATCTTTTAATTTCATGGCTGTAGTCACCACCTGCAGTGATTTTGGAGCCCAAGAAAATAAAATCTGCCTTTGCTCCCATTTTTTCCCCCTTCTATTTGCCAAGAAGTGCTGGGACCAGGTGACATGATCTTAGTTTTCCTTTTTTTTTCTTTAAATATTGAGTTTTAAATAAGCTTTTTAACTTTCTCCTTTCTCTCTCTTCAAGAGGCTCTTTAGTTCCTCTTCATTTAATGCCATTAGAGTGATATCATCTGCATATCTGAAGTTGTTGATAGTTTTCCCAGCAATCTTGATTCCAGCTTATGCTTCATCCAGCCTGACATTTTGCATGATGTACTCTGGATATAAGATAAATAAGCAGGGTCATACATAGTCTTTTTTTTTTTTTTTTCCATTTATTTTTATTAGTTGGAGGCTAATTACTTTACATCATTACAGTAGTTTTTGTTATACATTGAAATGAATTAGCCATGGATTTACATACATAGTCTTGTCGTATTCCTTTTCCAATCTGGAACCAGTCCATTATTCCATGCTGAATTCTAACTATTGCTTCTTGACGCACATATAGATTTCTCAAAGACATATAAGGTGGTCTGGTATTCCTATTTCTTTAAGAATTTTCCACAGTTTGTTGGGATCCACACAGGCAAAAGCTTTAGTGTAATTAATGAAGCAGAGGCAGATTTTTCTTTTTTTTATACAATTCCCTTCCTTCCCCATGATCTAACCAAAGTTGGCAATTTGATCTCTGGTTCCTCTGCCTTTTCTAAACCCAGCTTGTACATTTGGAAGTTCTCAATTTACATACTGCAGAAGCCTAGCTTGAAGGATTTTGTCACAACCTTACTAGCATGTGGAAATAAGACAAGTGCTACACCCAGCCTTGGATGATAGTTGGTTATGTATTTATTATCTGTGCTTGATTATAAGTCAGTTGGAAATAACAGACTGTCTTATTCATCTTTGTACAATCCATAATAATTTACCATAGCAGGCTCCAAGTCAATCACACACAAATAAAATTGAATGTGTGTTCAATACCCTGATCACTCACTAAGCTCAGATATGTGAATGGCCTTGCTGTTTTTCAGCTTTGTTTTGCATATATCTGTCTATTTATGTATGTATGTGTATATATACACAAATATGACCCTGTGTGTGTAAGTGGGGAAGGGATAGGACCAGAAGACTAAAATAAAAAATGTGTTTGTTTAATAATGTACCATTTAAGATGCTTAAGGGTTCAGGGAGCAGAAAATATGCTTTAAATTAGAATTTGAAATAAAGAAAATTAAAAATAAAGAACCTCAGTAGGTATTCCAGGCAAGAATACTGGAGTGGGTTGCCATTTCCTTCTCCAGGGGATCTTCCCAACCCAGGGATCAAACCCAGGTCTCCCACACTATGGGCAGATGCTTTAACCTCTGAGCCAGCAGGGAAACCCACATTTAGTATGTGTGTAAAAGCAGTTTAGGTTCTGTTAATTCAGTGGCTCCATATTGACATATGAATCACATTCCTTCTGTCATTTACATGTTCCCATTTTTACATAGTTCTTTCTCTATATGTTCCCCTTGTGCTTGTCCTATATCGTTCATTGTTACATATGAGCATCATAATCCCTGGTGTCACAGACAGCAGGACAACATGCAAGAGAAGAGGGAATATTTCTTCCTCATATCCCTTTGCAGGAGTAAAAGAACATTTCAAAGACATTCCCCAGTAAGACTTCCCCTCACTCTTTCATTGATAATAGGCAAATGTTATACCGCTACCGCTGCTAAGTCACATCAGTCGTGTCCAACTCTATGTGACCCCATAGATGGCAGCCCAGCAGGCTCCTCCATCCCTGGGATTCTCCAGGCAAGAACAGTGGAATGGGTTGCCATTTCCTTCTCCAATGCATGAAAGTGAAAAGTGAAAGTGAGGTCGTTCAGTCATGTCTGACTTTTAGTGACCCCACGGACTGCAGCCCACCAGGCTCCTCCATCCATGGGATTTTCCAGGCAAGAGGACTGGAGTGGGTAGCCAGTGCCCTAAACTAGTCTCTGACAAAGCCCCTGGGAGCACCACAAATTGCTTCAATTATGAGGATTTATGCAAGTCTCCCTGAGAAGGGTTGAAGGGTTGAAGTTTCCAGGAAAATGGGGTTTTGCCTTCAAGGAAGAAAATGTAATGGCAACAGTGTCTAATAAAAGCACCAACAACAGCAACAGATAGTGACACTAATGGTAACTAACATTCTTTGAGTTGTTACTCTATTTGAGACTATGTGCTAAACAGTTAAGTATATTGCTGCATTCAATAAACATGGCAACCTTGTAACAGATAAGTATACTGAAACTCAAAGTACTGAATAGATATGTCCAAGGTTACAGAGATAATAAATGACAAGGGAGAGAGTAGAGATTTAAAGCCAAGGCTGTCTGTCTCCAAAGCTATCACTGTTTCTGGTGTTCTACTGTGAAGACTACAAAAAAGGCATATACTTTTGAAGCCTCATTAGAGATGTGCTTCACAAATTCTGTCAACTATTTGCCGGAGCCACCACAGCCACTTTTTAAAGCATGTAATAGGCTTATCTAAACATAGTACTTGCTGATTGTAAACTTTCTTCTAATAGAAATATAAAAGCTACTTTCAAGTCTCTCTCCAGGCCTACCCATTAATGATCTGTTCTAGGGTCACTCGAAATCTGGATGTCTTTGTCAATTAAACTGAGTTAGAGGAGGCTAGAAAGTGGACATGGAGAATGCTTCAATCTAATGCATGAACTTGTGAAATTTGACCATGACTCATTTCTTCTCCTTAAAGACAAACATTAGCATTAGGGAACAGCAACACTGTATCCTCAGACAGTTCTTTGCAAATTGCTGAAGGCAGCTTCCACTAAATTACCCATCCCTGGAGCTTCAAACCAGATCTCAGATCTCATTTAAAGAGGAAACAATCATTATATGTGGGTGTTATCTTTTTAATGACCAAATTCACATGGCTTCATGAAATGTTTGAGACTTTCAAGTTGATCTTTCCTCCATACCCCTCCCTCCAGACCCAGATGCTTATCTTTCTACTTATCCATGCTTTCTGTTTAGTAGCTGAGAGCTACTGAGTTTCCTGAATGTTTCTTTCCTGACCCCTTCTATCTCAAAGTCATCTTGCAATTCCAGAATTTTGTGTAAAGACACAAGTCAGTTCTTGGCCCTATACTGACAAGGTGTCCTACGACTGTTTAAGGGGTGGAAGCTAATGCCTATGTAAACCCCAAGAACCCTGAGGGGAGGGGCCAGATGGCAATTCCCTTCCATTATTACCAACTGTATCCTGGTAAATGACCTGGCCCATGATAGATGTTCTGTAGATAATATTTTCTCATTTGTAATAATTTACCCATTACTTAATTCTTTTATAGTCTCTATCTTTATCCTGAAATAAATTTTGAGACAGGCTATACAGCAGTTTGGGAGGGTGTGGGGGGCAAGTGTGAGGGGTGGGTTGGAAACATTCAATACTTCTAGATAATTAATGGCCTAGAAGTGGCAATAATTAAACATTTACCAATCACTTCTGTGGAATAAAATTTTGCCCACTATTTTCACTTGTCTGATTTCCTGACTCTTTTCTCTCCCTTTTCTTGATTAATTTTAGCCAAATGATAGGCATTGTCCCCTATTCAAAAGAAAAACTAATAAAGATTTTAAAATGCAAGGAAAACTATCAAAATATCCACATTATTTTACTGAACTAAAATACTAAAAGATGCAAGTGATGAATATATCCATCAGCTACTGGATGCATTGATGAGATAAAAAATTCAACATATTCACTTGCCTGCATTTACTCTTTTCTGTGGTACTGTGGCCTCAAGCTGCTTACTGCAAATTAGATTTTGCCTTAATATGCTAATGTTGAATAAGGGAATTGGGCTCTAAATAATTAAGTTTTGAAAAGTACAAAACTAAAGCAATCTATTAATGCAATATGAACATCCCTTGATTATATTTGCAGAATGAATTTACCTGGTTTAAATGGCGAATTAGAATTGAAAGATAAACTGAAATTTAGAAGAAAATATAATAAACCATCACTGTCTTTGTTTTCTTTTTTTTTTTTTTTTTTTTCCTTTGGCTGTTTTAGATACCAGAGGATACACTCTGTCATACTACTCACAGAAGAAAGCATACTACTCACAGGCTGCAAATGGTGTCCCTTGTTTGATTTTTACCACTATTACCCATTTTTGCTCCTCTTTGTACCCCCACCAGAGAAGAAATACAACAATTCTGTTGCAGCTAATGAAGATTGCTTTGTTTATAACTGTTCTTGTATAATTGTAGATTGATGTTTTATTTCATGAATTTTTACATCATAGAAATGGTATTGTGTAATATTTAGCTATTTATCTTTGAGATTTTCACTCAGTGGCCAAGCAAAACTGGAAGGAGTCTGTCTCTTCCCTTCACAATTTTTGATGGAAATTAACCCAGATATACAATGTCTCATCCATTGTCCTAATAGGGAGTTTTATGAGCAATATTTTGCTCCCTAGGAAAATAATTTAGAAAAAATAAAGAACACGATCCTTTGTTAGAATAGGACTCCTTGGTATAAACTGAAGCAAAAGGTCAATCCAAGCATGAAGACCATGGAGGGCATCTGACTTGGGCCCTTGGGATCAGGAATTCCATTCTCAGATCCAGGATACTGCAGAGTAAGGTTTAATAGGACCTGAGAAATACTATGGGAATTCATGGGTTAGGTCTTTGTCTACTAATTCCCGGGTTTACCTTATGGTAATGATGGCTCTGTCTTGAAGATTACCAAACAGGGTTCCCTAAGGCTCCTGACTCCTATTCTCTATGGGTTGAGATTGTGGGTGGGAAGATTGACAGGTAGGTGGTGAGTGGAGCTAGGGGAAGGAGGGACCTTAAAGAAAAGTTAAGAATAGACAGAAAAGCACATAATGCAGTGACATCAGAGACCAGCTCTTAGGAAGGCAAGTTAGTCCTCCTCTGGTAGGCATGTGAATATATATGCCCTGAACAACCCTGACTGTGAGAAGGTTAAGGGAGGGGACAGCAAAGTGAAAAACAACCAAATAAATAAAAGTCAACCAAATAAAGAGTCATAAATATTTTCTGAATTTCTCATAGTCTCCACACTATCTATTCTGTTTCCTTGAAAAATTGAATTATGATTCTTGAAAATCACAGCCTTATTGTATTTTTCCACGACCTTGCCTTAATGGATGATGAATCATTAAATAGCACCTGTCACAGACAAAACTCGAGAGCTGTTACAGCCCATTTTCACCCTGCTTACTGCAATTAAGCCCCTATTTTTATTTCCCCATCTATCTCATTAGCACAAATTCAAAACACAACTAACAACACAAAGTTTCATATTTGCATATAAAGACTTAATAAATGTACCTTTCCTGACTTGAAAATTGGAATTGTGAGTGCGAAGGATTTGATTCATGAAGTCTAAATACCTGGGTTTGAGGGTCAGCCCTGCAACTGTTTGATTTGCTTTCATTTCTTTAAGTTGAGCAGCAGGATCATCTTATCCATGTCTGCAAAATGGAGTTAATGTTGCACATTTCAGAGTTAAAAGAGTAAAATAAAATACAAGAAAGATTTCCTAATATCCGAAAGACACATACCAGCACATCAGTGTTTACATATACCATTCATGTCATGTTTTGAGGAGTCCTCTAATGGTGGATGCTCAGAGTGCCGTGTGCATCTTTTTGGAGTGCTCACCCTCAGTTCTCAGCTGGTACTATGATTTATGATTTCAGACTCAGCTAGTATCATGATCTAAGAGGATATCACATATCCTTGTTCTTAAGAAGCCAGTCTTCCAGAAATCTCTATAATGTCCCTTTTCCTCCGGGAAACTCAAACTCAACTCCAAATTACTCTCACTGAATCACCGTTTCTAACATATTCCTCTACTGAACAACTTTTATTACTTACCAGGTGGCGCTAGTGGTAAAGAACCTGGCTGCCAATATAGGAGATGTTAAGAGACTTGGGTTCAATTCCTGGGTCGGGAAGATCCCCTGGAATAGGAAATGCAATCCACTCCAACATTCTTGCCTGGAGAATCCCATGGACAGAGGAGACTGGTGGGTTACAGTCTACGGGGTCACAGAGAGTCAGACAAGGACTGAAGTGACTTAGCACAGCTCAGCACAAGACTACTTCCATCACTTCTCAGTTTCTACAGCGTAAAGTTTGGACAGAGATCTCACTCATTCCATGAAATCATCAGACATCCTGAATGCTATTTTTTTCTACTATAAATTCATATGTGTACAACTCCAGTGATGCCATCATGCTTTCTTCTTTACTCTAGTGATGCTTTCCTATGTATTTTCCTTCAGGAGCTGGAGGAGAAGCTGCAGAAATTGTGTGTTTCACTCATGCATTTCAACGGCACCTACCTTACTGCCCTGCAAACAGAAGTTACTCTCCCATTTTTACTGATATTAATATTAATGATAATTCCGTGTGAGTCTGAAGCTATACCTGGTTATGTGCACCTATCTCAGATGCTTAATTAACCCTATTATATCACTGAATGCTGAATGAGTCATTTAGGTAAATTGTCCATAGAGCAAACACAAAGCATTTTCTCTTCCAAACATAGATATGTAGGTTCATGACATTTATTTCAGAAATATTTCAGAGAGAGACAAAGACAGAAAAAGATATATATGTATGTATAAAGATACACATATGTGTATATATGCCCATATACCCAGAGACAGAGAGACAGACGTAGGCCGACAAACACAGAGATACAGAGAGACAAAGACATAGAGCAAAATGGACAGAGAGTGGTGGGGAGAGATTATACCTTAACAAAGGTTCCTGCTGTGCTGGCCTTATCATCTGTAAAATGAAGGCATGCCATTTCAGCTAATAAAGGTTTTTCTTTTTTAATTTAATGTCATTGTTACCAGCTTATGCTCTGTTAAGACTTTCTTATTCACAAGGAAATGAGGGAAACAAGTATCCAATAATCTTCAACCCACATACATTGATGCCTAATATTTTCTACCCTGGAATCAGTGAAATGGTCTGAATATGCAACCCGAAAAGGTCAGATTGTCCACGAATATAATTGGACCCACCATCACGTTGTAATTAAAGCCGCGGAAGGTTCTTACATGCCACCTTTCTGTCTCTCAAATGCAGAGGGAAACATGGGCTTCACAGACCACAGGAAAATGCACTGATTAATTACACGGTGATGTGATATTATTCCTGCCAGGATAGTCCCTCTGAAATGTCAGAAGGATTAGAAGTGCCACATCTTCCTCCCAGACTCTAATCTTAAAGGGCCCTAGGATGAAAACACAGCAATTACGTTCATAGACTGTGTCAATTTTACAATAGAAAAAAGAGTGTTCCCAACAGCAAATAATTATAGCACTGCTTAATGATTGATTTAACATAGAAAACCCATCTAATTCCTTTTGTCATTACAATCTACAGTACTAACAATCTAACAATGCTGCCTTCGTGGATAGACATTACATTAGCATTAAGAATAATGCTAATACAACACGCAGTTTAACTTGTTATATTGTGAGTCGGCACTGCTCCCTCATATGCAGTTATTAGTCTAGCACACCTTCTGAGTGAGACCAACCAGCTGAGAATTTGCTTTTCAGCATCTGTGCTAATGCAGAAGAGCACTGTAACCTAAAGTCATCTTCTGCATATTTCGTACAGCAGGAGAGAATGTGTTCTCTGTTTTCTTAGGATATAATTCCAAAGTCTTAAAAAAAAAAAAAAGTAAGTTCTAGCAAATAGAATCATGATGATTCTAAATGGATCCCTATGTGGATGACATGCACAGGCTACTCTTGCAAAAGATTACCTATGGACATTTAGGTAGTCCAGGAGTCAATAAGCACAGTGCGGTCTAAGGAAAAACACAAGAAAACAAAACGGTCCTGGGAGCTCTGAAGCTTTCTTGTGCTGAGTGATGTGGGGACAATAAGAACATTCTGGAATATTTAGAATGACATTAGGAAAAATAAAGAGAAGAGTTCGCTTTCTTTACAGTATTTTTCAGGAAATTGTATGGGTGATCAAGGATTTTCCAAATGCTTTTTCTGTCACTACTTTAGGAAATACCTTCATGTGTACTCAGCTGCTTAAAGATCTGATTCAATCAGTGGCATTACTGATTCATCTACTCCAGAAACTACAAATATTTTCTGAAGGCCTACCTGTGCGAGGTGATGGGCAAACAAAAGACACCAGAGGCAGGCTTCTTGTTTGACAAGATAGAGACTCTGGTTGGACACATGTCCCGTGGATGTTGATATGCACGCACATCGTTGGGTTGGCTCTGTAGGAAATGTGTTAACCTGGGAACTTTGTGAAGGTGTGAAGTTCCAGGTTTCATTTTGTCCAGTAGAGGCTCAGTTTTTCCATTGGTAGAAAGAATGCTTAGATAGTCAGACTATCTACTTTAAATCCAGGCTCAACCACTTAATAAATGTGTCTCCTTCTGCAAGCGAGCTAATCTCTTTATACATCATTTACTCATGTGTAAAATGGGGCTAACATCTGGGCCTCCCAAGTAGGCTGTTTATGAAAGATGAGTGAATTAATTCATGGAAAGACCTTAGACACTTAGACACTCAGTACTCACTTCTATTCCTATCACCTGTGGTAATTCTATTCTTGTAGTGCTTTAGTGTATTTAAATCTCTTCATTCTGAATTTATTTAGTAAGAGTCTTCTGACCTTCAGTACATCATTCCTTTATGCTTTCCTTTGAGAACAGAAGGAGTAGATGTATAAATACATTTATTAATTCTATTAGACTGATATCTTTTATTGAAAGTATGTAATTCATAATTCTGTTTTCCATTTTGTGCTTCAGTGAAAATAATTGATGATAGACAGTCTGTTCCTTATAAATCAATAGTCTCTGGATGTATCCAGATTTTGGATCTCTTGAATATGAAACATGAATACATACTATAAAGTCATGAATACTGAAAAAGCGCGACTTAGTCTCCAGCCAAATCTCCTAGTGCTACTCTTAAATTTCAAATTCACCTTTAGCATTGTTAATATGAATAAAAGTAATAACTTATATTGAGGTAGAGCCCACCTCTCATGTCTCAGAGGGAGCTCCTTGGTAGTAGCTTGGGGAGGGATCACTGACGGAATCATATCAAACCTTCCTAAGGCTGCCTTACGCTAAGCAGTTATCTTTCACTGCAGAAATCCACATAGATTCTTCCACATAGAAATCCATGTAAATTCTTCTTTATTTTATCTGTCTGTCACTTTCTCTCCTTTAATTACTCTCTTTTTCTTTTGCACATGAACATTAAAAAAAAAAAAAAAAAACCTACTCAGTCTCCTCTGAGAAATTTCACATGGTCTCACAGTGGGGTGGGAAGCTAGTCCATTGGTGCCTCTCTGTATCTTAAAAACTTGGTCTCAGATTTTTGCCAAAATCTAATGGAGCAGTTTGGAAGATGGTGGAATTAGGTTCTGTACCTTGGAAATTCTTATGCAAGAAGGCAGTGTAGGTGTTACAATTTCAGTGCTGCCTCTACATCAGAAAAATCAATGGGTGACTTAATTTACTCAAGATGTAAACATTGTTTTTTCTCAGAATGTATCATATTTGATGTAAATATAGTCCCTTATTAGCACAACTTTTTTACTGTCCCTTTCAATAAGTTAAGAAATATGAGAGGGAAAAAAAACTCCATCATATGGAGAATTTGATTCTTTTTGTCTTTCCAACTAGTTTTATTTTCACTCTTAGTGGTGATGCCACTTTGATTATATTATATTATTTAGAAACCCAAATTCTCTCATTTCCTTGAAGAGAGGTAGAAGTATGGATTCCCACTTCATGCTACCATTCTCTCTACATTGAAATTAATAATGCAATTTCACAAATATAATTACATTGCAATCCTTACCTCAACCCTGTAACAGAGTTTGGACAGGGCTAGTTGGTCATTATGTGGACCCACATCCCATTCCCATCTTCACCATCTTAGTTGAATTATTTTGAAAAAAACATTGTAGTAGATTTTAGAAGAGACAGAACTAGGAAAGGGGCCAAGGGATTTTTATGGTAGGCAACCTTCTCTCAGCTCTACACACACATACCGTGTCAACCCAGTGAGGTATAGCTATCAACTAGAGATGGGAACTGTGGTATTAGGTGGAGGTTTTCAGAACCAACAATGAAGGTACCCATTTCTGGACTAGAATAGTGTTGCTGCGGGCTTGGGGGTGATGCTCTGACTTCCCAGTGCCTAGAAATTACATATAGAGTCGAGAGAATGAAAAATACATGTAATGTAGGTTTTCGACATGAACTTTGAAATTTGTTCTTCTCTTTTTTAAATCAGTGATGGTTATGAAAGTATAAGCTTCTGTTGACATGCATTCCTTATCACATGGTTTTGTTTTCCTCTCTGAGTATTATATTCTGAGTTTGGTCATCTGCGTTTGGTCCCAAGTCTGTGTAAATAGTGATTCTCTTTTTCCTCACCGCACCCCCCCCCCCATCCAAATAAGTTATTTTCCCAAGGCTTCTTTAGATGAAAGATGAGATAATGTACTGAAAACCCTTTGAGAGAGTAAAGATGTTCCACGTATTATTAGCAACAATAACTGTTAATAACATCATTATGTCACTTCAAATCACCGATATAAAGGCAAAGTAGGTACAAAGTTGACTTCAGAGAAGATTCTGATAAGGTAAATGCAGGACTTTACTGGGACAAGCATCCAGGATAAGAATATCTTTCGCAATACTATTTTGACATCTTATAAATGTACCTCTTGGTCATAGCCACCATTTCTTCTCCAGTCAGGCAATTCTCCAAGTCCATTTCACTGATCAATTTCAACATGTATAATCTACTTCCATGGTTCTGTTCACCTGGAAAGCTCTCCTCACTCTCTTACTAGCTAACCAAGTGGTATGCATCTTTCAAGGCCCACTGTACAGACCCACCTTCATTCTTGAAGACTTACACTGCATCACTTTTTATTGCTACCACTATAGTGCCAAACACACTGCCTGGAGCATGGAATTATGACATTCTTCTCAAATAAATAAACAGAAACCTGGTTCCCCAGACTCTTGGTGTCTTGGAGTATCTAAAGAACTTATTTTTCCTACTTTGGATTTAGTGATTAATTCAGTTCTTAGTCTTCTGTCTCAGATGACAGTATGTCCATGAATTCATCAAGATATGAAAATCTGTATGTTCATCTGACACTTTCCAAGCACTTTTACTGCAACTTTTGTCTAAAATGTTCAACAATGGAATTTCATATATTACTACTTTCTTTTATAATTCCTTTCTTCAATTTAAAGTTGGTATACATTAAAGATTAAGTATTTCCAGAAGAATAAAAGAATGGTGTGTGTGTGTGTGTGTGTGTGTTTATGCATGACTTGAAGACTAGTCCCTTAGACACAATCTCTAATTAATCCAAGTTGCTCATTTCTTCAATTTATTTTTTGATAGGAAATGCCTAAGGAACATTCATTGTTTCTGTATTTTAGCCAGTCACTCCATTTCACATATAAAATGGCCACAACTTTAAAGAGAATTAGGCTGTACTTATAGTTGTATTCAGACTTGATTATTTGAAAAACTTGAATTTAGTTGTAGAATGCTTTAGCTGTATTTCTCAGACATAGCACTTTGAAGACAGGCTAAGCACGGAGGTGCAAAATCATGAGGTTTTATGTCTCAGTGTGGCCAGAAGGCTTGGATTGATTTTTTCCTGAAGTTGCTACTACTTCCTGTTTCACACATCAACTTGTGTGTTTTTTCTCTTGCTAGTACAACTGGATTTTTGCTGAATTTATACTTCAGGAGGGACACTAAGTAATACACATCCCCTTGGACTGAACCCTTCTACAGACTCAAATTTACTGTAAAGTTTAGGAACATAGAGAACCCATGTCAATACTTGTAATCAATTCTACTTTTTCTGTCAGTACATAAGCACACATTTTGAAAATGAATTATTCTTAAAAATTGCTAATATGAACAAAGGATTTTTGTGATGAGCAACACAAAGTCATTCCAATGAACAAAAGAGAGAAAGAATAGGAGTAGCTTTGATTTGTCTTGTGTTTCTAATGGATTGTGCGTACTCAGTTGTGAGGCTTTCACTCTTCAGTTCACCATAGGTCCCTCCATTTCCTGCCTTTCATCCTTTGAGAAGCACATTTACATCACTCTGTGGGCCCTGTGGGATAAGGCTTGTGTTCCATTGACTTGTTAGGATTGGAGCTGAGTTGTGAAATCTGAAGGTGGTTCAGTACAGAGAGTCTAAGCATCATCTCTGAATTCTTGTCCCAGGTTGCTATCAATTGAGTCCGTATGGGTGAAAAATCATTAAGTTTTACTTCCTTCTTCTGATACACAGTGTGTATTTGATAAATGCCTAGGATTGAGCAAAGATTTCACCTGGCAAAGTGAGAATCTGTGACCCAACTGATCCACATAGATTTGTCTTCATTCACTAAAACACGTGGGCTTTCTTGGTTAGATCCAGTTATGTTACCTCTTAGCTGACAACATTTTTCTGTGAGTCAATAGGAGAAAAGATTAAGAGTTTTGTTTGAGGTCTTTGCTGTGGGGCTAACTTGAACGGTGCCTGCATGCTTCAATTAGAGACAGTCATTGAATTCAGGGCAACTAAGCTTTTTAAAATTTAATTGTCTTAGCCAATGGAAATAGATGAAAGGTGCTCATTACTTTAATCAAAGGCCAGGTAAGAACCATTTTCTCTTATTTTTAATGTCTCAATGTGTTTTAAATACAGCAAATTTTGCGTGAGGGAAAAAAAAAAAACACAGTTAACATGAAAGTTGTAACTGGGAAAAGTGCTATGAAACCATCCGATCTATTCATCTCCACAGCGATCTCTTTCAAAAGTGCTTATCTCTGCTGCTATTATTACAATCGCAGAACATGACAGCAAGCTGCCGATCAGAGATAAAGCCCAAGGCTTCAGAGGCAGCTGGAAATAACACAGCTTACAGTGTCGCAGTCTCTATGCACCTTCCCCTCGCCTTGCCTCCGCCAGCTCTAGGAAACACTGTGAGCAGAGAAAATGATGTTTGCTTTTGGTTTCTCTTTCCATTCTTTCATACTCCTCCTCAATGCCCATTTCCAGCCCTCGCTGCCTTCTTCCCAGTGACCCTAGATTATCTTTCATCAGACTCCATCAGACTCCCATCAGACTCCACGTCCTTCCTGTTTTACATACAGGATAACATCTGGATTGCAAGTATCAGGGGTGATGTTTTAAATGCCACACGCTTTGCTCCTTGTTTGTACAGAGTATTTTCCATTTATCCCTTTATCTACTCTCTTTCACTTCTCTCTGTCCAGGGCTAACTTGCCTACTGGTTTTTAGTTAGGTTAGACCAATGGGAGGCACCCAAAAAAGATCAGACTATAAGAGAAAGAAGAGGATTGAATGTCTATTTGTTCCCTTGATCTCTTCCTGCTGTGCTACCCATTGGCAGCAATTCCACCCCTCTGATTAGAGGCCACAGCCTCTAATCCAGCAGTCCCCTTTCTTTCCCAATTTTAATAACTCCTCCCCTTCCCAGACCCTGCAGAACAGAGGGCTGTGTGGCTCCTGCCATTACTGATCCTGTGATAGTCAGTGCCTGGTTGGCTGTCCTGAATCTATTCTACATGTTCATCAATAGCCCTTTCATTAAATGAGCTTTTAGTGCACTGTTAAAGGTGCCATATTCTTCCTGCCAGGCTAATGACACATGTAACTGCATATCTCTTCATTGGTTCTGGATTTGGGTAGGTAAGATGTTCTGGCTCTCTTGAACACCAGAAATTTGTGCCCCAATTTTATTCAGTCCTTCACATAAATGTCACTTCCTCTGATGAGACTTCCCTGACCACCCTCACCAGTTATAATCTGCTCATCCTTCTGTGATTTCTTCACAGCACTTATCATCAAAGTCCCTCCCACTAGTGTATCTGCCATAAGAGGGCAAATCCATGTCCACTTGTTGCTTCATGGCAATTCATCTTCAGATCAAGAATACAGTAAGCATTTAATTAAGAATTTCTGGTGTTTCTTCCTTCCTCAAGCATTATTTCCTCCCTTGAAAATGGCCCTTTTCAGGAGAAGTTCCACTTAGGCAATGCTGGCTGGAAATCATAATCCAACATGGGGCTGTGCTATGCTTTTGGTTGTGTTGGGTGAAGCCCAGAGTTCTAGAACCCCAGCTTCATGTACATGGCTCTGACGTGGGCAAGTAAGGCCAGAACTGCTACTGCCACTTCCTATAAAAGATAAAACCTTAATCTCCACAATCCTGAAGAAAGTCAGTTGTCCATTAATTCACCTTAAATTGGCTCTCTTCAAAATGAATGTGAGTGTAAAATGGGAAAAGAAAAACAATTCTAATATATTTCAGAGAGTAAGGTGAAAAGTGGTCATGTTTCACATGTAGTCACTTGTACTAAGATTGGTTCACTCTCCCCCTTCCCGAATCCTTTAACATTTTCACCAATTGTCTCACCAGTGCTGATGTTCAGCTTCATTGTCTCCTCCTGGGCTTCTGCTTCCTCCTCCACGCTGCCCTTCCTGGCCCACCTCCCACTCCCTACGAGTGTGATGGTCCCTCTGCTTGTCTTAAACTGTAAATTGTGTGAGGCTAAAATCAGTCTTGGACTCTTCATTTCCTTCTTCCTTTTCCTCACATCCCCTGTGCAGTCAGAGAAGGAGAGTATAGTCTGTAATCTGAGAACAACATCTTCAAGGCAAGGCAGGCGCACATCTGGATAATAGCCCTGTGAGTGACCAGAGGCAGGGTCTGTGTATTTATAGGAGTCCCGTGTATTTTTAGCCAGCAGGCATCAAGGTCTATAACCACATTTTTCTAGGGGCTGTACTCAGCCCCGTGCCGGCCACACTAAAAAACTCATAAATAACTTGGATCAGAGGAAATTGGAAAATGATAACTGCACAAATACAAAGAGAATTTTTATGTTTTCCAAACCACAAATGGCATTCACAGTTAGTTTCTCCTTGGTCAAAAGTCACCATTCCTCAGAGAGTTATCAGAACTTTCCAATGGGGGTAAGAGCAGTCAGATTTGGGAAGGGAAAGTCTTACAGTCCAGATCAAAGTGCTTCTACTTTATCTAATTTTTAATACTCCTCTTATAAACCAACATTTCCCTCCCCCCACCTTCAGTTCCTTGAGGCTAACTTCTGCTGGCCTGCAGAAAGCCTCCCTCCAGGAACTGAAGTGCCTAGGTGGTATCCAGAAGGGTTGCAATCTTCAAAGTAAAGTCTCCTTCCCAATTCCACCAGCAATGCACTAACTGCCTGGTATTTAGCAAACAGGTGATCAAGTGAATTCACAGTATAACTAGAGACTAATGGATGCACTGCATCAGACTAGAACAGTTAGTGATGCAAAAGGGAGACTGGTAAAACAAATACATCTCAAATTCACATTTTCATGAAGATACAAGGAAAGAAATGTATATTTTGGAAGAAAGAAACTTTCCCACAAGGGCATATATTTGACATCATGAGAACTCTTTCCCTCCATGTGAAGCCTGCATTGGTACCGGGTGGAGTGATGTTACATTACCCATGTAAAGAATGGTCAACAGTCCCAATATATGGAATTCTTGATTTGGTGGGCATGGAAGAAGGAAGAAATATTTTCCTTAAAATGGAGAAGTCAGCCATTTTGAACACAAATCAATAGATATTGGCTCTGGAACCCTAGAAGGATCATGTTTCCCCCAATCCCCTCACCTCACTCCATACTAAATTTGTCATTACAAATCTCTGGCCAGTGGCTACAAACAACAGAATCATCTTATCATGTGGGTGCAGATATTTTGAAAACAATATTAGGGCAGTTCTTTGAATGAAAGTGTTAATCTCTCAGTTGTGTCTGACTCTTTGCAAACTGATAGACTGTAGCCTGCCAGACTCCTCTGTTCATGGAATTTTCCAAGCAAGAATACTGGAGTGTGTAGTCATTCCCTTCTCCAGGGGATATTCCTGACTCAGGGATCGAGCCTGGGTCCCCTGCATTGCAGGCAGATTCTTTACCATTTGAGCCACCAGTGAAACCTCTAGAGATTCTTTTTTGTTGTTGTTCTCATAGGCTTTTAGGGGCTCCATATTATTTATTTAACATATCAACCCATTTTTTTTAACCTGTTTGTTATATACATTTTTCCTAAACTGTTACTTGTGTTTTGGTATCATTTATGATAACTTGAAATGCACGCAATTTTAGTTGTTATATAGTCCAATAAGTTTTGCTTCTTTATAGTTTCTGGGTTCACTTTTTATGTCAGTTCAGTTCAGTTGAGTTCAGTTGCTCAGTTGTGTCTGACTCTTTGCCACCGCATGGACTGCACCACACCAGCTTCCCTGTCCATTACCAACTCCTGGAGACTACTCAAACTCATGTTCATTGAGTCGGTGATGCCATTCAACCATCTCATTCTCTGTCATCCCCTTCTCCTCCTGCCTTCAATCTTTCCCAGAATCAGGGTTTTTTCAAATGAGTCAGTTCTTCACATCAGGTGGCCAAAGTATTGGAGTTTCAGCTTCAGCATCAGTTTTTCCAATGAATATTCAGGATTGATTTCATTTAGGATGGACTGGTTTGATCTCCTTGCAGTCCAAGGGACTCTCAAGAGTCTTCTCCAACACCACAGTCCAAAAGCATCAACTCTTCAGTGCTCAACTTTCTTTATAGTCCAACTGTCACATCCATACATGACTACTGGAAAAGCCATAGCTTTGATTCAGTTCAGTCACTCAATCAGGTTCACCTCTTTGCCACCCCATGGACTGCAGCATGCCAGGCCTCCCTGTCCATCACCAACCCCCGGGGCTTACTCAAACTCATGTCCATTGAGTTGGTGATGCCATCCAACCATCTCATCCTCCATTGTCCCCTTCTCCTCCTGCCTTCAGTCTTTCCCAGCATTAGGGTCTTTTCAAATGAGTCAGTTCTTTGCATCAGGTGGCCAAAGTATTGGAGTTTTAGTTTCAGCATCAGTCCTTCCAATGAATATTCAGGATTAATTTCCTTTAGGATGGACTGGTTTGATTTCTTTGTGGTCCAAGGGACTCTCAAGAGTCTTCTCCAACACCACAGTTCAAAAGCACCAATACTTCAGTGTTCAGTTTTCTTTATAGTCCAACTTTCACATCCATACATGACTACCAAAAGAGCCATAGCTTTGACTCAGTTCAGTTTACTTCAGTCACTCAGTCGGGTCTGCCTCTTTGCCACCACATGGACTGCAGCATGCGGAGCCTCCCTGTACATCACAACTCCCAGAGTTTTTCAAATTCATGTCCATCGAGTTGGTGAGGCCATCCAACCATCTCGTCCTCTGTCATCCCCTTCTCCTCCTGTCTTTAATCTTTCCCAGTATCAGGGAAAATTGAACACTTTTCCAGTGAGTCAGTTCTTTGCATTAGGTGGCCAAATTATTGGCGTTTCAGCTTCAGCATCAGTACTTCCAATGAATATTCAGGACTGATCTCATTTAGGATGGACTGGTTGGATCTCCTTGCAGTCCAAGGGACTCTCAAGAGTCTTCCCCAACACTACAGTGCAAAAGCATCAATTCTTCAGTGCTCAGCTTTCTTTATAGTCCAACTCTCACATCCATACTGACTACTGGAAAAAACAGCTTTGACTAGACAGATTTTTGTTGGCAAAGTAATGTCTCTGCCTTTTAATATGGCTGTCTAGGTTGGTCATAGCTTTTCTTCCAAGCAGCAAGCATCTTAATTTCATGGCTGCAGTCACCATCTGCAGTGATTTTAGAGCCCCCCAAAATAAAGTCTGTTACTGTTTCTATTGTTTCTCCATCTATTTGCCATGAAGTGATGGGACCAATTGCCATGATCTTAGTTTTCTCTAATGTTGAGTTTTAAGTCAATTTTTTCACTCTCCTCTTTCACTTTCATCAAGAGTCTCTTTAGTTCCTTTGCTTTCTGCCATAGGTGTGGTGTTATCTGCGAATGTAAGGTAATTGATATTTCTCCCAGCAATCTTTCATGTCAAAGAGACCTTTAATCCCTTTGGATATTACTTTTATAATGATCTTCTTTCTATTAAAATTTGAAATTATTTAAGTTGTATTTTTTTTTGAGACTTTCTTATTCTTATTTGCAGTGTTTACCTATTTTAGTAGCTATTAATAGATCCAGTGTGTGTTGAAAATGAATGAATTAGTGAAGGAAGGGTGAAGGCTTTAATAAGAGCACAGTTGGAGGTCAGTATAGATCTAAGGACTAAAACCTGTACCCTGGCATTTATCTGTGATCATTTTTAAGATATATGGTGAAAAGTTTGATAACTGTTTCTGTTAAGAACACTATACTTTCTTTGTTCCAGGAAAAAAAAAATTAAAAAGCAAGGATTAATCTCAGTCAAAATTATTTCTTTAAATTTTGAAACAAAATGGGTGCAGTCATGTGTGACTAAGTCTGTGCGATATTCTCAGGATTAAAAATATTCATTAATAATGGGAAAAAAGACTTCCTTGCATAGAAATGAATTAGTGCCCCTTCATGAGATGTAGAGCCTGCCTTCTATAATATGCCTTTTTTATAGTCCAGTGCTGCTCAGGGCTGGGGTGAGGCTATGCTTTCTGAACCCCCACATTCTCAAATCACATTGAACACTTAAAAATGGTTTTACAAGTAGGGATTAAAAAGAAATCAATCTTAGATACTGAATTCATTAACAAACTTAAACACCAACAGAGCATTTTATAACTTGGGTACCCTCCACCCAAATGAATAAACAAAACCTCAGAAAACAACAACCTCGATCTCCACCCCTCTAGGTTTTTTAAGGTGTTTGGAATTCCACCATTAAAATCCAATATGTGGGGGGTTAAGACGTGAAATCCTTTCAAACTCCCCTGAGAGATGCCAAATTTTACACCAGAATCATTTAATAAAAATGATAATGATAGCTAACATTTATTGAGGGCTTAAGATGTGCACGAAACTCTACTAAGCATTAGTATTATCTCCTTTAATCCTTACAATAGCCCAATGAGGTAGGTATTACTATCATCCTATTTTACAGATAAGGAAATGGGAATTTTCTTCTTGTGGTGCAATGACTGCCCAGTGTCACAGCTGGAGTGTGATAGAGCAAGGACTCCATCCTGACATTTTACTCACTTAAATGCCTATGTTGGTATAATCAAGAGTTCACACCATGGGCACAGTACAGTAGGCACTCTTACCCTGCTCGTTGCGGGCCAATTGAGGAAGCAGGGTATTGAAGAGCCAGGGGTAGAGCCTGGATGACAGTTTCTGGGCAGTTCCAGGCCCCAAAATGGCAGAGACAGGCATACAAAATATGGTTTCTACTATCCAGTTGGTTTTATTCCAACATAGCCTTAGTAGGCCCAGTAGCATTTCAGAAAGTGCATCTCATCTGTAGCTGTCTCTTGCACATGTTACCCCTCATCTCCTTAAATACTCAGGATTCTGTCTGTAGCTTGTTGCTCTGCCCACAGAAGACATGGGTGTTTATTGATGGGAAACAGCATTTTTTTTTCTTCCCCCTGTTTTCCCTTTTTAATTTGGGTCATGGAGAGTTTGGTCATTTGGTCATCGTGTCTTTCCAGCTTGGAAAGCATTCTAGGGTGTGCCAGCAACTTTTTCTTGTCAAGCAAGAAGATGGCACTTACTAGATATCAAAGTATCAGTGACTTCAGACCTCAAGAACCACAAGGAGATTAGAAGGTAGCCAAGCGGGTTTAGCTGATTTGTTCTCAGAAGCTTTAGAAAAATAGCTAAAAATTAATTTGGGGAAAAAATAGTTAGTGAACTTCATTTTCATAGCATTTTCTCTCCTTTTCTCTGCAGATAAGGAGATTCACATGGTTTATTTTCTCTATCATTGCAGAATGAGGTGGAGGTGAGTGTTCTGCTTGTGTTCCTTCCCAGGTTGGACTTGGGCAAAACCCATAGATTTGTCCCTGCTCCCTGGGCAGCCGTGTAGCTGTTATTTCCTGAGAGGACACGGCTCCTGGTCAAGCCCAGCCCACCAGAACTTGGCCTCAAGACCTACATTAAATGCCAATTATTTTGGTGGTGGTAGTAGTTTTCTATGGGTTTGACAAGTTTACAGAAGGAGATATCAGCAAGGACTTGGAGGTCATCCAAGAAATTCCCTGATGGAGGAAAAACAATCCTTCATAACTGATTGTTGGAGAGAGAGAGGAGGAGGCACTGCATCAAAGGAAAGCTCTGACCTCACAGGGATGGGGCGGGGGTGGGCGGTGGGGGAGATGTAGAAGTTGAGGACCAGAGAGTCCTGGGCACTCTCAAACTTCCACACTGAAGGGTCAGTCCAGAATTTAGATATGATTGGGGCTGGGTGCTGAAAGCAAATTCGTGTCACCCTCTACCACTTGGCAGAAGAGACGGAAATGGTGTCTTACTGCTTTTTTTTTCAGGTATGGAGCAATATAGAAAAACAAAGAAAGAGTATGCCTATGGTTTGATTTATGTGCTCTGTACATCCAAAACATGGCCTGTTTGGATTAGTTGACTGTTAACAAAATATACAGTAGTCAAATACATCCTTTTGTTGCACAGAGAAACAGAAGCTTGAAATGGCTCGTTAAAAATAGCTCAGAGCTTCAGGGGCCCTAAACAGCTCCCATCAAACAACAATTTGATGGGTTAAGGGTAAATGAATCTGCAACAAATAGATTATATTGCCCCTAATGAAGATGCAAGTTTACAGAAGTTCACTGGGCAGTGATGTTTTGGGGCATCCCCAAGCTGGGCGCACTTGCAAAATTAATCAGGATATTTAGAAATAAAAAGCCTATCTGGGTGTCTGCAGCAGCCATGCAAAGCACTTCTTTTGTTTGGAGAGCCTTGGATGTAAAGACTGGAGTCTGTTTATTATATTTTGCTATTTGCCATGTCTATCCGATGACCCAAATGCTCCATTTCATGCAGTTTAATCTCGGACCAAATGCCGTTAACTATCTGAGAATGACTTCTTCTGATTTTTCCACAGTTTCCAATTGAAGCTATAATAGTTCCTTATTCTAAGTCTCTGACCAGGTACTGTGAGAAATCACCACGCTTCACTGTGGGAGACAGAATTGAGGGAAGGGCCGAAGCAGTGACTTTAGAAGCTTCCATCAATGAAAAGAGATGATAAAAACGGGCAGTGATGGGAAGCAGCATAAAGTGCATTAAAAAAGGAACAGTGGTCATTGCAATTCAATAGCCAAACCCACAGAAAAAAAGGAGAATAACAAAAAGCTTATCCTCAGTGTTCAGTGAGTTTGTTTATGGCTTTGTAGATGACTGCTCCCTTGGAGCATTCCAACACACAGCAAAGCCGAAATTCAGGAATATATGTGTGCTGGGCTTTACGGTAAAGAGACTGACTTTTATTTTAGGGAAATGAAGTTACTGCTCCTAAGATAAAGGAAAGTTTTACAATTTCTTTTTGCTTTGAGTGAGTTTAAAACTGCATCAAGAAATGAAACAAACAAAATGGCAGAGGGTCAGCAGGATTTTTCTTTTTCTTTTTTTTTTTTAATTTGAAGAGGAATTTATGGTTTTACACACAATACTAAGGTCATAGGTCCCAAGAAATTGGAAACCAAGGATGTGGTTTTCAGAAAGTAATATATAATATCAACCTCCTGGTATGGTCCTGTGTACAAAAGTTGAGATGGGGTATGCTACTGGCTACTGACTCCTGCACGTGGGCCCATTCAAATCAGCATCCACCCACACAGGGATAAAATGGGTTGAGCGGTGAGCTGGTCTTCCTTGATCGTGACTTGTTCTAAGCTGTTTAGACAAACAGTTGCTTGATACTCAGGATCAGGTATAGAATCTTACTTGCCCGAAGCTTCCAAAACCCCTTTTTGTGATCTGTGACCTAGATGCAGGAGGACAGTGAATTGAAGGTAAGATCTGGCTGAACCTTCTCTTCTTCCCTCCGCTGAGTCAGCCCAGTAGTCCCCCAGTGGTTAGCTTGACCTCTTACACTTTGAGATTTTACCCATAAAAGGGCTTGAATGGCTACACAGAGGTACAATTGTCTTCTTGCCCCAACTTTTGGTGGCCATAGGACACACAGACTATTGGTAGCTGAAGAGATTCCTTTGTTTACTCGCAGCTCCCAGCATCTTCCATGGTCACCTCAGACAGAGATGTGTCCTAAGCCAGGTCCAGCCATGTATGTAGGTTTCCTACCTCACACGCTAGAGACCTCAGCCACGGAACCCCCAGTAATTCTGAAGCACCCAGGGTGTTCACAGTAGAACTAAATTTCAAAAGCAACAGAATTCCTTGGTCATTCTCTTCAGTTATTTCAGGCATTTTGAGGCATTATTTCAAGAAGAGGTTATAGACCGCCAGAGGGTGAATGTTGAGACTCAACATGGGCCTTTCTGGTTTGATGCCCACATGACCAGCTTTTCCGTGGAAGCTGCTGCATGAGGCCATGGGGTGCAGGGCATAGGGGCGTTACTCCTGCCTCAGTGAAGCTGGTGAATCCGTGTTAGAAATACCCTGGTGGCAGGGCTATGAGGTGGGTTGTGCAAAGCATTCAGGAATCAGCTGTAATTCTTATTCTTTTGTTCTTCTTTTCTTAATTTTTAAAGATTTATTTATTATGGCTTGCTGGGTCTTTGTCGCTTTGTGGGCTTTCTCTAGTTGCGGAGAGTGGGGGCTACTCTCTAGTTGCGGTATTGTTGTTTAGTTGCTAACTTGTGTCCAACTCTTTGTGACTCCAAGGACTGTAGCCTGCCAGGCTCCTTTGTCCACGGGATTTCCTAGGATAGAAGATGGGAATGCGCTGCCATTTCCTCCTCCAGGGGATCTTTCTGATTCAGGAGACAAACCCACTTCTGCATTGCGGTGTGGACTTCTCATTGCTGTGGTTTCTCTTGTGGCAGAGCATGGATTCAAGGGTATGTGGGTTTCAGTAGCTAAAGGTCAAAGGCTCTAAAGTGCTGGTTCATTCATTGTGACTGCGTACAGGCTTAGTTGATCTGTTGCATGTGGGATCTTCCTGTAGCAGGGACCAAATCTATGTCTCTTGCATTGGCAGACAGACTCTCAATTACTGGAACACCAGGCAAGTCCTGTAATTCTGATGCTTAAGGGGCCCTCTCAGAAGTAAAATGGTGTCTTGTCATTGCTTGACCTCTCTGATCTCAAGAGACTGAGACCTCTACTTCCTCCTGGGGGTAGATGCTTCTCTGAACTGTGGGCCCCGGTCTCATTGTATAACTACATTTGTGGAGGGAAAACAGGTAGGTGTCACGTTTACCTATCTTTTCAGGAGCCAGAAAAGCAGGTCCAAGGTAAGATGAGTGTTTATAGCATCTGAGCATTTTTCTGGTCTCTGCTAGCATCCTTTAACCCCAAAAGCTGGTGTTCTAACACCACCTCTTTAGGCTTTTCTCTTTCCTGTTCTTTGAATATTCGAGATGTTGCAGTCTAAACAGTTCAACAGTTGTTGGCCTCATGGGCTACCTGTATTGTTATGCATTCTCTCAGCCCCAAGTGCTATACTGGGGCTACAAGTGCTACAAGAAAATAATAACCAGCGTGAAAAAAAGCTCCACTTGGTGTTTCTTACCCTGCTATGATCTCCCAAACTGCATCACCTCTGAGATGTGAGGGGCTCACACTAACCTTTAATTGGGTTGAGAGTTCAAAATCCCTTATATAATTTCCTGTTTACAAACATTTTTGTAAATCTCAGAGGCAAGAGAAATACATGTTAGATTTTTAATTGAACTACAAGTCTCGATTTTTACTTGTATTATAACAGAACCCTAATAGGTTTATCAAGGCTGGCCCACCCAAACAGGAATGGTCCTTGCAGGCATTCCACCATGCTGTGATTCTGAAGCCGGTTGACCAGGATGGGTGAGTTATCAGAAACCTACTTTGAGCTTCCTCAAACTTTATTTCTTCCCCCAATTTTGTTATTTCAGCTTGTTTGTGGTAGAAAATACATTTGTAAGGCATTGAGAACGTCTATTCACCAGGAGAGGTGGTCAGTGGAATGCAGGTGAAAGTAAGAGAGATTGAGGGTGACATTCAGGTGTCTGGGGAGCGATATGAAAGATAATGCCAGTGACCGAGATGTGGAAAGCTGAGGAGGAAGCCCACTCTGGGGCACACGTATGAAAGGGTTTGGTAATGTCCACCTGAAGAATATTCCAGCTCATTTGCCTGCTGGGCAGTCTGTTTACTTTCTTATGTCTGAGCTGATATACTCAGCAGGGACAGTCTTATTCAGTTAGTAATCACAGAAATTTCCATTTCCTGATTCACGAAACGTGCTCCTGGTACCATTTCTACTCCTAACTGCTACTATATAACTCCAAGCAATACTGGCACTGCAGGCTATGACCTTTTTGAAACACACTTCAAATAACAATTCAATCTGCAAATTATAAAGTGATGAGGATGTTGAACAGGTCAAGGCCAAGGGCAGAACTCATTGTCAGGCCACTAGAGATCTGTCTTCAGGTTAATGCTGATCTGTTGATTAGCTGCCCTTGTGTGTGGTCATCTAGCTGGCTACAAGCCAGTTCACATTTATACAAAATAATCTAAGAACTTTAGCCAAGTACTGAATTGAAATCCAGATACTGTGTGTGTAGGGCATCCCCCTTTTGACACACCTATCTGGTACCTATGTCCAAAACCATGTCACAGGGCAGTATTGGGGACTAGAATAGGATTCTCATGGCAAAGGCAAAATGACAGGAAAGTCAGAGAGGCATGGGGATGTGAAGTTGAAATCAAGCATGATGCACATATCTCTGTAGCCTTGAGAATATGAGAGGCAGAAGTTCCTTGAAACAACCTTCTAAGAACTGATTTCAGGCACACTGGGGGACTGGCAGTGACCAGGGGAAATGATGCCGAGTCCACTGGAAGGTCACTGGCAAGAGGAAGTCTCATTTCCCCAGTCTCCTAATCAGTGTCAGTCAAAGCACATCGGGACTGAACTTTCCTATGTGAGGAGTACTGTGCTGTGGAGAAAAGAAGCTTGTTCTCAACACTTCCTGTCCAGCAAGGGGAGGAGAGGCAAGGCCACTATTCCCTGACATGTGGGGAGTCAACATGCAAGAGTGCCCAGGGAAAATTATATTACAGCCCCTCTCATGGGAGAGGGGTTCATGGAAAGGCCAGCAAGGGAGGGGACACTTCTGATGAGCAGTTAAGATTCACTTAAGAGACAGGGCAGATGTACTGAACTGTGTTTTCTTCAGTCTATTGACTAATTAAGTCCTATTAAATTTCTATGTCCTTCCCCACCCACAAATATTTCCTAGATGGTTAGAGAGGTGCAGTATAAAAAACGGAAAGAGTGGAAACAAGGTCCCCAGGGAGCTTCTAGTTCACTTAGTCCCTTGAGTCAGTCACTAAACTTCTTTGAACTCAAGTTCCCTCATTTGTCAATAGGTGTTCTGGGTCCCACTATGCTCATATAAAAAGAATGTTAGTGGGATCCAGCTGCTCATTTAATTGGCAGCACTGCATAAAGCTGAAAGTATCTATGATTACAAAGTATTTGATCATCCCGCTTAGCTACCTGAAATTCCCCAGTTCCCAATGAATATACAGCTCCTGTTTTCAGATCCATAAACACTGAATGTTACTATCTATTTTCTCACCAAGGATCTGGTAAAAAAGTCTGTCCCCCAGTGGACCATCTAAAAACATCTGAGTAACTTCCTTTCTTATTATGACTTCCTGTCTGCACAAGGCCCTGCATGTAGCCGGCATGCAGAACCTTTTATTGATACCTCATGAACTGAGAGAACTCTAAGGATCCGGTAGTGCTTTTAAACTTCTGTGCCATTCATAGGAGAATCAGAGGGGTGTGTGTGTGTGTGTGTGTGTGTGTGTGTGTGTGTGTGTGAAACACAAGGAGAGATAGGTTTATTGTTCAGTATAGTAGAAGATCCTTTGTCCTTTGCTTTTCTTCTATTTTGGAAACATTTGGTATCTGTTATTGTTCAGAATCCTTGGTTAAAGTGGGGATGTGAAAAAATATAAAAGAGGCAGTTATAGAGCTATTCACAGTAAAGGAAAAATGACTACAACCAGTGATGTGTTGATGAAATCTCAGAATTGGTCCAATATGTAAAACAAGTAGGTTAAACAAAATAAATTAAAAAATACAACAAATAAGCAAACAAATCAGACTCCAGCATTTCTTCCCTTAGAAGATATTATCTGAAAATCGTGCTGTCCAGCAGAGTAAAACTTGGCCCCAAGAGGATGTGGACAACACTGAACGTGGACAGTCCTAGCCTGACCTTGTTGTAAGTGTAAAAAAGGACTGGATTTTGAAGGTTTTGCATTAAAAAAAGAATATAATATATTTTATTGATTTCCCCTAGTTGCATGCTGATATTTAAATATTTTACATATATTGGACTAAAAATGTATTTATTAAAATTGATTTAAACTTTTTTTAATTTTAAAATGTGGCTATGAGAAAATGTAAAATTAAAAATAGATCTGACTTTATGTTACTACTGAGCAGAGCTAATTTAAAACATCCCAACTATGACCTTCATAGCTCTAGTAGTACAAATGCCCTTCCTATTACAAGGGAGATACAAAGGTCAGAGATGCAACCTCAGGTCACCAGCTGCTTTAAAAATGTTGCAGACAGAACTGTGGGCTTGAAGATTAAGGGTGGTTTATTACAAAGAAAAAGTGCAAAACTACCAAACAGTTTGAAAGAACCATTTCAAAAAGTCACTTTGTCATGATGTATGACATGGGTCACTTTTACATATTGGGTGAAATTTTAAATTTTATACAAAAATGTGTGCTTGTCTTGGAGAATTGAAATGCTTGTGTGTGTTTTTTTCTTTTTTTAATAATAGAAGCCAAAATTATATTTTAAATTGCATCATTATTTTTACTTTATAAAATAGAACTGGTAAGATGAACAGCTATTTTAATTGCATTCTGCTCCAGTGAAATCCAGAATTTAAATATGTATACACACACACACACACACACACACACACATATATGTATAAAAGTCATAGCTCTAACATTTTTATTGGTCTGACTAGTGAAAAATGATGTTTTATGCTTTTTGCAGGAATATCTTGAGCAGAGCAATAATGATCAATCCCTGATGAATGTAACAATGGCTCCAGGCCATCACTGAGGAATGGCAAGAACCTCATTTTTATAACTTTGTTTAAAAACAATAGGGAGGGGATTTTGTTTGTTTGTTGGCTTTTCATAAAAAATAACTCCAGTAAACCTAATGAAAAATTGAGGCATAGTCATCAAAATTTTTTTTTCTGACTGAGAGTCAGGATTTTATAGATCTTATTTTCTTTGCAACTTCCTCATCCTCTAATTTAACAAAAATTTCATGAGCACTTCTCTGTCTGGTTTGTACTAGATAGGGAAGATGCCAAGGTGGAGAAGTTTTGGACTGTAAATTTTAGGAAGAGTGAATTTCTATTCCTAAACCACTTCAAGGACCTTAAAAACATGTCTAATTTTATTACCTTACTTTACATGTAGAAGAACAGAGATAGAGAGTGTGAAATGACTTGCTCAGGGTCACAGAGACTGTTTGGGGGAAACCCAGTGCTAGAAGCCATGTATTTTGATTCCCAATCTCTCTTCTATTAAAATTTGTTTTAGTTTAGAGAATAACTGGTACAAAGACCGGTTCTCTTTCTTTCTTTTTTTTCTATCTCATGGTCTTTTGATGCATATCACTTACTTTTTTTCAAGAAAAGCCTCTTTGCAGTGGAGGCAATAATTGTATTTGGAGGATTACTCTAAACAGAACAAATCCAAGCAGAGAGCAGCCCCAGGCCCTCTCCATAGATCACAGCTTATGGCAGCTCCCCCAGGGATCGCAGAAGCGCTTGGACCGGCTTTAAGTTTAAGTGCATGTCACCATGATGGACGGTGCCTTTGGTGTTCGTATATCATGGAGTGGAAGGGGTGTCGCCCATGGACGGAGAGCATCCATTCTCCTCTCCTGACACTGTGCCTTTTCCCCAAACAAGACATATCTGTGCGATTATAATCTTATCCAGCCTGGCTTGCTCCCTCCAGAGCTCATCTGCAGTTAGGGGCAGAGTCAGTCAGCATTTTGTGGAGATAAGTTTTAGGGGGTATGCTTTGGGAAACAATGAAAGAGATGTAGCACTGAGAATATAGAAGGGTCTCCTGTGCACACTGCTTTCAGCTTCTTGTTTCCATCCCAAATGGCTTAGTTTTTATTTGCAAAAAAAATGTAGCCATTAAGAACAAGTCCCCAAAAGTCATTATTTTCTAGGTTCGAATCCCTGATCAATCACTTTCTAGATGTGTCACTTAGGTAAGTTACTGAACACTTGTTTGCTTTAGTTTCCTTACTGCAAAATGAAGACTAATGAAAATATTATATACTTCATGCAATTACTGAGAAGAATAAGTGCATACATACAAATGAAACCTGAGTCTAGAACACGAAACTTACGTTGGCTTGGTAGGTGTTGTCATTATCATCCTTTCTTACTTAGCACTTGGCCAGGATATCCTCAGTACAGGCATAAAATTGAAGAATCATCTTTTTAGTAAAGAGCAGGTACATCAGAACTCAACTTTCCATATTGGCTGGAGAAGAGAGAGTAAATTTCTGAAAGAGATAATCCAGGAAGAAATTAATCCATTCAATCCTTTCCCCATTCATTCAGTCATCCAGCCAGCCAGCCAGTCATCTCCCAATTATCTTATTGCCTTTGAGTTTTACCAAATTGAGTGTACTTTAGGACTTTCTGTTTGTTGTCTTAATAATAGATCTCTTGTTTCCTAATGTGCTTAGTCACTCAGCCATGTTCAACTCTTTGTGACCCCATGGACTGTAACCCACCAAGCTCCTCTATGGGGATTCTCCAGGCAAGAATACTGGAGGGGGTTGCCGTGACCTTCTCCAGGGCATCTTCCTGACCCAGGGATCCATCCCAGGTTTCCTGCATTGCAGGCAGATTCTTTATCTTCTGAGCCACCAGGGAAGCCCATGGTCAAGACTTAATGGCAAGAGCAAGACTGGCTTGTTCCCAAAGGCATAACCTGTGAAGAGACAGCCTAACTACTGATGGACATCTGGTCGGAACTTGTGTTTCATCTGACCTTTTCTATATTCTTTATTATAAATAATATTACAACCTGCATGGGTCTTGATTTTACCCAGGAAGAATATGATTATGTGGTTATCAAGGGGTTTTAGTGGGTATTTCATGACAGAAGGGCAACTCTTCTCTGGCCATGCTGGGTTTCAAAAAGAACACCTTAAACACTAAGTTTAGTTTCCTGCAAAGATCAAAAAAGTTTGACATCATCTCCTCTTCACTGTCCCTTTGTCAAATAAAACCTTTGACAATACAACTGTTGCCTAGAAATAACCCTGAAAGACTTAAGGGGTCTCTAGGTGAGCAAAACCCTTGAGTCCTCTCTCTTTTCTGGTTTGCCACCATCGGAGACTTTCTAAAGATGACGTATTACCCTCTCTCATAAGTGGAACAGAAATATCTTAGATGACCCTAGTCCTCTTTCCTTTATACAGTGTTCTACATCATAATATCTATGGTTTCTATACTAAAAAGTTCTGGCTTGGGGGCTTCCCAGGTGGCTCAGTCTGTAAAGAATCCTCCTGAAATGCAGGAGACCCAGGTTCGATCCTTGGGTCTGGAAGATCCCCTGTAGAAGGAAAAGGCAACCCACGCCAGGATTCTTGCCTGGAGAATCCCATGGGCAGAGAGCCTGGTGGCTATAGTTCATGGAATCGCAAGAGTAGGATAAAACTTAGGGACTAAACCACAAGCACCTACCACACCAAGGTTTCCATGGTGACTCAGATGGTAAAGAATATGCCTGCATTGCAGGAGAACCAAGTTCAATCCCTGGGTCAGGAAGATCCCTTGAGAAGAGAATGGCTACCCACTCCAGTACTCTGGCCTGGAGAATTCCATGGGCAGGAGTCTGGGGGGCTATAGTCAATGCAGTTGCAAAGAGTCAGATGCGATTGAGTGACTAACACACTTAGATACCACCCTAAATTGAACAGAATGCTTCAGGTATAGTGGTCTTCTCTGCCTGCCAGAACTGTAAATCCCAAAGTTGGAATACTACTTCTTCCTAATTGTATGTTTAATCCAGTGACTATCACAGACTAAATATACAATAAAGATTTACTTAATGGTAGAAGAATAGATTGTTAAAATCAGAAATTTTAAAAATCAAAATAATTACTTAATCTTTATCCTAGGTCCAATTTATATTGTGATTCTCATTACCAAAATAATTGCCAGAACAGCCTCTCTTCCTGGCCTGTGGAAATAGTGTTTTGTGTGGAATCTACCAGTGCCTTTCCTTGAGATTCCTACATCACTTCCTGGTGACTCCATCCACCTGCAAACATTCTGAATTACAAATACTGCACATAAACCTAAGCTACCACACATAGTAAAATGCCAACTGTTCTCTGCAGGATAGACTCAAGGGAGTGAACCAACAATTACTGATGCTATAGAGTCACCCAAACAATCCTTCACCTACTTTATTCCTTTTGTAAGAGAGAGAGAAAAAAGATGGCTCATCTCAACATGCTGATGCTGAAAAGAGCACTGACGTTTGTTTTCCGAATGATGTTTGACTGTGAGTGCTCAATAATTAAAAATATTTAATGCAGTCAAATATCAGCAAGTTAAAACTGTTTTCTGCTTAAGTCTTGTCATTTGCCAGAAAAGAAATGATATGTTAGACATGTTGCACTCGTTCTCAGTATGATAGCAACTAAAGTGGCTTAAAATTGGATTCATTTGTAAAGCTGGACACTATTAATATCATTCCCTGCATGATAGTAATTCATTTTACTCTGCTTTGTCTCAGAAGCAGTAGGGGCTCCATTCCTTATATTCAGTTTGCAGTTCTAATTAAGTATTCATTATAGAATACATATTTTTTCATTTAGGACTGAATATCAAACATTTATGTGCTGTTTTACACTTGTTTACTCTTAGGTCAAGGTAGTGAGGTGCTGCACATCTAGCAGTTCTGTATCTTCAACCTGTAAGATTAAGGCTCAGAAGGAACTCAGAGCAACAATGTGTCTCTCTCACGGTTCTTGTTTCACTGGGGTTTCACTAATAGACTGAAAATCTAACTGAATGTGACTACGCTGGTTCCTTCACTGAGAATTAGACGATGTTCCATGGGTTCAATGAAAAGTTGCATGATACGTGCAGAAGTTTAATGTGAGATTCTACAGGCACCACCTGACTCTGAAAACTCACTATTGGCCATTGAAGTGGCTAAGCATCAAAAAAGAAAAAAATAGCATGGAGAGATTTAATTGAATAAAATTAAGCCAAATAAAATGTAACTAGAATGTCTGGGACACTGCCATCTGATAAGATGTTAAATTATGGTTGCGTGTTGAAGCAGGAAGAGTTTACAACCATCATAATCTGATCCTTGACTTGATAAGCAGTGGAATATGTATACATAATAATAGTACAAATTTGGTATTTACATTATGCCTTCTCTTTGGGAGCTCAAATGGCCCTAGATAATTTGGTCTATTCAAGATCACATTCTCATCATCATCAGTAAGGGAAAGTCAACATTTTCAAAGGCTGAGCTTAAAATGTCCACATAATCAAAAACATCCACAGCCACAAAGAAATCGAGATCACTCGAAAACTGATTCTCCTTCAAATTCATATAGCAATGGCCCAAATGAAATCATGATGGAAACTTGATCCCACAACACTTCTTGAACAATTGTCAGATATTTCCTGACAGTCTATTATGTACAAAGTCCTTTGTAGTTGTGTCAGAAGTAGGGAGAGGGAAAGGAGGAAAGGGAGTAGTCATTCTCAGTTGTAAGTGAATCACAATCCTAACTTTATAAACATAAAGTTAGTTAAATAATAATAGAGGATATCCGTATATGATGCCACAAGGCAAGATATGTTCTGCTGGTAAGGACAGTGGTTCTTATAGTTGTGTAGGTGGAAGAGACTACAGTTTCAAGAGGGAACTGAGAGGTCTGCTTAGAATAGGGATTTCCTTGTCTGGTCCTTAAGGAGTGTTAGAAATGAGAGCAAATACCCTGAGGCCAGAAGGTAAGTATGAAGAAAGGAAGGGCTACAATATAATACAATAATTGTTGGGGCACCAAATCTAGATTGGCTTACTAACTTCAAAGGGCATGAGATGAGTAAAAGAGAAGATGGGTTGGTAGGATTGTCAAAAGTCTGAATAACGTGCTAAGAATTTAAGAGTTTATCTTCTAGGAAATGAAAAGAAATTGATAGTTTTGCAGACAGAATTAAAGTGTTATATTCAAAAGACTTAGCCTGCTGCAGATGTAATTAATTTGATAAGGAAGAGACGGAAAGAAAGGAGATGTGAGATTGTTGCAGGAGCACTGAATGGGATGGTAAGAGCCCAGGGTGAATTTGTGTCAAAAGGAAGAACCACTGCCTTACACAGAAGGAGGAACCTGCTGGGCTCAGAGACTCAAGGATTTTTATAGGTCAAGGCACCAAAAATCCAAAATTGATACTCAAAGGAAAATAATTGGGTAATATTCATTTATTTACTTCTTCGCTAATTACTGGTTTATTGACATAGTTTTTCCAGTTAACATCCTGGTGTCAATCTGTGAGGCTTAAATATGAATATTTCCACATGAAATCTTAAGAGTTTTCCCATCACTGAAAATTCCTGGTATACATACATTCCAAAGTAATTCATGCAGAGGAGCAAGGTTTCTATATCTGAAAACACTAAGTATAGTTGGGGTCATCTACTTTAGGACTTCTAATATTCCATTTCTTCACTCCAGAATTGAGTCAATGTATATATCTTTCAAAGGCTTGCAATATCTTCCAGTTGGCCTTTTAATTATTTTAGTTTTTTTGGTCTCAATGTTTCTGATTTTCTTCTAGCTATAAATTTTTTTGAAATTGCAAATGAGTTAATATGGGTCATTACAGAAGTATCTCATCTGAGCAACTGCTTGGTATCATATATGATGCTAAGCAATCTGTTACAGAGCCTCCTCCTTTCTTGGTCATGGAAGAAATGCTCCTGTTTAATTCATGGAAGATTCCCAAACACTGCCTAGAGAGTCCCTCTGGCATCAGTGACTGTCCTGCTCCATTTTTCACCTTTGGAGGTCTTTACACACATCAGCTAAATTCATTCTCTGGGGCCTCTGTGAAGATGGTGACTTTACAAATTCCTCCTTTGACAAATTCCTCCCTGGGGAGACATTATGAATGTTGATGGGGAAAATGCATCTTGCCAAGATTATAGCCCACTCAGAATGTGGAACCTAAGGGTTTGGAAGCTCAGCAGTGCCTTTTAGTGCAGAGATTTACTTAAGATTCAACAGCAAATGGTTAGCTAATGTTTACAGCAGGGATACACAATTAATAAATGCAAAAATTGTGTGCTTCACTTCTGTTTCCAAAGTGAATAGCATGTTTGTCAAAGCAAGAAACTTTGCTTTGATTATAAGCTACAGGTAATGAAAATCTGTTTGTGTTTCACAAATACATTCGATTCTAGTGGATTGTATTTCCCATCAGGGAATCAGGTTCGGCAAATATTTTCACATGCTAGCTCTTCAAATCAGGCAGAAGGTTTTAGTGGCCTAGAAATACAATAAGCTTAGAGAATAGAGGTTTGAACAGGAACTAACTGGTAGACTTCGTAATTGTTCTTCACTGGAATTTATAAGGACCCAACATTAGGTTGCTAACTGTAGACCATGTATATTACCTACATTTGGGGGAGGGGTAATTTCATGAAAGTATCTCTACTTCCTTTTAACCTTCTTCAAATATCATAGTAATAGCTCTAAAGTTATCATGGCCTTTATGTTGAACATGAAGGACCCACATTGAAATATTTTGACAAAAAAAAATGGAATTGCAAATAGAATATAGTAGGGAGGGTTTGGACCATGTTTTCAGGGACACAGGCTCTGCAAAAGAATGCTAGCTAGGAATCCAGGCACATAGGAGTTAAAAGCTTGTTATTCAGCCCCTTGAAGCATATCTTTCTACAGAGTCAAGAAGAAATTGGCTACCCGAACTAGCAAGATATATTTTACCCTTGATCAGGGGAGTGAGATGAATTTTCCAGGGTTAGAGTCTAGAATGAGCTAAAATATCCTACTTATATAAACCAAAGAGAAAGAGGGTCTGCTTGAAAGAAGGCTGAATAAGAATGAGGGCTACTTTTTTCAGTGAAGGCAAGTTAGAGGCAAAGCTTAGTGTTAATGGCATAGTCTTAGTACATGAGGATCTGATACTGAATATTCTCACATTGTGAGGGTTGTAATTAAAACAGAGAAAGTGGAAGCATTTGTATATTTTGGCTACCATATTTAAAAAAAAAAAAAAAATCTTTCCTTGAGCTGACTCATTAAAGAAGAAGGAATAACCTAGAAAGCAAAACCCCTAGCAGCATGCACTCTCAACAAAGAAAGGGTTGAGGGGGTGATGAAGGATGATAAACAGGGCTGGTTGATAAACACTGATCTTAACTCATTTGCCTTCTGGTTTGTTTGGTGTTGCTTGCTTGTTCCACTCGGCCTGTTAAACAGAAGTGTAGAAGCATTCACCTTGTCTTATAAAATTTCAACTCAACTTTAAACTTTGACCAGGGAAGCTTGTCTAAGATTTTGATTTAAGAAATCTCGGAAAAACAAAATGCAAAGAAATAAGCTCTTTGTTCACTTACACCTTCAGATCACACCTTAGAACTGACACAAAAACACTTCTTTTCCTTTACAACTAGCAGTCAGAGATCTTGAATAAGTCCTGTTTTTATTGCTATGTTGGGACAAAGAAGGAATAATTTCAGTTAATCTATGACTCTCCCCTGATACTCCCAGATTCACAGGCTGTTTGTTTATAAGCCCTCATTGTTATTATTCACATCATTTGATAAACTATAGTCTGAAAGACATGGTATTCTTTAGTTTTTATTCTTCACCTCAAAGGTATTTTTCCCTAAATCTCTTTCTCTTCCTCTATTGTTCTGCCAATATTAATGTATTATTTATTCTTACATATTCTTTCAACTTTTTATCTAGAGTTCCGCATTCCATGGTTGGATACAATCATTTCTTGAATTTCCTTTCCATGATTATTTTAAGATACTTCCCAAATTCTCTAAGACTGTTATTATTTTAAACTAGCAGGAAATGTAGAGCGTGGTTCATTGCAGTTTCTTCTCGGATACATGTTGCCAAAGTTAGTCTTCCTAGAACTCCTCTCATCTCTAAAGAAGTAGACCATGATGCCTGCCATTCAGGAAGCCTGGGAGCACTTAGTCTAGAAGCTTTCCTGGAACTTGCTATTAATAGTCTAATTTCTTCTCCATTTATGGGGCAAAGTGGAATTCTAAAAATATTTGTCCAAAAACAACAAAAAAGACATGAAAAGGACAGTTTCGTAGAGTCTTTCTCCCTCATTAGTGAACTGGAAGTGTGGACTCTGAGACGTTAGAGTTGCATGCTTCTCAGAGTTTGTATTTGGGGAGAAACAGTCCAACTGGACTCCAGACTGACACTTACCTATAAAGTAAGTGAGAAGTAAATTTACTGGGTTAAGCTTGTGTTGATTTGTTATCACAGCGAAGCCTAGCCCAGCCTCACTAACACAGATTTTAAATATTTGGTTGGAAATTGGGAAATGTTTCTAAAACATGAGATGTTGTCTATATATAGATGAACAGGTGTGAGTCTATGCATGTGTATCTCTGCTTACACACCACTGACCTACTCTTTGACCCCTTCCCACAGCTTCAGTATCTTCATCTCTAAGATAAGGGTGGAGTTAGAAGTTTCTTTAGCTTGAAATTTCTTTTGAAGATTGCCTGATGCTTATCCAAAACAGTCTTGCGTTTATTCAAGTCTTAACATTTTCTGAAGTCTTTTTAACCCAAGAACAAAGCTCAGGGCTTGGACAGACTCTGATTTTAAGTTCATCCAAACCATCTCTTTGTTGCCTTTGCCCCCTTTAAGAAAATTCCAGATGAAAGAATAAATCTGCCACATGAACTGATTTGCTGCACAGCAAGATAATTCTTTTAAGTAGTTTCTATTATAGGAAAATTAATTTCAAGGCACTTCATACAGTTCTGGTAAAATCCTTCCGCTCCACAGGGGTCCATGAGCAACATTAACTGTGCAGCGTTTGCTGGGTATGCCTCGTTATGACTTGGTGCAGTGAAGGATGTTTTTAAATTTTTTTTTAAGTTGAGCTCTTTGAAAATGCATTATTTTTGTTCTTGTCCCTGCATGAACATTTAAGGAAAACTAGAATTTGAGATATTTTTAACAAGGACAAAATATTTTTTTCTACTTCATGTAATGGAACAAGAAATAATTTCTCCTGATAAAACTTTGTAACTTATTATTTTTACATAGGCATTGGTATAGCATTGATTCATTTGAGGAGGTTATGAAAAGCAAATACATAATTCCATGTGCTAATGAACACATAAAGTTTGAATGGTTGATAACAAAGAATACCACCTCCATCCAGCTCTCACCTGTCCAGCTTCCTTCATTCTCTCAGAGGTGTTCTCAAGAGAACTACATACAGATTCTGCACACAAGCTTTTATCTAGAGACTATTTCCTGGAGAATCAGACCTAGGAGCTATAACATACAAAATTATCTGGCATGCAAATGGTTTAGTGGATTGACCCCATTAGATGTATTTTCTATCTAGGTGTCTTTCCTAATGCACCCTCATCCAAATGCTTTTGGTTTCTCTTGTATGTCTCGCTTTTTTCACAATATTTCTTTTGCTTAAAGCATCTCCTTTGCCTCTTCTGGTTCACAGAAAGAACTGTGAACTCTTTCTCCATATTTCAAGAACCAGTTAATATCCCATTTGTTATGTCTCAACTCTGAATGCTATTGGAACTGATATTAGTATTATTTTACTTTATCATAAGCTGCTGTTTGGTACAGACGATAAGCTCCTTGGGGCAGAGACTCTGAAATTTTTCTTGCTTTTCTCCCTTGTAGCTGCTTTCACAGTGCTGACGTATAGTGGTTTTTCAATATGGAATTTTTCTTGTTTTTTTCCATAGGGCTTATCAAATTCTGCTATAGCTCATGAGGTGCTGTACTCTCATGACCAGAGTTGGATATAGTTTTCAAGGCGAGGTAATTATAATGGGCATATGTGAATAGAAGATACACTCCCATACTGTGCATTATCTATATTAATAAGCCATGCATTTGTGTTCTAAAAGCCAATTAATACACTGTGGATACAGCAGTCATTTTTACCCAATCGATGGCATTAGACATTCAACAATAGTCATCTCTTGCGAGAAATCTCCCAGTGAAGTTTTCTAATCTCTGGTGGCCTTCCACATGCTATGGCACTTGGAGGAGGGAAGACTCTACACCTCCAGACTTGTTTAATATCAAATCCAAATTTCTATGGGATACATTGATTTTACTTTCTAATGAAATATGAAGTAATAGTAAATATTCTATTAAAAATTTAACATTTAAAAAGTACTCCGACAATCTTTTATTCTGATGATTCAGTTTGGCAGAAACCAGAAAATATCCTTTGTATTCCATTGAGAAACCAAAGGGCAAGGGGGCATCATTGTTTTTGGAAGAACCCCTATTGTTTCAAATATACCCCATTTACCATCCCGTCTGGAACCTAGGAAGTATCAGCTAGTTTGAGCCAATGACTGTTCTTTTTTTAATGACCAAGATTTTCTCATCTCACCCAACATTGTTTTCACTGCTAATATCTCCCTCTCAGTGACGAGTGGCAGAGAAGATATTTAGAATTCTCTTAAAAAAAAAACAAAAAAACAACTTGTTCTATTTCAAGATACTGCCTCTGAGTCTCAGGTCCTTCTGACCTGGGGAACATTTTAAACAGCTCTGGCTGCAGCAGTATCATGAAAATCTTTACAAAACAAATTGTTGTTAGAATTAAGTGATTAATAAAAGAAGTTGGGAACCTAGATTTTATGAACTAAGTCACAAATACCAACCTTCAGCCTAGCTGGAAATATTTACAAATAGCCTGTCTTTGTCTCTGCTCAAAGTGGAGCCAGTAATTATAACTTGTAGATCAAGCTTCATTTGCTCCAAAGCAGATTCAGAGGGGCCTAAAGTTGTCTTTTCCCCCATGGATTTGAGTCCAGACTGGCTTATTGAGGCAACACTCTTGCTATGTATCAACTGGATGTGTAATGTTGACCAGATAGCTTGGCCCACTTGACTAGTCTTTTGATTTATATGTTAAGCAAAAGTGTGATTTACACTTTTTAACAAGAACTCTTTCAATTTTATGCTTCATTTTTCTATATCTGAGGGCTCAAGAAGAGTGAAATCACATGACCCAAGTGGGATATTGGTCTTAATCTATTAATCTGCACTGATATATTATCCCCACTCCAATCTCACACTTATCTTTTTCATCCCAAGTGAGTCAGACAAAAGAAATGTCTCCTCCTGTTTGTAGAATTTGTTTCTGATCAGATTTTTCAGTTAGTTCTACCACATGCAAATGTCTGTGTTCTAGTCTCATGCAGTTTGTTGGAGGAAGAAAATCCGATATTCTCTGTAGGTCATCTAGGAACAGGTCATACTTTAAGCTTCCTCCTCTTGCCTCTACCTATTCATCCTTCTTAAGAAAAAGAAAACAAATTCCTTAAAGAGCTAACTTAGATAAATAGCCAGGCTCTGTGCTAGAAAGGGGCATCCCAGGTGTCACTAGTGGTAAAAAACCCACCTGCCAATGCAGGAGACATAAGAGGTGCAGGTTTGATCCCTGGGTCAGGAAGATCCCCTGGAGGAGGGCATGACAACACGCTCCAGTATTCTTGCCTGGATAATCCCATGAGAAGAGGAGCCTGACAGGTTAAAATCCATAGAGTTGCACAGAGTTGGACATGACTGAAGTGACTTAGCAAGCACACCCATGCTAGAAAGGCAGGAAATCTTCCAAACCAGGAAACATGACCCAGAAACAAGAAAAAAATAAGAAAGACAAATGGAAACTTCTCTTAGTTAGGTGAACTTACAGGACTTTTCTCTTACATTTTTTTCTCCTTCCTATGGGCCATGAACTAAAACTTGCTTGAAAACAAGCCACACTGTAATTTCATGAAGTATATGTTCGTTTTTTTCCCTTAACTTTTAAATGAGGAAAACAATAATAAAATTGTCAGAACCTTTATTTTCATCACCCGAAGTTCAAGCAAAGATCACAAGTACTTTTAAAGAAACAATCATGATTAAAGCAAAGAGCAATGGACTAGAAGTCAAAGACAAGAAATCTAGTTTCAAGGGTCACTAATCAGGTATGGCCAGGGCAAGCCATTCCCCATTTCTTGTCTTGACCTCAAATTCCTTAACTGCACAAAGAAGGGCTTTGGGGCTGATTTCCAACTTTTACTGGGCTGTTAATTGCGGTCTCATTCCAGTTCTTGAGAGTAGTGAATCATCAGAAGAATGTCTGAGTTTGTGGTGCTCAGTCTTGACTTTCCCAGCCTCTAGTTTCTCCCTGAATTTCTTCCTCAGGTGTATGTCTTTTTCCAAATCTGGAATACAGGGCTCTGACATCAGTTTTTGGATTTAGGGAAGTATGTGACATACAATAATTTCACCTGAGATGAATCTTGAGTAACTTGTTCCTTCCCACTGGGTTCTCTGCCTTTTTTACTTTCAGTGTAATAAGAAAGAAAAATAGATGAATATAACTTTGCCATAATTCTAAGCAAAAGGCATCACCAACTCAATGGATATAAGTTTGAGCAAGCTCTGGGAGATGGTGAAAGCAAAGTCTGACATGCTGCGTGCAGTCCATGGGGTCGCAAAGAGGCAGACATGGCTTAGTGACTGAACAACAACGAGAGAGACTCTCATATAGGGGTGTATTTCTGTGCTTTGGGTTAGGTCCCTCTTTCTAGGCTTCTGACATCATTCTATGCTTACATGCTCATAGGTTGCCTCTGATGTAAGTAATTCTATTATTAGCCCAGGTTTCTTGCAGTTACAGCCATCTGACAACCTAAATCTGAAAAAAAAAAAAAACAACCTCTAACATTCAACCAGGAATTGCATTCTTAAAATCCTTGATGTTTGCAGTTGTGTCTATCAAAACAATGGGCCATTCACCAATTGTGATATTTCTCTCCTTTCTCCTACCTCTCTTGCTGTTTCTGAATTTGATGATTCTCATTCCACTTTAGGTTAGATGTAGAATTTAGAGAAGGCAAGGGATACAGGGATAGAGGATCACACTGCACACAGTTGGGAGGGCCTTACACCTCTGTGGAAGAGAAGAGTCATCCACTAATACAGTCTCACTTTTCGATGCCCCATATTTTTGACATTTATAAATCCATCAAATGACCACTCCCAATCAGGCTGTCCTTACTTATTCAGGATAATTTTTTCAGACAATGTGTTGTATTTAGGGTTTCTCTCTCCCCCTTCCTGTACATCAGACCCATTCTCTGGCGTATTTTGGAAATATTCTTTCACATGACTCCTGCACTCACGCGCAATGGCAGCAACTAGATGAATTTTTCTGTGCAAGATTCCATCCTCCTTCCTTCTCTTGTTTTCCTCCTTCACCCCACTCTCTTTTTAAAATTTAAAATTTTCCTTCTTGCTTCCCTTCCTTTGCCTTTATTTGTTTCCTCTTCTCTACAATCATAATTCGCCCATCTACTCTGAGCAAGATGCTATGGGAAGGCTCACTGTAGTAGCAACGTGACTTGATCCTGAGCTTCTTCCTTGGGGCAAAGACTGTGCAGTGGAGATGTGGATGTGGCACAGGGCATCAGACTGTGGGATGGTGCCAGGTGTGCGAGCTGTAGCGGCAGCCAGGAGGAAGCAGATCTATAGGTGTGAAATCAGGAAAAGATTCCGAGAAGTGACCCTTGAACCGACTCCTGGAACAGCAGAACTTTGGTAGATGAACAAGTTGAGAAAAGTATTCCCAAAGGAGGGAATGCCTAGTGTAGAAAAGCAAGAGGGAAAATATCATGATCTCGGAAGACAGGTGGTTTTGCATTGCTAGAGCAATACTGTAGTAGGTAGAGCAGAGAAAATGAGATTGAAACTCTACTTAGGGCACACTTCTGTTTTTGAATAGGTGCTTCCAAAGGGATGAACAAAAAAGCCTTACAGAAAAGAATTCAAATTAGGGTCCTTATTGCTTTTCTATTCACCCCACAGAAATGACTCTAAGTCCAAACAAAAGGCCAACTGTGATAAAAGGACATTCTCAGTCATTTTACTTAAGACAGAATCCTTGTCTCTATTTGACACAAACTAGACCCAAGCTAGTCATTATATGCCAACTCATTTCTGTTTTATGAAATATAGAGTCTGTGTGTATGTTCATGTTTACAAAATATATCATTTATATAAAAGATTCTGTGCATGCTTCGTTGCTCAGAAGTGTCTGATTCTTTATGACCCCATGGACTGCAGCTCACCAGGCTCTTCTGTCCATGGAATTTTCTAGGCAAAAATACTGGAATGGGTTGCCATTTCCCCTCCAGAGGATCTTCCTGACCCAGGGGTGGAACCCATATCTCCTGCAAATCCTGCATTGCAGGTGGATTCTTTACCACTGAGCCACTGGGAAGCCCACAATGGGCTTCTGTTGTGGGAAAGATTCCAATCTTCCTTTCCAAGATTTTACACAATGATATATATGCATCAAAAAAAAATTTGATACAAAGAACATCCATGTAACCATTACCAATTTGGTTTAATATCATATTATTATTATTAATATTTAGTGGAAGTTGTTTTTAGACCATATTTAGCAAAGATGTCACTAAGAAGAACAGAGGTCCAGATGAGAAAATAGCCACATAGCAGACTCTTTGTATATCCACAGAGTACCTCATTAGGACACAAAATCAGTAACTTAGAAATAATCACCTGCTCACCAACACGTATATAAGGAATGTGTGTTAAATGTCTGATAGCGTGTACAGTGTTGAGCTCACAAAGGTGGTTAAGACATTTAGAAACCCATACTAGTAGCATCCATGGGTAGAATTTCTGTAATAAGGTGCTCTTACAGAAACCATTCAAGTCTTTTGCTTCTCCAAGATTTTTTTTTTAATTAATCTCAGTCAAATAATATTCTGTTATGATTGAGGATGTATAGACAATATAAGCAAACATCTTTTAAACAATGAAATTCCACCTCACTTCTCTCCTTGCCAAGATGTTGAACAAGCAAAAAGTTTATTCTATAATATGAGTTTCACTGGCGAGGTGGTGAAATAATTGGATTCATAGAATAGTTCTGCCCTGGAAGGAATTCAACCTTATTTGGCATTAATGATAACAAAATTGAAGCAACAAATAGAAACCCCAATACACTGAGTTTACTCTAGTAACAACTACAATAAATCACTAGATAATAAAACATTTCCTTCATGAGGGCATAACACTATAGAAAACACTAGGAAAAGTTTAATTTTTTTCTCCTAAACAGTATTTAGAACTAGAATCATTTCGTTAAGTGAAAATATAGATGTCAAGTTTTTAAGACAAAATCCTGGTTACTCCATTTGAGGTGGAAAAATGAATCAGGAACTTCAGCAGGTCACCCAACATTTCTATCTCCAGTAGCCTAGGACATATCTTGGGGAAACCTCTATGTGTGTGTATTAGCCACTCAGTCATGTATGACTCTGCGATCCTATGGACTGTAGCCAACCAGGCTCTTCTGTCCACGGAATTCTCCAGGCAAGAATACTGGAGTGGGTAGCCATTCCCTTCTCCAGGGGATCTTCCTGACCCTGTTATTGAACCTGAGTCTCCTGCAAGGCAGGCAGATTCTTCACCATCTCAGGCACAAGGGAAGCCCTAGCGCTCCACTAAATCTGAGTTTAAAATTCTATATTAGAAAATTAACCATTCCATTTGTGGTTAGCTGTAACTATAGGTAAATCTTGCACTTATTTAATCAACTTTGGTGTTCTTAACTTCTCATGAGTCTTTATAGTTTTGTTTGATTTTGTTTGTTTCTATATCTTCTCTTGGAAGTAAATGAATCTCAAAACTTTCTGAGGGAGAAAACAAGTTTCCGGATTGGACAGAATATGGTTGCACAGAGAAGTTGTCTAGTGCTATAAAGTCACATCATATGGACAGCTACATTTTCAGCCTTTATGTAACACTAACCATAAATTAGAAAATAAGGGAATACTATGAGAAGTCAAATGAAATGTGATTTAAAGAAAAAGAAGTTGAGGAAGAAGGGCTACTTTAAAAGGAGAATAAAATTGGAATTTAAGGTTGGCATTGTTGTGTCTCAGCTTTTTTTCCAACACCTGGATGCAGAGGAATCTCCTCATTGATTTGTTTCCAGTCTGATTGCCTCCCCAAGGGGGTTAGGGAGAAGCAGCTTCTGACCAGTTAGAGGTGAGAGGCTCATTCCCCAGTTCCACAAACTAGCCATTCAGATTGCCAGCCACTGACTTCTGGATCCAACAGCACACTGTGCATAAGGAACAGCGAACATGATCCTTAATCACCCCTTATCCAACTGCAACCCAGCTTATTGGCAGGGGTTTAACTCAACATTCAGAAAACTAATATAATGGCATCTGGGCCAATCACTTCATGGCAAATAGATGGGGAAATAATGGAAACAGTGACAGACTTTATTTTTTGCAGCTCCAAAATCACTGCAGATGGTGACTGCAGTAATGAAATTAAACTTGGAAGAAAAGCTATGGACAGCCTAGACAGCATCTTAAAAAGCAGAGGCATTACTTTGCCGACAAAGGTCCATCTAGTCAAAGCTATGGGTTTTTCAGTAGTCATGTATGGATGTGGGAATTGGACCATAAAGAAACCTGAGCACCGAAGAATTGATGCTTTTTTGAGTTGTGGTGTTGAAGACGGCTCTTGAGAGTCCCTTGGACTGCAAGGAGACCAAACCAGTCCATCCTAAAGGAAATTAGTCCTGAATATTCTTTGGAAAGATTGATCCTGAAGCTGAAACTCCAATACTTTGGCCACCTGATGCCAAGAACCGACTCACTGGAAAAGACTCTGGTTCTGGGAAACATTGAAGGCAGAAGGAGAAGGAGATGACAGAGGATGAGATGGTTGGAATCCATCACTGACTTTGGTGGACATGAGTTTGAGCAAGCTCCAGGAGTTGGTGATGGACAGGGAAGCCTGGTGTGCTGCATGAAGTCCATGGGGTTGCAAAAAGTCAGACATGACTCAGCGACTGAAATGAACTGAACCAGGGGTGATTTGGTAACCTGCCCTACCCCTTGGAATGATGAGTCAACAACATCAACCTCCTTTTGTACTTTATAGGAACTGAATGTGACAGCAACTACAGTAGCAAGGTAAAGTTCCAAATGTAACCCTTAAGACAGCGTTTCAGTTAATACACTGATGTCAAAGTATTAATTCTCCTTGGCTTGAGGAAGAGATACCCTGATTATATCCCATGAAGTGTGTCAGCTTGAGGTCCACTCCCCGTTTCTTAATTCTGGTTCTTGCTGGGAAAGCCACCATTAATTACCTCCCAAAGGGAAGCGGGCTTGAGAACCCAGATGGATATAGAAAATGAAGTTGAAAGTGTTAGTATGCTCAGTCATGTTCCACTCTTTGCAATCCCATGGATGGTAGCCCACCAGGAATTCTCCAGGCAAGAATACTGGAGTGGGTTGCCATTCCCTTCTCCGGGGGATCTTTCCAACTGAACCAGGGGTGATTTGGTAACCTGTCTTATTCCCTGGAATGGTGAGCAAACCCATGTCTCATGCCTTGCAGACAGGTTCTTCACAGTCTGAGCCACCAGGCAAGTTTGAGCCGCTAGAGAAGCCCGTCCTGGAAGAAAATTTTAAATATCTCATGGTACTGTGGAATGGCTACTTCATCGCTCTTTTTATCTTTTCAATCTGCTGAGTCAGCTGGATTCCATTCATTTATTCAAAAGTCTCCTGTCCGAGAGTCTCAGGTCCTCTCTGTGGCTTTGGCTAGAACTTCCCTGGAAAAGCTGCCATTTCCTCCTTGATCCTGTTTTCTACCAGTAACGCCAAGCTGTTGTTGGCTTTTGGAAGGTTATGGCTGACAGACGCCTGTTTGCCGGCCTTTCTGGCTCAGTGCTGGGTGGGGCCTGAGGACATCCCGTGGGCTGCGTCTCCGAGGAGGGCAGGAGGCGTGCGGATGGGGTCGTAGCCAGTGCACACGGCATAGCGAGGGGTGAAGATGCAGCATGGCCTCGCCTGCAGGAAGGCAAGTCGACGGCAGCAGGGGCTTTAGATGTAAAGAGCCTGGTTCCCCATCCCCGAGGTCTCTGTGTTAAAAGGTGAGTGTGAATCCTGTAAAGGGGCTCAGTCCTTACAGTCCTCCGTGATCATGCACGACGTTCCCCACGCTGGTGTCTTAGAGCAGAATTTGTGATTACGGGAACTGTGGCGGCAAGAGGGCAGGTGTTAGCATATGACTGTCAGTGCTAAGGGGCCAGCAGGTTGGACCCCAGTGTTGGATCAGAGCAGAGAAATCTGACATGTAGTATCAACTAGCCATCAGAGTAGGCTGACCACAAAAACAAAAGTTTGCTTCTATAGCCTATTTGCTTAAAGGGTTAACATAGATAGAGCTATAGAAAAATTCCCTTCAGTTCCCAGGAACAGAAAAAAATAATATGATAAATTTCCCTATAAAAAGATGCCTCATATGAATATTCCTGACTCTAAATATGGAGTGCTGTCCATGCGCATATCCTCATGAGAATGCCTGGAGGAGGGGAAACATTAGCTACAAACTTTTCTATTTTCGATGAGCAGCTTCCCTTGGAACTAGATTGCTGTTATTAATGATGATGATTTTCGTTTACAACACAATGTTGGACTGTAATTATTTCCTGGTATGAATTGCTTACTCACTTCGTCCCCCCAATTAGTTGACCTTTTGCTTCCTACATATTTTTGTTGTTACTTCAATATTCTGAATAAATAGCTTGCTTGTGGATAGAACTGTTCTTCAGCAATTCTGATAGATTTTTTTCTTTCTCTTATAAATTGCTCAATAAAATTCAGGAACATAAAAAGGGCACCAGAAGTTATTAAGTGTGATATTTTTTCAAACTATATTTGATTGCCTAGTGGTTCATATTAAGATAAAAGCGTTTGTACTAGCTTAACAAACAGCAAGCTTGATTGCTTGCTGTTTTGAGAGACTGGTTGTGGCATGCTCAGAGGCTCAATGTGGAATTTGTTGGTGAGAGAATAAGGGTACCCATCCGGTACTCTCTTTAGGTGATTACTGATGATTTTCTCAGAGTTAAGGAAATATGTTTTCAAAGTCCCCTACTCTAGTTTCTACAAGTGTGCCTGCAGGTAGAATGGGTATAGTAAGAGATGCTAAAACAATAAGGCCACAAATGTCCGTGTTCAATCAGCCAAGTCATAAAACATTAATTAAACATTGCTAATTAAAACAGTAATTAACATGGTGTGCGCCCCATTTTTGCCAGTCACTGTGTAAACAATTGAAGAAAAACACAAAATCCAACCAAAAGAGAGAGGTCATAATATATGGCAGGATGCTATGAAACAATATTGTTTTTTATTCATTAAGTCATGTCCAACTCTTTGCAACCCCATGGACTGTAGCTTGCCATGCTCCTTTGTCCATGGGATTTCCCAGGTAAGAATACTAGAGTGGGTTGCTATTTTCTTCTCCAGATAAAACAATATAGGGTATTGTAATTTAGAACCAGGCTATTTCAGGTTTAAAGTGCTAAGTAGGTTTGCACAAGCATGAAGGAAGAAAAAAAGGTCTTCCTGGAGGAGAGGGTCCATGAGAGACGGTTGGAATTTAGTCACACAAAAGAGCAAAGGATAGTCAACTCAGACTGGCAGGAAAGCGTAAGGAAACTTGTACCACCTACTTCTGACTGATGGCACTGCCATAGTTAAATCATATCTCTGTTACTTTCTCCTTGTTCTTACTTCAAGTCCTCCTTGTGCTGGGTGAGTGAACAGGTTTCTATTTGCTGAATTCATTCTATGTAATAATAAAATAATCTTGATCCTTAATGTGAATTTAAAAAAAAAAGAAATTGATTTTTAGCTTCAGAAATCTCGATTAATTGAGATCACTTACAACTGCCTGGCAGTTTGAGATTTAAAAAGCCCTCAGGCAAAAATGTGCAGGGACATTAGAAGGTGGTATTGCGTCCATTCTTCCATCTCAGGGCATAATCTTTCTCCTTGACCCACCCACCCAATTCTACCACTTGTCAAAATCAATCAATGCTTCCCTGAATTGTGCATTAACAGAGAAGGAGAAAATAAAAACTCAAAGGGCAGGAAATAAGTCAGGGTACCACTGAAGCCCTGAGCTAAGAATAAACCAACAAATCATAAAAGCAAACAATAAAGAATAGAAACCATGGAGTAGACTATGAAATTAGGGTCCTCCTAACTATTGTTTTTTTAGGTTTCGATCATAGTTACAGGTGGAAATAAAACCCATAATGGAAAGAAGATGGAGTATGGTTTTGTGTCTGACAGATTGCAGTGCATACAAACTCACACACTTGCTACTATTTACTCATGCATATGTGCTATCATTCATTCAAGAAAATATTATTGAATATTTACTATGCATCAGATAATGTTCCAGATATATTTGGAATATAAAAATAAATCTGGCAGAGACACTGTGTAACAAGGAGGCTATAACTGCAATTCATTTTTTAAGATCTATGAAAGTTGTGGGTATGGGGATACAGAAAAAGCATAAAGAAAACAGTGATGCATCTTAATATAGCTTACAGAAGGTTGATGACAGAGCAGGTCCAAGAAACTTTAGGGTGGTCAAATGAGTAGACTTTCAACAAAATGGGAGAAGGTAGGTGAAAAGGACTACAGAATAAATCTCCCATAAGGATGTAGTACGAACAGAGGCAAAGAAGTCTGAAACAGAAAAATATGCTGGGAACACTGCAAGTGGTCAGGATGGCTGACTTGTGTGATATGCTCCAACTTGCAAAATCAAGTTAAAGCAGATAATTAAAGGAAGTTAATATCATACTTAAAAAGCCAGTTATTCTCAAACCTCTTCAAAGTAAGTATTTGGTGAGATCCAATGAATAAAAGAGATAATAGAAAACATGATAGGATTCAGGCTAGAGGAGTATTAGAAGCCCTTTGTCTACTCATCCCCTGTTCACTGTCTCATGGCCGCCTTAGAAGTATGAGCCTGTTTTAAATATAATAGATTTGTACCCATTTATGTATCAGCCCATCTATATACTCACCTATTACTATTATTTCTGAAAGGTCTTTATATTTTTAAACAATAATAACTTTCTGATAATAATGCTTAACCTTGGGAACTCCTTCTGTGCAGATGCAGAAGCAAGGGCTATATTTAGCCTAATAGATGAAACAATCCCCCTACAAAAGACAGAAAAAGTATATGCAACAGCAGTGTTCAAGTCACTGGACATTAGACAACAAAGAGGTGTGATCCCTGAACACTGGAAACAAAGAGGTGAGTACTGTAATCATCCCAGCTGACTGACAGGAGAGTTTCCAGGCCATAACTTTAGAGAAAGAGAAACAAGCCAATCCTAGAAACAAGTCTGAGATAGGCAGAGAGAATTGACAATTGAACTTGGGAGGCCAATACAGCTAAAAGTCAGAGAAGAGAGTAATGGTAAGGACATAGCAATACAGAGAGAATCCTGGCGGTCTAAGGGGTTGGCCTCGAGTAGCCAGCTGAGTATTGACAAGCAAATGAACGTGGGAAAACTGCTTGAAACGAGAGAAACAAGCATCCCAAATAAATAAATAAGTAAATCAGAGACTATAATACTCATCTAGGACAGAGAATAGTTTGTCTACACCAGTTAAATGGAAAATCTTTTAATTCATTGTATATTGAGGAAAATATCCAGAAGGGTGTGGCTCTGTAGTAAGGAATAGCACCTCACTATTGGACACTACTCTTAACTCACATAAAAAAAAAAACAAAACACAGAAACAAGAACTGAGAGGCTCCAGGTATTTTTGAGTAATATAATTTAATCTCAGATAAAAGTACATTTATAGAAATACATCATGTCCAGCACCTAACAAGGTAAAATTCACAATGTCTGGGAGCCAACCCAAAATACCCAGGCATGCATAAGGAGCGTAAATATAGGACACATGATGAGAAAAATCAATCAATTAAAATAAACCCAGCATTGACACAGATGACAATAATTAGCAGACATTAAGTGATTTATGTTTAAAAGTTAAGGACATGGATAATATTACAAAATGTCTCAAATCAAACTTCGTTTTGTGAGATGGAAACTGCCTTGGATGGGTTTTATGGCCTAGTATACATTATAGAGGGAAAAAAAAATAGTGAACCTGAAGAAAACAATTTTCTTTTTTTTTTTTTTTTTTAATTTTTATTAGTTGGAGGCTAATTACTTTACATCATTACAGTAGTTTTTGTTATACATTGATATGAATTAGCCATGGATTTACATGTATTCCCCATCCCAGTTCCCCCTCCCACCTCCCTCTCCACCCGATCCCTCTGGGTCTTCCCAGTGTACCAGGCCCGAGCACTTGTCTCATGTACCCAACCTGAGCTGGTTATCCGTTTCACCCTAGATATACATGTTTCAATGCTGTTCTCTTGAAACATCCCACCCTCTCCTTCTCCCAGAGTCCACAAGTCTGTTCCATACATCTGAGTCTCTTTTTCTGTTTTGCATATAGGGTTATCGTTACCATCTTTCTAAAGTCCATATATATGTGTTAGTATACTGTAATGGTCTTTATCTTTCTGGCTTACTTCGCTCTGTATAATGGGCTCCAGTTTCATCCATCTCATTAGAACTGATTCAAATGAATTCTTTTTAATGGCTGAGTAGTATTCCATGGTGTATATGTACCACAGCTTCCTCATCCATTCGTCTGCTGATGGGCATCTGGGTTGCTTCCATGTCCTGGCTATTATAAACAGTGCTGCGATGAACATTGGGGTGCATGTGGCTCTTTCAGATCTGGTTTCCTTGGTGTGTATGCCCAGAAGTGGGATTGCTGGGTCATATGGCAGTTCTATTTCCAGCTTTTTAAGAAATCTCCACACTGTTTTCCATAGTGGCTGTACTAATTTGCATTCCCACCAACAGTGTAAGAGGGTTCCCTTTTCTCCACACCCTCTCCAGCATTTATTGCTTGTAGACTTTTGGATAGCAGCCATCCTGACTGGCGTGTAATGGTACCTCATTGTGGTTTTGATTTGCATTTCTCTGATAATGAGTGATGTTGAGCATCTTTTCATGTGTCTGTTAGCCATCTGTATGTCTTCCTCGGAGAAATGTCTGTTGAGTTCTTTGGCCCATTTTTTGATTGGGTCATTTATTTTTCTGGAGTTGAGCTGGAGGAGTTGTTTGTATATTTTTGAGATTAATCCTTTGTCTGTTGCTTCATTTGCTATTATTTTCTCCCAATCTGAGGGCTGTCTTTTCACCTTGCTTATAGTTTCCTTTGTTGTGCAAAAGCTTTTAAGTTTCATTAGGTCCCATTTGTTTATTTTTGCTTTTATTTCTGAAATTCTGGGATGTGGGTCATAGAGGATCCTGCTGTGATTTATGTCGGAGAGTGTTTTGCCTATGTTCTCCTCTAGGAGTCTTATAGTTTCTGGTCTTACATTTAGATCTTTAATCCATTTTGAGTTTATTTTTGTGTATGGTGTTAGAAAGTGTTCTAGTTTCATTCTTTTACAGGTGGTTGACCAGTTTTCCCAGCACCACTTGTTAAAGAGGTTATCTTTTTTCCATTGTATATCCTTGCCTCCTTTGTCGAAGATAAGGTGACCATAGGTTCGTGGACTTATCTCTGGGCTTTCTATTCTGTTCCATTGATCTATATTTCTGTCTTTGTGCCAGTACCATACTGTCTTGATGACTGTGGCTTTGTAGTAGAGTCTGAAGTCAGGCAGGTTGATTCCTCCAGTTCCATTCTTCTTTCTCAGGATTACTTTGGCTATTCGAGGTTTTTTGTATTTCCATACAAATTGTGAAATTATTTGTTCTAGTTCTGTGAAAAATACTGTTGGTAGTTTGATAGGGATTGCATTGAATCTATAGATTACTTTGGGTAGTATAGCCATTTTGACAATATTGATTCTTCCAATCCATGAACATGGTATATTTCTCCATCTATTTGTGTCCTCTTTGATTTCTTTCATCAGTGTTTTATAGTTTTCTATGTATAGGTCTTTTGTTTCTTTAGGTAGATATACTCCTAAGTATTTTATTCTTTTTGTTGCAATGGTGAATGGTATTGTTTCCTTAATTTCTCTTTCTGTTTTCTCATTGTTAGTGTATAGGAATGCAAGAGATTTGAAGAAAACAATTTTCAAATGAATCATAAAACATAATTTTAAAAATTCAGACACCTTGTTATAAAACTCAACATTCAGAAGACTAACATCATGGCACCTGGTCCCATCACTTCACAGCAAAGAGATGGGGAAACAATGGAAACAGTGACGGACTTTATTTTGGGGGGGGCTCCAAAATTACTGCAGATGGTGACTGCAGCCATGAAATTAAAAAACGCTTGCTCCTTGGAAGAAAAGTGATGACCAATTAGACAGCATATTAAAAAGTAGAGTCATCACTTTGCCAACAAAGTTCTGTCTAGTCAAAACTATAGTTTTCCAGTAGTCATGTATGGATGTGAATGTTGAACTATAAAGAAATTTGAGAAGGATTGAAGCTTTTGAACTGTGGTGTTGGAAAAGACTCTTGAGAGTCCCTTGGACTGCAAGGAGATCCAACCAGTCAATCCTAAAGGAAATCAGTCCTGAATATTCATTGGAAGGACTGATGTTGAATCTGAAACTCCAATACTTTGGCCACCTGATGCAAAGAACTGACTCATCTGAAAAGACCCTAGTGCCGGGAAAGGTTGAAGGCAGGAGGAGAAGGGGATGACAGAGGAGGAGATGGTTGGGTGGCATCATCAACTCAATAGATTTGAGTTTGAGTAGGTTCTGGGTGTTGGTGATGGACAGGGAAGCCTGGTGTGCTGTGGTTCATGGGGTCACAAAGAGTCAGACATGACTGAGTGACTGAAATGAACTGAACTATTATAGGTCTAGTAGAAGTCCTCAAAGAAGAGGATAAAATAGAGGGAATAGAAAAGCAGATTTCAGAAAAAGATGGTAAACAATTTCTGGAGTTGATAAAAAATATAAACTGACAGAATCAAAAAGCCCAATAAATTGCAATCAAAAGGAACATGAAGAAAATGACACCAAAGCACATTATAATCAAACTGTTCAAAATAGGAATGAAGATTAAATCCTTAACTGGAAGAAGAAGACATGGTACATATAAAACAACAAATATAAGGGTGGCAGATATCTCAACAAAGCCAATACAATGGAGGAGGCCTTGGAGCAAAACATTAGGTCATTAAAAGGAAAAAAAAAAATCAACCTTGAATTCTATACAAAGTGAAAAATATTTCCCAAAACTGAAGGTGAAGTAAATAATTTTTAAGATTGTAAATGCTTAAGCATTTCATCAGTACTAGACCCATATTACAAAACATATAGAGGGAAGTCCTTTAAGAAAACAGAAAATAATACTACAAGGAAGCACAGATCTGCACCACAAAGGAGCCCTGAAATGATAACCATTAATTAATCATAATTTTCCTTTTATTTAAACCTCTTTAAAAATAGTTGTCTTTTGTGTATATAGATGGCATGACTTTTTTTTTTTTTTTAAATTTCCATTTATTCTTTTTTTTTTTTTTTCAATAGATGGTGTTATGCTTTAATTTTCTTTCTTTTTTTTTTTTAAATTATTTTTTATTATTATTATTTTTTTTTAATTTTTATTAGTTGGAGGCTAATTACTTTACATCATTACAGTAGTTTTTGTTATACATTGATATGAATTAGCCATGGATTTACATGTACTCCCCATCCCAGACCCCCCTCCCACCTCCCTCTCCACCCGATCCCTCTGGGTCTTCCCAGTGCACCAGGCCTGAGCACTTGTCTCATGCACCCAACCTGGGCTGGTGATCTGTTTCACCATAGATAATATACATGTTTCAATGCTGTTCTCCTGAAACATCCCACCCTCGCCTTCTCCCAGAGTCCACAAGTCTGTGCTTAGCAGCTTCTTAAAAGCTTAGCATATATCTATTACAGGACCCTACCATTCCACCCTTAAATGTTTACCTAAGAGAAAATAAAGCCTATGTGCTAACTTGTACACAAATATCTGTACACTAGCACTCAGAACATTTTCCTCTATAATATCTAAAACTTGGAAATCGCCCAAATGATCTTTAAGAAATGAATGGATAAACAGTTTGTGGAGTATTAATGGATAGAATGTTGTTTTTTAGTCGCTAAGTTGTGTCTGACTCTTTTTCATGGACTGTAGTCCACCAGACTTCTCTATCCATGGGATTCCCCAGACAAGAAACCTGGAGTGGGTTCCCATTTCCTTCTCCAAGAGCTCTTCCTGACCCAGGGATCGAATCCGTGTCTCCTGTGTCTCCATCATTGGCAAGTGGATTCTTTACCACTAGCGCCACCTGGGAAGCCCACATAGAATACTACTTAACAATAAAAATGAATGAACTAAAAATTAATGAATACACAATAAACTGGAAGAATCTTAAAATCATTACCCTGAGTAAAATAAGTTAGACAAAAAAAAAAAAAAAAAGAAAAAGAGTACATGTTGTGTGAGCTTCCATTTACAGAAAGCTTTGGAAAATACAAACTAGTCCTTAGTGACAGGAATCATAGCAGTTGCTTGGGAAGGTGTGTGGAGGAAAGACAAGAAAGAGAAAATTAAAAAGGGGTACAAGGAGACCTTGTGATATGATACACATGTTGACTACATTGATGGGGTTGATGGATTCATGGGTGTATATATCAAAATGTATCAAGTTGTACTTAAAAAATATATACACTTGATTTTATGTAAATTATAACTAAACAAGCCATTAAAAATAATATCTGAATGTTGCCTTTTACTTGTTTAGTCATGTCCGACTCTGTGACTCCATGAAGTGCAGCACGCCAGGCTTCCCTGTCCTTCAGCATCTCCCAGAGTTTGTTCAAATTCCTGTCCATTGAACCACAGTATCTCATCTAATCTTTTCGTGGACTTTTGATAGCATTTAGAGAAGTTACTATTATTTTGGCTCTTCAGAAAAGGAAACAAAAGTTAGAATAGTATTAGCTGATGAAACCACACAACTTGCAAGTATCAGGCAGAGGCAGATCCTCACATTGTGATCTCTGGTATTCACTGCTGTTTCTACTCCAGACTGAAGTGCCTGCAGAAAACCTTGGCCAGTGATCTAGTGATACTGGTCATTTCTCACATCTATCTTTCCATAAAGTTTGTGAAGATTAGCAAGCTAAATCAAATGATTTCCAAAGTGTATATGCTACCTAACTTAAAGAGAATTTGTCTTTTTTGCTGCTGCACGTTTTCATGATATTTGCAGCAAGTCAGATATCTAGGATTTTTTAAGAGATGGCATCTGGCTTGAGTTTCCTCAGATCTCCCCAGGCCTCTCAACTTATAGCTCTTGTCACTGCTTTTCATTTAACAGTTAATTATCTATTTCCCCAGATGTGTCCCAGATTGCCACTCTTATGATTATATAACTCCTTTTGTTTGTTTGGCTTTTTAATCCTTACATCATCAACTCAGTTTTATATTCCTTTAAAAGAGAGATAGTGGATATGCTGGTTTCCTTCCCTGCAAAATATGTCAATGAGCCTCTGTGCAGTCTTTGACTTTTAATATATGAGCAAATAATTTTTGTTGATGTGGACACTGTTTTTTTTTCTTTTTCTGTGCAGATATTTCATGAACACTTTATATAGTCTTTAGCTTTTCCTTGCTTCATTCCTGCCTTATGAAATCCCAAGCTGCTACTTACACTTTCCACAAAATAATTAACATTTTCAGCTGTAAGTTTAATTTTTATTTCACACTCCATTTTTAAAAAGTAGAAATTTCCAGCAAACTCATAAAAATAAGAGCAAGGTGAAATAATTTTGTGGAATAAGGCTAAACTTATGTCTATCAGAAAGGGATAAGAAGAGAATAAACACATGGAGAAATTCTTCTAATCAAAATCAGGATACTGGAAATTAATTTTATAGAGGTTATTATGAACAAAAAAAAAAACCTGGAAAATTTTTTCCACCCAATTTTGGTCCTTTTATTTTTATTTGAGTTTTTATTTTTATCCAGAATTTAGAAAATTCTTCCAAAATATTTACCATGAAGAAATGGAAGCTTTGTTTAGGCTTTCAAATTGGATAGTTGGTAGCAATATTCACAATAGCACAAGCAAGGCAGAATGATCAGGTTCACTAGTCAAGATGATCAGCTGGGGGTCAGGATTAGGAGGGGTGAACCAAGCCCCTTTCTCACATCATTAAATCCTGGGCCAGCAGTGGGTAGGTGCCCTGTCAGTCTCCCTCTGCCTTCGTTAACCCTTGCACACTTAAGAACTGTGCTCTGTTGCTTAAGTCTCTTAGCTCAAGTCCTTTAGAGAAAGTTCCATGAAGGAACAACATGGATTTATCATTTATGAATTATTCATCATTATCATTATTAGCTCTCATAATTCCAGCCACACTGCTCATGTGGCTCTGTCTTTTTGCTTAAGTCATATAAAACTCAGCTGACAAAACAGTAACAGGCATACCATGGGGAATTGTTGGGGCCTGGTTCAGCTGATTAGAGATGCCTCCACTTCTACTTCCAGTGATTTTTGTACTTATAACTTTGTCTGCAACTTTAAAGCACACATTTTACAAAACAGTGAAGAGGATCAAGGAGGTAGCTTGAAGACAATGAGTGTTCTCACTGGCAAACCATGACATCTGGGCAGGATCAGCTTCATGAGTGGCAACAACACCCACCATTCACCTACAGCCTGTGGTGCAGTGGAGACAGGGAGGGTGGCCAATGTGTGGTAGGATGGTAGGCCATTCCCTTTTTCTTATGGCCTCTCAAGCAGTCAAAGATTTATGGTGTAAAATCCTCAGTTCCTTTGATATTCTAAATGTCACTGACACCTATCCATTGGTTCAACTAGTTCTAGCCTCATAAAACTTCAAATGTTTATGTTAAAGGTTCCATCCCAGCCTCTGGCCCCTTATTGTAAGTGTTTCATCAAATTATTTTCTCTGAATCAACTGGAAAGGGGATGGACTGAGAGTATAGCTTGGGAAGAGAGGAGCTGACAAACCAAAGGATCCAGAAGAGCTAACCTGCTTGCAAGTGAGATGCTAGCAACCCACTGTCCCGTATTCCTATATCCAGGAGCCCCACTGGGATCCTTACAGATTTTGGAACTGTTGTGTCAGGCTTCAGTGAGAAGCAAGTTTCTGCACTATAGTGTAAGCTTAACCTTATGGCTATTTCTTTTTCTACCAGTACATGCCAAAAACCTAGGAAGAACTATTTTCAGGGGCACTATTAAATGGGAAAAATTTTTTTCCTCAGGCTTTTTGTTTTAGAAGATGGAGAAAGAAGGTAGTGCCTATTTATAGACGTTCAAGTTTGCTTTATCCCATTTAACTACACAACAACCTTGTAAAAGAAATATTATTGAATTATTTTTTACGTGTGAGTGAACAGGAGGAAAAAGCTATTTGAACCCTTTTAGGGTCCCTGGCTGAGTCTGGAAATGAACCTGAAAACAACAGTTTTATAGGAGAAAAGATACAATTATATTTAATGTAAATTTTACATAAGAGAGCAGACTTTATAAGGAAATGATGACCCAAATAAACAGTTAGACCTGAATATTTTATGAGGAGTTGGCAGTCATGGAGGCACATGACGGGTTAAGGAGTATGAGGTGATTGTAATAAGCTGGGTGAAACTTAGCAGGACCTGTCTGAATTCTTCTTGCTGTCCTTTCATTTCCAGAGATGCGTGCTCTTTCTTCTTGGTTTAGGGAAGACACCTCTCACAGGAGGGTTCTAGGACCTGCTCCAAGGAAGAACAGCAATCGGATGGGAAAGAGAAGGGCAGGTGCCAAGTCAGAGTGACCTTCTGGCATCTGCTGTTTTCTCAGACTTTTTTGGCTTCAATATGCCGGGGACCATGTACTGAGGTAACATATCCTGAACTCCCTCAGAAGAAACAAAGACTCAGATAGTTTGCTGGTCCATTCATTCCTTTGACAAATATTTACTGAGTCCTTACTAAGTGCCAGGCACTGCCACATGTGGAATACACCAGTGGAGATGGGGGTGGGGGAGATTGCATTCTCTTTTGTAAGGGTCTTGCACTGTCATGGAGAAAGTCACCAATTACAGTCAGCGGCAGAGATAGGTTTTGAACCGTTTTTTCTCCATGTTTGCTCATTGTTAATAGTTACCAATCAATGATGCAAAGTCAGGAAGATAATTTACTATTAAGCCAAGGTCTTTCTACAAAAATGGCCCAAAGGTCCATGATCCCAGTAATGTAGGATGGAGGAGGAAGCACATACATCTGTTTTCCCTGGCTCTGTAGGGCCTGGGTTTCCTCTGGAATCTGGTTCTAGACATTGAAGTTAATTTGCAACTGAAAGTGAAGGGGACTGCCAGGGCAAGGCGCATGTGCTAATGGTCCAGGTCCTGCAGAGTTTGGGCTGATGGGAGGACTTGGCTTTGGAAGGGTCTGCTTTCCCCCACTCAAAGGATGCCTCAGCCTGGACCTTCATTGTAACAGATGTGTCGCAGGGACTGTACTTTCTTCTGCTTCTGAGCAGCAGCACTAGGGAAAACTGCGTCCTACCCCACTGTAAGGCTTTTGTGAGGAACTTCCAAATACTGCATTTCCTCTGTATTGGGGTGAAGCAGAATGGAGATTATTAGTAAATCAGGGGTGAATTGGAGTCTTGCAGCTGAATATTGGTGAGCCTGCTGGTGGGTTTTATAGACACAGGTGTGCCCAAACTCACTCACACCTACACACACACACACACACACACACACACACTCACATACACAACCCTGGGTGGAGTGGGGAATTAGTCAGCGGAGGCCTGACAAAGTGCTTCCTACACATGCTGTTCTGTCAGGCGGCACAGCTTCTTGGGCTTCAGAGGTAATTACATGGATTTTCTGTCTTGTACTTGCAAAAACACAGCCCAGCACAGCACTGGTGCTACCGGCTCGTCACTGACGAGGCCTTCGGCGCTGGCAGGCAGCAGGCTGCAGGAGAATGTTTACATGCTCTCTTTTAAGAATTGAAACCCTGAGAAAACACAGGAGGTACCAGTGGAAGGAAGAGGGCAAGAGTCAGCACAGTGGGGGAAGGATGTGAAGTTTCTTTTGGATAACCAAGAAGGACACTCCTTAGGAGGTGGGGGTGCACAAAAATGGGAAGATTGCTGGAGAGAAGGTATGTGGTCATGAGTGTATTGATGAGTTTTATTTTCTTTCCCTTCATCCATCAGCATAATTAGTTGACCAGTAATGTCCATTTTGCTTTCAGTGGATATACCCATCAATCTAACACTTATTAGACCTGTGTGTCCCAAATTCCAGGCTGGGCAATCCTTGTTTTCCTGGCGTGGGGAGCAGGCATAAACCATAGCCCCTACTCACAAGGACCTTATCTGGGAAATGGGAAGACAGTCACTCATTTCAGGAAAACCAAAGAGAAGGTGGTCAGGGGTTTGTGAGCAATTGGAAATGGAGGGCAGACCTGATATCAAGTCTGTACCTGCTGTATGGAGATGTTTGCTCTACTAGTCTTTATTTTTACACAGATTATAGCTAAGAAATAGAATGCAGAACCAGGGATAAATAGGAGGCAAAGGTATTTCATCTTATCATGAGCAAAAAGGAACAAGGTGTAGATGGCAATAAGTAGAAAACATCCTGAAGATCTCCTGGGCACCTGAGAGATGGCCAGCTAATGCTGTGAGGAGTGTCAGAACCAGCGTGTGTTCTTCCACATGCACCTTCCCTATAAATTGCATCGGGGACTGACACATAAGCTGAGTGAATGGAAGATCCCAGATCTGAAGCAGACCCATCTTCTGCCTGCAGAAATGACTCTGGCTATTATGTCAAGACAAGGTCATAGCTACCAATGTTGACCACGCATGGGTTTCTGAATTTCCTATTCCTATTAAGTTTGGAGGCTTCTAAGTATCCCTGCTAATCCTTGAAATGTTGACCCAAATCCTGTGGAAACCTTGAAATCATCCATAGCTTAAAGAGTTAGAGGCTTAGACTTAAGGATGGGTTTAGGACTTTACTAGTCATTGGCTCTGTGATCCTGAACAAGACACTTCACTCTCTGAACTTCTTTAGCATCCTCAAATCATTTAGGCATTCTTAGGCCCCCTTCACATGTTCGCCATGACTGGTAGTCCCCTCTGACGTAAACAACTTGTCAGTCTCTAGAATTTCCAAGTTCATAGCCCTCTCTGAGTCTTCTCTTAAAGTGTTCTCCTCAAATGCTTCCCACTCTTTCTTAGTCTATCAAAGCCTGGACATGTTTCTGGGCTTGCCTTAAGGCCACTCCCTACCTGCAGCTTCACCATCCCTTCCAGTCTGCATTTCCCTTCCTCCTCTGGACCCCTAAAGTGATGCCTTAGTTCAAGGACAGGAAGTCTCCTGCATAGAAACCTTCAAGTTGCGAACTTTCAAATCTGTGAATGTGCATTTGCAAGTCCAACTGTGTAAGTGAGTTTACATGTTTGATGAACATTGTCACATGTGTACATCCTCTACAAGTCTCTCTGCTTTTATGTACTTTACTGTATAGAACTATATAGAATACAGTACAGTATCTTTATTTCAAACCCAGGATATTCAGAAGCAAACATGAAAGTTAGTGGTGATGTCGCTGGTACTGTACCATACCTTTCAAGGTACTATACTCTAAGATTAAAATTGTTTTCTTTATTTTTTTAATGTATTATTTATATGAAACATATTATAAACCTATTACAGCAGAGTACTAAAACCTGATTGTCCTGATTGTGCTAGTTGGGTACCTAGGCTAACTTTGTTGGATTTACAAACAAATTGGACTTAAAAGCACAGTCTTGAAATGGAACACGTTCACATGTACGTGATGTACTGTAGTTAAGCCCTAGAGGCCACATGATGTTATACTTTAATAGTTATATTTGTGCTTTTTTTCTCCATGCTTCTAAGAGTACATGGCATATTAAGGGACTGGGTAGAGACTGACAAACTTGTTATTGATGCTTTTTATTGCATCTCTCAGGGGATGGGATATGATTAGGAATAGCAACCAGATTTAGATTAGGAGATATTTGTACTGAACCAGGAAAAAAATAAAATAAAACAATGACAGAAGTCATGGATACTTGTTAAATGATTCTTCCCCAACCAGTCTAACAAATTCAGACTTCTTATTCATTCTATTTCTCTGTTGATTATCTTGTCTTTCTCCTTAGAGATTTCTCAGCTTTATCAGTAGCATAATTAAAAAAAAAATGAATGAACCTCAAAGTTCATCAAAAGATACATGTTTTGCCTTTTGATAATTCATCTATCTATCTATCTTTGCAACTTGAGTCCTGAGAAACAGATTACTATTTCAACTTATCAGACTTTATGGATCATGATTATGTAATGAAATAGTTGCTATTTTACTCCCATCTTAAGGATTATACAACTAATGCACAGGAAGATTAGGTAACAGCGTCAAGTTTATGTGGTTAATAGGGTTTTTTAATTAAACTCTAGGTCTGTCTGATTTCGGTCTCTTTCATCAAAGTTCATCAGTTTAATAAATATAAAAAGCAGAATTAAGTATCCCCTGAAATATACAAAAAAAAATCAGAGATACAATGGGAACATTTTATACAAAGATGGGCGCATTAAAGGACAGAAATGGCAAAGACCTACCACAAGCAGAAGACATCATTCAAGATGCTCCTATTGTTACTTTTTCTGCACTTGATAAAATATTCTCAGAGAAATGTTAATATATCTCACTATGATTATATATTTATTTTCCTTTATGTTTCTTTTGATTTTCACCTTATGTATCTTTGTTTCTTGGTTAGGTGTCTAATGGTTTACAATGTTTATCTTCTTTGTGAATTGTGAATTGTACTTTAAATAATTAAAATATTCATCTTTGTTTCATTAAAAAATAAATGTTTATTTAAAAAACTAGGGTACCAAGACAAAGAAGAAAAAAAAGATGTGGCAAAAAAACAAAGAACTATACAGAAAAGTTTAATGACATGGATAACCATAATCGTATAGTCACTCATCAAGTGGCCTAGTGACTAAGGCAAAGAGAGGGGAAAACAATGGAAACAGTGACGGACTTTATTTTTGGGGGCTGCAAAATCACCCCAGATGGTGACTGCAGCCGTGAAATTAAGACTCTTGCTCCTTGGAAGAAAAGCTATGACCAACCTAGACAGCATATTAAAAGGCAGAGATATTACTTTGCCAATAAAGGTCCATCTAGTCAAAGCTGTGGTTTTTCCAGTAGTCGTGTATGGATGTAAGAGTTGGACCATAAAGAAAACTGAGCTCCAAAGAACTGATGCTTTTGAACTGTGGTGTTGGAGAAGACTCTTGAGAGTTCCTTGGACTGCAAGGAGATCAAACCAGTCAATTCTAAAGGAAATCAGTCCTGAATATTCCTTGAGAGGACTAATAGTGAAGCTGAAGCTCCAATACTTGGGCCACCTGATGTGAAGAACTGACTCATTGGAAAAGTCCTGATGTTGGGAAAGATTGAAGACAAGAGGAGAAGTGAATGACAGAGGACAAGATGGTTGGATGGCATCACCCACTCAATGAACATGAGTTTGAGCAAGCTCTGGGAGTTAGTGGTGGACAGGGAAGCCTGGTTTGCTGCAGTCCATTGGGTTCCAAAGAGTCAGACATGACTGAGAAACTGAACTAAATTGAACACTCACCTAGAACCAGACATGCTGGAGTGTGAAGTCAAGTGAGTTGTAGGAAGCATCACTACAAAGCTAATGGAGTGATGGAATTCCAGTTGAGCTATTTCAAATCCTAAAAGATGATACTGTAAAAGTGCTGCACTCAATATGTCAGCAAATATGGAAAACTCAGCAGTGGCCACAGGACTGGAAAAGGTCAGTTTTCATTCCAATCCCAAAGAAGGGCAATGCCAAAAAACATTCAAACCACTGTAAAACTGCACTCATTTCTCATGCTAACAAGGTAATGGTTAAAATCCTTCCAGCTACCCTTTAGCAGTACGTGAACCAAGAACTTCTAGATGTACAACCTGGATTTAGAAAAGGTGGAGGAAACATATCAAACTGCCAACCACTATTGGATCATAGAAAAAGCAAAGGAATTCCAAGAAACATCTACTTCTGCTTCATTGACTACACTAAAGGTTTTTGGCTGTGGATCACAATAAACTATGGAAAATTTTTAAAGGGATGGCAGTACCAGATTACCTTACCTGTCTCCTGAGAAAGCTTATGCAGGTAAGAAACAACAGTTAGAACCAAACATGGAACAATGGACTGGCTTAAAATTGGGGAAGGAGTACAGCAAGCCTGTATATTGTCACCCTGGTTATTTAACTTCTATGCAGAGTACATCATATGAAATTCTAGGGTAGATAAATCCCAAACTGGAACCATGATTGTTGATTAATATCAACAATCTTAAACATGCAGATGATACCACTCTAATGGCAGAAAGTGAAGAAAAACTAAAGAGCCTCTTGATGAAGGTGAAAGAGGAGAGTGGAAAAAGCTGGCTTAAAACTCAGCATTCAAAAAATGAAAATCATGGAATCTAGTTCCATCTCTTCATGGCAAACAGGCAGGGAAAAAGTGGAAACAATGGCAGATTTTATTTTCTTGGGTTCCAAAATCACTGTGAATGGTGATTGCAGTCATGAAATTAAAAGACATTTGTACCTTGGAAGAAAAGCTATGACAAACCTAGACAGCATATTAAAGAGGAGAGACATTACTTTGCTTACAAAAGTCCCTATAGTTAAAGAGCCTGGTAGCCTATGGTCCATGGGATTGCAAAGCCTGACATAACTCAGTGACTAACACACCACCACTGTGGTTTATACAGTAGTAATGTATGGGTGTGAAAGTTGGATCATAAAGAAGGCTGAGCACTGAAAAATTTATGCTTTTGAACTGTGGTGCTGGAGAAAACTCTTGAGAGCCCTTTGGACATTGAGGAGAATAAACAAGTCAATCCTAAAGAAAGTCAATCCTGAATATTCATTGGAAGGACTGATGCTGAAGTTGAAACTCGAATACTTTGGCTACCTATGGAAAGAGCCAACTCATTGGAAAAGACTCTGATGCTGGGAAATATTAAGGGCAAGAGGAGAAGGGAGTGAATGAGGATGAGATGGTTGAATAGCATCACTGACTCAATTGACATGAATTTGAACAAATGCCAGGAGATAGTGAAGGACAGGGAACCTTGGTGTGCTGCATTCCATGGGGTCACAAAGAGTCAGACATGACTTAGCAACTGAACAACAACAACAGTAAGCAGAATTAAATAATTTATTAAATATACAAAAGCATGAGTAGAGGAATTAGTGGTTTAGAGTTCAGAAAAGGAATTGAAGTAGAAACAATGATTTGAGTGATTTGGGAAGAGTTTTGCAGAAGTGAGAAGTAGGTTTCTATACTACCTAAACAACTGTATAAACAGTACATTTTTGTAGTATAGAGACAATTAATATATTTAAGGCACAAAAGAAAGTTCCTCAAGTTAAAAATAGCAACAACAAAATAGAAACTGCGCAAAGTTTCAAGTGGACACAGAAAATGTAAAGTTTTAAAAAGAGGAAAAGATTCCCTTTGGGTGCTGTGATCACTCTGTACTCGCTAGAGTCCCATTTGTAGTACTGGAGAAGTAACCTGACATAGACTGCAATAGTAAATGACTTCGCTATGGAGCAATAATTTATGGGTATGTTCATTGCTTGCAATAGCAGTGTTCAAAGCAATTGTGTTTCAGATTGTCTCTCCCTCCCTCTCCTCCCTTCTCCCTCTCTCCCACCCTCTCCTTCGCTTCCCTCTCTATCTCTCCCTTGCCTTTCCTCTCAGTCTCTTTCTGTTTAAAACAGTTTCCCTGTAAAGGTGGTAGCTAAAACACAAACATTTATTTCTTCTCTTTGCTCAAAGTCCATTAAAGTGACAATTCAGGAATAAGTCCGCAAAACCAAAGAAAATTAGGCAGGATGAAATACCAGACTAGAACTGTCAACAAGAGTTTTTGAATGAACAGATTGGCAGATAAGAGCACATTTAATAGATTTAGAGAATAAGCCTGATTACTCATATGTGTTGTCCAATGCTTAGTCACTCATGTCTGACTCTTTGCGATCCCGTGGACTGTAGCCCACCAGGCTCCTCTGCCCATGAGGATTCTCCAGGCAAGAATACTGAAGTGGGTTGCCATGCCCTCCTTCAGGGGATCTTCCCAAACCAGAGATTGAGCCCAGGTCTCCCGCATTACTGGTGGATTCTTTACCAGTTGAGCCACAAGGGAAGCCCATGAATATTGGGATGGGTAGCTCATCTGTTCTCCAGGGGATCTTCCCAACCTAGAAATCAAACCAGGGTCTCCTGAATTGCAGGAAGATTCTTTACCAGCTGAGCTACCAGGGAAGCTGATTACTAGTATAAGGGGAAAAAGACATATAAAGAAATTTGATTCACTCTGCAAAGCCCAGTTAGTAACTGGAGTCACCAGATACTTTTGAGGTTGAAGATTTCAGGCTGGATTTGAAAATTGAGTCAGTTTGTTGGAATTTATAAGTGAGTAGTTAGAAACCAAGGTTCCATCTCAAAATCCATTCTCTCAGGAGAATCTGCCTCTTCTAGTCAGAAGAATAAAGGAAGTTTACTCTTGATAAAAGATGCATAACAGTACACTTGGCTCAGAGATAACAGGCAAAGTTGAAGGATAAGGTAACAGTCTGTCCTGAAAATGAAAAAAAAAATTATTTTTAATCTCAGATATACTGGGGTATTTCCCATGTCTACAGTTCTCTTCCCTTAACAAGCTTTCCAAATTTTGAAAGCCAGGCTTCTAGTCCACAGCAGAAGACTGGAATATTATTCTAAAATGAAAAGAATACGATCCTTAAAGAATATTATTTTGAAGAGGCTCTCTAGCCCGAGAGAAAAGGTTCATAGATACCGACCAAGACAATGGGACAGAAAGCTCCCCATCATATCACACGGTAGTGATAGCCGCATCCATCAAGCCCTGACCATGTCACTGATAGTTTTGACCAGGTGATTTTGGCCTCACTCTTGAGTATAGATAATATCCAAGTTTCACCATTTACTTGTTTTATTTTGGTTTTAAGTAAAACATCTTACATGAGAGACAAGGACAAAGAGAGAAAACGAATATCAAGACAAGCTAAATGAAATAGAGACAAAGCAGGAATCAGCAGAAAACTTCAGCTGAACTCTAATTGAGTCTTCCAGGAAGCATAATTTATTTATTCATTCAACAAATATTCATTAAATGGGAGCATAAAGCATCTATGCTGGTCAGTGTTCTCAATACTTGGGATATGTAGATGAATAGCTCTTGTTCTTTTGTACCTTATGTTTGGTAGGTGAGAGACAATATGAAAATCCATGAAAATGTGACTCGGATGTTATAAACAGAATTATTTAGAAAACAGTTAAATATGCTTGAAAATGCCTACTTTACATAAGCGCAATAAATAGAAGAGTTGGAATCAAAGTTTAAAAAGTCTCTTAGACACTTAAAATTATAAAGAGACAGAAAATATAGAAAGATGCAGGATAATGAAACACTCAAACCAGAAGCCAAACTATTCAATGGGAATACAGAAAGAGAGAAAAAAGAAAGTAAAGTATGGGTGGGAAAGAGGAGTTATCAAAATGATAATAAATTAAAATTTCCTAGAATGGAGGGACATGCTTCCAGATTGGACGGAGTCATTACATCCAAGACAGGACATATCTTAATGAATTTTCTGAATACTGAGTATGAATTTTCTGAATACAGATCCTATAAGCTATCAGCAAGTAACAGCTGGTCCCATACAAAGGACTGAGAGTTAGAAAGTATGAGATTTTGCAAATGCAGCATCAGAACTGGGAAGGCAAGAGGCATGCTTTCAAAAGTCTGAGGGAAAACTATGTATAATTGGAATTTACTCCTGGCCAAGGGATACATCAAAACCGAGAATGGAATGAAGATTCAAAAGTGAGAAAACTCAAGTAATTTATTTCCCATGTACCCTTTCCTAACAGGAAACTAAAGTATGTGCTCATTTGATCTAAAGAAATGAAAACAGATGGAAGAAGATATGAGGACTGTTAAAAAGTAGATAATTAACAATTTTAAAATATCTTATTTAATTATAAGATAGTGGAATATGGCTCAGATGGTAAAGAATCTGCTTACAAAGCAGGAGACTGGGATTCAATCCCTGGATTGGGAAGATCCCCTGGAGAAGGAAATGGCAATCCATACCAATATTCTTGCCTGGCAAATCCCTCCAACAGAGGAGGCTGGCAGGCTACAGTCCACGGGGTTGCAAAGAGTAGGACATGCCTGAGTAACTAACACACACACATTTATCCTGTAAGACATGCCTCAGATCAAACCACAGTTTTAATATTGTATATACTCTTATTTTCTGTCAAGTTAATCTTTCAAAGAAAGTCTCTGACTCAAAATCTTACCAGTGCACTGTTTGAGGATGAATCTAAACTCATCAAGGTGATTTTATAAAATTTATAATTATAAAAATTTATGGTTCATCTCTCTTTCCTTCACATCACCCAGTGACTACCTTTTGTTTAGTTGCTAAGTCATGTCAGACTCTTTGCGACCCCAGGGACTGTAGCCTGCCAGGCTTCTCTGTCCATTGGATTTCCCAGGCAAGAATACTGGAATACGGAATTATTAATATTGTGGCTCCTGAAAGTCACTCTGCTTCCTACCTTGCAGTTGCTGGTTCCTCTCCCTGGAGCAGCCACTCTCCTTCCTTGGTGGCATCTTCATGTCTGTTAGGTTCAAGACAAACCCCATCTCTCCCTGAGGGCCTCTGTCACCCTCAGCCCTACTCAGCCCTGACAGTGACACGTGTCCCTCCTTGGTTCTCACGACACACGTGTTTCTTTTATCGAGGCATGCGCTCACTTGATGTTAGTTTATTTTTCTTCCTCTTCCAAAAGAATGCGATCTTTTGAAAGGTGAGACCCATGCTTTATTAGTTGACAAATTCTCTTTTCTTAGCATATTATCTAAGCTCCTAATAATTTCTTATTTAATCCCCAAAATGACCTTGAGAAGGAGGAATCCTTTACCACACAAGGAGCCTGAAGCTCAGAGAGAACTAGTGCCTTGCACGATATCAAACTCTAATAAGTGATAAGATCAGATTTAAATGCAGATCAGGACCCTATAGTTGTTCCTTCACCTTGCTAGGACATATTGGATGCCTGAGTAATGAATCTTTACAAAAGAGCCCCGGGCTGGAATACCTTGGGCCTAGTTCTGATTTGACAACAGCCGATTATATCATATTTAGCAGATCATTTTGTTTTCCTTTTACAGACTCCCCACCGGGTCTGAGGGCCATATTTCTCTAGCTTAGATACCCATTTCTTGTCAGTGGCATGCTACTTGACACAGTGATTGTGAAATCTCTTTGAAGTGTCCAAAGCACACAATATGAGGTGGTGGGTTTTAATTGCAACCTGATCTGTATTTGGATGCTTGAAAAGGAATTATCTTTAATATGGGCCTTTATGCTTATATTCTTCCAAACAATTCATACTTTCTCTCTTTGACATCTGCCTTCTAGCCTGGCACATACTTCTTCACAAAGATAATGTTATGTTTCTGTGTTATTACTTCTTGACAGTTTGGATGAAAATAAAGGAAGACTACTATTAATATTATTAAAGCCATTTAAATTATATCTCTATCTTAAACATTGCAGAGTTAGTAGAGATAATCAATATTAGAAGATGGCAAGAAGCAAAATTAGGCAGGCAAGATGTTTTATTTGAAAACTTTTAACAAAGAATCTTTAATAGGCGGGAACTGAAAAAATTAAATCATGTTTTGACAGTATTCATTTAATACAAAAAAATATGTTGGAGTATATAGAAAAGTCATTTTTAAAGACAAAAGAAATTTGACACAATATAGTTTAAAGAGATTTATTTTTGTTGAAAAATGGAATTCTCTCTATATTATAGCTCTACATCCTATTACTTCCATTTGATACTGAAAAATGGAAAAAGATAACTCATATCTAAAGAAACATTGATTCCAATGCATTTTCAATTCAAACGAACAGTCTTCTCTCAACAATGAAATTCATGTAAAGAAAGTGCATTTTTTCTCCTTTCCTCCTTTTATTTATATATCCACAATTGGACAAGCCATAACACTATCTAAACAACTGTCTGCATTAACAGACAAACATAGATCAATAGCCATAATTTGACACACATGCACCGTTCTCTATGAAAACATCAATAGTCTAAAAGCTGAGTGGGCATAGCTGGAAAAAATATGCTTCACAGACACAATGTTGGCAGAAGATTAAATAACCAGATGTCAGGGAGAAAAAAAAATTCAATGAAACTAAACACATATTGGAAATGTACAGGTATTCTGTAGAGCTAAACTGTTCAGGATTAATAATAAGAAAATTATCTTCTACTTGCAGTCATTCAATTACTGTGTGTGCAAATATTTTGGATTGGATGTTTCCTATTCAAATATATTATTATCTACCTAAGGAGCCCTGTTGGGAGTCAAGGCGGAACTAGGATATGAGTTGCACAATGCAGTCCAATCTGAAAACAATATCTTAAGTTGCTATAGAGCTTTTCATAAGCAAAACCGCAGATGACTTGTGTCATTCAAATCTATAGTGCTGTGATGGAGCAATGAAAAGGGAATATATAACTTAGTAACGGGCTCTGGCAGCTGAGAGAAGCCAAGTTTATGTAGAGCATTTGATTGAAAATAGATGAAATTCAAGAGTGTGTCAACTCAGTCAGCACCTACACAAACCAAAAAGCAAATAAGCCATTTGCCACTTTATTATAAGGCAGTATGGATGTGGATAGGGCAGTGCACCAGTAACAGGAACCATACAACATTTTTATCATTTTCCAATGTTATTATATGGAATAATTCATTGTAATTACACATGACAGAAGGCAGTGTAACTCCTATGACAATTTTATTTTAAGGGTTGACTCTTAGCTTTCCAGCATGCTCAGATTGTCAGAAGTGACTATGGCAGGTGAAAATACCTATTTATCTTAGAAAACTTTTAACACACTCTTAAACAATTGCTGTATTATAGGTGTACAAGCATTTTTCTCCATGCACATCTATAGTTCTATGATTCCCGAAGTTGTTTAAAAAATGCAATCTCATTGTTTTCATAAACTTCATACATATAAGGTGGGGACACAATACATTAAACCGATCCACTTGCTTATGTACATGCTAGATGTCAGATTCTGTCTAGAAAATCAGAGAATGAGGAGAGGAAATGGACTGTGGGATGGGATTTAATATTGGATGAAATTACATAGGTAGAAGAGGACATGAATAGAGAGGTTATCTTCCCAGAGAAAAACAACTGAGAGAAAAACAAAACCATTATTTAGGACAGAGCTATTAAGATAGACATGAGGGATTCTGACCAGAACATAGAAACAAGGGTAGATGTCTAGGAATGCATCAGAAAATTAAGGTTTCATACTGATAATATAGATTTAAGACTTGGTACCAAGGTAGAAAAATGGAAGGCGAAGATCATTTAGTTCAGTTCAGGTCAGTTACTCAGTAATGTTCGAGACTCTTTGTGACCCCATCGACTGCAGCACATCAGGCCTCCCTGCCCATCACCAACTCCCGGAGCTTGCTCAAATTCATGTCCATTGAGTCTGTGATGCCATCTAATCATCTCATCCTCTGTTGTCCCCTTCTCCTCCTGCCCTCAATCTTTCCCAGCATCAGGGTCTTTTTCAATGAGTCAGTTCGTCACATCAGGTGGCCAAAGTATTGGGGTTTCAGCTTCAGTATCAGTCCTTCCAGTGAATATTCAGGATTGATTTCCTTTAGGATGGACTGGTTGGATTTCCATGCAGGCCAAGTGATTCTGAAGAGTCTTCTCCAACACCACAGTTCAAAAGCATCAGTTCATTAGTGCTCAGCTTTCTCTGTAGTCCAACTCTCACATCCATACATGATTACTGGAAAAACCATAGCTTTGACTAGATGGACCTTTGTTGGCAAAGTAATGCCTCTGCATTTTAATATGCTGTCTAGGTTGGTCATAGCTTTTCTTCCAAGGAGCAAGCATCTTTTAATTTCATGGCTGCAGTCACCATCTGCAGTGATTTTGGAGCCCAAGAAAATAAAGGCTGTCACTGTTTCCATTGCTGCCCCAACTATTTGCCATGAAATGATGGGACTGGATGCCATGATCTTAGTTTTTTGAATGTTGAGTTTTAGGCAGACTTTTCCACTCTCCTCTTGCACTTTCATCAAGAGGCTCTTCAGTTCAAACTACTGCACAATTGCACTCATCTCACATGCTAGCAAAGTAATGTCAAGACCATTGGGATTGGCATAATGTAAAAGGGGAATATAAGGGCTAGAGTATATTCAGAAAGTTACCCAGATATGTAATTTCCCTTGCCTAAAAAATATCATGAGCAAGGACTTCCTTGGTCATCCAGTGGTTAAGAATCTGCCTTGTAGTGCGGGGGCGTGGGCTTGACCCCTTAGTTGGGAGTCAGATCCCGCATGTCTCAGCTACTGAGGTCAATGAGCTCGGGGCCTCTGTGCCACAGCTGAAGAGTCTCTGCGCCACAGTGAAAGATCCTGCATGATATAATGAAGATCCCACATGCTGTAACTAAGACTCCACACAGCCAAATGCATAAATAACACATAAAAGAACACACACACACACACATATGGATATGGGTTTCCCAGGTGACTCAGTGGATAAAGAGTCCACCTGCAATGCATGAGATTCAGGCAGATGTGGGTTTGATCCCCAGCTGGCAAAGATCCTTTGGAGGAGGGCGTGGCAACCCACTAGAGTATTGTTGTCTGGAGAATCCCATGGACAGAGGAGCCTGGCGGCTTCATATATATATACATATATATATATATATATATATATATATACACATGTATGTCTATATACATACATATGAAAGAATATAAGCAAAATATTGATAGATTTAGGTAGATAGATGAGGATGGTGGTGGTGGTTGTGGTGATGTAGAAGAAGAAAGACAAAAATTTTTTAACATAAATCAGTAAGAAAAGCATACCAATAAAATTAATTGACAAAGGACAGGTACAGAATGCAACTATCCAATAACCACTCATAACAGTATACAACCTCACTAGTAGTAAACAAAGAAATCGTAAATAAGGTAAGCTAATTTGGTATCCATCATTTTAGGTAATGTTCTCTAAAGATATACCTGCACTCTTCCTATCAGTATGATACATTAGGACATTTACAGAGGAAAAATATCTTAGAATTTTGCATCCTTATTAACTATTTCAAGAAATTCATTCTATGTAAACAATTGTGGGCTCATGCAAAAATTTAGCTATATATTTTAATTTTACAATACACATGAAGCACACCCTAACCTCTTAACTGTTCACATATATTTAGCAGGTGTTTCAGGGAATTAAAATGAGATTTAGGTCTCTTCCCAGAAAACTGGGGAAGTGAGATCTGCTCCCAGCCCTCTTCATCTTCTTCACAAGTTTTACGTACATGGACAGATAGAGAATTAGAGGTAGGCCCCACAAACCTGGTCTGAGTGCTGGGAGAAAGCAGGCTATAAAGAAACATCAAGACATGGATCTGAAGAAGAAGAAGATTACGTGAACCCTAACTATAAGCTGCACTTCATGGGGTTTCTGGAGACAAAGTTCAATTAGTATTTAGATCAAATGTGAGAACTGGCTATAGCACAGTTTTTACGCAGCCTGAGGTTTTAGGAATGTTGAGGAACTTTGGAGAAAATCAGTCTCCAGGGAGGGTGGCTGTGTTGAAGGGGGAAGGCTGGGAGCAGGGGCAGCAGCAAGACATTATCCCGTGAGGCCTTCAGGAAACGGGCCTCACCGGAGACTGAAACGGTGAGCACAGGAAAGACCGTTCTGTGTGGACATGACTGACGTCTGGGAGCCCAGATGGCCTTTGGGATTGAGGATACTTTTCTAGGTAATAGTGACAAAGAAAGGAAAAAAAAAAAAAAGCATTGACTGAAAACATTGTCAAAATCAGCAAAGAACCGTTCTCATAGCAACCCCAAATAGAGGGCATTTCCTAATGCCATACAATTCCAAAGCTGAGGTCAAAGAAAGAAATAGTATTTCTGAAATATGGAGAAGCAGTAATTTTGAGAATTCTCATGAATATCCTCCAATAGGGCCTTGACTGACTATATGGTATTTTTTCCCCCTGTTTTTAACAGACAAGTTGTAGAAAATAGGAAATATGGATGTATCTCTAATGGAGATGAAAGCTCTGGCTCCAAACACAGTGAGAGAAACAACTCAGTCTGCAGAAAGGGTGAATACCCCCTTAGTAGGTTATGTGAGCCCCCCTAAAGAAACTATAGCATCCCAAAGGCAGAGGAGGGGATGAAGGAGGGAATCGTGATAAACCTACTGGGTCCAGCAGACTGGAGTGGAGCCGTGGCTGCAATAAGAACTCATGTGGTTTTTTAGCTGGCTCACTCCTGCTGGGGTTGGAAAACATTTTTTCCCCACATATAGGAAACAGAACTTGGTCCCTTACAGAGCATATTAAACATCACTCTGTATGAACTCATGCCTGTCCCCAGATATGTCCCCGAGGTGTAAACAAAGTTAGTTAAGAAAATAAATACTCAAATTTCAAGTTCTAGCTTAAAGGAGAAACCAACCAGTTCTCCAATCTTTAGGGAAGTAGTACATTTCTCTTTCTCTTATACTCTCTCTCTCTCTCACACACACACACACACAGGAACACACACTATATGAGAGAAAATGGAAAATATTGACAACCTGCCCAAGTAAGAAGCCTCAAAAGAATAGACAGAAAAGAAAGAGGAGATTGCGGGGTTAAGAAATAATAGAAAAGCAGCAAGAAGATGAAAACACATTTTAAAAGTTCAGATTACAGACATGGAAAGAAAGCATGAGAAATTTCAAGGGATGACAAATGAGAAAAGCAAAATGCAAGATTATAGCAGAAGGAAAGCTGATATCTGATTTACTGGTGAGAGAGGTGAAGACACTGTGTATCCTTGAAGTGTATCCTTAACAAACATAACAAAGGACACTCAAAAATAATGGAAAATTTGTTCCTTAACCTAAATTAAATGACTCTTTAAATCTAATTATGCATAGTTAGGGATAATTTAAACATAATATTCAATAATGTGAAATATCTTAGATCAGTAATTCTTAAAATTCAAGCATAAAGGTAAAAGTATTTTGACTATCCAGACAGGAGAAGCAAATTATAGACAAAAAAAGAAATACTGCACTGGCCTCATGCACCTTGACTGTCAAACATTTGTGATGAGAAGCCAGGGGAACAATGCTGCCAAATTTTGAAGGAAAAGAAGTAATATTATACACCAAGATTTAGTTTAGGAAGGAAAGAAACAGGCAGTCTTTCAGAGAGTTTAACATACATGATCTCTTCTTGAAGACACAAACAATGACAGTCACAAAAAGAAAATGTCCTAAATATTAATTTCAGCAAGTTGAAAGATGAATCAAAGATTTCAATAATTAGAGAAGACATACTTTTTAAAATGTCATGGTTTCATTAAAGCTATTTAAAGGTATAAACAATAGTGGGAGCTTTTTGAATTAAAAAATATTCAAAATGACAGAAAGAAATTACCCTAAATCTCAGTAAATATAATCAAAATTAAGACATCACATTACTATGTAGAAACTGGATAAGGGAGGTGTGATAAGTGAGATTGTTGCTGCCCTTTTCTTTCTTGGCATGGAGGAAATAAATAAAACCATAAATTGAAACATGAAATTTCATTTTATTTTTAAATTTATATTAATTGGAGGCTAATTACAATATTGTGGTGGTTTTTGTCATACATTGACATGAATTCCCCACGGGTGTACATGTGTCCCCATCCTGCCCCCTGCCCCCACCTCCCTCCCATCCCATCCCTCAGGGTCATCCCAGTGCACCAGCCCTGAGCGCCCTGTCTCATGCATCGAACCTGAGCTGGTGCTCTATTTCACCTATGATAATATACGTTTCAATGCTATTCTCTCAAATCATCCCACCCTTACCTTCTCCCACAGAGTCCAGAAGTCTGTTCTTTACCTCTGTTTCTCTTTTGCAGTCTCACATATAGTCTCATATAGTAACGATAGTCTCATCATTACTATCTTTCTAAATTTCATATATATGCATTAATATACTGTATTGGTGTTCTTCTTTCTGACTTACTTTGCTCTGTATAATAGGCTTCAGTTTCATCCACCTCATCAGAACTGATTCAAATACATTCTTTTTAATAGCTGAGTAATATTCCATTGTATATATGTACCACAACTTTCTTATCCATTCATCTGCCAATGGACATCTAGGCTGCTTCCATGTCCTGGCTATTGTAGACAGTGCTGCAATGAACGTTGGGGTACACATGTCACTTCCAATTCTGATTTCCTCTGTGTGTATGCCCAGCAGTGGGATTGCTGGGTAGTACGGCAGTTCTATTTCCAGTTTGTTAAGGAATCTCCACATTGTTCTCCATAGTGATTGTACTAGTTTGCATTCCCACCAACAGTGTAAGAGGGTTCCTTTTTCTCTGCACCCTCTCCAGCATTTATTGTTTGTAGACTTTTTGATAGCAGCCATTCTGACTGGCGTGAGATGGTACCTCATTGTGGTTTTGATTTGCATTTCTCTGATAATGAGTGATGTTGAGCATCTTTTCGTGTGTATGTTAGCCATCTGTATGTCTTCTTTGGAGAAATGTCTGTTTAGTTCTTTGGGCTTTTTTTTTTTTTTTTTTTTGAGTCGCTTATTTTTCTGGAATTGAGCTGAAGAAATTGCTTGTATACTATTTAGATTAATTCTTTGTCAGTTGTTTCATTTGCTATTATTTTCTCCCATTCTGAAGGCTGTCTTTTCACCTTACTTTTAGCTTCCTTCATTTTGCAAAAGCTTTTAAGTTTAATTAGGTCCCATTTGTTTATCTTTGCTTTTATTTCCATTACTCTAGAAGGTGGGTCATAGCAGATCCTGCTGTGATTTACTTCAGAGAGTCTTTTGCCTATGTTTCCCCCTAGGAGTTTTATAGTTTCTGGTCTTACATTTAAATCTTTAATCTATTTTGAGTTTATTTTTGTGTATGGTGTTAGAAAGTGTTCTAGTTTCATTCTTTTACAAGTGGTTTACCAGTTTTCCCAGCACCACTCGTTAAAGAGATTGTCTTTTCTCCATTGTATATTCTTGCCTCCTTTGTCAAAGATAAGGTGTCCATAGGTGTGTGGGTTTATCTCTGGGCTTTCTATTTTGTTCCATTGATCCATATTTCTGTCTTTGTGCCAGTACCATACTGTCTTGATGACTGTGGCTTTGTAGTAGAGCCTGAAGTCAGGCAGGTTGATTCCTCCAGTTCCATTCTCCTTTCTCAATATTGCTTTGGCTATTTGAGGTTTTTTGTATTGTTCTCGTTCTCAAAATTTCTGTTTTTCATAAACTTATGTTGTGCAGTTGCTCAGTTGAGTCCGACTGTTTGTAACCCCATGGACTGTAGCATGCCAGGCCTCCCTGTCCTTCACAATTGTCCAAAAGTTTGCTCAGACTTGTGGCCTTTGAATTGATGATGCCATTGAACCATCTCATCCTCTGTTGCCCCTTCTCCTCCCGCCCTCAGCCTTTCCCAGCATTAAGTCTTTTCCAAAAAATCAGCTCCACATTGGAGCTTCAGCTTCAGGATCAGTCCTTCAAATGAATATTCAGGGTTGATTTCCTTGAGGATTGACAGGTTTGATCTCCTTTCTGTCCAAGGGACTCTCAAGAGTCTTGTCCAGCACCACAGTCCAGAAGCATTGATTCTTAAGTGCTCAGCTTTCATTTTTATTTTTTTATTTTTTATTAGTTGGAGGCTAATTACTTTACAATATTGTAGTGGTTTTTGTCATACATTGACATGAATCAGCCATGGATATACATGTATTCCCCATCCCGATCCCCCCTCCCACCTCCCTCTCCACTCAATCCCTCTGGGTCTTCCCAGTGCACCAGGTCTGAGCACTTGTCTCATGCATCCAACCTGGGCTGGTGATCTGTTTCACCCTAGATAATATACATGTTTCGATGCTATTCTCTTGAAACATCCCACCCTCGCCTTCTCCCACAGAGTCCACAAGTCTGTTCTATACATCTGTGTCTCTTTTTCTGTTTTGCATATAGGGTTATTGTTACCATCTTTCTAAATTCCATATATATGTGTTAGTATACTGTAATGGTCTTTATATTTCTGGCTTACTTCACTCTGTGTAATGGGCTTCAGTTTCACCCATCTCATTAGAACTGATTCAGATGAATTCTTTTTAATGGCTGAGTAATATTCCATGGTGTGTATGTACCACAGCTTCCTTATCCATTCGTCTGCTGATGGGCATCTAAGTTGCTTCCATGTCCTGGCTATTATAAACAGTGCTGCGATGAACATTGGGGTGCACGTGTCTCTTTCAGATCTGGTTTCCTCGGTGTGTATGCCCAGAAGTGGGATTGCTGGGTCATATGGCAGTTCTATTTCCAGCTTTTTAAGAAATCTCCACACTGTTCTCCAGAGTGGCTGTACTAGTTTGAATTCCAACCAACAGTGTAAGAGGGTTCCCTTTTCTCCACACCCTCTCCAGCATTTATTGCCTGTAGACTTTTGGATAGCAGCCATCCTGACTAGCGTATAATGGTACCTCATTGTGGTTTTGATTTGCATTTCTCTGATAATGAGTGATGTTGAGCATCTTTTCATGTGTTCGTTAGCCATCTGTATGTCTTCCTTGGAGAAATGTCTGTTTAGTTCTTTGGCCCATTTTTTGATTGGGTCATTTATTTTTCTCGAGTTGAGCTGGAGGAGTTGCTTGTATATTTTTGAGGTTAATACTTTGTCTGTTGCTTCATTTGCTATTATTTTCTCCCAATCTGAGGGCTGTCTTTTCACCTTGCTTATAGTTTCCTTCATTTTACAAAAGCTTTTAAGTTTCATTAGGTCCCATTTGTTTATTTTTGCTTTTGTTTCTAATATTCTGGGATGTGGGTCATAGAGGAACCTGCTGTGATTTATGTCGGAGAGTGTTTTGCCTATGTTCTCCTCTAGGAGTTTTATAGTTTCTGGTCTTACATTTAGATCTTTAATCCATTTTGAGTTTATTTTTGTGTATGGTGTTTGAAAGTGTTCTAGTTTCATTCTTTTACAAGTGGTTGCCCAGTTTTCCCAGCACCACTTGTTAAAGAGGTTGTCTTTTTTCCATTGTATATCCTTGCCTCCTTTGTCGAAGATAAGGTGTCCATAGGTTCGTGGATTTATCTCTGGGCTTTCTATTCTGTTCCATTGATCTATATTTCTGTCTTTGTGCCAATATCATACTGTCTTGATGACTGTAGCTTTGTAATATAGTCAGAAGTCAGCGAGGTTGATGCCTCCAGTTCCATTCCTCTTTCTCAAGACTGCTTTGGATATACAAGTTTTTTTGTATTTCCATACTGATTGTGAACTTATTTCTTCTAGTTCTGTGAAAAATACCATTGGTAGCTTGATAGGGATTGCATTGAATCTATAGATTGCTTTGGGTAGTATAGCCATTTTGACAATATTGATTCTTCCAATCCATGAACACGGTATATTTCTCCATCTGTTTGTGTCTTCTTTGATTTCTTTCATCAGTGTTTTATAGTTTTCTATGTATAGGTCTTTTGTTTCTTTAGGTAGATATACTCCTAAGTATTTTATTCTTTTTGTTGCAATGGTGAATAGTATTGTTTCCTTAATTTCTCTTTCTGTTTCATCATTGTTAGTGTATAGGAATGCAAGAGATTTCTGTGTGTTAATTTTATATCCTGCAACTTTACTATATTCGTTGATTAGCTCTAGTAATTTTCTGGTAGAGTCTTTAGGGTTTTCTATGTAGAGGATCATGTCATCTGCAAACAGCGAGAGTTTCACTTCTTCTTTTCCTATCTGGATTCCTTTTACTTCTTTTTCTGACCTGATTGCTGTGGCCAACACTTCCAAAACTATGTTGAATAGTAGTGGTGAGAGTGGGCACCCTTGTCTTGTTCCTGATTTTAAGGGAAATGCTTTCAATTTTTCACCATTGAGGGTGATGCTTGCTGTGGGTTTGTCATATATAGCTTTTATTATGTTGAGGTATGTTCCTTCTATTCCTGCTTTCTGGAGAGTTTTAATCATAAATGGATGTTGAGTTTTGTCAAAGGCTTTTTCTGCGTCTATTGAGATAATCATATGGCTTTTATCTTTCAATTTGTTAATGTGGTGTATCACACTGATTGATTTGCAAATATTAAAGAATCCTTGCATTCCTGGGATAAAGCCCACTTGGTCATGGTGTATGATTTTTTAAATATGTTGTTGGATTCTGTTTTCTAGAATTTTGTTAAGGATTTTTGCATCTATGTTCATCAGTGACATTGGCCTGTAGTTTTCTTTTTTTGTGGCATCTTTGTCTGGTTTTGGAATTAGGGTGATGGTGGCCTCATAGAATGAGTTTAAAACAAGATCCCTATATATGCTGTCTACAAGAGACCCACCTCAAAACATACTCAGCTTTCTTTATGGTCCAAATCTCACATCTGTACATGACTACAGATGGGACAAGATGCCATGATCTTAGTTTTTCAATCTTGAGTTTTAAGCCAGCTTTTTCACTCTCTTCTTTCACCTTCATCAAGAGGATCTTTAGTTCTGTTTCACTTTCTGCCATTAGGGTGGTGTCATCTGCATATCTGAGGCTAATTCTTCTGAGAGTATTTCTTCTGACAATCTTGATTCCAGCTTGAGCTTCATCCAGCCTGGCATTTCATATGATGTACTCTGCATAGAAACTGAATAATCAGAGTGACAATATACAGCCTTGACATCAGTTCAGTTCAGTCTCTCAGTCCTCTCTGACTCTTTGCAACCCCATGGACTGCAACATGCCAGGCTTCACTGTCTATCACCAACACCCAGAGCCTACTCAAACTCATGCCCATAGAGTCAGTGATGCCACCCAACCATCCCATTCTCTGTCAGCCCTTTCTCCTCTCTCCTTCAATCTTCCCCAGCATCAGGATCTTGGAGTATAAAATGAAGCAGGCCAAAGACTAACAGAGTTTTGCCAAGAGAACACACTGGTCATAGCAAACACCCTCTTCCAACAACACAAAAGAAGACTCTAAACATGGACATCACCAGATGGTCAATACTGAATTCAGACTGATTATATTCTTTGCAGCCAAAGATGGAGAAGCTCTATACAGCCAGCACAAACAAGACTGGGAGCCAACTGTGGCTCAGATCATGAACTTCTTATGACCAAATTCAGGCTTAAATTGAAGAAAGTAAGGAAAACCACTCAATCATCCAGGTATGACCTAAATCAATTCCCATCCCTCACAATTATACAGTGGAAGTAACAAATAGATTCAAGGGATTATATCTGATAGACAGTGCCTGATGAACTATGGATGGAGGTTCATGACACTGTAGAGGAGGCAGTGATCAAGCCCATCCTCAAGAAAAAGTGATGCAAAAAGGCAAAATGGTTCCCTGACGAGGCCTTACAAATAGCTGAGAAAGAAGAGAAGCTAAAGGCAAAGGAGAAAAGGAAAGATATACCCATTTGAATGCAGAGTTCCAAATAATAGCAAGGAGAGATAAGAAAGCCTTACTCTGATCAATGCAAAGAAATAGAGTAAAACAATAGAATGGGAAAGACTAGAGATCTCTTCAAGAAAATTGGAGATACTAAGCAAACATTTCATGCAAAGACAGGCACAATAAAGGACAGAAATGGTATGGACCTAAAAGAAGCAGAAGATATTAAGGAGAGGTGGCAAGAACACACAGAAGAACTTTACAAAAAAGATACTCATGACACAGATAACCAAGGCGGTGTGATCACTCACCTAGAGCCAGACATCCTGGAATGTGAAGTCAAGTGGGCCTTAGAAAACATCACCAGGAACAAAGCTAGTGGAGGTGATGGAATTCCAGTTGAGCTATTTCAAATCCTAAAAGACGATGCTGTGAAAGTGCTGCACTCAATATGCCAGCAAATTTGGAAAACTCAGCAGTGGCCAAGTGGCCACAGACCTGGAGAAGGTCAGTTTTCATTCCAATCCCAAAGAAAAGCAATATCAAAGAATGTTCAAACTACAGCACATTTACACTCATCTCACACACAAAGTAATGCTCAAAATTCTCCAAGCCAGGCTTCGACAGTACATGAAGAGTGAACTTCCAGATGTTCAAACTGGATTTAGAAAAGACAGAGGAACCAGATATCAAATTGCCAACATCCACTGGATCATTGAATAGGCAAGAGAGTTCCAGAAAAACATCTACTTTTACTTTACTGACTATGTCAAAACCTTGACATATTCCTTTCCAAATTTGGAAACAGTCTTTTGTTCCATATGTGTTTCTAACTATTGTTTCTTGACCTGCATACAGGTTTCTCAGGAGACAATTAAGGTGATCTGGTATTCCCATTTCATTAAGAATTTTCCTGAAAAAAAAAAAAAAAAGAATTTTCCAATTTGTTGTGATCCATATAGCCAAAGGCCTTAGAATAATTAATGAAACAGAAGTAGATGCTTTTTTGGAATTTCTTTGCTTTTTCTATAATTCAATGGACGTTGGCAATTTGATCTCTGGTTGCTCTGCCTTTTCTAAATCTAGCTTGTACATCTGGAAGTTCTTGGTTCATGTACTATTGGAGCCTAACTTAAAAGATTTTGAGTATTACTTTGCTAGTGTGTGAAATGAGTGCAATTGTGTGGCAGTTTAAACATTCTTTGGCATTGCCCTTTTTTTGGGACTGGAATGAAAACTGACCTTTTCAAGTCATGGGCCACTGCTGAGTTTTCCACATTTGCTGGATATCGAGTGCAGCACTTTAACAACCTCACCTTAACAGCATTGTTTAAAAAAGTAGTATCTCTTTCATCAACTTTTTAACTTAATCATTATTGCAGTTTTAATTATACATTTTGTTTCTCCTAAATTCATGTGAAAGGAGATTAAATATTTTTTTTTTTTTTTTTTAATTTCATGCATTTGTAAGGTCCCAGATTAATGAAACCAGAACTCTCTTATCCATTCTATCCCTGTCTTTCTCTCTGTCTTTGTCTCTTATCTCCTCCCTTAACATATTTGGTGATTACTTTTGGACATTTGCTGTTTTTTTTTTTTTTTTAATTTTATCTCTTTTTTTTTATTATTTGACTTTTACAATATGTATGTATATCCACGTACATGTAAGCTTGGCATGTGTGTGTGTGGTTATAACAATCAAACTTGACTCTCTTAAGTAGGGGCTTCGTTGGGGAGGATTATGGGAGAAGAGCCTAGTCACAGAGGATGGAGACAGTTGCAATGGGAAGAATTCTGACATGAGATCTGACATTATCCCAATTGTTCACCACAAAGAGCTTTTCTTTTTCAAATGGGTGCAAACAAAGGAGGAAGGAACTGGATGTGGGGAAGCATGAAAAAAGGTGAAGTGAAGTTGGGCACTGGATAAGAGAATGGTTTGCTCTGAAGCTAGCCCATCTCTGGAGGGGCTGGCTGTATTTGCTGCCCACTTTGAGAGTGGGTTAAATTCAGGAATGTAGGAAAGAGAAAATTTTAACTAGAATTTGGTTAACAAACTTTAGTTAGCGAGCTGGTTAACAAGCTTGTGGGGCAAGCAGTTCAATTAATCTTTTATGAAGCAAAAAGTGGCAATTTGGAAGGTCTCTACCTGGCCTTGTCATAGGTAAACAAGGAGACATCCATTAGTTTTATCAGCTTGCATAAGGAAGAGTGGTATGTTACCATTTTTCTGAAACACAAAATGATGGGGTTATTTCTTAACCTTCTTTATTTTCCAGTATCACAAGGTTCAGGTAAAATATAACACTGTCCATATGTGATGAGTATGTATGTCTGTTTGTGTTATGTGTGTGTGTGTGTGGGTGTGTGTGTGTTCAGTTCAGTTCAGTCACTCAGTCATGTTCAGCTTTCTGTGACCCCATGGACTGCAGCATGCTAGGCCTCCCTATTCATCGTCAACCCCCAGAGTTTACTAAAACTCATGTCCATTGAGTTGGTGATGCCATCCAATCATCTCATCTTCTGTCACCCCCTTCTCCTGCCTTCAATCTTTCCCAACATCAGGGTCTTTTCTAATGAGTCAGTCCTTCATATCAGTTGGTCAAAGTATTGGAGTTTCAACTTCAGCATCAGTCCTTCCAATGAATCTTCAGGACTGATTTCCTTTAGGATGGACTGGTTGGATCTCCTTGCAGTCCAAGGGACTCTCAAGTGTCTTCTCCAACACCATAGTTCAAAAGCTTCTATTTTCTGGCACTCAGCTTTCTTTATAGTCCACCTCTCACATCCATACACGACTACTGGAAAAACCATAGCTTTGACAAGATGGACCATTGTTGACAAAGTAATGTCTCTGCTTTTTAATATGCTGGTGTATGTGTGTGTGTGTGTGTGTGTATGTATTTGTTATTGTGTGTGTGTATGTGTGTGTATATATATATTCTTACTAGATTATATAAATATAAAACAAAACTTACACTATAAAAACTACTTTAAAAGAATGTGAGAATTAAGCCACATAAATAGTTACAGAGTCAATAAAATCAAAGCAGACTTCTGTTTCTGGGTAATTTTGAACATATAATACCCAAAAGTCAATCTCACAGATGAAATTCAGCTAAAGAGTTGATATGGATATTGTTTAAGTATTTCTATGAATAACTTTGTTTTAATAAAGGTATAACTAAAAATGCTACATCATGAAATTCTTAGTGTCCAGAAACATGCGCTCTGGCAGCAACCTATCTTAGGAGTTAACCATGCCTAGATATTTATGGAACTTCGATAGGATAAAAAATAAAATATTGAAAAATGTATTTTTTCATTCATGCTTCTACTCTTCAAAGAGATATTTATAAAATACCCCTTTCTCTTGTGTCCAGTGAAGAGTATAAAAATGAACATGATATTTGTTATTCTCTCTAGGGGTCTTTGACCTCCTCTTTGATTATAAGCTCCTGAAGTGTTAATGATTTAAATAAGAATACAAGAAGATAACATAAAAATGCCACAGGAGGAACAAGTGTACAGGACAAACTAAGTGTAAAGAAATCATTTACTATTAGGTTGGGGTAATAAAAAGAATAGTGCAATGTGAGACAAGCCAGTACAGATTCTGCTTCCTCTATTGAGACACAAGCAGGGATTCAGTTGAGAGAAGAAATGCAAGTGTAATATCTGATTGGTGGCAGGTAGAATTTAAAAAAAATGAGGGAGGAGTAGCAAATATAATAGGTAAGGGATCAAGTTGTCTCCTATAATAGAAGGGATCTCAGACTATGGCCCACATCGGGGCATGCCTTCACTGACCCCAGAGTGCCATTTCCTTCCAGTGATTCACACATGCCGCCATGACTGTCCATGGCTGGGGGCAATTGCATGCCCTCCAATCTCAGCCAGCACTTTCCTTTCTTCTCTCTCATGAGGTCCAGGATAGACTCATTATCAGGAGGTATCCACAGACATTTTATCACAATGTGGCCCTGCCAACAGCTGCCTAGCTCCAGGATGAAATAGCCATCATATTCATTGTGTAACTGTATCTATTTCAAATGAAGTTTGAACTGTTATTCTTTACTTTGTCATTTGGCTGAGCCTTGATGCCTTTTACCTTGGCTTTCCAGCTAATCCATGCTTCATTGTCTTGGTAAGACCTCTTACTTGTATTTACTGCTACAACTATATGTATGTTCGCATTGCAAATTAGAGTCAACTGCAAATAAAAATGCACAGCTTCTACAGATAAAACCTCTAAAACAATCAATATCTGGTTAAACATATCTCCTTATACTAGTTATTCATTTACACGGATTTTTATATCAAGCAAACTGATTATAATCATATTTTTTCCTTCTTCCAGCCTAGTCTCATGGATAATTAACCCAAAGCACAGAGACATTTGGTGACTGACATTTAACTTCACACAGGAAAGAAAATGATCTCTATGTCATCCATCTATCTCTCCTTCTACACATTTACATTTATACTACTCCTGTCTTTACTGCAGAATGTCCCTTCCCTGCCACACTATTAACATATTTAAGTTTCCTCAATTTTAAAGCATCATTGACCTTTAAATGCTGAATCAATTGAAATATAGTTTTTAGATGCTAATGGAAGATAGAGAAATATACTTGCTAAGTTTTTTGTTTCTTTTAGTTAGAGTATAGTTGCTTTACAATGTTGTATTGTTTTCCACTGTACAACAAAATGAATCAGACATACATATACATCTATCCCCTCCTTTTTGGATTTCCTTCCCACTAAGATCACAGTACATTGATTAGAGTTTTCAGTGTTATCCAGTATGTTCTCATTAGTTATCTATCTTATATGTACCATCAATAGTATATATGTGTCAATTTCTTAAATATACACTTTTGATAGTCATACATATGTAGATTCAGATAATGTTAAGTGTCAAAACTCAGTAGTTTGTAATGTTACAGTTGCAAGGCAGCATATCTCATCCTCATAACTACCAGTCTTTCTAGGCCAAATTCAAATGTCTGCATATCCAGGAAGCATTTCCTCTTAGCCTCACCTGGAAATGATTTCTCTGTCCTTAAAAATGCAATCACACCTGTTTATTTATTCCTTACGTGACATTTAAGTGAACTGCTTATCTAACCAGGCTATGCTGTTTTCATAGGAACATTAGCATAGAAAATAGAATAGCTTACATCCCCAAGCCCTTTTACATGAATGCGATAGATACTCAATAAATATCTCATGCCTGTCTAAATAGAACCACAATGGCAAATTAATTTCTGCCAGTTAAGTAAACAAATGTTTTGCTTACACAATGTCATAGGTCTTTTCTACTGATGTGACTCTTTGGGTGTTGTAAATATTTGGTCATACCAAAGTCTTTTTTTTTATCAGTTACTGTTCATTATGTTCTCACAATACATTTGGGTTCTCACAAGTAAGCAGTAATTATAAACTTAGAATTAGCTCTAATCAGAATCCTTTCCATCAGAAGGTACCACATGTCTTCCTTTCAGAGAGCTTCACGTTACTCTAATCCCAGGGGAGTAGTGAGCAGAGAGAAAGATTTGATCTTCTACTGCAGTCTCAGAAGGAAAGTGGAAACAGGAATGAAGATTTGTGGCCCTGGTTCACAGGACTATATTTAGATGGGGAAAAATTGTCTGGCACATCCTTAAGGTGACTGATCTCCCTTTGGCCCCACAAATGAACTAGATCACTTGATTTTCCAAGCCTCTACATCTGGTTTTAGAAGTTTGATTCATATTCTTTTAGAATCTCTACTAGTAACTACTTTGTGAAGTTGCTATTGTAACTTTCCCTAGTATCATCCTTTCACTTAGACAGTCTAAATGGAAACAAGATAACTGAGTGTTTTTAATGGCCAAAAAAAAGAGCAAATGAGAATTCTAAAACCTGAAGATACATGAAGCTTTCCTCTGGGTTTAGTGGGTGCATTTAGTTCATGATTTGTGTCATGTGGTATTTACTTTCCTCTTTCTTTGTGATACCCTCTGTTCCACACCAAGCCTATCCTGACAGCCCCCAGAGCTCCTGCTGTAACTGATATTCTCAGTTACCTCTGGTGACCTTGTTGTTTAGTAGTTAAAAGAGCCAGTAAGTATCTAAGAGTCAGAAGATGTTTTCCATTTTTCACTATTCATTATGTCGTTCCCTGTGTCCCAGACCATCTGCACCCCTGGCCAGCTAATATAATAAACATATTCTTGTAAATGATACTGTTTGTTAGTGAAATGGCACACACAGTGCATTGTAGGAGTCTTCAGTGTATTCACCTGAGGATGGACTTCAGAGAGAATCATCTTGGGTAAAGAGTTAATTCTCTTTGCTTTCAGGTTCCACTTTATCCAGCAGTCCATGGATCCATCCTGTTACAAATAGAATAGAAGGGGAAATACAGCTCAGACCTAGTCTTTAAAGCTGTTACTTATAAAGCTACAATTTTTTCACCTCCTCAATCAGTCATTGCCCTGCCCCTCACCGAGTACCATAGTTGTCCACTCTGCATTCCTTGGTGCAAACTGATACTAATGCATTCCTAATTTACTATTTTCTTAAAAATAAATCATAATTTCTAATTTTTGTCTTTTTAGTGTTTTGTGTCTCCTACTTCCATTCATATTCATTGACTCATGGAATTTTAAACCTGGAAGGGACCTATAGATCACTTGGTTCAACTTCTTTCTTTCATAAGCTAAAAAAACAGACATATTAAGTGGTTTATTTCAAGATCAGCTGCTAATCAAATAAGCAAATCCAAATGAAACATAGTGAATAGAATGCTGGGTCCAATAGAATTACTTGAGATCATTTTCTTTTGACGTATGTTTTCTTTAAGAAGTTGCCTTTAATGATTCCATATATAATATTACTGCAAATATTTGAATAACTTTCTGCTTCTTAGCCTTCTAAAATTTACAGGTTATTGCAAATATTAATGGAAAAGAATTCCAAACTTGGGTACCAGCTTATTTGAAGGCAAAACAATCTACATATTCATGCTGGCTTTGATAGTCTGGCATGTCTCCAGCACACAGTAAACAGATGATACCGAAGACCTTTATTCCAGATGCTGCATTTAGCAGGGTGGTATCTAATACATTAGAGATGTTTTCCCAAGTTTCTCCCTGTTAAAATAATTCATAATGATATCAAGGTCAGTGCAAGCTGAGGCTATTTGTTCTGAAGATACCAGACATGCAAGGTAAACCTCCTAGGAGACTATTACAAGCCATCAACAAAACGCCCACTAAGGATGTAAATTTTCATTCTCTCTGTAAATCTTCTGCTTACATCTCTCATGGCAACCTCTGTCCATTCATACCCAACACTTCCTGACTCAGTCCTTGCATGGACTTCAAGACAGAACATTTACTGTATAATTTACAAAGCTGTTTAGGACTCAGATCCACCTAGGAATTTCTATAAAGCTAGAAAATAAATATTTCTTCCATTATCCAAATACGAGATGCCAGACTCAAGGCATCAGACCTTTTCACTCAGAAGTGTCAAAGCAAAGGATGTGAAATAATTGGAGTACGTGTACTAAAAGCTGTTATCCAATCTCCTTGAAGAAATTAATTTTTATGTCCTTCTAAGTTGAAGAAAATTAAATCCATTTGATAAACTTCATGGGATATGCCCTTGTTCCAGGGTCAGATTCTCCAAGGTTGTATTTATTATAAAACTTTAAAAATCAACTATAACCACTGGAAATGTGACAAGCATCTGACATTGCATGTGACAATATAATTCCTATGAGAATAAAATATATATGCACTTCTTCTAAAAATATCATATACATGAAGTTTATATATGAGTATATGTGCATTATGCTTATGTGATGGAGTTATCTATTCAGTTATCTCTGTAGATGAGACCATATATAAGACACTAAGTTATCTGTGAGCTTCTGAGAGGACGGTCAGGGAGGTGTGAATAGTGATGAGGGTGGCTTGGTATCCATTCTATGACCAACCTTATGTAGAGAGCAGTCCAGCTATAATGAACAGTAAGTAGTGGGTAGAAGAACTGTTTTCATGATGGCTTTGTAAGACCAAGGAGATTTCAGGTGACAAAGTAGAGGCATGCTTGGATTCTAGAAGGCTTTGTTGCCCTGCCCCTGTTCCATTATGTGATGTGTGCAGAATGAGTGATGAGTGAATTTTTGTAGTGTTGACTTACCTCAGTCACCTTGCAGTTTGGGGGGCAGAGATGCACCCCAAGAAGGAGCAGGATGGGCAGAAGCTGCCCAGCTGAGGCTCCACCCCCAATGGTGGGCAAGCAGATGCATGCGTAAGAGGCAAGGGCAGGTATTTGAGAAAGAAGCTTGTGAATGTGCTTGAGACACATCTGTGGAGTCCCCAAAATGACTGTGTTGGGCCATGTATCCATGACCTGACTGATAACATGCTGGCACTGCAAGAAGGCTGCATAGATTGTTTCCAACAATTCCAGTCCTTATTCTTCCTTTCCTTGACTAGTGCCTAGAAACTACATGAGTAATAGTGTTTGGCATGCTCTCTGAGAGAGAGCCCTCTCGGCTGTTTTCTGCCAATAAAACTTCACCCCCCAAATCACCTTTAAATTGTAAGTTTTAGTTTTATTTTCAGTGGATAAATAAAACACATTCCACAAGTCCAAATATTAACAAAAGGGAAAGAGTGAAAATTTAATCACCCCTTCTTCCCCTTTACCCTCTCACAAGTACCTATTATTATCAGTTTTGTACATGTCCCTCTAGAGAAATTCTATGACTATCACAGACTTTAAAACATCTCGAGTGTACCGTGTACCATATTGGTTAGAAATGACCCAAGCACATATATGGTGCTCAATATATTCATATTGATTAATTGAAAAGAGATTATTATTCAGGATCATAGAATCCCAAGGACTGCAGAGGTGACAACAGTGACCACAGACTCTCAGGGAATCTATATAGCTATACACAATAACACACAGCTTCTATGCTCCTAAAGGTAAAGAGTTAACTGTTGGGGAATTCAAGATAAATTATGCTATGGAGAGTAACAGACCCTGAAAAAGGAAGCTGAGCTCTGGCATTTTACACCTTGCAGAGACAAATGCTTTGCAATGTGTATTAAAAGCAGTCTTTGCGATCAAGATTTGGCAAGTCACCCAGAATCCTTAACTTGCCCACCATAGCAGAAATCTCATTATGTATAACCTTTTAAATGGGACCAGAGAAACATTTTCAACCTGATTCTCATTGAGCACAACCTCTACCTGGAAGTGCAGTCCAAATGGAGACAAAGTGTGTATTATTTTTGCATTGGGCATGTAGTGCCAAGAACACTGTTTCCACTGTTCCTTTTTTTTTTTTTTTTGAGAGCCAAGTAGTTGGCACACACACTCTCTTTCTCGATCCCTCCCTCTATTACACACACACACACACACACACACACACACACATACTAGAGGCTTTTTATACACTAACTGGGCAATGATTTTTGCAAGCATGGCCCCAGTATGAAGGTCTGCCACTCAGTTTGACCACAGTGAATATGGTAAATTCTAGTTCGTACCTCCTGGGGACCCTATCTGTCAGGTGTACTTAAGAACATGCAGAGACAACTTCAAGATATTTTGTGGTGATAATTTTCATGGTTGTTTGTGAATTTATCTTGTCTACCACCCCAGATTATCTCATTTGCTCATGCTCACTTATCGATAGACCTAGCGTTCTGCTGCACTCTTTCACTTAAAGCAGTCTTACAAATCACTACTGGCTACTTTATCCAGGCTTAGTGCTAGGTGTTGTGAATTAATATTCTAGCCATCATCATAGAAGTCCCATAAGAGGCCTGATAATGACCATTTTTCATACAAAGAAATGAAGAAACAAATAAAGCCATTTGATAAGATGTAGTACACAAGTCGAAATCGGCATTCAATCCTTGCAACTCCAAGAAGGAAAGTTCAGTCTAGTTCAGTTGCTCGGTCATGTCTAACTCTTTGCAACCCCAGGGACTACAGCATGCTGGGCCTCCCTGTCCATCACCAACTCCCAGATCCTACTCAAACTCATGTCCATTGAGTTGGTGATCCCATCCAATCATCTCACTGTCTGTCATCCCCTTATCCTGCTGCCTTCAATCTTTCCCAGCATCAGGATCTTTCCCAATGAGTCAGTTCTTTGCATCAGGTGGCCAAAGTATTGAAGTTTCAGCTTTAGCATCAGTCCTTCCAATGAATATTCAGGACTGATCTCCTTTAGGATGGACTGGTTGGATCTCCTTGCTTTCCAAGGAATTCTCAAAAGTCTTCTCCAACACCACAGTTCAAAGGCAGCAATTCTTTGGCACTCAGCTTTCTTTATAGTCCAACTCTCACATCCATACATGACTATTGGAAAAACTAAAGCTTTGACTAGATGGACCTTAGTCAACAAGGAAATGTCTCTGCTTTTTAATATGCTGTCTAAGTTGGTCATAACTCTTCTTCCAAGGAGCAAGCGTCTTTTAATTGCATGGCTTCAGTCACCATCTGCAGTGATTTTGGAGCCCAAAAAGATAAGGTCTCTCACTGTTTCCACTGTTCCCCATCTATTTTCCATGAAGTGATGGGACCAGATGCCATGATCTTAGTTTTCTTAATGTTGAGTTTTAAGCCAACTTTTTCACTCTCCTCTTTCACTTTCATCAAGGGGCTCTTTAGTTCTTCTTTCTGCCATAAGGGTGGTGTCATCTGCATATCTGAGGTTATTGATATTTCTCCCGGCAATCTTGATTCCAGCTTGTGCTTCATCCAGCCCAGAATTTCTCATGATGTACTCTGCATTTAAGTTAAATAAGCAGGGTGACAATATACTGGCTTGATGTACTCCTTACCCAATTTGGAAGCAGTCTGTTGTTTCCTGTCCGGTTCTAACTGTTGCTTCCTGACCTGCATACAGATTTCTCAAGAGGCAGGTCAGGTGGTCTGGTATTCCCATCTCTTGAAGAATTTTCCACAGTTTGTTGTGAGTCACACAGTCAAAGGCTTTGGAATATTCAATAAAGCAGAAGTAGATGTTTTTCTGGAACTCTCTTGCTTTTTCGATGATCCAACGGATGTTGGCAATTTGATCTCTGGTTCCTCTGCCTTTTCTAAATCCAGCTTGAACATCTGGAAGTTCACGGTTCACATACTGTTGAGAAGGAAAAGGACCTGATAAAACGAAATCCCTATTGTGTATGAACAACTGATTGTATCAATACATCTCTTCATATGCAGACATGCATGTATACATATGCTTTCTTTTAACATATGTAATGTTAGTCATCTTAAACTTTTGTACTGATTTAATATAGAAAAATAGATGTTTTCACTTCTTTCCACAAACAACCATTTGCATTAGTAGCTAAACAAAGGATGAAAGAGCTCTTGGATTGGTTGATTTTAGGGTTATGTAATCAACACATTCTATAACAAATTCTTATGTAGTGTGTACCATGCTGCTACTAGGCAGCTAATAGTGGGGGATGTTGAAGATTTAGGAGTGAAATAAAAGAAAACAAAAATTTGTCCTTATGGAGCTTCTGGTCTTGAAGGACTGAACAAGGAGTTGGCAAATGATTTTTTATGAAAAGCCAGATAACCAATATTTTTTGCTTTGTGGGTCATATGATCTTTATTGCAGTCAACTCTGCCCTCGTAGTGCAAAAACAGTCTTAGAAAGTGTGGAAAAGAATGGGTATGGCTGAGTTCCAATAAACAGATAGTTATGAACATTGCATCTTTTTTTCATGCAGTCTTCACGAGCTACAAAACATGATTTTTCTTTAGATTTTTAGAAGTATTTTAAAATATAAAATGCAAACCTACTTTCCCAACATGATGAAGTTCACTTATGAAAAACTCCATTCATGTATAATGTATGTAATGTTAGTCATAATGACGTTAGCTAACATCATTCTCAATGGTGAAAAATCGAAAGATTCCCCACTAATGTCAGTAGCAAGACAGGGATGCCCATTTCATTACTGTTATTCAGCAATGTACTGAAATTATACTTAGAGCAATTGGGCGATATAAAGAAATCAAAAAGTATCCAAACTGGAAAGAAAGAAGTAAAACTATATCTCTTCTCAGATACCATGATTCCATATATAGAAAATCCCAAAAAATACATACATCAAAATCTGCTAAAATTAGTACACAATTCAGTAAAATTTCAGGGTACAAGATCAACACACTAAAACTAATTATGTTTTAATACATCAGTAATGAACAATCCCAAAGAGAACTTAAGAAAATAATTACATGTATAACAACATTCCAAACAATAAAATACCTAAGAAAAAATTTAATCAAGGAGGTAAAAGATTCATGCAGTGAAAAAACCACAAAATTCAAGTCAATGTATGGTAAAACCAATACAATGTTGTAAAGTAAAACAAATAAATTAATTAATTAAAAAACACAAAATTGATAGTATAACAAAAACTGCTGGCAGTAATAGAAGATCAGTGGAAAGATACCTCATGCTCATGGATTGAAAGGTCTAATATTAAGAAGTCAAAACTACCAAAATTTATCTACAGATTCAAAACAACTTCTATGAAAATTCCAATGGCCCTTTTTGGCAGAATTAGAAAATTCCAATTCATTTTAGAATTTCAAGTTGTCCTAAATAGCCAACAAATTTGAAAAGGAGGACAAAAAATCACCCTTTTTGATTTCAAAATATCACAAAATGACAGTAACTATGCATGGTACTAGCATTAGAATAGATATAAAATCAGACCAATTTAATAAAATGAGAGTCCAGAAATAATTCCATATGTCTATGGCCGATCAAGTCAGTAACTCAACAACAAAATGATAAGCAACCCAAAAAGCACATGATAAAATGCCAACATCATCAGCCATTGGGGTTCTCAAGGCAAGAATGTTGAAGTGGTTTGCCAGTCCCTTCTACAGTGGACCAGTGGAGTTTTGTTAGAACTCTCCTCTATGACCAACCATCTTGGGTGGCGATACATGACATGGTTCATATGACCCATCCATCTTGGGTGGCTCATAGTTTCATTGAGTCAGACAAGGCTGTCATCCTTGCAATCAGTTTGGTTAGTTTCCTATGATTTTGGTTTTCATTCTGTCTGCTCTTGATGGATTAGGATAATTCTTTTCTGAATCTGGATTTCTAAAAGGCAGAGGAACCAGAGACCAAATTTCCAACATCTTTTGAACCACAGAAAAAACAAGAGAGTTCCAGAAAACATCTACTCTGCTTCATCAACTATACTAAAGCCTTTGACAGTGCAGATCACAACAAATTTTGGAGAATTCTTCAAGAGATGGGAACACCAGACCACCTTACCTGGCTCCTGCAAAACCTGTATGCAGGTCAAGGAGCAACAGTTAGAGTTGGACATGGAACAACAGACTGGTTCCAAATTGGGAAATGAGTATGTCAAGGCTGTATATTGTCACCCTGCTTATTTAACTAATATGCAGAGTACATCATGAGAAATACCAGGCTGGATGAAGCACAAACTGGAATCAAGATTGCCAGGAGAAATATCAATAACCTCAGATATGCAGATGACACCACCCTAATGGCATAAATTGGAGAAGAACTAAAGAACCTCTTGATGAGGTTGAAAGAGGAGAGTGAAAAAGCTGGCTTAAAACTCAACATTCAAAAAACTAAGATCATGGCGTCTGGTCCAATCATTTCATGGCAAATAGATGAGGAAATAATGGAAACAATGACAGACTTTATTTCCCTGAGCTCCAAAATCACTGCAGATGGTGATGGCCACCATGAAATTAAAAGATGCTTGCTCCTTGGAAGAAAAATGATGATAAACCTAGACAGTATATTAAAAAGCAGACATTATTTTGCCAAAAAAGTCCATCTAGTCAAAGCTTTGTTTTTCCAGTAGTCAGGTATGGATGTAAGAGTTGGACTATAAAGAAGGTTGAATACCGAAGAATGGATTCTTTTAAACTGTGGTGTTGGAGAAGACTCTTGAGAGTTCCTTGGACTACAAGGAGATCAACCAGTCAATCCCGAAGGAAATCAACACTGAATATTCACTGTGAGGACTGATGCTGAAGCTGAAGCTCCAATATTTGGCTACCTGATGCGAAGAGCCAAATCATTAGAAAAGACCCTAATACTGGGAAGTTTGAAGGCAGGAAGAGAAAGGGTTGACAGAGGATGAGATGGTTGGATGGCATCATTGACTCAATGAACATGAGTTTAAACAAACTCCAGGAGATAGTGAAGGACATGGAAGCCTGGTGTGCAGCAATTCATGGTGTCACAAAGAGTCGGACAATACTGAGTGACTAAAAAACATGTCATTTAGGTAATGCAAAACAAAACCTCAGTGAACCTCATACTCACTTAGATGGCTGTAATATACATACATACATACATATATATATATATATATATGTATATACAGATATATAAATATACATGTAAAATAGCAAATATTTGAGAGTATATGGTGAAATTGGAACTTTTGTATATTACTGAATAAAACATAAGATGATTTCAGCTATTGTCAAAAACAGTTTGACTGTTCCTCTAATAGTTAAATGTAATTTGCCATATGACCTCATGATTTTAGAATTAAAAATAAATATTCAACTATACATATATTCATGTTCACAGCAGCACTATTCATGATAGCCCAATGGTGGAAACAGCTAAAATATCCATGACTGAATGAATAGGTAAATAAATTGTAAATATACACTTAATAATGAAATAATAATGTGTGTGCATAAGTCACTTTATTCATATCAGATACTTGGCAACTCTATGGACCATAGCCTGCCAGGCTCCTCTGTCCATGGGATTCTTCAGGCAAGAATACTGGAGTGGGTTGCCATGCCCTTCTCCTGCGGATCTTCCTGACTCAGGGGTTGAGCCCATGTCTATTATGTCTATTAGGTCCTTTACCACTAGTGCTAACAGGGAATCCATAAATAAATATCAAAATAATATAATTTAATAATAATATATTAATATATTAAAATAAAGTAATAAAATTTTCTCTATGTATTATTTCATAATAAAAAGGAAAGAGGTCCTGATATACTACAATATGGATGAAACTTCAAAGTAATATGCTAAGTGAAAGAAGCTGGACATTTAACAGGTAGCACATAATATGGCTCCATTTTTATGAAATATCCAGGATAGATCATCTATAGCAAGACTGCACATCAGTGGTTACCAGGGGCCGGGGAGAAGGGAGAACAAGGTCAAACAACTGACTAGGTAGTACTTTGGATTGCTGGAAATGTTTCAGAACTAGATGGAGGTGGTGGTTACACAGCTCTGTACATTTATTAAATATTACCAAATTGTCCATTCATGTTATGTGAATTTCACCTCAATTAATCATTTTCTTAAGTGTGCTGAACCCTGACTATATGAATGGTTCTTAATTCCACTGCATATTAAAATTACCAGGAGAACTTTTAAAAATGCCAATGGCAAGGCTATGTCTGAAACCAATTATGTCAGAATCTCTAGATTTGGGACACAGAGATCAGCATTTCTCTTTTTAAGATTCCTACATTATTGCAGTGTGTGATCAAGTTTGGAAACAAGTTGTCTAGACCTGTGATTCTGAAATATTGTCCTGGGACCAGTTACATCAGCATAAACTGGTAACATGTTAGAAATTCAGACTCAGGGCCCATTCCAGAGCCACTGTATCAAAAACTCTGAGGAAAGAGTCAAGCAAATTGATGTTTTTACAAGATCTCTAGATAATTCTGATGCAAGGTCAAGGTTGAGAACTAGTACTCATCCTAGAGTCTGTCTTATCTTGGCCTTTGATGTGTATAGAATCATTTAGGTATCTTTTAAAAGTGGAATCGAGATTCAGTTGTTGTAACAGGACCTGAGATTCTGCGCTTCAAGTGAAGTCTCAGATAATAGAATATGTTTTTATGACTCTCTAATTGCTTCCAATATGCACCCAAGGTTGGAAACTACTAGTCTAGAAAGAGAAATGACCATTAAACAAAAACAGCACAATTCATCAGTTAATCATAATTGTGCAGTACTTCTCATTTATTTCTCTATTTTGTAATCAGCAATTGAATCAGAGTTACTAAGTGCCTATTTAAAGCATGTGCCGGCTTTTGGGAGTAACATTTCGGGACTAATTCATATTGCCCTCAAAGGTTTACAGTCTCCTCAGTGAGACTGCAAAGTGAGCGCAGGCATAGGAATGCACCAGATGAGCTCTCCAAGGTGAAAAGAGGATTCCACACAGCCCTCGGGTAGCATTTTGTCACAGTATTGTTTAATGAGCTTTTATGCTATGGTAATCCCTGATGCTGGGAGGGATCGGGGGCAGGAGGAGAAGGGGACGACCGAGGATGAGATGGCTGGATGGTATCACCGACTCGATGGGCATGAGTTTGAGTAAACTCCAGGACTTGGTGATGGACAGGGAGGCCTGGTGTGCTGCGATTCATGGGGTCGCAAAGAGTCGGACACGACTGAGCGACTGAACTGAACTGAACTGACTAACTAATGCCTGGTGGCTCAGAGGTTAAGAATCTTCCTGCAATGAAGGAGATGCAGAAGATGATGATTCAATCCCTGTGTCAGGAAGATCCCTTGGAGCAGGGCATGGCAACCCCCTCCAGTATTTTTGCCTGGGGAATCCCTTGGACAGAGGAACCTGATGGGGTGCAGTTCATAGGGTCACAAAGAGTCAGACACGACTGAAGTGACTGAGCGTGCGCGCACACACACACACACACAGCCACATGTAGATATGTAAGTATACCACAGTCAAAGTCAAAACACATTTTATAGACTGTTGGATTTAAAACTGTGCTCTGTGGTATCTTTAGGTAGGATTAGAGGGGCTTGTTGGTGCTTCATTGGCTGTTGGAGAGGAAGAAAAGAGACAGACCAGAAAAAAAAAAGTGCAAAGCAAATGACAAGAGACAAGACGTGAGACTCTGGGTCCTTTACACCAATTTGCGTAACTCTCTTTTGCCCTAGGCAATATAGGGGATCCTTGCTGAGATCTGCTTTCTTTTTTCCTTGTCAAGTAAAATATATATATTTATGAGTGTGTGTGTGTACATCTTAAATATATATGTATACATTATTACAATTATCTCAACTTATATGTGGGTACAAAGTATGAAACAATGGATTTCAGTGGATTCTCAGACATATTGCTCAGCGTTGGTGCATTTGAAACATATTGAAAAAAAATATTCCAGCCCAACCTATTTGGTCCATGTTGGCCTAAGCATCACTGTGTACCTTTCTCACGTGATTCTCATGTGCAGTCCTGGGTAGAAACTCCTAGCAGAAGCCATGCCATGCTCTGGAGTATGAATGGACATGATTGTGGGATGCATTCTGGGACCCCCAGAACACCAAGTGGCTTCAAGTAAGCAGTTTGCAGACAGACTAGGAAAGAAAGAAAAGGGAGTCTGGATAGAGCCTTTTAAACAAAGGAACAGATCTGACAACACAAAAGATTCATTTGAAGAATCAAACCAGGGATTTTGACCAAAGGAGAGCAATAGCAAAAGGAAGAAATACCAGTTTGAATAATAGATAGGGGTGGTATTTTCTAAACAGCATTTTAAAATTATACCCATAATACTACTCTTCAGAAGCCTGTGCCATGAAATTCTCATGGAGCAACTGTTCTGCCATTGGAGCCTCTGATTTCCATTTTCTTCCAATCTTTTTGACAGAACCACTGTGGATAACTTTTCTTGAGTCCCATGGTGATTTAGAGACTTAGAATAAACACAGGACTTTAGTTTCCTGTCTGGCACTTTTCATAGACATGACATCCATTTTGAGATCTAAAAAGAAAAGCAAAAGCTCTTATTATAGAGCTATAAATTAAACTCTTCCAGGAAACTTTCTTGAAAGGAGCATACAACTGATAAATATGTCAAGATATAAATATTATTATTTTGCCTTCAAATGAAGCAAAAATTATAGAATTTCTTCAGTAATTTCTAAAATTAAAGTAAATATATATTTTTTACCATGACTTTCAGTACTCTAAAGCAGCTTTCACATTAAAAATTCACTCATATTGTTCATAGCTGATTCATGTCAATGTATGGCAAAAACCACTACAATATTGTAAAGTAATTAGCCTCCAACTAATAAAAATAAATTGAAAAAAAATCACTCATATTGTTCAATGCACCTATAGATTTTCTTCCTAACCTAGAGCTGCTGGACACTTCAAGATTATTCCCTCTTAATGGATAGGAAGAGGATCTTTTTCATGGATTACTTCTGATAAATCTAATTTTTAATAGTGTAACAGAAATCATAATTCCTTAGAAGTCTTCATTTTCAGAAACTTTAGTGTGTAAATCCTTAGATTTATGTGCTGGTCTTGCAGTAACAAATTGTAAGAAATTCACCATATAAGATACCTATGGACACCATGGGAACCACAGGAAATACGTAGCACAAAACGCCTCTAGGCCATGGTCAATCATTGATTACTCATTCATTCTTTACACCCTTTAGCCCCTTCCAGTTCATACTTATTTTTCTATGCTCTCTATGGGCAAAGACTGCAAGACACACTGGCTCTCCTTGAGTTCACAGCCTCTAGAAAGTCTGATGCTGCTCGTTTAGCTCATATATGACGCTCTTCAAATTTTGTTGACATGAGTTACTAGAGCTTAAGGATGGCAAGTTTCACTAGAGCAAAGCAGAATTTGACTCTTAAAGGAAATGGGAGACTAGAAAACCAATTGGAGTAGAAACTCAAACGTAGATTGCAAAAGGTTCAGCAGAAAGAATGAATCAAGAATTTCCAGATCAGAAAACTCACATCCTATCTGTCTCTGCTAGGCAGCATCTCTGACAGTACTTAGAATGTTGAATTTTGATTTGTTGCTCCAAAACTCTTTATTATTAATATTGTGTATAGCATTTTTCTAGAACCTGGAATGGAACTATACCTAAAATTATTCACTAAACAAAAAACACACCATGAAAAGTTTGATATGGTACATAGGACACAAGGGTAATGTGACAGAAGAGAGATATGCAGTATTAGGTTTGTGCCATGGTTTAGCAACTTCCACTGCATGGCCTGAGTTGAAACTTAGTTTAACTGAATGTTCTCTAAAATTTGCATGTACTTTATCCAGTGAAGGTATAAACAGTAGAAAAGATTGACTGATTATTCCAAGAGCAAATCTGATTACAAGATTGATGTTCAATAAATGTGAATTATTATTACATAGTTCTGAGTATGTAGAGGAATTATATAAGATTAATTATGTAAGATGCACAAAGTGTTTCAGTTCTAGATCCTGAATCTAGTAAAAGTGTTGTCAGCTCCTTGAACAGCAAAATAATATTCCATTTGTCTACTAAATTTTACTACTTTCAGGAAAATAGCCTTAAATATTTTAGAAAACTTGAAAGAGCAAAAAACAAATAAACAGACAAACAAATTCAGATTTGAGATATATTTATATTTGACTATTAAACCAGCCAGAAGTCTCATTCCTGGGGCATTCTAATTATGTGAGTTTTAGTTCATTTAGGTAACTTATGCTGCTTAACTCAGCTCTGATAAAAGTAGAACATTTTGTTATTGTGTGAGAAGGTAAACTAATTGATAAAGACTTGACTCTGAACTAACTGTGGAAGCAAGGTCTTCAATAGACAGTTCAATGTATTTCCTATTTTCCAAGACTGATGAAGCATGTGGGTAAGTTACCAATTATCTCTCTCACCATTTAATGAAACTAGGAACAATTTTCATTCATAGCTGTGACAATTTTGTGAATGTTTGCACTGTGGGAAATGTATTTCCAGAGACCCCTCCTATGTACCTCTCTCAGTTCAGTAGAAGTCTACACTGTTTCAGGGCTGGAGTTAAAAAATTACTTCTTGGGGTGGGGCTTATAGGTATCAGGGCAGACACATGGAGCAGGCCCATCACTTTGCAGTCAGACCAGACGTGGGGCCAGCCGCCTGTCATCTTTCACTTTGACAGTGTGGAGGGCATTTTACACTTGATCTTTGGAGAAAATTCAGTTGGTGCCACTACCCTCTATCTCTCTCTAGTGCTCTGCTCAAGACCTTTAAAACCCCACTGTTTGAAGAAACAAGAAGTGTAAAGGAATAGAGTTTATCTAGCATCTAACAAAAGAGAAATGTAAACAAACACACGTTGTGTCACCGTTTCAGATGAGGAAAACAAGTGGCCTTTCCTGCAGTGGCAAGAGCAAAGCCAGGTGAAGGTCACGCCCAGTTCCTACTCTTGCTTTAAAAGCTGTTTAATTGTTAGTCACGATGCACTGTGGGCAGAACAATTAGTTGTATCTATATTAGATCTAAGCTGTAATTATTTGTTACATTAATCATGGCTAGAGTGAGAATTTAATTAGTCACAAACATTAAGAGAATTTTTCTGAAGTGAAGGAAAAATGTTTTCTGTTGTTTGGCGATCTGATTAGAGGGCACTGTAGCCAGCTGGTAGAGCTGGAAGGGCCAGGATCTTCAAGGTTTGTGATCTAATGACTAAGAAATCTGAATCCAGCTGACCTCCTGTCACTTTATATTATGCATCCAAGTGGCAAATCCACGTGCAGTTTGCTCAGTACAAGTAAGGGACCCTGGGTATCATCTAGCATTTCAGATGGGCTATCTGATGTCAATTTCACTCAGTTCTTTTACTCAGTTCTTCTTGGTCTCCTTTATTTATTGTATATCTCTGTTTTCATGATAATGAAGATGTTATCAGAGAAATTCCAGGAAATGGGGAAGGAAATGCCCAGAGGCAAGTCCACGTGGATTTAGCTAAGTATTTATCTCTGTGTAGTATTCTGAAAGGAGTAGTTGGACTGTGGGCATTCACCTAATCATACATAGCTAACATCCAATGTCTCAAAGCTCTGCAATCTGTCTGTGCTTTTCAAATTAGAAATATAAAGACTTTGGTGGGGGGTCCTTGGGGAGGAAACCAAGTGTAAATGTGGTGTCTGTGATAGCGTGGGCCATGATGTTTGATAATGTGGCACATTTAATGAGTCACATACCTAGAGCTGTTATCGCCCCAAACAGCTCTACCCTGCTGATTCCAGTGAAAACTTTTAGACAAACTCAGCGTTCTTTTGCTCATTACACTGACCTGTCAGAAATGACAACTTGGCCCAGTCTGGTTATTCCATGCTGACAAGGTACCATTCAGGCTTCACAGCAATAATGTCAGCTTTTAAAGGTGCAATGTACTTAAGGAAGCTCATTTCTATGATTTGGCCAAAAAGAGCCATTTTCCTTGTCAGTGGTGAGGAATGCCTTAGTTTTCTTTAAATTAGGAGTCGTTTTCATGGAGATTGTTCCTGGGAAAACCTGCAGAAAGGAGAAAAGCTATTTTTTGAAAGGTTTAAAATAATTTAGCCTACTGAGCAATGGTGTGATTACCTGGTGGTGTGTTGAAGATGGCCAGGGATGCTCTGCTCTGTCTAAAGCATGCTTCAAAACTACCAATAATGCAAGAAATAAAACTTCAATTTGGACTTGAAGAGTAGGCACCGTTCCCTGCAAGCAGAGAGTGGTAAGTTGGAAACTTGTTTCTATGCAGTTTGGGGCATATGCAGATTCTATTCAGAACCTGGAGCAAGGCCAAAGGGACAGTATGACAAAGTGCTATACTTCTGGTCTGGAAGTGTATTTCTCCTTAGCTTTCTCCAGGAAGAAGGGACAGAGAGAATATTAAAGTTAGCATTGAGCTTTATTTTGACAGCAGATCCAGAATAGTAAAGAAAATTGGTGACGAGCTACCAAATTGGAATAGGAGACAGGAAAACAGAAATAAACTGACAATGCCTTCTTTGATTTTCCCATCAATGCAATGTTGTATTTGAGTCCACTCATATGCCAAGTCCTTGGTGGAACTGGAATTATATTTTGACATTTAAATTTGAATTGTCTTTATTAGTTTAACGTGAGTAGATAGGTAGATAGAGGGAAAGAATTGCTTTTGTATAAAGGGTGCCTAAGCCTTTACCAACACTAGTGGATTCCAATTCAGCTCTACTGCCTCATGTTTTGTTTTTGATTTTGCTCCCTGTTTCAAGTTCTATGATTCATGTTAGGACTGACTGATGTCAGTGTCTAACCAACTCCTAAGGAGAGCTACACTGAGGATTCAAAGAAAACTCCGGAAGCAACATTTTGATTTTGGTTAGGGTTTTTGTTTGTTTGTATCTTTTAAAATATCCACTCTCTATATTTTAATATAAGAAAATTTGGGACAGTCTCTACACTCACATCATACTTAGACTCTAAGTTTCTGAGTATGGCCACCCAACTATTTTCATGTGATGACCTAAAACTACTTTCCAATTCCCATGCTTTCTTCTATTTTTCAGTTCAGAAACTGAGTCTTCCCAAATATTCATGACCAAAGTATATGAGTCACAACTTCTACAAATATGCATGGTAAGATTATATTCGTTACCCGGATAACTGAAGGTACATTGGATTTGTAGAATTAGGTTCTGTAATTGTACTTTTTATTATTTGGACCCAGTAATCAGTCAACCAATACACTTATATTAAGAAGTCAGTACTCCTGTGCTCTAGAAAAGAGTATATTATCCTCAAAACCTTATTACATAGGGAAGGCTATACTGAAACATAACAAATACAAGAGGAAAACACTATTTGATGAACAGGTGCCTATGACTATTATAGACATCTAAGTATAGGAGGTTAAAAAAAATGTGGAGGAAGATAATGGTGTTAGTGACTGCCTTAAAAACACAAATAAATTTGCAAATGTGTACTCAGAAGACATTTCAGGGAAGTGCTACTGTGAGTAAAAATTCATATGACTTGTATCGGAGCTCCCCTTGTGGCTCAGTTCTTAAAGAATCCACCTGCAATGCGGGAGACCTGGGATTGATCCCTGGGCTGGGAAGATCCCCTGGAGAAGGGAAAGGCTACCCACTCCAGTATCCTGGCCTAGAGAATTCCATGGACTGTATAGTCCATGGGGTCGCAAAGAGTCGGACAAGACTGAGCGACTTTCACACATGTATCTGGGGCGAGGGAATTTTGGTTGAATGGACTATTTCAGTTTTGAAATAGACAATATTGAAAGGAAAATGTGGAGCTTCCATGGAGGCTGCATTGAGTGATAGAAAAAAGAAGATTTCCTTGTGAAGTATGGTCATTTTTAACAATATTAATTTTCCAACCAATAAATATGGTATATATTTCCATTTGTTTATCATCTTCACTTTCTTTCCTCTATGTCTTATAGTTTTCCAATTACAAGTCTTGCATTCCTTGGTTAGATTTTTTCCTAGGTATTGTATTCTTTTTGATTCACTCGTAAGTAGAATTGTTGACTTAGTTTATCTTTCTGACAGTTTCTTGTTAGTATAAAAAATTAAAATAGACTTAAGTATTTAATATTTGACTCTTCAACTTTACTGGATTAAGTTATTCTAATAATTTTTGGTGGCACATTTAGGATTTTCTATATGTACAGTATCATGTCATCTGCAAACCATGACAATTATACCTCTTCCTTCCCAGTTTAGTCCTTATATTACTTTTTTTAGTCTTGTTGCTACTTCTAGGATTTTTAATACTGTACTGAATAAAAGTGATGAGAATGGGCATCCTTGTCTTATTCCTGATCTTAGAGCAAAAGCTTTCAGGTTTTCACTATTGAGTACAATGTTTTCCTTAGTTTTCTCACACTGTCTTTAGACATGACCATCTACAACCATAGAGAGTTGAGAGTTTAATCATAAATGAAAGTTGAGTTTTGTCAAAAGTTTTCCTGTATCTTTTGAGATATTCTTATAATTTTATTTTTCAATTTGTTAATGTGGCATATCACATTCTGTTGATTTATGGATATTAAACCATCTGCAGCTCTAGGATAAATTCAATTTGATCATTGTGGATGTTCCTTTTAATGTATTGTTGCTTTGCTAGTATTGTCTTTCAGATTTTCATATCTATGTTTATCAGTGATACTTGACATTTACCTATCCTGTGGTATCTTTGTTTGGTTTTGATAACAAGTTAATCCTGGCCTCATATAATGAGGTTGGAAGTATTTCTTCCTCCAGTTTTTTGGAATATTTTGGAAAAGCAAGTCTTAACTCTTCTTTAATTTTTTTTTTTTTTTCCAGAATTCACATGTGAAACCATCCGATCCTGAACTCTGGTCTGCTGGGAGATTTTTATTTTTAGCTAATTCAGTTTTTACTGGTAATTGGCCTGTTCATATCTTCTATTTCTCCTGGTTCAGTCTTTAGAGATTTCACATTTCTGGGACTTTGTCCATTTCCTCTAGATTGCACATTTTATTAGCATACAGTTATTCATAATAATGAGCTTCCAGTCTGCACTAGTGGTAAAGAAACTGCCTGGAGACATAAGAGATGCAGATTTGATCCCTAAGTCAGGAAGATCCCCTGAAGGAGGGCATGGGAACCCACACCAGTATTCTTGCTTTGAGAACCTCATGGACAGAAGAGCCTAGAGGTCTATGGTCCATAGGGTCACAGAGTCGGACACAACTGAAGCGACTTAGCATGCATGCATTTATAGTAATATCTTATGATCCTTTGTGTTTTTGTGATGTAGATTGTAGCATCTTTTTCATTTCTGATTTAGGTATTCTCTCTTTTTTCCTTGATGAATCTGGCTAAAGGTTTATCAATTTTGTTGATCATTTCAAAGAATCATCCTTTATTTTTATTGATCTTTTCTATTGTTTTATAGTCTCTGTTTCATGAATTTTTGTTCTGACTTTATCATTTATTCCTTCTACTAACTTTGAATTTTCTTCTTCTTTTCTCTTCTTTTTATACTTCCTTTATGTGTAAAATTAAATTACTTGAGGTTTCTCTTATTTTCTGAGGTAGGTTTGTATAGCTATAAACTCTACCCTTAAAACTACTCTGTCCTATAGATTTTGAGCCATTTTGCTTCTGTTTTCATTTGTCTTCAGCTATTATTAATTTTCTCTTTGATTTCTTCAGTTCCCTATTAATTGTTGAGTAGCATATTTTATAACCTTTATATGTTTGTATATTTTTAGGGCTTATTAAAATACTTTATTCCTAGTCCCACACTTTTGTGGTCAGAAAAGGTGCTTCATTATTGTTTTAGATTTTTAACTTTATTGAGACTTAGTTTGTAGCCCAGCATGTGATCTATCCTGTAAAATATTCCATGTGCTCTTGCAAAGAATGTGTATAGTGCTTCTTTTGAATAGAATGCTCTTTTTATCAATAGATAAATAGACACATAGATTCTGTCTATCTAATGTATCATTTAAGGACAATTTTCTTGATTTACTTTCTGTCTGCATGACTTGTCCACTGATCTGAGTGAGAATTAAAGTCTCCTGAAAGTGAAAGTCACTCAATCGTGTTTGACTCTTCATAACCCCATGGACTAAACAGTCCATGGAATTTTCCATGCCAGAATACTAGATTGCATAGCCTTTCCCTTCTCCAGGGGATCTTCCCAACCTGAGGAATGAATCCAGATCTCCCACATTGCAGGTGGATTCTTTAGCTGAGCCACAAGGGAAGCCCAAGAATACTGGAGTGGGTCGCCTATTCCTTCTCCAGTGGATCTTCCCAACCCAGGAATTGAACCGGGGTCTCCTGCACTGCAGGCAGATTCTTTACCAACTGAGCTATCAGGAAAGAACTAAAGTCTCCTACTATTGTGTAATGGGCTTCCCTGATGGCTTAGTGGTTAAGAATCTGCCTGCCAATGCAGGAGCTGCAGGAGACACTAGTTTGATCCCTGAGTCTGGAAGATTCCCGAGAGAAGGAAATGGCAATCAACTCCAGTTGATAAATGCCAGGATAATCCCATGGACAAAGAAACTTGTTGGGCTAGAGGCCATGGGAATGCAAAGAGTCAGACATCACTGAAAGACTGAGCATGCACATACTATCGTGTAGTCAATTTTTCCCTTTATATTTTTGTTAATATTTGCTTTATGTCAATAAATGCTTGAGAGACTTTGGAGACAAGGGAAATTACCTACTTTATGGGAGTGTAAATTGGTACAGCCACTAGGGAGAAAAATATGGAGCTTCCTTAAAAAGTAAAAATAGAGCTACCACATGACCCTGCAATCCCACACCTGAGTGTATATGCAGAGAAAAACATGGTCTGAAAGGTATTTACTGCAGCACTGTTTACAATAGCCAAGACATGGAAGCAACCTAAATGTCCATGGACATAGTAATACATAAAGGAGATGTGGTACGTATATGTAACAAAATATTACTCAGTTATTACAAAAATAATTAAATAATGCCATTTACAGCAACATGGATGGGCCTAGAGATTGTCATCCTGAGTGAACTAAGTCAGAGAGAGAAAGATAAATACTGCATGATACCCCTTATATGTGGAATCTAAAAAGAAATGTTACAAATGAGCTTGCTTACAAAGTAGAAAGAGATTCATAGACGTAGAGAATGGAACTTATGGTTGCTTGGGGGAAAGGATTTTTAAAGACTGTGGGATGATCATGTACACACTGCTATATTTAAAATGTATAACCGACAAGGACCTAATGTATAGTACACAGAACTCTGAACAATGTTATGCGGCAGCCTGGATGGAAGGGGAGTTTGGGCGAGAATGGATACATGTGTATGTATGGATGAGTCCCTTCACTGTTCACTTGAAACTACCACAACATTGTTAATTGGTTTATCTTAATACAAAATAAAAAGTTTTAGAAAATATTTGCTTTATGTATTTAGGCTCCTATATTGGGTACATGTGTATTTGCAATTATTATATCTTCTTGTTGGACTGATACCTTTAACACTATATAGTCATTCTTTGTCTCTTGTTACAGTCTTTGCTTTAAATTCAATTTTGTCTGTCAGTTTTTCCATTTCCACTTATATGAAATATTTTTTTTTCCTAATTCTTCACTTCTAGACTATGGATGTCTTTGATCTATATTTAGTCATTTATAGGCAGCACATATATGGAATTTGTTTTATTTTATCCATTCAGCCACTCTATGTTTTTTCATTGGAGCATTTATTTTAAAGAAATTGTTGATAGGTGTGCATTCATTGCCATTTTGTTGATTGTTCTCTGTTTCATAGCTCTTTTTCATTCCTTTCTTCTTCTTTTACTTTCTTCCTTTCAGATTGATAACTGCCTTTAGTGTTATGTTTGGATTCCTTTAGACTGTGTGTTTGTAGTCATTATAAGTTTTTGCTTTATGCTTAATATGATAATCATACATATTTTACTTATGATTATTTTAAGATGATGATCTCTGAAGTTTGAACACATTCTAACAGCCCTGCATACTTATTTCCCTCCTTCTAAGTTCAATGCTTTTGCCACCATAATTTATATTTTTGTTTTGTGTATTCCTTAACTACTTATTGCAGGTATGGATAATTTTGCTCTTTTTGTCTTTTGACCTTCATATTGACTTTATAAGTGGTTGCTTGGCTCACCTTTACTGTATATTTGTCTTTACCAATGACATTTTCCTTTTGTAATTTTTATATCACTAGCTGTAGTATTTTCTTTTCCACTTAGAGAAGTTGCTTTACATTTCTTATAAAGCTGGTTTAGTAGTGACAAACTACTTTTATCCTTTCCTTATCTATAGTTCAAATCAGTTTAGTTGCTCATTCGTGTCCGACTCTTTGCCACCCCATGGACTGCAGCACGCCAGGTCTCCCTGTCCATCGTTAACTCTCAGGGTGTACTCAAATTCATGTCCATATCTATCAGACTGTTTATATTTCTGCTTCCAGTCTGAGTGAAATCCTTGCCAGGTACGTTATTCATAGTAGCTTTGTTTTCTCCTTTTACCACTTTGAATATATTGTCTCACTCCCTCCTGGCCTATAGTTTTTTAATAAAAAGTCAACTGATGGTTCAATGGCAGTTCCTTGTGTGATGTTCAGTCGCTAAGTTTTGTCTGACTATTTTTGCCAACCCATGAATTGCAGCAAGCCAGGCATTCCTGTCCTTCACTATCTCCTGAAGTTTTCTCAGACTCATGTCCATTGAGTTCGTGATGCCATCCAACCATCTCATTCCCTGATGCCCCCTTCTCCTTTTGCCCTCAATCTTTAACAGCATTAGGATCTTTTGCAGTGAGTCAGCTCTTCGAATCAGGTGGCCAATGTACTGGAGCTTCAATTTCAGAATCAGTCCTTCCAATGAATACTTAGGATTAATTTCCTTTAGGATTGACTGGTTGGATTTCCTTGCAGTCCAAGAGACTCTCAAGAGTCTTCTCAACACTACAGTTCTAAAACATAAATTCTTCAGTGTTCAGCCTTCTTTATTGTCCAACTCATATTGATTCGTGACTCCTGGAAAAACTATAGCTTTGACTACACAGACCTTTGTCAGCAAAGTGATGTCTCTGCTTTTTAATATGCTGTCTAGGTTTGTCATAGCTTTTCTTCCAAGGAGCAAGCTTTTTTAAAAAAAATTAATGGCTGCAGTCACTGTCTGCAGTGATTTTGGGGGGCAAGAAAATAAACTCTGTCACTGTTTCCATTTTTCCCCATCAATAGAAGTGATGGGACCAGATGCCATGATCTTAGTTTTTTGAATATTGTTTTAAGCCAACATTTTCCACTCTCCTCTTTCATCTCTATCAAGAGACTCTTTGGTTCCTCTTTTCTTTCTGTCATAAGGATGGTGTCATCTGCACATCTGAGTTGTTGATAATTCTCTAGGCAATCTTGATTCCAGCTTGTGATTCATCCAGCCTGGAATTCACACATCCTTTGTATGTAACTAGCTGTTTTTCTCTCATTGCTTATAAGATTATCTCTCTATCTTGAATTTTTCCATTTTAAGTATAATTTGTCTTGGTATGGGACACGTGCTTAGTTGCTCCAAGGCATGCAGGATCTTCCCAGACCAGGGATCAACTCCATGTCTCCCGCATTGGCAGGTGGATTTTTAATGACTGAGCCATTCAGCAGGCCCCCCTGTGTATTTCTTGGCTTCCCTGGTGGTTCTAGATGGTAAGGAGTCCACCTGTGATGCGGAAGACCCAAGTTCCATCCCAGGATTGGGAAGATTCTCTGGAGAAGGGAATGGCAACCCACTCCAGTATTCTTGCCTGGAGAATTCCATGGACAGATGAGCCTGGTGGGCTATAGACCATGGGGTTACAAAAAAGTCAGACATGACTGAGTGACTAAAACTTTCTTTCCTTCTTCTTCATCTTGAATCTTTCCATTTTAATTATGTTGTCTTTGTGTGGACTTCTTTAAATTTATCTATTTGAGAATCTTTGTGCTTCCTGGACCTGAAAGCCTGTACACTTCCTCAGGTCAGAGAAGTTTTAAACTATTATTTCTTCAAATAAATTTTCTGCCTTTTTCTCTCTTCTTCCTTCTGGAACCCTTATAATGTGAATGTCAGTATGCTGAATGCTGCCCGAGTGATCCCTTAAACTATCCTCATTTTTTAAAAATATTCTTTCTTTTATTCTGTTTAGTTTAGGTTATTTTCATTATTCTTCCTTATCTTCCAGTTTGCCGATCCATTCCTCTGTATCATCTATTCTATTGTTGATTCATTGGTGTGTTTGTGTGTGTGTGTGTGTTTTAATTTCAGGTATTTTATTCTTCAGTTCAATTTGGTTTTTCCTTATATTTTCTAACTCTTCTTAAACTTCTCAATGTGCTGAACCATTCCTATCCAGTCTTTATAATTATTATTTGAACTCTTTTGAATAGATTGTTTATGTCCACGTTGTTTAGTTTTTTTGGTGGGGTTTTGTCTCCCCCCCCCCACACCCTCATTAGGAACATACTCATCTGTCTCTTCATTTTGCTAATTCTCTGTGTATTTCTATGTATTAGGTAACTCAGTTACATTTCCTGACTGTGGGGAAGTGGCCTTATCTAGGAGATGTCCTGTGATGCACAGAAGCTCATCCTCCTCTGGTCATCAGAGCCTTAGGAATACTCCTTATGTAAGCTGCATGGGCCTTGATGTTGTAGCAGGGCCAACTACTTTATGTGTTCTGGTAAGTGAGTGTGACTTCTCATTGGCTTCTAAGTCATGGTCACAAGGTGGTTACTGACCCACCAGGGATAGAGCTGGTTCTAGTGTATCTGATTGCAGGGCTCAAGTGTTCAAGGCTCAGGCTGGGTCACTAATGGGTAGTAAGTCCTCAACATTAATTGGCTAGAAGGAGCACTTTAAAATGATTCTTGCCAGGGGGACATTTGTGTTCTTGTAGATAAATGGCTGCCCCCAGCATTTATATCCTCAGGGGAGTTCCACTGACATTTTGTTCTTTAGGAGGCCCTCCAAGATCTGCAAGTGGGTCTGACCCAGGCTCCTTTCAAATTACTGCCTTTATGCTGGGATTTGGACTATGTGAGATTCTGTGCATACTCTTTAAAATTGGAGTTTCTCTTTCCTACAACCCTCCAGCTCTAGCTTATTCAAGCGTCACTGGCCTTCAAAGTCAGATCTTCTGGTAACTTGTCTTCCCCCTGCAGTAATCTGCGGTGTTGCTCAGACCCTTTGTTCCTTGGAGAGAACCTTTACTATTACTATTACTGCCTTATTTTTAGGTCACCTGCCTGGGAAGGTGAATCTTGACTATGCTGTGTCTCTGCCTCCAATACATCTCCTTGTAGTTCCTTCTTTATATCTTTTGTTGTGGATAGCCTTTTCTGCCCGTCTTCAGGTCATACTCATAGAGAGTTGTTCTGTGAATAGTTGCAATTTTCTGTTCCTATGAAGGAAGCGAGCTCAGTTTTTTCTATTCTACAGGCTTGGCCACACCTCTCTAGCACTGCCATTTTACTATACTGTCTGTTTACTTTCCCTTACATTGTTGAGAATATTGAGAGTCTATGTTTAATTATTTTTAATACAAACACAATTCTGTGGCTCAACATAGTTTCAACTTTCATTATGTGTCTTTGTTTCTCATCTTTTTAAAGCCCTTGATTTCTATTCAATTGTTTTATTCAAAACCACTGAGAGATTGTGTTGTTGCAAGATGCAATAGTGATGCTGAAGCAAAATGGATGATTTCTGTTCACTGGGCGCTTATAATTTAGGTGACTTGCAAAAGTTTGTCTCTATTAGTGTTTGCTTAGAGCTGCCATCAGACACACAAGTCAAGATAGCAGAATCAGTGATCAATTTGTAATCTCCAGAAGGTTTTCCACCTCTTTTGTGTAAAATCATGAAGTTAATACTGCTTGTTAGTACTATCATTAATAATAGCAGTGTTCCTTTATTGCATGTATGGATTCACAGATAAGAAAACATTTCCACGTATTTTACTTCATTGAGTGGCCTTATTTAAAAGAGTCACTAGATATCTCTAGGCCTTGTCCTGTCCCAATCTGCATCTTGGGACACATGAATGCATCATGTGTGACCCATGGCTGTGGAAAAGAGTGTTTCAGAAATTTTAAAGAAAGAGTTAGGATTTCACATTACAGGATATTCCCTTTTTAAATCATGCATTTAACTTTTTAAGCATCCTTCCACTTATTTTCTCCCATTTGATCCTCATAAGTTTATTTTTGTCATGAAGTATATTTACATATTATTCATATTTCCAGTTCTTCTCTCATCAAATGAAATCAACAAAACTTCCACAGGCATTGCATATCAATTTCTTATAACCCAATACTGTCAAAATCATTGCTCCACCTAACCTATCTCACCTACGGTTCTATAATAATAGTTCACCATTCCAGATCCTTCCTTGGATTCTTACTCATGGATATGCATCAATAATTCTCAAATAATCTGTCTCAAAGATGGTGCTTTCCCCTTTTCTCTTTTAGTGAGAAATATAAAGAATTTTTTCCCCTACTTATATCTTGACAGCTTCCTATTTTAAAAAAAATAATTTTTAATAGTTAATTTTAAGCTTAAAAAATATGCCATGTGGAGACCAAGTATGGATTTATTTTCTAGTAGACAGGCACAATCTTTCCTTACATGGAAACTTCTTTAGCTAGCTATGGTATCTCTGCTATGTTTGATTTATTTTGCTTCCTTCATTCTTAAAGAAATTTTTTTTTAATATCTTTTCTTAAGAGAGGTCCAGTGACCAGGAATCTGCCCTGCAGTGTGGAGGACACTGATTTGATCCCTGGTCCAGTAAGACCCCACATGCCATGGAGTAACTAAACCCATGTGTCACAACTGCAGAGCCTGTGCTCTGGCTTAGGCCACATCTACTGAGGCCCATGTGCCTAGAGCCCAAGTGTCATAACAAGAGCAGCCACCACAATAGGAAGCCCACACACCACAATGCAGACCCAACACAGTCAAAAATACAAAATAAATTTAAATAAATTTTTAAAAAAGAGTTCACGCACACAAAAAGAGTTCACTAAACTGACATTAAAAAAAATCTCTTCTCCTGAAGAGAACATGATCACTCCATCATGGATAGAAGAGCTCCTAGGTATTATACTCTTCCTTCTTCAGTTAAAACACAAAATAGTAAATAACTCTGAATACTATGCTTTGTTCTTTTTCTCCTACAGGTGATTCATATGATGCTTTCTAAATGTAACCTTGTGTTCCATGAAGCCTTACATATTGGATGAACTCTTTTATGAACTGCACTAAAATCAGTGGAGTCATGATATGCATTAAAAAAAAATTCCATTAACACCACATATAATATCATTACATAATATCTCTATATGGTTGAGTTTAATTTATCATTTTTTCTTTATAATTTTATATTTGAAACTATATCCAAGAAGTTCTGATTTACCTTACATATTCTTTTTTACATTAAGTCCTAGGCATATGTTCTATTTTATTCCTTCCTTTGTTTCTTCTTCCTATCCCTCTTCCTTCTTCTCTTTGTTTATTCCTCTTTTTTTGTTATTCTTTTCATTATTACGAGATTCTGCCTTTATTCTCCCTCCACTTTACCTTCTTTATCACTTTATCATGGTTTCATGGTGATTTCTTCTCCTCTACCCCGGTGATTCTCAACAGCTTTGCCCTCAAATGACATTTGGTGGTATCTAGGGCTTCCCTGGTGGCTCAGAGGTTAAAGCATCTGCCTGCAATGTGGGAGACCTGGGTTCGATCCCTGGGTCAGGAAGATCCCCTGGAGAAGAAACTGGCAACCCACTCCAGTATTCCTGCCTGGAAAATCCCATGGGCAGAGGAGCCTGGTGGGCTACAGTCCACGGGGTCACAAAGAGTCAGACACGACTGAGCGACTTCACTTTCAGTGACTTTTTGAGCTTCCCAGGTGGCACTAGTGGAGAAGAACCCTCCTGCCAATATAGAAGACACAGGTTCGATCCCTGGGTTGGGAAGATCCCCTGGAGAATCCCATGAATAAAGAAACCTGGCAGGCTACATAGTCCATAGGGTTACAGAGATATGAATCATGACTGAAGTGACCTAGCACTCATCCTGTGGCTTATTGGGATTTCTCTGGTGGCTCAGAGGTAAAGAATCTGTCTGCAGTGCAGGAGACCTGGTTATGATCCCTGGGTTGGGACTATCTCCTGGAGAAGGGAATGGCTATCCACTCCAGTATTCTTGCCTAGAGAATTCCATGGACAGAGGAGCCTGGTGGTTTGCAGTCTATGGGCTCACAAAGAGTTGGATCTGACCGATCGACTAACACACACACACAATGACATTTTTGGTTGTCATGATTGGAAGATGGGTGCTTCTGGCATCTAATCTATAAAGACAAGGGAACCACCAGAACAAAGGATTATCCAGTTCAAAATGTCAGTAAAGTCAAGATTGAGAAATACATCTTAATCTTATCACCATTCTAGTGTCCTATCCACAAACCACAGCTGTTTCTAGCTAACACTCCACTACTGCTTTTTAAACATTTTCAGTCTTGTTTTCTCAAATGTAGCATCTATTTGATGAGTGTGTCTATACATAACACATAAAATGAAATCTTCCATAAAACATTCAGGTTGGCATAAAGGTTTTATTTTTATGTATCATATCTGCTGTCCTGAATCTGTCCAGGTACTGATTTTAATGTGATAAAGCCACTGATTATTGGTATAGGACATAAAAGAAGACTGTTACACTGTAAAATAAACATGCAAAAGTAAAATGAAGAGTTTAGAAAATTCATACTTAGCCTCTGGTTCACTCCCTTTGCCCCTGAGTTATAAAAACTCTCATGCTGGTATTTTGGGAGGATAAACCTGTCTGTCTCCCTATCTATAAGACCACCTTTGAGCCCTAGATCTCATTTACGTTCATCCTCTGTCTGAGTAGGACTTTATAATAATAATTCTGAATAACATGTTTTGTATTTTTTCTAATAAATATCTATATCACTTTTCTCTTTTATCATCTTCCATTATTTATCTTGGGACCAATAAAATCCACTTCTTTTTTACTTACAGCTGGGTCTTCTCCGCATTTCCAGAATTTTTATTAGTATTTGTTGTCTCCAATCTCTAACACTTTCTTCACTGTAAAATATAATTGTTAAGTCTATTTATTTTAATGTTCTAGTCATTTCATTTCTTTCCTATGCACGCTGCAAAGAAGCATTTACTTTTTTTTCTATGTTCTTTCAAAAATGTCTCAAATCACCAACACTTTCCCTTAATCAACTATATAATATTTAATTTTTAGTGATGATTTTAAAAATTTCTCAGATAGGTTTTCTAGTGTGAATCCATAATTTTACACTTCTCCATAATGATTTTTCTTCCTTCTATAAATATATTATTTCAGCAATGTTTTAACCTAGGATTTTTTTAATCCCGAACCAACAATCCTTTGTTCTATTATGATTGCATTCTCTAAACATTTAGTGGCTTTGCTTTTTCTTTTCTTGACTTTTTCTTCTTTTTAAATCTTGACACTGTCTACATAAATTTCTCTTATCCTTTCTTGTTTTATCCCCACATATATGTTTTACCTATGTGCTCTGTGCAATATTTCTATACTTTGGAGCATTTATTTTTTCAGTAAAAACTGTTTTAATCTCTTGTATTTGCAAATTACTTCCATGTTCAGCACAATCTTATTTAAGTATCTTATCAATTCCTTAAAAAAGAATAGCTATTATAAAATACCATAGCTTTCATTTTATATTATAAAATATTATAGACTTGCTGCTTGTCAATTCAAAAATTATTTCCATCTTCTTCCCCCTTAATGACAGAATTTGTCTTCCAAAATGGTACAGAAAATGCCAAATGCTAGCTGTTCCAATCTTCAGATCTTCATTACAGCTAAGGATGCTTCATAAGTCATTTCTAGCCAGAGATGGATATGAGGGAGTCAGCTGAGAAGATTCTTGAAAAGGCCATCTTTTATAAAAATAGCAGAGAGATTTTGAGGAACCCCTTCTCACTGTCACTCTTCTAATCTTGGATTTTGTGAAGAAATGATGCTTGGCACTAATGCTCCTTTGGCCACAGGGAGATTTTGTACTCCAGAGGAGCAGAGTACAGTGCTGTGGGGAAGGAAAAAAAAAAAAAAAAAGCTTGGTTCTTACTGACATTGTTGTGCCTCAGAACAAATAATTTATGATGATACTTATGATGCTGATAATAATGGCTGACAATTTTTGGAGGGTTGGCTAAATGTCAAGCATTTTATACCCTCTACACATATTATCTAATTCTCTACATAACCCTAAGTGCTTTTAAAATCTATTTTACATCAGAGGAAGATAAAGAACAGAGGGGTTAAGTAGCTTGTCCATGGTCACAGACCTAGTCAGTGGCACAGCTGGAATTTGAGCCCTGACAGGCCGGCTCCATAGTTTATATTCATACCATTATGTTGCACTTTCTCATCAACCCAGGGGTCATCTGTTCCAGACTTTGTAGTACGTGAGATAATTGTGTCTAGGCTGTATAAGGCACTGTCATCTAACACTCTTCTTTTAAGTGAAAACTCCTTAACACAACGGTTCTTCAGTCCATTGCAGCTGTCAGTTTTCTTACTCTACACCCCTTAACTAATTAGTTCATTGGAAATCATATTCCCTAACACAACTTCTATAAATGAGCCATCTTGAAGTCTGTCTTTCTACCTCTTTCTGTTACAAATACTGTCTGCTACTTACCCATTCTTCTACTATTCCTCCTTCTGTCACCCAGTTCCACCTACTTTTGTACAGTTGTTTTTGTTTTCTTTCTCCCTACAACATGTTACTTTCTATTTTCCTTTTTTCCTCATTCTTAAAATTCAGACAAACTATCTCCTCGGGAGGACATCTGGAGCGGCTCTCTCTTCATTGCTGGTTCTTCTCAGGTTCTTACATTTGTTTGTCTCTGACTACTTGGCCTTTTCCCCCATCTTTCACTTCACAACTTCATCCTCATTACCCTTCATTCTATTCTGAAACTCTCATAAATTGTTTTCAATAGTGTGCTATTAACAACCGGTGACGTCTTTAAATGCAGAGACTATCTTATGTACTTACTTCTTAGTTATTTAGTGGGGAGGGTTTGCATCCCTAGAGAAGCCAACATCTGCCAGGAGCTCAGTGATGCCCACAGAGAAGGCAATGGCACCCCACTCCAGTATTCTTGCCTGGAAAATCCCATGGACGGAGGAGCCTGGTAGGCTGCAGTCCATGGGGTCGCGAAGAGTCGGACACGACTGAGCGACTTCACTTTCACTTTTCACTTTCATGCATTGGAGAAGGAAATGGCAACCCACTCCAGTGTTCTTGCCTGGAGAATCCCAGGGATGGGGGAGCCTGGTGGGCTGCTGTCTATGGGGTCACAGAGTCGGACACGACTGAAGCAACTTAGCAGCAGCAGCAGCAGCAGTGATGCCAATTAAAAGGAAAAACAAATGAGTGGACAAGTCAAAGATACTAAGAAATTTTCCTGCATTAATTTTAGCAGATGCTTCCAACTCCAACTTTTTCTCTCCCATGAAGAGTCCTAGCATCCATCCATTGTCCTTAGTTCTTTCTTATTATTTTATTTTCTTGTGCAGTGTCCTTTTCGTCCCAGAAGCTATCCAGAGTTACTTTTACAAATGATACTTATTCTCTGGACCTAAAACATTTTACCTGATTGTACCTTTTACTTAAATGATTTCCTGAGCTTCATCAGTAGCTGATCGTTAGATGTCCTCAGTGCAGCTATAATTCATCTCAGTTCTTAAATGAAAAGTGCCCATAGGCACTGCTTCATCCTCAAGCCAGTGAACAGGGTCTTTAGCCTTGGCCTATTGAGTGGAATCATCACGAAGTTTTCTGAACAATATTGGTCCTTTTTACTTCTGATGCTGTCTCTATAAGAAATTCAATTTATCTTCTCTTCTAATGCTCATATCAAATTTCTTGTGTCCTAGATTTTGAATTGCAGCAAATATGTCCTTTGGTATATCTAATAGAATTAGTAATCAGAGTCCCTACCAAGTCATCTCTTGCCAGGCTTCTGCTCTTATCTCTCATGTCACTATTTTTCACAAATCTTCCCACAAAATGATTCGTCTCCATACTAGAGATATTTTTGTATGTTGATCTTCTCTTCTTCCTCTTCCTCTTTTAAAGGACGTTCATAAAGCCTGTTTTCTTTCTTTCACTATCATCTTTTCCTTTTTTTTTTGTACCTACTCTCCACTTTTATTCCTATCACAATTATTTGATTTTTCTCAGTTTATATTTTTTCTAATATTATCAATAGTTTTATTATGTAATAATGATAATTAATGCTGCTACTATTATTTATGAAAAACCAATAGTAAGCCAGGGTTTTTTTTTTTTTTTTGTATGTATATAGTTGTATGTGTGTTTGTGTATTTTAAACTTAGAATGGCTAAATAAAATTTTGAAATGAGAAAACTGAGATTTAATATTTAAGTAACTGACTCCAGACCATATCTGATGATAAATATGTGTGAATGTATATATTTCACTAAGTTCTCATATTTAATGTACCTCATAACTGACCGAGGAGATGTTATTTTTTTAATGAGAAAACAGATCTTTTGAGACTGACCTGTAGACAGCATACTGAACACTGTGTGTTTAGTCACTCAGTGGTGCTCGATTCTGCAATGCCATGGACTGTGACCCTCGGGGCTCCTCTGTCCATGGGGATTCTCCAAGGCAAAGAAACTGGAGAGAGTTGCCATTTCCTTCTCCAGGGGGCCTTCCCAACCCAGGGATCGGAACCAAGTGTCCGGCATTGCAGGCAGATTCTTTACCATCTGAGGCACCAGGGAAGCCCATACTGAACACTGGATAAATGTAAACTTGTGGACACATGGGGTCCAGGAAATAGTTTCCGGCTGAAACTTGAGGCTACAGATAATAGACATCCACTCCCATCTTGCATTTTTCTACCCATTATGAACCTGAAGTCAGACATGTAAACTTTGTATATGGTACTACCTGCAATTCTGAAAAGTGAAGAAATCCTACTCAGCTCTTTAGTGAACTTTGAACTGACAGGGTGTGAGCATCAGCATAATTATATATTAATGTTCGTTTTCTAAGAAGAGATTCCAAGGGTGTCTTGTTCCAAGAGTGTCACTTGCTCTGGGGTTTGGAGGAGTGGTTGTTAGATGGTAATTTAGGTGCTAGAGAAGGAAATGGCAATCCACACCAGTAGGCTTGCCTGGGAAATCCCATGGACAGAGGAACCTGGCCGACTACAGTCCAAAGGGTCACGAGAGTCAGACATGACTTAGCAACTAAACAACAACATGAAAATCCCAGAGTTCCCAAATATTAACTTTTATATTCAGCATCTTCATAGACTTAACATACCTGGTTGCCTCATGACCATCAGAATTCTTTCATGCCCACCTGTCTTTAGTTTGCTTCCTGATATTTGTGACTTGCCTCAGCAATTCCCAACTTACTGTGACATTAGAACATTATTTCAGTGGGTTAATTCTTTATTAAACTTTATTAAACTTTAATGGGAGTAAATTGCATACTTACTTAATACATTATTGGGCTTCCCTTGTGGCTTAGCTGGTAAAGAATCCACCTGCAATGCAGGAGAACTGGGTTTGATCCCTGGGTAAGGAAGATTCCCTGGAGAAGGGAAAGGCCACCTACTCCAGTATTCTGGCTTGGAGAATTTCATGGATTGTTTAATCCATGGGGTTGCAAAGAGTCGGACACGACTGAGTGATTTTCACAGGAGCTTCTTCACAAAATACAATAGTGAAATTATAAAGTAACTGACTGAAGAGGCCACATGTATTGCTGATCTTGTTCATGACACCAATTGTCTTGCTGTATCTCACTGTGCACACTGCTAACTCTACCCGTGATAAGCAAGGCATGAGCTAAGAGGCTGGAAGAAGATTCAAGGGACGATAGGAATTGCAGATGTGTTTATTCTCTCCTGGATGGCGCAGCAGCTGTAGCAGCAGACATAACACAACACAACACAAGTACACACAACTCTTCAGGGCTTTTCCAGATGAAACTTATACAGGCATACCACACGAAGTAACCTGCAACCAAGTGAGTACCTCATGATGTGCGTGTGCAGTGCCATAGGTGAGCTCAGCTCTTACACAATCATGCAAAGTCATTATTTACAGAACATAGGGCAAGGGGCAAGAGGCTATGAGAGTGTGGGGTGAGAGAGCCTGGCTGGCATCATCTTGGTAATTTTTCCACATTCCACCCCTTCAGGGTCCCTTGTCTCACAGTCTGCACACAGTCCATCTTCCGTGATATATCCTCAGTGAGTAACACTAACACTTGAAGTTATATCTTGCAACAGCAGTAGATGCTATGACAACAGTTACATTCTCATCACATAGCAAAACCAACCCAATGCCAGGTATCACCCGGAACTCATGTTGCAGTACTGGCCCTCACAGGGCTAGAAGAGACACCCACTGCATGTGGAGTGCCTTTATCTTTCGTGGCCAAATCCAGTCCACCTTCTGTCCTTGTGAAGTTGCAGGAAAGCCTCCACAGGGGCAACTCCACCCCGATGGGTTTTTTATTAAGGACCTGCAAAATCCCCCAGAGGTGCCAGGCCCACCCCTTCAAGGAGGTGATTTTTGTGGCATTCACAGCCCACATACATGGTCTCAAATGCTTTCACAGTGTTCTAAATCTGCAAGAGAATCAGAGGTTAGAAGCATACCATAGGATACAGGCTTCATGTACTATTTTACCCAATCTACATGACAGGACATAGCCTAAATCTACATTATTTGGCTGCCCTAGCCATCAACCTATGCACTAGGACTGGGAAACTGCTCCAGCTTTCCATAATCAAAGCTGCATTCAGCACCAATGTCAACCAAGGCCATTACTCTCTGTACATTAGCTAGTGACCAGTGATTTGCAGGTTCTACATAGGGCCTCCAGTCCTTGCTTGGGCTTTTCAGGAGGGCATCTTGATCTGAGTCCAAAATCGCCTAGCATTCTGCAGACTTTGTCTCGATGAGGGGTGAGTGATTATAGCTGTCAACCATTCTATTTCATCTCTAGAATATAGGATACTGTCCACCCCTGTGTCCCAAAGTCTCAAGAGAGACTCAAGAGCCATGCTGCCAAGGTTCCCGTTCCTTTTTCTGAAATTGCATACCCAAGTTAACCAACTTCACCTGAGTATACAGTCGATGTGTCTCAAACTCAGTCACACTGGGTGCCCCTTGAGGATGTCCCCCCTGGACCATAGGCTGCTCATACTTCACTTTCTGCTGCACAATGGGCCTCGCTGCCAAGAGGGGACCTGCAGTCTGATAACACCCACCATCACTGTTAACAACCGCCTCACTGTCAGAGTAACTGGTTTCTTCAGGGCCACAGGGTTCTTGCTCTAATGCCACTATACATTGCTCTAGTTCTTCCAAGCATCTCTGCACATTGTGCACCACTGTGGCATCACAAAGAGCAAGATCCATATTCACCTTCAGGGCAGTCAGGGAAATCCACCCCACGGTGCCAGAGGCCGTCCGTGCCGCCTTGTTTGGCAAATGGGAACTCACCATCTGTAACGTCTTTTCAATGCTATCTGGTGACCAGTGCTTCCCAGACTTTCAATGGAGCCCATGCCAAGAGAATCACAGCCACATGGTACCACATGCTATTTGGTGGCAACTGACTTTCTCCATCCAATAGAGCCTCAGGCTCCTCTGCCTGCCTGGTATCCTGAGGACTATGCCAATTGTATTTCTGATCCTGTTTGTGACACCAGTTGTCTTGCTGTATCTCACTGTGCCCACTGTTGGCTGAACCCATGGTAGGGAAGGCATGAGCTAAGATGCATGAAGAAGTCTTGAGGAACCGTAGGAACTACAGGCCTGTTTATTCTCTCCTGGTTGGTGTATAACCATAGCAACAGGCATAACAACACAACATATCCCTCAGGACTTCTCCAGGTGAAGACTATGCAGATGACCGCACAAAGTAGTCCGAGACCAGCAAGCAACTCGTCACACACATGCACAGTGCCATGAATGCTCTCAGCTGTTACACAATCATGCAAAGTCATTATTTACAGAACATGGGCCAAGAGGGCAAGGGAGTGTGTGGTGAGAGAGCCTGACTGGCGCCATCTTGCTGACTTCCCCACATCATAGTAAAAAATTTGACCTGTTCAGCAATTAAAACAGTGCAGAAGAAAAAGCTGATAGGAACCAAAGGTTGCAGAAGGAAAATTAGGCCTGAAGTCAGCATGAAAGTTTCTGTATGGTTTACATTCTCATTAATAGGAGAGATGAGTGTCTGGGATCATGAACTGATTTATAATCTATATGGCATCTGACCTCTACTTAATACAAACTAGCACTCTATTAGCCCCTCATAACCATTTCTGAGATGATTTTAACCCTATATTACAAATCATTAAAAACTGTTGCTAACTGACATCTGGTAATATATTTCTGAGACAGGAAAAATCTTTTTGTGGTATACATACTGCAGTGTGTGTGTGTGTGTGTGTGTGTGTGTGTGTGTGTATTTGGCTGTGCATGCCAGCTTTCTCTAGTAATGGAGAGTGGGGACTGCTTTTTGTTATGATGCAGTCTGTAAGGTGTGAAGGCTTCAGTAATTGCAGCACACAGGCTCAGTAGTTGCAGCTTGCAGGCCCTAGAATGTGGACTTCTTAGCTGTGGTACATGGGGTTAGTTGCTCCATGGCATGTGGGATCTTCCCTGACTAGAGATCAAACCCATGTCCCCTGCATTGGCATGTGGAATCTTAACCAGTGCACCACCATAAAAGTCCCCACAATAAAAATGTTGAGTCTAGAATTTCATCTGAAACAGCATCCACTATGAAACTGTTCATCTGAACACTTGGCACAGTGTACTCCCAGTGCCTTTTGTACTGTAATTTGCTTTTCCTGGATTTAGAAATATCTAGATGCAACACTGACCCTGAGACAGAGCCTGGAACACTTGGTTTGGCATCCAAAAGTTAGACCAGTAGCTTGCGATTGAACATCAATGTTACCCTATCACATGGGCTGCTCTGAAGTTGTCCTCTAAACTTATGTTTCTTCATATGACAGTTTTCAATAGAAGAGTATCTCCTAAGTGTGGTTAAATGTGTGATGTTTATCTAAAGACTCTCTTAGAGAACAGACTTGTGGACTCTGTGGGAGAAGGTGAGGGTGGGATGTTTCAAGAGAACAGCATCGAAACATGTATATTATCTAGGGTGAAACAGATCACCAGCCCAGGTTGGATGCATGAGACAAGTGCTCGGGCCTGGTGCACTGGGAAGACCCAGAGGGATCGGGTGGAGAGGGAGGTGGGAGGGGGGACCGGGATGGGGAATACATGTAAATCCATTGCTAATTCATTTCAATGTATGACAAAAACCACTGCAATGTTGCAAAGTAATTAGCCTCCAACTAATAAAAATAAATGGAAAAAAAAAAAACCAAAGACTATCTTAATAGTTAGGATTCACATAATTGAAAAGCATGGTGAAGACAGTGACTTTTTGGTTTCCCACTGTAACATATATAGCAAATTTAAAATTCAAGAAGGAAACATTATGTACTAAAAATCATATAAAATGTTGGTAGAAGTCTGCTCAACAGGGTTGAAGGAGCTCTTTCAGTCTTCAAGCAGTAAGTTTACCCTCATTTCTTTAACAGTTGGATAAGTTCAGTTTTTTTCTTAAAGAGAAGCTACTATTGATTTCTCCAAAATCTGAGTTGGCTCTTGTCAGAGATATATGAGGAAAAGGTGAAAAAATGAACAGAGTTCCAAAGATTATCACAGCCATCACAATTATCTGTTTACCAGAAATTCCTGGTTATAACATGGAATGGCAGTGATAATAGTATTCAGCTTGGACATAGAGTAGGACAGCTTCAAAGTTTATAGAAATAAGGCAGCTAGCCAAAACAACTAAAACTCTTGGGATTGATCTACATATATATCTCTCTATCATCTATCTATGTATCTATTATCTATCCATCCATCTATGTTTGTATCTATTGACCTACTAATACCTATCTATATCCTTAATACATTTATGAACTAATAAGCAAGAGAGTCTTAAGACGAAAGATAGAAATCCACAAATTAAAGACATCAAAAGAACATCAAGCAGTATATGTACAAGAAGAAATCTCCTAAATACTTTCTCATTAAGCTACAAAACACACACAAAAAAGAGAAAATCAAGGAGTAAGCATCAAGGAGAGAGAGAAATAGTATGACTAGTTTCAAAGAAGCAAGAATGGCAGGTGACTTATCACCACCAAAGAGAAGCAAGAAAATAAGAATGAAGTACTGGGGGAATATAACTCTTTCATATCTGATAAATACAATGACTTGAATAGAGGAAGTCTTGAGTTCAAAGTCCTTGAGTTAAGCCACGGTGCTGTTATGCCTTTATTTCAGCCAAAGGCAACCAAATATGTAATTTACTGATGAAGGAAAGAAGGATGATGACTTTTATCATTGGCTGTAAGACTTTAACACTGCATTTATTCTCTTTCCCTCAGGATTAACACTTCTCCCACCTTTATCATTTGTCTGTACCAAATTTCTGCTGAATTTCCCTTAGTTTGGATTTTGAGTAATCATTCATTTATTTCTACTTGTCACCATCTTCTTCCTTTGTATCAATAACTTATTAGCAATTATTTCTCATAATGTCAATGAGAGGTGATCTGTGCTCTTCAAGTCAACAGTGATTAACACATGCCAATGTCACTATTCGTCATCTTATCACTAGAAAAATAAATCCCATGTAATATATTTCATATTTCCTAGAATCTCACTATAGATTCTTTAAAAAAATAAAAAAGCTAAATTCATTCTTTTAACCTGCAAAAGGAAAATATAAATCAATAAATAAAACAGCTTTTCCCACCACACAATGTTTTTAGGGACATTACCTAACTTGATCCTCATAATAATCTATCTTGTGAACCAGATGTTGCCTTTATTCTCATTTTATCAGTTAAAACATTGATTTCAGAGAGTTACATAATTATCCCAAGTCACACAATAATTGAATTAAAGCTAAAACTTAAGCCATTTGAGTAAAAATTCCGTATACTTTTTAACCTACCAGTGAAACTCCTATCATACCTGATTTATGTTCAAGGAGTTGGTTTTCTAAGGAACAGTCAGCATATAAAAACTACAAGCTTCAGTAGTTTTTTCCAGAAACTTAGAAATGGAACTTGTAAAGGTATTAATATTGTAGCTCTCCCCCTTCTACTTATAAATGCAACAAGCTGATTATTATGATGATACTTCATTCCACTAAGAACTGAAATAGGACAATGAAATCATGATACTTAGCACTTATATAGCACTATTCATCTTTTGAGCTCTTTGCAAACAGTAATTAATTAAATCAGGGCAACAGAGAGTTCATTGTTCAGGTGATGCACACTTAAAAAAAAAAATCTTCAGAATTAAGATGCAGACGGAAATTGTACAAGGGGTGGTAGTAAGGGATGAGAAGACATTTTAGGAAGCCAAAACCTCTTCTCCTTCTGAGTTGTCAATAAAATCAGCCTTTGAATACAAGCTGCTGTCTTGTGAATTATAAGGGAATTTCAAATAGGGCAAGAAATGGAAGCTAGTGGAGTGAAAAGAAAGATCAGATAAGAAAAGTAAACTATGTTGAATTCCACTGCTAGCAGATAGTCCTTAAGATGGGAAAAGTAATGATTTGATTATCAAAGAAGGAGAAAATGCAGCTCATTTGCTTTTGTGTTACCTAAAGTTTCTCCCTTGAATCTATTGTTCAGCAAAATGTGTCCTGGTGGCTGAATAGGGCTGCTGATTACTCTCTTCTTAGGAAGACAAGTTGGGGCAGGTAGGGACAAAGAAAGAAAAAAAAAATTAGCCCCAGATTCATGATTTTTTCCTTTCTTTGATTCATATTACTCGAAAAAGTAGCCATGAGGCCAGGTCCTCTGTCTTCTGAATTACTAAATGATAATCATTCCTCATCATGCTCTATAATAACAAAATTCAAGGCTCATCATGATTGGCATTTATAAAACGATATACATTTTTTCCCTTCTCAAATAGTTGACTCTAGTTTTATGCATTTATCTTCTTGGTTCAATACCAGAAGCATCATAAAAATACAAAAACATGATCAAAATTCTCATCGTTATTGCATAATTTTTTGGTAATTAGTAGGAATTCCAATAGTGATAGTGTCTTTGTCTCTACAACAATTGTTATAGAAAAGTGGGATTTTGGTATTGGAACTTCTGTCTCTCTGCCCAGGTCTGAGCAACCAAGACTCATAATGTAGTTCAAATTCTAGCTCTGCAATTTACTTACTGAATGATGATAGTAGGCAAGTATCCTGATTTTTCTGACATTCAATTTCTCCACATACAAACTGGAGACCAGGTTTCATTTAACCATGACATTTATTTAAAGCTCTGCATTACATGTGACAGTACAAACATGGAAGACAATTTCTCCTCTTTAGGGGCTCATGATTTGATGGAAATGACAAATAAACAAACACATCAAAACATGGTTCATTAAACTGTTACTGGGTTCTACAAAGCCCAGGGGAGGTAACTGAACTGAAGTAAAAGGTGAGCTAAAGGTATGCCAACAGATATTTAACAATCAGCTCATGCTTTATATACACGTTTGCTTTTATTATGATTCTTACTGATACAAAAGATATACAGTAAACCATAAGGAAAAAAAAATTAGCAAAAATTCCTTAAAGTTCTTTGATTCTAGGAGGAGAACCTACCACCCCAAAATGAACCTCTTTGGCATTAGGATTACCTTGTCTGTTAACTGCGGGTTTAAAACGAGTAAAAGAATGGATGATAGAGTAATAAGAAGACAAAAAGAATGGTAGAGTCCTGTATAACCAAGATTCTAAGAGAGATACAAAAGTGATAGCATAGGAAGAGAAGAGAAACAAGAGAGAAGAGACATGTGCCTGTGGACGGGAACCCAGAGGAAAAAGGAGACTCTATAGCAGACATCTCTCTGTTCTGGGGAGTAAGCAGTTAGAAGCACAAATATGTTGCTTCAGTCCTGGGGCACTGTGTTGGGCAAATGAGCACTCCTGGCTGTTAGAGTACTATTTGGATAATCTTAATGTTGTGGGAAACCTAATTCCACACACAAGGAACTCATGCACATGCTTGGCCTTAAGGCAGGGGGGAAAGACGTATACTTTAGCAGCTGCCAAGTTGCTAGAACCTGAACAGACCCACATCAAGAAATATCATAACCAAAATGACAAAAGTTAATGAGGAAATTCAAAAATCAGAAAGATAAAAATAAAGCCACACAGGGCTAGGAGGCTATCAGTTGATTTCTCTGGAGAAACTAAGCAGAACAGAAAAGAGAATCATGATATATGCATCATATATGCAAAGTCCTGAAAGGGGAAAAATCTGCAACCTTGGATTTTCTACCTAGAACAATTATTATTTAGAATAGAAGGAGAGACAAAGAACTTCTCAGGCAACAAAAATTAAAGCAGTTCATCAATAATAAATAAATGATAAATGGTCTTCTCTAGATGGAAAAGAAGTAAGAATCTATAGGAAAGGAGACTTCCACTAGCAAAAGCAAGTGTATAGTAGGAATGAAGATCAACCACTCATATAAATCATTACCAAGATTAAAAGACAAAATGATTGAAAAAGCAATCATAACTACAATAAATACATAGGTTTAAGCATAAGGATGTAAAATATGACATATGACATTAAAAGCACAAAACATGGAGGAAGTAGATAAAAAATACAGATCTTTTAGAATGTGTCTGAACTTAACGGACTATCCATATAAAATGAGTAGATAGAGCAACATATATAAACCCCACAGTAACCAGAAATCAAAAACCTACAATAAATACACACACATACAAAAAAAACAGAAAAAAAAGGAAGATCATCAAAATTCAAGGAAAGATATTTTTTTAAAAAATGAACAAAGAGCTACTAAAATAACTGGAAAACAAGTAAGAAAATGGCATCAAGTGCATACCTATTAGGGCTTCCCTGCTGGCTCAGTGATAAAGAATCTACCCACCAATGCAGGGAACACACATTTGATCCCAGAGTCAGGAAGATTCCCTGCAGAAGGAAATGGCAACCCACTCCAGTTTTCTTGCCTGAGAAATCCAATGCACAGAAGAGCCTATGGGATTATAGTCTCTGGGGTTGCAGAAGAGTCAGACATGACTTAGTGACTAAACAACAATAACATACCTATTAATTGTTACTTTAAATGTCAGCAGGTTAGACGCTCAAGTCAAAATCAAAATGGGTGGCTGATTAGATAGAATGAAAGCAAAACCAAGAAAGAACAAGAAAAATTGTATTGCTGTATACTGCTTAGATGGCTGGATGGCATCACCGACTCGATGGACATGAGTCTGAGTAAACTTCGGGAGTTGGTGATGGACAGGGAGGCCTGGCGTGCTGCGATTCATGGGGTCGCAAAGAGTCGGACATGACTGAGCAACTGAACTGAACTGACTGACTGACTGATACTGCTTAGAAGAAACTCACTTCAGAGATAAAGACACACATAGACTGAGAGTGTTGATAAAGATGTTTGATGCTTTAAATGACAATGAAGTGAGGATAGTGATACTCATATTAGGTAAAACAGACTTTAAAATAAAAGTAACAATGAAAGAAAAGATGTTATTTAAAAATAAAGGGATTGATATAAAAAGATATCACTCTCACTAACGCATATGCCCCCAATGCAGAGACACATAAAATATAAAACAAATACTAACAGACAAAAAAGAAAGAAAATGAAAATAATACAATAGTAATACAGGAATTTAATACCTTACTTACATAGATGGACAGATCACCCAGATAGAAAATCAATAAGGCAACAGTGGTTTTAAATGACACAATAGACCAATTAGCTTAATAGATGTCTGCAGGACATTTCATCCAAAACCAGTAGAAAATATATCTTTAAAGAGTAAATTGAGCTTTCTCCACGATATGCACCTTCTAGACCACACAACAAGCCTTAATAAATTTAAAAGAATAAGAATTTACATGTAAATCCATGGCTGATTCATGTCAATGTATGGCAAAAACCACTACAATATTGTAAAGTAATTAGCCTCCAACTAATAAAAAATAAATAAATAAATAAGAATTGTACCAAGCATTTTTTTCTCAACCAAAACTGTATGAAACAATAAATCAGTTTAAAAAATAAGACTGGGAAAATAATACACGGAGATCCAACTACAAGTTACAAAAGCAAATAAAACCAACCAACCAACCAACCAACCAATAGATCAATGAAGAAAGCAAAGAGAAAATCAGAACAGCAGTTCAGTTCAGTTCAGTTCAGTTGCTTAGTCATATCTGACTCTTTGTGACCCCATGGTTTGCAGAATGTGATGGCTTCCCTGTCTATCACCAACTCCCAGAGCTTGCTCAAACTAATGTCCATCGAGATGGTGATGCCATCCAGCCATCTCAAGCTCTGTTGTCCCCTTCTCCTCCTGCCTTCAACCTTTCCCAGCATCAGGGTATTTTCAAATGAGTCAGTTCTTTGCACCAGGTGGCCAAAGTATTGGAGTTTCCACTTCAGCATCAGTCCTTCCAAAGGAAGGATTGACTGGTTTGATATCCATACATTCCAAGAGCCTCCTAAGAGTCTTCTCCAATGCCACAGTTCAAAAGCATCAATCCTTCAGCACTCAGCTTTCTTTATAGTCTAACTCTCACATCCATACATGACTACTGGAAAAACCAAAGCTTTGACTAGATGGACCTTTGTTGGCAAAGTAATGTCTCTGCTTTTTAATATGCTGTCTAGGTTGGTCATAGCTTTTCTTCCAAGGAGCAAGTGTCTTTTAATTTCATGACTGCAGTCACCATCTGCAGTGATTTTGGAGCCCAAGAAAATAAAGTCTGTTACTGTTTCCTTTGTTTCCCTGTCTATTTGCCATGAAGTGATGGGACCAGATGGCATGATCTTAGGTTTTTGAATGTTGAGTTTTAAGGCAACTTTTTAATTTTCCTCTCTCACTTTCATCAAGAGCCTCTTTAGGTCCTTTTCACTTTTGGCCACAAGGGTGGTGCCATCTGCATATCTGAGGTTATTGATATTTCTCCTGGTAATCTTGATTTCAGCTTGTGACTCATCCAGCCCACCACTTCACATGATGTAATCTGCTTATAAGTTAAATAAGCAGGATGAGAATATACAGCCTTGATGTACTCCTTTCCAGATTTGGAACCAGTCTGTTGTTTCCTGTCCTGTTCTAACTGTTGCTTCTTGACCTGCATACAGATTTCTCAGGAGGCAGGTAAGATAGTCTGGTATTCCCATCTTTTGAAGAATTTTCCACAGTTTGTTGTAATATACACAGTCAAACTCTTTGGCATAATCAATAGAGCAGACGTATATATATTTTTTGGAATTCTCTTGCTTTTTTTATGATCCAATGGATGTTGGCAATTTGATTTATTGTTCCTCTGCCTCTTCTAAATCCAGCTTGAATATCTGGAAATTCTCAATTCACGTACTGTTGAAGTCTGGCTTGGAGAATTTTGAGCATTACTTTGCTAGTGTGTGAGATGAGTGCAATTGTTCAGTAGTTTGAACATTCTTAGGCATTGCCCTTCTTTGGGATTGGAATGAATGCTGACATTTTCCAATCCTATAGCCACTGCTCAGTTTTCCAAATTTGCTGGCATATTGAGTACAGCACTTTAACAGCATCATCTTTTAGGATTAGAAATAGCTCAACTGGAATTCCATCACCTCCACTAGCTTTGTAGTGATGCTACCCAAGGCCCACTTGACTCCACATTTATGTTGTTTCCTTTTCTTCTTCTTTTTTTTAATCAGTATGAAAAATCAGAACGCACTTCCAAATAAAAGACAGTGGAAACACAAGACTCGAAAGCTTGTAGAATGAAAAAAAAAGTAAGTAAAAGAAAGAAGTTTGTAGAGATAATGCCTTCTTCTTCCTTAAGAAACAAGAAAAATTTCAACTAAACCACATACCATGTACAGGAATTAGAAAGATAGCAATTAAAATTAAGAGTCCATAGAAGGAAGGAATCATTAAATATCAGAGATAAAATAAATAGAGATAAAAACTGTAGGAAAGATCAATGAAACTACAATCTGGTTTTTGAAAAAAATAAACAAAATTGATAAGGTTGTAGTCTAGCTCAGCAAGAAAAAAAGAGAAGACCCAAAATTAAAAAGTGAAAGAAGAAAAATAACAATGGATGCTATAGAAATACAAAAATCATGACAATATTATGAATATTTATCCTGCCAATGAATTGGACAACTTAGAAGAAATAGGCAAGTTCTAGAAACACACAAAGTGCCAAGACTTATGAAACCGAGTATTTTACTAAAAGTGAAATTACATTTATAATAAAAGAAACTCTCAGGAAACAAAAGTCTACTAGTAACTAACCTCCTCAGGGTATTTCAAAAAATTGAAGACAATGGAGCACTCCATAATTCATTCTAGGAGGTCACCATTACCCTGATACCAAAACCAGAAAAAGACATTAAAAAACAAAAAAGAAAATTCCAAGCCAATATCTCTGATGAATATAGATGCAAAAATCTTCAATAAAATATTATCATCTTAAATCCAATAACATATAAGAAGGATCATACACAATAATCAAATTGGGTTTATACCAAGGAATGTAACAATGGTTCACAATTCACAAATAAAACAATGTGGTACTCTGCATTAATAAAAGCAAGGATAAAAATAACATCATCAACTCAATAGATTAAGAAAACGTTTTTGAAAAATTTAGCATCCATTTAGGATAAATACTCTCATCAAATTTGGTACAAAGAAAACATATATCCACACATATGCATGCATTGTAAGACACTTCAATTGTGTCTGACTCTTTGAGACCTTGTGGACTATGGCCATCCATGCTTCTCTGTCGATGGGGATTCTCCAGTCAAGAATATTGGAGTGTGTTGCTATGCTCTCCTAGAGGGATCTTCCCAGTGAACCCACACCTCTTATTTCTCCTGCACTGGCAGGCAGGTTCTTTACCACTAGTGCCACCTATATCTCAACATAATGAAGACCATTTATGAGAAATCCAAATCTTATATCATTTGTTGTTGTTATTTAGTTGCTAAGTCTTGTCTGACTCTTTTGCAACTCCATGGACTGGAGCCTGCCAGGCTCCACTTTCCATGGGATTCCCAGGCAAAAATACTGAAGTGGGTTGCATTTCCTTTTCCAGGATATCTTCCTAACCCAGGGATAGAGCCCATGGCTTTTGCTTTGGCAGGCAGATTCTTTATCAATGAGCCACCACAGAACATCATATTCAATGGTTAAAACCTGGAAGGCTTTCCTCTAAATTCAGGAACAAGACAAGGATGCCCACTTTCAATATTTCTATTTAACATTGTATTGGAAGTCATAACCATGGTGACTGGATAAGGAAAAAAGTAATAAAAGGAATTCAAATTAGAAAGGAGGAATGAAAACTGTCACTATTTGCAGATGACCTGATACTTTATATATATAAAACCTTAACATTTACTTTATATATAAAACCCTAAAAGTTTAGTCTTAGAACTAAAAATGAATTCATCAAAGTTTCAGGATAAAAGATTAATATAGAGAAATTAGTTGTTTTCCTATGAAACAAATATGAAATATCAGAGAAGTTTAAAAAAATCTTGTTTAGAATTACATCGAAAAGGGTAAACTACCTAGAAATAAACTTAACTCACTGATGATAAAAAGGCCTGTAGTCTGAAATCTGTAAAATATTGATGGATGATATTGATAATCATACTTAAATGGAAAATTACTCCATGTTCATGAATTGGAAGAACTGATATTTTAAATGGTGCATACTACCCAATTAATCTATGGATTTAATGCAATATTTATCAAAATACCCATGTCATTTTTCACCAAACAAGAACAAATAATCCTTAAATTCATAAGGAACTACAAAATACTGCAAGTTGTCAAAGCAATCCAGAGAAAATAGAACAAAACTGGTGATATCACCCTCTCAAGCTTCAGAATACACTGCAAAGCCACAGTAAACAGAACAGTGTAGTGTTGGCAGAAATAAAGGCAAATAGATCAGTCAAACAGAAAAGCAAGCCCAGAAATAAGTCCACATATCTATATTAAATTAATCTACAACAAAGAAGGCAGGCAAGAATATACAATGTAGAATAGAGAGTCTGCTCAATAAGTGGTGATGAGAATTCTATAGTTATAGGGAAAACAATAGATTAGAATATTTCCCCTCACTGTATACAAGCTAAACACAAAGTGGATTAAAGACCTAAATGTAGGACCTGAAACTCTAGAATTCCTAGAAGAGAACACAGGTAGAACACTCTTTCTCATAAATTGCATCCATATATGTAAGTTCAGACTGACGCTGGAAAAATTAGGAATACCTTATTTATAGCAATAAGAAAATGTGAATGTGTATTCATGAAACATATTATTCAATAAGCTGACTAATTTCAATGATAGTTATGACCTTATAAATGAATACTTCAAAAATATGACTCAGTGCGAAGTATAAATTTGAGTACAGGTATTGGAGAAAGAAATGGCAACTCACTCCAGTACTCTTGCCTGGAGAATCCCCATGGATGGAGGAGCCTGGTGGGCTACAGTTCCACAGGGTTGCAAAGGGTCGGACACGACTGAGCGACTTCACTTACTTATTAGAGCACTGTCAAACAATTTGGGTCTTAGTTTAGACTGAACTGGAGAAATAAACTAAAAATGAGATGTCTTTTTAAAAAAATCCTAATCAGAATGGTCAGTATTTGTAATATTTTAAAAATAACGCTAATTTATATATTTCTGCATGTAACAAAATGGGTATTTTAAACATTTAGTTTTCTCTGTCTTGAGCTGCAAAAGGAAATGAGTGGGCTACTGAACTACACAGCCTAGGGTGCTATCCCTTCAGTGAGGGCAGAGCCACATGATATTCAGTGAGCACAGTAAATACTGTTCCAGAGATTACAGAGCACTCGAGCACCTCAGATCATGGTCTATGCATGGTAAACATTTTTACTTTACTCTGAAAAAAACTGGTAAACTAAAAAAAAAAAAAAAAAAAAACAAAACACAAAAGGAAAGAAAAACGAAGAAGAGAGAGAAAGAGAAGCAAAAGAAACAAAAATAGGACATAATTAAATCTAAAAGATATTGCACAATGAATACAAGGATAAGCAAAATGAAAAGACAACATATAGAATGGGAAAAATCAGTTATAAGTGATATGACTTTTAACAAGGAGTTAAAATCTAAAATATATAAACAGAGCACACAACTGTAATAGGGTTTTCTATGTAGAGGATCATGTCAACTGCAAACAGCGAGGGTTTCACTTCTTTTCCTATCTGGATTCCTTTTATTTATTTTTCTGTTCTGATTGCTGTGGCCAAAACTTTCAAAACTATGTTGAATAGTAGTGGTGAGAGTGGGCACCCTTGTTTTGTTCCTGATTTTAGGGGAAATGTTTTCAATTTTTCACCATTGAGGGTAATGCTTGCTGTGGGTTTGTCATATATTTGTATGGAAATACAAAAAACCTTGAATTGCCAAAGCAATCTTGAGAAAGAAGAATGGAACTAGAGGAATCAACCTGTCTGACTTCAGACTCTACTACAAAGCCACAGTCATCAAGACAGTATGGTACTGGCACAAAACAGAAATATAGATCAATAGAACAAAATAGAAAGCCCAGAAATAAATCCATGTACCTACAGACACCTTATCTTCAACAAAGGAGGCAAAGATATACAATGGAAAAAAGACAATCTCTTTAACAAGTGGTGCTGGGAAAACTGGTAAACCACTTGTAAGAGAGTGAAACTAGAACACTGTCTAACACCATACACAAAAATAAACTCAAAATGGATTAAAGATCTAAATGTAAGGCCAGAAGCTATAAAACTCCTAGAGGAGAACATAGGCAAAACACTCTCTGACATAAATCACAGCAGGATCCTCTATGACCTACCTCCCAGAATATTGGAAATAAAAGCAAAAATAAACAAATGGGGCCTACTGAAACTTAAAAACTTTTGCAAAATGAAGGAAACTATAAGCAAGGTGAAAAGACAGCCTTCAGAATGGAAGAAAATAATAGCAAATGAAGTAAGAGACAAAGGATTAATCTCAGAGATATACAAGCAACTCCTGCAGCTCAATTCCAGAAAAATAATGACCCAATCAAAAAATGGGCCAAAGAACTAAACAGACATTTCTCCAAAGAAGACATACGGATGGCTAACAAACACATGAAAAGATGCTCAACATCACTCATTATCAGAGAAATGCAAATCAAAACCACAATGAGGTACCATTACACGCAAGTCAGGATGGCTGCTATCCAAGTCTACAAGCAATAAATGCTGGAGAGGGTGTGGAGAAAAGGGAACCCTCTTACACTGTTGGTGGGAATTCAAACTAGTACAGCTGCTATGGAGAACAGTGTGGAGATTTCTTAAAAAACTGGAAATAGAACTGCCATATGACCCAGCAATCCCACTTCTGGGCATACACATCGAGGAAACCAGATCTGAAAGAGACACATGCACCCCAGTGTTCATCCCAGCACTGTTTATAATAGCCAGGACATGGAAGCAACCTAGATGTCCATCAGCAGACGAATGGATAAGGAAGTTGTGGTACATATACACAATGGAATATTACTCAGCCATTAAAAAGAATTCATTTGAATCAGTTCTAATGAGATGGATGAAACTGGAGCCCATTATACAGAGTGAAGTAAGTCAGAAAGATAAACACCAATACAATATACTAACACATATATATGGAATTTAGAAAGATGGTAACGATAACCCTATATGCAAAACAGAAAAAGAGACACAGATGTACATAACAGACTTGTGGACTCTGTGGGAGAAGGCGAGGGTGGGATGTTTTGAGAGAACAGCATCGAAACATGTATATTATAAAGTGTGAAACAGATCGCCAGTCCAGGTTGGATGCATGAGACAAGTGCTCAGGGCTGGTGCACTGGGAAGACTCAGAGGAATCGGGTGGGGAGGGAAGTGGGAGAGGGGATTGGGATGGGGAATACATGTAAATGCATGACTGATTCATGTAAATGTATGGCAAAAACCACTATAATATTGTAAAGTAATTAGCCTCCAACTTATAAAAATAAAGGGGAAAAATAAAAATAAAAAAAATTATAAATTCAAATAATAATAATAAAAGACTAAACTCTTGGATGAAAAAAAAATTAAATAAACAATCCAATCAAAAAATTGGTCAAAGTCTTGGATGAACATTTTTCCAAAGAAGATATACAGATTGCTAACAAGCACATGAAAATTTGCTCAGCATCACTAATCAACAGAGAAATTCAAATCAAAGCAACACTGAGATATTACCTCAGACCTTTTGTATTAGCTATCATCAAAAAGACCACAAATAACAATTGCTAGTGAGGATGTTGAGAAGAGGGAACAATTATAAACTGTTGGTGGAAATATAATGGTGCATCCATGGTGAAAAATATATATATATATTTTTGAGATTCCTCAAAACATTTACAAGGGAACACCATATGATCAAGTAATTACACTCATGGTTATATATCCAGAAAAAGTGAAAGCATTAATTCAAAAGATACATATACAAAAATGTCCATAATGGCACTAATTGCAATAGCCAAACCATAGAAGCCCCAAGCGTCCATTAATAGATGGATGATTTACAAGATATGGCGTATATGCAAAATGGAATATTCAGTTCAGTTCAGTCGCTCAGTCATGTCCGACTCTTTGCGACCCCATGAATTGCAGCACGCCAGGCCTCCCTGTCTATCACTAACTCCTGGAGTTTACTCAAACTCATGTCCATCGAGTCGGTGATGCCGTCCAGCCATCTCATCCTCTGTTGTCCCCTTCTCCTCCTGCCCTCAATCCCTCCCAGAATCAGGGTCTTTTCCAATGAGTCCACTCTTCACATGAGGTGGCCAAAGTATTGGAGTTTGAGCTTCAGCATCATTTCTTCCAATGAACACCCAGGACTGATCTCCTTTTGGACTGGTTGGATCTCCTTGCAGTCCAAGGGGCTCTCAAGAGTCTTCTCCAACACCACAGTTCAAAAGCATCAATTTTTCTATGCTCAGCTTTCTTCAGAGTCCAACTCTCATATCCATACATGACTACTGGAAAACCATAGCCTTGACTTGTCGGACCTTTGTTGACAAAGTAATGCCTCTGCTTTTCAATATGCTATCTAGGTTGGTCATAACTTTCCTTCCAAAGAGTAAGCATCTTTTAATTTCATGGCTGCAGTCACCATCTGCAGTGATTTTGGAGCCCCCCAAAATGAAGTCTGACACTGTTTCCACTGTCTCCCCATCTATTTCCCATGAAGTGATGGGAGCAGATTCCATGATCTTAGTTTTCTGAATGTTGAGCTTTAAGCCAACTTTTTCACTCTCCTCTTTCACTTTCATCTAGAGGCTTTTCAGTTTCTCTTCACTTTCTGCCATATTACTCAGCCATAAAAGGGCAGCATTTCTGCTGTTTCCAGCAATGTGACTGCATCTAGGGAATATTATGCTTACTGAAATATCAGACAGAGAGAGACACTGTATGACATCACTTGTATGTGGAATCTATAAAAATAATATAAATGAATGTAAATAGCAGAATAAAAACAGACATAGAAAACAAGCTAGTGGTTACCAGTGTAGAGGCATATTGAAGTTGTGGCATTATGAGATACAAAATGTTATGCATAAAAGTACAAATAAGCAACAAGGATATATTGAATAGCATGGAGAATTACAGTCAAAACCTTATAAGGATGTTAAATGGATTATAAATTGTAACAATACAGAATCAGGCTGTTGTACTCCAAAATTAATATAATGTTATAAATCAAATATACTTTAACCAAATTATAAAAGAAGTGGTAGACATGGGAGAAGCTCAGAAAGCAACGTAGCAGTCCCTTTTGTAAGGGACATCTACTTTATAAGGGAAATTCTCATTTGTGTCTCCCTTTCTTCTTGACTTTAATGATCTGGATAACCATGATGGTGTGGTCACAAAACTAGAGCTGGACATCCTAGAGTGTGAAGTCAAGTGGGCCTTAGAAAGCATTAGTGAGAACAAAGCTAGTGGCGGTAATGGAATTCCAGCTGAGCTATTTAAAATCCTAAAAGATGTTATTGTTAAAGTGTTGCACTCAATCATGTCAGCAAATTTGGAAAATTCAGCAATGGTCACAGGACTAAAAGAAGTCAACTTTCCTTCCAATCCCAAAGAAGGACAATGTCAGAGAATGTTCAAACTACTGTAAAATTGTGCTTATTTCACATGTTAGTAAGGTTATGCTCAAAATCCTTCAAGCTAGGCTTCACCAGTATGCGAAACTGAGAATTTTCAGATGTACAAACTGGGTTTCAAAGAGGCAGTAGAAGCAGAGATCAAACAGCCAATATTTGCTGGATTGTGGAGAAAGCAAGGGAGTTCCAGAAAAATATCTGCTGCTACACTGAATATGCTAAAACCTTTGACTGTGTGAATCACAACAAACTGGAAAATTCTTAGAGAGATGGGAGTACCAGACCACCTTAACCTGTCTCCTATGAAGCCTGTATGTGGGTCAAGAAGCAACACTTAGAATCAAACATGAAACAACAGACTTGTTCAAAATTGGGAAAGGAATACAACAAGGCTTTATACTGTCACCCTGTTTATTTAACTTACACGCAGAGTACATTGTGTGAAATACTGGGCTGGATGAATCACATGCTGGAATAGTTTACCTGCAGAAATATCAACAACTTCAGATATGCAGATGATAGCACTCCAATGGCAGAAAGTAAAGAGGAACCAAAGAGCCTCTTGAGAATGAAAGAGTAGAGTGAAAAAGTTTGCTTGAAACTCAACATTCAAAAAACAGAGATCATGGCATCTGGTCCCATCATTTCATGGCAAAAATAAGGGTCTTGCTCCTTGGAAGGAAAACTATAATAAACCTAGAAAGCATATTGAAAACCAGAGACATCACTTTGCCAACAAAGGTTCATGTAGTCAAAGCTATGTTTTCTCCAGGTGGCTGAGACAGTAAACAATCTTCCTGCAGTGCAAGATACCCAGGTTCAATCCCTGGGTTGTGAAGATCCCCCAGAAGGTAATGGCAGCCCATTCCAGTATTCTTGCCTGGAGAATCCCATGGGCAGTAGAGCCTGACAGGCTATAGTTAATAGGGTTGCAGAGTTGGACATGACTGAATGACTAACACACGTGGTTTTCCCAATAGTCATGTACAGATGTGAGAGTTGGACCCATAAAGAAGGCTAGGCATGGTAGAATTGATGTTTTTGAACTATGGTGCTGGAGAAGAATCTTGAGAGTCCATTGGACAGCAAGAAGATCAAACCAGTCAATCCTAAAGATAATCAATCCTGAATATTCATTGGAAGGACTGTTGCTAAGTCAGAAGCTCCAATACTTTGGTGACCTGATGTGAAGAGTCCACTCATTGGAGAAGACCTTGATGCTGGGAAAATAAAAGGAGAAGGATGTGGCAGGGGATGCAACTGTTACATAGCCTCACCAGCTCAATGGATATGAATTTGAGCAAACTCTGGGAGATAGTAGAGGACAGAAGAATCTGGCATGCTGCAGTACGTGGGGTCACAAAGAGTTGAACATGACTTAGTGACTGAGCAACTCCTTCTCTTTACTAAAGGAAGAGTGGCCAAGTCAAAAGAATCTCTTATCAACGGAGAAATCAAGGACTTAAATCTGCACAATGACCTTAACTTTGTTTACTGTGCTTTTCCTTTTCATCTCCAGCAACAGACCTCCAAACACACCCCTCCCCTAACCTTAACAACATGGATAATTGTATAATGTCAAGTATTTTGAAAGTTATGAGTTCATATATTTATTACTGTGGTTTAAGTATAGTTTTGGCTTCCTTGTGGCTCAGCTGTAAAGAATCTGCCTGCAATGCACAAGGCGCAGGATACACAGGTTAAACCCCTGGAGGAGGGCATGGTAACCAATTCCAGGGTGCTTGTTTGGAGAATCCCATGGACAGAGGAGCTTGGCAGTCTACAATCCATAGGGCCACAAACAGTCAGACATAACTGAGCAGACAGTATGTTTTTAATTTCACTTTTTTTAAACAATAGCTGTACTAAACAACAGATTTATAGACTCACAAATTTCTAAAGATGTAACAGTTGGCTATAACAAACTAGTGTAGACTGAATAATTGACTTCATTATACCATTGAGGATGAGGAAAAGTTTTGAATCCATGAGGTAGCTACTGAGCAGCCCACATGAAGATGATGGTGAAGAGCATTTCTCCAATAGAAAAATAATATATGCAAAGGATGAGAGGTGAAAGCATGAAACCTATGGACAACAACAAAGAAGATAGGGCTTACTATGTTATTTGTCAGTCCTCACAAGGATCAGTGATATGAAGTATGTGAAAGTGACTCTTCCATAATAAGTATTTGGAGTTTAATGATAATATTTTTAACTACACTTATAATACACAAAAGACCTCATCACAAATAACACTGTTAATTTATACATGACTGAAACGTATTTAATTTTTTAAGAAAAGGTAGCAAGGCCACTTCATCTACCTGACTCATTTTAGCATAATTTGAAATGGAAACTATCTTTTATTTCTCTGAAGAGTGTATGGGTTTTGGGTTTGTTGGTATTTTCAATACTAGTGAGAGTGAAATAAATAGGTTGAGAGAACCACAAATTACTCAGTTATAAGGCATAGTAACTGGGACCCTACATTTGCCTGAGAGAGGGTCCGTAGTGCTCTTCAGGCAAGGACTCAATCCGGAAATTTAAAAAGAAAAAAAAAATTCTTCCTCGATAAATGGTGATTTGAGAGAGCAGTAGAGACCAGAGGGTGGGGAAAATGATGGAAGAAAATACAATGTATGCTAGAAATTTGGTCCCTTGTGATCTCATTAGGTGTTAGAATTTTTTGATAATTGAAAGTTTTGCAATAGTTGGAAACACACACACACAAGCACATGTTTAAATATTTATGTGTTATTTATATGTCCACAGTGCACTAAAATTTAGATTAAGAAAATACCATTGATTAGGTACCTAAAATCTATTCCTAACATTGTTCTCCTTTGTTTTCCTCCCACTATAGATATTAAAATGTTTTACAGACTCTTGAAGATAGCAATGACTCTGTGACCCAGTGTGGCCCATAGACCATAGGCAGATATCTGTTAGAGTGAGGGAAAGACATCTGGAAAGGATTTATTTTCCTGATTAAAAAATGGATAAATAGAGTTTGTATGGATGCTCTTATTTATTCTCATTCTCCCTTATGTACAAATGCGATATCTGACACTGAGGCCAATCATACTGCAGTGCTGACATAGTCAATATAAGGGAAATGCAAAACAAGCTCACCTTGACCATGAGCTACCAAACTGGAACCAACAGCCACTTCCCCTCAACTTCCTATAATGTGAGAAATAGAACACCATGTCTTCAACTAACATGATTTAGAGTTAACCATATGGTAAGGTGTAGATTAAACAGGTACTGGAGGTTCATGGCATATATCAGTGTTAACTTCTTTTCCACCTCTGCCCTCAATAGATTTCTTAGCTCAGATTATTGGTTGTAAGTACAAACACCAAAAGCAAGCAAACAAAAAGATTTAACTTTCTTAAGAAGATTTCCTGAGTCAATCAGTGGTCAGTCGTTGGAACTCAGGAAAAGGAAAATTGGCCAGAATTCAAAAAGATTTGAAACAAAGGAACTTCTTTTCATATGCTACATGACTTGATCTTTCATTTCTGCTTCTTCCTAAATACCTACTTCATTACTTTCTCCTCTCTCTCTCTTCCCAAAGTCAATTTTCATCTGTTTCTTGATTCTTATCATTTTTGAACACAGTAAATCAAATAGATGACAAGGGTTGCCCCCGGATATCTTTTGTGCCACTTTGGTATCAAAGCCAACGTTTATCACTTTATCTCAGAAAATAGATTCTCTAATGTCTGAGCCTATGGCTATGGCTGCCATAAAAGAAAAAAAATACCACACACTGGATGGCTTAACTAACAGAAATTAATTATCTTACAGTTCTGAAGGTCCATGATCAAAGTGTTGGCAGAAGTGGTTTCTTCTGAAGCCTCCCTCTGATTTGTAGATGGCTACCTTCTTGCTGTGTGCTCACTGGTCTTTCCGCTGTGGACAACTATTCCTGGTATCTCTTTTTATGTCCAAATTTCCTCCTCTTATATGGACATCAGTCAGATGGGATTAGGATGCACCCTAACAGTCTCTTTTTAACTTAGTCACCACTTTAAAGAACTTATCTCCAAATGCAGTCACATTCTGAGGCACAGGGATTAGGGCTTCAACATTTGGATTCTGGGGGAATACAATTCAGCTTATAAAAAGCAAGATTAACTATTTTCACTTTTGGCTAAAAGGCCCACCCTGTGACTTAAGTTGGAAGGAATGTGGCATGTAGGCAGCAAAGAAAATAAGGCAAAAAAGCATTTGGGACAAAAGGAAGGAAAGGATCAGCAACTACTTCATTTGCTTCTTGCTTGCTTACTTCTTTCTTGTAAAAATTGCTACCCTAGGCAGAGAGAGAAATAAAATTATTAATTTGTTTATTAGATGGATAAGATGGATAGATTTAACTTTAGGGATATATCATAGAGTTAGACCCTATGATGAGGTTGACCTGGAAAGAATGATTATTAACAGCAAATGGCTAGAGGAGAGGGTGCTTTAGAGGTCTGGAACAACATCAGTGAAGGCAAGAGGCAGAAAGAAAGAATGACTTCTTACAAGAAAAGCAAGTATATTATTTTGACACAAGGCAATTTGTGCAGAGAGGAATGACAAGCAAAGTTGGAAAGATAGTTGGGGATAAGATTGTCAAGACTGTAGATATCATTGTAATGTGTATGTGTTCATGCAGTCCTGCAAGAGTTAAACTGAACACTCTTCTGTTGGAATTTTCTGATGTCTCTGAGTTGGCCATCTAAGCTCTCCTCCTGAATTAATACCGGGTTTGGGGTGACCTGGAAGGTCAACGCTTAAGATAATTAGTACCAAAGAGCTGCACTCTTGCCTTGCTGCCATTTCAGCCTTCTCACAATCTAGCAATTTTTCATGATAAATTGAATCTAATAACATATTTTTGCAGCCAAGATACATGGTGGATCATTGTCTTGTCACTTTGATAAAATGTTTGTGGTTTTTTTTTTTTTTCCTCTGGTCCAGACTTCACGATAGAGCAGGTGAAAAATCTACAGTTATGTCAAATCAAACAAAAATATAAAAGTTTTTTGAAACATGGACTTGAAAAAACAAATCATTAACTCTATAAGAAAAATAATCCATGGATATTACCTGTGCTTCATGATGTAAAATTTATTTGTGTATTTCAATTTTTAGGGTTCTTTTAGAGATAAATAGCTGTGGCTATGAAATATGTAAATGAGAGGCAACACTGACTATGCATGGTATAAAAAATTTATTCTAGTGTATTGATAGTATACTTAGGGTATTCTTAGCATAAACCTATGCCCTATATAAGTATAGGTCTTCTGTGACTCCAAAGAGAGTTTTGTATAGTGAAATGGGTCACAGCATAGAGTGTGCAGTCCAACAAATGGGAGGAGTCTTGGCTCTGTCAATTAGCTCATGTGATCAATGTCCAGTCATCTAGCCTCTCTACATCCAATTTTTGTCTCTGTATGTGTGATATAATGCCGAAAGTAAAAGTGAACATAAAGCATAAAATGAGCTTAGCACAGTGTCTGACACATAGCGTTCAAGATATCCAGTTTAAAATGGGTGATGACTTTAGCTCTTGCTTTTAATGAACAGAATGAGACATTTTCATTTTTCTCTTAGAAGATAAGCACTATATAATTTGAAATCATTAAAAAAAATGTCTTTTTGGTCATAGGCACTTCTGGTGCAGAATTTAGGTATGCAGAAGAACTAGCAGGGAATGGCAGCAGTTAGCTGAGAGGTGCCTGAGGCCTTGGGCATCACCACAGCCAGCCTTGAGCCAGCTGTCTTTGCAGCTCACACTCCAACTCTAGCTGTTGCCTGGTATTGAGATGCCCTCTCCTACCAAAAAGACCACAAGCTTGTTGCATTGCAATTTTTAACTCAGCACCTTCCTCATTAAGGCTCCCTCCCGCTGTGTATGTGTGCATGTTAGTTGCTCAGTCGTGTTCGACTCTGTGACCCCACAGACTGTAACCCACCAGGTTCCTCTGTCCATGGAATTCTCCAAGCAAGAATACTGGAGTGGGTTGCTATTCCCTTCTCCAGGGGAGCTTCCCAACCCAGGTATTGAATCTAGGCCTCCTCTACAGGTAGAGAAGCAAGCAAGAATCTTGTAGCAAGCAAAAATCTATTGGTAGATTATTTTCCATTTGAGCCACCAGGGAAGCCCTGTTGGTGGATTATACTAGCATAAGAGGGATAGACAGGGTTAAGCTGTTCTTATCTTGACCTTTAGCTTCCTAGGGTGTCTGTAGGGCTTCTTCTGCTCTTTGCCATTTCCTGTTCCCATGCATGTTGCCGACTGTGCATCCAAAAGCTACTGGGATTATTCTTCTGGTGAAATTTCAGATTTGATGTCTAACTCCTAGCTCAAACCTGAGGAGTGGTCAAAGCTAGGGTTGAGTCCAGCTTTAAAACATTGAACAGAAACTATAGCTAAAAACTAAGGAATTCTGCAGTTTTCATATGTTTAACAGAACAGTGGAAAACAATGTTCATTTTATGGGAAAGTGGGAGGTCATTCTATAATGGAAAATGCTACTGCCATCACCCTTTTTTAGTGTCAAGTGTATCTTCTACAAAGTCATCAATGTCAATTTGTTCTTTTGGCAAATGGAAACATGCAATTTCAAATTTCTCATTACTAACTAATGTATTTTTATAATATCTAGTACTTTATGCCTTACACTCATCTCTAACTTTGTGTTCTTGTGGAAGACCTTAGCAAAATGATGTATCACTTTGGGTAGATTTGTATTATTATTTTGTTTCTTATTAACAGATTGAAAAATCTATACTATTTGAAATTCCAAGCTATGAAATCAGTCTTTTATATAAATATAGGACTTTTCAGGTAACCCTGGATTACTATTGGTAGTTTGTATCTCTTAAATGATTCATCCACTTTATCTATATTGTCAAATTTATGGATAACTTTTTAATAGTGCTTCCTATTATCTCTTAAATATATGTGAAGTGATGATATTATCTCTATTTATGATATTAGTACATGTCATGGGTAATTTGAAAAGGATCATATTAAATACCTATAAGACTGCTTTGTTAAAATGGCCATTTTAACAATATTAATTCTTCCAATTCAAGAGTATTTCTTTGAATTATCTTCAATTTCTTTTATCAGTGCTTTGTAGTTCTTAGGGCATAAGTCTGTCACCTCCTTGGTAGGTTTATTCCTAGGGATTTTTGCTTTTTATGTGATTTTAAGTAGGACTTTATTCTTACTTTTTGTTTTTTATATTTCATTGTTAGTGTAAAGAAATGCAACAGATATCTGTTTATTAATATTGCACACTACTACCTTGTTGAATTTATTTGTTAAATTCTGATAGTATTTGTAAGGAAACCTTAGGGTTTTCTATGTAGAGTATTATATGATTTGCATATAATGACAGTTTTACTACTTCCTTTCTGATTTGGATATTTTGTATTTCTTTTTCCTACCTGATTGCTATAGTTAGGACTTTCAATACTATGTTGAATAGAAGTGGTGAGACTGGGCATTCTTGTCTTGTTCCAGAATTTAGAGGAAGGCTTTCAGCTTTTCACCATTTAGTATTATGCTGCTGTGGGGTTGTCATAAATAGCTTTTTATAACCTATTTATAGTTTATTTCTCTTCTCTGTTTATTTTAACATTTCTTGCAAAGCACATCTACCAGCAATGGGTCCCTTTAATTTTAATGAAGACTCAAGAAAGTCTTCATTTCTCCTTCATTCTTAGATAACTTATAAGTAGAGAAAAATGATATAGATTAGAAAACTGAATGTATACAAAAAAGGAAGAACATCAGAGAAGTAATTTAAGAAGTTAAAATATCTTTTATTTTCTTATTTTTAATTTATGGAAATAATTAATGCTTGCCTAAAGTAACAATAGTAAAAATGTACTGAGTGATTGTAACTATGGGTAGGTGAAATTGGTAACAGAAACATCATAGTGAAAGTCACTCAGTTGTGTCTGACTCTTTGTAAGCCCATGGAGTAGTCCATGGAATTCTCCAGGCCAGAATACTGGAGTAGGTAGCGTTTCCCTTCTCCAGGGGATCTTCAAAACCCAGGGATTGAACCAGGTCTCCTGCATTGCAGGTGGTTTCTTCACCAGCTGAGCCACAAGGAAAATCTGAAACATCATAAAGGATGGAGAAAAAAGAACTTGGGCATAAGGAATGCTCTGTACTAAAATATCTGCATTCCCTGTGAAGCAGTAATTATTTTAAGACAATGCAGATTAGTTAAAAATATATATTGCAAACTATAGGTAAAAAACAAAATAATTCAAAAATATGCATATTGATATCTTTAGAGTGCATATAATCTAGAATCATATTTAATAATCAATTAAACCATAGAAGGAAGAAAAAAAGAAAATAGAAGAAGTTCAAGACATTAAAAATAAAGCAGTTACAAATATGATAGATATTATAATAACTTTACCAATAATCACTTTCCATGAGAGTGGTCTAAATATTCCCCCTTCAAAATAAAATAAAATAAAATAGAGATTATCAGAAAGGACATAAAAACAACAGGTGACTATTTGTTATCTATATAAAAGAAAGAGCAGCACCTCTTTTATAGGAGGGGATGAAGATTTGCCCTGCTAAAACTGATCAATATAACATTGGTTGGGGGAGGAGCTAAGATGGTGGAGGAATAAGACGGGGAGACCACTTTCTCCCCTACAAATTCATTGAAAGAACATTTGAACGCTGAGCAAACTGCACAAAACAACTTCTGATCACTAGCAGAGGACGTCAGGCGCCCAAAAAAGCAGCCCACTGTCTTCCAAAGGAGGTAGGACAAAATATACAAGATAAAAAGAGAGGCAAAAGAGCTAGGGATGGAGACCCATCCCAGGAAGGGAGTCGTAATAGAGGAAGTTTCCAAACACCAGGAAACCCTCTCACTGGCGGGTCTGGGGAAGTTTTTGAATCTCGGAGGGCAACCTAATTAGGAGGAAAAATAAATAAAACCCACAGATCACTTGTCTGAAAGCAACTCCCAGCAGAAAAGTACCCCAGACTCTTGCATCCACCACCAGCAAGTGGGGGCTGAACAGAGAGGAGCGGGCGGCATTGCTTAGGATCAAAGGAAGGACTGAGCAATTCCAGAGAAGAGCTCGCCGGTGGCTGACTGGCCCATCCACCATCAGAGACAGGAGGCAGGGGGCCGGGGGAAGGGGCAAACGCAGCCCCAGATATGGCATCCCCCACCAAACTGCAAACAGGCTTCCCGTTTCTAACCAAAGACTTCCTGAGATCCTGGATGGTTGAGATCCTGGATGGTTGACATCCACTGGGAGGTTCGTGGCTAGAGACCAGCTCCCCAGAACAGACACAGGCGCACCCGACCAGAGTGCGTGGAAACTGAGGCTGGGCCCATGGAGGGGACAGGGCGCGCCACACCCGGGGAGAGTGCGCCCGTCAAGTTCCTGGCTGCCTGAGCTGCTTGGGTGGGGAAGGCACAGAACACAGGCCCAACCGAGTCTGCGCTTTTGTGGAGTACGGGAAAACTGGAACCGCATGCAACTCAGGGCCTGCTCCCTATAGAGGAGCCTGGAGCCTGAGCAGTGTAGATGGGGAGAGCACACGCGCCATGAGTGGAGGCAAACCCAGTGTGGCCGGAACACTGTGAGTGCTCCCCACACACGCCAGTGACATTTGTCTGCAGCGCCCCTCCCTCCCCACAGCACGATTGAACAAGCGAACCTAAACAAGAGACCACCTCCGCCCATGTGTGTCGGGGCGGAAGTTAGACACTGAAGAGTCCAGCAAACAGAAGCCAAATAAACAAAGGGAACCGCTTCAGAAATGATCGGTGCAACAGATTAAAATACCTGTGGTTAACACCGACTACACTGGAAGGGGCCTATAGATCTCGAGAAGTGTAAGCTGGAGCAAGGAGCTATCTGAAACTGAACCGAACACACACTGCCTGCAACAGCTCCAGAGAAATTCCTAGATATGTTTTTACTATTCATTTTTAAATTAAAATTTTTTTCTTTTCTTTTTCTTTCTTTTAAAATTCCCTATTACTCTTCTATTACTCCTTAATTTTCATTTTCATTTTCATATATTTTTACTCTTTTAAATTAATTTCTTTTTCTTTATTAATTTTTTTAAAAATTTTCTTTTAAAGTCCTCTATTACCCCTCTATTACCCCTTAATTTTCATTTTCATTTCATTATAACCTTCCAAAAAAAAAAAGACCCTATTTTTAAAGGAAACTTCATAAATATTTCTTAAATTTTTTTGTGTTTTTTCTTTTAATATTGTATTTTTAAGAGTCTAACCTCTATTCTAGATTTTTAATCTTTGTTTTTCAGTATTTGATATCAATTTTGGACATTTAAGAATCCAATATTCAGTACCCATTTTTACTCAGGAGTATGATGATTACTCTCTCCCCCTTTTGACTCTCCTTTTTCTCCCTCAGATCACCTCTATTTCCTCCCTCCCCCTTCTCTTCTCAGTCCAATTCTGAGAATCTCTGTGGGTGTTCTGGGCTACTGAGAACACTTAAGGAACAGAGTACTGTGTAGATCTGTCTCTCTCCTGTTGAGTCCCCCTTTTTTCTCCTCCTGCTCATCTCTACCTCCCTCCTCCCTCTCCTCGTCTTCATGTAACTCTGTGAAACTCTACGGGTGTCCCTCACTGTGGAGAATCTTTTCACCATTAACCTAGAAGTTTTATTATCAGTGCTGTAGAATTGGAGAAGTCTTGAGGCTACTGGAAGAATAAGACTGAAATCCAGAGGCAGGAGACTTAAGCCCAAAACCTGAGAACACCAGAGAACTCCTGACTACAGGGAACATTAAGTAATAAGAGATCATCCAAAAGCCTGTATACCTACACTGAAACCAACCACCACCCAAGAGCCAATAAGCTCCAGTATAAGACATACCACACAAATTCTCCAGGAACGCAGGAACATAGCCCTGAGCATCAACATAGAGGCTGCTCAAAGTCACACCAAACACATAGGCCCATCTTAAAACTCACTACTGGACACTCCATTGCACTCCAGAGAGAAGAAATCCAGTTCCACACACCAGAACACCGACACAAGCTTCCCTAACCAGGAAACCTTGACAAGCCAATCGTCCAACCCCACCCACTGGGAGAAACCTTCACAATAAAAAGGAACTATAGACCACTAGAATACAGAAAAGCCACTCCAAACATAGCAATCTAAAAAGATGAAAAGGCAGAGGAATACCAAGCAGGTAAAGGAACATGAAAAATGCCCTCCAAGCCAAACAAAAGATGAGGAGATAGGGAACCTACCTGAAAAAGAATTTAGAATAATGATAATAAAAATGATCCAAAATCTTGAAAACAAAATGGAGTTACAGATAAATAGCCTGGAGACAAGTAGTGAGAAGATGCAAGAAATGTTTAACAAGGACCTAGAAGAAATAAAAAAAGAGTCAATTAAAAATGAATAATGCAATAAATGAGATAAAAAACACTCTGGAGGGAACCAACAGTAGAATAATGGAGACAGAAGGTAGGATAAGTGAGGTAGAAGATAAAATGGTGGAAATAAATGAAGCAGAGAGGAAAGAAAAGAAAAAAAGAATCAAAAGAAATGAGGACAACCTCAGGGACATCTGGGACAATGTGAAATGCCCCAACATTCAAATCATAGGAATCCCAGAGAAGAAGACAAAAAGAAAGGCCATGAGAAAATACTTGAGGAGATAATAGCTGAAAACTTCCCTAAAATTGGGAAGGAAATAGTCACACAGGTCCAAGAAACCCAGAGTCCGAAACAGGATAAACCCAAAGTGAAACACCCCAAGACACATATTAATGAAATTAACAATGATCACACACAAAGAACAAATATTAAAAGCAGCAAGGGAGAAACAACAAATAACACACAAAGGGATTCCTGTAAGGATAACAGCTGATTTATCAATAGAAACTCTTCAGGCCAGAAGGGAATGGCAGGACATACTTAAAGTAATGAAAGAGAATAACCTATAACCCAGACCACTGTACCCAGCAAGGATCTCATTCAGATATGAAGGAGAATTCAAAAGCTTTACAGACAAGCAAAACCTGAGAGAATTCAGCACCAACAACCCAGGTCTTCAACAAATGCTATAGAATCTTCTCTAGACAGGAAACACAGAAAGGCTGTATGAACATGAACCCAAAACAACAAAGCAAATGGCAACGGGACCATACCTATCAATAATTACCTTAAATGTAAATGGGTTGAATGCCCCAACCAAAAGACAAAAACTGGCTGAATGGATACAAAAACAAGACCCTAGGTAGCTGTCTACAAGAGACCCAGCTCAAAACAAGGGACACTTACAGACTGAAAGTGAAGGGTTGGAAAAAAAAATATTTCATGCAAAAGGAGACCAAAAGAAAGCAGGAGTCGCAATACTCATATCAGATAAAATAGACTTTCAAATAAAGGCTGTGAAAAGAGACAAAGAAGGACACTACATAATTATCAAAGGATCAATCCAAGAAGAAGATATAACAATTATAAATATATATGCACCCAACATAGCAGCACTGCAATATGTAAGGCAAATTCTAGTGAGTATGAAAGGGGAAATTAACAATAACACAATATAATGGGAGACTTTGATACCCCACTCACACCTATGGGTAGATCAACTAAACAGAAAATGAACAAGGAAACACAAACTTTAAATAACACAATGGAGCAGCTAGACGTAATTGATATATATAGGACATTTCATCCCAAAACCACCAACTTCACCTTTTTCTCAAGTGCACATGGAACCTTCACCAGAATAGATCACATTCTGGGCAATAAATCTAGCCTTGGGAAATTCAAAATATTGAAAGCATTCCAGTCATCTTTTCTGACCACAGTGCAGTAAGATTAGATCTCAATTACAGGAAAAAAAAAAAAAAAAACTATTAAAAGTTCAAACATAGGAAGGGTAAATAACATGCTTCTGAATAACATAGAAGAAATCAAAAAAGAAATAAAAATATGCATAGAAACGAATGAAAATGAAAACAAAGCAACCCAAAACCTATGGGACATTGTAAAAGCAGTGCTAAGGGGAAGGTTCATAGCATTACAGGCCTACCTCAAGAAACAAGAAAAAAAAGTCAAATAAATAACCTAACTCTACACCTAAAGCAACTAGAGAAGGAAGAAACGAAGAACCCCAGGGTTAGTAGAAGGAAAGAAATCTTAAAAATTAGGGCAGAAATAAATGCAAAAGAAACTAAACAGACCATAGCAAAAATCAACAAAGCTAAAAGCTAGTTTTATAAAAAGATAAACAAAATTGACAAACTGTTAGCCAGACTCATTAAGAAACAAAGGGAGAAGTACAAAATCAACAAAATTAGAAATGAAAAAGGAGAGATCACAACAGACAACTCTGAAATAAAAAGGATCATAAGAGACTACTACCAGCAGCTGTATACCAATAAAATGGACAGTTTGGAAGAAATGGACAAATTCTTAGAAAAGTATAGCTTTCCAAAACTGAACCAGGAAGAAATAGAAGATCTTAACAGACCTATCTCAAGCAAGGAAATCGAAACTGTAATCAGAAATCTTCCAGCAAACAAAAGCCCAGGACCAGATGGCTTCACAGCTGAATTCTACCAAAAATTTAGAGAAGAGCTAACACCTATCTTACTCAAACTCTTCCAGAAAATTGCAGAAGAAGGTAAACTTCCAAACTCATTCAATGAGGCCACCATCACCCTAATTCCAAAACCAAAGATGCCACAAAAAAAGAAAACTACAGGCCAATATCTCTGATGAACATAGATGCAAAACTCCTTAACAAAATTCTAGCAAACAGAATCCAACAACATATTAAAAAGATCATAAATCATGACCAAGTGGGCTTTATCCCAGGAATGCAAGGATTCGTGAATATCTGCAAATCAATCAATGTAAAACACCACATTAACAAATTGAAAGATAAAAACCATATGATTATCTCAATAGATGCAGAAAAAGCCTTTGACCAAACTCAACATGCATGTACGATAAAAACTCTCCAGAAAGCAGGAATAGAAAGAACATACCTCAACATAATAAAAGCTATATATGACAAACTCACAGCAAACATTATCCTCAATGGTGAAAAATTGAATGCATTTCCCCTAAAATAAGGTACAAGACAAATGTGCCCACTCTCACCACTACTATTCAACATAGTTCTGGAAGTGTTGGCCACAGCAATCAGGGCAGAAAAAGAAGTAAAAGGAATCCAGATAGGAAAAGAAGAGGTGAAACTCTCACCATTTGCAGATGACATGATCCACTACATAGAAAACCTAAAGACTCTACCAGAAAGTTACTAGAGCTAATCAACGAATATAGTAAAGTTGCAGGATATAATATTAATGCACAGAAATCGCTTGCATCCCTATACACTAACAAAGAGAAAGCAGAAAGAGAAATTAAGGAAACAATACCATTCACCATTGCAACAAAAAGAACAAAATACTTAGGAGTATATCTACCTAAAGAAACAAAAGACCTATACATAGAAAACTATAAAACACTGATGAAAGAAATCAAAGAGGACACAAACAGATGGAGAAATATACCGTGTTCATGGATTGGAAGAATCAATATTGTCAAAATGAGTATATTACCCAAAGCAATCTATAGATTCAATGAAATCCTTATCAAGCTACCAACGGTATTCTTCACAGAACTAGAACAAATAATTTCACAATTTGTGTGGAAACACAAAAAAGATCAAATAGCCAAAGCAATCTTGAGAAAGAAGAATGGAACTGGAGGAATCAACCTGTCTGACTTCAGGCTCTACTACAAAGCCACAGTCATCAAGACAGTATGGTACTGTCACAAAACAGAAATATAGATCAATGGAACAAAATAGAAAGCCCAGAGATAAATCCATGTACCTATGGACACCTTATATTTGACAAAGAAGGCAAGAATATACAATGGAAAAAAGACAACCTCTTTAACAAGTGGTGCTGGGAAAACTGGTCAACCACTTGTAAAAGAATGAAACTAGAACACTTTCTAACACCATACACAAAAATAAACTCAAAATGGATTAAATATCTAAATGTAAGGCCAGAAACTATAAAACTCCTAGAGGAGAACATAGGCAAAACACTCTCCGACATAAATCACAGCAGGATCCTCTATGACCCACATCCCAGAATTTTAGAAACAAAAGCAAAAATAAACAAATGTGACCTAATTAAACTTAAAAATTTTGTAAAATGAAGGAAACTATAAGCAAGGTGAAAAGACAGCCTTCACAATGGGAGAAAATAATAACAAATAAAGAAACAGAGAAAGGATTAATCTCAAAAATATACAAGCAACTCCTGCAGCTCAATTCCAGAAAAATAAATGACCCAATCAAAAAATGGTCGAAAGATCTAAACAGACATCTCTCCAAAGAAGACATACAGATGGCTAACAAACACATGAAAAGATGCTCAGCATCACTCATTATCAGAGAAATGCAAATCAAAACCTCAATGAGGTACCATTACACACCAGTCAGGATGGTTGTTATCCAAAAGTCTACAAGCAATGAGTGCTAGAGACGGTGTGCAGAAAAGGGAACCCTCTTACACTGTTAGTGGGAATGCAAACTAGTATAGCCACTATGGAGAACAGTGTGAAATTACTTAAAAAACTGGAAATAGAACTGCCATATAACCCAGCAATCCCACTCCTGGGCACACACACTGAGGAAACCAGATCTGAAAGAGACACGTGTACCCCAATGTTCATTGCAGCACTGTTTATAATAGCCAGGACATGGAAGCAACCTAGATGCCCATCAGCAGATGAATGGATAAGAAAGCTGTGGTACATATACACAATGGAATACTACTCAGCCATTAAAAAGAATTCATTTGAATCAGTTCTAATGAGATGGATGAAACTGGAGCCCATTATACAGAGTGAAGTAAGCCAGAAAGATAAAGAACAATACAGTATACTAACACATATATATGGAATTTAGAAAGATGGTAATGATAACCCTGTATGCAAGACAGAAAAAGAGACACAGATGTATAGAACAGAGTTTTTGACTCTATGGGAGAAGGCGAGAGTGGGATGATCTGAGAGAATAGCATCGAGACATGTATATTATCAAGTGTGAAACAGATTGTCAGTTCAGGTTTGATGCATGAGACAAGTGCTCGGGGCTGGTGCACTGGGATGACCCAGAGGGATGGGATGGGGAGGGAGGTTGGAGGGGGGTTCAGGATGGGGAACACATGTAAATCCATGGCTGATTCATCTCAATGTATGGCAAAACCCACTACAATATTGTAAAGTAATTAGCCTCCAACTAATAAAAATAAATGGAAAAAAAAAACCCTAATCATTATAACATTGGTATCAGTTCAGTTCAGTTCAGTTGCTCAGTTATGTCTGACTCTTTGCGACCTCATGAAGCGCATCACGGTAGGCCTCCCTGTCCATCACCAACTCATGGAGTTTATCCAAACTCATGTCTATTGAGTTGGTGATGCCATCCAACAATCTCATCACCTGATGCCCCCTTCTCCTCCTGCCTTTAATCTTTCCCAACAACATTGGTATAGCTATATTAATTTTAGACAAAGCAAACCATATCAAGGAAACTGATTAGAGATTTAAAAAAACAAATGTTTCATAATGAAAGGTTCAGTTTCCTGAGAAAATATAAAAAAACTCTACACATGTATGCACCCCACACAGTGTTGAAATACTATAACATAGACAAAAGTGATAGCAGAGTAAAGGGACATTTTTATAAAGTTTAAAAGTAAAGCTGAAAATTTCAATGTCCCTTTTTCAGTTATTGATGGGTCAAACAGATAATGTCTATCCTTTGTTCAGTCTCTAAGTCTTGTCCAACTCTTTGCAACACCATGGGCTGCAGTACACCAGGCTTCCCTGTCCTTCACTTTCTCCCAGAGTTTGCTCAAACTCATGTCCATCGAGTCAGTGTTGCCATCCAACTATCTCATCTTCTGTTGCTTCTTTCTCTTCCTGCCCTCAATCTTCTCTAGCATCAGAGTCTTTTCCAATGAGTCAGTGCTTCATGTCAGGTGCCAAAGTATTGGAGTTTTAGCATCAGTCCTTCAAATGAATATTCAGGGTTGATTTCCTTTGGGACTGACTTGTTTGATCTCTTTGCTGTGCAAGGGGCTCTTGGGACTCTTGGCCAACACCACAGTTCAAATCATCAATTCTTTTCCACTCAGCCTTCTTTATGGTTCAGTTCTCACATCCATTCATGACTACTGGAAAAACCACAGCTTTGACTATATAGACCTTTGTCAGCAAAGTGATATTTCTGCTTTTTAATAAGCTGTCTAGTTTTGTCATAGCATTTATTCCGAGGATCAAGTGTCTTTGAATTTCGTGGCTGTAGTCATCACCTGCAGTGATTTTGGAGCTCAAGAAAAGAAGATCTGTCACTACTTCCATTTTTTCTGCTTCTTTTTGCCATGAATTGATAGGACTCAATGCCACGAGGCAGAAACATTTGACAAAATTCAACATTCATTCATGAGAAACACAAAACAAAACAAAAACACTATTTTATACATAGTCCCAAAGGTTAATATTAAATGGGATAGGAAATAAGGGGATGACACTGGATGACTTTTCTAGATGTCTCAGAACTTGATGGCAAATTCAGCAATTGTTGAACAGAAGATGGTGAAAGACAGGATTGTGATGGATTTGGGGAATGAACCCAAGCAAATTCTAACCCTTTCCTTGGAATTCTTTAGATTAAGGTCCAAATTTGCCAAGGATTTAAAAATTTATGGTTCATCTGTGTCTCCATTGCTGCCCTGCAAATAAGTTCATCAGTACCTTCTTTCTAGATTCTACCAGTATGTGTTACTATACAATGTTTATTTTTCTCTTTTTGACCTACTTCACTCTGTATAACAGACTCTAGGTTCATCCACCTCATTATGACTGATTCATATATGTTCCTTTTATGGCTGAGTAATATTCCATTGCATATATATGTACCACAGCTTCTTTATCCATTTATCTGTTCATGGACATCTAGATTGCTTCCTTGTCCTAGCTATTGTAAATAGTACTGCAATGAATATTTTGGTCCCTGTGTCTTTTTCAATTATGGTTCCTTCAGGGTATATGCCCACTCTATGACAGCCTAGAGTGGTGGAATGGGATGGGAGGTGGGGGGGAGTGTCAAGATGGGAGTGGGATGCATATACCTATTGCTGATTTATATTGATGTATGACAGAAATCAACACAACAGTGTAAAGCAATTATCCTCCAATTAAAAATTAATAAAATTTTAAAAAGTGAAAGACAAATAAAAGTTATGGTACAAAACAAATGACAAAGATAAATGCAAAATCAATGATGGTTGCACATAAATCACTCATTTTACTAATAAAGAAGTGTAAAGATAGGAGAATTAACTAACAGCTGTTTTTTTCAAGACTGATTGGCCAAGACTGAATTGCACTCTCCTAGACTTACTTCATCAAGTGTCCACTTACTTCCTAAGGTCACTGCATCATAAGTCTTCAGTCATCTCTTTGGTTGAATGCAACTTACAGGATAATTTCAAATTATCAGGGGCAATATAACAGGCACTAAATAGAAAATCAAATAAACTTTCTTATTTTCTGCATGTGTTTCAAGAATATTTCAAGAAATAGTGTGAGGAAACCATTGAAAAGACCCATAAGTGTACTGTTCATCCTGCTAATTATGACGCTTATCATACTTCCAAGTAAATATGTAATTATAGCAATCATTATTTATTTAAATACTCCCTCCTCTCTCTAATGTTTTGCTACAGCTAGAGATTCTGGGAAAAGTATACAGTTAATCCTAATTATTTGTAGAGCAAAAAACAAAAAAACTAGATTTTTAAAGTGCTTCAGTGTTTTTGAGTAGAGACTAAATATGACATAGGAAAAATGGTCAATAGAATAGGGTTTCATTCTGTCTCTGTAACTTTTTCACTCTGATCAAGTCATTTCATTTGACCCTCAGTTTTATTTTCTGTCAAATGGAGATAAAAATCCATGCCAAAATCTATCTGGTAGCATAAAATGATGAATATAATTAGCTATTTGAACAAGTTGCCTGGAATTTACAAGGAAATGATTAAGGATTAAGTTACAATAGTTGTTAACACTATTATAGCCCACACAAAAGGAACTTCAGTTACACTGCTTTTATGCATGTCTGGACTTTCATATCAATGTCCCATAATTTATAGTATTATTTACTAGCTTGAGTTGGTCGTGTTTCATTCTTTATATACAACCAGTATTGAAAACACCTAGCTTTCTCATATCTTTGTGATTTTACACAAGACTCTGCCTGGTTTGAAATGCTCTCAATCTATCTGTCCACTTGGAAATTTTCTATTTATTCCTTAAGTCTCAGTTCTGTGAATCCTCTGCAGACTCATCCAGACCAACTCTGTGACTTTACCCTCCTGCCTTTAGCAATATTCCTCAACTATATGTTCCTTCAGCACAGGAAATATGCCTTTTCATCATTATATGCTTGTGAAACTTACTGTAAATCTCATGTCACATAACAGGTCATCTATCTATCTATCTATATAATATTTATTATTTTATTATATATATAATATATATTATATATAATATATATAAACATATATATATATTTACTTTTTTAATTGAGGAATAATTGATACATGATAAATTGCATGTGTTTAAGCTGTATATTAAATGAATTCTGGTGTATATATATGCGACTGTGAAGTCATCACCACACTTTAAATTGTGAACATATTCATTATGTAAACCTAGTTCTGAAGTATATATGTTGAGTATGTACTCCATGCCAGTAATTGCACACGGTGCATGCACAAAGATGGACAGGATACAATCCCTATTCTTAAGAGGCCTGTTTTCTGGTCCTGATTCTAGAATAGAAATGACTTTTCATATTCATTAAAAATTGTCTATTGTATGTCAAATTGTCGCTTCAGTTTATTTCAGTTCAGTTGCTCAGTTGTGTCTGACTCTTTGAGACCCTAAGGATTGCAGCACGCCAGGCCTCCCTGTTCATCACCAACTCCTGGAGTTTGCTCAAACTCATGTCCATTGAGTTGGTAATGCTATCCAACCATCTCATCCTCTGTCGTCCCCTTATCCACCTGCCTTCAATCTTCCCAAGCATCAGGGTCTTTTCCAATGAACCAGTTCTTCAAGTCAAATGGCCAATGATGCTTCAGCTTCAGCATCAGTCCTTCCAATGAATATTCAGGACTGATTTCCTTTGGGATGGACTGGTTGGATCTCCTTGCTGTCCAAGGGACTCTCAAGAGTTTTCTCTAACACCACAGCTCAAAAAGATCAGTTATTTGATGCTCAGCTTTCTTTATAGTCCAACTCTCCCATCCATACATGACTACTGGAAAACAATAGCTTTGACTAGATGGACTTTTGTCAGCAAAGTAATGTCTCTGCTGTTTAATATGCTGTCTAAGTTGGCCATAGATTTTCTTCCAAGGAGCAAGTGTCTTTTAATTTCATGACTTTCAGGAAATTTCGTAATTCTTAATTTCATAATTTCAGTCACCATCTACAGTGATTTTTGAGCCCAAGAAAATAACGTTTGTCACTGTTTACATTTTTTCTCCACGTATTTGCCCTGGGGTGAAGGGACAGGATGCCATGATCTTAATGTTTTGAATGCTGAGTTTTAAGCCAGTTTTTTCACTCTCCTCTCTCACTTTCATCAAGAGGCTCTTTAGTTCCTCATCACTTTCTGCCATAAGGGTGTTGTCATCTGCATATCTGAGGTTATTGATAGTTCTTCCAGCAATCTTGATTCCAGCTTATACTTCATCCAGATGGCATATGAAGTACTCTGCATATAAGTTAAGTAAGCAGGGTGACAACATACAGCCTTGACATACTCGTTTCCCAATGTGGAACCAGTCTGTTGTTTCCTGTCTGGTTCTTACTGTTGTTTCTTGACCTGAATACAGATTTCTCAGGAGGCAGGTCAGGTGATCTGGTATGCCCATCTCTTGAAAATTTTCCACTACCTACTCCAGTATTCTCGGGCTTCCCTTGTGGCTCAGCTGCTAAAGAACCCTCCTGCAATGCAGGAGACCTGGGTTTGATCCCTGGGTTGGGAAGATCCCCTGGAGAAGGGAAAGGCTGCCCACTCCAGTATTCTGACCTGGAGAATTCTAGGGGCTGTATAGTCCATGGGATCACAAAGAGTTGGATGCAACTGAGTGACTTTCAATTATCACACAGTCTAAGGCTTTGGTGTAATCAATAAAGGATAAGTAGATGCTTTTCTGGAACTCTCTTGCTTTTTCTATTATCCAAGGGATCCAAGTCGGATCCTGGCTGTGTATATATTTCTGGATAAATGGGAGGCTATCCTCAGAAGCACTTCATAGAATGAGGGGCAGGAGATCCCAGAGACCCAGAAGAGTCCAGATGAACAGTTTCTTGAGGTTTGTACAAAAAGTTAACCAACCATCAGGTGACAGAAATGAGGCCGGGGTAGAATTAAGGTTATATCTGCAAGTCATGATGAAGTACTATGTTGAAATGGATTAATAATGGAAAAATTAGGCTATAGTAGAAAGAAAAGAATAAAGATGCAACAAATGTAATTGATTGAAAGACTCATAAAATCAAATTCAGAAATACTGCTAAAATGATAGTATGCACTTTTACGTATAGACTTCCATACACTTCTGGGCCAAGCCTTGGGTAGAGAAGATTGAATGTGGCTTCATAATACCATCTGAATGATTGCTCTGCCCAATATCTATATCTAACTGATTTTGACTTCAAACTACAATTTTGTGCAACTGAAAAATATATGTAACTTTTACTCTATGCCTCTATTCAACTGATTATCTTCTTCTATTTTCTTTACCTACTGAAGCTCATAATATTTTAATTACATTCTCAAATTGCTCACTCATAATGTTCTTTCCATTCTGATTACATTCACCACTGTTTGTTTCCTTTCAGTATCTTAGCTATCATTCAAAGAATAACATTGGTCTGAGCTCTCTGTTGATAATTTCTACACTCTAATCACCATTGCCCCCTGTTTTTTTTCTTCCCAAACATAATACTGAGTATTTGGACCACCCAGTTTGTTTCTTTGTTATTGTCAGTTTATTCCAAAGGCTGTTCATTTCAAACCATCTTGCTTTGGTTTCAGTTGAATTCTTGTATATAAGTTTTCCTCTACAACAGGATTTATGAGCACTTAATGTACAGAAAAAGCATCTCAACAGTGTCTTACAGAAGAGTTAATTAGATGCTTACAGCATCCCTGTTGATTATGGATATTTACAATCTCATATTATTTCTCGTATGTATTAAGAGTAGTTTAGCAATGGGCTTCAAGCATTCTCATGGCTTCCAAACAAGGAGTTGTCTCCCTCCTGAGAGAGGTGAATCATTGAAAGCACTGGGCAAAGAATACAAGTTAAAGCAGTGTGGATGGACCTTGAGTGAAAACAGGAAGATTTAGGATACCTGTAGAAAGACAAGTCAGCATTATATAGAGACGAATTAATACTTTGGGATTAAACTGTCTGTGAAGGATAGAAGCATGGCAGACTAAAAATAGGCACGGAGTAATTCAGAGGCTAATCAGGCTCTGTCACAGATAAAATTAATAAGTAAAAAAGTTTTAACAAGACATTAGCCGTCTGAACAGCCCAGAAGGCCTGGGGAGGGAAATGGGAGCATTATGGCTGCAGCATTAACATCACTGTTATTAGCTTGGTGATGATTAACAGGATGTGGCCCCAGAGGGAGCAAGGTGAGCCTTCATAGGACAGCACTATGTCAGAGGATGATGGTCTCAAATTAGATAGCAAAGGTGAACTGTCTGTCAGGAGGAACATCAGGCCCAAGGACACAAAAATGGAACTGGATGAGCCAGAGAAGGAATTAGAGTTATATCAGAGAAAAATACAAGTGATATAAAATTAAAACGAAACATAAAATTTGTCACAGTCACAACAGTTAGTATTTGCTTTCCATTCCATTTTCTTTCGGGAATATTGGGCCAATGTTTCTTTTGGGTCCACTTTATTTATATTTTGTAATAATGAGTGAATTGAATCTATGAAGGAGAAATCCTAAGAACTTCATAATTGATTCATCTAGGTAATAGAGGAATGTTTGCTATCATCTATCATCAAGAGAAATTGATTAAAAATCTTTGTGCTTCGTGTCTGGTGCTAGGTGCCATGGGAAATGAAAAGGAAATCTCAAGCCTAGCTTTTCACAGTAGCTTACAATGTAGTGGAAGACGAAACACCAACACAGATTAAAAATACTGTTAAGTAAATGCAGAACTGCTGAAAGTTCTATGAAATTTGAAAATACAGTCTTTTGGAATATGAGTATATTCTGGTGTATTTAGAATACCCAAAGTGGGATTAATTGCTATGGAAATTTTTCTCACAAATGAAGATTTATAAGTATTAAGGAGAAGGGATATCTTTTGATGGGAAGGAAATAGTAAACTGTAAAAGGCTGGTGAAAGACTTAAAATTCAGAGAAATTATGTGGATTGATTAAATGTATTTTCATTTAATCAGACTTCTCTTTGTGCTGTTTAAAGTTGGACATAAATTCTTAGAAGCAAAATACTGTATTATAATATCAGGTTTCTGTAACTTGTATCAGAAAAAAAACTTTCTGATGAAATACACATTTTATCAACCAGCATAATTTCTCCATAAACTTTTTAAAATACAAGTTATAGAAACCTAATTAAAATGGGCTTCAGTTCAGTTCAATTCAGCTCAGTTGTTCAGTTGTGTCTGACTCTTTGTGACCCCATAGACTGCAGCATGCCAGGCTTCCTGCCCAATACCAACTCCCGGAGTTTACTCAAACTCACGTCCATTGAGTCGATGATGCCATCCAACCATCACATCCTCTGTCATCCCCTTCTCCTCCTGCCTTCAATCTTTCCCAGCATTAGGGTCTTTTCCAATGAGCCAGTTCTTCCCATTAGGTGGCCAAAGTATTAGAGTTTCAGCTTCAGCATCAATCCTTCCAATGAACACTCAGGACTGATTTCCTTTACGATGGACTGGTTGGATCTCCTTGCAGTCCAAGGGACTCTCAAGAGTCTGCTCCAACACCACAGTTCACGAGCATCAATTCTTCAGCACTCAGCTTTCTTTATAGTCCAACTCTCACATCCTTACATGACTACTGGAAAAACCATAGCCTTGACTAGATAGACCTTTGCTGGCAAAGTAATGTCTCTGCTTTTCGATATGCTGTCTAGGTTGGTCAATAACTTTCCTTCCAAGGAGTAAGCATCTTTTAATTTCATGGCTGAAGTCACCACCTGCAGTGATTTTGGAGCCCAAGAAAATAAAGTGTCTTGCTGTTTCCATTGTTTCACCATCTATTTGCCATGAAATGATGGGACAAGATGCCATGATCTTAGTTTTTTGAATGTTGAACTTTAAGTCAACTTTTTCACTCTCCTCTTGCACTTTCATCAAGAGGCTCTTTAGTTCTTCTTTGCTTTCTGGCATAAGGGTGGTGTCATCTACATATCTGAGGTTATTGATATCTCTCCCAGAAATCTTGATTCAAGCCTGTGCTTCATCCAGCCCCACATTTCACACAATGCACCCTGCATATAAGTTAATAGGTTTAGACTATGAACTAAAATGGGCTCAGGGTATGAGAAATAGTATAACATATATACTAGCACATCTAGAAATGGAGAATCTTCAGACCTCACACAGAATTCTAACTCTGCTCCTCTGTGAATTTGTCTCAGCAATGCCTCATTCTATGTATTCATTTGGTCTTCTATCATGCTTTCAAGATTTCTGCCAAAAGCATGTATTATAAGAGAGCAAGAACCTTACTTCCCAAGTATGCTTCCTAAGAGAAAGAAAATACAATTGACTTTTGAACAAAGTGGGTTTGTAGTGTACAGGTCCATTTATACATAGATTCTACTCAATATAAATACTACTGGAAGAGTGGAGGAGTTGTGACATAGTTGAATCCCACATTTCACATGGGGGACCCAATAGCAAGGGAATAATTTTAATTGCAGAGTTTCTGCCAAAGAAGTGAGAAATTTGAGACCCACATTAGGCTCCCCAGCCCAGGGTTCCTGCACCAGGAACTAAGCCCCTAGAATGTTTGACTTTCAAGGCCAATGGTACTTACTTTCAGGAGTCCCAGAGGGCTGGGGAAATTAAAAGCCCCCAACTCTTAAAGGACACATATATACTATGTGTGCATGCTCAGTCATGTCCAACTCTCTGTGACCCCATGGACTATTAGCCTGCCAAGCTCTTCTGTCCGTGGGATTTTTCAGGCAAGAATACTGGACTGGGTTGCCATTTCCTCCTCTAGGCGATCTTCAAGACCCAGGGACTGAACCTGCTTCTCCTGTGTCTCATGCATTGGCAGGTAGACTCTTTGCCACAAGCCACCTGGAAAGTCCTAAAAGACATATGCTGTGTACTTCAGCTGTGTCTGACTCTTTGCGATCCACATACTGTAGCCCACCAGGCTGCTCTGTCCTTGGGATTCTCCAGACAACAGTACTGGAGTGGGTTATCATTTCCTTCTCTAGGGATCTTCCTGACTGCAGGATAGAACCCATGTCTCTTATGTCTCCTGCATTGTCACGTGAGTTTTTTACCACTGCCACCAGCTGTGAAGTCCCCCCTCCCCGAACAAAAGACACATGCAAAATCTCAAATGCTTCAGGATCCAGGGCCAAAGCAGAAATTTGAAGAGAGTTTGGGTTGGACCTGCCTGCTATTCTGGAGTCTGGAGAGGCAGGAGGCAAATTCCAAGTCACCTTGGGGACACAGGCACTGGCAGAAGTCACTTTGGGGGGATCATTCTACCATATGAGACTGTTGCTGACAAGCATATTTTGGAATGCACATTCTAGCCTATTAGACTCAGGACCCAGCTCTGCCCCTATCCAGTAGCCCATAGACACCAGCAAGGGGACATCTCAGGCCAAACAACCAACTTGGAGAGGACAGAGCCCCACTCACCAGCAGAGAGACAGCCTTAAGAACCCCCTGAGCCCCTTGGACATGGCCTTGCCTGTAAGAGGGCAGAGAACCTGATCTCATACACTAGTGCAAGTCACTAGACCCAGGACCCCTAGACGCCCAGAGCCAGAGATCCGTGGGCTCAGTTTCACCCACCAGTGGGAGGTACCAGGCCCAGAATCCCTGCCCCTGTCCACCAAGAAGCCTGCTCTAGTCTGGGGGGCCATCTTGACCCACCAGCAGATGGACATAAGTCACAGGACAGCCACAGTCCCACAGCCAGTGGACTGAGCCCACTCACCAGCAAGCCAGCACTTGCCCTGGGACTGGCTGGATCCTGACCCTCACCTAGCAGAGAGCCTGCTCTAGCCTAGGGCCAGCCTTGTCCACCAGCAGGGCAACCACAGTTCCACAACCAGTGGACCCAAGTCACCCACTAGCAGGCTGATAGCTTCTCTGCGACTGGTTGACACTGCCCTGCCCAGTAGGAGGCCAACAAAAGTTTTAGGGAACCTTGGACACTTCAGCCAACTGTGTCAGAACTGGTCCCATTCACTAGTGGTCTGACACCAGTATTCTTGCCTGGGGAATTGTGTGGACGGGGGAGCCTGGTGGGCTGCAGTCTATGCGGTCACACAGAGTCAGACGTGACTGAGGTGATTTAGCATGCATGTATGCATTGGAGAAGGAGATGGAAACCCACTCCAGTATTCTTGCCTGGAGAATCCCAGACAAAGAGGAGCCTGGTGGGCTGCCGTCTATGGGGTCGCACAGAGTCAGACACGACTGAAGCGACTTAGCAGCAGCAGCAGCAGCAGACAGCAGCTCTGAGACCCCTGAGCCCTGTAGCCAAATCCCAGGACCGAACGCTACTTACCAGTCATCTGGCACTAGCCCCAGTAACCAACTTCACGCACTAGTGGGTAGACATTCACCAAAGGGTCTCCTGGACTCTGAGTCTGCCCAAAAGTGAGCCAGTCTGAATCCCAACAAACCACTATCCTCCCCCAACCCACCGCAGGGTTCTATAGTCAGTTTCCTCAATGACTTGGCTGCCTCAACCAGAAACTGGAAGCATCTGCACAATTCAGGGCCTGGCAACCAACTGGACTAGGGTCCAATCAAGCCCTGCCCAGAGTAGTCAGCTACCATAATAGTAAGATCCATGTGAGAACAGTGAGCTAGAAGTAGAATAATGGAAATCACTGAGGCTGAAAAAATGAAAGAGCAGAAAGAAAAAACGATAGTTTGATACCTCTGGGACAACACTGAGTGTGAGGATATTTGCATTATGGGGGTCCCAGGAAGAGAAAAGAGACAGAGAGGGGCTGAGAAGGTATTTGGGGGAATAATTGATGAAAGCCTCCCTAAACCTAGAGGCTTTCCTTGTGGCTCAGCTGGTAAAGAATCCGCCTACAAAGTGGGAGACCTGGGTTCGATCCCTGGGTTGGGAAGATCCCCTGGAGGAGGGAAAGTCCATCCACTCCAGTATTCTAGACTGGAGAATTCTGTGAAATGTATAATCCATGGGATCACAAAGAGTTGGACAACTGAGTGACTTTCCCTTTCCCTAAATTTGAGAAAATAAGTTTACATCCAAGCCCAAGAAGCACAGAGCATTGCAAAGATGATTAATCTAAAGAAGATCACACAAAGATACACTGTAATTAAACTGTCAAAAAATTAAAGCTAAAGAGACATATTAAAAGCAGCAAGGAAAAAGCAACACGTTACATACTAGGGAATTCCCTTAAAACAATCAGCTGATTTTTTAGCAGAAACTGCAGCCAAGAACACTCTACCTTGCAAAGTTCTCATTCAGATTTGATGGAAACATAAAAAGCATTACAGACAAACAAAAACTAAAAGGGTTTGGTACCACTAAACTGACCTTATAAGAAATGCAAAAGGAACTTACCAAGGTGAAAAATAAAAGTCTGCAATTAAAAGTATGAAAGTTGTAAAAGGAAAAACTCATCAGTAAAGGAAAATATGTAGTAAAGGCAATAAGTTATCCTTGCACAAAACTAGTAGAAAAGCTAAAAGATAAAAGCAATATAATTATCTACACCAACAATTAGCAGTTAATAGATACATAAAACATTTAGATATATAATATGATTGCAAATAAGCAATCATGAGGGTCAGAGAGAATAAATGCAGCACTGTTAAAATGCCTTTGAAATTAAGATATCAGCAAGCTAAAGCAATCAGATGGATTGTTAGGTAGATAGATAGATAGATAGATAGAAATTTCCTGATAACCACAAACCAGAAATCTATACTAGTTACAGTAAAGAGAGAAAGGGATCTAGACATAACACTAAAGATAGTCATCAAATCACAAGAGAGAAAAAGAAGGAATAAAACATAACTACAAAAAAACTGAAAACAAATTGCAGAAAGGCAATGAGAACATAAATATAAGCAATCCGTTTATATGTAAAGAGACTAAATCAAAAGACAGAGTGGCTGAATGGATACCAAAAAATGACCTGTTTGCATGCTGTCTATAAGAGAGTTACTTCAGACCTAAAGACACACACAGACTGAAAGGGAGAAAATGAAAAAAGATATTCTATGGAAACGGAAATCAAAGGAAAGCTGAAGTAACAATACTTGTATCACACAAAATAGGTTTCAAAAAAAAAAAAAAGAAGAAGAAGACATGGCAATTGTAAATATGTATGTAGCCAGAATTCTATGTGTGCTGTGCATAGTCAGTCGTGTCTGACTCCTTACAACTCCATGGACTGTAGCCTGTCAGGTTCCTCTGTCCATGGGGATTCTCCAGGGATTCTCCATACTGGAGTGGGCTGCCATGCCCTGCTCCAGGAGATCTTCTCAACCCAGGAATAGAACCCAGGTCTTGCACATTGCAGGAGGATTCTTTACTATCTGAGACACCAGGGAAGCCCAAGAATACTGAAGTGGGTAGCCTATTCCTTCTCCAGGGGATCTTCCTGACCCAGGAATTGAACTGGGGTCTCCTGTATTGCAGGCAGATTCTTAACCAGCTTTGCTACCAGGGAAACCCATGTATCCATCGTAGGAACACTTAAACAGATAAAGAAAATATTAGCAGAAATAAAGGGTGAAGCTTACAGAAACACAATGATAGTAGGGGACTGCAATACCTCACTTAAATAAGTGGACAGATCTGTCATACAAAAAATCAGTAAAGAAACACTGGTCATATATGACACATTAAAATGTATATATTAATATTTTTAAGTCAATCAATGTGATATACCACATTAACAAATTGAAGAATAGAAAGCATATGATCATCTCAGTAGATGTAGAAAAAGCTTTTGACAAAATTCAGCATTGATTTATTATTAAAAACACTCCAGAATGTGTCTATAGAGGAGAGATTCCTCAAAATAATAAAAGCCATATATAATAAGGCCACAACTAACATCATTCTCAGTGGTGAGAAGTTGAAAGTATTTCTTCTAAAATCATGAGCAAGACAAAGATTCCCACTTTTGCCAGTTTTATACAATATTGTTTTGGAAGTCCTAGCCATCAGACAAGAAAAAGAAATAAAAAGAACCCAAATTAAAAAAGTAAAAAGTTAAGCAGTCATTATTTGCAAATATTGTGATACTATACATAGAAAATCTGAAACAGACCACCAAAAAAAAAAAAAAAAAAAAAAAATTAGAGCTCACTATGAACTTGGTAAAGCTGCAGGATACTAAAGAAATCTGTTGCATTTCTCTACAGTGTGAGCAACTTATAAGAAAGAGAAATGAAGGAAACAATTTAATTTGCAATTGCATTAAAAACAATAAAATACCTAGAAATAAACCTATCTAATGATGCCAAAGATCGATAGTCAGAAAACAGTAAGACACAGATAAAAGCAATTGGGGATGTTGCAAAAAGATGGAAAGATAGACCATATTTCTTGACTGGAAGAATTAATACTTTTAAAATACCATATGAGCCAAGGCAATCTACAGATTTCATGCAATCCCTTCAGAACACTAATGACACTTTTCACAGAAATAGAACAAGTAATTTTAAAATTTGTACAAAAAAAAAAAAGACCCAAAATAGCCTAAATAATCTTGAGAAAGAAGAATTGAGCTTAGGTATCATACTCTCTGACTTCAGACTATACTACTAAGCTACAGCAATCAAAAGTCAGTACAGTGTAAAGTGCTGGCAAAGAACAGACATACATCAATGAAACAAAATATAGAGAGCCCAGAAGTAAACTCATGCACTTCTGGTCAATTAATCTACTACGAAGGTAGCAAGAATATACAATAAAGAAAAGACAGTCTCTTCAATAAGTGGTGCTGGGAATACCAGATAGCTGCATGTAAAAAAAAAAAAATAGAACATTTTCTCACATCTATAAAAATAAACTCTAAATGTATTATAAACCTAAATGTAAGACCAGAAGCTATAAAACTTATGAAAGCAAACATGGGTAGAACACTCTTTGGCATGTATTGTAGCAATATTTATTTTTGATCTGTCAAAGCAAAAATATACAAAAGCAAATGAGATCAAATGTAATGTCAAGATATGTACAGCAAAGGACACCATTGACAAAATGAAAAAAAAAAGAGTATTGAATGGGATAAACTATTTGCAAATGATATGACTTATAAGAATTTAACATCCAAAATATATATGAAGATCATATAACTCAATATCAAAAAGCAAACAACCTGATTGACAAAAATGAAGAGACCTGAACATACATTTCTTTAAAGAAGACATACAGATTGTCAACTTGAAGATGCTCACCATTGCTAATCATCACAGAAATGTAAATCAAAACCATAGTGAAGTATCACCTCACACTTGTCAGACTGGCTATCATCAAAAAGACCAAAAATAAGTGTTGTCAAGAATGCAGAGAAAATTGAATTCTACTGCACTATTGGAGAAGTAAATGGTAACTCACTCCAGTATTCTTGCCTGGAGAATTCCGTGAACAGAGGAGTCTGGCAGGCTACAGTCCATGCGATCACAGAGTCAGACATGACTAAGCGACTAAAGCACCACCACACTTTTGGTGGGAATTTCAATTGCTGCAGCTACCATTGAAAACATTATGGAGAGTCCTCAAAAAACTACAAATATAACTATCATATGATCCAGTAATTCCACTCCTGGGCATATACCCAAAGAAAACAAAAGCATTAATTAAAGACGATATATGTACTTTAATGTTCATTGCAGCATTATTTAATATAGCCAAGATATGGAAGCAATCTAAGTGTCCATCAATAGAGGAATGGATAAAGGAAATGAGGTTTATGTATACATAGAATGAAATACTTACTCAGTCATTAAAAATAAAGGAATTTTACTATTTGCATCAATGTGGTTGAACTTGAAGGGCATTACACTTAGTGAAATAATTCAGACAAAGACAAATGCTATATATATATATACATGTGAAAAAAAAAAGTAGTGAATATAACAAAAAAGAAATAGACTCACAGATATAGAGAACAAAATAATGATTACTGGTGGGGCCAGTATAGGGGTCAAAGTACAAGGTAAGGATAGGAGATTAAGAGGCACAAACTATTGTGTATAAAATAAATGAGCTAAACTACATATTGTACAGCACAAGTAGCCAATCTTTTTAATAACTTTAAATATAGTATAATCTATAAAATATTGCTTCACTTTGTTGTACACATGAAATTAATACAATATTGTAAATAGACTATAGCTGCATTAAAAACAAATAGAGCTATATATAAAATTTTTGTTATAATAGTGTAAGAATGACTCATTTTTATGAATAAGTATGGTTGACTGAATTATGATACAATCACATTATGGATTACTGTGCAATTATTGTTTATGGTATCCTGATATTAAAATAGCTCTAAGGTATCATAGCTTAGTGAACTGACCTGAACTGAACTGAAGGTATCATAAGCAATAGTAATAATCACCAAATATTATATTTATTCCTATTTCTAATGTTTTTGCAGTTGGGTGAGACCACATGATTTGTTCTGGCCAATGGGCTTAGAAGAAAAGTGACATGTCTCTTCTTGGCTGAGAGAGTATAAAGTCCATTTCTAACTCTCTGGTTGCATTCCTATGACAGCAAATAAGGATGGTGCAATAAGAGGATAGGTCTCTGAGTAACTCTGGAGCAGACATGGCACCTTCCCCCAATCCCTGAAATATAAATGAAAAATTGATTTTATTCGGTTAAGCTACTTAATTTGTTACTGCAGTATGACTTAGCCACATCTAATTAATATTTAATGGGCAGAGAAAAAAGAAAAGACAAATCCAGGACAAAATTTCAAGAATATTTTTCTAAATATGTTTATTAAGTTATAGATGTGTGTATTTACTTATACATGAATAGAAATATATCAAGGGCTAACAATTTTTATCTCTGAGGATGGGAAGTGAGAATTTCAGGAAAATAAGATAGAACATGATAAAAGATACTATGTTTCTACATTGCCTGAATTTTTCAAAAACATATATTCATGTATTGTGTATGTAAAAGTTTTCTTAAAAAATAAGATCAAATTGTTTCTTAAATATAAAAAAAGAATTGCTATATATGTGTGCCTAATATTTCTCATGTTTTAACCAAAAATAATTCTGGTTAGCAACTATGATTGGTAGTTATGAAAGTAAAGGGGGGTCAAATATGAGTAATACTTCAAAGTATATTCAGTTTGCAAGGCTCTATTCTCCCCATTTTGCTGTGCTCCTTTATGCCTGTGTGTTGTTAGGATACCTAGATGGCCTTTTGACAGTGGGGAGTTGATTGCAATTATATGTGCCTGCCTTTGTCCTTTACTTGTCACCTTTTTATATAAAATGTAGGGGCCCAAATCACTCCATCTTCATTGGATGATTGTTCCAGGCCAAATCTATGTTATTTCTGAAAAACTGCAATAAATGTAATGTACAAGATAGCTGCCGTATCTGGGTAATATCTTGCCCATGGGACATTTTCAACTGTTTACGTGTGTTACACTGTCAAAGCAACCAAGGTAGATACTGATGATGAAAGAAATAGATACCAAGAACTCTCACAATTTACTTGTGTCTTAGAAAATTTGCCATTAAAAGATTTGCTAGTAGAGTGCTGTCAATGTGCTTCTAAAGTGTCTGATTTTCTAAACCCTGATAGAGGAAAAACTAGGCAACTCAACAGCTTCAAACAAAAAAATGAGTTATTTAGGTATTTACAGAACTGACTGAGGTATCCCATGCTGTTAGAACAGGTACTTGTCAGAAAGGATATTTGCATAATGGGCTTTAAATTTCCTGCTAGAAATTTTATTAATAGCATAATTATTATTTTAAAAATCTTAGTTTAATACTCTTTTGTTTATATCTATATAAGCATATTTAATTTCTATTAATAAAATCAAGCTCAGATACTTGAAAATATGAGCTAATGATCAAATTTTCTACATGATGGAGAAACGAATGGATTGTGTGGCTTCCTGTGACAATTCTACTATTGGGTTTGATTGTTTTGAGTTTTGTCATAGTTAGTTTGGAAAAATTTGATATTTCTAAAAGAGTATTTTGGAAGAATTTCATTCATTTTCTTTTTATTTCAGTCTGTCAAACTCACTTTTCAAGAAAGATGAATACTATCCTCTATAAAATATACCTAAAGTGATGGGGTGCAAGACTGGACTTTACAAAGATTTCGGGATGATATAACGCAAAGGGGTAGTGTATAATAAATTGTCCATAACTTCTGATCTTTGATGGGATTCCCTGGTAGTTCAGCTGGTAAAAAAAAAAAAAAAAAAGTCCACCTGCAACATAGGAGACCCCTATTTGATTCCTGGGTTTGGGACATCTGCTGGAGAAGGGATGGATAGGCTATCCAATCCAGTATTCTTGGGCTTCTGTGGTGGCTCAGATGGTAAAGACTCTGCCTGTAATGCAGGAGACTTGAGTTTGATCCCTGGGTTGGCAATATCCCCTGGAGAAGGGAATGGCTACCCAATCCAGCATTCTGGCCTGGAGAATTCCAAGGACTGGGGTTGCAAAGAGTTGGACATGACTGAGAGAGTTTCACTTTCTGATCTTTGATGAAAGATGAAACATGGATAGTTTGTGTCTTTTAGGGTATAGTAGCTTTTTTGCATCAGTATATTCAGTCCAGTTCAGTTCAGATCAGTCGCTCAGTCGTCATGACTGAATCTGCAACTCCATGGACTGTAGCACTCCAGGCTTCCCTGTCCATCACCAACGCCAGGCGTTTGCTCAAGCTCATGCCCATTGAGTAAGTGATGCCATCCAACCACCTCATTCTCTGTCATTCCCTTCTCCTCCTGCCTTCAATCTTTCCCAGCATCAGGGTCTTTTCCAGTGAGTCAGTTCTTCGCAGCAGGTGGCCTGCTTCAGCTTTGGCATCAGCAACAGTCCTTCCAATGAATATTAAGGACTAATTTCCTTGAGGATTGGTTGGTTTGATCTCGTTGCAGCCCAAGGGACTCTCAAGAGTCTTCTCCAACAACACATTCAAAAGCATCAAGTCTATGGAGCTCAGATTTCTTTATGGTTCAACTCTCACATCCATATATGACTATTGGGAAAATTATAGCTTTGAATATAAGGACTTTGTGAACAAAGTAATCTCTTGGATTTTTAATATGCTGTCTAGGTTTGTCATAGCTTTTCTAAGGAGCAAGTGTCTTTTAATTTCATGGCTGCAGTCACTATCTGCAGTGATTTTGGAGCCCAAGAAAATAAAGTCTGTCACTCTTTCCATTGTTTCTCCAACTATTTGCCATGAAGTGATGGGTTCTGGTGCAATTATCTTTGTTTTTTTAATGTTGAGTTTTAAGCCAACTTTTTGACTCTCCTCTTTCACTTTAACGAAAAGGCTCTTTAGTTCCTCTTAGCTTTCTGCCATAAAGGTGGTGTCATCTACGTATGTGAGGTTTTTGATATTTCTGGCAATCTTGATTCCAGCTTGTGCTTCATCCAGCCCAGCATTTCTCATGATGTACTCTGCATGTAAGTTAAATAAGCAGGGTGATGACATACAGCCTTGACGTATTGCTTTCCCAATTTGGAACCAGTCCATTGTTCCATGTTCGGTTCTAACTGTCGCTTCTTGACCTGCATACAGTTTTCTCAAGAGGCAGGTAAGGTGGTCTGGTATTTCCATCTCCTTAAGAATTTTCCACAGTTTGTTGTGATCCACACAGTCAAAGACTTTAGCATAGTCAATAAAGCAGAAGTATCAGAAAAGCCGGTGTATTAGAGGAATACTTGAGATTTTAATAACAGCAAGCAATTATTAATTTTAGGCTATTTAAAGTATCAGAAGACATTTTTTTAATATGGCACCCAAGTAACTGTTGTTTTCAACAGCACTGCTGATGTCTAAAGAAAATAAAAATGTAAAATTAAAAGCTAGAAGAGCTACTTGGGACTAAATGTAATCTGATAAAGAGTACAAACTCTTTACTTCACAAGTGATTTTGTTTTCATCTCATGAACAGAGGAAGCTTTATGTATAAAGGAAAACCCTCTATTCAATTAATCAGGTCAGTCTTCCTGGGGATTTAATATTCATTTTAATGATTCTAGATTCTTCAATTCATTTCTAGAACTTATATATTTCCACTAGAGTCAATTTATAAATTATAAAGAAATCATCATGGGTATCATTAAGTAACACCTACACTCCCCTTATGTATTTTTCAAATATTTTAAAATCTTTTATCTTTCTCTGAAGTTTTACACTAGATTTGGAGTAGACTTAACTCCAACAGTGTTTTCCATAAAAATGTATTCTCAATTTAAAGATTATCCTGAACCTTGATTTAGTTGAGACCAAAGAATATTTACACTAAATTGCTACTCATACTAAATTCTATTATGATAAAAGTCAATAATGATGTTAAAGGAAAAAAAAAAAAAACAAAAAACTGGTTCTATGTCTATATCTGTTTTATTTTCTTAAGAACCATTGTTAATTTGGAATATTTATTTAGTCCACATTATTTGCGAGGCAATCATTTCAACTTATAATTATATTCTGCTAAAAGGTAAGATTGAAACTATGTGTATTATTTCAGCTCTCACATAAAATGAGCTTGGAAGTATCCCTTACCACACACAAAGAGACACACCAAAAGAAAAACAGCCAAATTAACACAAAACCAGTGACACTTCTTGGATCCACGAGAGAATTGAGGTTACAAGGCCAATTGCCACAGCAAAACTTGAAAAGACAGGTGAATAAAGACAGATAGTTGAAATCAACTTACCTACATGCAGAAACCACTGGAGACACAAACTGGTAGAAATGCCTAGAAAGGAATTTTGAGGAATTATTGACGGCTCAGTGCATATAAGCTTAAGAGTGAACTCTTGGTGACTGCAGATACAGAGGGCTTCCAGGTAGCACTAGTGGTAAAGAACCTGCCTCCAATGCAGGAGACATAAGAGACATGGGTTCGATCTCTGGATGGGGAGGATCTACTGGTATAGGAATTGGCAACCTATTTCAGTGTTCTTGCCTGGAGAATCCCTTGGACTGAAGAACTGGTGGACTGTAGGGTTTCAAAGAGTTAGACATGACTGAGGGACTTAGCACACACAGACATAGAAAGTTTCCACACTTTTGTAGATTTTACTCCCACGTATCTCACAAGGCTATCATGGTGAAGAGTCAAGGAAAAATCATGTATTTATTTGGTGGGGAGCCTCAGGGAAAGAGGAAAAGTAATCATTTTAAAATACACCAGATATATTCTTCATAATAAAAGCATACTTTCTAGTGAGAAACACTTTACCAGGGACTTATCTAAAATAGATGGGAAGTCCAAGTACCTAACTACAGTCCACATAACCTTTCTGTCTTACCTAAGGACGGTAGAAAGAAACTTTTGTGAAAATCCAAGCAATACAGGTTCACAGGTTCACTAAAGATTAATCATAAGATTATAGAATGCCCCCCTCCACCATTTCTTATTACAATATTAAGATGACTTCAGTAAGAGTGAATTACAACTAATTTGGCCGTAAGGCTCAGACTCAAAGAAGATGATATCCTTATGAATATATAAAGACAAAAGCTAGAACACTAAGTGTATTTAAGATCCCTGACACTTACAACTATAGTTAACATTAAACACAGCTCAATTTCCAGCCAGATTAACATAAAATTCCACACTAAAGGCCTGTTTAACTTCAATCAGTTCAGTTCAACGCAATCGTGTTCAGCTCTTTGCGACCCGATGGACAGGAGCATGACAGGCTTTCCTATCCATCACAAACTCCCATTGCTTACTCAAACTCATGTCCATCGAGTCGCTGATGCCATCAAACCATCTCATTCTCTGTCATTCCCTTCTCCTCATACCTTCAATTTTCCCCAGCATTAGGGTCTTTTCTGATGAGTTGGCTATTTGCATCAGGTAGCCAAAGTATTAGAGTTTCAGCTTCAGCATCAGTCCTCCCAATGAATACTCAGGACTGATTTCCTTTAGACTGACTGATTTGATCTCCTTGTAATCTAAGGGACTCTCAGAGTCTTCTCCAACATCCCAGTTCAAAACCATGAATTCGATTCGGAGAGCGTCCTGGACGCGGCGGGCGATTTCCGCCGCCTCTGGCAGCAGCTCCGCTACCTGAAAGACTCCCGCGGCCGCTGTCGACGCCGCCGCCGCCCCTTCCTCTTCCGTCCCCCCCGCCGCCGCCGCTTTCACCTTTTCGGGCCCCTCCGCCACCTCTCCACGACCTAGGCCCTCTGTTCCTGAGAGGAAGCCTTACTCGGGCCCCTTCGCGGGCCCGGCGCGCAGCCATGGCTGACGGCGGGGTCGGCGGGGGCACCGGCGCGGTGGGTGGTGGCGGCTCCGGACCGGTCTCGGCGGGGGCGGAGGCTGGCGCCGGCGGGGGCGGCGGCCCCATCAACCAGGCCTCACTGCCCCCCGGCGACCCGCAGCTCAAGAGCCGGGGTCTCTTTGACAGCTTCCGCCGGGACTGCCTGGCCGACGTGGACACCAAGGTTTGGTGGAGAGTGTTTGTGAGCCATGGCCTTTGGGAAGAGCCCACTCACAGAACTGAGGCCTCTTGATTCCTTTGTCAGTGTCACCTACCTGACTGTTAACAGACTTTTGCCAGAATAACACTACATAATAAACCAAATCTCAGTGGCTTACAATAAGCATTTGTTTGCATGCTGATGGGACTGCAAGTCAGCTAAAGTTCAGCTGATCTAGATAGACTTGGTGGCTCAGCTATAGGCAACCTGGGCTTAGGTCCAAGCTGTGGTTGGGGGAGGATCTCTGCATGTGTGCTTTTCCTACATCCCAGGCCCGAGGGACAGAGGTTGCAAAGAATACACCCTCATAGAAGGTCACCAGAGTACCAGAGCCATGCCAGATGGCGCAGCCACATTTAGGACTTCTTGTCAGCGACACAGTATTATCAAAGTGAAAGTCACTCAGTCGTGCCCAACTCTGCGACCCCCATGGACTATACACTCCATGGGGTTCTCCAGGCCAGAATACTGGAGTGGGTAGCCTTTCCGTTCTCCAGGGGATCTTTCCAACCCAGGGCTCGAACTCAGGTGTCCCACACTGCAGGCAGATTTTTCACCAGCTGAGCCACCAGGCACTTCATTGGCCAAAGAAGATCACACTGCTAAATGCAGCATCAGTGGGGTAGGGAAGTGGTCCCTGGCCACAGTGGGAGGAGAGAGGAGTGAAGTGTGAAACAGCAATGCACACTGTTACACCAGGTTTGGACAACAGCAGCTGATGGTGCCAGAAGATCTTGGAGGCTCAGAATGCACATTCCTTTTGTTCACATGCATTCCCTTGTTCATCAAGCTCCTTTCTGGTTTTGTTGTCCTCATACTAGTTGGATTTAGAGAGCAGTAGTGCCAGTCAAGGAGAGCTTACTCCTTGGAAGGCAAGTTATGACCAACCTAGATAGCATATTAAAAAGCAGAGACATTACTTTGCCAATGAAGGTCCGTCTAGTCAAGGCTATGGTTTTTCCAGTGGTCATATATGGATGTGAGAGTTGGACTGTGAAGAAAGCTGAGTGCCAAAAAATTGATGCTTTTGAACTGTGGTGTTGGAGAAGACTCTTGAGAGTCCCTTGGACTGCACGGAGATCCAACCAGTCCATCCTGAAGGAGATACGTCCTGGGTGTTCATTGGAAGGACTGATGCTGAAGCTGAAACTCCAGTACTTTGGCCACCTCATGCGAAGAGTTGACTCATCGGAAAAGACCCTGATGCTGGGAGGGATTGGGGGCAGGAGGAGAAGGGGATGTCAGAAGATGAGATGGCTAGATGGTATCACCGACTCGATGGGCATGGGTTTGAATAAACTCCGGGAGTTGGTGATGGACAGGGAGGCCTGGTGTGCTGCGCTTCATGGGGTCGCAAAGAGTCAGACATGACTGAACTGAGCTGAACTGAGTGCCAGTCAGACTCCTTTGGGGACTTAGGTTTTGCTTCCTGTCAGCCTCTCCCAGTGTTCCATAGACTTTGCCTTCAGCCTGTGTTTGTGAGGGCTGGGTGGCTTCATTTTGTGCAGAGGGCTTTCGTGGGCCCTTGCTTGTTGCTGAGAACACCCTATGAGCCAGCTTACCAAAACCTGAGGCAAAAAGTGGATAATTTTGTGTCAACACATCTGGACAAGCAGGAATGGAATCCCATGATGAACAAAAACCAATTGCGAAATGGTCTGAGGCAGAGTGTGGTTCAGTCAGGGATTTTGGAAGCTGAAGTGGACAGAATTATTTCCCAGGTGGTGGATCCCAAAATGAACCACATCTTCAGACCACAGATAGAACAAGCAATTCATGAGTTCATGGCAGCCCAGAAAAAAGAAGCCGTGCCAGAACCACCTCCAGAGCCTGAAAGCCAGGACCCTGCTGCTCCATCCCAGGACGCTTCCTAAAAATATGCCTGACATGTTTTAGAAGCTCCATTGAATTAACGGTGAAGACCTGGATTCAGTTACATAAGAGCACAACTTCAGAATGAAGACAGGCCAAAGTCCTCACTGACTTCAGAATTCAATGCTGACTGTGGGGCGGTGTCCAGAGGGAATAGGGAGCAAGTGGGGCTATAGAAAAGTTGACCATGTGGGCCCCCACATTGTGCTGCCATCCAGCTAGCCTGTGCAAGAGGGTGACACCCCAGACACTACAGACATGCTAAGAAACACTACATCACTTTGGGGTTTGCCCTGAAGTGAACCTTTGTACTTGAACTTAGAGACTGTGTATGGATTTTAGGGTTTGTGCTTGAGGATAATCAGAAGCTACAGTGAAGGAACATAACCAGTCCTAAAGATGCAGTTTCAAAGAATTGACAGTAAAAGTTAGCCAGGGGTGGTAGGGTTTTAACAATGCTTATTTGATACTATCAGTTTCTGAGAGTTGCAAATCAGAGTTTACAGGCCAGTAGCATCAAACAGCTGTAAGATCACTGTGACCCCCTTGTAGGTGACTCTTTTTTAGCTACCACTTCCTTTCCCCTGCAAGAGGTGTCAAGAGCAGGACCCTGGAATGCCTGAGGAGATGCAGACTTAAGTGCAAGGAGAAACATTGGCAGGCTCTCCGTGTATGGCTCCTTCCTGTCCTGCAAGGGCTAGTGAGTTAGGTGTGTTTATTTTATTCTCATGTTTGTGTTTAGAAAGTAAATAAAGGGACTTGAGTTTTGTAATTAAAAAAAAAAACAAACAAACATGAATTCTTGGGCGCTCAGCTTTCTTTATGGTCCAACTCTCACATCCACACATGACTACTGGAAAAACCATAGTTTTGTCTAGATGGACTTTGTGGCTAAGTAATGTCTCTGCTTTTTAATATACTGTCTAGGTTGGTCATAGCTTTTCTTCCAAGGAGCAAGCATCTTTTAATTTCATGGCTGCAGTCACCATCTGCAGTCATTTTGGAGTTCCAAAAAATAATGTCTGTCACTGTTTCCATTGTTTCCCCAACTAAATTGGGAACTGTTTCCATTGTTTCCCCTATTTAAATAGCTAAATAGAAACTATTTAGCCTAGTTCCTATTATTCAATATATCATATCTATCTTTTTTTTTAAGTGTTTTTTTTTTTCATTTATTTTTATCAGTTGGAGGCTAATTACTTTACAACATTGCAGTGGTTTTTGTCATGCATTGAAATGAATTAGCAATGGATTTATATGTATTCCCCATCCCAGTCCCCCCTCCCACCTCCCTCTCCACCCGATCCCTCTGGGTCTTCCCAGTGCACCAGGTCTGAGCACTTGTCTCATGCATCCAACCTAGGCTGGTGATCTGTTTCACCCTAGATAATATACATGTTTCGATGCTGTTCTCTTGAAACATCCCACCCTCGCCTTCTCCCACAAAGTCCACAAGTCTGTTCTATACATCTGAGTCTCTTTTTCTGTTTTGCATATAGGGTTATCGTTACCATCTTTCTAAATTCCCTATATATGTGTTAGTATAGTGTAATGTTCTTTATCTTTCTGGCTTACTTCACTCTGTATAATGGGCTCCAGTTTCATCCATCTCATTAGAACTGATTCAAATGAATTATTTTTAATGGCTGAGTAATATTCCATGGTGTATATGTACCACAGCTTCCTTATCCATTCGTCTGCTGATGGGCATCTAGGTTGCTTCCATGTCCTGGCTATGATAAACAGTGCTGCGATGAACACTGGAGTGCACGTGTCTCTTTCAGATCTGGTTTCCTCGGTGTGTATGCCCAGAAGTGGTATTGCTGGGTCATATGGCAGTTCTATTTCCAGCTTTTTAAGAAATCTCCACACTGTTTTCCATAGTGGCTGTACTAGTTTGCATTCCCACCAACAGTGTAAGAGGGTTCCCTTTTCTCCACACCCTCTCCAGCATTTATTGCTTGTAGACTTTTGGATAGCAGCCATCCTGACTGGAGTGTAATGGTACCTCATTGTGGTTTTGATTTGCATTTCTCTGATAATGAGTGATGTTGAGCATCTTTTCATGTGTTTGTTAGCCATCTGTATGTCTTCCTTGGAGAAATGTCTGTTTAGTTCTTTGGCCCATTTTTTGATTGGGTCATTTATTTTTCTGGAGTTGAGCTGGAGGAGTTGCTTGTATATCTCTGAGATTAATCCTTTTTCTGCTGCTTCATTTGCTATTATTTTCTCCCAATCTGAGGGCTGTCTTTTCACCTTGCTTATAGTTTCCTTCATTTTACAAAAGTTTTAAGTTTCACTAGGTCACATTTGTTTATTTTTGCTTTTGTTTCTAAAATTCTGGGATGTGGGTCATAGAGGATCCTGCTGTGATTTATGTCAGAGAGTGTTTTGCCTATGTTCTCCTCTAGGAGTTTTATAGTTTCTGGCCTTATATTTAGATCTTTAATCCATTTTGAGTTTATTTTTGTGTATGGTGTTAGAAAGTGTTCTAGTTTCATTCTTTTACAAGTGGTTGACCAGTTTTCCCAGCACCACTTGTTAAAGAGGTTGTCTTTTTTCCATTGTATATTCTTGCCTCCTTTCTCGAAGATAAGATGACCATAGGCTTGTGGATTTATCTCTGGGCTTTCTATTTTGTTCCATTGATCTATATTTCTGTCTTTGTGCCAGTACCATACTGTCTTGATGACTGTGGCTTTGTAGTATAGTCTGAAGTCAGGCAGGTTGATTCCTCCAGTTCCATTCTTCTTTCTCAAGACTACTTTGGTTATTTGAGGTTTTTTGTATTTCCATACAAATTGTGAAATTATTTGTTCTAGTTCTGTGAAGAATACCATTGGTAGCTTGATAGGGATTTCATTGAATCTATAGATTGCTTTGGGTAGTTTAGCCATTTTGACAATATTGATTGTTCCAATCCATGAACACGGTATATTTCTCCATCTGTTTGTGTCCTCTTTGATTTCTTTCATCAGTGTTTTATAGTTTTCTATATAGGTCTTTTGTTTCTTTAGGTAGATGTACTCCTAAGTATTTTATTCTTTTTGTTGCAATGGTGAATAGTATTATTTCCTTAATTTCTCTTTCTGTTTTCTCATTGTTAGTGTATAGGAATGCAAGAGATTTCTGTGTGTTAATTTTATATCCTGCAACTTTACTATATTCATTGATTAGCTCTAGTAATTTTCTGGTAGAGTCTTTAGGGTTTTCTATGTAGAGGATCATGTCATCTGCAAACAGAGAGAGTTTCACTTCTTCTTTTCCTATCTGGATTCCTTTTACTTCTTTTTCTGCCCTGATTGCTGTGACCAAAACTTCCAAAACTATGTTGAATAGTAGTGGTGAGAGTGGGCACCCTTGTCTTGTTCCTGATTTCAGGGAAAATGCTTTCAATTTTTCACCATTGAGGGTGATGCTTGCTGTGGGTTTGTCATATATAGCTTTTATTATGTTGCGGTATGTTCCTTGTATTCCTGCTTTCTGGAGAGTTTTAATCATAAATGGATGTTGAATTTTGTCAAAGGCTTTTTCTGCATCTATTGAGATAATCATATGGTTTTTATCTTTCAATTTGTTAATGTGGTGTATTACATTGATTGATTTGCGGATATTAAAGAATCCTTGCATTCCTGGGATAAAGCACACTTGGTCATGGTGTATGATTTTTTTAATATGTTGTTGGATTCTGTTTGCTAGAATTTTGTTAAGGATTTTTGCATCTATGTTCATCAGTGATATTGGCCTGTAGTTTTCTTTTTTTGTGGCATCTTTTTCTGGTTTTGGAATTAGGATGATGCTGGCCTCATAGAATGAGTTTGGAAGTTTACCTTCTTCTGCAATTTTCTGGAAGAGTTTGAGTAAGATAGGTGTTAGCTCTTCTCTAAATTTTTGGTAGAATTCAGCTGTGAAGCCATCTGGTCCTGGGCTTTTGTTTGCTGGAAGATTTCTGATTACAGTTTCGATTTCCTTGCTTGTGATGGGTTTGTTAAGATCTTCTATTTCCTCCTGGTTCAGTTTTGGAAAGCTATACTTCTCTAAGAACTTGTCCATTTCTTCCAGGTTGTCCATTTTATTGGCATAGAGCTGCTGCTAGTAGTCTCTTATGATCCTTTGTATTTCAGTGTTGTCTGTTGTGATCTCTCCAGTTTCATTTCTAATTTTGTTAATTTGGTTCTTCTCCCTTTGTTTCTTAATGAGTCTTGCTAATGGTTTGTCAATTTTGTTTATTTTTTCAAAAAACCAGATTTTAGCTTTGTTGATTTTTGCTATGGTCTCTTTAGTTTCTTTTGCATTTATTTCTGCCCTAATTTTTAAGATTTCTTTCCTTCTACTAACCCTGGGGTTCTTCGTTTCTTCCTTCTCTAGTTGCTTTAGGTGTAGAGTTAGGTTATTTATTTGACTTTTTTCTTGTTTCTTGAGGTAGGCCTGTAATGCTATGAATCTTCCCCTTTGCACTGCTTTTACAGTGTCCCATAGGTTTTGGGTTGTTGTGTTTTCATTTTCATTCATTTCTATGCATATTTTGATTTCTTTTTTGATTTCTTCTATGATTTGTTGGTTATTCAGAAGCATGTTGTTTAGCCTCTATATGTTTGAATTTTTAATAATTTTTTTCCTGTAATTGAGATCTAATCTTACTGCACTGTGGTCAGAAAAGAAGACTGGAATGATTTCAATTTTTTTGAATTTACCAAGACTAGACTTATGGCCCAGGATGTGATCTATTCTGGAGAAAGTTCTGTGTGCACTTGAGAAAAAGGTGAAGTTGATTGTTTTTGGGTAAAACGTCCTACAGATGTCAATTAGGTCTAGCTGGTCCATTGTGTCCTTTAATTCTGTGTTTCCTTGTTCATTTTCTGTTTAGTTGATCTATCCATAGTTGTGAGTGGGGTATTAAAGTCTCCTACTATTATTGTGTTACTATAAATTTCCTCTTTCATACTCATTAGTGTTTGCCTTACATATTGCGGTGCTCCTATGTTGGGTGCATATATATTTATAATTGTTATATCTTCTTCTTGGGTTGATCCTTTGATCATATGTAGTGTCCTTCTTTGTCTCTTTTCACAGCCTTTATTTGAAAGTCTATTTTATCTGATATGAGTATTGCGACTCCTGCTTTCTTTTGGTCTCCATTTGCATGAAATATTTTTTTCCAGCCCTTCACTTTTAGTCTGTATGTGTCCCTTGTTTTGAGGTGGGTCTCTTGCAGACAGCATATATAGGGGTCTTGCTTTTGTATCCATTCAGCCAGTCTTTGTCTTTTGGTTGGGGCATTCAACCCATTTACATTTAAGGTAATTATTGATAGGTATGGTCCCATTGCCATTTACTTTGTTGTTTGGGGTTCACGTCTATACCACCTTTCTGTGTTTCCTGTCTAGAGAAGATCCTTTAGCATTTGTTGAAGAGCTGGTTTGGTGGTGCTGAATTCTCTCAGGTTTTGCTTGTCTGTAAAGCTTTTGAATTCTCCTTCATATCTGAATGAGATCCTTGCTGGGTACAGTGGTCTGGGTTATAGGTTATTCTCTTTCATTACTTTAAGTATGTCCTGCCATTCCCTTCTGGCCTGAAGGGTTTCTATTGATAGATCAGCTGTTATCCTTATGGGAATCCCTTTGTGTGTTATTTGTTGTTTCTCCCTTGCTGCTTTTAATATTTGTTCTTTGTGTTTGATCTTTGTTAATTTGATTAATATGTGTCTTGGGGTGTTTCGCCTTGGGTTTATCCTGTTTCGGACTCTCTGGGTTTCTTGGACTTGGGTGGCTATTTCCTTCCCCATTTTAGGGAAGTTTTCAGCTATTATCTTCTCGAGTAACTTCTTATGGCCTTTCTTTTTGTCTTCTTCTTCTGGGACTCCTATGATTCGAATGTTGGGGCGTTTCACATTGTCCCAGAGGTCCCTGAGGTGATCCTCATTTCTTTTGATTCTTTTTTCTTTTTTCCTCTCTGCTTCATTTATTTCCTCCATTTTATCTTGTAACTCACTTATTCTATCTTCTGTCTCTGTTATTCTACTCATGGTTCCCTCCAGAGTGTTTTTCATCTCATTTATTGCATTATTAATTTTTAATTGACTCTTTTTTATTTCTTCTAGGTCCTTGTTAAACATTTTTTGCATCTTCTCAATCTTTGTCTCCAGGCTATTTATTTGTAACTCCATTTTGTTTTCAAGATTTTGGGTCATTTTTATTATCATTATTCTAACTTCTTTTTCAGGTAGATTCCCTATCTCTTCCTCTTTTGTTTGACTTGGTGGGCATTTTTCATGTTCCTTTACCTGTTGGGTATTTCTCTGCCTTTTCATCTTGTTTAGATTGCAGTGTGTGGAGTGGGCTTTCTGTATTCTGGTGGTCTGTGTTTCCTTTTTATTGTGGAGGTTTCACCCAGTGGGTGGGGTTGGACGATTGGCTTGTCAAGGTTTCCTGGTTAGGGAAGCTTGTATCAGTGTTCTGGTGCATGAAATTGGATTTATTCTCTCTGGAGTGCAATGGAGTGTCCAGTAATGAGTTTTGCGATGGGTCTATGTGTTAGGTGTGACTTTGGACAGTCTGTATGTTGACACTCAGGTCTATGTTCCTGCGTTGCTAAAGAATTTGCATGGTATGTCTTGTTCTGGAGCTTATTGGCTCTTGGGTGGTGGTTGGTTTTGGTGTAGGTAGGGAGGCTTTTGGATGGTCTCTTATTCCTTAATGTTCCATGTAGTCAGGAGTTTTCTGGTTTTCTCAGGTTTTGGGCTTAAGTCTCCTGCCTCTGGATTTCAGTTTTATTCTTCCAATAGTCTCTAGACTTCTCCAACTATACAGCACTGATAATAAAACTTCTAGGTTAATGGTGAAAAGATTCTCCACCGTGAGAGACAACCAGAGAGGTTCACAGAGTTACATGAAGAATAGGAGAGGGAGGGAGGAGATAGAGGTGAGCAGGAGGAGAAAAAGGGGACTCAAGAGGAGAGAGACAGATCTACACAGTTATCTGTTCCCAAAGTGTTCTCCGTAGCCCAGACACCCACAAAGATTCACAGAATTGGATTGGGAAGAGAAGGGGAAAGGAGGAAATAGAGGTGTTCTGGGGTGGAAAACAGAGAGTCAAAAGTGGGAGAGAGCAATCACCACACTCCTGAATAGAAATGGGAACTGAATATTGGATTCTTAAATGTCCAAAATTTATATCACATACTGAAAAACAAAGATTAAAAATCTAGCATAGAGGTTAGACTATTTGAAATACAATATTTAAAAACAAAAACACAAAAAAATTTAGAAATATATATGAAGTTTGGTTTAAAAATACAGCTTCTCTCTTTTTTTTTTTTTTTTTGGGCAAGGTTATAGTGAAGTGAAAATGAAAATTAAGGAATAATAGAGGAGTATTAGAGGACTTTAAAAGGAAATAGGAGAGAAAAGAAAAAGAAAAAAAAAGAAAAAAAAATTTCTTTTTCCCTAATTAAAAAAATCGTAAAAATATATGAAAATGAAAGTTGAGGAGTAATGGGGGAGTAATAGGGAATTTTAAAAGAAAATAAAGGAGAAAAAATTAAAAAAAATTAAAAAAAGAAAGAAAAAAAATTTTTTTTAATTAAAAAAAATATACATATATATCTAGGAATTTCTCTGGAGCTGTTGCGGTCGGTGTAGGTTCAGTTTAATTTCAGATCGCTCCTCTTTCCAGCTTACACTGCTCAATATCTATAGGCCCCTTCCGGTGTAGTCGGTGCTACCTTCAGGGATTTTAATCTGTTACACCGGTCCTTTCTGAAGTGGTTCCCTTTGTTTATTTGCCTTCTGTTTGCCGTCTCTTCGGTGTCTAATTTCCGCCCTGACACAGGCAGGCGGAGGTGATCTCTTATTTAGGTTCGCTAGTTCAGTTCAGTCCTGTTACGGGGAGGGCGGGGCGCTGCAGACAGATACTGCTGTGTGTGGATAGCACTCACCGTGTTCCGGCCACACTGGGTTTGCCCCGCTCACGGGTGTCAGTGCTTTCGCCGTCTACACTGCTCAGGCTCCCGGCTGCTCTATATGGAGCGGGCCTTGCGTTGAGTGTGGTTCCAGTTTTTGGGTACTCCACAAAAGCGCAGATTCGGTTGTACCTGCGTTTTGTGCCTTCCCAGGCCTGAGCAGTTCTGGCAGCCAGGGGCTTGGGCACACTCTCCCTGGGTGCAGTGCGCCTTTTCTCTCCACGGCCCCAGCGCGCGCCGACGGTTGGGTCTCAGGAAGTCTTTAGATAGGAACCAGGGGCCTGTTTGCAGTGTGGGAGGGGTGGCTTCTCTGGGGCTGAGTTTGCCCCTTTCCCCTCCCCCCTGCCTCCTACCTCCAGTGGGGATGGGCCGGCTCTTCTCTGGAGTTTCTCAGTCCCTTTGTTTTGCGATTAATTTTCTCCCTTGCTATCCCACAGTTTAAAAGAGCTCCCTCAGATTGCTCTCAGGGTCTTCGGGCCGGTCCTTACCCTAAGCAATGCTGCCCACTCCTCTCCATTCCACCTCCCCTTGTTGGTGGCGGGTGCAGGCGTCTGGGGTACTTTTCTGCTGGGAGTTGCTTTTATGCTCGTAATCTGTGGGCCTTATTTAATTTTTCCTCCCAGTTAGATTGCCCTCCGAGATTTGAAAACTTCCCCCAGACCCGCCAGTGCAAGGGTTTCCTGGTGATTGGAAACTTCCTCTATTAAGACTCCCTTCTTGGGACGGGTCTCTGTCCCTAGCTCTTTTGTCTCTCTTTTTATCTTTTATATTTTGTCCTACCTCACTTCGAAGACACTGGGCTGCTTTTCTGGGCACCTGCTGTCCTCTGCTAGCGATCAGAAGTTGTTTTGTGAAATTTGCTCAGTGTTCAATTGTTCTTTCGATGAATTTGTAGGGGAGAAAGTGGTCTCCCCGTCCTATTCCTCCACCATCTTGGCTCCTCCCATATCTATCAACAAAAATTTAGCGGACATGTTATAGGTAGTAAAGAAATACCATCTGAAAGGACAAAGGTTAGAACCAATCTCAGAAAATGATAAAGATGTTGGGATTATTAGACAGATAATTTTAAATGTCTCTGGTGAATCTATTCAGTGTTCTAATTGGAAAAGTAAATAACAGCGGAAACATGGGTACTGTAGCAGAAAGATGGAAATTCTGAAAAACAATTGAAAGGAAATGCTAAAAACACTGCAAGAGAAATAGAGAATACTCTTATTCTTGATGGGCTTATCACTGGCATTAGTATGACAAGGTAAAGAACCAAAGAACATGAAGATATGTCAACAGAAACTTCCCAAATTAAAAAAAAAAATAAAAATAATTTAAAAAACAGAATAAAACATACAAGAACTGTGAGACAGTTTTGAAAAGAATGACATAATTTTAATTGGTACACTAAGAAGAGAATAAAGAAGAAACAAAGCAGACAAACTTATTGCTCAGAACTTTGTAAAGTTAAGAATAAAAATTTAATCAATAATTTAGAAGATGTACAGAACATCAAGCAAAAAAAGTAGCAAATAAAGGACTCCTAGGCATTTAATACTCAAACTGCAAAGTAAAAACAAAAGGAAAATATTGGAAGAGGCCAGAGGGAAAAATCTCCTAACCCACATAGAAAATGGATACACATTTAGAGGGTTTTTCTCACAATTATTGAAAACAAGAAGTGAGTTGAGTAATATATTTAAAGTGTTAAGAATGTCAATGTATCATTCTATAACCAGAAATGCAAAAGTAGAAAATCAAGAGATACCTGGAGTAATGGCCAGGTTTGGCCTTGGATTACAAAATGAAACAGGGCAAAGGCTAATGGAGTTTTGCCAAGAGAATGCACTGATCACAGCAAACACTCTCTTCCAACAACGTAAGAGACAACTCTACACATGAACATCACCAGATGGTCAATATCAAAATCAGATTGATTATATTCTTTGCAGTTGAAGATGGAGAAGTTCTATACAGTCAGCAAAAACAACTGTGGCTCAGATCATGAACTTCTTATTGCAAAATTCAGACTTAAATTGAAGAAAATAGGGAAAACCACTAGGCCATTAAGATATGACCAATTATACAGTGGAAGTGACAAGTAAATTCAAGGGATTAGATCCGTTAGACAGAGTATCTAAAGAACTATGGACAGAGTTCAGGAGTCAGTGATTGGAACCATCCCCAAGAAAAAGAAATTCAAAAAGACAAAATGGCTGTCTGAGGAGACTTTACAAAACCCGCAAAAAGAGGAGAACCTAAAGGCAAAGGAGAAAAGCAAAGCTATACCCATCTGAATGCAGAGTTCCAAAGAATATTAAGGAGAGATAAGACAACCTTCCTAAATGATCAATGTAAAGAAACAGAGGAAAACAGTAGAATGGGAAAAGCTAGAGATTATTTCAAGAAAATTAGAGATACTAAGGGAACATTTCATGCAAAAATGGGCACAATAAAGGACAGAAATGGTATGGACCTAACAGAAGCAGCAGATATTAAGAAGAGGTGGCAGGATACACAGAAGAACTATACAAAAAATATCTTAATGACCCAGATAACCACGATGGTGTGATCAGTCACCTAGAGTCAGACATCCTGGAATGTGAAGCCAAGTGGGCCTTAGGAAGCAATACTACAAACAAAGATACTGGAGGTGATGGAATTCCAGACGATCTACTTTAAATCCTAAAAGATGATGCTGTGAAAGTGCTGCACTTAATATCCCAGCATATATGGAAAACTCAGCAGTGGCCACAGGACTGGAAAAGGTCAGTTTTCATCCCAATCCCAAAGAAGGGCAATGGCAAAGAATGTTCAAATGACTGCACAGTTGGACTCATTTCACATGCTAACAAAGTATTGCTCAAAATTCTCAAAGCCAGACTTCAAGTGTATGTGAACTGAGAATGTTCAACCTGGATTTAGAAAAGTCAGAGGAACCAGAGATCAAATTGTCGGCATCTGTTGGAACATAGAAAATAGTAAGATGATTCCAGAAAAGCATCTACTTCTGCTTCATTGCCTTTGACAGTGTGGATCACAACAAACTGTGGAAAATTCTTAAAGAGGTGGGAATACCAGATCACCTTTCCTGCTTCCTGAGAAACGTGTATGTAGGTCAAGAAGCAACAGTTAGAAGTGAACATGGAACAACGGATTGGTTCAAAATTGGGAAAGGAGTCCATCAAGACTGTACATTGTCACCCTGCTTGTTTGACTTATATGCAGAGTACATCAAGTGAAATGCTGGTCTAGATGAAACACAAGCTGAAATCAAGATTGCCAGGAGAAATATCAATTACATCAGATAGGCAGATGACACCACCCTTATGGCAGAAAGTGAAAGGGAACTAAAGGCTCCTTAGTTCCTTTTCACGAAAGTGAAAGAGGAGAGTGAAAAAGTTGGCTTAAAGCTCAACATTCAGAAAACTAAGGTCATAGCATCCAATTTTCTTGGTCTCCAAAATCACTGCAGATGGTGAATGCAACCATGAAATTAATAGATGCTTGCTCCTTGGAAGAAAAAGTATGACCAACCTAAAGAGAATATTAAAAAGCAGAGACATTACTTTTCTGACCAAGGTCTGTCTAGTCAAAGCTATGGTTTTTCCAGTAGTCATGTATGGATGGGAGAGTTGGACCATAAAGAAAGCTGAACTCTGAAGAATTGATACTTTTGAACTGTGGTGTTGGAAAAGACTCTTGAGAGTCCCTTGGATTGCAAGGAGATCCGATCAGTCCATCCTAAAGAAAATCAGTTGTGAATATTCACTGGAAGGACTGATGTTGAAGCTGAAGCTCCAATACTTTGGCCACATGATCTGAAGAGCCAACTCATTAGAAAGGACACTGATGCTGGGAAACACTGAAGGCAGGAGGAGAAGGAAATGACAGAGGATGAAATGGTTGGGTAGCATCACTAACTCAGTGAACATGAGTTTAAGCAAGCTCCAGGAGTTGTTGATGGACAGGTTAGCCTGGTGTGCTGCAGTCTATGCCTTTGCAGAGGTGAATAGCAATAGTCAGAGAAGTGTCTTTCAAAAGTGAATAAGAAATATAGATTTTTTTCAGACAAGCAAAAGATGAGGAAATTAATTGCCAGCAGATCTGCCCTGTAAGAAGGATTAAAATGTAGACATTCAGAGATAAGGAAATTCCATAGATTAGACAGCTGTATTTGCATATGAAAGAAAAACTTTGGAAAAGGAATTGCTGTTGTTCAGTGTCTAAGCTATGTCCAACTATTTGCGACTCCATAAACTGCAACACATCAGGCCTCCCTGTCTCTCACTGAAGATAAAATAAAAAAATACTCTTTCTGCTTGTCCGTGATCTAATAGGAAAATAATGCTAACTTAAGAGTTAACACATCCATCATTTCACATATTTGTATCTGTGTGTGTGAACATTTAAGTTATCCTCTTCACCAAAAATGCTTCTTGAAAGTAATAAAAGTATTAACATATTTTATTACTATAGATAAGAGTAAATTAAATGAATGACAATTATTTTATATGCACTAGAAATTCTCTGTCTTAATGTATTAGCACTATCCCTGAATAGTATAGTATTATTAGAGAATAAACTTAGTTTGGTTGCAAATGTATATTTCAAACTCCACGGAATCCACTAAAAAGTTATATAAAACAAGCACAGCAGATATGCTACAGGGGAGAGGAAATATATATTTATCAGTTAAAACCAGAAAAGGGGAGAAAAGAAAAATAAAAGAACAAATGCAATGAAGAAAAACAGTTATGAAAGTTATAAACATGGTAGATTTAGATCCAGCTATACCAATAATTACTTTCATTGTGAGTGGCCTAAATTCACAAATTTTAAAAAAAATTGGATGGGAGGAAGGTATAGTTAGGAAGTTTGGGATGGACATGTACACACTTTTATATTTAAAATGGGCAACCAACAAGGGCCTACTGTATAACACGTGAAACTCTGATCAATGTTATGAATGGAAGGGGAGTTTGGGGAAGATTGGATATAAGTATATGTATGCCTGAGTCCCTTTGTCGTTTGCCTAAATTATCACAACTCTGTTTTTTAATCAAGTATATCCCAATACAAGAAGAAAAATTAAGGAAAAAGAAAAGACCTAACCACTGCATGGTAGCAGTATCTATATCTATATCTATATCTGTATCTATATCTATATCTATATATGTATGTGCTACTTAGTTATCTCATTAAAGACTGTTTGCTGTGTGCTAAGTCACTTCAGTCGTGTCTGACTCTTTGCGACCCCATGGAGTATAGCCTGCCAGGCTTCTCTGTCCATGGAATTCTTCAGGCAATAATATTGGAGTGGGTTGCCATTTCCTCCTCCAGGGGATCTTCCTAACTCAGGGACTGAACCCATGTCTTGCATTGGCAGGTGTTTTCTTTACCACTAGCACCACCTGGGAAGTGCCAGTAAAGAGTAAGAATGTTAATGGAACAAGTTCACGTATTCACTAATGCTGCTGCTGCTGCTAAGTCACTTCAGTCATGTCCAACTCTGTGCGACCCCATAGATGGCAGCCCACCGGGCTCCCCCGTCCCTGGGATTCTCCAGGCAAGAACACTGGAGTGGGTTGCCATTTCCCTCTCCAATGCATGAAAGTGAAAAGTGAAAGTGAAGTCGCTCAGTCACTTCTTTATAGCTTTGTTATCCTTTTTTTCTCTTTTAGGTAAAAAAGTACAACCACTAAAATAAATCAAAATATTACTGTTAAAAAAGTGAAAACTGTCAGAGTGGACTAAAAAACAAGATCCAACTACATATTGTCTATGAAGAGACCTACTTGAAATGTAAAGACACAGATTACTAGCTAAGCAAAAGAAAGCTAGAATGGTTCAGAAGTCAGACAAAGCAAACTTAAGAATAAGAGAAATTATCAGGGATAAGGATGGTCATTGCAAATTGATAAAGATGTCAGGTACCTAAGAAAATATGGCAATCCTTAATGTGTATACATGTAATAAAATATCTTCAAAATACTTAAGGCAAACAATTATATTACTGAAAGGAAAAATGAATAAATCTATCATTTTAGCTGGACATTTCTATACTTTTCTTTCAGTAACTGATAAATCAAGCGGGAAAAAAATCAGTAAGGATGTAATTTATCTAAATGACTTAAGCAAGTTATTGACATTTATAGAATACTCCAAACAACAACATCAGAGTATTCTTATTAAACTCACATAGAACATTCACCAATAGAGAGCACTTCCTGTTCTGTAAAACACATCCCAAGCTTAAAAAAGCAGATCTGTTCTTATACCATGATGGAAACAAACTAGAATTTAATGACAGAAATATAGCTGGGAAGTCTCCAAATATTTGAAAGTTGATCAACACTCTTCTAAACAACACACATGAATAAGGAGTCTTTAGAAAAATTAGAAGTTATTTTAACTAAGTGAAAATGAAGATACAACTTACCAAAATTTAAGGAATTCAGAGATGGCAGTGTTTAGAAGGAAATTTATCACAATAATTGCACAAATCAGAAAAGAGAAAAAGACGTCAATTATGTAAGCTTCTACCTTAGGAATCTGGAGAGAAAGGGATGATTTAAGCAAATAGCATACATAGAAAAAAAAATAATATGAAGTAGAGAAGAAAGCAATGAAATTGAAATCAGGAAAACAATACACAAAACTAATGGAACCAAAAATTGATTCTTTGGAAAGATAAAACATTTAGTAAATCTCTAGCCAGGCTAGCAAAATTAAACAGAAAAATGATAGATTTGTAATGGAAGAAATGAATGAGGTATTGTCACTATTGAGGTTTTGGGCAAAAAAGCCAGTAAAGTAATATTTGGAACCATTCTAACCCCACAGATTTGGTAATATATGTGAAATAGACTAATTTTTTGTAAGGGAGAGCTACCAAAACTAAAACAAGGATAATATTACTAGTCCCATATCTATATTAAAGATATTGAGTCAGTAATCAGTTATCATCCAGATAAGAAAGCACCCTGCCTAGATTGTTTCACTAGTGAATTCTAACAATTATGTAGGGGAGAAACAACACCAATTATTAATAATATTCTTCAGAAAATAGAAACAGAGGGAAGGATTCTTAAGTTATTTTATAAGGTCAGTATTACCTTAACACCAAAACTAGACAAAGATATTATAAGAAAAGGAAACTATAGACCATTATGTCTCAAGAATCTAAATTAAAAATCTTCAGAATATTGAATTTAGTAATTTATTTTAAATTATATAGCTCAACTAAGTTGGATTTATTCTAGAAATGGCACTATTTGAATATAAATTAGTATTATCCACCATATCAACAGGCTGAATCAGAAAACCATATGATCATTCCAATTAATACCAAAGCAGCTTCTGGTAATGGATTAGACTTGAAGATACCATTATGATCTCATGTTTATACAGGTGGTTACATTTATAGAAATATTTATAAATATGGGGTTGTATACACACATATATTTTCTTTCTTTCTATGGCCTGGATGCAAAGGCGGTCTGATATCAAGAAGCACACCAAGGGCTCAGATCTTGGTTTCTAATACCATTTTCCATTAAAAGAAACCAGGGCTCCTTAGGGAAATGGCTTATTCTAGGACAAAGGCAATAAATACATAAGATGAGCCTGGAACATCTTGAATGACCAGAAAGTAAGAAAGTACTATTAAAAAAGAATGATAGCATTACCTCTAAAGGATATAGGACCAAATTGAGAGGGTTCCCAATAGTCACAACTGGAAAAATATGAGAAGCAAAGTCAAGTAGCAGTATTGGATTATAACTCAAAGTATAAAATAAATATCCACAAACCATAATTATATACATACATGATTGAATGAATAAATAATCCATTAATATTAACAGGGGAGAAGATCTGAATCTACTTGCTGAAAAATTCCAAATAACTTATGTAGATACTATGTCCTTAATGAAGGGAACATAAATTCTAACCCCTTTAGTGTGGGCTCTGCACGGTAACTTATTTCCAAAGAATAAAGCGTGGAAAGGCTTAAAAAAAAAAAACAAGTTTACAGTGGAGAATTTCATAAACCACTTCATCTGTCATGTGATTAGAATCAGTATTGACCACGGTAACTAATTTTGATAGTATGTACTTTGCTATTATGTGATGAAAATGGCACTTCTATATCCTTAAAAAAAAATACATAATCTCAATTTACTCATGAGAAAAACATCATAAAAATGCCAAATGAATGGCATGCATCCTAGAAAATACCTGGCTAGTACATTTGAAAACTGTCTTGAAAATATGAAAATTCTGAGAAATTATCCACAGCCAAAAGAAGCCTAAGGAGCCATGACAAGTAAATGGAATGTGATATCCTGGATGGGATCCTGGAAAAGGAAGAGATATTAGGTAAAAACTAAGAAACTCTGAAAAGAAGTATGGGCTTTAAATAACAATATATCAATCTTGGGTGATTATTTGTAACAAATATAACTTGCCAGTGTATTATATTAATAATTCTTCCTGCTGTTACAGTTTCACCCTTTTGTTTCTATGGGGCTTTGTTGGCCCTGAAAAAGTTATCCATACTTGTTTGTTGCTTATTAAATATTATAAAGTGATATCTATTATTCACCAGGCCCTAGAGAGGAGGATACCCAACTTTATCCACCTGTGATGGCTGATGATTATGTTCAGCATGAGATGTAAGGAGAGAGGCAATGCCCTATCAATTATTACTTGTTTCAAACTTACCTACATTACAGCAAATAGCCCAAATACAGGGACACATTCAGCTGGGCACTTTTAGGATAACTTTCTGTCTCTTTTGCTCCTGCCTTTATGTGTCTGAAAACAATCTGTTCCTGAACACTGTATCTTATCTACAGGTGTGACTCAAGACTGTCCCAACGTGATATGATTGCAGGTTTCTCATGTCAATGATTATTATTCTGTTATTGTCATCTTTCTAAATTAGTTCAGATCTCTCAGGGAAATGGAACCATTGACCAAAAGCCATGTTAACAATGATTTAATGAAATTGCCTGGTGTCTTCTCAGTTCGCCATTCCCCAGGGCTAGCGCCCAGCCTTTCCCCAACCTTCTTTTCTACAGAATACCTTCCTGTATCTGCTCAATATTGTTCTCAATGGTTTCAGTGCTGGAGTTTTAGTCTATGCTTTTAATTACACTTAAATATTCATGACACTGAGATTGCTGTAGCAATACCAGCCAGGGAAATATTATAGTAATTTACTAATTTGCATAGTTCACAAATCTTACATCACTTCTCCATTCCCTTCCTGCTGAAGGTTGAAAGTTCATCATATAATGTTGCTTTGAGTGAATGAGCTAAGAGCCTCTGTTTTCTAAATACGGGGCTTTATGTGGTAGGAAGGTCAAAGATTTATCTCAAGCTTATGAGATTTGGAGGACTTTAGGAGAAGAGGAAACTACCCCATTCTTCTTATTTATGAGTGTCTTTGAACCTAAGGAAGGTCTCATTTGTATACATCTAGATAATCTATCTATATATTTAAGAAGTTTCCAAAGCAAGGCAGGGGAATGTAACCTTGAAAATAATATAAAATAGCTGTATTGCAAAATGTTGTAAATATTAGTTGAACACAATAAGACATTTGCTAGGGGCTGAGGAACCAGAAAATTGAAAGCATTTAAGAGAAATATCTCTTACTTTAAATTCACTTGCAGTTCGTGGTGACTGAAAGCTGTTAAAGGAAAAGAGAAAACAATAACGGCAGCAACAAAATCCCTCATAAGTTTAATAGCCACCCACTGATTGTAAATGTGAAGAGAGAGGACCTCTCCAAGCACAAAGCTGAAATGTAGAGGGATCCACCTTTATTAAAGTCCCTGACCTCCTGCGCATTAATGGACAGGCTCTAAAAATCACATACAGCAACACTTTGCAATGTTGTTTTTAGAACTTAATTTTCACCTCCTGGAATCAAGCCTTTGTCCTAGCCTCCAAAATGTTTTCATTGTGTTTTTCCTAATCCTGACTTCCTTCAGTCAAAATTATGTTATTGTTCAAAAACAAACAAACAAAAAACTCATAAAAAATTTCTGATAATCTAAGATGGAATATCCTGGCCAATCTGACCCTAGAAATACTTGTTACCCATTTCCCTTGCTTCCTGGAGGAGCCTGATTTTTCAGGTATTAAAAAATAAAGTATTTTGCAATGATATGACATAGAAGTCAGACTTTGTTTTTGAGATGACTTTACAACTGCAGTTGCGTTTATAAAGGAACCTAGTAGAGTGTGCAGAAAAGATGGAGGTGCATGTCATACAATAAATTTGGAAATTAAGTACTCTTGGCACCTGTTTCAGGAGATACACACTTGTAGTTGTTTACTCATGTGTATATAGGCTGTGTCTTGCTAAGACATAGTATATATGTTGAAAAGAAGGATAAAAGCAGAATTGAGTTGGTTTATCAACTGCTGATGCCATGATCCTGGACTTCAGCTTATAGAACTGTGGGAAAACATATATCTGCTGTTTAAGCCATCCAACCTGTTGTATTTTGTTATAGAAGACCTAACAAACTAGCAAAATGCCTGAAATAGAGTTAACAGATAAAATGCAGAATGTCCAACTAAATCTTCATATTAAACAATGCTTTTTGTTTGTTTCTTTAAGTGTTAGGATGTCTCATGCAATATTTAGGATATTCTTATACCCCAAAAAGTTGGAGAAGGAAATGGCAACCCACTCCAATGTTCTTGCTTGGAGAATTTCATGATCAGAGGAGCCTGGCAGGCTACGGTCCATGGAGTTGCAGAGTCAGGCATAATTGAATGACTAATACTACTAACACTGCAACACAAAAGGTAACTGTTTATATAAATCTAAATTTAACTGGGTATACTGTATTTTATTTGTTGAGTCTGGCAGTTAAAATCTATGGGGAAGGCTTCACAGAGGAGCTGCCATTGAAACTAGAAAACAAAAGATAATATATATATATATATATATATATATATGTATGTATATATACATTTTGGTGGGAGTATAAGTGCACTGAGGTCAGAGAAATCAATATGAGCAGATCCCCAGAAAATTTTCAATAACTTTCCCCGCTGTGTTTATACTATCACAGGTACTTCAAATCATAATCTTTTAAAGTATTTAAAAATGACAATTTAATTCAATACGGAAGATCTAGCTGCCATCTATCATTCAATGATTTCTAAACCTGGGAGTTTTAAAAAGTACATCACTTTGGGGGAGTTTACCTAGAGTGATGGATCACTAATTTAATGTGACTAAAAACAGCTAATTAGTTCAATTGAAACACATCCTATACCCATAAACTAAACTGAACAGACTGAGATCTGTTCCCTGGACGGTCTCTTTACATGAACCTGAAACCTTGATAAAACCTCTGCTGAAGAGAAGGCCATGTTATAACGGCCCCCTAGGAATCATCTCTACACCTTTAATTTTTTTTTTTTAATAAAACTGCATCAGAAACCTTTTAACATTTTTTTAATAGGCTGAATTTACATAAGGGTGTATATAAATATGATAACATGTTTTCCTTTAGCCAAATTTTAGAATAATCTCATAATGCTTTATCCATTTTGTTAGGGAAATAAACATAAATAGAAAAGCATGAATTTTTGCCTACAAGTTTAAAACTATGTTCCTTCATAGTGGGGGAATCCGTTAATCTTGATAAAGCCACATGCTACAGACATGGGACACTATTCAAAATGAATGTTATACAACTCAGTGTCTGTTCGACTATTGCTTGCAGAATTTACTCTGTCTGAAAGATATTTTATAGCTTGTATATTAAAATTCAGAGGAGGTCAGTTGGTAGGAAGGGAAATGTGAGTAACTGTTCCTGTTGGAAGATAAAGAAATTGTCCAACAGTAATGAACATCTATGTCTATTTTTCAAAGACACTGGGCTCACAGAGGGGAATATTACAATTCACCATCATAGAGGATAAGTAACAGCAGAAATGACGAGTTGAGACCAGGAAGACAGTATGTAAGAGAAAATCCATGTCAAGTATAAGAGTTAAAGGGATCTACATAGTCAGACACACACATTAAGACTTGATAATTGGAGCCATTCACATTACCCTGGCTTTATCACTTAGAAGTCTCCCTTCCTTCAGTAAATATATTTATTATCTTTTAAGGAGACTTCTTGACTCAAATGAGGCTGCTAGGACTTCTAATCTCAAACGTTTCTCCTTTAGCCCTAACAATGGGTGTGAGAAACAAGCAAGCCAATCAGAAAAATGCATCTTTGTGGCCAGTTTGGCTCAAGGATGGCAAAGGATATATGCCAGGCCAATCAAACATCTCCTGGGAATTTTTTATATGGCCCCTCAGATAAAGAAGTCGTTTCCCCCTTGAATAGCAAGGTGTAAGGCTGTGACCTCAGAGCTATCAGTGACTATGCTCCCTGCAATGTGCAGAGCTCCCCAAATTGAGGCCAACACACATTCAGAATATGGGCAAATGAAGGCATATGGTCTATGCCATGTATCTTCTTCTCCCTCTCTCTGCTCCTGTATCTTCTTGTGCACACACGCACACACACACACACACACACACACACACACACACATAAAGACCCCCATGAGTGCACAATTGATTAATCTTATTTAGTTGACCTTCTTGAGGGCTTCCTTGCAGCTCAGTTGCTAAAAAATCCACCTGCAATGCAGAAGACCCCAGTTCGATTCCTGAGTTGGGAAGATCTGCTGTAGAAGGGATAGACTACCCACTCCAGTATTCTTGGGCTTCCCATCTGGCTTAGCTGGTAAAGAATCTGCCTGCAATGCGGGAGACCTGGGTTCGATCCCTGGGTTGAGAAGATCTCCTGGAGAAGGGAAAGGGTACCCAATCCAGTATTCTGGCCTGAAGAATTCCATGGACTGTATAGTCCATGGGGTCGTAAAGAGTCAGACACGACTGAGCAAATTTCACTTTCACTTTTCTTGAGGGTTCTCCTTGTGAGTGTGTGTGTGTGCATGTGTAAATGTGCTTGCTCATATGTGGTCCCGTTAAATGGGCCAACTGATAATCTTTTTTGCTTGAATGGGTCTGTATTTGATTCTGACACTAACAACCAAGAGACTAATTCTGAGGATTAGCTTTACTTTTATGTGGTCATAAATTTATTTGAACTCTGCCACATGACATTCTAGTTGACCTCCAGTTATTACAAGGAAGGAAAGGTTTATCTCGATAGCTTTCCTTCCATATATGGAATCATTTTTCCTCGAGCTTCTACGTTTAGCTCCAGTAAAACAGAACGTAATGTTGCAAGGATCGGATGAGGAATGGATATTCAATGAACTGCAGATTGTTCTTTCTAAAACATTACCAGGCACGACTGAGCCTTCCTGTTTGTGGTCTCTTAAGGATGCTTGGAATATTACCATATTTGGATCATTGCTCAAGCTCCAGTTACCACCTTGAAACTTACTCTTTCCTCCTCTCCTCTGACTGATTCTTTCTAGTTCACAATACCTTTCCTAGGGCTTCTCAAAATAAGGAATTCTTTTCAATCAATCTATATCCAGTTGCTTACCTTTGAAGGATATTGTATTCTTATACATCTTCTTCAATTAAGTTGTAGCATTTTTCATAAACTGAGGAAAAGATAAATTGTCTTTTAAAACCAGCCTCTATTTTTTTTTCCCATGGGAATTATTGTGAATTTGAAATTTAAATGAAAATTTCATGTGGGAGAAATAGTCACATAGGCCATAAAAGACAGCAATCCAGCAGGATCAGAAGCTCTAACATCCTGATTTTCTCTTGGAGAGACAAGCCATTGAAGTAGAAGGTGAGATGAAGTAGAGAAGACTGTACATTTATTTATAACCATTCCCTAGATTCTACATGACTTACAGAGTTTCGTATTTCTTTTACTCTTCACTCTGCATGAGCTTGGCCTTTGACTGGAACACTGCCTTTTTTATTTTTAATTTAGCTTAATTTTTTTAAAGGATTTCTGCCTTTCAGAAATGCAATTAGATTTTTCCAGGACATCTGTCGGTCAAAAAGGAAAACAGCATTTCCAGTGCACATTCATGGAACAGGAATCCTAATCTAAGGCGGAAGCTTGTGGGGTTCCACAGAAACAAGTCATGCTCATCTGGGCTTGGTAATTCAAGAGAACTGGTCACTCAGCTGCAGTTAGAGGTAGTTTCTCACCCAGAAATCAGCAATTAACCTCTCAGCCCAAGTGACAGATGGTAGGAATGCATTCTTCTCGGCCCAGGATCTTGGCTTCTACATCTATGAAGATACTTCCCATAAGGTTTCTTGGAGGATTCATAGTACTGCAGGCTTCAATGTTATTGAGAGAATTGGACCCCTTTTGCCTCTGTCAAGCCTTGCTCCTTTCTTATTCAATGCATCTTTAATCTCTTTCACCAAGCTCTGTTCAATTAAACAAGTAGAATATAGTCAAACAAAGAGGATATATGTATTCCATTGTTTGAGATACACAAACATTTTTAGACTCTTGCTAGGCTCTGAGGGAATAAAGTAGTGCAGAAAATCCTGTAAACTTAGGAAAACACAAACAAACAAGTCTTGTTTATAATTAAGCCATAAAAAAGCACTTTAACCAAGCTGGCCTCTGAAGTACTATTTTCACATTGGTCTTTCTCACTAAACTCTAAGTTCCTTGAGGTCAGGGACTTTCACATGGTCATTCTAAACAGCCCTGTAATACATGCTTGACAAATGAATTAATAAATTAAGCAGTTATTGGAATAATTGGCTGAGAAAATATTACTGACATACTCTAAAGCTACAGCCTCATGGTTGAAAGAAGAGAGAACTTAATTTTTTTTTTTTAATTTACTTTAACTGGAGGATTCTTACTTTACAACATTGTGATGGCTTTTGCCATATATCAGCATGAATCAGCCAAGGGGAAACATGTGTCCTCCTCTCCTGAACTCCCCTGCACCTCCCTCCACACCCCACCCCTCCAGCTTGTCACAGAGCATTGGCTCTGGGTTTCCTGCTTCATGCTTCAAACTGGCACTGGCCATTAGTTCTATATATGGTAACGTACAGGTTTTAATGCTATCCTCTCAAATGGTCCTGCCCTCTCCTTCACCCAAGCTCTGGGTGTCCTGCTTCATGCTTCAAACTTGCGCTGGTCATCCATTCTATATATGGTAATGTACAGGTTTTAATGCTATTCTCTCAAATCATCCTGCCCTCTCCTTCTCCCATAGAGTCCAGAAGTCTGTTCCTTACGTCTGTGCCTTTTTTGATGCCATGTACATAGGATCGTTGGTACCATCCTTCTAGATCCGACATATATGCATTATTGTACAGTATTTGTCTTTCTCTTTCTGACTTACTTAATTCTGTACAATAGGCTCTAGGTTCATCCACAGCATTACAACTTATTCAAATGCATTTCTTTTTGTAGCTGAGTAATATTCCACTGCTTATATGTATCACAACTTCCTTATCCTTTCATCTGCCAATGGCCATCTAGGTTGTTTCCATGTCCTAGCTATTATAAATAGTGCTGCAATGAACATTAGGGTACACGTGTCTCTTTCAATTCTGGTTTCCTCGGTGTGTATGCCAAGCAGGGGGATTGCTGGTCATATGGCAGTTCTAGTCCCAGTATTTAAAGCAATCTCCACACTGTTTTCCATAGTGACTGTACCAATTTGCATCCCCACAAACAGTGTAAGAGGGTCCCCTTTTCTCCACACCCTGAAAGAAGAGAGAACTTTTAATTGATGAGGTCCCTCTGGATTCATAAAGGCATAAAATAGTGTTGAGGGAAATTCTGAGCTATTTCAATGTAAAGAATGTGCTAGAGGCATAGCTACTAACCCAGACTAAAAAGTTTGCCTGAGTTTCAGGTTCTGTTGTGACCCAAGCCCTGGAGGATTTTTTTTTTCCCCCACAAAGTCTCCACAAGCACCTCTCCCCATGCACCTCTTTGTAAGACCCTAATCCCAGAGCATTTTTTATCCTAGCTGTTATTGTGCTAAGCCTTAACTTCAAGGTTTTTACTGCCGAGTTGAAACTGTTGACATTATCCAGACTTAGCCTTCATAGGAAGGAGATATTCTTATCTTGCTTGTATTACATGCCTGACCATACACTGCAAAGACCTCAGCTGTAAGAAAGAACTCCTACAGTTTGTGACAATTGCATATAACATGACGGGAATCCTACAAACACACACACACACACACACTCACTATATTTCATCAAAATTGAAAATTTATATTGTTAAGAGTTGCATAAAATAAAATAAATTTAAATTTTAAATATACATTTCCCACCCTTTTAAATAAGCTGTAGTATAAATTTATCCATAAAATAGTATTTGAGTTCTATGTGACAATCTACATTTTAGTAGAAACCTCTTGACATCCAAAGACTAAAGTGTCTTGGGAGGTTGACATTTATGGGCGCATCACAGGGACACACGGCTTCTCATAACCCACAAGATTCGTGTTTGACAGCTTTATGATGGACATAATTTTGAGGCACATAGAACACCAGTGCTTTATTTGCATTTCTTTTTTGGTTAAACTTGTAGTTATCTTTTTCCCTCAATAATTGAAATATCTACCAATGAAAGTATAAAGAAAAATACCTGAAATATTGAAAAAATCTCATAATACATTTGGTGTATAGCCCTCCACAAAGTATTGATTAGGCATACCATCCCCTATGGCCTATTGAAAATATGATATATTCCTGAGATTTGTCAGTTTCTATCCCTTGAATTGTTTTGAAAGATTGTGAGAGTTTGTGTTCAATTCTATTACATAATAACATAATAAATTTTTGTCTCAACGCTATAACCACTGTCTTCTGAAGGCAATAGAGATATAAGCATTTAACTTTAAGTAGCTACTTTTAAGTAGCAACCTTGCAATAAATGGGTGGATATGTTCAAGCAAATCTAAGTTGGTAAATTCCCAGGCAATGATGGATTTATCTGAACTCATTCCCCATCCAACAGTTGCCATGTCTGTTGTGATGTGGATTATAAAAGACCCCTTGGGTTCTTTTCTTTTTTTTTTTAAGTTTCAGTATGAAAAAAAAAAAGAAAAAAACACAGAAATCTGTGTCATAGGATCAAAGAAATGATAGATCAAAGAAATGCTTGTGCTATTAATATTAACCCAAGTGAAGTCGCTCAGTCGTGTCCGACTCTTTGCGACCCCATGGACTGTAGCCCACCAGGCTCCTCAGTCCATGGAAATTTTCCAGGCAAGAGTACTTGAGTGGGTTGCCATTTCCTCCTCCAGGGGATCTTCCCAACCCAGGGATCGAACCCAGGTCTCCCGCATTGCAGGCAGACGCTTCACCGGCTGAGACACCAGGGAAGCCCTGCCCCAAAGCCTCCTAGACTATAATTATCACCTGGGGGATTTTGGCATGTATAACTAGGGAATGTCTGTGGGATTAAGATGGTCAGCCAAGGTAAAAGCACGGATGAGAGAGTGACCTACATGCAGAGAATCATGAGCTGAGTGGGAGCCATTGAAGTGAACGTGAAAGTCGCTCAGTCGTGACCGACTCTTTGCGACCCCACGGGCTATACAGTCCCTGGAATTCTCCAGGCCAGAATACTGGAGTGGGAAGCCGTTCCCTTCACCAGGGACCTTCCCAACCCAGGGATCAAACCCAGGTCTCCCACACTGCAGGTGGATTCTTTCCCAGTAGAGCACAAGGGAAGCCCCGAGTAGGAGCCAAGCAGTTTATATTCTAGGCAGAGAATCATCGGGGTAAAGGGGCTATGGAGTGGAAATGAGTGTGGTATTTTCCAGAAATGAAAGAAAGACCCTGTGGTGAAGACTGTCTGGAGCAAAGATGACAGAGACACTGATTTAAGCTATAAAGAAGGAATTATGAGTTTGAAGGCCATATTCTACATATTCTAATCTATCTATTCTGATCTATTCTAATCTCCATAAGGAATCATTGAACATACTCAACTTAATCAGATTTATTAAAAAGAATAATAATCCTCAAGAAAGTTGGCAAGCCAATATCAAGATTTATTGCTGTGTGCATTTTCTCTTTTCTACTTCAGTACTCATGTCCCAGGAAGATTACTTTTGTGAATTAGACCCAGGCATCACAAAAGGATGATCTAGAATAAGCTCACCTTGTGAACCTAGGCTAATTCATGTAATCTTGACTAGAAGCTTCTTAGGTACATTCATACTCACATTTCATTTAGTTTCAGGTCTTTCCTTTGAAATTGTGATTATGTTATTGCTAAGTCTGAGCATGCCCTCTAAAGGAAGGCAAAATGGAGAAATACAACATCAGTACTTGAGGAGTAAGCAACCAGTATCACTACTGGATGAATTATTTCAAGATGGCCTCAAGTGATACTTTTTGGAATAACATGACTTTGGTGGCAAATACTGCACAGCTGATCAATCAATCCCAGGGTCAAAATTCAACTGAGTTTCTTGCTGTCAGAAGGCACATTTCCAACTTCTGGGAAAATACATGAGGATCTCCTGACTGATATGTTGAGGCTAATCATGCACTTACTCTGAAAAGAGCACATGCTATGGTGGCATCTATGCCTCCAAACATCTGATGCCAAAAGTGAGGTGCCAATGCTTCAGTGTTCAGCCTCCAGTGACCCTACCTGTGAACTCAAATGTCCTCGTTTTCTCTGGTGCTATAAAATTCCAAGCCAAGGACCACATGCATACCTTGAATCCTAATTTTTTTTCATTAAAATTTACCTCTTCCTTAAAATTGTCATAAATCTGACTACTTAGTAGTTATTAGCCATTACTAACATGTTTTTTTAAAAGAAATCTCACCCTGAGTCAAGATGTAAAGAAATACAAATATCTAAATACAATATAGTGTTTTCTCATTAAACTTAAATGGTTTTAAATAACTTTTTGACTTAATCTTGATTTTATTTCCAATGCTGAGGAGCAAAACACCTTCAACTACTTTTTCATGAGGACAGTTATTCGGGATCTCATAGTACATGCTGCTGTAAGAACATGAAGAGAGTTAAATAGGCACTCACACTGACCTTGAGTAGTTTATGATCTAAGTAGAACATTATGATGCAGAAATATATCTTCAGGGAATGCATTAGAGACCTTACATTACTTATGTGTTTAAATTATGTGTGAGCAAAAAGGTAAGGGAATTTAATTCAGTGATGAAGAAGGGAAGAACTTCACTTTGAGGGAAAGCATCAAAGATTAGCAATGAGTTGGGAAGACTATTTGAAGGATAAGCTGTTTTAGAAGTGTCTTTCTAGAAAGAAAATAGTTTCAGTGAATTGAATCTAGAAATTTCAAGCAAGAACATTTATCTTAGGACAAATCTTGGTGGTAGATAGCAGGTATGTGAAGGATGTTGTTCATGAATATATTGGCCAAGAAAACAATGCAATGGAACTGTATGAGTTTGGGTCAGCTATGGACATATTTACCAGGGAGGCTAGACTCAAACTACATGTTAAAGGATATACAGAAAATGGACTATTGCAGAAAATAAAGAGGAATCATTAAATAAGATAATTAAAGAGCAGATATATTTAGAGAGACTTAGCAAAATGTGTAACTTTTAGCTGGGTGATTGAGATTCATAAAGGCTACAGATAGGTCTGTGTAACTGTCCCATTTTAAAGTAAAAATTCTGGTAAGAAGCATGGAAGTATGCCACTGCAGCATACTTCTGGTCTGGGTGCCTATTGCCTGGAAGTCCATATTATTGCCAATATCCTTTTTCTCCCCCTCGTCCCTTCTCAATGTAGTATGTCTTCTTCAAGATGGATGTAACACTCCCATGTTCTGAATTACAGAATGTGCCCTGGTTTGTACCTTGTTTCCAAAACACTGTCATACACAAATTCAACCAGTGACAGTCATCAGCTAGTACCCTACATGCATGCCTGCTAAGTTGCTTCACCTGTGTCTGATTCTTCATGACCCTATGGACTGTAGCCCACCATGCTCCTCTGTCCATGGGATTCTTCAGGCAAGAATACTTGAGTGGGTTGCCATTTCCTCCTCCAGGGGATCTTTCCTACACAGGGATTGAACTGTGTCTCTTACCTTTCCTGCATTGGCAGATGGCTTTTTTTTTCTTTTTTTTTTTTACCACTAACACCACCTGGGAAGCCCCTGAGACCTTAAGATTCACCCAAATAAAACTAGGTGAACAGACTGAGGCCAAAATTTCTGTTTTCATAATGATTGGTCTAGTTCTACCCAAAGATAAATACATTGTGATTTGTAGCTGGAATTCTTACAGCCTACTCAGATCATCTAAACTTAAAGAACAAACAAATTCAAATGCTGTTTCTAATCCTTTACATTTAAGAAGTTATCTTTCTGTTTTAAAGCCCAACTCACCCTTTCATACAGAGCTCCCACTGAATATTTTATTTGACAATTACAAATCCCTCTTCAGGAAACCCCTCCTCTGGCTGCCTGAGTCTGTTCTGCTCAAAACTTTGAATTAAATTCTGCTCAACAAATAGTTGGCATGAAACTTTAGAGAGGTACCTGAGCCTTAATCTTTACTATCTCTTTCCTAGCAGTAGTCTGCACATAGGAAGGGGACTGTTCATGTTAATAATCAGATTCATTCAGATATGTGAGCTGTCTGTCTCAGATTTTACTAATTGGAATTATCTTGGCATGAGATCTGTGCCAAACCAGTCCATGGATAAAGTGCAATGAACATCTTCCTCCAACTCACGGCCATTGGGAAAATGGCATCAAGTTTTCTGCCCTATGAGTGAGGATGACTTTTTGCTGCTTTCCCCTTTCATTCATTTCAGGAAAAAAAAAAAATTGAGGCCAAAAAATGAAACTCTTTGAACTGCCTGGAAGAAAAATCTTATTTAAATCCTCCATGTTATTAGCCAAACTATAAACTTGAAAAGCTTAGTTGTGCTTTGAAACTTCAAATCCACCACATTGATGAGTAGTTTCAGCTTCACAAATCGTATCTTTCTCCATCTCTCATTCTCAGCGTCTCCTGATCCTGCTGAGGTTGTGGGGAGTATCACAGGAACAGAGTTGAGGAAGGAGATGAGATGAGTGCCGTGGGAAAATGTTCAAATTCCTCAAATATTCTAGAACTTCAGTTACATCTTAGAAAATAATGAACAGTTGAACAGAGAAAATGACTGGTGTGCTCTATCAAGAATAAAACTATTAATAATACTTTATCAACTTGTCCTCAACTCTTGTTGCTGTTGTTCAGGTGCTAAATCACGTCTGATTCTTTGAAACCCCGTGGACTGTAGTGCACTAGGCTCCCCTGTCCTTCACTCTCTCCTGGAGTTTGCTCAGTTTTCAATTCATGTCCATTGAATTGGTGATGCTCTCCTACCATCTGATCCTCTGCCATTCCCTTCTCCTTTTGCCTTCAATCTTTCTCAGTATCAGTGTCTTCTATTGGAGCTATTTTATTCCCCTTGTGGAACATCAGAAAATGAGTACCAAACCACATCTAAATGTTATGTTTCTGTCCCTTTCCCCTGGCACTCTGTTTTTTTCTAATCCAAATTAATAGTACATTTATATTATTTAAACCTAATGAAGGAATCAAATGAATGTGCAATCAGAAATAAAAAAAAAATCCTGCAGAAATAAAAGTAAGTTGTATTATTCTATATATGAAATGGTTGAAGCTGTTGATCTCAACCATTAAACACAAATTCAGTGTTTTTTAAGGTGTTTGCTCGTGCTATAATATTCACTTCCTGCCTCTACCATCTCCTCTCAGAGTTTTAAAGAAGAGCAAAGGAGCCATTTACAAAAATGACAGTGAACATTATGTCCCTCTTCCCCTTCAGCTTACACATGGAGAAATAGGCAGAATCACTCTAAAGGTTTACTCACGACAGGAGAAGAGACATAAAAGTTTGATGACAAAGTAATTTTAAGAAATTAACTTTGCTTAATTTATTTGACCTTGCTTTAAGAGGTGCAGCTATGCTGAGTCCACAGAGAGCTGCAGCCAAGCAGTGCCCTGACTAAGTGATGCTTTAGCCAGCGCAGTGGTTTACTAGGATTGTTCTTTCCATCCTCCACATAGGATGGTGTGTCTCCTTTTCATACAGTTCCTTTCTCAGAGTGTAAGACTGCTATTTGCCTGGAAATATTCATGTTTACTCTCTTTCTGATAGGAAAACTAACATGATAAGAGTCAGTTCAACCACAGATTTTGCCACCAACTGAAATTATTTTATCAATCCAGCTGTCATGCATGGGTGTGAGTACATTAAGGAATACATACTCAAATATTAAAAGTGGAATGACCTTCTATTATATAACACTGACCTCTGATAAGAATTGCTACATCATGTTGCTGAGCAAAGATTTTCCTATTCTAACATGCTCTAAGGAAATAATTTTTTAATCCAACTGTTCAGTTCAGTCACTCAGTCGTGTCTGACTTTTGTGACCCCATGGACTGCAGCACACCAGGCTTCCCTGTCCATCACCAACTCCCGGATGCTAGGCAAACTCATGTCCATTCAGTCGGGGATGCCATCCAGCCATTTTGTCCTCGGTCGTCCCCTTCTCCTTCTGCCTTCAATCTTACCAAGCATCAGGGTCTTTTCTAAAATGTTGGCTCTTTACATCAGGTGGCCTAAGTACTAGAGCTTCAGCTTCAGCATCAGTCGTTCCAATGTATATTTAGGATTGACTGGTTTGATCGCTTTGCAGTCCAAGGGCTTCTCAAGAGTCGTCTCCAACATCACAGTTCAGAAACATCAATTCTTTGGTGCTAGCTTTCTTTATGATCCAAATCTCATATCCATACATGACTACTGGAAAAAACATAGCTTTGATTAGACAGTTTTGTTGACAAAGTAATGTCTTTTCTTTTTAATATGTTGTCTAGGTTTGTCATAGTTTTTCTTCCAAGGAGCAGTGCCTTTTAATTTCATGGCTGCTGTCACCATCTGCAGTGACTTTGGAGCCCTCAAAATTGAAGTCTCTCACTGTTTCCATAATTTCCTAATCTATTTCCCAGGAAATTATGGGACTGGATGCCATGATCTTAGTTGTTTGGATGTTGAGTTTTAAGCCAACTTTTTCACTCTCCTCTTTCACTTTCATCAAGAGGCTCTTTGGTTCTTCTTTACTTTCTGCCATAAAGGTGGCATCATCTGCATATCTGAGGTTATTGATATTTCCTCTGGCAATCTTCATCCCAGCTTGTGCTTCATCCAGCCCAGCATTTCACATGATGGAATCTGCATATGCAGATGACACCACCCTTATGGCAGAAAGTGAAGAAGAATTAAAGATCCTCTTGATGAAAGTGAAAGAGGAGAGTAAAAAAATTGGCTTAAAGCTCAACATTCAGAAAACTAAGATCATGTCATCTGGTCCCATTACTTCAAGGCAAATAGATGGCAAAACAGTGGAAACAGTGGCTGACTTTATTTTTTGGGGCTCCAAAATCACTGCAGATGGTGATTGAAGCCATGAAATTAAAAGACGCTTACTCCTTGGAAGAAAAGTTATGACCAACCTAGACAGCATATTAAAAAGCAGAGACATTACTATGTCAACAAAGGTCCGTCTATTCAAGGCTATGATTTTTCCAGTAGTCATGCATGGATGTGAGAGTTGGACTATTAAGAAAGCTGAGTGCTGAAGAATTGATGCTTTTGAACTGTGGTGTTGGAGAAGACTCTTGAGAGTCCCTTGGACTACAAGGAGATCCAACCAGTTCATCCTAAAGGAGATCAGCCCTGGGTGTTCATTGGAAGGACTGTTGTTGAAGCTGAAACTCCAATACTTTGGCCACCTGATGTGAAGAGCTGATTCATTTGAAAAGACCCTGATGCTGGGAAAGATGAGGGCAGGAAGAGAAGGGGATGACAGAGGATAAGATTGTTGGATGGCATCACCAACTCTTGGACATGAGTTTGAGTGAACTCTGGGAGTTGGTGATGGACAGGGAGGCCTGGTGTGCTGCGGTTCATGGGGTCACAAAGAGTCAGACACAACTGAGAGACTGAACTGAACTGAATCTGCATATAAGTTAAATAAGCAGAGTGACAACATACATCCTTGATATATCCCATTCCAATTTGGAACCAGTCCACTTTTCCATGTCCAGTTCTAACTGTTGCTTCCTGACCTGTATACAGGTTTCTCAGGAAGCAGGTAAGGAGGTCTGGTACTCCCATCTCTTTAAGAATTTTCCACAGTTTGTTGTGATGCACTCAGTCAAAGAATTTAGCATAGTCAATGAAGCAGAAATAGATGTTTTTCTGGAATTCTCTTGCTTTCTCTATGATCCAAATGACGTTGGCAATTTGATCTCTGGTTCTTCTGCCTTTCCTAATCCAGCTTGAATATCTGGAAGTTCTCTGTTTATGCACTGTTGAAGCCTAGCTTGGAGAATTTTGAGCATTACTTTGCTAGCGTGTGAGGTGAGTGTAGTTGTGTGATAGTTTGAGCATTCTTTAGCATTGTCCTTCTTTGGGATTGGAATGAAAACTGACCTTTTCTAGTCCTGTGGCCACTGCTATGTTTCGCAAATTTGTTGACATATTGCGAGCAGCACTTTAGCAGCATCACCTTTTGTAATTGAAATAGCTCAGCTGGAATTCCATCACCTCCACCAGTTTTGTTTGTAGTGATGCTTCCTAAGGTTCAGTTGACTTTACAGTCCAGGATGTCTGATTCTAGTTGAGTGATCACACCATCATCATTATCTATAGTCACTTTCTGACATTCCCAATCAACTGTATTTTCTTTAATATTCTAAATGACCTTTGTTGATATTTATTATTATTAGCATTTAATTGTTCAAAGAATAACATGGTGATGAGTTCTTTGAGCTTACTTATCTCATGCATACAATTTTTAGTTCTGAAGAGCACAGAAACCTGGAAATGCCTACAGCCTAATCTGTCCACCCCCAAAATCAGGAAAGGGAGTGGCTAGGAAGTGAAAAACATTTAGAGAATAGCTGCTCTATTGCAGCCATAGAAAACTGGGGAGTCCTACTCATCTAGTCTAGGGCCTTCCCTGGTGACTCAGATGGTTAAGAGTCTGCCTGCGGTGTGGGAGACCAGGGTTCGATCCCTGGCTCAGGAAGATCCCCTGGAGAAGGAAATGGCAACCCACTCCAGTATACTTGCCTGGGAAACCCCATGGGAAGAGCCTGGCAGGATACAGTTGATGGGGTCAGCAAAGAGTCAGACAGGACTGAGCAACTTCTCTTTCACTTTCACTTTCACTCATCATGTCAGAAAAGGCTGATTAAGGAGTCTAGGCTTCTTCTTGACCTCTAGTTTTTTAGCAAGTTTAAGAACATTTTATTTGAGTATAACTGATTTGCAATGTTGTATTAGTTTCAGCTGTACAGCAAAGATAGTCAATTATACATATACATATAAATCCACTCTTTTTTTAGATTATTTTCCGATACAGGCAATTACAGATAATTGAGTAGAGTTCCCTACGGTATAAAGTAGATCCTTACTAGTTATCTATTTTATATATCACAGTGTATATGTCAATACCAAACTTGCAAGTCATCACTTTCCACCCCTTACAAACTCCAGAAGATGGTAAGGGACAGGGAAGCCTGGTGCGCTACAGTCCATTGGGTCACAAAGTGTTGGACATGGTGACTGAACAAAAACAGCACCCCTTGCATCCTGGTAATGATTTTGATTGTTTGTTTGTTTTATCTGTAACTCTGTTTCTGTTTTGTATATAAGTTCATGTGTACCCTTTTTTAAGATTTCACATAAAAGTGATATCATGTGATGTTTGTCTTTCCCTGTCTGGCTTACTTCACTCCCTATGACAATCTCTAGGTTTATTCATGCTGCTGCAAATGGTGTTAATTTGTTCTTTTTATGGCTGGGTAATATTCCATTGTGTATATGTACCACATTTTTTTTATCCATTCCTCTGTTGATGGATATTTAGGTTGCTTCCATGTCCTATCTATTGCAAATAATGTTGCAATGAACATTGGGATTCATGTATCTTTTAGAATTATGTTTTTCTCCAGATATACATCAGGAGTGGGATTGCTGGAACATATCATAAATCTATTTTTTAGATTTTTAAGCAATCTCCATACTATTCTCCTTAGTGGCTGTACAAATTTGCATTTCCACCCATAGTATAAGAGGGTTCCCTTTTCTCTACACCCTGTCCAGTATTTATTGTTTGTAGATTTTTGATGATGGCCATTCTAACTTATGTGAGGTGATACCTCATTATAGTTTTGCTTTGCATTTCTTTGATATTTGGTGATACTGAGCATATTTTCACTTGTCTCTTGGCCATCTGTATGCATTCTTTGGAAAATGTCTACTTAGGTAAACATTATTTTATTTTTTATGTTTTTATTGAGTTGTATGAGCTGTTTTTATATTTGTTGGTTTCTATTATGCAAATATTTTACCCCATTCGAAGGGCTGTCTTTTCATCTTGTTTATGATTTCCTTTGCTATGCAAAAGTTTTTAAGTTAAATTATGTCTCATCTATTTATCTCTCTTCTTGTTTTTTGTTACTCTAGGAGGTGGATCAAAAATTTGTGCAATTGTGTTAAAGAGTGTTATACCTATATTTTCCACTAAGAGTATTGTAGGTTTTGGCCTTACATTCAGGTCTTTAATCCATTTTGATTTCATTTTTGTGTATGTTATTAGAGAGTTTTCTACTTTTTCTTTTCCTTTCATTTACCTGTAGTTGTCCAGTTTTCCAAGTATCACTTTTTAAAGAGGTTGTCTTTTTCCCATTGTATATTCTTGCCTCCTTTGTCATAGATAAGATGACCGTAGGTGTGTGGGTTTGTCCTTAGACTTTCTATCCTGTTCCACTGATCTATATTTCTGTTTTCTGTACTAGTACCATACTGTTCTGATTACTGTAGCTTTGTAGCAGAGTCTGAAGTGAGGGAGCCTGATTCCTCCATCGCCATTTTCCTTTTTCAATATTGCTTGGATTATTTGTAGTCTTTTGTGCTTCCATACAAACTGCAATTTTTTAAAATTCTAATTCTATGAAAAATGCCATTTTCAGTTTGAGAGGATTTCATTGAGCCTATAGATTGCTATGGATATTATGGTCATTTTCACAATATTGATTCTTCCAATTCAATACAAGAACATGTTATAGTTTTCCATCTGTTTTTGTCCTCTTTGATTTCTTTCACCAGGTTCTAACAGTTTTCTGAGTACAGGTCTTTTGCCTCCCTATGAAGCTTTATTCCTAGATATGTTCTTATTTTTGTTGTGATGGTAAATAAGATTGCTTCCTTGATTTTTCTTCCTGGTCTTTCATTATTAGTATATAGGAATGCAAGAGATTCTTCTATATTAATTTTGTAACTTACAACTGTACCAAATACATTAATAATGAGCTCTAGTAGTTTTCTGGTTGCATCTTTAGGATTTTATATGTATAGTATTATATCATTTGCAAACAGCAACAGTTTTAATTATTTTTTTCCAATTTGGATTTCTTCTATTTATTTTTCTTCCCTGACTGCTATGTCTAGAACTTTCAAAACTATGCTGAATAATAATAGTAAGAGTGGATATCCTTGTCTTGTTCCTGATCTTAGAGGAAATGCTTTCAGGTTTTCACCTGAAACATTGAGAATAGTGTTTGCTGTGAGTTTGTCATATATGATTTTTATTATGTTAAAGTAGGTTCCCTCTATGCCCACTTCCTGGGAAGTTTTTTATCATAAATGGGTCTTGAATTTCGTCAAAGGTTTTTCCTTCATCTATTGAGTTGATCATGTGGTTTTTATTCTTCAATTTGTTGATGTGATGTATCACAGTGATTACTTTGTGGATATTGAACAATTCTTGCATCCCTAGGATCAATCCCATTTGAACATGGTTTATGACCCTTTGTTTTGTTGGATTCAGCTTGTCAGTATTTTGGTGAGGATATTTACATCTATGATAATCAGTGATGTTGGCTACAATTTTCTTTTTTGTCATATCTTTGTCTGGTTTTGGTATCAGGGTGATGGTGGCCTCATAAAATGAACTTCAAATTTTTCCTTCCTCTACAATTTTTTTGAAGAATTTTAGAAGGGTAGGTATTAATTTTAATCATTTTTAAAATTTTATTAATTTCTTTTAATTGAAGGATAATTGCTTTACAGACTTTTGTCTGTAAAGTTTCTTCCAAATATCAACATGAATCAATAATAGTTATCTCCTCCCTCTTGAACCTCCCTCTTATCTCCCTTCCTTTTTCACCCTCCTAAGTTGTTACAGAGCCTGAGTCATACAGCGAATTCCCATTTGCTGTCTATTTTACATATGGTAATGTAAGTTTCCACGTTACTGTCTCCATGCATCTCACCAGCTCCTTCCTCCCACCACCCCCACCATGTCCATAAGTCTGCTGTCTATGTCTGTTTCTCCACTGCTGGCCTGCAAATAAATTCATCATTAACATCTTTCTAGATTCCATATATATGTGCAAGTATATGATATTTATCTTTCTCTTTCTGACTTACTTCACTTCATATAATAGGCTCCAGGTTCATCCATCTCATTATAACTGACTAAAATGAATACCTTTTTATGGTTGAACAATAATCCATTGTGTATATGTACCACAGCATCTTTAACCATTCATCTGTCAATGCTTGTTTCCATGTTCTAGCTATTATAGATAGTGCTGCAGTGAACATTGGAGTACATGTATCTTTTTCAATTTTGGTTTCCTCCAGGGTATATGTTTAATAGTGGGATTACTGGGTCATGTGGTGGTTTTATTCCTAGATTTTTAAGGAATCTTCATACCATCTTCCATAGTGTCTGTGTCAATTTATATTCCCATCAACAGCGCAAGAGGATTCCCTTTTCCCCACACCCTCTCCAGCATTTATTGTTTGTAGACATTTTAATGATGACCATTTTGACTGGTGTGAGGTGATATTTTATTGCAGCTTTGATTTGCCTTTCCTTTTTAACAAGTGATGTTGAGCATCTTTTCATGTGTTTGTTAGCTGTCCGTATGTTTTCTTTGGAGAAATGTCTGTTTAGGTCTTTTTCCTACATTTTGATTGGGTTGTTTGTTTTTCTGTTACTGACATGCATGAACCACTTAATGTATTTTGGAAATTAATCCTTTGTCAATTGTTTCATTTGCTATTATTCTCCCATTCTGATGGTTGTCTTTTCACCTTGTTTATAGTTTCTTTTGTTGTGTAAATGCTTTTAAGTTTAATTAGGTCCCATTTCTTTATTTTTGCTCCTATGTCCATTACTCTAAGTGATGTATCATAGAGGATGTTGCTTTGATTTCTGTCATTGAGCGTTCTAAGTTTATTGAAGAGGCTATCTTTGCTGCATTGTGTACACTTGCCTCTTTTGGCAAATAAAGTCACCCATAGGTGCATAGGTTTATCTCTGGGCTGTCTATCTTGGTCCATTGGTCTATATTTGTGTTTTTGTGCTAGTGCCATACTGTCTTTATGATGGTAGCTTTGGAGTATAGTCTGAAGTCAGGATGATTGATTCCTCCAGCTCCATTCTTCTTTCTCAAGACTGCTTTGGCTGTTTGAGGTATTTTGTGTTTCCATATTATTGTGGAATTTTTTGTTCTAGTTATTTGAAAAATGACATTGGTAATTTCATAGGGATTGCATTGAACCTGCAGATTGCATTTGATAGTATAGTCATTTTCACAATATTGATTCTTCCATCCCAGGAACATGGAATATCTCTTCATTTATTTATGTCATCTTTTATTTATTTCATCAGTGTCTTATATAATTTTATGTATACAATTTTTTTGTCTCCTTAAGTAGGTTTACTCCTAGACAGTTTCTTATTTTTGTTGCAATGGTGAAAGGGATTGATTTCTTAGTTGCTCTTTCTGATTTTTCACTGCTAGTATATAGGAATGCAAGTGATATCTGTGCTTTGATTTTGGATCCTGTGACTTTGCTAAATTCACTGAATAGTTCTAGTAATTTTCTGATAGTATCTTTAGGGTTTTCTGTGCATAAAGTGAAAATCGCTCAGTTGTGTCTGACTCTTTGTGACCCCATGGACTATACAGTCCACAGAATTCTCCAAGTCAGAATACTGGAGTTGGTGGCCTTTCCCTTCTCCAGGGGATCTTCCCAACCCAGGGATCAAACCCAGGTCTTGCACATTGCAGGTGGATTCTTTACCAGATGAGCCACAAGGGAAGCCCATGAATACTGGAGTGGGTAGCCTATCCCTTCTCCAGTGAATCTTCCTAACCCAGGAATTGAACCAGGGTCTCCTGCATTGCAGGTGGATTCTTTACCAACTGAGCTATTAGGGAAGCCCTTTCTATGTATAATATCATGTCATCTGCAAACAGTGAGAGTTGTACTTCTTTTCCAGTCTGAATTACTGTGGTTTTATTTTTCCCATCTTATTGCCATAGCTAGGACTTTCAAAACTATGTCACATAATGGTAGTGAGAGTGGATGCCCTTGTCTTGCTTCTGATCTTAGAGGGAATGCTTTCTGTTTTTCACCATTGAGAATAATGTTTACTGTGGGTTTATCATATATGGCCTTTACTATGTTGAAACAGATTTCTTCTATGCCCATTTTTTGAAGAGTTTTTATCATGAATGTGTGCTGAATTTTGTCAAAGGCTTTTTCTACATCTATCAATATTACCATATTTCTTAATCTTTCAATTTGTGAATATGGTATATCACACTGATTGATTTGCATGTATAGAAGAATCCCTACACCTCTGGAATAAACCTGACCTGATCATGGTGTATGAGCTTTTTAAAGTATTGTTGAATTCTGTTCACTAGAATTTTGTTGTGGATATTTGTATCTATGTTCATCAATGATACTGCCCTGTAATTTTCTTTTTTATTATTGTTGTCTTTGCCTGGTTTTGCCATCAGGGTGATAGTGGCATCATAGAATGAGCTTGGAAATGTTCCTTGCTCTGCAATTTTTTGAAAGAGTTTTAAAAGGATAGTCATTAGATCTTCTCTAAATGTTTGATAGATATCACCTGTGAAGCCATCTGACCTTGGGGTTTTGTTTTTCTTGACTATTTTTGATCACAGTTTCCATTTCACTGCTTGTAATTGGGTTGCTCATAATTTCTTTTTCTTCCTGGCTCAGTCTTGGAAGGCTGAACTTTTCTAAGAATCTTTTCACTTCTTCTGGGTTGTCCATTTTATTGCCATATAGCTGCTCATAATATTCTCTTATAAGCCTTTGTATTTCTGCATTGTCTTATATAACCTCTCCTTTTTCACTTCTATTTTTTAATTTGATTCTTCTCTCTCTTTTTCTTGATGAGTCTGTCTAAAACTTTGTCAATTTTCTTTACCTTCTTGAAGAACCAACTTTATGTTTTATTGATCTTTACTATTATTTCTTTTATTTCTTTTTATTTTATGTTTGGTCTGATGTTTATAATTTATTTACTTCTGCTAATTTTGAGGCTTCTTTGTTATTTTTCCAGTTGCTTTAGGTGTAAAGTTAGGTTGTCTATTTGATGTTTTTCTTGTTTCCTGAGGGAGGATTGTATTGCAATAAACTTCTCTCTTAGAACTGCTTTTGCTGCATCCCATAGATTTTGATATGTTGTGTTATCATTTGCATCTAGAAATTTTTTTGTTTCCCTTCTGATTTCTTCAGTAATCTATTTATTTAGAAAAGTATTGTTTAATCTTCATGTGTTTGTGATTTTTATAGTTTTTTTTTTTCTGTATAATTTCAATTTTCTTAAATTTACTGAGGTTTGGTTTGTGACCCAATATGTGGTCTATCCTTGAGAATGTCCCATGTGCACTTGAGAAGAAAGTGTATTCTCCTGCATTTGGATGCAATGTCCTGAAGATATCAATGAGATCCATCTGGACTAATCTGCCATTTAAGGCTTATGTTTGCTTATTAATTTTCTATTTTGATGACCTGTCCATTGCTGTAAATGGGGTGTTAAAGTCTCCTACTGTTATTGTGTTATTGTCAATTTCTCCTTTTATGTGAGAGTTTGTCTTATATATGGAGGTTCTCCTATGTTGGGTGAATAGGTATTTACAATTGTTATGTCTTCCTCTTGAATTGATCTCTTGATAATTATATGCTGTCCTTCCATATCTCTTGTAATATTCTTAATTTTAATGTCTATTTTGCCTGATATGAACATTGCTACTCCAGCTTTCTTTTGATTTCCATTTTCATGGAATATATTTTTCCATCATCTCACTGTCAGTCTATATGTGCCTTTAGGTCTGAAGTGGATTTCTTATAGACTATATATATATATATATATATATATATATATATCTTATTTTTATATTCATTCAGCCAGTCTGTTCCTTTTGGCTGGAGCATTTAATCCTTTTACATTTAAAGTAATTATTGATATATATGTTCCTATTGTGGGTTGGTGGTGGCTCAGACAGTTAAGCATCTGCCTGCTATGCAGGAAACCTGGGCTCGATTCCTGGGTTGGGAAGATCCCCTGGAGAAGGAAATGGCAACTCACTCCAGTATGCTTGCCTGGAAAAAAGAAGCCTTGTATGCTACAGTCCATGGCATCTCAAAGAATTGAACATGGCTGAACGACTTAGTTTTCACTTTCATGTTCCTATTGCCATTTTCTTAATTGCTTGAGTTTGTTTTCATAGATCTTCTTCTTCTCTCATATTTACTGACTACAGAAGTTCCTTTAGCATTTGCTGTAAAGCTGGTTTGGTGGTACTAAATTCTCTTAATTTTTGCTTGCTTGTAAAGCTTCTGATTTCTCCATCAATTTTTTTTTTCATTTATTTTTATTAGTTAGAGGCTAATTAACTTACAATATCTCGGACCTGGTGCACTGGGAAGAGTCTTCATGAATTTTGAATGAGATCCTTGTTGGATAGAATAATCTTGGTTGCTGATTTTCCCTTCCAGTACTTTAAATGTATCTTGTCATTCCCTTCTGACCTGCAGACACTTTGCTGAGAGATCCACTGTTAAACATATGAGGCTTCTGTTGTATATTACTTGTTACTTTTCCTTTGCTGTTTTTAATATATTTTCCTTGTGTTTAATCTTTGTTAATTTGATTAGTATGTGTCTTGGCATATTTCTCTTTTGGTTTATCCTGTATGGGACTCTTCACACTTCTTGGGTTTGATTAACTATTAACTATCCTATGTTGGGGAAATTTTCCACCATTCTGTCTTCCAGCTCACTTATCTGTTCTTCTACCTCAGATATTTTGCTATTGTTTCCTTCTAGAGAATTTTTAATTTCAGTATTTGTGTTGTTTGCCTCTGTATGCTTATTCTTTATTTCTTCTAGGCTTTGTTAATTGATTCTTGCATTTTCTCCATTTTATTTTCGAGGTTTTATGTCATTTTTACTATCATTATTCTGAATTTTTTTTAAGGTAGTTTTCCTATTTCTTCTTCATTTATTTGAACTTGTGTATTTCTAGGTTGTTCCTCAATTTGCACAGTTTTCTCTGCCTTTTCATTATTATTATTATTATTTTGTAAGCTTATTGTGTTTGAGGTCTCCTTTTCCCAGGTTTCAAGGTTGAACTCTTTCTTCCTTTTGTTCCTTCCCTCGGAAGTCTGGTCCAGTGGTTTGCACAATAGCTTCACGTAGGGTTCGACCTGTGTTCGTGTTCCCTTGGGAGGAAGTAAGGGTTTTTTTTTTTTTTTTTTTTTTTTCTCCTCTGATGGGCAGGGCTGAGTGAGGAGGTAATCTTGTCTGTTGATGATTTGGTTTGTGTTTTTGTTTTACTTGTTGTTTGGATGAGGTGTTTGCATGGGATGTTACTGGCAGATGGGTGATACCTGGCCTTGTATACAGTGCTCCAAAGGCTCAGGGCTTGATCTCTGGCCACAGAATAGAGATTCCAAAGGTGGTTTATTATGACATTAAATGGAATTAAAATAAATACACAAGAACATGAAACAAAAGGCTCACCCAAGACAAATGGCAATTACAAAATCAGGAAAATAATAACTAAAATAATGGAACATATGCACATACATATACATCCATAAACAAAACTAAAGCTGTCCCAAAAATATAAAGTACAGTAGACTGACCTGGCAAACAGAGGAAACCAAAAATGATGTCCACCAGTTAAGAACAAAACTAACTAAAGCACAGGTGGAAAACAAAACCAAACCAAAGTGCCATCTGGGGAGTAAAGGAATAAAAACAAAATAAACTAACAAATATGAAGAGAAAAAGAAAGACAGGAAAAAAGAATAGAAATGCAAAGTTAAATATACATAGATAAAAATTTATATACATTAAGGATTAATTGCAATGGGAAAAGAACAGTAGGAAAAACAAAGGAACAAGTGTAGGAAAATAATAATGAATTTTAAAAAGCTAAAAATATAAAAAGGTCTAATAGTACTAATGAAATCAACAACTACAACAGAGGGAAAAATAAGGGGGAAAAGGAAGGAAAAAGAAAGAAGAAAAAAATCAAAAAGCATCTATAAAACTAGTCAAAATGTAAGAATAACAAATGTTTTTCTGGAGTCTCCATTGTCAACAAGCTTTCCCTTGCTGGGAATCACAGTTTCTCACCTTCTGAAGATGCCCTCCAACACTGGACTGGTCTTTGGATCTGCTGTGGGGGCAGCTCAGACTCTAATCTGGTTCTTTTCCTATGTGCTCTTGCCTCCAATATTGACAGCTGTCAGAATTAGTGTGTTTTCTTTTGTGGGAACTCCCATTGTTCTTTTATATATTCCATGGACACTGAGTCTACCTATTTGATCATGTGGATTTAATCTTCAGTTTGTATAGCTGGTGGGAAGGTTTGGGCCCTCTTAGCAACTCTGCCCATGGGTTTCAACTGTGGTTTTATCTCCACCTCTTCATGTGGGTCATCAACAGGGATTTGCTCCTAAGGCTGCTCTGGAGGACTTGGACCTGCCCCAGTGAGGGCCGGGTGTGAAGGGGAACAGTTGCTTGGGTTGCAGGGCCCTGGAAGCACCAGGTACTCAGGGGGTTGGCTTAGGGCAGCAGGAAATATGGTGCTCTAAAGGGCATGGCAAACCACTCCAACATTCTTTCCTGGAGAATCCCCTGGAAAGACAAACCTGAAAGGCCACAGTCCACAGAATCGCAAAGAGTTGGATAAACTCAAGTGACCCTTCATGCACAGACCCAGGACTTTTTCTAGCTTCTTGCAGCTCTGTCCAAGAGGGGATCTTGCATGGAGGTGGCACTGTTGCTTGGATCATGTGGACCCTGGCAATGCCAGCTACATAGGATTGCCTGTGGCTATTGTCACAGGAGATGTGGTGCTATTAAGGATTTTTCTAGTCTGTAACAGTTCTGCTCCAGTGAGGATTGAGCATGAAGGTGGCTCAGCTGCTTAGGTTGCATGACCCTGGCAGTGCCAAGTGTGCAGGGACACTGACTGCCTCAGCTACAGGAGCTATGGCCTTATCAGAGAGCTTTTCTAGCCTGTGGCAACTGACAACAAGAAGGTCTCTTTGGCTGGTCCATCTCCATTGCTCTGCCTGTTCATGCATTTAAAGGACTCCCCTGACTGGGGTCCTTCTCTGTTGCTTTGCCCATCAGACCCTTAAAGGGGCCCACTGACTGGAGTCCCACTCTGTTGTTCCGCATGTCAGCTGCTTGAAGGGCCAGCCTCTTTATTGTTCAGCTACCAGTGCTGGCATGTGAGGACAGAGAGGCTATAGTGATGGCTACACCTCCTACATATGACTCAGAAGTATCACTTTGCCTCTATGACTGCCTGTTTTTCCTCCACAGGTATTTCCCACCACAATCTCCTCCCTCACATCCCCTCAGGCCATCTTCTTGCAGTCAGCTGCAGACCTCACCCTGGGATGGCTCCAGAATTCCTACACTTCAGCTCCCAATTGCCGTGCCTTCTAGAGGACTTACATCCCTGCTTGGGGTACATGTGTCTACGGCAAGGACTGTCGGATTCTCATTCCATTTAGCTTGTCACAGATAAGCTGCTTCACTCTCAGCCTCAAATGTTTCTCCTCTGTTCCAAGCAATTGCCCCCATGGGATAAACAAACTCCTTCAATTACCCCACCCACCAAAGGCAGGCCCAGTCCTACTAATTCTCCTTTTACCCTCTACTTCCTTCATCCTACCAAGTTCTGCATGGTTCTATATATTCTTTGCTTGTGGTCAGGTACTCCTGCTCACTCTCAGCTGGTGTTCTGGAAGCGCTTCTGTCTGAAGGTGTATTCCTGATGTATCTGTGGAGAGAGATATACTCCACATCCACTTACTCCTCTGCCATCTTCCAGGCAGGTATTGTGTGAGTAAGTGAAAGTCACTCAGTCAGGTCTGACTCTTTGTGACCTCATGGACTGTATAGTCCAAGGAATTCTCCAGGCCAGAATACTGGAGTGGGTAGCCTTTCCCTTCTCCAGGGGATCTTCCCAACCCAGGGATAGAACCCAGGTCTCCTGCATTGCAAGTGGATTCTTTCCCAGCTGAGCCACAAGAGAAAGCCAAGAATACTGGAGTGGGTAGTCTATCCCTTCTCCAGCAGATCTTCCCAATCCAGGAATTGAACTAGGGTCTTCTGCATTGCAGGAGGATTCTTTACTAACTGAGCTATGAGGGAAGCAGGTAGGTATTAATTCTTCATTAAATATTTGGTCTAATCTGCCTGTGAAACAATCTGGTTTGTGATTTTTCTTTGATGGAAGAATTTTAATCATAGTTTCAGCTTCAGTGCTCGTATTTTCTTACTTGTTCATTTCTTTTAGGCTATCCATTTTATTGACATATAGTTGCTTGTAGTAGTCTCATAGTCCTTTGCATGTCTGTGATGTCATAACTTTTCCTTTTTCATTTTCAATTTTATTGATTTGAGTCCTCTCTTTTTTCTTGATAAGTCTGACTAAATGTTTTTTTTTTTTTTTCATTTTGCTTATCTTCTCAAAGAACCACCATTTAGTCTAATTGATCTTTGCTATTGTTTGTTCCTATTTCATTTATTTTCGTTCTGATTTTTATGATTTCTTTCTTTATACTAGCTTTAGGTTTTGTTTGTTCTTCTCTAGTTGTTTTAGGTGTAAGGTTAGGTTGTCTATTTGAGATTTTTTTGTTTCTTGAAGTAAGATTTATTACTATAAACTTCCTTCTTATAATTACTTTTGTTGTATCCCATATGTCTTTATCACTGTGTTTCTATTATCATTTGTGTCTATGTATTTTTTTATTTATTTATCCATTGATTATTTAACATCATAATGTTCAGCCTCCGTGTGTTTTTTTATTTTTTTTTTCTTCCTATAATTGATTTCTAATTTCATGTTGTGTTCAGAAAAGATGCTTGGTATGATTTCAATTTTTTTTTTTAAATTTTACTGAGACTTGATTTGTGACACAAAATGTGATCTTAGAGAAAGTTTTGTGTGCACTTGAGAAGGAAGTTTATTCTGCTGCTTTTGGATGAAATATCCTGTAAATATAAATTAAATCTCTGTATAATGTGTCATTTAAGACTTTTCTTTCCTTGCTAACTCTCTGTCTGGATGATTTGTCTATTGATGTAAGTTGCAGTGCTCCACTATTATCATGTTACTGTTGAAATTCCCTTTTATGGCTGTTTGCACTTGCCTTAGATACTGAGGTGCTCCTATGTTGAATACATATACATTTACAATTGTTATGTATTTTTCTTGAATTGATCCCTTTATCAATGTAGTAACCTCCCTTGTCTCTTTATTTTAAACTCTATTTTAAGCCTTTATTTTAAAAGTGATCTTGCCTGATATGAGTATTGCTATCCCAGCTTTGCTTTGACATCTATATACATAGAATATCTTCCTCCATCCCCTCACTTTCAGTCTGTATGTGTCCCTATGGCTGAAATGGGTCTCTTTAAGACAGCATTTATATAGGTCTTCTTTTTGTATCCATTTAGCCAGTGTGTGTCTTTGGTTGGAGTATTTATTCCATTTATATTTAAGGTAATTATCTGTATGTATGTTCCTATTACCACTTTCTTTATTGTTTTGAAAACAATAAAGTGTTTTGAAAAACAGTTACTGTGTTTATGGACTTCTTTATTCAGGCTGCAAGGTCATAGTTTCTATTGCTTCTGGTGTCTTCCCCCAATAGGTGAGTTTGGTCCAGAGACTTGTGCCATCATCTCCTTGTTAGGGGGTTTGATTGGGGTGTGGCAACCAGAACCTGGTTGGATACTGACTGGGGCTTCCTCTTTGCTTGGTGGTTCTCACTGCCCTGCAGAGGCAGGGTCTGCTCCCTACTTGTTAGAGTATAGTCCCCCCAGATCTGTTTCTTAGCTTACTTTCTGATTTGTGATGTGAGGTAGGTGGTATTAGAGTGCTCCCACTGGGAAAGAAGTCACTGAGTAGTCCTCCTCTGGAGCTGTTCACTATGGATGTGCTTTGTTTGGTCCATCTTTACCCATTGTGCAGGCTCACGAAGTACACTATATTTGGCACTGCTCTCAGTCCTGGCTTAGCTATGGGTATGCAGGCAAGTGGCCCTGGTGACTTTCAGGAGATGTTTTCACCAGGCTACTGGCATAGATCCACTTAGGTCAGGTCCCAAAAATAATTCTCTTAGACCCAGTTTAGGAGCTATGGAGAAAGTTCAGACTATCGCCTGGCCCAATCCTCACATGTATATGTCCACAAAGTCCACAGCTGCTATGGTAGTGATTCCCAAACTTTTTGCACCAGGGACCAGTTTCATGGAAGACACTTTTTCCAAAGACTGGGAGGTTGGGGGAGAATTTCCAGGTGGTGTTAGTGGTAAAGAACTCACCTGCCAATGCAGGAGACATAAGAGACACAGGTTCGATCCCTGAGTCAGAAGCTCTCATGGAGATGGAAATATACAACCCACTCCAGTATTCTTACCTGGAGAATCCCATGGACAGAGGAGCATGGCTGGCTCTGCATGGGGTTGCAAAGAGTCGGACACAACTGAAGCAACTTAGAATGGGAGGATGGGGGATGATTTTAGGACAATTCAAGAATGGTAGGGTCTGTGTTCCTGTGATAATCTAATATTGCTGCTGATTTGACAGGAGGTGGAGCTCAGGTGGTATTGTGAGCATTAGGGAGCGGCTGTAAACCCAGTAATACAGATGAAACTTCTCTCACTTGCCTGCCTCTCACTTCCTGCAGTGTGATCCAGTTTCTAACAGGCCATGGACTGATATTGATCTGTGGTCTGGGGTTTGGGGACCCCTGTGCTAAAGAGAGGACACAAATTCCCAATGTCAGGGGTGAACTGCTCTATCATTGCAGATACTTCAGTCATCAAAAATATAATAAAGGATAACTATAAAAGATTTTATACACAAACATTTTAAAACAAATAGACCTTTACTTTGAAAACACAAACTACCACAGTTCACTCAATATGAAATAGATCATTCAATTAGTCCTACTAATCCAATTGATCTCAAACTTTGCAGCTCCCCAAGAAGAAATTTCCTGACCTACATGATTTTTTTTTTTTTTGGAGTATTCTACCAAATGATTAAGGAGGAAATGATATGAACATTTTACTAAGTAAAGACATCACTTTGCCAACAAAGGTCCATGTAGTCAAAGGTCCATACAGTTTTTCCAGTAGTCTGCTACAAATGTGAGAAGTGAATCATAAAGAAGGCTGAGAACCAAGGAATTGATGCTTTTGAATGGTGATGCTGGAGGAGACTCTTGAGAGTCCCTTAGACAGCAAGGAGATGAAACCAGTCAATCCTAAAGGAAAGCAACACAGAATATTCATTGGAAGGACTGATGCTGAACCTAATGCTCTAATACTTTGGCCACGTGATGTGAAGAGCTGACTCACTGGAAAAGACTCTGAATCTGGGAAAGACTGAGGGCAGGAGGAGAAGGGGGCAACAGAGGATGAGATGGTTGGATGACATCATTGACTCAATGGACCTGAGTTGGAACAAACTCTAGGAAAAGAGTGAAGGACAAAGAACCTGGCTTGCTGCAGTCCATTTGGTAGCAAAGAATCAGACACAACTGAGCCACTGAACAGCAAAAAATAGATGCTGAAGGAATGCTTTCAAACTAAGTCTATGAGGCTAGCATTGCTCTGACATAAAAATCAGATAATGACGTTAGAGAAAGGGAAAACTATAAATCAGTATCTCTCATGAATATTGATGCAAACAAATATCTTCAAAAAAAGTAGCAAATTAGATCCAACAATGTATAAAATAATTATCGATCATGAGGAAGTAAAGCTTATTCCATGGATATAAGGCTGATTGGGTATTCAAAAATATGTGTAATCTACCATACTGGTAGGCTGAAGATGAATTATTCATAATCATATGAATTGATGCATGAAAAGCTTTTGACAAAATTCAACATACATTTATGATAAAAAACTTTCAGAAATGTAGGAATAAAGGAAAATTTTCATAACTTGATAAAGAAAACCTATGGAATATCTATAGCTAACACTATACATATAGTAAAAGACTATATACTTTCTCCTTAAGATCAGGAACAGACAGGGATATTCAGTCTCACCACTTTTATTCCACATAATTCTGGAAGTTCTAGGCAGTGCAATGAGGCAAATACACAAATATATAAGTAAAGCTAACAAAGAAGACACAAAATGTCCCTATTTACAGAGAGCATGGTTATTTATGCAGAAAATGATGAGTTCTACAAAAAAAAAAAAATACAGAGAAGGAAACATGAAAAAAAATAGAAGAAATGAATCCTAGAACTATTAAGGGGTTCAACAAAGTCACAAGATGTAAGATAAGTTTAAAATAACTAGATGCTTACAAGCTTACCATAAAAGATACTCATTATTTGTCTGAAATTTCAGATTTAACTGGGTCTTCTGTATTTTAATCTGGTGTCATTTGGCAGAAGACTTCTCCTATGCAATGTTTCTGTGGCATGGAGCCCATGGTACATTGAGGAGTAAAAATGTGAGCATATACAAGGCACAGCAAACAAAATAAGGTGTATCTATCCCAGCTGTTTGGCCTCATAAACACTACTTCTGCTTTGAGACTGGAGTATGTGAGTCCACACACCTTATTAGTGTTCTTTCCATGACAGTTCTTCACAGAGAAAGAAGAGACACATGTATGTTTATGCAAAAGCAGCATTTCTTTCAATACGTTCCTTGGCATACAGACTTCTTATTCTTCCTTTTACTTTCCCTCTCATTTTTGCTCTTACTCTCTCTTTTTTTCAGTTCTATAAGGCAATACTCTATGTGCTAGTAGAACTTGGAATTGAAGTAAAATCTGGGTTTCAAAAAGTAATAATTTCTATTTATTCTAGAGTATGCCTTATAAATTATTTATTCCTGCTGTAATATTCCAAGAGCTCTTTCTTCCCCCATTTGTTCATAAACACCCCTTTCAGAGCTTTAGCTTGACCCCAAGCATGCTGGAAGATGAGTCATCTAAACTCCCTTTCGAACTTGTTTGCACAAATCTGTCCCTGCATTCTGTGAATTCTAGAGATCATATACTCCAGGGTTGCTAGTGTTTGAAAGCCCTACAAAAAATAAAATATTATTTAGAGTTTTTTTTTTTTTTTCTCTGAGAAATGGAGCAGGCTTTGCATACCAGAGGACATTGTAAGGCACCTATTGGAATCTGCAGAGGCATCTTCAGATGCAGTTCGTGTTGGAGGTAGCTGTGCTATTCCTGCCCTCCCAGTGGTGCAAGCACAAAATGTCATGTAGACATCATCAAGAATGAGACTTCGGCTTATCAGTCATCTCTGCCACTCTTGAGTCTGCTCTGGGTATTGTGTGCATCAGGTATCTCTCCTATCAATTCATCTGGGCCTTTCTTTTGTAAGAGCGACTTTCTTTTCTCTGAGCTATTGCTTGTCTAGAATTTTCATAATAAGCTTGAATCAAAATGAACAATCTGCAAAATAATATAGAATGACAATGCATTGTACCCTCTCATCTTGGCATCACACAAATAATGAAGAGTAAGTGATAACATAGTCTGTGCAGTACTAGGCACTGCACTGTTACAGACTCATACAAAGGAGCCCCACAGAACTTGTGAAGCAGGAGGCCAGTGGGAGCTGTGAACAACAGAAAATGTGTTGTTTGACACCATAACCATTCTTTAAAGTTTAGAGCAGGGTGACCAGAAGTCTATGCCTATTGCACATGCTCACAAACAAAACTAGAGGGTAGATTGAAACACCTTCCTTTCTTCATCTTGCCAGCTGGTGACAAGGACAAAATCTTCTATCCTTGTTGTCTCTTGATATGAACTTTATGGTGCATATTTTTAATCAAAGTGGAAAGGGCTTTACCATATAATAGCAACTTTTATGAAACTAAAACCTTCACATTCATTTCTTATGTAGGAGGCAGGAGGCATTGGTCATAAACACTTAAAGAAAGAAAAATAGGTACAATTTTGAAATTTACTCAAGAGAGACACTGAATTGCCAAAAATAATGAGAGTGGTGCCTGTTACTGGGATTGGCACATGGTAAGGACACTCATTAAACATTTATTGAATGAATGAACCAGAAAGTAAGTGGAAAACTCTCAAGACAAGCTTCTCCCACTTTATGATTTTGCCAACACAAAGCATTCATAAAATCATGAATGCTTTCAGTTGAAGATGATGTTTTACAGTGGCAGTGAGTTCTGCTTTTTGACATCTGTGTTCCCTTTCCAAGTGCTCTGAGCTATCCACAGCACCTCATTATTTTATATCTGGGTGACTTGATAATGTGTTAGAAATTTCCCCTACTCAATTGCTTCCTCTTTTCAGACTATCCACTCTGAAGTTGGCCTTCAGAAAACCCAGCTTCTTACTTCTAGTACAATTTCCCATAAACATCAAAGACTCTTTATTGTCTATAAGATATAGTCCAAACTCTTTAGGAGAGTTTTTGACCCAAACTACAATATTAACTGAGTATTTTGTCCACACATTGCTTCTAATGCAACATTACTAGTCTGTTCATTGTGCTCAAATGTATCCTTTCTCACAACTTTGCCCTAAACTTTTTAAAACTTCGTTGTTAGCTCCTTGCTCTTCTCCATTAGACCTCTTCTCCCAGTTTTCAGTGCTTTGTGATGCCTTTACCCTTTTAGAACTCCCATGGAAGTTATATTTGCACTGCTGATGCGGCATGTTTCATACCTTATCTTTCACTGCCATGTATCTAGATTGCAAGCACCTGCTTTGGGACTCTGCTTTATAAGTTTTTAATTAATTAAGTAATTTTACTTTACAATATTGTATTGCTTTGGCGTACACTGACTTGACTCCTCCAAGGGGGTACATGAGTTCCCCATCCTGAACCCCCCTTCCGTCTCCCTCCCCACTCCATCCCTCTGGGTCAGCCCCATGACTCTGTGGGAGAGGACGAGGGCGGGATGATATGGGAGAATGGCATTGAAACATGTAAATTATCATATGTGAAATGAATCGCCAGTCCAGGCTCGATGCATGATACAGGGTGCTCAGGGCTGGTGCACTGGTGCTTTATGATTTTTTAAAACTATTTCAACTCTCAGCCTAATTTTGTTCATTTAATGGGGTCTCAAGAAAATGTTTGCTTTTCACTCCCCACCCCCACACTCTTATATCTCATGATTCAGTGAGACATATTTCCAGAACATCATTGCAAATGCATGGCGCACTCTTGGCAGAGAAATGATTTCATTCTTGGATGTACTGATAGATGGTCAGCTTTCAGGACTTGCCTTGTCTATTACCAACCGATAGTCACAAATCTTATTTCTTGTGCCCGCCTGTACTTTAGGCACATGGAAGAAGAGACATCAGCTCAGAAGGCCTAAGTCCCCATATGCCAGATTATATCTTAAGTGTTGCAGTTAGCAACAGGACTCAGCGGGGGAATTTTGCTCCCATCTGAAAGCGTGACAGCAAAGAAATCCTACATGCTTGTGCATGTGATACAGACCAGTGAAGCTTTAGCTGAGTTATTTATTTTCCTCTTGGAAGACACTGTGGTGAGACTGAATAATGTAGGAGTGTCTTGGTGGCCTCCATACTGATAGAAAACTATGTTATTGTTTGTATTCTATAACTGAAAATTAAAAAAGTGCCAAAAAGAGATGGCAAAACACTAGACTTCTTTTTCTTTTCGTTAGTGTATTTTTAACTTGTATGTGAATTACCTAATTTTTTTTTTAAATTTTGCTGTTGATTTATTCAGTAAACCAACATATGCCCCAGATACTCTATATGTAAAGGTATATGATAGGCAGTAAAGAATGGAGGAAGATTTAGAGGAGAAAAATATTTCCCATATTTGAAAAAAGCTGCCAATAAAAATACATAATTATGAGACAAATTTTACAGAAAACTGAATTGAGAATCCTGAGATCTATGCTCTAGAATCAAAAGTCTAAATCATGTTCTGATTTGAACTTATAGGGAGGCATTGGGGAAATCATTGAGTTTCCCTGAGTCTCAGTTTTCTCAGTTTAGCAATGAAATTAAAAGATGCTTTCTCCTTGGAAGGAAAGTTATGACCAACCTAGACAACATATTGAAAAGCAGAGACATTACTTTGTCAACAAAGGTCTGTCTAGTCAAGGCTATGGTTTTTCCAGTAGTCATGTATGAATGTGAGAGTTGGACCATAAAGAAAGCTGAGTGCCAAAGAATTGATGCTTTTGAACTGTGGTGTTGGAGAAGACTCTTGAGAGTGCCCTGGACTGCAAGGAGATCCAGCCAGTCCATCCTGAAGGAAACGGTCCTGAATGTTCATTGGAAGGACTGATGCTGAAGCTGAAACTCCAGTACTTTGGCCACCTGATGTGAAGAGCTGACTCATTTGAAAAGACCCTGATGCTGGGTAAGATTGAGGGCAGGAGGAGGGGATGACAGAAGATGAGATGGTTGGATGGCATCACCAACTCAATGGAGATGGGTTTGGGTGGACTCTGGGAGTTGGTGATGGACAGGGAGGCCTGGCGTGCTGTGATCCATGGGATTGCAAAGAGTCGGACACGACTGAGGGACTGAACTGACTGACTGAAAACAACGTGATATTAGCCTTTTTGACAAATACATAGGATAGTTACATATTATTTGGTAGGTAAATACTTTATATATTATTAAATATAATATGAAAACAAAATGTCTTTCTCGTGCCAGTTATAATAGATACTGAGAACCAAAACTGGGGGTTGCCCAAGCCAAGAAGTGTCAGTAAGAAAGGATTTTTAGAGGCAACATTATTTAGAAAGAGTTACTGAAGATGCAAATGGTTACTACTGCAATAAAGTGGAAGAAGAAAGATATTTTAAGTTGTAATGTATATCACAGAATTGTCCTAAAATGATATATTTAAGCAAGATAATGATGATGCATCTTAGGTATCAGAAAAAGTTAACAAATATCTTTATTTGGCTCAGTTTAGTGTTATATGCTAAGGATATGCTAATGGTAAACCAAACACTATTTGGCCTCCAGTTTTCAAAGTGAGAAAGATCATTACATTAACTAAGAGTTTGACCAGAGGGGTGAAAACTTGAGGATGTGCATATTTTGACTGATTTTTCCCTGTCTCTAATCAGATATCTCTTTTCCTTTTAACTTCACTTAGCATTTTCTTAAATTCCAACTATATTTTTCTGTCTCCTTTCTTCCTTTTTACTAGGAGGTTTTGCACTGAATATTATCCAGTCTATGTGAGTCATTCTAATAATAATAATAAGAAAGAATGCTAAAAGAAGGCTTATTTAGAACCTAAAATCTTAAACACAGTTTTGAGTTTTATAAAATATGCTAACAAATATTACTGCCAGGTCTTGGGTCATGCCATAGAATGAACTCCAGCATTATGGGGTGGAAAGGAAAAGATCATGATCTGAAATAAATGTGTTTCAGATATTAAGGAGACTTTGTCAAAATAAGGTGTTCTATAGTCAGCATCTGCAAGATCAATGAGAGGAGGTAGGCATGTCTAAATAGGTCAGCTGAGCACCATAATGGACAGCCTGGCAGATTTATCTCAATATTTAGAGTTAAATAAGATAGTAGGCTGGTACAGTGGGGATAGCATGTCTATCATTAGGAAGTTCAGGAAAGTCAGAGCTTAAATGCTAGAAGAACCAAGGTGTCTGGCTGTTCCTCTGGATCCAAGCCAAGCACAAGTTATAGTGATTTACTTAACACTCAGGTTCATTTCCTTCTGTGCCTTTTTTAAACTCTTTTTTCTGTCTCCCACACTGATGCTCACCTCCCACTGCTACCTTGTCTAACACATTGTTCAAGAAGCCTCTCAGAACATCTGCCAGACTGACTCAGTGCCTCTAGTTCTGTGACCTCATAGCATCTTTTAAACATACCATTTTTATATTGCCTTTCTCACTAGGCTGTGTCTCCCTCATCCATGTCTTAGGACATGGCACTATGTCTTGCACACCATAATATCATTCAATGTTTGAAGAATAAGATGCATGGATATATGGATGGAAGGGTGGATGGATGGATAGAGAGACTGATGGATAGAGACAACTCTAACTTAAGATAACTGGGTGGGAATAAAAGTTGAGCATAACATGCCATTAGAGGATGACATTAGAACTGGAATTTAGGTTAAGCTCAGGAAGTTGGCTTGAAACTCAACATTAAAAACCTAAAATCATGGCATCCAGTCCTATCACTTCATGGCAAATAGAAGAGGAAAAATGGAAGCAGTGATGGATTTTCTTTTCCTGAGCTCCAAAATCACTGTGGACAGTAACTGAATACATGAAATTAAAAGACACTAACTAGCTCATTGGAAGAAAAGCTATTGCAAACCTACATAGCATATTAAAAAGCAGAGACATCACTTTTCCAACAAATATCTGTATTGTCAAAGTTATGGGTTTTTTTCAGTAGCCATGTATGGATGTGAGAGTTAGAACATAGAAAAAGCTGAGGGCTGAAGAACTGATGCTTTCAAACTGTACTGCTGGAGAAGACTCTTATGAGTCCCTTGAACTGCAAGGAGACCAAACCAGTAAATCCTAAAGGAAGTCAACTGTGAATATTCATTGGAAATACTGATAATGAAGCTGAAGCTTCAGCTTCATCATCTGATGAGAAGAGCTAACATATTGGAAAAGACTGTGATGCTGGGAAAGATTGAAGGCAAAAAGAGAAGGGGACGCAGAGGATGAGATGGTTAGATAGCATCACTGACTCAGTGGACTTGAATTGGAAGAAACTCCAAAGATAATGGAGGACAGAGAAGCCTGGTGGGCTACAGTCCATGGTGTTGCAAAGACTTGGACACAAATTAGCCCCTGAAAAACAAACAGGAAATATCAAGAATGGTGTTGTGATGACTTTCAAAATGTAGTAAGTCTCAGTACATTTATAGTTCCCAGATCAAGATTGGTTCAAAGGCATAGCTGAGAAGATTAAATGAGCTTTCAAAGCCCCATAGCTAGTAGATGGCAGAGATGAATTCGAATACAAGTCAATCTGACTCCACATATGCATGACTTTTATTTATCATGCATGTCATTTCCCTAGGACAGAGGAAGTATAGCACATTCACAATTAAGTTCAAAAACCTCAAAGTGTACAAACTTGTAATTGATGATGAAAAGAAATCATAATTTTAAGAAACATTCCTTTCTGAAAATAATAAACAAGCATAATATTAATCACCAACTCAATGGACATGAGTTTGAGCAAACTCTGGGAGATAGTGAAAGGCAAGGAATCCCAATGTGATGCAGTTCGTGGGATCGCAAAGAGTTGGACATGACTTGGTGACTGAAAAATAACAACAAAACAACCAAGGTGTCCTTCAGTAGATGAATGATAAACAAACTGCAGTACATCCAGACAATTAATATTATTCAGTGGGGGAATGTGATTTGGTCAAATAAATACAATGGGACAAATGGAAGCTGAGATTCTTACTGTTGGAGAAATTTGAATAATGAAAATGGAAAAAAAAATTGTATGAACTCCTTATTAGACTTGGAGGTATCAGTGCAAATTACTGAAGAATGGATAGATAGATAGGTAGGTAGATAGATAATGTGTGGGTACATGTGTCAAGGAGGTAAATTCTCTAGTTCTGTCCATTGAAAAGATCTGTGGAAAACAATAATGTAGTAGCATTGAGAATACCTACAGCCAAAATTTTGACTTCTATTATTCTCCTACTAGAAGAAGCAGAGATCTTCATAGACATTCCTGATTCTAGGATTGGGGTAAGAGCAGTGTAAAAGGTGGCTTCTGTCACAATGGAAAGATGTGCTCAAAGATGGATGGGAACCGGTCATAAAGATACAGATATCAACTCCTCTGATCTGCTGTTAGGCAATCTGGAGCAATTTGAATATCAAATTAAGTGATTTTGTTGTTCAGTCACTAAGTTGTGTCTGACTTTTTGTGACCCCACTGCAGCTGATGAGATGGTTGGATGGCATCACCAACTCAATAGACATGAGTTTGAATAAGTGACAGGAGTTGGTGATGGACAGGGAGGCCTGGCATACTGCAGTCCATGGGGTCGCAAAGAGTTGGACATGACTGAGCAACTGAACTGAACTGAACTGAACTGAATTGAACTGAACTGCAGGATGCCAGGCTTCCCTGTCCTTCACTATCTCCTGGAATTTGCTCAAACTCATGTCCATTGAGTCAATGATTCCATCCAACTATCTCCTCTGTTGCCCCCTTCTCCTCCTGCCCTGAATCTTTCCAATCACTAGGGTTTTTTTTTTTTTATTTTTTTTTTATTTTTTTTTCTCCTTTTTTTTTTTTTTAATTTTTATTAGTTAGTTTTTCCCATGAGGCAGCTCTTCGCATCAGGTGGCCAAAGTGTTGATAGTATGAGATTAACTCTTAAAGAGGTAAGCATGAGTTCATAGTGATATAAACAAATTAATCAATAGAAAGTTTGCTGTGAGATAAAATATTAACACAGTTTCAAATAACCTTCCCTCAAAATCATTTTTATTTATAAAGGGAAAATAATATACTAATAGTGGAGAAGCTTGGCAGACACTCTAATTAATGGGTCAACATGAATAAAACCATTAATGATGCAAATTGAAATGGTATCTTATACCTGGTATAATGCAGTGAAAGTCTGATCTGATAGTGACAAACTTCAGATATAATCTGGAGAATATTTTGCAAAATATCTCTCCTAAAGTCTTTAAAGTGCAACATATGATTCAGAACTAGATCCTTTTGCTATAAAATACTATTAAGACAACTGATGAAAGTTGAATGAGGTCTGAGTACAAGCATTGTATCCATTTTAATTCTCTTTTTTTTTTTTCTTTTAGCTCAAAGCAGCAAGATGAGAGCACTTTAATAAGGTTTCCTGACCTAACTCTGACTTTACTCTTCTTATTTATTTATTTTTAATTAATTTATTAATTTTAATTGGAGGATAATTACTTTATGAAATTGGAATGGCTTTTGCCATACATAGACATGAATCAATGTCAGTGCACACGTGTCCCCCATCCTGAAGCCCCTCCCACCTCCCTCCCTACTCCATCCCTCTGGGTTGTCCCAGAGCACCGGCTTTGAGCGCCCTGCTTCATGCATCGAACTTGCACTGGTCATCTATTTTACATATGGCAATATACATGTTTCAGTGTTGTTCTCTCAAATCATCCCATTCTCACTTTCTCCCACATAGTCCAGTTCTCTGGTTTTTATTGCTGCATTGGTTTGTATAGGTGAATTTCCTTGTAAGAAATAAATAATAACATCCAGGGCTGAAGCAGCATCTATTTGGCAACTCATTACAGGAAAATCTTCTCAGTAATCTACCTGCAAGATTCTGTAAATTTGAAATTATTAATATTATATATATATATTAGCAAAAGCTAATTTCCTTTAGTCTCCAAACCCAGACACATTTAAAATCTTGACAGTTTTGAGTAGTTCACTATTCATTTAACTGGCTCTGGTCTACATTTGTAAAGTTTATATTTTGTTCTGGAACTTCTCATTTGTATCTGATATCTTAAGATCTTGAAAGGAATTGCATTTTGTCATGCATTTTTGCAACTTAATAATGAATAAAAAACAATAAATCCTGACATAAATTAAAATCATTAAAATCACCGGGGATCTTAAAAGATCTTAGACTCAATCAGTCACTTACTGGACTTTTGCTTGGCAACTATGTATTCAACGTGACTTACTGGTACACAGTAAAGAATGTGTACACAGTTCTTGGAATGTAACAGTGAATGACTAGATCTAACGGACAAAATTATCTCAAAATTTTATGGTGGTTTTCAACTTTCTCTGCTGCCAGTGGAAGTGACCAGTAGCAGAGAAAGTTGAAAACTATTAATTACATAAATTTGTTTAACTTGAAGCCATTCAATGTTTTCTACTTTTTCACATAAATAAGATAAAAGATGGAAAATGGAACACTATTTCTAGAAAAAGGGAATTCCATTTTTCCTAGAAATAAGTATATTTCAGCCATTTGAGTTTTAGACCAAAGAAACACTATTACACTTACATTTGGCTATTTTTGTGTTCCAGAAATTCAAACCTTCTGCTCAGATAAAGAAACCATGTTTAGGTCAATGTATCTCCTTGATACTTTTCTCCTAATAGTACATAAGCTACTTTTCATATGAAGACTATAAATGTGATAAAAAAACAAACAAACAAACAAAACTCTCCCACTGAATCCTGCTGTTTAGTGCTAAAACATTCAGGTTTCAGTTTAAAATTGTCAACTTTCATAAATAAACAGCCAAAGCATCTGCATTCATAAAAGAGAAGGAAAATAAAGACCTGAGTTCAACCCATAGTTTGGAAAGATTCCATGGAGAAGGGAATGGCTACCCACTCCAGTATTCTTGCCTGGAGAAGTCCATGGACAAAGGATCCAGGAGGACTTTGTCCATGGAGTTCTAAAGAATTGGACATGACTGAGCAACTAACACTTTCAAAGGAATGAAATGGATATGAAGATACTAAGAAAAAGTGAAGTATGAAGAATGATGTTTTCTCTGATTGCTGTAAGTTTATAAATATCATAAATTCATAAATATAAAACAAGCTTAGATAACTGAATCTTAGCCATTTCATCAAATTTCCAAAAGCCAAAAATTAGTGCAACTGCCTATTAATGATCAGAAAATTCTCTATATCCAAATGCAAATTTTTCCTTGAACTTCAGTCCTATACTCCAAATTAACTGCCACATTCTTCTATTCAAATGATGCACAGAAAATTCAAGGTTATCATAACTAGAGGAATATGAGTTAAAACCACAATGAAATAGCACTACAGATCCATTAAATGCATAATATTAAGCAAACAACAAAAACAGACAACAAAGAAAATGTCAACTATTATCATATTGGCAACTATGTGGATATACTGGAAATTTTATGTTAAATTGCAAAAGAATATCAAATAGCACATTTTCTTCTTCTTTTTTTTTGTCTAAGAGAAAACAAGGCATAAAACCATACAAAGATTTCTACAGATATGGCCACAGGAGTCATATTTCTTAATAACCACTAGTAGAGAAAACACATTGTCCATCTGCTGGTAAATAAACAATTTATGACATATACATGCAATGGAATATTACTTAGTAATGAAAATTAAATAAAATTACATAAATTAAATTGTACTAAATTCTAAAAGAATGCAAAATGTATCCGTGGGCTTTTGTATAAGGAAAAACAGGTTGAGAGCGGGAGGGGTATAAGGAAAGGATTACAAAAGAGGAGATTTTAGAGATGATGGGTGCTCATTATCTTGATTGTGATATTATTTCATAAGAGTATACATATATCAAAAAGCAGCAGATTATGCATTATAAATATGCAGAATTTATTTTAGGTAAATAAAGTAAAATAAATACATAACACTATAGAAACAAAATAAACAAAGCTAAACCTCAACTTCTCCCACTCACAATGCATTTATGCTTATATCACCTTTCAGTTCAGTTCAATTTCTCAGTCATGTCCAACGCTTTGCGACCCCATCGACTTGAACATGCCAGACCTTCCTGTCCATCCCCAACTCCTGGAGTTTACTCAAACTCATGTCCATCGAGTTAGTGATGCCATCCAACCATCTCACCCTCTGTCGTCCCCTTCTCCTCCCACCTTCAATCTTTCCCAGCATCAAGGTCTTTTCCAACAAGTCAGTTCTTTGCATCAAGTGGCCAAAGTATTGAAGTTTCAGCCTCAGCATTAGTCCTTCCAATGGGTATTCAGGACTGATTTCCTTTAGGATGTATTGGTTGTATCTGCTTGCTGTCCAAGGGAATTTCAAGAGTCTTCCCCATCACCACAGTTCAAAAGCATCAGTTCTTCTTTATAGTCCAGCTTTCTTTATAGTCCAGCTCTCACATCCATATGTGACTACTGGAAAAATCTTAACTTTGACTAGACGGACCTTTGCTAGCAAAGTAATGTCTCTGCTTTTTAATATGCTGTCTAGGTTGGTCATAACTTTTCTTCCAAGGAGCAAGTGTCTTTTAATTTCATAGCTGAAGTCACCATCAGCAGTGATTTTGGAGCTCCTCCCCCCCCCAAAAAAAATAAAGTCTTGTCACTGTTTCCATTGTTTCCCCATCTATTTGCCATGAAGTGATGGGACCAGATGCCATGATCTTAGTTTCTTGAATGTTGAGTTTTAAGCCTGTCTCCTTAATACATGATTATATAAGGCTTCAAGGGTACAAAATATGTTTTTTATTTGGGAGACTATGATCTGAGTACAAAAATTGTGATGGTGAAAATGTAGGAAAGTGGGAGACAAAATTTGGGAAACAATAGAAGTTAGTGAGTAGAAACAACAGTAGTTTTCTTAGTTTGAGTGTATTGATTTCAAATTAACTTTGCCACAGTTTTGAAGTGTGTAAAGATCCATCTTAATTCTTAAATCTAAATTTCAAGTTCCAAACCAGTCTTCTTCCATAGAGACCAGTCCTTGGGATGGTATTGCTATTTCCTTTCTTCTGACCCTTGTTTGTTCTGCCTCAGGAAACCCTATTGGAAGAATTATGACTGAAAAATCAAAATATAGGCATTTCTGAGTTGCAAGTAATAATATCATCAGAATGGCCATAAAACTTATACTCTAATTCCTAGTATGTGCTACATCATTGGAGATCCAACTGATCACTAAAGCAGAATTCACTGCTTTGGCTTTTGAGTTTTCATTTAGGCTCATAATACTTCTGAATATTCAACATCAATCAGCTGATAAACTATATAAATTACTTAAAACACATACTATTATAAATTTATTTTTTCTTTTTAAACAAAAGGATGACTGGTATCATTGAAAAATGTGATCCTTGTGTATGTAAATAATAGAACATATGGGTTCTAAGAGGTCCTTGGTAAAGGAGGAGACAGCTTTAAATGATATAAATACATGTAGCTGCTTGCTGAGATGTCTGGAAGGAAATAGTCTGAGAGTCACCTTGTTCAGAAATCTGGAGTGGAGTTTGAACATGTGGAGTAGGCACACAGCTGCCTTCACGTTGGAAATGGCTCATTTCTGTTATCTCTCTGGTCTAGTCTAGCACAGATGGGAATTGTGTAAACCCAAAATATCATAACAGATACCACAGTGCCCCAGACTAATATATTGTGATATTGGCAGAAGAGTTAATAAATTATTTTATTGTTTAGTGCCATCTATTTAAATTTAAGTATATGTCACAAACTGTACTCCCCCCCACCTTGGAGAAGGCAATGGCACCCCACTGCAGTACTCTTGCCTAGAAAATCCCATGGATGGAGGAGCCTGGTAGGCTGCAGTCCATGTGGTCGCTAAGAGTCAGACATGACTAAGTGACTTCACTTTCAATTTTCACTTTCACACATTGGAGAAGGAAATGGCAACCCACTCCAGTGTTCTTGCCTGGAGAATCCCAGAGACAGGGGAGCCTGGTGGGCTGACGTCTTTGGGGTTGCACAGAGTCGGACATGACTGAAGTGACTTAGCAGCAGTAGAAGTACTCCCCTTCTTCCATTTCTTATCAAGATTACTTTGTCTTGGAAAGCTGTCAATATTTAAACTCATAGCTTTTACTATCAGATGAAAACTTAGTGGCTGTCAAGCCCTAATTATTCATTTAATAGATGCCTTTTGCTTTGCATTATGTAAATGAAATAAAGTTGCATGTTTACCCCTTTATCTTTCAAAGATAACAAGTTCAAAAAATAAACAACTAGAACAAAACTTGAAATTCAGGGTGCTGCATAAATGTATCCCATAGAAGATTGAAATAACGACCTCAATAAGTCTTAGCAACATGCCTGAAAAGGTTGCAGAGAAGTTTCATGGCAAAATTTATCTTACATTTGGTAAGCTTTGCTTTCTCTTCTCCCTATTCTTGTGTTGACATAGTTTCAAATCCTTTCAGATTCCCCACCATGCAATTTGGAAGGTACCTTAATCCATGTTTATCTTTCAAAATATTGTGTCCAGGACTGAGAACAGTATACTGGGCATAGTTGGATTTAAAAGGAAGAGATTAGTTCTGTGCTTGCCTCTCAAAAGAAAATATGAAGTCCCCATTTAGTCCTCTGCCTCAAAATCATATTGTCTGAATGATATTGACTTATTTCCAATGAATTAATTGAACTCAGCACAGACTCACATCTGCCTGAGAAGGATATCTTAGGTGTGGTGTGATTCCGAAGGTGCAGAATGATGATGGTTGGAGGATTTTAAAACGAATTTGTAAACTAACATAGCTAGGGGAATGCCATAGAGGTTGTATTTTTCAGGGATGCATGCTTCCTAGCTGATCTGTTTCATCCTATGGACTTGTTTCAGCAGTAGAAGATGGGCTTGTCAACTCTGATATAAAATTTAACAATGCAAGGCAAAGTCTTCCAGAGTCATTCTCATGTTCAATCTAACCCAGAACTTGTTTATAAATGGATGTAATTGGCTTTTGCAACTTTGTCCTCCTAGATATCAACATAAACTGATTAGGGCCAAATCTTCCAAAGGAGCATCTTTTATTATCAACATTGGGTGGGCAACATGACTGAATTGGTGTGAATCTTTCTAGAAACTAAATGTATTTTCCTTTGCCTCCCCATCCCCAGGGTAGGAGTTTAGTGGCTGCTGAGTTTTTAACATAGATCTTCCCCCTGATTTAACAAAAAAAAAAAAAAAAAAAAAAAAACTACCTCTTTCACATTTCAACAGGTTCCTTTGAGACCCAGCATTGGAGATTTGTTGAGAAAGCCTGTGCTTAATCTTCTGTCCTATTCCTGATATTTTAGATTTTAATTTTAGATTCTATTCCTTTTCTACTTTTGATTCACACCCTTTCTCTCCCTCTCTCCCCTCTCTCTCTCTCTCTTTTTTTTTTTTTTTTTTTTGACCCCTCTTTGTCTCTTTCCATTCGATCCAAAGGGCACTGAACATAATATTATAGGAACAAACATACAAATTTCCAGTGCATACACTTGCCTGTTTGCAGATTTAAAGCATCCCCTGGGCCTCAACTGTGTCAAGCTGTGCAGGCTCCCCCAAATCACCAGAGCTAAGGCATTTGTTTTACTGTTTCCTGATTCAGGACCATGGAGAGTTCCCAAACTCTCGGCCTTCTGTCCTGAGTTAAATGAAATCGCTTCAAGGCTTGACAAGTTCTTCACCTATGACCAAATATAAACTGTGATATTAAAAAGCAAGCAGATAATATGAAAAATTTAAAAAAAAAAAGCTATGACAGTTTTCTTCTTTGTCCTTGTGGTTATTTGCAACCTATAAGACTTGTGAATGTGTCAGGTGGATCTATTTTCTTGTTTTTTAATAAGTGTACTCTGAGGTCTTCCCCTCTCTCATATATATATATATATATATATATATATATATATATAATCAGCATCTACTCCTCAAGCACACTTAATTCACTCTCTAAAGAATACTGACTGTCTTCCTCTGTATCATCACACCAGGTTAGAGGGCATGTTTCAGAGCTGCAGAAGGTATGCATTTTGAAAGATATTTTTCTTCAACCCCTAATACCAGAGGTTCTGATATTCCCATGAATACATGAACACACTTATCTCAAAACTTCATTGGTTTTGGTTAAGAATTAATACTTTAAAACCACAAAATACTAAGATGTTAGAGAGCAATAGAGGAACTCTTTTTTTATTTTTTTCTGTACATTGCTGTGATGAAATAAGAAGTGGGTTTAAATTTTGTAGTTTACAACCCCTTAACTATTTTTAAGCTTAGCTTATGAATTAGAGACTGTTATAAATGAATTATTTGCATTAGTGTAGAAGTTTAGAAAGACTTTCAGGAGGCTGAGTAACAAAATTTTCTTCATTTCTATTAAGCAGTGATTAATAAGCACTTAGGATTGATTTTATCATAATTAGGGAGATGTTTTGAGGAATGTTTCTGCATTTATTTGTGCACCTTTTCTCTGGACTCAGCTAAAAGACAATTTTTCAGGCTTTATTCCTAGAAGGAGAGAACTGTCACACTAGAAGGAACCTTAGAGTTAATTTCACCAGTAATGAGCCCAAGACCCCAAAGATCTTCCCAAGTCACATGGTTCTATAACCTTCTTCTGATTCCAGACTCCTGGGCTTCCATTCTGCACCATCGCCTTACTGCTTTGAAGAAAATGGCCTGGAGATGAAGGGGAGTGTCACTTTCACTGTGAATTCATCTAATTCCCTGATTTTAGGCTACCTTCATTTTGTAAAGGAAGGTAGAGCAAGTAAGCAAAGAGCTATCTCAGTATTTCAGAAGCTTATACAAAAATTAGGGTTAAGTATAGTTATAAAAATGGATGAACATTGGAGAACTTTCTTATGCAAACCTTGCCTGCTTTTGCAACACTTGCCTGCTGACTGTGGCAGAAAGACGAGTTTTGCTTTGTGGTGGTGTTGTTCCAGCCTAGCAAAAGGTCTTATGCCTCAAAAGTGCACAAACTCGACCTGTACTTGACATTTTTCACTGCCAGCAAAACCAGCAAAACAGCAGATCGTGCTTGGGAGATGCCACTTGAGAAAGAAAAGGCACAATGAGCTTCATTTTTCCACCAAAATTTCCTTGGAAATGAAAGACGAGTTTCCAGAGGCAGAGATTCTGTTTGTGTAGCTGTGAGGCTGCTTAGGGTAAAGTCACCAAAGGATAAGACTTGGTACTTATTGGACATTTGGTGATTTCTCTTTTGCTTTGTAATCATCTCTCCCAGCACTCATCTACCCCTTTCCACTCTGATCAGGCACACACACAGTGAGGGGCTTCAAAAGGAGGGCAGGAAGGCAGGATGAAAAATGTGGCTTTGAATGCATGGGACAGAAAGAAGGAAGAATCTTATCAAGGCAAGGACTGAGGAGGTCACATGTGCGTCTGGTCAGAGCAGGCAGATAAGGTGTCGGCCAACAGCAGCACCCCAGTACCCTGCTGGAGATGGAGTTGATGAGGGCTTCTGCAATGTTTGACACCAGAGAGCAGCAGGTCTGCGTGACCGGTGAAGGCATGGGGTGGGCCTGTGAACCACAATTAAATGGTGCAGCATTGATTCAAATGCTTGCATGTGTATGAGCTTTCACCTAGACTACAAGATGCTTTCTTCATTAAATTGTTTTTATACATTTAAATGCTATCTGATACTTAAGAAAACAGTTTTTGCAAAGAAAGGGCTTTAAAGTATTTTCTTCAGTGTACAATATGAAGGGTGTTGTGCTATGCAAAGAAATGGGCAAATGTTTATAATCCTTATGTAGGCACAATTGGATAGGAACAAACAAAAACTCGATTAAAAATACACATGTCTAAGCAATTTTTACATAAAAGAAAAAAAGACCATTTGCTTTGGATTACCTCACAATTATAATATCTGGGTAGTTAGAGGGACTTCTTATAAACTGAGCATAGAAAAATAAAGGAGACACAGCCAAGGAAAATAGAGATAAATAACAGTTTATAGAACTTATGCACCATGGGCCAGGAACATTGACATCATGTGGGAATTCTTTAGAATCTCTGGCTCCACCTCAGACCCACTGAATAAGAGTCTGCACTTGAAAAAGATCCAAAATGATTCATACACACATTAAAACTTGAGAAACAGTTGTTTAAATGACCAAATGGACCAAAGAAATGCTGGAATCATAAAGTCATTTTATCTTTTTAGTAAGATGATTTTATCATGGCTCAATTCTAATTGGATTATGCACCTGAGATTATGCATCAGAGAGCTGTATACAGATCTACCTTGAATACCATGTAGAGGACAGTTCCATGGGGAACGAGATAGTGACCACTTGGGGAGGAATTGCTTGCAAGCTGTTTATAACATCATGATTCACAATCACAGTATCAAAAAGTGGATTTTAGACTGGTAGCCAGTAGTACTAAGCAAGACACAGGTTCAGATGGAGGATCCAAAACTGAAGCAGGTATAATTGTTGAAAAGCTGATAAATCAGAAGGGTCATAGAATTGGCTTGGAGTCATTCTAATTCACTGTACACAGTTTTGAAACCCAGACACATGATGGGATCTTCATGGTGAAAGTAGTGATCCTTGAACAAGGCCAAGCGGAACCAAAGTCACCAGACAGTTGCCTAACTCTCAATTATGAAAGGTGTGCTGAAGTTGATGGGATAATAAGCAATAGTTGTGATTTGGGGAAAAAAATAATACTGTCAAGCTTTGAGAATCAGAATTGACTCTAAAGTTCATGCTGCAAAATCTGTGGTAGAAAATTAGTATAGAGGCCAAATTGCTTATTTCAGGACTAGGATTTTGAGGTAGAATTTATTAAAAGTTCACAAAGCAAATCACAGGTGGGTCTCAGAGTCTATACCCAAAACAACAACAGCAACAACAAACAAACGAAGAAGAATGTCAAGGTTGTAGGAAATAGAAGAGTAGAAAGGAGTTGAGAACTTTTCTTGGATGCAATAGTAGAAGTTGATGAGACTTAAAGTGAGTTGAGAGAGGAAATTTTTGCAACTATGCTGGGCCATTCTGTGGAGAGAGAGACAGAGAGAGAGATTATAGGATTTGGCTCATGTGTTACTGTTGGTTGGTTCATTTGGCTCATGCTGTTCAGTCAATCAACTGTGTCCAACTCTGAAATCCCACAGACTGTAGCATGTCAGGCTTTCCTGTCCTTCACTATCTCCTGGAATTTGCTCAGATTTATGTCCATTGAGTCAGTGATGACATCCAACCATTTCATTCTCCACCTTCTTCTCCTGATTTCAGTCTTTCCCAGAATCAGGGTCTTTTCCAATGAGTTGGCTCTTTGCATCAGGTGGACAAAATATTGGAGTTTCAGCTTCAGCATCAGTCCTTCCAATGAATATTCAGGACTGATTTACTGTAGGATTGACTGGTTTGATCTCCTTACAGTCCAAAGAACTCTCAAGAGTCTTCTCCAGCCTCACAATTCAAAAGCAGCAATTCTTCAGTGCTCAGCCCTTCTTTACAGTCCAACACTCACATCCATATATAACTACTGGAAAAACCATAGCTTCGATTATATGGACCTTTGTCAGCAAAGTGGTCTCTGCTTTTTAATATGCTGTCTAGGTTTGCCATAGCTTTTCTTCCAAGGAGCAAGTGTCTTTTAAGTTTATGGCTGCAGTCACCATCCACAGTGATTTTGGAACCCAAGAAAATAAAATCTGGCAGTGTTTTCATTTTTTCCCCATCAATGTGGTATGGAGGCCTATAAATCCCATAATTTATAAACTGGGGAACAGGGAAATCCAGTAGTATAATTCTGCCTGAGTTCAGAGGCCCAAGAACCAAGAGCTCCAATGTCTCTAGGAAGGAAAAATGAATATTCCAGCTCAAGAAGGGGGAGAAAATTGGCCCTTCTTCTGCCGTTTTGCTCCATTTGGGTTCTTGACAGATTGGATGATGCATGCCCACACTGATGAAGGTGATCTCTGCTCAGTCTGCTAAATCAAATGCTAATCTCTTCCAGAAACACCCTCGGAGACACAATTCCATTTTTTTTTGTTTTTGTTTTAGTTTTCCCTGATATATGGGCATCCTTTAGCCCAATCAGGTTGACACATAAAATTAGCCATCACAGCCCCCTTGAACATCATGTACATCTTTGTTTTTTCAGATGATGTTCACAGATATCTAGCTCCATAAAATGATTGCCATGAATAGAGGGGTAGACCAAGCAGGTGGGTTGCTGCTTAATCTTCCTTCCTCTTGATCTTATAATAATCCATTTCCCTAGTGCCAGAAAACCTCAAATCTTCTCACATTACCACCTTGTTTGTGTGTGACTCATGTCTGACAAATCCTTAGTGTCAGAGGTAGGCCTGATCACTGTGTTTCTTCCCCTCATCGAATGCTTTATACACTTCATTGTATAGTCTGCTGGAGTTAGTACCTACTGAGGCAGCACCACTGAGAGTTGTTTTGAGAATCTTATATCCTCATGCAGATAACTCCAAGTGTTGCAAACTGACTGTTTCTAATGCTGACCCTGTCCTCTGACCCACAGCACCACCACTCTGGGGGCATGACTGCTGGGTCAGCCTCCTCAGCCCAGGATCTAAATACCAGCTCTCTCTGGGATATAGGCTCACTTGGAAATTAATTTTCAGGATCTCTACCCATCAAAAAATACCTAATGACAAGTCAAAAATAGAGCCTGGTAGCACTGAACTGAATGTGTCCACAGAATTTAAAATTCTGTCATCTTTTGCTCCTTAAGACCTTAGGTCTCTATGGGGTCTGCAAAGACAATAGGTCTGTATTCCATGGTGACCAGAATGACTTAGAGGTTAGAACACAATTGTAAAGGAGTGGAAGGGGTATGTGCAGGGAATGAGTAAAAGAAAGAGCAAGATGAAGTTGAAGTCATGGGAATTAATTTCACAGGAAGGTTGTTATTGCCCCCTTTAGCAGCTAAAATTCACATACAAGCACATCTTAAGTAATGTGTCGAGCTGTCCGGAAGATAATTTGAATCCTGTCAAGGCAAACAAGAATATGCTCACAAATTCAAGAGCAATATATGTGCAATTTGCACAACATCAATTTCTTTGGTTGTTTTTGGATGGAGCCATCACCATCAATTAAGTTAGTGACTCTTTGATTCAAATTACTTTTTGACATGTAGTCAACTAAATGGCTCACACAAGCATTATTTTCTGCAGGGTTCCCTAGGCAGCCATATAGTAAATGTAAACAGGTGGGAAGGCAGAACAGCACTGCTGTAGAAGCAGCCTCCTCCCTGCTGCAGCAGAGAGAATAATAACATGAAGAAATATGGAGGCGTTATTAGATGGCCTGGAATAAGGCTTCTGAAAGGAGAGATTTGCATATTTATTACATCTTGCTACTGATTCAATATTTCTCCACTTGAGGTTGTCTCTTAACCCCACATCAGGCTGTTATAATCAGGTATCAGAGGTGAAGCAAAGGTAAGGCTGCCTCTCCAGTCATAGGAGAGTATGTCACAGTAAAAGCTTGACTTGGTAGAAGGGTGATGGAGAGGAGTGATATTACTAACAACATCAGTGAAACAAAGCTTCAGGGAGTCAACATGTATTTAGAGTCCTGGAGGTGAGAGAGGATTATTTCAGAGGATAAAGACAGGGCTCAATAAAGAAGTGCATGAAATGAGAGATTGGCTTCCAGCATCATTTTCATTATCAGCCTCAACATCAGTATTACAATCAAGGCCAGGGTCATCCATATTCAACATAGGCCTGGCCAAGGACTTCAAAAGACTGAACAAATTCTCAGATAGTAGGAATTACTCAGTCCCATGCTTAGATGAGCCCACCTTGAGATTAAGCAGGGACTCTATATATTTTGTTCATAGCACATTCCCAGAGCCTAAACATATCTGATACAGGGTAGGTAAAAAGTAAGGCTCTAATGGATAATGTCTGAAAGAATCAAAGAATGAATTAACTCTCTATCTGGTTGTCAGCACAAAGGAAAGCTAAATTCTGATCATTCTGATTTTGCATTAATCAGCTATATGACCTTCAGCACCACTTAAGTTCTGTGAGACTCTCTTGTACCTCTCTTTAAGATGGTATAGTAACACAAACCTTGACCACTTTGCGCCATTGGAAGGCGCATCACAGAAACTAGGTGAGAATAGCTTGACAATCTGGGAACACTGAACAAAGTAAATCGCTGTTTTTGTTTTATCATCACTTTCCACAGACACTGGTTCTTAAAAAAGAACATTTCTAAAGGGAGGAAGCAGTGCAAATCCCTTAGCTGCCTACACCACAGTCCAATTTGATATTTCTTATGCACAAGATAAAAAGCTTCATGCTAAGATATACAATTCCAATACCTTTGTGTTTACTGGTTTATAAAATTCAGGAGCATAAAATCCCAAGTTTCCCTGGGTTTTTGCCAAGCACAGAATACAGATGGAAAGCTGAACATTAAGCCTGTTATGCCAAACTTAAATTTGACCATAAATTGCCAGATAGTTTCAGTTCAAAGGAACATGGAAGTATTATCTTTAAAGCAAATTACAACTGAAAACCAGAAACCAGGGCGGAAAGAAAAACAAACAAACAAAAAACCAAAACTGCCAGGGAGGAAAGTGTTTGCAAGGATAAGGCAGTGTCCATTTTCAGCTCAATCCAAATGTTCATTTATGTTATCTCATCTTTTCTCTTACACTAAAATAACTTTTACTTACTCACTCATTAAATAAACATTTACACAATGCCCCCTAGGCCCAAGGCCTATGGAGGTCATAATTAAAAAGGCAGACTTATTGCTCTGTATTAGTTAAGAGTTCTTAAACAGAAAGAAAGTAAAGTCAGTTATCTTACACAGCAAGAAAACTTGCTGTTAGGTTAAAGGAAAGCTTTGGAATTTTCTAAAAGGCTATAAGGAAGCTCAAGGTTTTGCAGCAGATACACACAATGTACTCAGAGCAGATGGGATCCTGGATGCCTGGCAGTTGAAATTCTCTCCCTTTGCACCAAATCCTACTGTTGGATTGAATACATCAAAATCACGGCCTCCATTTGTGTGCCATGATGCTTAAAATCTATAATCATGAGAAAGAGTCAGACTGAAAGCTTCAATGTCTTCATCCCTTGTCTGAACTTGGGTAGTGAGCAGATGAGTCTGGTGGAAAGGGCCAGAAAGAATCCAGCTTTTGTAGCAGAAAGAGAGCCTTTGGATGGACGGCTGTGCTGAGCACTCATGCAAAAGCAGGAGGGTAATTCTGAAGGAGACTAAGGTGCTGTCGGGATCAGGGCGGTGCCCAAGCAGTGAATACAACTGCTCATCTTCACATTTCCTGTGCCTTACTCAAACGCGAGTGTACCACACCAGCAGGGACAGGCTTGAGTAAGCAGTGCCAGAAATCTGAAGTGTAGAGAGGATGGAGTTCAGAGAAAAGAGCAATGAAGGAAAGTGTTACATGAAGGATGATATTTAACATCAGAAAAAGTTTAGCCTCAACATTGAAAATCATCCTTGTTTACTGTTCTCATGTGAGTTGTGATGGTCTGTGAATATCATTCTGCTCCCAATCAGGAATGGCTCACTCTTCCCAGTCAAATGGGAAACAGGACCCTTCTGGTGCCCTGTCCTCCACAATTCTCCCTTCGCTCATTCTCTTTGGGGGGGGTCTAGCATGTAACCAGGTGGTCACAGAACAGAAGCATAAGGGTTGACGAGGAACTGTCATTTCAGTTGAATTTTGCTCTATCTTTCCCTAAGATTTAGAACAAATGTTAGGCTCCTAAGAATTTTAAAATTCAGAATGCTCATGTTGGATGAATAAAATTTGACAAGAGAAGTAGAAAAATAGACTGGAAATTATGCCTTTTAAAACCAGTGAAGTCAAATAATACAGCTAAGGAGTAAGAAGAATCCCTAACATAAATTCTGATACCATCCACGATGAACCCAAAGTCTTAAGAATGTGAAGATACATTTATTCCACAAATGTGTAGTGGCCATCTGCTAAGTGCAAAACCCTTTGGGGAAAAAGTGAAGAGAGAGACAGTTGATACCACCCAAGGCCTCTCCACCTACAGGTGGGGAATCATATATTGAAGGTATTCATGAAAGTAGCAGTGTCTTCTGGAGCTTACTTGCATCAACACAGAACACTGGGGATGGGAGAAATTCTAAAGCAAGTTCTTGAATTTTGTGATTTTGTTTTTCAGTTTCATTTGAGAGTTCCTGATAAACTGACTGAACCACATTTGTTTGAGGAAACGAGACAAAAAGCAATTCAATTGTAAAATAGTTCAAGTGAAAATTTCCCAGTTGTGTCTGACTCTTTGCAACCCCATGGACTGTAGCCCACCAGTCTCCTCTGACCTTGGAATTTTCCAAGCCAGAATAATGGAATGGGTAGCTGTTCCCTTCTCCAGTGTATCTTCCCAACCCAGGGATCGAACTCAGGTCTCCCACATTGCAGGCAGATTCTTTACCATCTGAGCCACCAGGGAAGCCCAAATGGTTCAAGGAAGTGGAATTATTAGGAGTAAGTCAGGTAGAAGGAGGTAGCAAGAAAAATCCACAGAAGAAATTATACATGAGCAGGTGAGGTGTAGGTATGGGAGATGGAAGAGATTTGGAGGGGTGGAGAGAATGGTGCATCTGAGAAGCGACAGCAGGGAGATGGTGATGCTAGAGACTGTATGTCCATTTCATCCCTTAGTTCTCACAACAAGCATGTCAAGTAGAACGTGTTATTTTTACATTTTACACGTGAGAAAACCGAGACCCATATGTTTATTAACATATTTATTCTCTTAGAGTGAATAAATAGTAGTATTTCATCATTTAGGGCTACCTGGCATTTTTCTTCATCCCACTATCATATTGCATTAAAATCATTAATTTATATTTGCATATGATCTCCTGGCAGGGAGGGAACCTGCTTGTGTATATTTGAATAAATGAGATAAAAGAAACTGCTATTCATTTATTTAGAATATGGTATAGCATTATTTTTCCCAAAAAAAAAAAAAACAAAAACAAGTTTCAGTAGTGATCTAAGAGACTTCTGAGTTTCCTTCCAAATTTATCCTTATTCTGAAACTTTTGCCCTGCAGTCTCTTCTTAACCATTTAGAGTTGCCCTTACTCTCCTCAGTCTTATATACAACACCCAACCCACTATGGCCTTTGGGACCTTCTGATGCAAGTTAGCACCATCCTTCTGATTACTGGCCAGGTTTTCTAAACTGGTATCCCTTCCCTTGGGTGAGTCTCAACTCAACATCAAGAATGATCCAAATGAAACTGATCAAATCCTGGGGCCCCCCCTGCTGAAAACACTGCAAAGACTCCTCAAGGCACTCAAGGTGAAAGTCTGTACATTGGCTAAGAAGGTAAATGCTACATCGTTGACTCTCTTCCCAGCCTCGCTACTCTTCTCCCCTAGTCAACTCTGGCCACACCAGCCCTCCCCTGCTCCTAACACACCAGGCACAGTCCTACTCCATGGCACTGCACTGCCTCTTCCACCTACCTGCACTTCTCACCCTAGGTAGCCCTGAATCTAATTCCTTGCCTCCTTTGGACTTTTTCCACACCTTACCTTTACAATGAAGCCTACCCTGCAGATGATTTAAAATTATATCACACACTCTGTCCCTCCAGTAATCCTGAATCCTCCTTCCCTGACTTTGAATATATTTCTCCTTTTTACTTGCCATTTTCTCAAATACTACACAATTTACTTATTATTTACCACTTTTATTGTCATTAGATGTTAAAAACTGAGTGCTTCCTGGGAGGGAATTTCCTTTTTTTTCCTGATATAATTCAAGTGCTTAGATCACTTCTTGGTACATGTTAAGTGATTATAAATTTCAGGTGAATGAATGAATGGATTCTCCCTTTGAAATAAAATAAAATTTTACTCTTCTCTAAATGAGAGCCTTGAAGATTCTGAAGAAGACTTCGTAGACTCTTCATTCTGTCCAAGCCCTCTGTCTCAACCTCTCTTCATATGATGTGGTTTTCAGGTCCTCTCATCTGAAGATTCACTCTAGATTTCTCATGTCCCTCTCAAAATGTGACTCTTCACCTTGAGTACTTCATCTGTGACATAACCATTCCCGAACTCATCAGATATTGGCTGACTGACTAAACCAATCATAAACCATACTAAGATCACTAAGATTGACAATCAAATTTGTTAATTAATTTTGATTCCATTGTGCATTAATTCCATAAAATTGTGGTTTTCAGAAGTAGTTTAGTTGTCATCGAGATACTGATTGGAGCCTATATGCTATAAATTTTCTTTTAAAAAATATATATATATATATAATGTTATTTATTTATTTTTGACTGTCTTGGGTCTTGCTTGCACAGGTTTTTCTCTCGTTGTGGCAAGCAAAGGCTACTCTTCTTTGCAGGGCATGGACTTCTAATCGTGATATCTTCTCTTGTTGTGGAGCCCTGGGCTCCAGGGCACACGGGCTTCAGTAGTTGTGGCGTGTGGGCTCAACAGTTGCAGTTCTCAGGCTCTAGAGCACAGGCTCAATAATTATGGTACACTGACTTTGTTGCTCCTTGGCATGTGGTATCTTCCTGGACCAGGGATCAAATCCATGTGCAGATTATTTACCACTGAGCCACCAGAGAAGCCCTGCTATAAATATTTTGCTGCTTTATGGGGAAGAAGACCTTATTATACAGACATCAATTCATAAATGATTCTTTCTGTTCCTTGTTGCAGCATGCTGCAGTCATGCCCAGTGTGTTTCAACAAAGTAGTATCTACATGAGGCTGCGGGACAGGCCTGGCGGGGCTAGGGTAGATATTTTAAGACTTCTGAGGAGTGAAGGCCCTTAGGAAAACCTAGCCACTGTCAACGGAGCCACTCATCAGCCAGACCTTTGGAGGTTGATGGCCAGTTTGCTTATGACAAGTGACTGACAGGCTGTGAAACTACAGGGAAGATATATACAGTACACACATGGATGCTGATTGATTAAATCAAATAGACGAGAAAGGGCATGATGGTTGAAAAAGCAGTGTATGCACTTCTCTCCCCTCCACAAAGATGGCCTAGATTAAAATAAATGATAGATGTGTAAATGATAAGTGATCTCACACCACTGGCATGAGGCGATGTGCACAAGAAGTAGATGAGATGAAAAGCTTTTTAATTTTTTTCCCCAGCTATGATGAACTAATCAAAGGAGAGAACATTAATTAAAAAAGAAATGTAAATTGCCTTTATAAGGGCAGGGCACCAAATCTGGAGTCACTGAAGCATAGTATACACGTGTTGTGAGGGAATAGTTTCCTTTACATCTTGCCCTTAGCAACCAAGGAAGACAGAAGTTATTCTGGACCTTGTTAAGGATGGAGCCGAGTCCTCCATGTAAGAAAGAAATCAACAAACATCTAGGGTTGATTTATCATGATATATTAAGGTAAAAAATGTTCCTCAGGGTATATGTGGGGAAATAGCATCTCAAGAAGCTAACATTCTTCTTAAAAAGTCTAATTTTAAGAATGCAAATTATGCAATAAATTGAAGCTTCTAAAATGTTATCAACAATAGTCATAAAATCCTACTACTATGAAAAATCAGAGAATATTGTATTTAATTGAAAGATGTAGGGAATGAATGCTGATGATAGTCATCCTGATAGAAGTCTGGAATTCAAAATTAGACAAAGACTGGAGGCAATAGAGTGAAAATACTAAGGTGTACTCTCAAGTATTTGAAAAGTTCAGAGGGCATGTTAACTGGGTAGCTAGAAATATAAGAAGGAGAGCTAATGTTTGCAGAAATAAATGAAATAAAATTACATAAAAATTAAAAATTCTTCCATCCATCACAATTCTTGATGTCTTTACACAATTGAAGATCATGTGATGATGAAGTTGACTATGAAGAGAGTGATTTCAATGACACAATTAGATTACGGCCATTAAATATTTTTCCCTTTGGTAGAAATTTGGTCACTTCTGGAGGAATCACAGCATGGAAGCATGGAATCACTAAATCTCTTTAGTTCAAGAGGAAAAGAAAGAAAAGGACATTAAATCTCATGTTCAATAGGAAATCCATTATCTTGCTCTTTATCCAAGTCATAATTCAAGGTACACACTAAAAGCCCTGCCTCCTCTCAAAAACCTTTCCAATATTAAGTAATATGGCACATGTTCATGAAATAAACTCAGACACATGTACACACACAATGCATCCACACACATGAATGAGCATGCATATGCCTACTTCTTGTAGCTTTTTACACCCATCATTCTCTTTCATTTCTCACACTCCACATTGCGTATTCTTACGGGAGTTTCATTGACAGCACTGAAACAGAATTCTTTTTTTTTTTTCATTAGTTGGAGGCTAATTACTTCACAATATTGTAGTGGCCTTTGTCATACATTGACATGAAATAGAATTCTTTCGCAGAAACCCTCCAGTGGTTTCTCATTTCACTCTGAGAAAGGCTCTCCCAGTGACCCACCAGACTCAGTTCAACCTCTGCACTCACCACTCTGAATCCCCTCTCTCCTGTTCTTCTCCTGTCTCTTATTCTGGCCTTTTTTGTATTTCTTAAACACCCTAGACTTGTCCTTGTTTCAGAGTCTCTGCTTTGAACACTTTAAAAATTTACTTCTCTGTTTTAGGTATTTGCTCAAACATCACCTTCTTGGTGAAAATGTCCCTGACAAACTTATTAAATAAAATCTTACTTCCAACCCTCCAGACCCTACTTTTTTTTTTCAGACCCTACTTTTTTACTTTATCTCTCTCCATAGCACCTTCTAACATTCCAGATTTTTTTTCATGTGTATATATATATATATATATGTATAATCATGTTTTATTTTTTGTTTATTCTCTTTTAACTTCTTCTACCTGTCCTCACTTCTTTGTGCTTCTAGAATTCAGCTTCATATGACGTACACTTATCTACTATGCTGATGGCTCCATCTCCAGTGCCTAGATGAACATACATTCATTGAGTTGATAAAGTCCAGCCCCCTCCCCCGCAGATAGTCTTACACAGATACACAGCCTTATGAGAAGTTTCTATAGCCTATCTTCTTGTGGATTAGGAAAGATGATCTAGAAGATAAGCAACTGGTCTCAAAAAACAAAGAGATAGTTGAAACTGAATCCAGGGAAATCCAACTTTGAAAGTGAACTTGTAGGTTTGCCAACATACATGTTCTAGAATGTTTGTAGTGACAGTATTCGTAATAACACTCAAATGTCTGTCAACAGTAGAGTGGAAATATTCACACAATGGGATACTATGCAGTAATGAGCTTATTTTGAGGAAAAGAAACCACAGCTCAAAAGTCCATATTGTATGATTCAGTTTATGCATAAATGTAACTGTGCAAACAAGCAAAGAGCAAAGAACAAAGTTGATTCATTTTGTTAGGGTCAGGATGGTGCTCACTCTCCCTGGGGATGGTAGCAATGGTAGGGAGCAAAAGGGAGCAGAGATGAGGTTTTGGGTACTGTTAATATTCTCTTTTTGATCTGGATAGAGGTATATATGTTTAGTTTGTAAAACTATTGAATTTTACCCTTATGATATGTGCATAATACCATGTGTGTGTGTTAGTGACAAAAAGGCTCCTGTTATACATACTGAGTATAATTATCTCCAAATGAATGCAGGTGAGACTTATGGGCTAGGTGAGATCAGCCTACCTGGTCATTGGACAAAAGTGAAGGGGCTGTTACTCCTATGATTATGCTTCCTTTTGTAAGACTGTGTTACAAGTTATAGCAGATTGGAGATTCTCCTGCTGACTCTGAAGAAGCAGCTGCCCCCCTGGAAGAGAGCCGTGTGCCTCGTTCTACGGATGATCGAGAAGCTGAGAGCGACCCTGGTCAACAACCAGCATGAAAACGGGACTTCAGTCCTACAGTTGTGAGTAATTTAATCCTGCAACAACCTGTATGAGTGATAACTCAAGAAAGTCAAGCCTATAAGAATCAAGTATTAATGGTGGGAAAGAAACATCACTGTCTTATCTTTCCCACATTGAAATTTTTGTATAAAATCCTTGCAATTTGGATAGAGTAAGTCATTGAATACAAGAAGACAGATGAACCTGGCTTTGGGAGGAAAAAAGAGGTAATTTTTAATAAGCAAAATTAGTATTTGATTTTATTATTTAATATTTAAGACTTACTAAAATGTGACTTTATTCTCTATTCCAAATTACTGGATGTAAGCACATCAGTTATATATATATGTGTGTGTGTGTGTGTGTGTGTGTGTATACACATATATGTCTCATGAGACACATATATATGTCTTCAAGAATATAACACTTCCGTGACCCAATAAAATAGTTTGAGAATTCTATATAGTTAGTGAGAATCAGAGTTAAATTTTGTATTAAGAAATGGTGTTATTGTCCATCACAAGCTTTATGATTCTAGTGAGAAATAAATAAACTTAGGCAATTAACATGAGCAAGCTGGACTTCAACCTTTTTGTTCATAATTATAAAAACTCGAACTAGACCTGACAAGAGCCCCTTAAAGAGCATGTGCCTGGGTAAGGAGGGAGACAGCCCTCTTCACTTCTAACTGCTCAAAGTGAAGTTCTGGGTCTTTCTATTGTGTGTTGTCTATGTTAATGCTCTGCCTATAAATTAATATTATCCATGCCTTGTCTGTTCTCCTTCTTTTTTCTTTTTGCTTCTTTTCCTCTTCCTTCTTCTTTCCTGCTTTTCTCCTCTGTGTCATCCCTTGTAGAATGAGGTGCTTTAGGGGAAGTGTCAAAACATGGGACCCTTTTCTGTTTCGTTCTTTGTAGCGAGGGTAGTACCGATGGGACCTGACAAATTGCTCTCTATGGATTGGATGAAGGAAAGGATGAGCAAACAAATGAGGAAATGACCTATGTCTTCTGCTAACAAGACTTGGGCCTCCTCTGAGGGGCAGTGGCTCCATCCAAGGCTGCCCATCTGTTCAGAGTCCAGGTAGCCGCCAGGCCTCCCCTCGTGGCTTTACCCCAGCCCCCGGGTGACAGTGATGGAGCTGACAAGATGTCAGCGGACCCGTATTGATTATGCATGATCTCATTAGTAAAACCTTGGCCCAGTGTGACCTAATCCTTGCTGGGAAAGACTGTGATGTACGAGGACCAGCGCTTTGTCACTTGAGGTTAGGCAAACAGGAAGACTGCTTAGTACCTGTGGTGCGCAAAGACACAACCCCTCCTGCTCTGGGAAGGCGGCGAGGAGCCGAGAGCACAGAGGCGCTATGTGGGTCAGACGAGTCACTGAGAGCCCATCCTGGCTGCGAAGCTAGTTATTTATTCATGTTTGTTTGCTAAAAATGCATCTGCTCTCGCAGCCCTGGGACACTTGTCCTAGTAAATAGCTAAATCAGAAATGGGGCAGAGAGAAGCGTGGTTGGACCAAACGTGCTGAGATCCTTGAGGTCTGAAGCTGTTATTCCCTTTGGTAGAAGGGACGTGTTCTAACGTGTCCCTTCCTCCACCCCTGCGCTCTATCCAAAAAGGCAGCCTGCCACCACGGGCGGGAGAGATGAAGCCCTTTACACGTGAGGATGCTGAGCCGGAAGGAACAGAGGCCAAATGGAGCTCTGCAACTGACCAGATCAGGGCCTCTGCCAGCACCAATGGCTCCATTGTGTGAATTACATACAAAAATAAAGTAAAATTAAAAAATAATATACAACTCTTCTTCCACGAGGAAGATCGGTCAAAATGTACCACCTTTGTGTATTGCATAAATTGTGCAACCTTGTTCCTGAATTCTGATCACAGTGGGACTGACCCAGTCTTATCCTAGGGAACTTCAGTCATAAACAGGCCATCCAAATGAACAGCCTGGGCTCCCTGAACCACTGCACACAGTGACTATGGAGGCTTGGTATTTTGAAACTGTGGAATATTTATTTCATCTGGAAGCAAGCACGTGGTTCCATTCCTGCTGATTGAGGGACAGAGTCTTAGAGATAACCAGTGCTATAATCACCCCATTTAAGTTCCTGAAAGAAGAGTAGGGTGACCTGAAGGAATTCACCCCCAAAGTGTTTGTCTACACTAAAGAAAAAATATACTTTGTGTATAAAAATAGGTGGCTCTCCCACTTGAAGCACAATAGCTTACTCTTAGCAGGAAAAAAAAAAAAATTCCCTCCCTTGTTTCAATCACCCTCTTTATTAGTCCTCTCCCTTGACTGAGCCGGTCAGGGAAGAATCATCAGTAAATATCGCTTATTAAATGCTTGGGTCAGGTTATCTGCTTGTCAAGCAGAGGGGGTGGGCCTGTACTGGGGCCATGGCTGCTAAGTGAGCGTTCTCGGACTCCCCACACACATCTCAGCAGAACCCAGTCTTTAATAAGCATTGTGTGTGCTGCCCTTTTAAAAATGATTGAATTATGGCTTTTTATGGCTCTATAAAAGCCTTTATTAATTTGGGGAATCTTCTGCATCTTCTAATCCTGTCCAGTCTCTGCCGGGAGGTTAAATTATTCATGCAGCTTCCAATTGCTATGTTGATTGTGTTCTTTAAAGAACAACAGGCAGGACTGTCTGTTTTCCATGAAGTTTGTGGGGGGAGGTTATGGGGGAGGGGCAAGAAGGGTATGAGTATCTTGAAGGGTGTCACCTCAAAGGCCTCATGGGGAGACAAGGGAGGAGACCTCATGATGGTCAGTGGAATTGTTGGGACAACATCTCAGCTCAGGGGGAAGGGACAACGAACTTTAACAGTATCCTCTTTTGAGATGTGCCCACGTGTGTTTTCATGCTAAAGTGTGTGTGTGTTAGTTCTTCCACCGTGGTTTTCTGCTGATGCTTCTTAATAGAAGAATAAAATATGGTTTGTGTAGAGCTCATTCTACCTATGGTGTGCTTTCAAACATACTATCTCATTTTTATTTTTAACCCCCTATCATTGTATCTGCTGCTGAAGCAGCTATTTTACCATGTTCATTTCATGGGTCACGAGGCTCAGAATGGTAGTGTCACCAAGTACTGCGTCACTCCACCTGACCTCTCTGAAAAGCAACCAGAACTTTTGGTCCCAAGTCTGGCCGTGTTTCCATGAAAGCTCTGTTCTTCTAGTTGCTGGCAGCTGAAGCGACCCTTCTCCCTGCCGTCACTCACCAAACTCTCTCCCACCTTGCACATATGTACATACACACATGTGCATAAACACACACGGGCACACAACCACTTATAGGTCAAATTTACCCATCCTCCTGTCTCACTAGTTGCCCAATTATCCCAAGTTCCTGAAGCCCGCTCCCCCCACCTCCCCCCACACACACCCCTGTTGTTCTCAGACAAGAAAGCCTGATGATTATTCCCTTTCCTTAGTCTACGCAGTTCTTTTGCCTAGGCTGATCTACTGATTCCTCAAGGCCTGGCTTAAAAGCCACCTCTCCCAGGATCCTTCCCTAGATAACCCCACCCAATGCTGCCACCTTTTCTGAATCAGAAGGGATAGTGTAGAGGAGAACATGATCAGAAAACCCAAGGTCAGAAAACCCACTTGCGAAAGCTAATCAAGTCACTTCCCCACGAGAAGCCTCTAACCCGCGAACGGGAACACCAACCCTGCACTGTCCATTTCACATGGACAAATGAGAGAGTGCCTCAAGAAAGGACTTGCAGACCATTATGCGTGTTTTATACACTTGTAACCCTTGCTGTGAGAAATAGAAAATAAATAACAGAGAGATCAAGAAAGGCTGAGTTTGTCAGAGAAGGCTCTGACAGTCCTGTCAGCTTGGAACTGGTGAAGGGCTGTGGAGATATATTCTAAGAGGGAGGAGGCCGTGAGTGAGGAAGCAGAGACAGGAGGCAGTGTGACTTTTTACCGAGAGACTGGCCATAGCAGGAGCAGCTGATGAGAGTAACAGCTGATCTGACTCTTCCTTCAAAAGGAGAAACTTCTGAGAACAAGATTGAGTGATGAACAATAAAACAAGGGACCAGGCGGGATAAACTGAATAGCCCATGTGCTGGGGACGAGGAGAAATCTTATTACTAAGATTGTCGGCATAAAAACGGCAAGGCTGGCTTGATGCTGACTATTGAGATGCTTTATATGAGAATATGTAGGGCTCCCCAGATATTGTGACACCCTGAGAGGAGGATTGGTCTTAGAAAGCTGTACAGATGGGGCTAATTGATAGTGAATGGGCTGAGGAATGAAAATAGGGGCAGCGCCAGGCCCTCTATTACTGCAGTTCCAAAAAGATCACGGCACAAAGAGAGCCCCTTTACCTGAGTGTGTTCTCCTTAACCTCACACACACACACACACACACACAAACACACACACGCACACTCTCTCTCTCTCCCTCTCTCTCTGGCTCTTTCATCAGGACCAGCTCACAGAGTCAGGAAAAAATCTGTACCCATAAAGGTTTTGAAGAACACAGCATCAATTTAAATACACAGGACATTTTCAATGCTCACTAAGGTGATAACTCTAAAAGTTTTCTGCCTTCTTAAATTTCCATGAAACTGCATAATACTCTATCGTGCAGCCACTCAGAGGGACTAATTTCCACTAACACAGTTGAGTCCTGTATTTTCTCCTTTTGTTTCTATTCAATTCCTCTCCATCTTCCCCACCCTAGTTCATGGTTACACTTTATCTGTTATTTCCCATGTATAGCATTTCAATTTGTCAACCTGCTTTTTAACCCCTACCTTTATATGACTTGAATACCACTCAGAAGCTACTGCCTTCCTCAGTGACCCTGTCTCTGCCATTTGCCACTAATTGTGACCTGTAACCCCTTCCCAGATTTCTGTTCCATCCTGTGGCAGCAGTCCAGGTGTCACCTGCAGAGATGCATAGACGCAACCTCGTCACACCAGAGTGTCTGATACAAAGAGGTGTTATTCAGGGATAATTATCACACGAAAAACTCTTCATATTCCCCTCCGATATTTATTCAAATCTAAATTACAGGAGGTTCCAGAGCCACAGAAACAGCACAGAGCTCACATTTTCACATGTTTAGATTCTAGTGTGGGAAGACAGACTCTAAAATGACACATCCATCAAATTTCAAGTGATGGCATTTCTGATGTCAGGGCAGAAATCAAGCATTTTTAGCTTGGGTAGAGATTCTTTTTTATGTGCTTGATGGTATTCCTCATATTGTCAAAGTTGAGTGAGGATGTGAAGGGATTACTGGGCCAAAGACTTTACTGAGATTGAGAGCAGAAGCTACCCCATCATCTTCCTGCCCCTCAGACAGTTCTGCTGGTTATTCATTTATGATGTGTTTTATGTCAAACTGAGCCCTGAGAGGAAGGCAAAAGCTTCAGCTTAAAGCGTGTGTGTAGAATCACAATAGCAATGCTTCAATTGTGAATTCCAGAATGATTGTATGTACAACTGGCCAGGTAAATGGTGAAGTTGATCTAGCCACGACCACTTGGAGATTTTTCTTCATGTCCTCATGTTCCTGAAATCTGGTAGGAAACAGGAAGCTTGGCAAATCAGGACTTGGCAGATTTTTCCAGTCTGTTTACCAAAATCTTGTTCTGGGTCCTTTTGTGAAGCAGTTATGCAGGGGACCATGTGGCTACAAATGTGAAGGTAGGACCTGAGAGACATGTGGTCTGTGTTGACTTTACGTGAGCTCTGAGCAACGGCTAACTGAAACCAAAAGAAAACATTTCTTTCTAAAAATGATATAAGTCTCTGGGGAAAATGGGATTAATTTAGGAGTCATCTCATTTAATACTCAGTTTTAAAATTAATAGACATTTTGAGGGAAGACTCCTCAGGTAGTTACTGTCTCCATCCCACAGAAAGTCTCTGTTTAGACACAGAAAGGCCGCTGAGAGCTGGTCTGCAAGACAAGAGTCCAGAGCTCAACAAGGTCTGCTGGCAACACGTTCCAGAAGAGATACCAGAAGGAAAGGCACATTGAGAAAAAGCAAAGGACACAACCCCTTCCTCTTTACGCATGGCAAATCAATTCAGTGTCTTTCATTACCACCTGAAAACTGAATGCACATGTGAACAATAAACTTTAATCTGGTTGACAACAGTTTTTTAAAAAATGCATTGAAAGCAACTTTCAGCAGCCTGACATACTTTATGACACTTATTAAAAAGACACACTTGTAAGTCAATTAACCTGGCCAATGGTATCTTTTAACTTGTTTTCTAAGAGGAAAGGCAACAGCAAAAGGGCAAAGTTTCCATCTAGAATGTTCTAAGTTGATTTCTTTTCCCTTACAATAAAGGCCACTGACCTGAGTTCCAACTAATATTTGAGAGCCTGCAGTTCACTTGCTTGCAACAGCTGTAAAGTTCAAAAGAGGAGCTTATGGGTGTCCTTTCTTGAATTTTACATTTTATTCAAAGAAGAATTGAGACTTAACCTATAACGAAATCAATTTATGACAAAATAGGTACAATATGGGAATTAAAATAGAAGCACAATGTATAATATTTAGTTAGCAAACATTTCCTTAGTTCATACTAGAAATGTTTGTTTGAGGGGAAAAAAAATCTATGTACTTAAAAAAAATTGTTTCTAAGAATATGATACACCCACTCCAGCCAAAGAACTCCCAACCACCAATAAACAAGTACATTAGTAATTAAATAAATAAGACTTTTTTTGATTCCTTGTATTTTTGTTTTGCTTTTCATTTCCTTAAATTTTATAATGGATAAAATATTGCAAATTTACTATGTAGTCTTTACTCTCTGAGAATTGTATTATAAGTGTTTTAGAAATCAATTCATTATAATTATTTAAATTCCATAGATCTAGCACAACAAAAATAGTTGCTGCCCCAAAATGCTTGCTAAGAGTATTTTAGTTGCATATAGTTTTTTAATGCAAAGTCAAGTACAGTTGGCCTTCAGGGAGCACTGTAATTTTTTTTTTTTTTTTTTGTACACAGATGAGAACAAGTATGTTAGTACTTTCTTTGCTAGTGAGCTTCCTGCTCTTGACTGTTGATATATCCCTCTCCTTCTGACTAAGCCTTAAGGCCTTGGGATTGGAAAGGCTCAGGAAGGGAAAACAGCTTAATTGTGTAGAGATTAAAAACAAGGGGAGTATTGACCTACTTACTTAATAGTCCGGGCCTAAAAATGAATAACAAATCTCAACAATTTAGAATTTTAAGAGAAATTGGGTCCCAACTCTTCATGGACCTATGAGATTGAGATTCACAAATATAGACGTTGAAATGCACACTTCCTGGTTGTAAGGTCATTGCACTCCCTACTAAGTTTACATTTATTTGAATTGAGACTATGAAATAACTTAGCTGCATTCATATATTTTTCACATAAACTTTGCAAGCTATAATTGAATTCCTACTAAGGTAAGATTTTGTGACAAAATCAGTTGCCTGCAGGGATGCAGCGTTATGCACAGTTAACCCAGAGGGGAGGACTACACGAAACGCTTTAAATGCCTTCATCCTGTAGCCTAATTTTTTGTATTCAAGTCAGTCACTAAATGATATCTCTCCTTCTACCCCACCTCCCAATCAGTAAAATAAATGATCTGTTGCTAGAGCCAAGCAAGCTTTCAGTTACAAACTATTTTCAATTTTTAGTGAATAACAATACATTCTTGTAAACTTCAAATAATTGTGAAAGAAAAAAAACAGTTTTTGTAATTGTTTCTTTAAATGTATATTTTAATAAGTTACTAGGATTATCTCTACTTGTACATTTTCTGCAGAAGTTATAAGGAAAAAGTTTGACAAATCCAAATAGACACTTCAGACTGGCAATGTTTAAAAACAAGTTCAAGAACAAATGACATATTTGGAGAAAATGTATGCAATAGTTTTAATAGGCAAATGATGAATATCCATAATGCACAAAGAGCTCACACAAATAAGTTACAGAAAGAAAAGCTCAAGAAATAAAACAAATAATATGAAGTTGGTATTTCCAAGAAAAAATAAATACAGAAGTGCATTGAATATATGGCTACTGCTATTTAGTTCCTAAGTCATACCCAACTCTTTGCAAGCCCATGGGCTATAGCCCATCAGGCTTGTCTGTCGATGGGATTTCTCAGGCAAGAATACTGGAGCAGGTTGCCATTTCCTCCTCCAGGGGATCTTCCCGATCCAGAGATCGAAGCCACATCTCCTGTGTCACCTGCTTGGCAGGCAAATTCTTTACCACTGAGCCACCTGAGAAGCTGATAAATATATTAAGATACTCACAAAACATAGTAGCCCTTTAAATCTATTAGACTGCCAAAAATTAAAAGAAGAAGAATATTGAACTTTATGAAACACATATCTTCTACATTATTGGCAGGACAGTAAATTATCAAGACTTGTTTTGAAAATCATTGGTAGCCTATGCTTGCTCAGTCGCTTCAGTCGTGTCTGACTCTGCGATCCCATGGACTGTAGCCCACCAGGCTCCTCTGTGCATGGAATGCTCTAGGCAAGAATATTGGAGTGGGTTGCCATTTCCTTCTCCAGGGGATCTTCCCAACCCATTAATCAAACCTACATCTTTTACGTCTCCTGCATTGGCAGGATAGTCTTTACCACTAGTGCCACCTGGGAAGCCTGTCTATGAAAATCTTAAATTTACATGTGAAAATTGGTCACATTATGCTACTTTCAGATATCTACCTATGTAAATATCTACACAAATGAGCAAGAGCAATCAACTCTTCATTCTTTTAAAAAGCACAATTGGAGACCCTCTATGCGTCCCTCAACAATAAAAAGGAAGACTGAGTTATAGAATATCCAGTAGGTGTCAGGTCTGAAGTCATTTACCAAAGGGACAGTTCTGTGTGTGGTAGTGAAAGACTGTCATTACCTTCCAACAATTCTGAAAACTGAAAGACAAATTTTAAGCACTGTGAATAATATGAACTATTCTCTTTAGAAAAACATGAGTGAATAAATGTGCCTGAAAAACCATAGACGATACCCCTAAGACTTGTCAGGTCTTCCCTGGTAGCTCAGTGGTAAAGAATCCACTTATAAAGAAGGAGATACCAGAAACGTGGGTTTGATCCCTGGATTGGAAAGATTCCTTAGAGGAGGGCATGGCAACCCATTCCATATTTCTTGCCTGAGAATTCCAAGGATAGAAGAGCTTGGAGGGCTATAGTACCTGGGGTCACAAAGAGTCAGAAATGACTGAAGCAACTACGCACAATACTTGTCACTTCAAATAAAGTGTCAGTGGGGATTTCTGCATTTTTCTATTGTTTGACTGCATTACTGAGCTCAGGGCTTCCTGGTAGCTCAGCGGTAAAGAATCTGCCTACAATGCAGGAGACACGGTTCAATCCCTGGGTCAGGAAGATTCTTTGGAGAAAGAAATTGCAATCCACTCCAGCATTCTTTTTTTTTTTTTGGGGGGGGGGGGCTTTATTTATTTATTTATTTTTCCATTTATTTTTATTAGTTGGAGGCTAATTACTTTACAATATTGTAGTGGTTTTTGCCATACATTGACATGAATCAGCCATGGATTTACAAGTATTCCCCATCCCGATTCCCCCTCCAACCTCCCTCTCCACCCGATCCCTCTGGGTCTTCCCAGTGCACCAGGCCCGAGCACTTGTCTCATGCATCCAGCCTGGGCTGGTGATCTGTTTCACCCTAGATAATATACATGTTTCAGTGCTGTTCTCTCAAAACATCCCATCCTCGCCTTCTCCCACAGAGTCCAAAAGTCTGTTCTGTACATCTGTGTCTCTTTTTCTGTTTTGCATATAGGGTTATCATTACCATTTATATATGTGTTGGTATACTGTAATGGTCTTTATCTTTCTGGCTTACTTCACTCTGTATAATGGGCTCCAGTTTCATCCATCTCATTAGAACTGGTTCAAATGAATTCTTTTTAATGGCTGAGTAATATACAAGCAACTCCTGCAGCTCAATTCCAGAAAAATAAATGATCCAATCAAAAAATGGGCCAAAGAACTAAACAGACATTACTCCAGTATTCTTGTCTGGAAAATACCATGGACAGAGGAAGCTGGTGGGCCACAAAAGAGTTGGACACAACTTAGTGACTGAACAAATATTGAACCTATCCTGTGTTTATAATTAAAAAATACTATTAAGCTTTTCTTTATTCAAGGATGCACAAACTACTGTGAAAAGTATCTAGTAACTAACTCCTGTTCTTGAATCCAAATGCCTCCTTCTAGAGCTGCTTCTGTTATTGTAGCAGTCCAAATATCCATCTCATCAAGCTCTTCAGTGCTCAAATGTTATCCATCCTGCAGCTGGAAGAGCTCTCATTATTTTTGCATGTAGAAAATATGACACCTGAAGATGAAAAGAAAGAAAAAATCTCATTCAGCTTTTGCAGCATTATAGGTTTTGGAACATTGTTATCAATAACTGTAATATAAACTAAGCAGATGTTTCTACAACTCTACAAACTTTCTTATCATTTTCCAGCAGACATTCTGCAGGTCATGCTTTTTAGATTCAAAATATGAATTGATAAAGGAATCTGGCCAAAGAAACTCAATGAAGCGCTATGTCCTACAGTCTTTAAATATGGGTGGACAAATATACAGACAAAAGAAATAAAAACTGCTATAAACACCTCACAAAGTTGCAACAGAAAAATTGGCTCAGGAGAGTTTAAGTATTACATAATTTTTAAATTAATTTTTATTTGAGCACAGTTTCTTAACAATGTTGCTAGTTTCTTCTATACAGCAAAGTGAATCATTTATACATAATGCTTTAATACAATTTTATTCAAATCTCTGATGTATTTTTGCAAAACGTGTTTTGTTGACTAGGGATGGTGATAAGTCATTTGTTTTTTGACTAGCTCAGTGAAAGAAGCATGACAGAACTCTTCTAGACCATAGTAGATAAATATCTGTGTGCTATTCCCCCAAAAAATGTTTACATATATTTCCTCATGATACTGTTAGATGCCTTTTCAAAGAATTGAAGAAAAGTTAAAAAGAAAAGTACCCTGTATTGAAGCTGATGCTTTAAAGAAGAAGACAGAAAATAAAAAATATAGCACAGGATAGTGAGGTTGAAACTACAGAATTATTAGCTAGGAGAGAGTGATATCTTTTGAACATTTTGTTTTTAAAATCTACAGAATCGATTGCAAACAGAAGTATGAAGAAATGAAAAGTGTCTAGAGTTGTAGATAACATTATACATACCCTCCAGAAATCCCTGAATAATAAGAAGCCAAGGTCTGAATCAGACAATGTATATAAACTCTTTTTCCCTCCTCAGAATGTTTACTTACAACTACAGAAGAAAATAAATTGGAAATCTTTACTTTCAAATGGAAAGAATTTTGTTGTCAGTCAGTTCATGCTGCTGTACATATCTAGATCAGAAGGCAAAAAAGTCTGCGAGCTGGAAGCACTATTACAGTATTTGACTAAACTGAAAAATAAAGTGCTCAATTAGAATTTGATGTAAGGACAGGTTGTAGAAATGCTGCAGCCTACAGATTATTATTAGTACTCCGTCCAGTCTGTCACTATTTTAAGCATCCCTGTGCAACTTCAATAAGAAGGCATCTTTACAGACATACTTTGTTTTTCTTGTCACAAAGTTTGGTTCCTCTAAATTCTATGGCATGTAAGCTTTTGGCTATTTTGAAATATATACAACTCATGCACAAACACATTCTTATAAATAGCTGCAATATATTGGGGTTTCTCTGATAGCTCAGTTGGTAAAAAGTCTGCCTGCAATGCAAGAGATGCTGGTTTGATTCCTGGGTCAGGAAAATCCACTAGAGAAGAGATAGGCTACCCACCCCAGCATTCTTGTGCTTCCCCTGTGGCTCAGCTGGTCTCAATGTGAGAAACCTGGGTTCAGCCCCTGGGTTGGGAAGATCCCCTGGAGAAGGGAAAGGCTACCCACTCTAATATTCTGACCTGGAGAATTCCATGGTCCATGGGGTCGCAAAGAGTTGTACAGAAATGTGCAACTTTCACTTTCATACTTCAATTTTTTCCTAAATAAGGATTTTCTACATCTCCTGGATGGTATGAAATAGCAGACATTTCATTAAGTTATTCCATAATGCCCCTATAATGTGAGGTTTTTTTTTTGTTTGCTTGTTTTTACTATACTGATGAGAGTTGAATTGGGAGCACTTTCCTGATTCTGAAGCTTTTGTCCCCCGATGCCTGGAGCCACTCTGATGCTGAAGGGCGATGTCTTCCTGCCAAAGATGCTGAAACAGCATATTTTGTGAGATCATCTAATGAGCCAGAGCCAACTGTGGGCTGTGAAGCACTTTGAAAGGGTTGGGGGTGATTCACTAGGGCAGTCTCAATGAGTAGCCCTGGAAAACACAGAAAGAAATGAAGTTGCACACATATTTAGATACTTTTCTGTGATACTCAACATGACCAGCTTGCTAGATGCTCATAAACCTGCAGTGATCTGAACCTCTGAACTTTAGGAACAGGGAAATTGCAGTCAACTACATTTATTGCTGGAAAAAATAAGTGATGATGTCATTTGAAAGCAGAGCCCCTAAAGAGGAATGGTTGCATCAGGACTGGAGCAGGTGTGAAGAAAAATGACAGGCCTGATTTTTAACTTCTCCTAAGCTTAGAAAACCTTTCTTCCCTTAGAAAGAAGAAACAGCTCGCCAGGTGGGTTTGCTAAGCTCTAGTTTAAGGGGGAATAACCACAAACAAACAGCACTGAACATTTCTGACAAATGGATGGCTTTGGCACCTGAGGTGCATAAGAAGGGAAGGGAAGGATAAAAATGGACACAAAGGTAGAAAGGGACCCAGAATGAATAATGAAGAATGAAAGCAATCTGAAAAGAACACCTGCTAGACTGACAACAGAAGAGGAACAGGAGAGCAAAGTAAGATAAATGCTCGTCTTGGAGATACGCAAGATGGAAGGAAGGGGAGAAAAGGCAGGTATGAGCCAGTGATATAAATGAATTACACAGGAGCAGTCTTGTTTCAACACACACTTGAATCAATGCTATGCAAAGATCTATGATAACCGCCCCACCATTTTGCCGATGCTCAAAATAAGCCGGAGTAATCAGGAGGAGTAATGGTAAGGCCTAGGAGTTGGATCCATCTGTCTTTCCCTTTGCTGGCGCTGTGGTTATTATTATTACAGTAAACCTGTCACTATTGAATGTCCACAGGTGTAAGTCATTCTGTTTATAGTTCAGTTTCCTGATAAATGAAGCTTTGCCAGTTTAAGGACTGAGAATTTATGTTAATTCTTTAGACTGAATCTTTTGTTTTAATAGATTACAATCTACTTCATTGTTAATAATGTCAGTCACTTTTCCTTGGGCCCTGGCCAAATTAGACCCCAACGGCTAAAATGTAGCTTTGTGTTAGATGTCTATTTACTAAATCACTGCAGCTTTTTTGCCTTTCTATTTTAGTTTTCATTCAAAGCTGACTCCAGAGTCATCTGTTCTAAACTTTATTTTCTAATAAATCCACTTAGGTTTCTTTGTAGGTTTAATTTTACAAGCTTATATCAGCCCTTAGTTACACAATATACTGTTATTGTTGTTTTTGCTAAACCTTACCTCTCTTAGTAGATCATTACATGTTTGAGGAGAGGTATTAATTTATAGGATTTCATGAAAGAAAGGGGAATTCAGCAATCATATTATAGAAACAGAGTGTTTTACAAATGAGGATAATGGGGTCACTGAGGTATTTTCTTTGCTGAATGCCACAGAGCTAGCTAGGGATAGATAGGAAACTAGTACACAGGCATCCCAAAATCTTTCCTAGTGGCTTCTTTCTAACGCAAAATATTAGTTCATATTCTTAACCTTTTCTGCTTTACTTTAGAAGGAAGGTAGTATGAAGTATAGAAGTGACCTTAAGGTATGGAGAGATGTTCAGAGCCTTCATTATCCCTGACTATAAGATGCAGACTGTAGTACCTGATTCATAAGATCTGAAATGTATTTACCATAAGCTTAAGTTTGAACTAATCTGTGTTCACCCTTAGATTTCTCTACAGGATTAACAAGGGGCATAGTTGCTTTAAAAAAGAATGAGAATTTATTTTCATTTCAGACCTGGCATCATCCTAGTAAAGACTCACTTTAGGAAAACAACCATAGGGTCTGCAAAAGAGGTACAAGTGTCACCAGGAGGAGAAATGATCTGCAAATTAATTATTTTACTTCTGTCAGTCTGCTATTCTATTCCAGGTCCCACTGGCTTATGTCTGATTTATAAGGAGATGGGCAAACAGGGGGATAAAACACAAAAATTATGTTTCAAGTCTTCTGAGAAGGGTCCTCATGTACCAGACAACATGAACAGATTTCCCCCTCAGTGTCCACTGCAATGGTTGAGGAACCAACTACTTTGCAGATGTTTCACAATCAAACCTGGGTATCTATGTCCCCATTGCTGACATCGGTGGCATAATTGTCCTCCAGGGAGCATCGTTGCCATTGGTAGCAGTATTGGCAGCCTGGAAAGTAAAAACCATCACTTTTCATTGTTCACTTATATTTCTGATATTACCTATGCATCTTTCATAGTCCAGGCATTTGAAAGATACTGCTGATAACTCTTCCTCATTATTTTACTATTTTGGGGTAGTGGAGGAAGAAGCCAAATAAAGAGTTGAGAATGGTGCTGTGTAGATAATGGCAACGGATGTACAGGGTGCTGTGGGAGAATACAGGAAGCACATCTTATGCCAGTATGGGGTGGGAGTGGGACACTTTCTTGAATAACTCAGCTTAAGGTGAACCTCAGGATGATAGCTGACATTCTACAGAGAAGGTTATTCTAGAATGAGGAAGAAACTGTACTTTGAACCAAAAGAGAACATAGCATCTGTAGGCAACATAAGAAAGTTTAGTTTGGCTAACAAGTGATCTGTCTAATAAGGATGTGATGATAAGGCTGGAAGAAAAGGAAAGGATAAAATATTGGGCCTCTATCCTCAGAAAAATAGGGCATCACTAAAAGGCTTTAAGAAAAAGTATGGCAGGATCATAGTTGCTTTTAAAAAAATTAGTGTTGATGTCATGTAGATAAAATAGATTGGAAAACTATCTATTGGGGGCCATTTTAGTCATCAAATTGAGAGATGTCTATTTAGGAGGCTGTTGTCATGGTTGGAAACAGAAAATGCTGACTTGGGGCAGAATTGTGGTGAAGATAGTTTGGGGAAATAATTGTGACAGTAGGTAGATTTAAAGTTGTAGTTGGTAAGATTGGCTGATTAGTTGGAAGTAGGGTATGAGGGAAAGCTAGGAGTCAAAGAAGAGGCTGAAAATTGAAATCAACCTCTTAGGTAAGGTTATTGAGATGATAAGAGGTGGGATGATAAAATAACCAGATCAGGAGGGAAAGTAAAGACGAGAAGCATATTACAGGCCTGGTGGATGTAATGTCCTTAGTTATAATAGTCAGAAGTCTTATTGTGAAGAGGTTGTCAGAGGTACAGGGGGAAGCTGAGAAGACAGAAGTAGAGTGGGGTGATGGGCCATGAACGAAGTTCTCGCCCAGAAGATGGGGCAGGTCAGCACATGTTGGTCACTCATCAGGAATCCTCAAAAGTAACTGGAGTGGATTTAAGGGAGGAGATTTGACGTTCTTCTAATTGTGCATTGAGGCAGAGCCATAGAAAACTTATTCTTGTTATCATGGCATTATTATAACCCTCTTCTAGAATGGCCCATGGAGCACAGTGATCCATAAGTCAATTTTCTGGCATAGGTGGTCAATAACAGTTAGCTTCTTCATTCCCACTCTTCACCTGACAACACAAAGTTCAAGCCTAAGAATTCAATAGGCAGTCAACAGAGCATTTTGATATAAAATTGATTGGTTGATTTAGAGACATAATTAAATGTATTTATACAGCTTAAAAAAATGACAAGCTTTCTCAGTCCACTATTTTCTTTGGTTGTTTAGTATCAAAGTAGTTTGATAAAAGTACTTCTTTTAGTCCTTTTAGGAAATTGCACTTTGGGGACTGGTAAAAAATATAGTCTTGGTAAGATAAGCAAAACTGAATAGATCTTGATTTTTCATTTGGAGATTTCCTTGTCAAACATGTCTCTGTCTGCAGATTGAATGACAAAGCCACTGAAACAGAAACCAACTCAGATTTGCTGCCATTGCATCTTGAGTAGCACAGAATGATTCAAAAGACCACTCAAAACAAATAAAACAAAAAGAGAGAAAAGTCCCTAAGCTATTTTTAAAGGTTTCAGGAAGGAAAAGAAATGTTAAGTGCATGCGAATACATACAAACATACATAGGCATACACATCTTTTCTAAAACACATACAAAAAACTTTAAAAGAATCTCCAATTTCTATTGCTTTGGGAAAGTTCAATGAAAAGGAAGATCCATTTTTGTCTCCATCTTTAGCCAGATTCACCAAGAGAGGGAACTGACTCCAGGTATAGGTTGTGAGGTGGTGTTCAGCACTGCTTTGTAAGTTTCATTTTATTTACTGAGTCTGGCAAATTCACTCCTGGGTCCTCCAGCAAATCCTGCCTTGTCACTTCAGGATATTTACATAGAGCAGTTAATAAACAATAGATGATAACCAACTATTCAATCCCTCTATCGCAGAAGTTAGGTGATAGTCTCCAATGTCCAGAAAATAATGATGATGGTTAATATGTTGATTACTTACTTATTAAGCACATTTCTAGTTGTCTGACATAGATTTTCTCATTTGATCCTCACAACGACATAAACAACCCATTCTTATTGTTGTTATTCAGTCACTCAGTCATGTCTGACTCTTTGCGACCTCATGGACTGCAGCATGCCAGGCCTCCCCGTCCTTCACCAACTCCCAGAACTTGCTCAAACTCTTGTCCATTGAGTCAGTGAAGACATCCATCTACCTCATCCTCTGTCATCCCCTTCTCCTCCTGCCTTCAATCTTTCCTAGCATCAGGGTCTTTTCCAATGAATCAGTTCTTCACATCGGGTGGCAAGAGTATTGTTGCTTCAGCCTCAGCATTTGTCCCTCCAATGAATATTCAGGACTGGTTTCCTTTTAGGACTGACTGGTTGGATCTCCTTGCAGTCCAAGTGATTCTCAGGAGTCTCCTCCAACACCACAGTTAAAAGAACCAGTTCTTCGATGTTCACGCTTGTTTATGGTCCAACTCTCACATCCATACATGACTCTTGAAAAAAATCATAGTTTTGACTGTATGGACCTTTGTTAGCAAAGTAATGTCTCTGTTTTTTACTACACTGTCTAGATTTGTATAGCTTTTCTTTTAAGGAGCAAGCATCTTTTAATTTCAAGTCTGTAGTCACTCTGTAATGATTTTGGAGATTTTGGAGAAAATGAACTCTGTCACTGTTTCCACTGTTTCCCCATCTATTTGCTATGAAGTGATGGACCAGATGCCATGATTTTAGATTTTTGAATGTTGAGTTTTAAGCCAGCTTTTTCACTCTCCTCTTTCACTTTCATCAAGAGGCTCTTTAGTTCTACTTCACTTTCTGCTATAAGGGTGGTGTTATCTGCATATCTGAGGATATTGATATTTCTCCCAGCAATCTTGATTCCAGCTTGTACTTCATCCAGCCTGGCATTTCACATGACATACTCTACATATAAGTTAATAAGCAGGGTGACAATATATAGCCTTGACATACTCCTTTCCCGTTCTGAACCAATCCATTGTTCCATGTCTCATTCTAACTGTTGCTTCTTGACATGCATACAGGTTTCTCAGGAGGCAGGTAAGGTGGTCTGGTAGTTCCATCTCTTTACGACTCCTTCATTGTACAGATGAAAACCTAAGACATGGAGCATGTAAATCCCTTCCTGAAAGTCTCATAACAAGGATGGATCAGAATCAGGGTCAGTACCCAAGTTGTCAGTTTCTAGAACCAGAAAATTCTAATTCACTCTGCTAAAAGAACATCTAATTTGAGAAGCCAGTAATTGAACTCAGGTATCCTTGAAGTGTGGTTTCTTAAAATCCCAATTATTTCTTTGTGGACTTATGATAGAATTACTCACTATAAGACTCAATTTTCATTCAAACTCAGTCTCTCTGAGGCTCACCAGAACACAGAGGCCTTGCCTCTGCCATCAAGAATTTATCATCAAGCTCTAGAACTTCAGAGTTCAGTGGTTAAGGCTGAAAAAATCAGTGTCAGTGTCACAGACTTTGGCATAATACACACTTAGTGACATAATACATGCATACATATTTTGACTTCATGGATCTATTATCAGCAAGCTATGTTACACCATTTCTTTTTAGAATTAAGCCAAAATTCCTCACATAGTTAAATAGGATTTAGAAATTCTAACTACCAAATGTTGATACAAAAAATAAAAAAAAAAAAGATGATGTATATAGAACCCTTTGCATAACATTTGGCTTTTGTAGACTATAGCTAGTATTATCACCATTATTGTATTATTTGGGCTTCCCTGATAGCTCAGTTGGTAAAGAATCTGCCTGCAATGGCAAGAGACCCCTGTTCAATTCCAGCAGGAAGATCCACTGGAGAAGGGATAGGCTACATACTCCAGTATTCTTGGCTTACCCTTGTGGCTCAGCTGGTAAGGAATCTGTCTGCAATGTGGGAGATACAGGTTCAATTCTTGGGTTGGGAAGATCCCCTGGAGAAGGGAAAGTCTGCCCACTCCTAGAGAATTCCATGGACTGTATAGTGCAAAGAGTAGGATTTGACAGAGCAACTTTCACTTATATTATTCACACTTCTAAAAACATAAGCAACTACACAAGACATTCTATAATAAATTCCAAGCTAGTGACATGTATAGTACAAGTTCTAGGAAGTTGGGCACTAACCTTTTGTCTTCCACAAAATTCCCCCCAAGGGAGAATTTTCAGAGGGATACAATCTTAAGAGGCAGTTTCAAAGGAGGATGAAGGGAACACTCTCCATCTGTAATGATTTTCCCCACCTCTGAACTTACATTTATTTAATATCTATAGTGTCTTTCTCTTTAACACTTAGAGTCAAATTGTGCTTTATATCACCTTTATATGATTATTTAATCTCTTAATGCTGTTTAACTGCTCACCTATTTAGGAGTTGGCTATCAAATGATGATTACTTCCCGAGGGGAGGGGCTGTATTATTTTTATATCTGTATGTTTTGCACTGTCTGGTACATGACACTGCACATTGTAGGCACTAGAAAATGTATTTGTTAGTTTTGATTCTATTTAATTAATTTGCCTAGATTTGATTTTATAATACATCCTGGAGAATTTTCGTAAGCAGGTAATGCCTTCCATTCTTCTATAATTACGTGATTCCATTACATTTTTCATACTGAAGACTTAGAGAAGGTGAATTGTTTAGCATTGAACTAGTTGCCCTTTAGAAAAGAAAGGCACTATTTAATACAGACAATATTACTAAAAGAAAAAAAACTCAGAAAAATCTAACATTTTACTGTTTGTCTAAAATAGTCTAAGATAATGTTAAGAATAATTTGCAGCCTTTTTTATAAACTTCTCACATAAAGTTGCTGGTTGAAGTATCTTATGCTTTGTTCACAGTTTCACATTTGAAATCAACTATTCTGGGGGGAAAAGCATATCACTGTGTTCATGTATCAAGTGGGAAAGCCTTGAGGCATCATCTACGTGAAGAAGAAAAATAGAAAAATAACTTATCCAGCAGAATAACAGCCATGACTACTCATCTCAGTTGGTTAAGTCCAAATAAACTTAGTTTTATTTGATTATTTTTACTACTGGCACTGTTTTGGCATCAGCAACCATTTAAAAAATGTTTCATTTTGCCGATATCTATAATAATTCTATTAAGGACAGTGAAGTGGAGGCGGGCAGAGAGTAGATGCAAGAGGCATGGAACCTGGAGCTGCCCTCAGAGCTTGCAGTCAACCTGAGTTGGGGACTTTGGACAGAGCCGTGTATGCCCGTGATTGACAAGGAGACAGTTCTGGTGTGGATTATGCTTGAGGTGATTGTTGGGAATCTCTACAAACTGTTAAGACATTAAATGAGCTTCATTTAAATAGTTTGTCAACTTGTCTAACTAATTATCTTACTTGACTTGTCAAAAGAGACTGAAATCATATAGACCAGAAAGATTACTCCATCTCCTATGTGATCTATGGTATGGTCTATGAACCCAGCTTTTACCATTTCTTTGCCATGAAAACCATCTACAACAAATTGAATAGAAGGAAAGTTTTAATTCTTTACCCAATTTATTCAAACTACTTAGCTTTTCAGAGTAATAATTTCTTAGTCTATTTAATTAATTCCAAAGGGTACTGAGCTGTTTCAGGATGAACCTGGGGGGCAGTTATGTTGCTTAGGGGAATTTTCCAAAAACAAAGAGCACAAAAATAACCAGACCTCACTGGTGATCGGTGACATTACAGACATCCATACATTCATGCAATCCAAGGTGTTCCAATGTCAACAGCTCAAGTGTCTTTGCAATGCAGAGTCATATGGCAAAGAGTTTAGATAGTCCTGCTGTATGGAAAGTTTTCCAAGAATTAGATTTTTGAAAAAGAACAAACTATTCAGTGTAGAATACACACACAGACACATAAAAAAAGACACTTATTTGAAATGACTCTATGTATTTTTAAAGGAGTTGGCAAAAGACATCTACATCTTAATGAGCATTTACCCTATCCAACCCCAAGATACTAACTTGTTTTAGGCACTGAGTCAAGGACAGTGGCGGCTTGCTTGAGGCTCCTTTGCTAGTTTGTGCTGGAGCTGAGATTTGTACCTAAATGATGGTACTCTTCCTATGTTTCTCAGATTACTTACAATTAAAGTGAGGATGCTAAAATGCAACCAAAATACAAATTACAATAGCTCATGGAACTGCTTATAGTCTTTCAAAAAGCAAGAGGAAGATATGTAATTTCATACTGAAGATCTTGAGAAACTGTGAGCTGAAGACTTAGATTGTGAAAACCAAATCTCAAAGCAGGCCAGCACAAAATATAATTATCTTTCCTTTTTCTTACCTTTGTGGGGGCACATTAGCAATTACAGAATTTATTATTCATACCATAAGCGAGTTGCCATCAAGTGGTTTACTCATGGAAAAGACAAATGTGAATATACATTAGGATGAGAGAAGTTGATAGGAATTTGGACACTGGCATCAGCATTTGATCCTTTCTCCATTGAGATCATATAAAAATGAGTAAGCGCATCCTGCTTTCCTCTTTCTCTGCATCCTGTCTTAGCAACATAAATACTAATTGGTTGCTATGGTGATCTCAAGCTTGTAACTAAAACTGAGGTATCTAGGTAACAGTGTCTGAAGGTGAGAATGATAAATGCTTCAACTCTGGGGTTTTGTAAGGAGATGGTGCTGGCATATAAAAACTGGCAAATGTAGCCTCAGCTCCAAAAGACTGGTAAATTTGTTAATTTTATCCTCATCATTTCTGACTACATCAATTCATCTACCTACAGAGGCTGGATTGCCTTCATATAAGTTAGTCTCTGAAGTTGACAACTTCCATAAACTTGCAGTCAATGAGAAATACCAGTTATGGGCAGAATTTAGCACTTAATACACTTTTTATTTTATTGCTGAAAAGGGTTCAGCAGCACTAAGATGATTTAAGCCATCAATGAGATGCAGTGGAAACAGCCTAGTAAAATCAGAGTCAGTCTGTGCCTCCTCTCCATGACTCATAGGTTTATTAAGAAATCTCATTTTTTTAGGGCCCAAAGGATGAACAACAGCTCTCCAAGTCAAGACCTTTGTGCTTTAATCGGTGGTGGCCACCAATCAGCTGCATAATGTGTAACCAACCTTTCCAAGTCTCTGTTTCCTCATTTATGAAGGGATGATAACTGGGCCTCCCTCCCAGGACTGTTATGAGGATTAAGGATTGAATTATTCTAAAGTACTATTCTAATACAAGTGCTATATAAATGCTAAATACTAAACTATGCTTTTAATTTTATTCACTCTTCACATTTGAAAATCATAAAGAGATTTCTGTGGTTACAAGGGTTCAAAAGAGCGTGGTTTTCTGTAGAAAATAAATGTATATATGTGACCCCATGGACTATACAGTCCATGGAATTCTCCAGGCCAGAATACTGGAGTGGGTAGCCTTTCCCTTCTCCAGAGGATCTTTCCAACCCAGGGAACAAACCTAGTTCTCCCGTAGTGCAGGCAGATTCTTTACCAGCTGAGCCACAAGGGGTGCACATATGCATTTATATACACATATAAACAGGTATGCTTATATGTGTCTATTGATACATAGGATGTTATATCTGCTTTTTTATTTAGTTAGTTATGAAGATGTAGAGTGGGACTTTTTTATTGGCTAGTGGCTTTAAAATTACTGACAGAATTATCATGTAACAATTAGGAAATTGGAAAGTTTCTTATATCTTATTTAGAAATGGAACAAGGTCAAGTAACCCTATCACACTTCCTGCCCTCTCCTCCTCAGCCTATGAGCAAAGGAGGACATGTGGATTGTCTGCCATGTAAGAAGGAGAGTGCAGTGATCCTTCTGTCTCTGTCTCAAGTCAAGACAAAGGGGAGGCCACGCATCTGCCCCACTGAAACTAACGTGGTGCTCGTAGCACCAAAGGAGATCACTTAAAACAGCGCATAAACAAGGAGAGGATGCTTCTTTTGCTTTTTGCATTGTTGGACATATGTGTAAGCTGCGTCTTCTTTGACTATTTAGACAGGGAAATATAAAATTGGAAAGGACAGAGTGGAGAGAAGGAGCCTCAGGTAACAACCTCTACTCCTACTATTTGGCTTGGCAAGAGTATATGAGTTTTTCTTAGCCAAAGCAGCTGTATGGAATCATGTTTGAGCCACCTTGCTAGTATGTGACCCCAAACAGCTGACTATTGGCCAAGGGAATTTGAACAGCAAAATGCTGGCAGGCAGACCCACAGGGCAAGGGAATAAGGAAGTGCAGTGGGGTTACGTCACATGGGTTCATCTCTAACAGGGAACTACATAGTGAAGAGTTCTGGCAGAATCTCCCTAAGGTAGAAGAAAAAAAAAAAAAACAACTTCAAATAAGAGTTTATCCCCAGTAACTACACTCCAATAAAAAGTAACCAAAATAATAATAATAATAAGCTTAGGCTTATTTTTTAAATCAAAACACACACTATAGAACACAGGAAACAAAATGTATACATAATCTAAAAACTAGCTGGGTTTATTAGGCAGCTGGGCTTGTTAGGTAAAGTAGGGAATGGTCAAAGCAATGTCACTATAGAATTGGAGTGAATTATAACATGGGAACTTAAAAGACTGAACAGAGTCCTGTAAGAAAATAAATATTACAAATCAGTAAATAAGATATGTAATTTCTTTAAGTTTCTAATACAATGAAACAAATATTTTGAACATGGTTCTAACCAATTATTTAGACCAACCCTTTCATATCTTAGTATTTAACTAGTTTGATAATCTTCATATCACTGATAAATAAAATGACCCGTGATCTGCCTATAAACAACTTAAGTGGTAATAGTGTGACAGATGTTACATGAAGACCTTGTCATAGATTATGTTATTTAGTGCTCACAAAAATTTTATGGGATGTACACTATTTTTCCTGTCATACCTGGAGAAACTGAGGTCTTGAAACCTTAAGTCATTTATTGAAATTAGAGCCAAAGTAAGTATAACAGGTGTAGTTGTTTTGCTGTCTAACTGAATAGAGCTTTTTGAATTCCACTGTCTATGTGTGCCTAGTCCTTCAGTCATGTCTGACTCTTTGTGACTCCTTGGACTGTAGCCTGCCAGGTTCCTCTGTCCATGGGGATTCTCCAGGCAAGAATATTGAAGTGGGTTGCCACACACTCCTCCAGGAGATCTCTCCAACTCAGGGATCGAACCCAGGTATCCCACATTGCAGGGGGATTCTCTACCATCTGAGCCACCAGGGAAGTGCAAACTTTTTTCTAAGGCGGGGTCCATAGGCGACCCAGGGATCGAACCCGGGTCTCACCCTGCAGGTAGGTTCTTTACCAGCTGAGCCACCGGGAAGCCCTGGAGGAAGCCCCCTAAGAATACTGGAGTGGGTAGCCTATTCCTTCTCCAGAGTCTAAGAGCAGATCATGAAGACAGAGTTATTGTTTTGATTTCTCATAAGATTATATCTTTGGGTCCTAATCACAATGAATACCTTTTTTGTTGTTCAGTCACTGCGACTCTTTGAGATCCCATGAACTGCAGAAGAAAGCCTTCCTCAGTAATCAGTGCAAAGAAATAGAGGAAAACAATAGAGTGGGAATGACTAGAGATCTCTTAAAGAAAATTAGAGATACCAAGGGAATATTTCATGCAAAGATGGACACAATTAAGGACAAATTATATGGACCTGACAGAAGTAAAAGCTATTAAGAAGAGGTGGCAAGAATACACAGAAGAACTACACAAAAAAGATCTTCATGATCCAGATAAACACGATGGTATGATCACTCACCACGAGCCAGACATCCTCGAATGCTAAGTCAAGTGGGCCTTAGGAAGCATCACTATGAACAAAGCTAGTGGAGGTGATGGAATTCCAGTTGAGCTACTTCATATCCTAATAGACAATGTTGTGAAAGTGCTGCACTCAATATGCCAGCAAATTTGGAAAACTCATCCATGGCCACAGGACTGGAAAATGTCAGTTTTCATTCCAAACCCAAAAAAGACAATGCCAAAGAATGCTCAAACTACTGCACAATTGCACTCATCTCACATGCTAGTAAAGTAATGCTCAAAATTGAAGCCCCAAGCCAGGCTTCAACAGTACATGAACCACGGACTTCCAGATGTTCAAGCTGGTTTTAGAAAAGGAAGAGGAATCAGAGATCAAATTGCCAACATCCGCTGGATCACAGATAAAGCAAGAGCATTCCAAAAAAACATCTACTTCTGCTTTATTGACTATGGCAAAGCATTTGACTATGTGGACCTCAACAAACTGGAAAATTCTTAAAGAGTTGGGAATACCAGACCACCTGACCTGCCTCTTGAGAAATCTATATGAAGTTCAGGAAGCAATAGTTAGAAGTGGACGAGGAATAATAGACTGGTTCCAAAAAGGGAAAGGATTATGTCAAGGCTGTAATTTGTCACCCTGCTTATTTAACTTAAATGCAGAGTACATCATGCGAAATGCCAGGTTGGATGAAGCACAAGCTGGAATCAAAATTAACAAGAGAAATATCAATAACCTCAGATATGCAGATGACACCACTCTTTTTTTTTTTCCATTTAATTTTATTAGTTGGTGGCTAATTACTTCACAATATTGTAGTGGTTTTTGCCATACATTAAAATGAATCAACCATGTATTTGCATGTATTCCCCATCCCGATCCTCCCTCCCACCTCCCTCCCCACCTGATCCCTCTGGGTCTTCCCAGTGCACCAGCCCTGAGCACTTGTCTCATGCATCCAACCTGGTCTGGTGATCTGTTTCACCCTTGATAATATATGTTTCAATGTTGTTCTCTCAAAACATCCCACCCTTGCCTTCTTCCACAGAGTCCAAAAGTCTGTTCTGTACATCTGTGTCTCTTTTTCTGTTTTGCATATAGGGTTACCGTTACCATCTTTCTATATTCCATATATATACTGTATTGGTCTTTATCTTTCTGGCTTACTTCACTCTGTATAATGGGCTCCAGTTTCATCCATCTCATACACACCAAGGAAACCAGATCTGAAAGAGACACATGCACCCCAATGTTAATCTCAGCACTGTTTATAATAGCCAGGACATAGAAGCAACCTAGATGCCCATCAGCAGATGAATGGATAAGGAAGCTGTGGTACATATACACCATGAAATATTACTTAGCCATTAAAAAGAATTCATTTGAATCAGTTCTAATCAGATGACACCACTCTTATGGCAGAAAGCGAAGAGGAACTAAGGAGTCTCTTGATGAAAGTGAAAGAGAAGAGTGAAAATGTTGACTTAAAACTCAACATACAGAAAACTAAGATCATGGCATCTGGTCCTATCACGTCATGGCAAACAGATGGTCAAATAGTAGAAACAGTGACAGACTTTATTTTTTTGGGCAGATTGTGACTGAGCCTTGAAATTAAAAGACGCTTGCTCCTTTGAAGAAAATTTATGACCAACCTAGACAGCACATTACTTTGCCAACAAGGGTCTGTCTAGTCAAGGCTATGGTTTTTCCAGTAGTCACATATGGATGTGAGAGTTGGACTTTAAAGAAAGCTGAGCAATGAAGAATTAATGCTTTTGAACTGTGGTGTTGGAGAAGACTCCTGAGAGTCCCTTGGACTGCAAGGAGATCCAGCCAGTCCATCCTAAAGGAATTCAGTCCTGAATATCCATTGGAGGGACTGATGCTGAAGCTGAAACTCCAATACTTTGGCCACCTGATGTGAAAAACTGACTTGTTGGAAAAGATCCTGAAGATGGGGAAAATTTAAGGCAGGAGGATAAGGGGAAGACAGAGGATGAGGCTGTTGGATGGCATCACCAACTCAATGAACATGAGTTTGAGTAAACTGCAGGATTTGGTGATGGACAGGGAGGCCTGGCCTGCTGCAGTTCATGGGGTCACAAAGAGTCAGACATGACTGAGTGACTGAACTGAACTGACTGAACTGCAGACCTGCAGGCTTCCCTGTCCTTCACTATCTCCTTGAGTTTGCTCAAACTCATGTCCATCAAGTCCATGATGCCATCCAAGCATCTCATCCTCTGTTGTCCCTTCTCCTCCTTCCCTCAGTCTTTCCAGCATCAGGGTCTTTTCCAATGATTCTACTCATTGCATCAGTTGGTCAAAGTACTGGAGTTTCAGCTTCAGCATCAGTGCTTCCAATGAATATTCAGGATTGATTTCCTTTAGGATTGACAGGTTTGATATCCTTGCTGTTCAAGGGATTCACAAGAGCACCACAGTTTGAAAGCATCAGTTCCTCAGCACTCAGGCTCTTCCTTAATCCTGAGGCAGAGAGGTGGCTGAATAAAATTGACATCACACATCAAAGCAGTTTGAGACCACTACAAATGTGTGATTATAGAACCTCATCTAGGCCTTGAATGCTGCTAGAAAGACTTAGTAGGACATTTAAAATAATTTAAGTCCTTTTGTAAAATAGCACTTTTTAAAACTGACGCATGGTTTTTAAAGTTCTTCAACACATTTCCCCCCAAACTTGAGAAGATGCCACCAATCTTTTTGCCGAAGGAGTCATCAGTTGGAAAATGTGTTTTCTCTTTATATCAATGATAGGGATTTTGAACAGAGTTTTTCAAGAAGGATAAATAAAAGAGCAGGAAAATATTTGTAGCACCTTCCTTCTACAATAGAGTCATTCTGTCTTCTCTTGTACTGTATAATGTGTATGGGTTGGGAAACGCTAAATCTACAGCTTTAATTTATCATATAGAGATATAAAACAGTTATTTCTTTTTAAATGAGTTAGTGCATACTAATTGTGGAGCACAGAGGAAAAATATGTAAAAGAAAATAAGTGTGCCGTCACAAACCAGATGTGCAGTGACGATCCTTTTTAGGAGCTACAGGCAGCACGATGGATAAGGTACCTACTTTCAATTACAGAAGCCTGGGTTTGATACAAAAGCTACATGAGCAAACACCAATGAGTAGAATAGACCCAATTTGACTTTTTGCCTGATACAAGCATTGTGTTTCAAGTGATTGTAAGATAAGTGAGCTTCCTTTTTGTTTTTGTTTGCATCCAAAGACAACTAATTGCAATACATTTCTTTAGGAAACTAAAATAACAATATCATACCACATTTGGAAATATAGTCTTGGTATTTCCTAACATGCTTCCCTGAATTATAACCAATAAACAGTAGGAAACAATCATTTGGTGATACCAACTTTACATAAACTAAGCAGGCTTCTTTTACTGCAGGCCTTCTCAGGGCATTTAAAAGGCTGATGTGAATTTCACATCTGTTAGATGGGATACAATGCTTCCCAATGTGTTTCCTGTTCACTTATTATTCATTCAGCCAATATTGTTGAGTGCTTATGTTAGGTGACATGCTGTGTTTGGGAGTACAATGGAAAGGGGGCAGACAGATAGCCTCATAAACCTGGGTGGTAAGGTGCTCGACCTACAGGGAAAGGAACAAGATGACTGCTATTTTTCTGTATTGTCTCAAGGCAAGGAAAATGTTAACTAGAGAAACATTTGTGAGATGAAGAGTGGGATTATCAGCAGGAAGCCAGACATCTGCCTACCTTTCTCTTTTCTGATAATTAGCCATCATCTACACACTTTCTCATCTTCTCTGTATTGATCTTTCATCATATAATAGCCACAAATAGCAAAAGGAAAGCTCAATAACAAACATTAAAATGAATAAATAATTACAGACACTAATCTTCCTCAACCAACTGATTATTTGTTCAGTGACACTATTACATAAACGAGGTTTACATAATTTAAAAGGACATCGCCATGCCATTTTTATAGCTATTTTTCTATTTGTCCTTGCTTCTGATACCCTTTAAAAGGAATATGAAGTTATAATTATTGCTGCATATGTAGGGACAGAGGCAATGCCTTTATAAAGATAGAGGAGGAGTAATTTAAACCCAAAATACACATCAATTTGGAATTTCAGATACAATTTTTGCTTTATATTCCAATGTTTTAACCCATTTTATAATGAGTGTGACATTACCTCCTTAACAAGTCTGATGTTATCACAAAATATCCCATTTCTGTCTTCATTTGATGCTGTTTTATAGTCTATCTTTAGTCACCATATGGGTATTTTTGATACTCATTGCCTACACATATACTTCATTTTTAAAGTCTATTTTTTTTTAAGTATTGTGAGCATAAATTTTTAGGATATTCTTGCAGTATACTTTAGAAAAATAATTTCTAATGACTGGCCTTCAAGAATTGTTTGCTTGTCCTCTGAAGCAGAGCCTGGGTGGACAGAAACAGCAGCCTGCAGCTCCCACAAGCTTGTTCTGGCCATGGTTATGTGAGCAGGATCAGGAAGAAATCTTGTTAATCCAAAGACCACCTTTAGAAATATTTGCTTAAACAAAGTAGGAACCACAGTTTTGAAAAAGCTGTCTTAGGACCCCAGAGTTCATTTTTACAGTATGCATAAAATGCACTGTTAAGAAGATATAAACAACTGGCATTTACTATTAAATATTAACATACTTATTGAGTACTACGATGTGCCAGGAAAATTCTCTCTTATGTTTCTTTTCCTGTGAATTAGCTCTGCCATTACTCTTTCCTCCTCTTCTGCCCTGCCATCATTAACGTTTTGAGAGTTTTTATTTATTTATTGACTTGTTTATTTAATTTTGGCTGTGCTGAGTAATCGTTGCCGTGTGAGCTTTTCTAGCTATGGCAAGTGGGGGCTATTTTCTGGTTGCAGTGTGCAGGCATCTCACTGCAGCGACTGTTGTGGAGCACAGTCTTTAAGGCACTCAGTCTTCAGTAGTTGCGGTTCCTTGACTCTAGAGCACAGACTCAGTAGTTGTGGCCCATGGCTTCATTGCTGCATGGCATATCAGATCATCCTGAATCAGGGACCAAACTCCCATCATCTTCGTCGGCAGGCAGATTCTTTACCACTGAACCATCAGAGAATTCCCATCATTGATTTTTCAATTTCATATAACTCGAGTATGAACAAGGGCAGACTATCTTGGATCTCTTAGCCTCAAATTTACATAACATTTCAGAAGAATCTTAGACCTGAGCATGCTGATTTCCCCAATTCTAAGTTCCTGTCTGGGAATTTGATTGGAAGAGTACATTTTTTCTTTTTTTTAACCTCTGTTTGAGGGCCCCAAGTATGGTGATATGCATATATAAATATTGATATTGACACTGATTGGATAGATAGAGACAATGATAGACATATGAACATACATATCAACTGCTGATCATGGCAGGAGAACTCTGAGCAGGAATTCTCCCTGAACAGTGGAAGAGTTAATACCAATAAATTAGGGTGCTTGGACTGAAAGTTAGAGAAAGACTAGAGACAGATTCCTGTGCCTTCGGGCCAAGTAGCAAAATAAATTTTTTCCAAACTTTGCATCTAAAACCAGCGACCAGGAGAGAGATCGTCTCTTTCAAGCCACTTTTTTTTAGGGACAAGGACAGCTTTGCCAAAAACAACCTGGATTTCTTCTCATTGTCATTGGCCAGGGGTGGGTCTGAAGTGCATTTTTAACCAGACCATAGATATGAAAGTAACAGTTCCTGTGACAAATACCATGGTTGGCTGATGAGTCAAAATATGCTTCTGGGTGAGAAAGAGGTTTCATTCCCCTTCATCATTTGATGAATACAGATAACATTGGAAGTCTGTTAGAATAGGCAGCTTAAAATCTAGTACTCTTTACCATGTTATTCTGCCATTAACTTTTCTCCTGCTTGGACTTAACAACAAAGTAATACTTGGTGAATTCCTTAAGTGGACTGAGAGCCATGGAAAGCTAGCTTAGTCAGTGATCAGCCCAAGATTCATAATGTTATAGTGGGTGTCTTGGTTTCATTGTAAATAGCACTTACTGTGAGTGTGTGTGAATTTGCATATGCGTAAGTTTATATACAAATATAGGGTGTTTTCAAGCCCCTTTCTCATGAGCACTCTAAAATACCTCACGCAGCTACAAAATGTCCACAGGAAAACTATTTTCATACAAATAAATAAAAATATGTAAAAGGATGGTTTGAATAAAAATCCCTTCATGGCTTGAGATTTGGTCTTATTTTGAAATGAGGTCAGCCTGGTTGGGTTTTGAATTTCAATAGAGACATTTTGCATGGCTCTCTGAGTTACACAAAGATATTTTAAATGTTGGGAAGAAGAAAGCCCCTCACAGATAGCAGCAGGAATCACACTGGCAGAGTTGAAGGAAGTTGAGAAACAAATGCAAAATGAGGAGAACAAATACATATTTTCTCTCAGGGTGTTCAAAGAACAGGAGAATAAAAGAAACACAGGGAGATGGTCACAGAGGGAGCTAATAATGCACCTCCAGAGACGGTGGGGCTCCTGGTGAAGCATAAGAAATATAAGGCACTGGCTACAGAAGGGTGCTCAGGTATTCACGGGCCCAGTGTGGAGCAGGGGCAAGGACGCTGTGCTGATAACTTGATCTCCTGGGGTTTCATCCTATCTCTGCTAGTATTGAATCTTTTGACTTTGGGCCTGTCATGGTGTATATCTAGAAGCCAAGTTTTCTCAACTATGAAATGAGAGTTTGGGGTGAGGATAAGATGCATCTCATGGGCTTCCCAGGTGGTACTAGTGGTAAAGAACCAGACTGCAAATGCAGGACACATAAGAGACATGGGTTCAAACCCTTGGTTGGGAAGATCCCCTGCAGGAGGGCATGGCAACCCACTCCACAATCGTTGCCTGGAGAGTCCCATGGACAGAGGATCCTGGCAGGTTATAGTCCATAGAGTTGCACAGAGTCGGACATGACTGATGTGACTTAGCACCCATACATGCAAGGTGCCTCTCAGAGCAAACTCAGTTCATGAAAGAGATTGGGTCAGGGAGCATGTATGCCTTCCTTTCCATTCATACCACCTCTACCGCATTAATGACGCTGAGGCTGTGGTATACACATAATGGGCTCATGGACACCGAGTGGTTTTACTGAAAGGGTGCCTGTAAAATTGCTGGAGATCAAGGCCTTTGATAAACAAATGGAACAACAAATAGAACATCACAACTCTAAGGCAAGGCAGCTGAGGAAAAACATGTCCTGGTGGCTCAGATTGCAAAGAATCTGCCTGCAATGCCAGAGACCCAAGTTTGACCCATAGGTCAGGAAGATCCCCTTGAAAAGAGAATGTCAACCAACTCCAGTATTCTTGCCTGGAGAATCCCATGAACAGAGGAGACTGGCAGACTACAGTCCATTGGGTTGCAAAGAGTCAGACATGACTAGTGACTAATGCTTTTTCACTTTATTGAATCGAAGATTTTCAAAAACTTCCAGAAAGATACTTGAAATTACTTATGAAAGTGCATGTGTGTGTGTGTGTGTGTGTGTGTGTGTGTGTGTGTATGCATGTGTTAGTCGCTCAGTCGTGTCCGACTCTTTGTTACTCCACGGACTGTAGCCAGCCAGGCTCTTCAGTTCATGGGATTCTTCAGGTAAGAATACTGGAGTGGGTTGCTGTTTCCTTCTTCAGAGGATCTTCTGACCCAGGGATCAAATTTGGTTCTCTTGCATTGCAGGCAGTCACCAGGGACACCAATGATCTTTTCTAAAGACTGTGATTTAATAAAGTCTAGATTGGAGCCTGAAATCTGTTTGTAAAGATCTCCCCATGTAATTCTTTTGAGCTCCCCACGTGATAATTCAAACCCTAAACAAAATACTTTTTTTTTAAATGAAAAATCTCTTGTATTTCTTTTTTACACACATTCACATTTTTTTTTTATATTCTTTTCCATTGTGGTTTACCACAGGACATTGAATGCAGTTCCCTGTGATATATAATAGGACCTTGCTGTTTATCCATTCTAAATGTAGTGGTTTACATCTACCAGTCCCAAACTACCAGTCCATTCCTTTCCCTCCCTATTCTCCCTTACCAACCACAAGTCTGTTCTCTATGTGTATGAATCTGCTCTGTCTTGTTCAGTTCAGTTTAGTTCAGTTGCCAGTCATGTCCGACTCTTTGTGACCCCGTGAACCGCAGCATGCCAGGCCTCCCTGTCCATCACCAACTCCCAGAGTCTACCCAAACGCATGTCCATTGTGTTGGTGATGCCATCCAACCATCTCATCCTCTGTCGTCCCCTTCTCCTCCTGCCCCCAATCCCTCCCAGCATCAGGGTCTTTTCAAATGAGTCAGTTCTTTGCATCAGGTAGCCAAAGTACTGGAGTTTCAGTTTCAGCATCAGTCCTTCCAATGAAAACCCAAGACTGATCTCCTTCAGGATGGACTGGTTGGATCTCCTTGCAGTCCAAGGGACTCTCAAGAGTCTTCTCCAACACCACAGTTCAAAAGAATCAATTTTTTGGCATTCAGCTTTCTTTATAGTCCAAGTCTCACATCCATACATGACTACTGGAAAAAACCATAGCCTTGACTAGACGGACCTTTGTTGGCAAAGTAATGTCTCTCCTTCTGAATATGCGGTCTAGGTTTGCGATAACTTTCCTTCCAAGGAGTAAGTGTCTTAATTTCATGGCTGCAATCACCATCTGCAGTGATCTTTGAGCCCCCCAAAATGAAGTCTGACACTGTTTCCACTGTTTCCCCAATCTATTTGCCATGAAGTGATGGAACTGGATGTCATGATCTTAGTTTTATGAATGTTGAGCTTCAAGCCAATATTTTCACTCTCCTCCTTCACTTTCATCAAGAGGCTTTTTAGTTCCTCTTCACTTTCTGCCATAAGGGTGGTGTCATCTGCATATCTGAGGTTATTGATATTTCTCCCGGCAATCTTGATTCCAGCTTGTGCTTCCTCCAGCCTAGCATTTCTCATGAGGTACTCTGCATATAAGTTAAATAAGCAGGGTGACAATATACAGCCTTGACATACTCCTTTTCCTATTTGGAACCAGTCTGCTGCTCCATGTCCAGTTCTAACTATTGCTTCCTGAGAACTGCATATAGGTTTCTCAAGAGGCAGGTCAGATGGTCTGGTATTCCCATCTCCTTTAGAATTTTCCACAGTTTATTGTGATCCACACACAGTCTTTGGCATCGTCAATAAAGCAGAAATAAATGTTTTTTCTGGAATTCTCGCTGTCTCGATGATCCAGTGGATGTTGGTAATTTGATCTCTGGTTTCTCTGCCTTTTCTAAAACCTGTTTGAACATCTGGAAGTTCACAGCTCACGTATTGTTAAAGCCTGGCTTGGAGAATTTTGAGCATTACTTTACTAGTGTGTGAGATGAGTGCAATTGTGTGGTAGTTTAAGCATTCTTTGACGTTGCCTTTCTTTGGGATTGGAATGAAAACTGACACAGCACCATCATCTAGGATCTGAAATAGCTCAACTGGAATTCTATTACCTTCACTAGCTTTCTTTGTAGTGATACTTCCTAAGCCCCACTTGACCTCACATTCCAGGATGTCTGGCTCTAGGTGAGTGATCACACCATCATGATTATCTGGGTCGTGAAGATCTTTTTTGTATAGTTCTTCTGTGTATCCTTGCCATCTCTTCTTAATATCTGTTTCTGTTAGGTGCATACCATTTCTGTCCTTTGTTGAACCATCTTTGCATGAAATGTTCCCTTGGTATCTCTAATTTCCTTGAAGAGATCTCTAGTCTTTCCCATTCTATTGTTTTCCTCTAGATAGGTTCATTTGTGCTGTATTTTAGATTCTACATATAAGTGATATGATAATTATCTTTCTCTTTCTGACTTACTTTTCTTAGTATGATATTCTCTAGTTGCATCCATGTTGCTGCAGATGACATTATTTTGTTCCTTTTTAATGATTGAGTAAATAAATGACTTTATCCATTCATCTGTTGATGGACATTTGTGTTGTTTCCATGTTTTGGTTAGTGTGAACAGTGCTTCTTTGAACATAGGGACACATGTATCTTTTTGCTTATAGTTTTGTCTGAGTATATGCCCAGGAATGGGATTACTGGATCATATGGTAATTCTATTTTTAGTTTTCTGAGGAACTTTCATACTGCTTTCCATAGAGTCTGTACCAACTCATGTACCCACCAACAATATAGGAGAGTTCCCTTACACACTCCAGCATTTGTTGTACGTAGACATGGAGACTTTTTACTGATGGCCATTCTAACTGGGTCTTCACTGTAGTTTTGATTTGAATTTCTCTTAAATAGTGATGTTGAGCATTTTTCCATGTTGCTACTGGTAATCCTTAGGTCTTCTTTGGAGACAAATGCCTGTTAAGGTCTCCTGCACATTTTTTGATTGAGTTGCTTTGTTGTTGAGTTGTATGAGCTGTTTGTATATTTTGGAGATTGAGTTCTTGTCTATTGCATATGCAGATATTTTCTCCCTTTCCATATGTTGTCTTTTAATTTGTTTATGGTTTCCCTCACTATGCAAAAGCTTGTAAGTTTGATTAGGTCCTATTTGTTTATTTTTTATTTTATTTCTATTGCCTAGGTAGACGGACCCCAAAAACATTGGTACAATTTATGTCAGAGAATATTTTGCCTTTGCTCTCTTCTAGGAGTGTTATGTCATGATTTATGCTTAATATCTTAAGCCATTTTGCATTTATTTTTGCATATGGTGTGACAGTGTGTTCTAACTTCACTGATTTACATGCAGCTGTCCAATTTCCCAGTATCACTTGTTGAAGTGGCTGTCTTTTCCCCATTTTATATTCCTGCCTTCCTTGTCAAAGATTAATTGACCATAGGTGTGGCTTGATTTCTGGTCTCTTTATTCTGGTCCATTGATCCTTATACCTATTTTTATGCCAGTACTCCACTGTTTTCATTGCTGTAGCTTTGCAGTATTGTCTAAATTCTGGTAGAGTTATACCTCCTGCTTTGTTTTTTGGGTCCATTGTCCACCCCCTGCCCAGGGTAGTTTTAGCAATTCTGGGTCCTTTATGGTCCCATAAAGAAAAGATGACTAACATGATTCAAACTAAAAAAAAAAAAAAAAAAATCATGCCTTTGACTTTATCTATCTCTTTGTTCCATAAAGCCACAGTGAAAATTCTGTATAATTTGAGGCTATGTTACAATACATTATGTATTATGTTATTGCTCAGTTGCTCAGTTATCTTTGCAACCCCATGGGCTGTAGCACACCAGGCTTCCCTGTACTTCACCATCTCCCAGAGCTTCCTCAAATGCATGTCCATTGAGAGTGTGTTACCATCCAACCAGCTCATCCTCTGTCATCTCCTTATCCTCCTGCCTTCTATGTTTCCCAGCAACAGGGTCTTTTCTAATGAGCCAAATCTTTGAAACAGGTGGCCAAAGTGTTGGAGCTTCAGCATCAGTCCTTCCAATTAATATTCAGGGTTGATTTTCCTTAGGATTGACTGGTTTGATCTCCTTGCTGTACAAGGGATTCTCAACATTCTTCTCCAGCACAACTTTTCAAAAGCATCAATTCTTCAGCGCTCACCCTCATTTATGGTCCAACTCTCACATGCATACAGGACTACTGGAAAAACCATAGCTTTAACTATATGGACCTTTGCCCGAAAAGGAATGCCTCTGCTTTTTAACATACTGTTTAGTTTTGTCATAGCTTTTCTTCCAAGCAACAAACATCTTTTAATTTCATGGCTGCAGTCACTGTTAGCAGTGATTTTGGAGTCCAGAAAGTAAAGTCCGTCACTGTTTCCTTTGTTTTCACCTTCTATTTGCCATGAAGTGATGGGACCAGATGACCCAATTTAGTTTTTTGAATGTTGAGTTTTAAGCCAGCTTTTTCACTCTCCTCTTTCACCTTCATCAAGAAGCTCTTATTATCTGCATATCTGAGGTTGTTAATATTTCTCTGGGCAGTCTTGATTCCAGTTCATGCTTCATCTAGTCTGGCATTTCACATGATGTGCTCCACACATAAGTTAAATAAGTGGGGTGACAATATATAGCCTTGACTTATTCTTTTCCCAATTCAGTTTCTTATTCCATGTTTGGTTCTAACTGCTGCTTCTTGACCTGCATACAGGTTTTTTATAAGGCAGGTGAGGTAATCTGATATTTCCATCTCTTAAAGAATTTTTCACAGTTTGTTGTGATCCACACTGTCAGAAGCTGGCTTCCCTTGTAGTTCAGTTTGTAAAGAATCTTCCTGCAATGCAGGAGACCCAGATTTGATTCCTAGGTCGGGAAGATCCCCTGGAGAAGGAAATGGCAACTGATTCCAGTGTTCTTGCCTGGAGAATCCCATGGACAGAGGAATTTGGAGGGCTACAGTCCATGATGTCACAAGAGTTGGACATGACTTAGCAACTAATCCACCACCAACACACAGTCAAAGGCTTTAGCATAGTCAATGAAGCAGAAGTAGATTTTTTTTTTTTCTGGAGTTTCTATGATCCAATGGATGTTGGCAATTTGATCTCTGGTTCCTCTGCCTTTTCTAAACCCAGCTTGTACATCTGTAAGTTCTTGGTTCACATACTGCTGAAGCCTCGCTTGGTAGATTTTGAGCATTACTTTGCTGTTATTTAGAATGAGTGCAGTTGGATGATAATTTGAACATTCTTTGTCATTGCATTGCCCTTCTTTGGTATTAGAATGAAAACTGACCTTTTTCTGTCCTTTGGCCACTGCTGAGTTTTCCAAATTTGCCGGCATATTTAGTGCAGCACTTTAAAGCATCAGCTTTAGGATTGGAAATAGCTTAGCTGAAATTCTATTACCTCCACTAGCTTTGTTTACAGTGATGCTGCCTAAGGCCCACTTGACTTCACACTGCATGATGTCTGGCTCTAGGTGAGTGACCACACCATGATGGTTATCCAGGTCATTAAGACTTTTTTCTATAGTTCTTTTGTGTATTCTTGCCACCTCTTCTTAATCTCTTCTGCTTCTGTTAGGTGCATACTATTTCTGTCCTTTATTATGCTTATATTTGCATGAAACTATATACATTATGTATAGCTTTTGCATTACACTATCTACCATACATAGTTAAACATTAACTCAAGCAACATAGACCAATATATATATAAATGAGTTTCACTGATCTTAAGATGATGAGTGATTTTAAAATTATTTCTTCATATTTACCTTTGTTCTAAAATATCTCCAAGGCCAATCTGACTTAGGTCATGACAACTAGGTAGATAAGTTTGGCTTCATATCTTGTCTTTTCTCTTTCCTTATGGGCTGGTTTTATTATTAGTAATATAGTATATTACTATTTCAAATGTACATTTTACTACATGCTTCTTTATTGCCTTAGTGGAAATCACAGGAGGAAAAAGGATTAAGTGAAAAGTGTTAAGGCAATGAATGAAGGGGAGACAAGACAAGATGCATTAAAAAGGGGAGAAAGAAAGAGAGATAAGGAAGACAGAAAAGCTAGAAGGCAAGAAGTCAAAAAGAAATAGACTTATTTGAAGAGGAACTCTTCTGATCCTGGTGCAACAATGCATTTGGAAACAGATCTGTCTGGGAAAGGAAAAAATACATCATTTTGGTCCAAAGTTTGTGGAGGTTTGTGGATGGCAATCAGAATATAGAGTCAGAGGACACTTCATGTTCTAAGTTATGAAGTTGTCACATGCTAAGTAGTCTCCATAAGAACCACTCCAATCAAGAAATGCATTATCTTCTAAATCTAGATAAGGCAGAGTTTAAGAAACATACAAGTTGCTGTGATGACACAATTGCTTCCTAGAAACATGTCTTCCATTTGATGAAATGATTTTGAATTAGGCCTGGTAGCTGCTTATCAACAACATCTTCTGAAGCTCAATATCAGTATTGCTTTACTTTAAAAAAATATCTCACAGAGAAAAGTTGAAAACCAGATTCTCTAGTATCATGTAAGTAATGACCCCAAAACGGCTTGATTTGTAGGAGACCAGACTGTAGAAATGTTCATAACACCTCCCAGTCGTGTAGTTTCCCCAAATCAGTTTTACATAAATATAAAAATTTGCAATCTGCCTGTTAATATTAATGTGCTCATTTGTGGATGAGTTTGAAATAACATGACACATCTGGGACTGGCCTCATCGACCTCTTTGGTAGTGGTGATTCATTAAGTGGTCACTCCTTGAGACAGCACTATCTGCTTGAACAGCTATTAACATTTTGAGACCTTACCTAATTATTTATTGCTTTCGAGTAGAAATATGCATCATGGTTAAGTAAAGGCAGATTTTTCCTGTGTTTCTATGTGTATGTATGAGTGTAAAGCATAGACAGAGGGGCCAGGTGGGCTGCCCTCTATGGGGTCACACAGAGTCGGACACAACTGAAGCGACTTAGCAACAGCAGAAGCATAGCATAGACATGGAGTGACTTGAGCTGAATTAGATAAATCCGGAGTAATCCACCTGATGTAATAATGTAGGAGAGTTGGAACTGATGGATTTTCAAACTGAATTGTTAATAGAGATCTTGTGCAGAACTTGAATCCATTCATATGGATGAATCCATATTCATCCATTCAATACATTTGGGGGGACATGCGCCACATTATGATTATTATTTTAGGCATTGATACCATCATCCAGAGGACAAAAGAGAAAAATTCTTGATTTCTTAGAGACAGAAAGTAGCAAATAGTTGAGCAAATAACTGCAGATAATATCTGGCGATTAGAAGGTGATGGGTCAAGGGAGAGAGAGGTGAGACAAAGGTGACTCAAGTACTTTCGACAGGGTTCTCAGGGTAGCTATCTTGAATAAGGAGAAATTTGAGTAAAGACCTAAGAAACTAAGGGATATTATGTGATACAGATATTTGGGAAAGAAAATCCATTGAATCCTTGATGTATTTTAGAGATAATGCCAAAGGATTTTCTGATAGATTGGATGTGGGATGTGAGATAAAGAAGAAAGGTAAGGATAATTGGGTAACTCCAAATTTTTGCCTGTTTTTGATGGCCCAGTGGCTAAACAGTAAAGATATTGGACAAAAGCTTTGTCCTTTATTGGCTACTTTGTTAGAATTGAGATGCAAATAACCATTCACGTTTCATATAAGAATTTTTTTCCTTGTGAAATATTTTCATGATTGTTTGGATATATTTTTACTCAACAAAGGTATCCTCACTCACACACTCTTGATAGACATGCATCCAAACATGTGCTTGACTGAATTAACCAGATTTTAAAGCAAAACAAACAAAAACTAGATCTTATCTTTGTTTAGGTTTGTAATTTAACTCATTTCTTTTCCCTTTTGATTTTAATAAATGTGAAGTCTCACCTTTATGAATGACCTACTTTTTTAAACAGTTGAGTGTTTAGTCTGTGTTGGGTAATTATCTCACTCACATGTCCTATAAGCTTTGAGTAGTAAACCTTCTTATCTCTTTATTAAATATGAAGAATCCAAGGCTTATGGAGTCTTCCATCATATAGATATATAAAAAAATATATTGGTTTAAATGTTTGTGCATGTGTGAATTATAATGCACACAGAAATTGAATAGTTTGCAAAACATGGATCATTTTATGACAATTTGATAGATGTATCACAATATAAACACCTATGTAGCCTTTCAGTTCAGTCAGTCAGCTCAGTTGCTCAGTCATGTCCAGCTCTTTCCAACCCCATGAACTGCAGCACACCAGGCCTCCCTTTCCATCACCAACTCCTGGAGTTTACTCAAACTCATGCCCATTGAGTCGGTGATGCCATCCAGCCATCTCATCCTCTGTCATCCCCTTCTCCTCCTGCCCCCAATCCCTCCCAGCATCAGGGTCTTTTCAAATGAGTCAGCTGTTCACATCAGGTGGCCAAAGTACTGGAGTTTCAGCTTCAGCATCAGTCCTTCCAAAGAACACCCAGGACTGATCTCCTCTAGGATGGACTGGTTGGATCTCCTCGCAGTCCAAGGGACTCTCGAGAGCCTTCTCCAACACCACAGTTCAAAAGCATCAATTTTTCGGCACTTAGCTTTCTTCACAGTCCAAGTCTCACATCCATACATGACCACTGGAAAAACCATAGCCTTGACCAGCTATGACTAGCCTTGACTAGCCTTGACTAGCCTTACTTTTGTTGGCAAAGTAATGTCTCTGCTTTTTAATATGCTATCTAGGTTGGTCATAACTTTCCTTCCAAGGAGTAAGTGTCTTTTAATTTCAAGGCTGCAGTCACCATCTGCAGTGATTTTGGAGCCCCAAAAAATAAAGTCTGACACTGTTTCCACTGTCCCTCCATCTATTTCCCATGAAGTGATGGGACCAGATGCCATGATCTTAGTTTTCTGAATGTTAAGCTTTAAGCCAACTTTTTCACTCTACTCTTTCACTTTCATCAAGAAGCTTTTTAATTCCTCTTCACTTTCTGCCATAAGGGTGGTGTCATCTGTGTATCTGAAGTTATTCATATTTCTCCCAGCATTCTTGATTCCAGCTTGTGCTTCTCCCAGCCCAGTGTTTCTCATGATGTACTCTGCATATAAGTTAAATAAGCAGGGTGACAATATACAGCCTCAACGTACTCCTTTTCCTATTTGGAACCAGTCTGTTGCTCCATGTCCAGTTCTAACTGTTGCTTCCTGATTTGCATACAGGTTTCTCAAGAGGCAGATCAGGTGGTCTGGTATTCCCATCTCCTTTAGAATTTTCCACAGTTTACTGTGATCCACATAGTCAAAGGCTTTGGCATAGTTAATAAAGCAGAAATAGATGTTTTTCTGGAACTCTCTTGCTTTTTCGATGATCCAGCGGATATTGGCAGTTTGATCTCTGGTTTCTCTGCCTTTTCTAAAACCAGCTTGAACATCTGGAAGTTCAAGGTTCACATATTGCTGAAGCCTGGCTTCAGAATTTTGAGCATTACTTTACTAGTGTGTGAGATGAGTGCAATTGTGCGGTAGTTTGAGCATTCTTTGACATTGCCTTACTTAGGGATTGGAATGAAAACTGATCTTTTCCAGTCCTGTGGCCACTGCTGAGTTTTCCAAATTTGCTGGCATATTGAGTGCAGCACTTAAACAGCATCATCTTTCAGGATTTGAAATACCTCAACTGGAATTCCATCACATCCACTAGCTTTGTTTGTAGTGCTGCTTTCTAAGGCCCACCTGACATCACATTCCCGGATGCCTGGCTCTAGGTGAGTGATCACACCATTGTGATTATCTGGGTCATGAAGTTCTTTTTTGTACAGTTCTTCTGTGTATTCTTGCCACCTCTTCTTAGTATCTTCTGCTTCTGTTAGGTCCCTACAATTTCTGTCCTTTATCGAACCCATCTTTGCCTGAAATGTTCCCTTGGTATCTCTAATTTCCTTGAAGAGATCTCTAGTCTTTCCCATTCTGTTGTTTTCCTCTATTTCTTTGCATTGATTGCTGAGGAAGGCTTTCTTATCACTCCTTGCTATTCTTTGGAACTCTGCATTCAAATGGGAATATCTTTCCTTTTCTCCTTTGCTTTTCACTTCTCTTCTTTTCACAGCTATTTGTAAGCCCTCCTCAGACAACCATTTTGCCTTTTTGCATTTCTTTTCCACAGGGATGGTCTTGATCCCTGTCTCCTGTACAATGTCACGAACCTCCATCCATAGTTCATCAGTCTCTCTGTCTATCAGATCTAGTCCCTTAAATCTATTTCTCACTTCCACTGTTTAATCATAAGGGATTTGATTTAGGTCATACCTGAATGGTCTAGTGGTCTTCCTTACTTTCTTCAGTTTAAGTCTGAATTTGGCAATAAGGAGTTCATGATTTGAGCCACAGTCAGCTCCTGGTCTTGTTTTTGCTGACTGTATAGAGCTTCTCCCTTTCAATTGGGGCACTTTACTTCTTCCAGGATTGTCAGTAGTTGAACAAAATGATTTAGGTCATACCTGAACGGTCTAGTGGTTTTCCCTACTTTCTTCAGTTTAAGTCTGAATTTGGCAATAAGGAGTTCATGATTTGAGCCATAGTCAGCTCCTCGTCTTGTTTTTGCTGGCTGTATAGAGCTTCTCCCTTTCAATTGGGGCACTTTACTTCTTCCAGGATTGTCAGTACTTGAACAAAATGATTTTTGTTCATCATTTTATCACAGAAGCATAGATCAGTAAAGACTATAGTTAAGATCTATATGCTTTGACATTTACATGAATCATATCTTGTAACATGAACTATCTTATATCTGGTATCTTTCCTTAATATTGTCTTTTGAGGGAGTTCATCTATGTTGTTAGACATAGTTGTAAGTTGTATTGTAGTGCATTTATTTTCTGTGCTTCCTGTTACTACATTGTGTACCTTCGATCACAAGGTATTATTTCATTCTGCCATTAAAGGATGTTTGGATGTTTTCCTGTTTTCAACTACTGTGAAAATGCTGCTCCAAACATTTTTGGTTCTTGTGTCTTGATGCAAATTCAGTGATTTCTGTGGGATATGTGCTTAGCAGTGGAGTTGCCAAGATAAAAAGAATGTATATTTCCAATTTTGCTGGATGATGCCAAAGAGTTTGATGAAAGATTTTCACTAATTTATGCTCCCACTAGCACTGTAGGAGACTTGCTTGTGCAACAAATCCTCCCTAATATCTTATATTGCTATTATTTTCAATTTTAAGTATTGACATATGATCATAGCAGTAATTTTGATTTTAACTCTCATTTCCCTGATAGTAGTAAGGTTGAATATTTTTTCCTACCTTCTACATTCTCTTATCTGAAATACCAATTTAAATCCTTAGCTAACCTTTCTTTTAGGTGGTTAGTATTTTTCCTATTGATTTGTAGAATATACTCTGGATTTTTAAATATGTTCTAAAATCAAGATCTTCAACTGTCATTTTCCATGAAGTGAATTGCCTTTTTAAATATTTGAATACTTCTTTTTAATCAAATTTATCCATTTTTTCTTCTAGGGTATCATTTTTTGATTTCCATTAAGAATTCAGATGTTATTTCTTCATTAAGGGTTTAGGTAGAATTAAGTCATGAAACCATCTGGGTTTCAAATTTTCTTAAAATATTGCATATGTCCATTTGGATGAGTTGTGTTTTTCTATTTTTTTTATTTTTTATAAATTCTAAAATTTATTGACAAAAATGTATTTGGAATATCTTCATATGATTATTTTAATGTTTCTGGAGTCTGTATTGATGTTCTGTGCCTTATTCCTGATGTTAATTATTGGTGTCCTCTCTTTGTCTTAATCAGATTCTCAAGGTATTTATTGATTATTCTGTTAGTTTTGTCTCTAACACACACACACCCACACACACACACACACACACACATACACACACACACACACACACAGAGCTTTGTGCTGTCCTGAGAGGCTGTCAAAATTTTAGATCTACCTCCAAAATTTTTGGTCATTCCTTAGGGACCTGATAAATGCCTTTAATGAAAAAGGGACTCTAAATGCCAAGTTCAGCCCTCTCCTACATTCTCCCTGGTAATTATGCAGTTTCTTATTATTACCTCACTACTTTTAAGTGCACTAAAAATTTTGTTAAGGCAATCTAGCCTTCTCAGTGGAAGCACAATTTTTGTGAACTAATAATTAATCCTAAATCAGTTCACTCCAAAATTTGTTCACTTTCTACCCTATACCAACACCAAGATAAAATCAATACCAAAATCAAATGCTTATCATATTCTGGCTGGTATCTTTTCTCATTATTTTATATCTATTTATCTTGTCTCTCAATATATTCCTTGTGGTTCTATGGGTGATGTAAGCCTTATTCTCTTGGGCCATGCCCAAACTCCTTCCCACACACACACACACACAGAATACTTTGTGTGCAGAAAGTATTCAGTAGCCTTTATTGAATAAAAATGGGTCAAACTTAATAAAGAGGGGAATTTTTAAAGGTTATTTCTGGCTATTCAAGCCAGTCAACTGCTTCACAACCTAATTCTCCAACAGTCAACTGATTTTTGTATGGTGTGAACAATGCTTGAAAATCCGGCCTGAGAAAATAGTACATATTGACAATTTGAAAATTTCTTCCAACCTTAATCCACAAGCACCCCTCAAAACCACCAGCCTGAACAATCCCAAATGAATGGAGAATGTGGATTGAAGAGAAAACACTGTTCTCCTCTGTGATGTTCTTTGCAGAACTTGTGTGAATATTATCAGTAAAGAGCAGTCCTAAATGTCCTCCTTTTAATAGACAGCTCCTTCTTTTTGCCATGTTACATCCTTTCTGACTAGGTTTCTAAGCTACAGCATTGGTTTCTGATGATTATTCATATCGTCATTATTCCAGACTAAAAGCCTTTAAGTAAATAACCACGACTTGAAACATTGTAGAGGATAATTCTTACATAACACAAACTTCATTAAATGGATCTGTCATTCTCCCCTCCTTTCTCCAGTTCCTTTCACTCTAATTTTTTTGTCTACTTAGTAACGTTATTTCTTGTATACTTTTACACCATGTTCAGTATAAATGGTATAATTAGCAGTGGAAAATATTTTGTTGTCTTCCTACATTTATTTATGTTCAAAGGATCATGTAAAGTTCTGCTACATTAAAATTTAATTTGAAGGAAAACGAGTTTTGTTCATTTCTCAATGTAAAGCCCATTTCTGTTCAGCTTGTATGAATGATAAAATATTATCAGCCCATGTTTTTTCTATTTGGTTTCTAGGCGTCTGTGTAAACTAGTTAGGAAAAGCAAGTGTTGCTTTGTTAGGCATGTGTTCAAAGAAGTATTGTAGAGACATATTTTATTCTGGGCACCCTGTCACCATGTCGACAGGGCCCAATCCATTATTTAGCAGTTAATTTGTTAATCGATTGACCAATTGGTTCAGGGATTTTTTTTTTTTTTTTTTACTCTTAGGTTACCAAAAAAATAAAAAAAAGGAAAGAGAGAAAACAACAATAGCAAAAAAGCCTCCTCTGTAAGGGCAAATTTAAGGAAATTGCATCAGAATCGAAAATGTACTCGTGTTTACAGATCTAGATTAAATCTGACACAGATTGGCAAACAATGAAAAAGGTTCTCTCGCTTGAAGCATAAACATTTTGAATCTCACCAGCCTGTTGTTAAATCTCAGAAATAAAGTAAACTGAATTGCCCTTCTGGAGTGGATGTGAGGGCACAAGGAGAGAGGGGTGAAAGTAACCCTGTGTTTTCTATAAGTCCAGATTTTTCTCTCCAAGGTCAGAGGAAGGGCAGGATGTTTTCTATCCTTTCAGGTCCTCTTACAGTTCCCACTTTCCCTTTCTTTCTTTCAATCTTTAGCTGAAAGTGGTAAAGAGTGAAAAAATGCCCTGTGAATACATATACACTGATACCAAGGGTGCCTGTAGTATCTTAAGAAGGGAAGGATTGTGAAATTCACAATTGAAATTCATTTATATGGGTGATGAGATGATTGTGTGTGCAAAACAATAAATCAATTGGTTGCAATTGCTATTAATGATTTTAATAAAAAATGCAAATTGAGTCAATTAATTTTTATGTAGTAAATTCATTTTTCTCTTTAGGTTCATTTGCATTTATGTTTAACTATATACTTTCAAGTACTATGAGGGGTGTGTGTTTATATGTAAAAGAGCAAAGTTCTTTTTTACCTCCCCTAATTTTTCCCCTCAGTTCTGACTGATAACTCTATATCTTTTCCATGCCATTCCTTCTTTGTCCACTTTGGTAGTTTGAAGGAATCTAATTTGTGAGATATTCTGTTACCTTTCCTCAAGATTTGGTATTATGCCAAACATAAAACTGGAAACCTAGCTACTTGAAAACACACACACACACACACACACACACACACACACGTTCTTTTAGCCCTTGGTGATGGTCCAGATTTTTATCCCTGTGCCTTATCTGTTCTTCACTCCTCTCTCTCTCTAAAGACAAAGTTAAGGTTGCCTTGAGTTCACCTCCACTTTCAGGCTCCATCCAGACTACGTCCCCCACTGCCTATAGGAAATCCCCATAGAAAGCATTTCCAGAATTACAAAAGATAATGTTCAGCACTTGCTTAGCGTCCGTTTAATCAAAATTCACCCAAGGGAACAAAGTTACTGAGCTGATGCTAAGTAGAAGAATTCATTTCACTCTGCAACTGCGTTGCCTTCTAAAGATCCCAAAGACCCTCAGGGTCAAGAAGAGTCCATCCACCTATAGTTGCACAACTAATCTCTGATAAGGGTAGTGCTGAACTTTAGGAAGTATAACCAGGAGAGGAGTGTGAACAGTAGGGCATCCTGTCGAAAATGAAAAAATGTGTTTTCAAGAAAGATGGTCAAGGCTTTTGTCATTTGAGCCCATGAATGTCAGCAACTACCTCTCTAGAAACATTACTGTAGCTCTCAAATACCATTTAAAAATTGTATTCCTCTGCTCACCCTGTTCCTGCTTTCTGGAGTGAAGCCCTCCCCTGAAGTCAGTTTGACCTCTACTCACTGCTCTGTGCTTCACAGATGTCTGCTTTTTAGGGAAGCCTCTCTGAACTATTCCCCACAGTCCTATATACACATTTCTATTAATGATGGCATTATGCTATAATTTTTACTCTTACCATGTATGTTTGTTATCCCCTTTCTGCAGCATTTGTCTCAGCACAAGTTAAAGAGCTATTTGAAGCTAGGGCTCAACATTTCATCTCTATAGTTTTAACCACCCTGATCTCCCAGTGTGCAGTAGAGCCAAAGTTTTCAGAGAAAAATGACAAAATGCAGTATCTGAAGAATTACCTTACATCAGTAAAGAGTAATATTTGCAAATGCAAGTTACACTTGTTCATCAAGTTCAGGGTATCCACTTAGCCCTATTCTTTTCTTGATAATATTCAAATTTCTTTAGTTGACTTACATTTCAGCACCAAACAACAGCACTCTTGGCTCTAGAATCTAGAAGAATGATGAACAAAGTTTGACATGCATTCAAGTCTCCTGAGGCCTTGTTAAAGCACAGGTTGCTGGGCTCAGCCCCAGAAGTTCTCATGCAGTAACTTGAGGTTGTGTGTGTGTGTGTGTGTGTGTGTGTGCGTGTGTGTTAGTTGCTCAGTCATTTCCGACTCTTTGTGACCCCATGGACTGTAGCCTGCAGTCTCCTCTGTCTGTGGAATTCTCCAGGCAAGAATACTGGAGTGGGTAGCCACTTCCTTCTCCAGGGGGTCTTCCTGACTGAGGGATCTAACCGGGGTCAGTGCAGGAGCATTGAAGGAGATTCAAGAAGGTCCAACTTGAAATTGGGGTCAGATAATTTACATTGCAGATGGTGTAAGATGACTCAGGTTCAGCATCACTGTTCAAGAATGCAATTAGCTGCAGCTTCTAGCTATGGGCAAGCATTAGAGTTAGCCTCAGTCCTTAGAGCCTGGAGGCTTTAATTTACTCCTCACACTCTGGCTTCATGATGTTCCCAATTATTATTTTATTTTGCTAGAATGCAGGAGTGGTGAGGTAATCAAATAGCAGTAGGGAAGGGTCTTTATTTTGTTAACATTATGTAAGTTAAGTGCATAAGGGAATATTGGTTTTCTTAGGAGTTCTTCTCTTGGGACTTACCTATCAACCCTAATTCATGTAGTTATAGCAGAAGGACTCTTTGTAGCTTTTTTTTTTTTTTTTTTATAATATATGACATGATTATCAGGGATATGGTTGATTGGTCCAGGAATGAACATCTGGATACAGCTAATGCAATCACTCTCTTCTGAGAGAATATGAAATTGTCCTATGAGGCTCATCTTCTTGTGGATCTATTTTGAACAAAGAAGATAAAACAGTAGAGCATTTACTAGCCATTTTCTATTTGGTGAACTGAGATATAATCCAGACTACTGGAGGGAGAAAGGTGAGGAAGGCTAATTAGAGCATAGCAGATATGAGGAGGCCAGAGGTAGTGATGAAATCTCAGACCCAAACTCATGCCCTGCTCTTGTGCCTCATGGCACATTCTGACCAATTACGATGAACTCTGCTTTTCATTTAATTGACCTTAATTTATTTTTCAATGAACAAACTAAATAATTTACCATCCCAGGACATCCTTCTGTCATAAGCCAGAATACACAAGAAAATCCTTTGTTAACTTTCGTATTTAGTAACATTTGTACAAAGTATCCATTTATTTCATTTTTTAAATATAATTGGTTACTTTGTGATAGGAGAGTTCTGTGATATTTGTGAATTTTCTCTAGAATTTCTTAGGCCATTCTTATGATTCTATTCTGTTAGGAATTTTACTACATAACAATACATTACTTCAGTTCAATTCAGTTCAGTCTCTCAGTCGTGTCTGACTCTTTGTGACCCCATGAATCGCAGCACGCCAGGCCTCTCTGTCCATCACAAACTCCTGGAGTTTACTCAAACTCATGCCTGTTGAGTCGGTGATGCCATACAGCCATCTCCTCCTCTCTCGTCCCCTTCTCCTCCTGCCCCCAATCCCTCCCAGCATCAGGGTAAAGACCCTGACTTGAAAAGTCAAATGAAAAGTCAAATGAGTCAGTTCTTTGCATCAGGTGGCCAAAATACTGGAGTTTCAGCTTCAGCATCAGTCCTTCACCCAGGACTTATCTCCTTCAGGATGGACTGTTTGGATCTCCTTGCAGTCCAAGTGATTCTCAAGAGTCTTCTCCAACACCACAGTTCAAAAGCATCAACTTTTTGGCACTCAGTTTTCTTCACAGTCCAACTCTCACAGCATATATGACCACTGGAAAAACCATAGCCTTGACCAGATGGACCTTTGTGGCAAAGTAATGTCTCTGCTTTTTAATATGCTATCTAGGTTGGTCATAACTTTCCTTCCAAGGAGTGAGCGTCTTTTAATTTCATGGCTGCAGTCACCATCCGCAGTGATTTTGGAGCCCCAAAAAATAAAGTCTGACACTGTTTCCACTGTCTCTCCATCTATTTCCCATGAGGTGATGGGACCAGATGCCATGATCTTAGTTTTCTGAATGTTAAACTTTAAGCCAACTTTTTCACTCTCCTCTTTCACTTTCATCAAGAGGCTTTTTAGTTCCTCTTCACTTTCTGCCATAAGGGTGGTGTCATCTGTGTATCTGAAGTTATTCATATTTCTCCTGGCATTCTTGATTCCAGCTTGTGCTTCTCCCAGCCCAGTGTTTCTCATGATGTACTCTGCATATAAGTTAAATAAGCAGAGTGACAATATACAGCCTTAACGTACTCCTTTTCCTATTTGGAATCAGTCTGTTGCTCCATGTCCAGTTCTAACTGTTGCTTCCTGACATTACTTAGATATGTTCAATTAAACAAATGTCTTATTCTTCATGACTTACTCTGAGAAAGATTATTTTGACATACAGTCTGGATTTAACTGTGGGAACAAAAAACCATGAATGGATCAGACACAGTATAACACACTTAGAGTAAGAAGGGGAAAGAGAATAAAAGGTTAAGGAGACAGCAGAATTTACCCAATGGCATTTGAGGAAAGTGGGAGCATAGGCTTACTGGAGAAATGTGTAGATATCAATCTGAATTAGAAGCTCAGTAATGAGCAGATGACATAGTTCATCTCTCAAAATTGCCCTAGAATGGATTAGCATAACTAAAAGACATTGAATGCATGTCTTATGCCTAGGACCACTCATTCCATTTGATCTCCAAGACCTAGTTTCCATCTCACATCCTTTGAGAAGTGTTGCTTCATTTTCCCAGTTCAGGCTGATAACTAGCCCAAATATCTGCATTAGTTTCGCATGTAACTGCCATTAGGTTGAGAGTTCTAGCCATCTCATAACATTTTCACAATTTTTTTAAGCTGACACTTTGTGTTTTTTATTTTAGGTTCACTTGTTTTTGTGTGCTCAGTAAGTTTGCAAACACATAAAAATCAAAGTACCAGTACTTTACTACGTCTATCTTTGCAAACTTCACAGGTATCACCAACCCAGAAGAATAAATGCTTGAATTATGGAAGAACTAAAATGATGGAACCTTAGAATTTAATGTTGAAAGCTAGAAGTTACCTACTGTAGCATTTCACCTCCAAACTCTTTATTGAATATTTATGTGCTCTTTACTATATCCAGTTTGGCTGAATTGATTAAGGGGCTTAGTTACAAAATCGTTCAGGATAATTTTACAGTCGGGTAGCTATTTTGAAAATACGTTAACATTTTTAAAACACCCAGACTAGTAACTAGTAGTTCTCTTGGGCATTCTTAATTTAATTCATGTAAGTAATAGAATAGTAACTTTTAGCCTGGTGGGCTACAGTCCATAGGGTCGCAAAGAGTCAGACACGACTGAAGTGATTGAGCTCATGCAAGCACACTCATAGTAAGTTGCAGGGCTTACCAGATGATTCTAGTGCTAAAGAATTTATCTGCCAATGCAGGAGATGCAAGAGACACAGGTCGATTCCTTGGTTGGGAAGATCTCTTGGAGGGGGAAATGGCAACCAACTCCGTGTATTCTTGCTTGAAAAATGCCATGGACAAAGGAACCTAGCGAGCTACAGTCAATGGGGTCACAGAATCAGACGCAACTGAGCACACATACAGGCAAGCAATAGTAACTTATGATATATAAGGTCATAGTTCCATCCATATAGATATAAGCACACACCCACTTCTTCTGTGAAGTAGCATATAAACAGGGGACACATACATACCATGGCAGTTTAGAGCTTCATTTTCACATAAAATTATATATACACATATATATGTGTGTGTGTTTGTATATATGAGCATATGTATATGCATATGAAAGAGTAGAGTGAAAAAGCTGGCTTAGAACTCAATATTCAAAAAAAAAAAAAAAACTAAGATCATGGCATCCAGTGCCATGAGTTAATGGCAAATAGGTAGGGGGAAAGTGGAAACAGTGACAGACTTTATTTTCTTGGGCTCCAAAATCACTGTGGATAGTGAATGCAGCCTTGAAATTAAGACACTTGCTCCTAGGAAGAAAAGCTATAACACACCTAGACAATGTATTAAAAAGCAGAGAGATCACTTTGCCAACAAAGGTCCATGTAGTCAAAGCTATGGTTTTTCCAGTAGTCACATGTGGATCCACGTATGGATTTGAAGCATAAAGAAGGATGAGAGCTGAAGAATTGATGTTTTTGAACTGTGATGCTGGAGAAGACTCTTGAGAGTCCCTTGGACAGCAAGGTTTTCTCCCTTGGACAAACCAGACCATCCTAAAAGAAATCAGTCCTGAATATTCATTGGAAGGACTGATGCTGAAGCTCCAATACTTTGGTCACCTGATATGAAAAGCTGACTCATTGGAAAAGACCCTGATGCTAGGAAATATTGAAGGCAGGAGGAGAAGAGTGAGACAGAAGATGAAATTATTGGATGGTATCAGTGACTCAGTGGACACAAGTTTGAGCAAACTTCATGAGATAGTGGAGAAAAAGTAAGCCTGGCGTACTTTGTGACCATGGGATCACAAAGAGTAGAACATAACTGAAAGACTGAACAACAAAAAAGATGACTTACTTGGAGGTGTTGAAGTCAAATATGCACACAATATCATACATACACCCACACAGATGCATCTTTCATTCATTATTTTCAAGACCTTGGATCACATAGTTTCACTTGTCCCCATATAGAGATCATGCAACAAAACAAATACAACTATAATTACCTGCAAATGCTACATCCAATACCAAACAGTGAATAAAATCTATGAAAAATGGTTATTTTAGACTTATAGTTACAGGGACATAAAATCTCCAGTAAAGAAACATTTATCCCATAACTCGTTTCTTACCATAGAGGAAACTTGAACTGAGTTTCATAAACTTTGCATCAAAGTTGAGTCTCTCTTCTAAAGTGAATAGAAAACAGTAGTCAATCCTTATCTAGCCTCAGCTCCTGGGAAGTCAGAAATTACAATATCCATTTTCAGCAGTGCAAATTGAGTGCACTCATGACCTGAATGTCATACTGAGCCAAGAATTGACCTCTTTCTTGACCTGGGCCTTTGTGTTTTCCTTCAGGCAAAAAGAGAATCTGGCAGACATCATTAAGCATGATTTCTTCCTCCAACAGGCTTTCAATCTAAGCTGTATTTTACTTAGAATCCACACACAGGGGAAAGCAACAGCTCAGAGCCCCGCTAGAAATGAGCAATAACATTCAAACGAAAATTGGAAGCTGAAGATCTAATCATTAACAACAGATGGTTCAACTTGAATCCAATAAACAAGTTTTGTTGTTCGCTTTCCTTTCCCTTCTTATCCCGTTGAACTTCGTATGAGCATGTGTGCATGCAAGAATGCTGGGCCCTACATCAGCAGCATGGATGACTCACCTGATGGAAGGAAAGCTTTTATGGCCCAGCTGGAATCTTTTCAACTTGAAACACACTTGATAGTCTGATGTAGAAAGCAAGTCCAAGTCTGTAGCATGCCTGCTCTATTTGTTTTCTTTATGAGAGTTTAGTGACTATAGTGTCCCTTAATGTGCTTTGACAAAGCCTCTTTATCTGGTCATATTGCTGTTCTTTGTTTGGTCTCCAGCCAGGGCACTTGCTTTCCTGAAATCACAAACCCAAAGGGCATTTGTCATGCCTGCCTTGTTTTTATATTCTATTTTAAGTAAGAACTTGAGGATAGTATATGAAGAATACCACTCTAAAGAATATGATGAACACTGGGATTCTATATTAGAAAACATCATAATCAAAATAGGTGAATGTGGTCCCAAAAGTGTAGCTTTGGAAAGCTGATAATCAAGTTTTAGATTTTTCTGTCACTAGGCATGGTTCAGTATAGCTCAGTTCAGTTGTTCAATCATGTCTGAATATTTGTAACACCATGGACTGTAGCACACCAGGTTTCCCTGTTCTTCACCAACTCCTGGAGCTTGCTCAAACTCATGTCCATTGAGTCAGTGATGCCATCCAACCATTGCATCCTCTGTCGTCCCCTTCTCTTCCTGCCTTCAATCTTTCACAGCATCAGGGTCTTTTCCAATGATTCAGTTCTTTGCATCAGGTGGCCAAAATATTGGAGTTTCAGCTTCAGCATCAGTCCTGCCAATGAATATTCAGGGCTGATTTCCTTTAGGATTGACTAGTTGGATTTCTTTGCTGTCCAAGGAACTCTAAAGAGACTTCTCAAACACCACAGTTCAAAAATATCAATTCTTTGGTGCTCAGTTTTCTTTATAGTCCAACTCTCACATCCATACATGACTACTGGAAAAACCATAGCCTAGACTAGATGGACCTTTATTGACAAAGTAATGTCTCTGTTTTTCAATATGCTATCTAGGGTGGTCATAGTTTTTCTTCCAAGGAGCAAGCATATTTTCATTTCATGGCTGCAGTCACCATCTGCAGTGGCTTTGGAGTCCCCAAAAATAAAGTATCTCACTGTTTCCATTGTTTCCCCATCTTTTGCCATGAAGCAATGGGACAAGATGCCATGATCTTAGTTTTCAAACACTGAGTTTTAAGCCAACTTTTTCTCTTTCCTCTTTCACTTTCATCAAGAGGCTCTTTAGCCCCTCAATTTCTGCCTTAAGGGTTGTGTCATCTGAGTATCTGAGGTTATTGATATTTCTCCCAGCAATCTTGATTCCAGCTTATGCTTCATCCAGCCTGGCATTTCTCATGATGTACACTGCATATAAGTTAAATAAACTGGGTGACAATATACAGCCTTGGTGCAAGCTTTCCCAATTTGGAACCAGTCTGTGGTTCAATGTCCTGGTCTAACTGTTGTTTTTTTTACCTGCATACAGATTTCTCAGGAGGCAGGTCAGATGGTCTGGTATTCACATCTCTTTAGGAATTTTCCACAGTTTGTTTTGACTCACACAGTCAAAGGCTTTGGTGTATTCAATAAAAAAGAAGTAGATGTTTTTTCTGGAACTCTCTTGCTTTTTAAATGATCCAATGGCTGTTGGCAATTTGATCTCTGGTTCCTTTGCATTTTCTAAATCCAGCTTGATCATCTGGAAGCTCACAGTTCATGTACTGTTGAAGCCTGGCTTGGAAAATTTTCAACAAGACCATTACAGTATACTAACACATATATATGGAATTTAGAAAGATGGTAATGATAACCCTATATGCAAAAAAAGAAAGAGACTCAGATGTATAGAACAGACTTGTGGACTCTGTGGGAGAAGGCGAGGGTGGGATGTTTCAAGAGAACAGCATCGAAACATGTATATCTAGGGTGAAACAGTTCACCAGCCCAGGTTGGATGCATGAGACAAGTGCTCGGGCCTGGTGCACTGGGAAGACCCAGAGGGATAGGGTGGAGAGGGAGGTGGGAGGGGGGACCGGGATGGGGAATACATGTAAATCCATGGCTAATTCATTTCAATGTATGACAAAAACCACTGCAATGTTGTAAAGTAATTAGCCTCCAACCAATAAAAATAAATGGAAAAAAAAATAAAAAATAAAAAAAATAAAGATCCCCAGACGCAGAAAAAAAAAAAAAAAAAAAAAAACCTTGTGTGCAACAGGAGCCAGGAGGGAGGATGAGTGACCCCACGAGACTGACCCAAACTTGCCTGAGAGTGTCCAGGAGTCTTCGGCAGAGGCGTGGGTCAGCAGTGGACTACTGCGGGGTCGGGGGCACTGAGTGCGGCAGTGCATGCATGGAACATTTTGAAGGAGGTCGCCATTTTCTTCACTATCTCTACCATAGTTTGGTCTCAGGTCAAACAACAGAGAGGGAACACAGCCCCACGCATCAACAGCAAATTGAATTAAATATTTACTGAGCATGGCCCCGCCCATCAGAACAAGACCCAGTTTCCCCCACAATCAGTCTCTCCCATCAGGAGGCTTCCATAAGATTCTTATCCTTATCAGAGGGCAGATAGACTGAAAACCACAATCAGATAAAGCTAATCAAACTGATCACATGGACTACATCCTTATCTAAGTGAAACTATGAGCCATGCCCTGTAGGGTCACCAAAGAAGGACGGGTCATGGTGAAGAGTTCTGACAAAATGTGGTCCACTGGAGAAGGGAATGGTAAACCATTTCAATATTCTTGCCTTGAGAACCCCATGAACAGTAGGAAAAGGCAAAAAGATATAACATGAAAGTTTATGAAAGATAAACTACCCAGATCGGGAAGTGCCCAATATGCTACTGGATAAGAGTGGAGAAATAACTACAGAAAGAATGAAGAGAAGGAGCCAAAGCAAAAACAACACCCAGTTGTGGATGTGACTGGTAATGGAACTAAAGGCTGATGCTATAAAGAACAATATTGCATAGGAACCTGTGATGTTAGGTCCATTAATCAAGGTAAATTGGGAGTGGTCAAATGGGTGATGACAAGAGTGAACATTGACATTTAAGGAATCACCAAACTAAAATGGACTGGAATGGGAAAAATTAACTCAGATGATCATTGTATCTACTACTGTGGGCAAGAATCCCTTAGAAGAATGGGAGTAGCCCTCATTGTCAACAAAAGAGTCTGAAATGCAGTTCTTGGGTACAATCTCAAAAATGACAAAATGGTCTCTGTTCGTTTCCAAGGCAAACCATTCAATATCACAGTAATCCAAGTCTATGCCCTAACCAGTGATGCTGAAGAAGCTGAACAGTTCTATGAAGACCTATAGTACCTTCTAGAACTAACAGCCAAAATAGATGTCCTTTTTTATCATAGGGGACTGGAATGGAAAAGTAGGAAGTCAAGAGATAATCTGGAATAACAGGCAAATTTGCCCTTGAAGTACAAAATGAACCAGGGCAAAGTCTAGCATAGTTTTTCCAAGAAAATGCACTGGTCATAGCAAACACCCTCTTCTAACAACACAAGAAATGACTCTACACATGGACATCACCAGATTGTCAATACCAAAATCAGATTTATTATATTCTTTGCAGCCAAAGATGGAGAACCTCTATACAGTCAACAAAAACAAGACCAGGAGCTGACTGTGGTGTAGATCATGAACTCCTTATTGCCAAATTCAGACTTAAATTGAAGAAGCTAGGGAAAACCACTAGAACATTCAGGTATGACCTAAATCAAATCCTTTGTGATTATACAGTGGAAGTGACAAATAGATTCAAGGGATTAAATCTGATAGACAGAGTGCTTGAAGAACTTTGGACAGAGGTTCATGGCATTGTACAGGAGACAGTTATCAAGACCATCCCCAAGAAAAAGAAATGTAAAAAGGCAAAATGGTTGTCTTAGGAGATCTTACAAATAGCTGAGGAAAGAAGAAAAGCTAGGGGCAAAGGAGAAAAGGAAAGATATACTCATTTGAATGCAGTTCCAAAGAATAGCAAGGAGAGATAAGAAAGCCTTCCTCAGTGATCAGTGCTAATAAAAAGAGGAAAACAATAGAATGGGTAAGACTAGAGGTCTCTTCAAGAAAATTAGAGATGCCAAGGGAATATGTCATGCAAAGATGGGCTCAATAAAGGGTAGAAATTGTAGGGACGTAACAGAAGCAGAAGATATTAAGAAGAGGTGGCAAGAATACACAGAAGAACTGTACAAAAAAGATCTACACGACCCAGATGACCACAATGGTGTCATCATCCACCCAGAGCCAGACATTTTGGAATGAGAAGTCAAGTTGTCCTTAGGAAGCATCACTATGAACAAAGTTAGTGGAGGTGATGGAATTCCAATTGACCTATTTCAAATCCTAAAAAATGATGCTCTGAAAGTGCTGCACTCAATATGTCAGCAAATTTGATATACTCAGTAGTGGCCACAGGATTATAAACAGGTCAGTTTTCATTACAATCCCAAAGCAAGACAATGCCAAAGAATGTTCCAATTAGTGCACAACTGCACTCATCTCACACACTAGCAAAGTAATGTGGGTATATCTTTAATACTTTGCAGAATGACTTATCCTTTAAATCATGTATATAAAACAGTTCCAATGTTATTTTATGTTTAGTCTATTACTATACCCTTAATATCCAAATTAGTGAGAGCATGTGGTTGCATAAACAGTGCAGTTTATTTAAAAAATTAGTCATTATTAATTAATCATTTGCACAAAAGTCCAGAAAACCATGAGGTACAATTCCTTTCTAAACTCTATTGTTACTCTCTACAGCTCCCTTAGGTGAGAAATCAGCTGAGGGACCTTTTGCTGTATTTGTGCATGCATGCTCAGTTGCTTCAGTCATGTCCAACTCTTTGCGACCCTGTGGACTGTAGCCCATCAGTCTCTGCTCTCTGTGGGATTCTCCAGGCAAGAAAACTGGAGTGAGTTTCCACGCCCTCCTCCAAGGGATCTTCCCAACCTAGGGATCAAACCGGTGTCTCCTATGTTTCCTGCACTGCAGGCTGATTTTTTTTACCCCTGAGAAACCTGGCAAATCCTTGCTTTATTTAGATGAACCCAAATCTTAGTCTACTTAGCTTAAAAAGGTATTACCTGAGCCTCAGCCCAAACCTTCTATTTGCCCAGTGGTCATACATCCAGAGCCCCTCAGAGTCCTTTCTACATTATGGAATCTTCCTCTAGTCATTATTTATCTACAGGATATGGAGGATTTTTCAAATTCCTCTTTTGGTTATTTTTTAGTTCTTATGGATTTCACCCCTGATTGCCAAGCGTTTATTTACACAAGGGTTTTCTCCTTCTAAATCATAAAAGTGCATGAGGCCAAAGAAACATGAAAACTGAAGCTTTCTCTGTCTAGACTCATTATCATAACAAATAAGAAATAACATAATCTACATTGCCTGATTTAGTTAATCTTTGTTTAATGTTTATGCTGTAGAATTCAGAAAATGTGTTGTTTCCTTTTTATTTAACTTAAATCATATTGCAAAAGTTAAATTCAGCAAGTCACAGAGAAGGAGGAAATCCTCACAATACACACACCCAATAAAAGATGTATATTCTTAATACATGTAGAAATCTTCAAATTAGCAAGAAAAAGACAACACAATTAAAATAGATTAAAGACATAAGCAATCATTTGACAAAAATAATTAATTAAGACATGCATGCATACATAAGCCAACAAGTATGTGACAAAAGTCATGAGGAAAATCCACTCTAAATTTATCAAATGGCTAAAATGAAAAGACCAGCAACATCAAAGATTGGTAAGAATGTGAAGCAAGTGGAAATCTTTTACACTGCTAATGTGAGTGTCAAACATGTTAGAAGACTGGTGATTATCTAAACTTATGACTTCTTTATCACTGAGCAATACCATTTCTAGGTGTATTTTGACAAATTATAATTTATGATGTCTTTCTTTCAGTCACTTCACTTATGAAATTGTTTGCATGAAAGTCAAGTGTCAATGACTTCACAATCTGGGATTGTGCATCCAGGATTGGAGCTCTAGTTTTAAAAAAGGAGTAATGTATGGTCATTGAGGTAAAAGGGAAAAGAGAAGAAGAGAACTGATTCAGACAGAGGCTCCTTCCTTTCCAAATAATTAATTAGGATTCAGGATTTGATCGGGGGAGGCAGAAAATAGGAGTCATTCTGGCCTTCTGTCAAAAGTTGAGGGGACCAGTATTTGGAGAAAGTGGGAAGCACAGACTAGAATTTCTGAGAAGTTCTCGATATCAAGAAGGACATCTTCGTCCTGTTGCAGAGAAGTAGACCAGAATTAACATCCAGCTGCAAAGAGAAGAAAGTAAGAGAAGTGACACATACTATTTCAAGATCCAGGCCATGCCACCTTGCCTTCAAGGCCAAGCTCTGACAGTAGTGGATTGCTAACTAATAAGTTCATGGGAGTCATAGGTAGATGTTCCTGAGAAGGTAGAATGTTCAGTCAAATGAAAACACAGTCATTGTTTGGAGGGAGTTTACCCTAGACTCTCCAGAACTTAGGAATGGAAACAGCAGACCATCATTTCTTCTCTCACAAATGCATAAGAAGAGTTCTCAACTTCAGAAGACAAACTAGAACTTTTGTGTCAGAAGAACTCGATGGTTGGAATTGTTTACATTCTATGTATATTTCTGCTGATTATTAATCTCAGTAAACTTCATTCCTGGGGATACTAACGTTAGCTGCCATATTTTTTAAAACATAAAGTTTTGAAAATCTCTGTCTTGATAATGAGGTTTGGATACTTGTCAATCACTTGTTGATCAATGATACTAGTCATCAATGATTAAAAAAGAGGCGGCTTGATTGAAAGAAAACTCAGAGGGTTTCTTGGTTTTACTGCTTTTTCCCCCCTCTCTTTCATTTCTTCCTAATAGCAATCAAGGTGTCAAACTTCAATTTTAAATAATCACATAATTATGAGCAATAATCAACTATTGCAAACCTATCATATTTGTGGCTAATTTCCAATGGCTCATTAAAATCAATTTTTTTTTCCCCATGGATAGTTGGATGATCATAATGCTAATGCTGAGCCCCTTGAGAAAAGGAGGCAAGTTTTACACCCAGATTTACTTGCAACCCTAACATGTTGACTGAAACATCATTGACTCTCAGCAATAATGAAAAGAATAAATGACTACTTAAAGCTGACTGTGTTGTTGTTTCTGACTCTTCTTGTTTTTAAGCAAGAAGATTATGCATTCCTGCTTTCAGGACTTTGAATGAACTTGTAATGCTCATACTGGACATAAATCTAGCTTTGACCCATAAAATGTAGAGAGACATGATACTGAGCAGAATCTCTTTAAGACACTGTGTGACTTCAGTGACCTTGCTCCTGGGAAGGAAGCACTCAGAACCCAACATGATCCCAAGCAGCATGCAGTGAGAGATCTGCTACTGGTATGTAACTTTAGCAGCAACTAGATCTTCACTGTTGAAGCCACTATGATTCCATAGAGCTGATGTATATATTCTAATCATCAATCGAATAGGCAGGGAAAGTGTGTCACCAGTTGAATGCCTGACTTAACTCAAAGCTGTGTTTATCACTGATAGATTTTATGAAACTGTCTAAGCAGTTCAATAGTCTTCCCCCACTTACAGCAAATTTAGGATAGGGTCTTTTGTATCCAAGCAAGTAAAAAAATATGATTGAACATCCAGATTCAGGTCAATCATCAAGACATAGAAGAGAGTAGATTTTCACACAAAAGGTAAGAAAAAGCATCAGGCGTAAGACAATTGTGCTAACCAGAAATTCTGGTTAGGGTTTTGTTATTATAGAGGAATAAAACTGTGTAACATGCTATGAAAATTTATCAGTATTTATTTCTTATTGCCTAGTTGATTTCCTTAGTGACTTAATTTGTGTTTTTTCATAGCTTCTTAACAAAGTTACTGTAGGAAAGTATTGTCCACTTTCCTGCCAGTTTGATTGAACTACAGGGATAAGAAGCTTTTCATTTTGACCTGATTTACTGCTGACAGTGGTAGTTATGATTTTTATTGGAAATTTTTTTCGGAAGAATTTTATTCCTAAAAAAGACATTTATCCACAAATAACTTTTGCTCAACTCAGACAGCATAAGGTGGTATATAAGCTTATGTGATTGAAAACCTAAAGGTCAACTAGGGTCCACATTTCTTTTTTACTTTATACCTTCAGTTATCCTACATTTTATCTGTATTTTGGGGGTTGAAACTGTCATCTATTTATAAAAAGTGGGACAAAACAAGGACTAGAACAATGTCCTTTTTAATATATTGAAAAAGAAAAAAAGATACTACCCTTAGATTTTGGAATAGAATCTCTCTCTCAATCTGATTGGTATAATTTTGGTCGACTATCCTCTCAGGATCAACATATGTGGAAACATCATGACCTGATTGGCTCAAACCTGGATGCCTGAGTCCATCACTAATAAGAGGAATGGGATTTTGGTCAGCTTTCTCTGAACTGATGAACCATGAGGATGATGAGTCATTACTGGGGGTTCATTGGTCTAGGAGGAGGGACCATGGGTACTGAGTAGGTAACCTGATTAAGGTTCATTTTACTGATGGTGGTTGTGGTTTAATAACTATGTTGTGTCTGATTCTTATGGCATCATGGACTGTAGCCCATCGGACTCCTCTGTCCATGGGATTTCCCAAGCAAGAATACTGGCGTGGTAGCCATTTTCTTCTTTAGGGGTTCTTCATGACCCAAGGATCAAACCTACATCCCCTGTATTGCAGGCAGTCTCCTGCATTGCAGGCAGGTTCTTTACTGACTGAGCCACCAGGAAACTTTACTGATATGGAGCCTAAATGCTGAGGACTACAAAATCAAATGAGTATGGTAATAATTTTTGTTATTTTCTTCCAAAGCTTTTCTACTTGTCTTCATAATAAATTGTACATTCACTAAATACTGTCTCTTTACTATCCCTCTTGAGTGTGTCTGCTTTTTAATAATTATATGCTTATATTTTTCCCTCTGCCAAAGATACAGTTTTTTCTTTTTTTCCCATTTACTTTTATTAGTTGGAGATACAGTTTTATAACAGATCTGCTTATTAAAGTTCTAGTGAGTGAAGTGAAAGTTGCTCAGTTGTGTCTGGCTCTTTGCAACCCCCATGGACTTTCACCCACCAGACTCCTCTGTCCATGGAATTCTCCAGGCAAGAATACTGGGCTGGGTTGCCATTTGCTTCTCCAGGGGATCTTCCCAAACCAGGGATTGAACCTGGGTCTCCTGCATTGCAAGCAGACTCTTTACCATCTGAGACACCAGGGAAGTACAAAAAAATGACACAGGGCAAGCGGGTTATGGAAATGGGGTAGTAGTAGTAGTAATAGCAATAGTAGTAGTGGTTGTAGGTGCTAAGTCCTGTCTGACTCTCTGTGACCCCATGGACTGTAACCTTCCAGGATCCTCTGTCCATGGGATTCTCCAGGCAAGAATACTAGAGTGGATTGCCATTCCCTTCTCCAGAGATTAAAGTTCTAAATATCCTTCAAGTCCTAGTTAAATTATCTTCTCCTTGGAATCTGTCTTGATAATTTCAGCCCACAGTGATCTCATCTTCCTATGACCTGTATAGTACTTGTTGTCAAAACTATGAATTAATTAATTAATTATTTACTGCCTTATGACATAATCAGTACCTGACATTGCTATGGCTTGCCATTTCATTAACCTTTATATGTGTTCTAGTCTTGCATTCCATATTTTCCTGCAATATTCGACTTCCAAGGGAAAAAAAAACAAAGACTATCTTTTTCATTTAAGATCATAATTCTCCACTAAACAGATTGCAAAGTCATATACATAATTTGCTTTTTCAATAAATAGAGTGATAGAATTGCTAACTAAAGAGGTGACAAAATACTACTTCAAAATTCTAGTAGTACTAGAACAGAAGTTCTAGTACAAATAAGTACAAATTTCATACACACACACACATACACACACACACACACACATATGCAAAGTTGTTTTTTTTTTTTTTTTTTTTTTTAATGTCAGCCTGCACAAATAAAATTTGGATAGGAAGAATCAATATAGTGAAAATGAGTATACTACCCAAAGCAATCTATAGATTCAATGCAATTCCTATCAAGTTACCAATGGTATTTTTCAGAGAACTAGAACAAATAATTTCTAAATTTGTATGGAAGTACAAAAACCCTCAAATAGCCAAAGCAATCTTGAGAAAGAAGAATGGGACTGGAGGAATCAACCTGCCCGACTTAAGTCTCTATTACAAAGCCACGGTCATCAAGACGGTGTGGTACTGGCACAAAGACAGAAATATAGACCAATGTAACAAAATAGAAAGCCCAGAGATAAATCCACGCACTTATGGACACCTTGTCTTTGACAAAGGAGGCAAAAATTTGAAAATGAAATAATTATCTTTTATCTTCTAAGATGGTTTGAACAAGTAATGCCCACTTCTAGAAAGGCTCTATCCTTGTAATAAAGGGTTCATTTCAACATTCACTCATGTTTGGTTATTTCTACAACTCAGATTCATTCTAATCATATATAATAGGCCAGGTTTGGGGGACAGATTAAAAAAAAAAAACACACACTAGGGTTTCCTTTACTGCGATTTTTCCTCTGGCTCTGTTTGCAAGAATCACAGTTGAGTCCTAGAAATGCTTACCATAGAACAGTGAATAAAACAACAACAACAAGAAGAAAAAATGAAATTGCATTTGTTTTTCATACATGAAGAAGAGATAAATTGAACTTCATTAATTTATTAAGTATTTATTGAGTACTTACCATTTTGTAGGCTTCCCTGGCAGCTAAGATGCTAAAAGAGTCAGTCTGCAATGCAGGAGACCCAGGTTTGATCCCTGGGTCCAGAAGATCCCCTGGAGAAAGGAATGGCTACCCACTCCCATATTCTTGCCTGGAGAACTGCACGGACAGAGGAGATTAGCAGGTTATAGTCCATGGAGTCACAAAAGAGTCAGACACAACTGAGCACCTAGTACTACCATTTTCTAATTTGAAAATTAAACAAGTAACATTCTAGGTTTATAGTTAGCTTTAAATCAGTCACTTTCCCAAGATTATACAAAGAAGCAATACCAAGAAAAAGCCCAAATTTAAGATTCTTATTGTCTTTATGCACACTGCCTCCAGAGAGTCTCCTTGGCCCCTCACACATTTTCCCATATTTTCTGATGACCTTATACATGAATGTTCATGATGGCTGGTGGGAAAGTTGAGTTGTCTGTGATCATGAACTTAAGCAAGGGTAGCTCCTCCACCTGCCTTTTTTCCCTCCTGTATGTATGCATTGGATAGAAATGCATGCCTGACTTCTTAGCCAAGGGTCTCCAGTCAGTGCTCATCCTACTAACTCAGACAACCCCTTGACCTGCCCATTAGTTTAGCCCACTCTCCACCGAAAGTTTCTTCTAGGTAGTGCTTGAATCCAGTGACCCAGTCTGGGAGGGCTCTGGAGTTTATTTCCAGTCTGTTTCCAGTGTTAATTTTATGTAATTGATCTTAGAAAATGCAATTAGGCAACATAAATTATTCTTTTTCAATTAAATATTTAACCACAACAGAAACAATGAATATCCTAAATGCATTAATTTAAAATCTTTTTCTAAGAAATGTGAGATTATTTTTTCCCAGAAGTGAAAAATTATCTGTAAAGAATGCAATAAAAGTAAGAAATATTTTAAGTTAATTTGTGAACAAAATAATAGAAATGACTGTATTACTGTGTTACAAATCAATTATATTAATAATGAAACCTTATACAAGTTTGCTTTTATTTAATTAGTTGCATCAGTATGTGCTGTAATTGTTAATGCATCACACTATAAAAGATGAAATAAGGTTAAATGGCAGTTCCCAAAACATGTATATTTTACAATGTGAGGAAAAATCACAGCAAAATATCATAAATAATGTAAAAGATTTTCTAAATTGTTATGTTGGTTAGAAATCATTTGTGGGTGAGGAGAGTGAAAATAATAATAATAATAATAGTTTCCAGAAATATTTTCTCCTCCTCCTCCTAGTTAATGTTTAGATCATAAATGATCAGAACTGAAAGTTCTCATGCAATAACTAATTTACCTTCTCCATTTTTAAAAATAGAAAATGAGGATTCAAGGAGTGAAGAGATTTGCTCATGGCCAGCCCAGTACTTAGTTTATTAGGGAATAGAATTAGAACCCTGATTTTATGAACTCTCAGGCAACAGAGGTCTCTTCAACTTCATAATGCTTTCTTCCATTCTCCAATAATGATTATGAAACATACATTTCTCTTTGATTCTCAGAAATTTCCCCCTATGGCTAACACAATTTACTTGAAATGTGAGAACATAGCACAAAATAAAAGTTGCATTGAGTCACAGGGAAATAAAAATCTTACCCTATTTTCTGCTACTAAGTACAGCTGATACTTCGGATGCTGAAGGGCGATAATTTAAACAAAATTGACACTGTGCTGGTTTTATGGATTTCTAATGCATTTCATCTGGGGTACATTGGACATATTGTTGTCTTGGCTTATGCTGCATCTAATACTGAGGTTTGGAAGTTTACACAAATTGAGAATTGCTGGCTTCCTTCTTCAAAAGGCAGACAGCACAAAACCAGTTTTTTTCCCTCCCATATTCAGTTAGCTTGTTTACTAAAAACTTCATATTTAAGGAAACAGCAATAATTGATTAAAATTGATTTAATAGTCTTTTACTCTTTATAGATAGTTTATTGGCTGATTTATTTTCTTAATTTTTTTGGCATTTTGATTAAATCATTTTCTCTATATTTGTAAACTTTATCAAATGGGCCTGTCTTCTACTGGAACTTAAGACCACACTCTGTGGAAAGTTACACACACATACGCACATACACACACAAACTCACAATCAAAGAACAACAAAACAAAAACCTGTCATTCACTAAAACAAAGATCAAAAGAATAAAAACTCCATAAACACAATATAAATAAAATTAAAGGGCAAGCTGGATTTTCTTCAAGTTTTCTTGGATCATCTGAATATCTTACCCACTGTATATTGTGCTCATATTTTCTTTCAAGTAGAAAAAAAAAAAAAGACCCTATTATTCCTTTGTCAGTTAGGTATAGAGAAAGTAAGTATATGTGTACCCCTCCATTTCTGTCCTCACCTCTGCTTTCTGTTCTTCTCTGTTATTGTTTTTAATCTTCTAGAAAACTATATTTTCTCCAGAAAAGGAAGGGTAAAAATGTGTCTGTCTTTGAGATTTTATGAATGATGAAGATGACAATGTTCTTAGGATCCCAAAATGTGTGATCTGGGTACTGATTTGTTTTTCATAATTTGTCAGTCTATTTACATGAAAATTCCCTCAAACATATAAACACTGAGAGCTAGGGTTATAGTGGCTTGCATATATTGGAAGAAATTAAAAATACTCTCCTGTCTCCTGTATAGGTAAGTGTTTCAGCAGGCATTCTCTGGGTGGAGCAGACATGTTTAGGCTCTGCCTCTCTCATGGCAGGAGAATCCCAAAATGCACGTAAAAGGACTTCAGGTCCAGCATCAGGTAGGAAGGCTTCTGCTTGCAATGAGCGTACACAGTGCACTCTTGCAAGGTCTCCATTTTATGAAAAAGTCAGATCTTGGTTTTGGCCTATAATTAATTCCACATCTTTTGTGACTTTTGATACATAGAAACTAATATAAATTTTAACACGTACTGTCATGATTCATTTAATTATTTATAAAATAGTGGCCTGCCATAATTTTTTTTTCTTTTTTACCTTGTAAAGGAAAATGGGGTGGAATATTTTACTGAGATTGGCTCAGGAAAATCTGAGTAACTAATTTTATTACCAAAAAAAAAAAAAGGATATTCACCTAGTTATACCAAAGACCTGAGGCAGCTAACAAAAATTGAGAAGTTTAAACAAATAAAAATAAATAAGACAGTTGAAATAAGTGGGAAATACATATGCACAGTGCCCTACTAATATTTGTGTAGAAGATTGTCAGGTGTGATTGTAAGCATCCTTGCAGTTCAAGCAAAGAGACTATAGGCACAGTGTACATAATGCACATTCAGGTATTTGTTGACTTGATGGAGCGGCTGTTTTGCGAATTATTAGCAGTTTTTAACAAAAGTTAATAATTACATCAAATACTTTTACATAGTGTTTGAACATCTCAAATATGGTGCATTCCATGATTTGTCTTCAGTAAGTGTTGAATGCAATATTGAATGTAAGAAACCAGCACTGTCTTTACAAAAGTTATTTTTCACATTAAAATATGAGACCTATAGCCTAAAATTAACGGCTTCTCAAAACCAAGGATTTATCTAAGTTCCTAAAAGTCCACCTTTAAAAATAATTTTAAAGTAAAAATAAAATGTATAAAGCTAAATACAAAATACAAACCAATTGTAAGTTGCAAGTAGATTTTCTGTTTGCCTTTTCATACTGTTCACAGGGTTCTCGAGGGAAGAATACTGAAGTAGTTTGACATTCCCTTCTCCAGTGGATCATGTTTGTCAGAACTATCCAGTGTGACCTGTCCATCTTGGGTGGCACTGCAAGGAATGGCTCATAGTTGCTTTGAGTTAGACAAGGCTGTGATCCATGTGATAAGTTTGGTTAGTTTTCTATAATTGTGGTTTTCATTCTGTCTGCCTTCTGATGGATAAGGATAAGAAATTTGGGGAAACTTTTTAATGGAAGGGACTGGCTGTGGGGGAGTTTGGTCATGCTCCGATGGGCAGGGCCATGCTCAGTAAATCTTTAATACAATTTCCTGTTGATGGGTGGGGGCTGTGTTCCCTTCCTGTAGTTTGGCCAAACTATGGTAGGGGTAATGGTGGTAAAGGCAAACTCCTTCAAAAAGAGTTACACCAGCATTCCATGTCATAATTGGGAAAGGAGTACATCAAGGCTGTATATTGTCACCCTGCTTATTTAACGTAAATGCAGAGTGCCTCATGCAAAATGCTGGGCTGGATGAAGAACAAGCTGGAATCAAAATTGCCAGGGGAAATATCAACAAACTCAGATATGCAGATGACACCACCCTTATGGCAGAAAGTGAAGAGGAACCAAAGAACTGCTGATGAAAGTGAGAGAGGAGAGTGAAAAACCTGGCTTAAAACTCAACATTCAAAAAACTAAGATTATGGCTTCTGCTCCTATCACTTCATGACAAATAGATGGGGAAACAATGGAAAGAGTGACAAACTTTATTTTGGGGGCTCCAAAATCACTGCAGATGGTGACTGCAGCCATGAAATTAAAAGATGCTTGCTCTTAGAAGGAAAGCTATGACAAACTTAAACAGCATATTAAAAAGCAGAGACAAGAATCAAATGGAACCAAGATGGCAGATAAGACTAGACCTTGATCCTCAACCAGCAAGCAAAATGATACACCCAGAGGTGCCATGACCATTCCAAGGCACTGTCAAAAGACCAAGGAGAGGGCAGTAGCCCAAATCCTGGAAATCACCCCTTCCCCAAAATAATTGGAATAATTCTCCCACTCATTAGCATATGAAATTACCCAGCCTATAAAAACTAGCTGTGCCACATTTCGCAGCCACACTTGCCCTCTGAAATGGCCCAAACTCTGTCTGTGGAGTGTGCTTCCCTCTGAATCTGAATAAATCCATTTCTTACCTATCACTTTATCTCTCACTGAATTCTTTCTGCAATGAGACAGACATCAAAAACCTGTGCTTTAACAGGTACTGTGAAACCGGGTACTGTGGGTTTTGGCTGGATTTGAGTACAAGTCATGTGTGCTTGATTTCCAGACAGGGTTTTGGCTGGGTTCAAGTTCCAGCACATGGTTTCAAGTCCCAATCTGAAGCAAACAGTTTCAAAACCGGTCAACCCTAAAGGAAATCAATCCTCAACATTCAACAGGAGGACTGATGCTAAAGCTGAAGCTCCAATTCTTTGACCACCTGATGCAAAGAACTGACTCATCAGAAAAGGCCTTGATGCTGGGAAGGATTGAAGGCAGGAAGAGAAGGGGATGACAGAGGATGAGATGGTTGGATGGTATCACTGACTCTATGGACATGAGTTTGAGCAATCTCTGGGAGTTGGTGATGAACAAGGAGGCCTGGCATGCTGCAGTCTGCTGGGTCACAAAGAGTCGGACATGACTGAGCAACTGAACTGAGATTTTCTTTTGCTGATTGTCTCCTCATTCTCAAATGGATTGTATATTTTGACTGAATCAAAATATTCAGTAATATCAAGATATTACAAAGACCTGATATTTCTCTGTGGTTAGGCAAAGCTTATTTGAAGTTGATAAACTAATTTTTATATGTATTGGCATGCTGTCTTCCTTTCATGAAATATTGCAATTTTTTATCTGGGTGACCTAAACTATCAGATAAAAGTGGAAAAGAAGGAAACAAGAGAGGACTTGAGGAAACCGAAAAGCTAACTGTCAGTGATGACATCTCAAAAGTATTCTCTATTTTCTGATCTCATTTGCTCTTAAAAAATTAAAGTGGCTGGAACAATACCATGTGCCTGAGAACTCAGAGGCTGATAAGCTCCCATAAACTTGTGTTTTAGTTTCAACCTGTCCATTAACCAACCTGACACATAGGTAATCAACAATTATCAGTCTTTCTCTTTGAGAAATACTCTCATTATCTCAGAATTTTTATTTCCATGTTTGTAGATGTGGGATTTATTGAAGAAGCTAAATTTTCTTCCAAGTATAATATCCACATCATCCAGTAGAAGAATTCAGTTGTAGAAGTGAAATCACCAATATATGTGATCACAGACTGTTTGGAGAGGTCTGTATTCTAGAAACTGGGAACCTGTTTTTAAAGACTTTGTGATATTTAAGAACACCCCACTTGTGAGTTAGTTTATTTTTCCTAACTCTAGTTCAATTGACTCCAAAAACATTGAATGGTGACACATTTTAAAGGGCATCTCAGAATTACTTTATCAAAAATTGGTAAACTAATTATATACAGATCCCTTTTAGTTTTTCTATTTAATTAGTGCTTGTTGAGAAAGAACTATGCTCAAAGCACTCTGCTTAGTGCTAGGAACAGGGGAGTGAAGAAAATGAAGCTGTAGGGCACATGGCCACATAGGCTTTTAACAAATAATTAGTTTATTGATTATTTAATTACAGTTGGGATAATAAAGAGAAAATGCAGGGTGTTATGAAAATGTATAATAGAGTACTATGATAAAGTCTCGGGGTCAAGGAGAGATTTTTAAGACATAATATTAAAGAAGAATAGTAGAGCTCAAAGCTTCATCAAGGGAGGTCCTGGCAAGAGTGTCCTTTTCTTCTACCATTGTGACAGGCACTTTGCTACTTTGTTGTAGTTGGCAGGGTGGGGGTTGGGGGAAGTGGGACAAGAGTGCATGCCAACCTACTTTCCCAGGTTTTCTTCCAGATTCTTCCCTTCCAGCCTAGCAAGGAGAGAAAAAAAAAATCATATTTCTATATATTTCATAAATTTCCAGAATTTCAGTTCCCCCCAAATAGAATGGGATTCAGCACATCAGGTACTACCCCAAAGTATTTGTTTCAGAGCCTTTGCCTAAAGGGTGCTCATTCAATGATTATTGACTGAATGAGTTTTCCTACAAAATTTTGGATAATCCTGTCTACAAAATCATACAAGACAGGGCTATCAGATCCAAAGAAATTAAAGGATAGGACGTTTTATTGATGCTGTTTAAACATTAGTATTGAAGAATGTGGAATGTGGCAAATCCTCTTTGGAAGACGATTATGATCTCATCCATCTAGTTTTCCTAATTTATACATCTATCCATAACTTGTTTGGTACATATTAGCTCATGTGCATTTGGTCTCTCTAACTAGATTAACTAAATATATTTTAAATGCAGGGATCATATCTACCATTATTGTATCTAAAGTAGGACCAACTATCTATTGATATACAGGCTTGGGAAGACTGAGAAAGTGACTTGAATGGTCCTTAAGAGTTTAGACTTCTTTTTCCCTAGTTTTGCACTACTTTCTTTTTCTTAATCACATGAGATCAGAAATGAATTATCAGTAGGTTGCTATGTCTTTGTAAAAATCCTGAAAATGATGGAGCTGTGTGTGTCCAAGATGTTCATTTGCTAGTTTAAAATCCTGAAGCTCTCAGTCGCAAGTGGCATCAATATGTATGAGTGGCCCAACTGTTGCTCCTACCTCCTACGTCCCTTCCTTCCTGGTGGGTGTCACCTTTTGAGAGTGCTACATCTGCCTTTGGAACCCTTCTGGAGTAGATGGGATGGGGGAAAATAAAGATGTGTGCTGTTGTTTTGCATTGTCAGATAGCAGGATTTGTGTGTGTGTGTATGTGAATCTTAGGAACATACCAGTTTTCCTTTTTCTGGCTGCCTCTTTCTCTCTCTGTTCTTTCACCTCTTTCCCCCACCCCCATGTAAGTACACACTGCCTTTCTTTTTTAAAAAGCAAACAAATATGAGAATGGGAGGCAAGAATTTACTGTGGCAGATTTTTGAAAGAATACATTTCTCCACTTTCTTACTTGCTACACTCCAAAGACAGCCCACATACACAGATGTGACAACTTTTTTGTAAAGCTAATTTGAGCGAATGCCTGTCTGGCAACTTACTCTGGGAATAGTTACATTTGCCCAAGCTGAAATTCTGCCTTTGTAGAGGTGACACTGATGGTGTGTTATTACTGGATACCCAGAAAAAAGAGACAGTAGGAGAAGAAAAAAATTAAAAAAATAAAATAAAAGACATGAAAGTTAAGTATACGTGATTTTGTTTTTGAGGATCTCTGTTAATGGGACTAGAATAGAGGTGCTTGCCCAAATATGACTCTGCTCTTGTAAAAATAGCTGTCTGGGAGGCACCTGGCATCGACTGGATTAATTTGTGAGCTTCTTTGTTTCCCTTGATAAAGGCCTTCCACAAATACAGAAAAAAAAGAGGTAGATATAAGGGCCTCCACTAAAGATACGAGTGAAGGGGAAAGAAAAGAGGTGCCTCTCATTGCCAAATTTATTTTTAACACTTTTCTTTTCCACTTTGTGTATAATTATTTCTATCTAATTTGTCATATTGGTCATTCAAAATAGAGGGTGTGCAAACAAACTCATAATACATTGGGTGAAAGATAAGGCTATTGCCAAACTATTTGACAAGGGAAGGCGGGGCATTTGCAGAGGGAGAAGAAAGAACCCTTTCTCTGTCCTGATTGTACATTCTAATTAGACACGATTCACCGGACAACTGCATTCCTTTCTTCCTTTCCATCCCTTCTCTGCATTTTCTCCTCCTTTCTTTCCTTTATCTCCTTGTGCTTGTTCTTTAATCAATGCAGCTTATATTTATATTTCTACTTATTTAATGCATTGGGGGATGTGGGGAATGCATAATGCATTTGTGGAGAACATAAAGAATATTATATGCTGCTCTTGCCCTCAGGAGTTTGCTGCTATTTGGGAAGACATGATATATATGCATGAAATGTTGAATAAAGATTCAAGATTTGAATGGCAATATAAGAATATAAATCAGATGAGCAATAAGTACTATCAGCTTTTAGTTAAGAGATCAGTGGAGACTGGATGGTCAGAATAAGCTTTGTTAACTTCATCCCCTTTTCTGGAACACTCACTGCTAATATATACATTTCAAGGTTTTTATCGGTTTAACTTATAATTCTTTGCCAGTTTATCTTTCCAAATGTTTCCCAAATATTCCTCAGCCTTCAAAGTTTTGATTAAACTTTATCTTTTTCTGTGAAGAATCCTGTAGTCTTAGCAGCCCCCCGCCGGCATATTCTTCTTCCCTGAATTACTCTACATCAGAACTTCTCTACCGCATACTAAACAATGGACAGCAAATCATCTACCCTGTACTTTGTTTTTTTATTATATATTTAGGCCAAACTTTTCCCTCAAAATTTTTATTGTTTTGAGAGTAGGGCCCCATTTTGTACTTCCTATACAGCTCAAAATAGCACAAAATATACCATCTGGTCTACTCTGTTTTTCCAATATGCATTTACTCGGTTGATTTTTACCCTAGAGAACTTGAACAAACTCCCCTCTTTCAGGTCATCCCATATCTTTTTCAGATCTAATATACAATGTGGTTTTGTTTCTATTCCTTGAAGTCAAATCACTCTTACAGATATTTAAGGAACACTTTTTATTTGTAATGATCATATGAGGCATAAAAGCAGTTTGGGGAGATGAGTGAAGTTCTCATGAAGTTTAATGATCCCAAAAGTTTACCACTGCTGACCGCAGCAGGATTGCCATGCAGGATACATTTTCAGGAGGGTTAACTTCTTTTACAACTTTTAAGACCACCTCAGCTCTCTGAATCAGATGGAGCCTTTAATATTTATTTTTTCACTATTTTATTTAAAGCCACTTTAAGAGCTATTCAATAGAGGTCATGACAAAATGATCTCAATGCTCCTCCAGACTCTTGTCATTCTAGAATTCCAAATATCAACACACACATATACTCACATATACACAAACACACTGGATTCAATGGAAGGTGACTAAGTTCAACATTTCCTTACAGGCACCCTATCTCTCAGATCAGCACCCCAATTTTATCCTTCTCTGTGCCTCAGAGGCTCAAGCTCTGTTTGGCAAAAGAACCGGAACAATTGTGATTCCTGGGAGAGTATCTAAAACGACAGTTGCTGAAAGGTTACAGCAAAATCTATTAGAAAAGAAAAGTTGAGGGAAATCAGGTGAGCTCATAGAAGAAAATAAGGAAAGATTGGCTCCCTTTTGGGATTAGGTCTAATTAAGGTGAGCAAGCAGCTGGGCCTGTTTGGAATAACAATTGTGCTAGCTTGTCACTTTTTTCTGCTTAGTTGAAATTTATATAGTTTGGGAATGGTGGATATAAGAAAATTAGAGCTCATTTAGAATCTGTTGAAAGGACAGTGTGCCTTCATTATTAGTTTTGCATCTGAATTTTCCTGGGGCAGTCCTCTCTCTCTTATAGGTAATGGATTTTTCCCCAGATGTAATTGGATGAGTTTAATTTTTTCTTTCATTACCTGTCGAGGAGGCCTATGCCCCTACTTCCCTTTGTGTTTTATTAGGACTGTAACCCCTATTTAAATAAAGGCTTTGATTGTGCTTATATACGTTCAATCAGCACTTTCTGATTGAATAGTTCTGGTCACACAATGCTCTTGCCTAGCATTTTTTACTAATTACATTTTTGCCCTGGCTGGGTATGGAAAAACCTCTGATGATGTTTGTTTGCTGCTTTTGATTATGCTGGTGATTTGGTCTGTCCAGGGTGCCACAGGACTAAGAAAACAGATCTTCAGACTATAGCCCTACTGGTCTTGAACAGTGACTTGACCTGATCTTGTCTTTTGTTGAAGGGATAGAAAGCTAAGTCATGTGCTGATAAATGCTTAACAAGCAGTTCTAAATAAATAAAGGAAACAAATCTCTATCATAGCTTTCGCTGATTTCCATGGTATAAATATTCCCACTATGGCTGATTTTAACATGACATAATCAAATGTGGAGCTGAGAAGAGAAGCACGCAATCTGATATCCAGAGCTGGTATGTACAGCTCCAGCACATGATGAAAAGTCTCAGTTACATACCTGTCACTGAGGCCACGTACCTTATCATCTCCATATCACAATTAAGATGGATACTGGTTGTTAAGCCGATTTAATTAGAGTATAATTTCAATGATTTATATGTTTTGTCACTAAAGGCATTTTAAGGTGATTCTTCTCCCTGTGCTGAAAAGTCAGAAATATAATGGTTAAACTGTATCATCTTAAATCAAATGTACATGTTTCCTGAGAAATTTTTAAATATTTATATGTTTCATTCTTTTCTAATATATTAACAAGCATCTTAGTAGATGTATTGTACTAGGAGTTTGAAGACCTTAAATTTAGCTCAAGCCATAATTAAAATTATTAAAATCATCTGTATCCTTGAGGAGGGAACTCATTTAATATCAGGGCATCACCAATTTGCTCATCATTTTAGGAACGAGAACAATAGTTCAATTATAACCTCTCATGGAAAGCTGCTCATTTTCACCTGGATAGTATTATAAATTCTTTTGAATGGATGCATGATATTTTATCTTTATCTGTCCTAAAGCAAACTTTAATCAGGACCCAAGTGATAACATGTTTACATGTATTATATCTATAAAATAAATTATGTTGCTAGATTTTACTGGAAGGCAGAAATCAAGCTTTGTTCATCTTATATATCTCTCAAAATTTAGCCCAGGAAACTGAACAGAGTGAGTACTCAGTTAGCATGAGTGGAATGACTTGGTGACTGAGTCCTTTCCTGTTAGACAAAGATTGGTGTGGAAACAGGAAATAATTCAAACTAAAATCTTAAAAAAATTAAAAGCACGTCACCAATGATAAACATTAGACTCCTGACAGTACATATTTTCTAATGCTAGCTAAGGACTAGAATGGAATATATATATATATATATATAAGTTTTTAATAGGTTTAAAAAAAGGATTAAACTTTATGTTATCTCTATATACCTTACAAATACATTTTCTTTTACAATCTCTGGAATAGCTAAAATCACATAAATTAAGTTTAATTAATATTCATCTTTAATTATGCTATAAATGCAATGATGTTTCTTCAAAGTGGGAAGGACATCCCAATGGACTGAGATGTTTCTTTTTTGCTTCCAGGTAAGCCCCTAACCCCGTTGCATCAGGGCCTCCAGGCTTTGTGGAATAGACAGACTTATGGTTCAATCTTAAATAAAATGGCTATGCTGTCTGGTGATGACATCTATGACTAAGAATCTGGAACCTCGGCCTTTCCTTCTGAATCTTGCCAGTCCACCATTTTTTCTCCTTACTTTCTTTCATAAAATAGAACACATAAAAACTACTTTGCCAGTATTGAGTATGAATAAGAAAAAAAGGTTTTAAAACATAAAAATGCTGTAACATAAAGTAACCTTAAATATAATATTATATATAATATATAATACAAGATAAAATATAATGATTAACCCAATGACTAATCTTCAGGCAACAAGTCTAATTATAGATGGTCAGTATAATTTAAAAGATTATTGTGTTCAATTCCTAAGCCCAGTCCAACTCTTTGTGACCCCATGAACTGTAGCATGCCAGGCTTACCTGTCCTTCACTACTTTCTGGAGTTTGTTCAAACTCATGTCTATTGAGTTGGTGTTGCCATCTAGCTATCTCATCCTCTGCTGCCCCCTTCTCCTTTTGCTTTCAACCTTTCCCAGCATCAATATCTTTTCCAATGAGTTGGCTCTTCACATCAGGTAGCCAAAGTTCTGGAGCTTCAGTTTCAGCATAAGCCCTTCCAATGAATATTCAGAGTTGATTTCCTTTAAGATTGACTGATTTGATTTCCTTGAGTCTCCAAGGGACTCTCAAGAGTCTTCTCCAGTACCACAGTTCAAAAGCATCAATTCTACAGTGCTCAGCCTTCTTCATGCTCCAAGTCTCACGTCTGTATAAGACTACTGGAAAAACCATAGCTTTGACTAGACAGAACTTTGTCAGCAAAACGATGTCTCTGCTTTTTAATATGCTCTCTGGTTTTTCATAGCTTTTCTTCCAAGGAGCAAGTATCTTTAATTTCCTGGCTGCACTCATAGTCCACAGTGAGGTCCAAGAAACTAAAATCTGCCACTGTTTCCATTTTTTCCCCATCTATTTGCCGTGAAGTGATGGACCAGATGCCATAATCTTAGGCTTTTGAATGTTGAGTTTTAAGCCAGCTTTTAAAAGTCAATGAATGATTTCAAAATGGAACTGGGTCTGGAGTTGTCAGTTTCTAGCAAATGGTGGACTAAAATAGTGCTGACATCCTCCCACTACTTGCATGTCAATAAAATGAAATGAAATAAAATATGACCATATGATACTCAACAAATGGCTGAGTTTGTAAGAAAGAGAAATAATCACTTCCCCAAAGCAAAGAGAAAAAGTTGAAGATAAGAAGGCCAGTAGCAGTGCAGATCCTGAATTTTAATCCACCTACAGAAAGATGAGACAATATCATGGACCTGAGATAAGTGAGAAATAAAAACTGAGACTCTCTAAGTTGAAACTAGAGCCTGTCTGCCACAAGCCAGGGGAAATGTCCTTTGTGCTGTTTATATAGTGAAGTGAATGTCACTCAGTCATGTTCGATTCTTTGTGACCTCATGGAGCGTAGCCTGCCAGCTTCTTCTGTCCATGGAATTCTCCAGGCCAAAATACTGGAGTGGGTAACCATTCCTTTCTCAAGGGGATTTTTCCAGCCCAGGGATCGTAATCAGGTCTCCTGCATTGCAGGCGGATTCTTTACCATCTGACCCACCAGGAAATCCCATGCTATTTATATAAGTGAAATGTAAAATATAAGTAAGCAAGAAAAAGTTTTAAATTAAAATAATCCGAAGATATAAATTGGTAAATAGTAGCCAAACTAAATCTCATGTAACTTTCTTAATATTAATTGAAATATTTTGTAGTAAAAGAAAAGTAACATAAAACAACATTGTTGGGTTAAAAAAGGTTATTAATTTTATGACTTTCAGGTCATAAGAAATATATTACAATCCTGAACAACATAGCTTCAAAATATGTTGATCAAAGACTGACAGAAATATAAGGAAAATCCAAAACTAAATTTGGAGATATTTAACATAATTCTCTGAAGAATTAGTAGGTCATCAGATTGAAAATAGATAAAGATTATTTGTATTAAGAAGTTTTTGAGTTGATGGAAATAACTGAAACATGCCTTGTTTCTATTTATTTAAATGGATCACTTAGCCTGTACCAGAGAGTTATTTGTAAAATAAAGGTTTTAAGTAATTGATGACAAAACAACATATTTGTTTTTTTATAGATGCCATCATTGTTAGCATACAGTAATCAAGGGATGAGAATATAGAAATAATTTGCTATAACTAATAAGAGATTTCAGCATAATTATGCAAACTAAATGACACTAATATACAAAAATTGGTGGTGTTTCTATGTGAGTGGTGATTAGATACTTTAGTTTCTAAAGAGATAATAATCTACAATGCCTTCTATAAAGTACTTAGAATTAAATCAAGTAAAATATATATAAAAAATTTAAAAATAATTTTAAAAGGTTAATAAAGAAAATGAATTAATATGAAATTATCAGAGAAATATACCAGGTTCAATATTGGACAATTTTAATAAGGCAAAGATGGAGATTTTCCATAAATTAATCCATAAGTGACATGCAGTTTCTAGCAACACTCTGAAATATTCTTCTGGTGATATCAAACAAGCTGATCATAGACTGTATTTATAAATGGAAAGAGCAAACAACAATGGAAACAATTGAAAAATTAAAAACAAAATAATGTAAGCTTAATCCACAAAGACTTATGCTAAAGCAATAATTATTAAGAGTTTGGTTGACAATTAGTAGAAAATAATGGAGAGTGCCAAAATATAACCACCTATAGATTGGAAACTAGTTATACCACAAAGGAGGCATTACAAGTCAGTGGAGAAATGTTAATCAGTAGGGAAATAGTGGGTAAGTTATTAACTGGCTTGTAAACACTGACTTTACTATTGAAAACTTTAATTCAATTCAGATGGGTTAAAAGACAAAAGGTAAAAACTAAAATAAAAATAAAATCTAGAACATCTTATGATATCAATATGTGCTAATATTTGAAATAAAATGAAAATTATACATTGAAAAGGAACATACTAATACTTTGTCCCATTAAAATAATAATAGAATATTCCTATGTTTGTCCAATGAATTGATGTGATGTAATGCTGTCTGTACCTAGAACACAGAAAAATACTCCAAACCCTTAATAAAGTGTTCTATAAATGAATAAAAATTTGAACAAATGATTAGAAGAAAAACACTATCTGCAAAAAAGAACAATAAAAAAGATACTTAACTTTACTACTTAGAAGGGGGACTCAAATCAAAAGAAATTTAAAATTTCTGACCCGCCAGATGAACAAAATTATACAAATATGTGTTGGTGAACATAAACTAGGAATATAAATTATTACAAATTGCAAGTCCAGCCATGTATATTTTAAGTCCAGTCACGCCTGTGCAGTGTAATTTGACACCACCATTTTGAAAAGTATGTGGATAAAATTCAAAACAGTCAAAACTACCTATACTTTATGGTATATCCATTCCACTTCCTAGTATCTTACCCTAGAAAACATCAGTCTGGTCTTGTACTAAAGGAGATTCATGGAAATATATTTACTGTGACACTATGTAAGACTGGGAAGAAGGGTGTTGTTTTGCTTATCAGTCTTATAAGAGTAAAATATTAAACATTATTCTTACAACGAAGTAGTATATGGGAAACTTATATCAACTTCTTTCAACATGAATAAGCATGAAAAACAATATTGAGTAAAGTTTAAATACATTTTTAAACCAAATGAAAGAATAATTTATATTGTTTATGGAAATACACGTAAGAAGGAAAAATATAAAAGCACACATGGTTATATATAGATAGCAATAGTGTTAGAGAGATTTTCAGAATAGTGATTACTTTCAGAGAATGAAGAAGAGGAAATTGATGGGGTAGTGGTTGGATTTACATTTTTTTCATTAAAACAGAAAAGGGAAATTCTATTTAGGACCTTAAAACTTAAGTTCTTTTACATGTAGCACCATACAAAGTTTAACAATGACTAAATTTGCTTTTGTTTTCCCTTTCATGAAGAATGGTCTTCAGAATGTCCAGTGACCATGGACAACACTGGCATCCTTCAGAGACATTCCATTACAAAATGCTGGACTGTGGGCTTCCTTATTTGAAGAAAGGATCATCCTATAGCTTATATGTCAAGAGATCATATCTGGGAGACATTTGAATACTGAATATCTCAAATAACAGGGGACTTACCATTCATATAACACCCACTCAGTCTTTTTTTGGGGGGGAGGGGGAAGCAGAGACATATTTAATTGCCACAACTCAAAGATTTTTTTGGAGACCAGTGTGGGGAAGAATGTCAGACATTCCTCCAAATCATCATCAGGGGAAGCTAACACAGGCCTACAGAGCTAATCAAAAGAGCTCTTCTGATCACTATCCAGTTGATGTCTAACACTGAACAAAACACTTTCATTTATATAAACAAGGACGGGAAGTACACATACTTACATGTACAAGATACTGTGAAAAAATCAATTCCCTAGAAAAAAAGAGACTGGACTAACAGCAGAGTCCCCTCTAAGAGTCAATATGGCTTGTAGAACATACATTTAATAGGGAATTTCTGATAAAACAAAATATTATAAAACATACTGTTTTCAGAATGTTCTTTTTAATATTTAACCATATATGGAACACCCACTTAGTCTTGAATAGTCTGTTAGAAATATATTTTGCTGACAGAATATCTGACTTGTATTCTCCATTTTGAGCTTCTCTACATGCTTTCTGGAAAAACAAGGTTACATATTACATGTGGCAGCTTTTCTGAAGTTCTCCACTTGGTGTTTTCTTCAACCTGCTTTTCAACAGAATCATACCTCTACTTGCAGATCCCTCATGGCCCTCTGCCCTCTACTTATTCTGTCTGTTACAAGCACTATCCAGAATAAGGAAGAAACCCTGTGTAGAGGGGTTGATGACACTAGACTTTGTAAGTCAGTCCCTTCCTATACTTTACCATTAAAAGCAATGTCCTGGGAGCTCAAGTCGGTATTTTGGCTGTTATTTTTTTCACCAGTTATGTTATTACAAAATGACGCAGCAGTAGGTGGTTACGGCAGATCTCTAGGAGGAAAGCTCTCGCCGTGGCTGTCCTATTGTACTTACAGACAGCCTACATCCCTCCATACATATGTATGTAGGCAGGAGACATGGGCATTTTTTTTTCTCATATCATGAATAATTTTAACAGCACAGACGTCTGACTTTGAGTCAACAACCAGTTTCAGACGAATGCAATTGCAGCCAAGGAAAGTTTCTAACTAAAATTAGCCACTTTTCATATTTAACAAACTACTGCCTGCTGTATTTCCTGTGATCTCAGCTTTCCTCTTCCTCTCATATGGTCACATGTAACATTGACTCCACTTCCGTCTATTTTCTTCTTGGCTTCTCTAAGTGTAAAACTTGCAGCTCCTCCTGCCAAATGACTTTCCAAGGCTGCATCTAGGATATGCCAAGCCAACTCAGGCTCACATCTTCCTATATTATCCTCAGATTTCAGTGACCATGAGTCCCTTTGCCCCTAACACGTATCCAAGAAACTGGAATAGGAGCCTCACATGAAAATAAAGAAAAACACTTTGAGGGCAAGAATTCAAAAAAGACCTCTGGGCACAGCCCCAGGCAGATGATAAATTGAATGTTTTTAAGAACTATATCTCATTTAATCTTTATAAAACACTCTGCAATATATGTAATTATTCATATTTTACAGATGAGGAGCTTAAGCAATTTTTCCATGACATCAATAAACTCTCAACCAAGTTTATTTTGTTGGACTCCTTGGAAATTAGATCACTGTCTTATTCGGCTTGACTGGTGTTAAAATGTCATACACTGAATGGCTTAACCGACGTATGTTTAATGTTCATAGTTCTGGAGGCTGAGAAGTCAAAGATCAAGGTGACAGCAGATCTCGGTCTTGATTAGGACCTTCTTTCCTTCTAATGATGCTCACCGTCTTGCTGTATCTTCACAGAGTGAAGAGAGGAAGCTCTGATATCGCTTCTTCTTATGAATGCTACTCTCGTTACAGTGGCTTCAACCTCAAAGTGAAAGAAAGTGAAGTCTCTCAGTCGTGTCCAGCTCTTTGCAACCCCATGGACTGTAGCCTACCAGGTTCCTCCATCCATGGAATTTTCCAAGCAAGAGTACTGGAGTGGGTTACCATTTCATTGCCACCCAAAAGACCCACATCCTAATATCATCACATTGGGAGTTAAAGCTTCAGCATATGAGTTTGGAGGGGTCACGTTCAGTCCATGGCAACTGTGCTCTGTTTATTTTAAGTCCAGTCATGGCTGTACTTCTCTGACTAACCCTGTTCTTGTTCAGTTTGCTTGCTTTTAACAGGAATTGTCCTAGTTTGCATGAATCATCTATCATTGAAATTACATAGTAAGCCCTGGACTAATTGAACTGATGGCATCCTGCTCTATAGATCAGCTTTTCCATGACTGTGGTTGATAGATGAGAGGGACACTTTGGGAATTTTATTAAGGAAACATTTATTTCTGACTGTAATCCTCCACCTTCTGTCTTATTATCCAGCCTCAGAACTCTTGTGTTCTCAGCATCAGATGACCCTCAGTCAAGAATTTTCATTCAAGTGTTTAATCAATTTTGGAGGCTGTGTGGCTCTTGGGTATAAAGTATAACTTTTGGGATCTAAGAGTCTGGCTTCAAGTTCCATTTCTATGATCTATTAGATTCATGAGTTTACATATTACCTCATCTCAGGCCGTCGTTTCCTCATCTGTTAACTGAAGATACTAATAGAACCTACTCCACACAGTTGTGGGGAGGATAGAATGTATAAAACTCATCATTTAGTTTGAAATAATAATTTACTCTGAATAGAGGCTACAGTTCCTCAAGGTTCTCATAAGACCATACATTTTGGCATTTGATGAATCTCATTTTATTTGAATATTAAGCAGTAGACAAGTTTCCCACACAGTTGTGTGCTATTGAAATGCTTCTTTCATCTCTAGAAAGCAATTCTAATTATGGTAAATTTATAGACTACATGGGAATTATAATTAGAAATGCTTAAATACTCAACTGGTCTGGTATCTTCTGCCTTGTTTCACTGCCTTGTTACACTGTTGCTTCAGTGTACAAAATTGTATCCTGAAGAGCTTGGGAGTAGGCATATAAACAGACAAATATCCTGTTACTTTCCAGACCCCAATCTTCTCATTTGTGTCTGAGGGACTTGATCTAGAACCTTAGTAGAATATAACAAATGTAGCTCCTGCTTTAAAATTCTTATGTATCTATGATGATGATTATAATCCCAATTATGTTCATATTTAACAAACATATCTTTATATACTTGTTATCACTTTTTAAAAAAAGAATTCTAAAATGTGTATATAGTTAATTGAGCTTAATTTTTAAAGTGTTTTCAAAGACAAAAGTTAAACAGTGTTTCACTTTAGGCTTGAATCATTTTACATTGTAAATCATAGTTTCTGGTGAATTTAACTTTGGTTCCAAGACCATGTCCTTGGATCAGTTTCACAGAAGCATGTGAGAAGGCTGATGTGTGGGAGGGAATGAAGTTTTTGCACATAAAATAAAATGATTCCTGGGTGTGCTAAGAGATGTTGCCAAGTGTCTATTGTGCCAGGGCTAGCGGGGCTTGCTGAGAAAGAGTACAAGGGCTCCTACCATTCTTGGGGCCGTAAGGGTTTGTGCCCTGCTGCAGACACTGGGTCTTGTTCTCCCATGGAGTCTTAAATTCTCTCTTTTAAATCTAAATATTTGCTTGGCTCTTCAATTGTGCAATTTTTCTTAGTTTATGGGCCTGCCTATTTCTAACATATAATAAAAAATATTTTTAAAAAATGTATCCTATTCTGCTACAACCACATGCTTCTGTTCTCTTTCTCTCCCTGTCAAAGCCCTTGCATGCACTGCAGCCCTGGAGTTCACTGTTGAAGAGGCAACATGTTCTCCCAAACTTTCATTCTTACAACTCCTATGCTAGAAACTTTCTTCCCACCGTAAGTATTGAGAAGACAAATTTTGCTTCCATCCTTTCCCTCACCTTCCCTTAGCAGAGTAAAAGTTAGAATTCCAGATATCTATTGGGTAGAATTAATGCATCAGCTGATTGATGCTCACCTCAACCCTTCACCTTGCATGGGCAGGAGTAGACTAAGAGGTGCGGAAGAGGGGGTCGATCTTTGATCCACAGATTCACTGTCCTCATCCAAAGGATATCGAGATTTAGACTGGAAACTTCCCAGAGTCTGGACAAGGAGTACTCAAACTGATATTTCAGAATCTCCATGAAATGGTCCTGAACTGCATTAAAATCTAGCACACTGTGTTCTTTAAAGAGTTCTGTGTTTGAATAAGTAAACTCTTGTGCTTCAAAGACACCCAATGCTTTCCTTGAATTTTACTTTTATTTAAGGTATTTCTTCTCAAAAAATTTCACTTTTAAAAGTTATTTAGACATTAAATTTCTGTCTTCTATAGTGGTATAAACTCTTTCTAAATCAGAATTATTACCTTTATTCTATATTTTAATTCACATAACTGTTTCTACCTACAAGACTAAAAGCTTCTTTTGGTTTTGTGCTTGTTTTATAAGCTTCTTGAACATACAGGATTTTCAATTTGTTCATTTTATCCTTAAATGTGCCTGACTTAGTGCCTTGAAGACAGTAAAAGCTCATCATTCACTACTTAATTGTTATCTGGGAATTAGAATTTTATGTCTGGAGAGTTCATTCAATTCTAGCTGAGAAAGATGTGGATCAGGAAATACCACCTTTCTTTAGACCAGACAGTCCAAGTTTTGATTATTTATCTCATTTTTTCCTGACCAGTCTTTCTGCTAATGAATAACCAATATTTATCAATCCCCATATCCTCAGACTGGAACATCACTTTTATATGAAGTGAAATTGTGAATAAATCTACAAAAACTCAAAGATTTTGCCATATTGCCATACTAACTTTTTTTTTTTTTTTTTTTTTACATTCAGGGATAAGAAAGGGCTTTGGTCAGAAAAATTCCTAGTAGTCTAAGTTCCCTGTCTTCCCCATTCTCCCTTTCCTCTCGGTATTTTCTTTCCATTCCCTTGATGCTTTGATTCCACTTATTGGCCCTTGCTTTTCAGAGGGCCTCACTGTATTATTATTTAATCCAGAAAAAGAAATACCAATACAGTATATTAATGCATATATATGGAATTTAGAAAGACAGTAACAACAACCCTATATATACAAGACAGCAAAAGAGACAGATATAAAGAACAGACATTTTGACGATGTAGGAAAAGCCAAGGGTGGGAAGATGTGAGAGAATAGCATTGAAACGTGTATATTACCATATGTAAAACAGATGACCAGTGAAAATTCGGTGCATGAAGCAGGGCACTCAAAGCTGGTGCTCTGGGACAACCCAGAGGGATGGGGTGGGGAGGGATGGGGAGGGGTGTTCAGAATGGGGGGGACACATGTACAACCAAGGCTGAGGCATGTCAGTGTATGGCAAAAACCACAATATTGTAAAGTAATTAGCCTCCAATTAAAATGAATAAAGTGATAAAAAAAGAAAAAACAATTCTCAAGGGCTGTGCTTCCCAGGTGTTTTGGTCTGCTCCCTTATTACTGTCACCTGTTGAAATCATTCTAGCCTGGGGAGAATTTTGTTGCTGTTGTTGTTACATTAATTATCCCATTTATTATAGGCTAGCAACATTATCAAATGATGGCTTCTACTGGTCCTTCAGTTCCTTCAGTCTTCTGATGGCAGGCTTCACTGTGCCTACAGAAGTGGTGGTGCAGGTCCAGGCAACTCCAGCTACTGTTTTCATGCAGGAACCACAGTGCCAAATGCCCATACCTCATCTCTTCATCTTCGTTTTGCCACAGAAGAAGCAAGTGTACTTGGTATGCTAGCTGATTTCAATTTTCTTCACTATTTTCCCAAGAGAGGTATCATAACAGGTCCTGTATTTGCCCATATCCCAACTGTCTTGATGCATTTTGCCAGGTGTGAGCCCAGAGAACAGGAGAGCATTTTCATTTCAATATATCATGCTATGTTTATCCTGCAGAATCTTTTTCCCATGCTTCACCTGCAGAAATTGTTGAAGAGATCAATAAAAATAAAAATAAATCCAAAGCACATTGAAATTTGTGTAGTACTCTTAGAGAAGTGGAAACCATGTGAGATCCTTTCTGAAAGGAGGAAAGCAGAGGATAGAACTAAAGGGCAAGCCACAGCCTCTGGTCAGTTGGGGAGGAGTCTACAGGAAATATGGAGCTAGCTGTTTCCTGAGTGGTGGGATTTGGAGCAGGGGAAGGACAAGAGCAGACAGCCATGCCATGAGTTGTGGTGCTAGAGTAGAAGATGTCATGCATCGGTCACTGATCTCTTCCATTGCCATGGTTCTGGCATAGCAATGTGGCTGATTGCCTGCAGGAGACAGTGTACACTCTAAGATATCTAACTGATAAGAGAGCAGCTCACCAGGTGCTGGTGATATTTGTGAGAAATAAAAGGGCAACAAAATCAAATCTTTATTGTTGACTTTAACCTGTTCTTCCCCTTTTGACTATATTATAGAATGCAAGGCAAATCAGAACCCCTGGATCATTTTCCCAGGAAAGCAACCTGATCCAAAGATGTAGTAAATAGATATACAGGGTGTTCTAACTACAAAAATGGTGACAAAATCAAGGCTCACTACAATTTGTGAAAGAAGGACAATGCACTTCCACAAATAAAATAGATTATAGCCAAGGGAAAAAAAGTCAACAACAAATAGACACAGCATCTGGGAGGTATCAGAGATAATGTTTCATCTAAAAAACTGGGATCAAGAAAATAGATCTAAGTAGAGAACTTGGAAACAAAATATAATTGATAAAAACCAAAAATATTCAGTGAGTGTCATGATATAAAAAATGAGCACAGCAGACAAGAAAGTTAATGATGTGGAAGGTCTTGCCTAGTAATTGTTAAAGAAAGTTTCACGTAATGTTAAAGAGATTGTGATTGTGTAAATAAGAGTAACAAGAGATAGGAAGGAACCGTTATCATTAAGCTAGGTCATTACTCACATTTAGGAAAAATAAAAACTGGGAAATTACACACACATACTTAATGATTCTTCATTCTCATTATTTAAATATATAATTAAGTAGGTTATGTATTTTATCATATATTTAAATAACAAGGTAGCAGAGTATCGCTGGGGCTTCCCTGAGAGCTCAGCAGGTAAAGAATCTTCCTTACAATTCAGGAGACACAGGAGATACAGTTTCAATCTCTGGGTTGGGAAGATCCCCTGGAAGAGGAAATGGCAATGCATTCCAGTACTCTTGCCTGAAAAATCCCATGCACACAGGAGCAGACCAAGAACCAAAAGAAGAAAATTATTCAGGGACTTGGACCTCCATTTTCCACTGGTGAAAATGTTTGCCAGTTTTGAAATCAGCAGCAGAGAGTTTGGGAAGTTCTTTTGACCTTCATGGGAGGCTATATGATCAAAACATTAACCATTGGCATGCAAATCTCACCATGGGTAGAATTCCTGGTGAATTCTACCACAGATTCTATTGGGATTCTAAAATCACAATGCATTAAATTATCCATAAAACAAATCTCAAGAAATTCTGTAGGGCTGAAATCATAAACAAGAGGTTCTCTGTCATAATAGAATTAAGCTGGAAGTCAAAATCAAAGAAATAAATATATATGCTTCAAATTAAGATATATACACTGAAGTATCAAAAAATCAATGAATAACACAAAATGAATGCCAGAAAACACTTTGAGCTGAATGATAATAAAAATATTACATTCCATAACTTGCTCAATCAGTGATTAAGGAAAATTTTATAGAATCAATTGTGCACATTTTTTTAAATATTTTCATTTTCCCTCAGCTTTATTGAGATATAATTGACATATAGTATTTAGTAAGTTTAATGTTATATAATGCATTATTTCACAAATTTATGTATCATGAAATGATTGACACTATAATATTAGCTATCACCTTCATCACATCATGTTATTAAAATATTTTGTGGTGAGAATATTTAAGATTTGCTCTCTTAACAAATTTCAAATACATACTACAGTATTGTTGAGTATAACCACCATACTATACATTAGATCTTCAAAGTATTTGTCCTATAATTGAAAGTTTATACCCTTTCACCAACATATCCCATTTCCCCATTTCTTTGTCTCTGATAATCACCCTTCTACTGTCTATTTGAGCTTAATTATTTTAGATTTGATATATAAGTTATATCGTACACTATTTGTCTTTCTCTGACAGACTTATGAAGGTCCATCCACATAGTCAAAAATGGCAGTGTATGTGTGTGTGTGTGTGTGTGTGTATGTGTGTGTGCATCCATCACATCTTCTTTATCCATTCATCTGATGATGGACACTTGGCTTGTTTCCATATCCTGACAATGGCTATTGTGAATAATTCTGCAGTGGACATAGAGATGCCTATAGATGTCTTTGACATCCTGACTTCATTTCCTTTGTGTGTATACTCACATGTAGGCCTGCAGGGTTACATAGTAGTTCTATTTTTTTAACATTTTGCGGTGTCTCCATACTGGAGATGACATTTCATTGTGGCTTACATTTACATTTTTCTGATGATTAGTAATTTGAGCAACATTTATATTAGTTTAAAAAAAATCAGGGAAAGCTATAGTTCATCTATTAGAATTAATACATAAGTTTAGAAGAGTTGCTGGATACAAGGCTAATATACAAAGCATAGTTGTATTTCTATAATTGCAATAGAGTTATGTAATCAAATTAACAGTAAATATTGAAAAATAGTGAAGACTGGAAATAAATCTAACAAAAGATAGATAAAGTTTCCACCCAGAAAGTAAAACATTACTAAGACAAATTAGATATCTTACTTAAATAAATGCAGAAATCACCTATCTTTATGGACTAGAAATTCTAAATATTGTAGAAATGTTGAATTTTTCCCCATTAACCTTAACACTCAAGATAATCTTAGTGAAAATTTCTAAGATTGTGAAAAGAACTTGAGAATCTGATTTTTTATTAATTTTAACCTTTTTATTTTGTATTGGGTATAGCTGATAAACAACATTGTGAGTTTCAGTTAAAAAGTTAAAGGACTCAGCCATATATTTTATATATACCTACACCAAAGCCTTTGACTGTGTGGATCACAATAAACTGTGGAAAATTCTGAAGGAGATCGGAATACCAGACCACCTGATCTGCCTTTTGAGAAACCCGATGCAGGTCAGGAAGCAACAGTTAGAACTGGACATGGAACAACAGACTGGTTCCTAATAGGAAAAGGAGTATGTCAAGGCTGTATATCATCACCTTGCTTATTTAACTTATATGCAGAGTGCATAATAAGAAACGCTGGGCTGGAAGATGCACAAGCTGGAATCAAGATTGCCAGGAGAAATATCTATAACCTCAGATATGCAGATGACACCACCCTTATGGCAGAAAGTGAAGAGGAACTAAAAAGCCTCTTAATGAAAGTGAAAGAGGAGCGTGAAAAAGTTGGCTTAAAGCTCAACATTCAGAAAGTTAAGATCATGGCATGTGGTCCCATCACTTCATGGGAAACAGATGGGGAACCAGTGGAAACAGTGACAGGCTTTATTTTTTTTGGGGGGGGGGTGTCTCCAAAATCACTGCAGATGGTGATTGCAGCCATGAAATTAAAAGACGCTTACTCCTTGGAAGGAACGATATGACCAATATGCTGGATAGCATATTTAAAAGCAGAGACATTACTTTGCCAACAAAGGTCCGTCTAGTCAAGGCTATGGTTTTTCCAGTAGTCATGTATGAATGTGAGAGTTGGACGGTGAAGAAAGCTGAGTGCCAAAGAATTGATGCTTTTGAACTGTGGTGTTGGAGAAGACTCTTGAGAGTCCCTTGGACTGCAAGGAGATCCAACCAGTCCATCCAAAAGGATATCAGTCCTGGGTGTTCTTTGAAAGGACTGATGCTGAAGCTGAAACTCCAATACTTTGGCCACCTGATGTGAAGAGCTGACTCACTGGAAGAGACCTTGATACTGAAAGGGATTGGAGGCAGGAGGAGAAGCGGATGACAGAGGATGAGATGACTGGATGGCATCACTGACTCGATGGACATGAGTTTGAGTAAACTCCAGGAGCTTGTGATGGACAGGGAGGCCTGGCGTGCTGCGATTCATGGGGTCGCAAAGAGTCGGACATGACTGAGCGACAGAACTGAGCTGAACTGATACATATACCTACACACATATATCTACACACATATATCCATTCTTCCCTAAACTTCCCTCCCATCCAGAATGCAACATAACAGTGAGCAGAGTTCCATGTGCTACACAGTAGGTCTTTGTCGATTATCCATTTTAAATATAGCAATGTGTACATATCTATCCCAAATTTCCTAACTATGCCTTCCCCCTGGCAACTGTAAGTTTCTATTTTGCAGACCAATCCTTGTCAGTCAGGTCATTTGCAAACATTTTCTCCCAATTTGTGGATTGCCTTTATGTTTTGTTTATTGTTTCCTTTTATGATCAAAAGCTTTTGAGTTTAAGTAAGTCCCATTTGTTTATTTTTGTTTTTCTTTCCATTATTTTGGGAGATGGATTGAAAAAGATACTGCTGCAATTTATGTCAGAGAGTGTTCTGCGTACATATTCCTCTAGGAATTTTACAGCCTTCAGTCTAACATTTAGGTCTTTAATCCATTTTGAGCTTATTGTGAGCTTGTATCTGATATAAGATGGTGGGGTAGGATGTGTAATTATCTTCTCTTATGAGAACTCCAAAATTGCAATTAACTGTTGAACAGCCATCGAAAGGATAATGCTGAGTCCCACCAAAAAAAGGTACCCCACATCCAAGGGCAAAGGAGAAGCTGCAACAGGATAGTAGAAGGGGAAAAAATTGAGTTTAGAATCAAAACCCATACCCACCAGTGATGTTTGGAGGGCTCAAACAAAACCTTGTGCACACCAGGACCAGAATCCAGGGACTCCACAATAGACTGAGCCAGACATGCTTTGAGTATTTGAGTATCTTCTGTGGAGGCACGGGTCAGCAGTGGTCTGCCATGGGGACAGGGGCTCTTGCTACAGCAGATCTGGGAGGCATGGTGTGTGAGTCCCACCACAGAACCGTTGAGCAGAAAACTTACAATCTGAAGAACAATTACACCAAAGAAGTTCTCACAGAGTTGCAAAAGTTCTAGAGCCCACAATAGATTTCCTGATCTGGGGATCCAGCAGAGGGACTGAGAACCCCCAGGGAATTTGACTTTGAAGGCCAATGGGATTTGATTATAGAACTTCCACAGAACTGGGGAAAAGACTCTTAGAGGGCACAAACAAAACCTTGGCACAGCAGGACCCAGGAGGAAGGAGCAGTGACCCCATAAGAGACTAAGTCAGACTTGCCTGTGAGTGTCCAGGAGTCTCTGGCAGAGGGGTGGTTTGAAAGTGGCCTGCCATGGGGTCAGTGGCACTGATTACAACAGTCTTGGCATAAGACCTTTTGAAGGAGTTTGGCCTCAGGCCAAACCACAGGAGGGAAACACAGCCACACCCATCAATAAAAAATTGGATTGAAGACTTACTGAGCATGGCCCTCCCCATCAGAGCAAGACCCAGATTCCCCCACAGCCAGTCCCTACCACCAGGAAGCTTCCACAAGCCTCATCCTTATCCATCAGAGGGGAGACAGAATGGAAACCACAGTTGCAGAAAACTAACCAAACTGACCACATGGATCACTGTCTTGTCTAACTCAATGAAACTATGAACCATGCCTTGTAGGGTCATACAGCCATCAAAAACCAGACCAGGAGTTGACTGCAGCTGAGATCATGAACTCCTTATGGCAAAATTCAGACTTAAATGATAGAAAGCAGGGAAAACCACTAGACCATTCAGGTATGACATAAATCAAATCCCTTACAATTAAACAGTGGAAGTGACAAGTAAATTCAACGGATTATATCTGATAGACAGAGTGCCTGAAGATCTATGGAGAGAGGTTCCTAATATTGTACAGGAGATGGTGATCAAAACCATCCGCAACTGTATGTTTTCTTTGGAGAAATGTCTGTTTAGATCTTTGGCCCATTTTTTGATTGGGTCATTTATTTTTCTGGAATTGAGCTGTGGGAGTTGCTTGTATATTTTTTAGATTAATCCTTTGTCTGTTTCTTCATTTGCTATTATTTTCTCCCATTCTGAAGGCTGTTGAATGCACAACATCACTCATTATCAGAGAAATGCAAATCAAAACCTCAATGAGGTACCATTACACGCCAGTCAGAATGGCTGCTATGCAAAAGTCTACAAGCAATAAATGCTGGAGAGGATGTGGAGAAAAGGGAACCCTCTTACACGGTTGGTGGGAATGCAAACTAGTACAGTCACTATGGAGAACAGTGTGAAGATTCCTTAAAAATCTGGAAATGGAACTGCCATATGACCCAGCAATCCCACTCCTGAGCATACACACTGAGGAAACCAGATCCAAAAGAGACATGTGTACACCAATGTTCATTGCAGCACTGTTTATAACAGCCAGGACACGGGAGCAACCTAGATGCCCATCAGCAGATGAATGGATAAGAAAGCTGTGGTATATATACACAATTGAATATTACTCAGCCATTAAAAAGAATTAATTTGAATCAGTTCTAATGAGGTGGATGAAACTGAAGCCCATTATACAGAGTGAAGTAAGCCAAAAAGAAAAGCACCAATACAGTATACTAATGCATACATATGGAATTTAGAAAGATGGTAATGACACCCCTATATGCAAGACAGAAAAAGAGACACAGATGTATAGAACAGACTTTTGGACTCTATGGGAGAAGGCGAGGGTGGGATGATCTGAGAGAACAGCATCAAAACATGTATATTATCAAGTGTGAAACAGATTGTCAGTCCAGGTTGGATGCATGAGACAAGTGCTCGGGCCTGGTGCACTGGGAAGACCCAGAAGGATGGGATGGGGAGGGAGGTGGGAGGGGGGTTCAGGATGGGGAACACATGTAAATCCATGGCTGATTCATGTCAATGTATGGCAAAAACCACTACAATATTGTAAAGTAATTAGCCTCCAACTAATCAAAATAATTGGGAAAAAGAAAAAAAAAAAGAAATGCTATTTGATAATGAAACTCAGCCAACCAAGAGGAGAGTCTAATGAAGAACTCAGGACAGGATAACATCAGGTAATGGGACAGTAAGCATCAAATCCAATTAAACTAGAATTTAACTAAGAGAATTGTGATTGCAGAATAGTAATGTAAATATTATAAGCTCTGATGACATGAAATGCAGACAAGCAACAGAAACCAAGAGATAGAGGAGAAGGAAATGAGAAAAGTGGTAAGAGAACTAAGTAGCTGGTCTTTTAAGGTCATTTATACCATTAAAAATTGGAATATGGAGTCCTACAACAAATATTACCTCAGTCTCATAATGACCTTTAGAATCTGTTTATCTGAAAATAATCTTTTAGGAACCAACATCTCTATGGCAAAGAAACTTTTACCTAACGTTCAGTGAGTTCTTCAGTTCTATTTTCCTTTTATTAAATTCAAGAAAAAAATGTAAATCTAATACTTTTACTATTAAAATAATAACATTCTTCCATATGAAAAGCAAAACAAAACCATCCCCAAGAAGAAGAAATACAAAAAGGCAAAATGCTTGTCTGAGAAGGCTTTACAAACAGCTAAGAAAACAAGAGAAGCTAAAGACAAAGGAGAAAAGGAAAGATATATCTATCTGAACTCAGAGTTCCAAAGAATAACATGAAAGATAAGATAGCCTTACTAAGTGATCATAGAGGAAAACAACACAATGGAAAAGACTAGATATCTCTTTAAGAAAATTAAAGCTACCAAGGGAACATTTCATGCAAACATGTACCAAATAAAGTACAGAAATGATATGGACATAACAGAAGCAGAAGATATTAAGGTAAGGTGGCAAGAATGCACAGAACTATACAAAAAAAATCTTAATTTCCCAGATAACTATGAAGGTGTGATCACTCACCCAGAGCCAGATATCTTGGAGTGCAAAGTCAAGTGGGCCTTAGGAAGCATCACTCAAAACAAAGCTAGTGGAAGTGATAGAATTCCAAATGAGTTATTTCAAATCCTAAAAGATGATGCTGTGAAAGTACTGCACTCAATGCACCAGTAAATTTGGAAAACTCAGAAGTGGCCACAGGACTGGAAAAGGTCAGTTTTCATTCTAATTCCAAAGAAAGGCAATGCCAAAGAATGCTCAAACTACCACACAATTGACACATCTTACACGTTAGTAAAGTAATACTCAAAATTCTCCAAGCCAGGCTTCAACAGAGACAGATTTAGAAAAGTCAGAGGAACCAGAGATCAAATTGCCAACATCTATTGGATCATAGAAAAAGGAAGAAATTTCCAGAAAAATATCTTCCTTATTGAGTATGCTAAAGCCATTGACTGTGTGGATCACAACAAACTGTGGAAAATTCTTAAAGAGATAGGAATGCCAGACCACATTATCTGCTTCCAGAGAAAACTGTATGCAGGTAAAGAAGCAAGAGTTAGAACCAGACATGGAACAATGAACTTGTTCCAAATTGGAAAAGGAGTACATCAAGGCTGTATATTGTCACCTTGCTTATTTAACTTACATGAAGACTACATCATGCAAAATGCCCGGCTGGATGAAGCACAAGCTGGAATCAAAATTGCCGGGAGAAATATCACTAACCTCAGATATGCAGATGACACCACACTTACGGCAGAACGTGAAGAGGAACTAAAGAGTCTCTTGATTAAAGTGAAAGAGGAGCATGAAAAAACTGGCTTAAAACTCAACATTCAAAAGACAAAAATCAAATCATCCAGTCCCATCACTTCATGGCACATAGATGGGGAAACAATGGAAACAGTGACAGACTTTATTTTCTTGGGCTTCAAAATCACTGCAGATGGTGACTGCAACCACAAAATTAAAAGACACTTGCTCCTTGGAAGGAAAGTTATGACCAATATAGACAGCATATTAAAAAGCCAAGACATTACTTTACCAACAAAGGTTCATCTTGTTAAAGATATGGTTTTTCCAGTAGTCATGTATGGATGTATGAATGTGAGAAAGCTGAGCACCAAAGAATTGCTGCTTTTGAACTGTGGTGTTGGAGAAGATTCTTGGAGTCCCTTGGACTGCAGGGAGATCAAGCCCGTCAATCCTAAAATCCTGAATATTCATTGGAAAGATTGTTGCTAAGCTGAAGCTCAAATACTTTGGCCACCAGATGTGAAGACTGGCTCATTGGAAAAGATCCTGGAAAAGATGCTGGGAAACATCGAAGGCAGGAGGAGAACGGGATGCCAGAGGATGAGATAGCTGAAAGGCATCCCGCATTTGATGGACATGATTTTGAGCAAACTCTGAGAGTTAGTGATGGACAGGGAAGCCTGGTGTGCTGCAGTCCATTGGGTTGCAAAGAGGTGGACATGACTGAGTGACTGAACTGATCGGAGCTGAGTTTATATTTTTGTATGGTGTTAAAGAATTATCTAATTTTATTTTATTTATTTATTTTTGAAATGTAGATGTCCAGTTTTTCCAGCAGCATGTGTTGAGGAGGCTATCTTTTCAGCAATGTGTGGCTTTCCCTAATTTGTCACAGGGTAACTGACCATAGGTGCATGGGTTTATTTCTGTTTTTTTCAATCTTGTTCCATTGATTTTAAAATAAATATGGAAATTCAAAAGACCAAGAAGTTTCTATTGTACCAATATAAGGCAACATAGGGAGGTTTAAGTTAAGCGAACTGTAAATATAAAGTAATTAAGACAGCATGATTTGGTTCAAAAGTAAACAGTCTAATGGAACAACGGAGAAGGAAATGGCAATCCACTCCAGTATTCTTGCCTGGAGAGTCCCAGGGACAGAGGAGCCTGGTGAGCTGCCATCTATGGGGTCACACAGAGTTGGGCACGACTGTCGTGACTTAGCAACAGCAGCTAATGGAACAAAATAGAGAGCTTAGAATGCGTACTAAGTACACACAAATGCATAAATGCATGTACCATGCATTTATGAACATTCTTTTAGTGGCAAAGATGGCACTACAGAACAGTACCGAATGAATAGTGATTTCAACAAATAAAATAAATAAGTAGAATATAGTCAATTGAATCTTTATATAGAAACAAAATGTAAACTTCACTGTGAGCTCGTATCATACACAATAATCTGCGGATCAGTAAGACATCAAGATGTCTGGAAGACATCAAACTTACCTTTGTTACCTTGGAATAGCAAAAGAAAGTAAAATGATTTAAGAGCATAGATGTAAATGAAAAGATTCACTTTTTATTACAGGAACATCTATTTATGAAAGGCATCATTAAATGGGTTGAATTAAATTTATACTGTGGGAAAAGAGATAGTGGAAGAACAAAAAAATGACAAAAATTCTATAGCCAAAGTGTGTGTATGTGTGTGTGTGTGTATATATATATATATATATATATATATATATATATATATTCTTCAAAAACTAATAAAATTGATAGAGAGTAAAAAGAAAAATGGCAAAATACTTGAATAGCTGCTTTTTAAGACAATGGAGATCAGTCCTAGGTGTTCATTGGAAAGACTGATGTTGTAGCTGAAACTCCAATACTTTGGCCACCTGATGCAAAGAGCTGACTCATTTGAAAAGACTCTGATGCTGGGAAAGATTGATGGCAGGAGGAGAAGGGGATGACAGAGGATGAGATGGTTGGATGACATCACCAACTGAATGGACATGAGTTTGGGTAAACTCCAGGAGTTGGTGATGGACAGGGAAGCATGGCATGCTGCAATCCATGGGGTCACAGAATTGGACACAACTGAGCGACTGAACTGAACTGAACTGAACCCATATTCACAATCTTATGTTCTGCTTAGCCCACAATTTTAAGGGTGATAGCAAGAGATTTGTCCAATTTTTTGCTGGGAAGATTTATATAATTTTAAATTTCATTTTCAACTTAAAAAATAGTTAAATTTTTGTTGAGACATTTTATAGTCCAGATTCAACTTGACATTGACATTTCACTGTTGATAACTGTCTTAGTAATATAATATGTTAAGAGTTGATATAGTAGAATTTGTTATGACCTCTTAGTTCTGGGCTGTCTGAAATTGATAAACCAAGGCAATAACGAATAACATAATCAGCCCATTCAGTCCAATTAACCACTTAACCCTTTTTTCCAATTAAAATTATTTAGATTTTTCCCTATCATTACTGTCTTTTTTCTATTGCCAATGCCACTGTAGTTATTACTAGAGGAGAGCAAGGCAACTCACTGTAGTATTCTTGCCTGGAGAAACCCCATGGACAGAGGAGCCTGGCGGCCTACAGTTCATGGGGTCACAAAGAGTCAGACATGACTGAGCGACTATGCTCAGCACCTGTATCTATGCAGAAGGAACAGGAATGAGAAGGAAGCATTTGTTATCGAACCCTGGAGGTCTAAATATCTTTGATATGGAGACAGAGAAGACTTCTACCAGTGTCAACAATAAATATCATTATCAATGAGGTATTTATCAATTTATCACTCACATTTTGGGACTTAGACCTTACCTTCTTTCCCTATTATGCATTACTCATTAAGGCACATCTGTAATATCTAAACACACCTCTTATGTACCAGTCGTCTCATTCCCAGTCCTCCATAAAGTTTTCACATTCCTACAAATCTACTTTTTATTGCAAATTTTAAGTAAAACAAACTAATTTAGACATGGAGATGGTAGTTATCAGCTACCCTAAACTGTGAAATTTCTTATAGATCTGGATTGACAAAATTGTACACAATTTATTGGATGTTAGACATTATGTAAAGAGAACTCAACTCACTATTTATATATTTACAATTGGTAACATTAATGTGCATTTTAATTTACTAGATCTTTAAAGATAAGATCTATGATCAAGTTTGCCAGAAGACTAATTTCAGAAGACTAAGACATAGTGGAATTTTGGCCACTCTCTGGATATCCATTTTCAGCCTTCATATCCTGACATTTGTCATCATAAGCTTTGAAACATGTTGTTAGTAGCACAGTTAAAACACTAAAACTTGTCAAAATTTAGAGCAAAATAAAGCTTATTCATATATCCTGATTTACCATGACATGTTCACCAAATTGTCCCTGAATCTTTCCTGGAATGGGTATTGTAGAACAGATATAAGCCAAGAATTGCACCTATTTAGGAAAGAATACAAAAAGATTTAAAATGGAAGATAACACAATGGAAATATTTGAATGAATAACAAATGGATGACTGGTCGGTGTGTGTAGAGATAATCGGAGCCCAAGGCTTCCCACTTTTCCTTATCTTCTCCTCCCAGAGTATAGGTAAGTGTATTTTGATGTCTGACTTGTTGTCTAGCTTTTATATTATATAATTTATGTAATGCAGTCATTAGATACAAACACTGGGGATAACAATAATGCTGTCAGGATTGTTCACCACATTCACCAACATGTCTTAACTTGGAACATCAAAATAATCTGAAATTTCATTTTGTCTGTGACTCAGAAAGAGAATGATTTATTCCTAAAATCTAGACAAAGGCTATCTTGGAACATGGTGACTGCAGTTCCAGAGAATTATGGCAAGGTAATATTAATTTTTTCAATCAAGATCCTCATCTCTTGTTAGTAATATCTCACCACATTAACATATTAGTATCCCACTGCATTGTATTAATATTCATATCATATCAGAATTTATTGTTGCTTATACAGTGTTAAAGTCATATCGCATTAGTGACTTTTATATCAGATTAGTGAAAGTGGATCCTAATAAGACTTTCATATTCAATTACTAAGGTAACAGTTTTGTCTTTCCAAGTCACTTCTAACTCGAGCCCAGAGTACAAATTGATAAATGTGGTAATAAAGCAATCTTTCTGGCTGAAGATGGATGGCCCTTGGGACCAGTGGAGCTGTGAAAATAGGACTTGAATCAAGGGGCCACAGTTCTGACAGGAAAGAAGTTCAACCACTTGCCTGCATAGCAACGCGTCTGAACTAAAGACTGTATGAACATAAGATAGAATCACAGACCTCGTCCTTGGTAATTTACTTTTCACTCCTATTACCCTGTTCCAGTCTGATAATCTGAGCTACAAAAACAAACAAACAAACAAACAAAAAGGAACATAATTGAAAACTTCTTATGAAAGAGGTTAGTGGCTTCTTTTGTCCCAGAAATTATTCAAATTTAGAGAACTTTTACCTAACATTTGGATCAGTAGGTGAGATATTTTGGGACATACAAATGATTGCAAGAACTCAAATACTGCTATATTGTTATTCAAATTACTAAGTTAAACTTAATCTTAACACCTATAGCAGGATATGCAAGAAATAGAAACTATGAATGTATCTGTATATTGATCTGACTTCGCTAATGGCATGAACTGTGCTTTTCTCACCTTTTAATTCTAACAACTCTTCTCAGCACCTGCTACGTTACATGCATTCCACATGCACTCTTTGGCAAGGTAAATTAGGAGAGCTCATTTGGGTGCAGAGACCAGAGGTCAAACCAGTCATAAGTGTCATTTGGTAGGAAAGGGCAGAATTTCTCCATCAACTAGGAAAGCATTCATACATAATTTGCGCATGCACATATGTGTGTGTGTATCAATTGTTTTGTGTTTCTTCCTGCAATCCTTTGACATATAGTGTATTAGATAAACTTTCTAAACTTTCTTCTGCATTACCTCTCTTTTTAAACCACAGTAACCTTTCTTGGAGTCTTAATCCCTTCTTTTCTCAGTTTCCTTTCTCGGTATATTGCCATATTCAAATTCTTCCTAGTTTAAGAGGAAAAAGAAAACCCTCTCCTCCCTTGACTGAGGACTTCACTCACATTATCATCCTCCTACTTGGTTGTGCAGCTGTGTATTTTTAAATATCTAGACATTTATGGTCTCAGTGGCATTGCTCGTCAGCCTACCACAGTCTGTATTGTATTCACACTCCACTGAATGTTCTGTTTTGTGATCAACAGCAGCCCCCAGCATGCTAAGGCAAAGGGACGTCTTTTCAGTCTATGAATACTGACCTCTCATTACATCTGATATTTTCTTCAAATTCAACCTCCATGTTTGATCTTCGGTCTTTTAGATCTTATGGCATCACTTTACTCTGGCTTCTTGCCTCTCTCTCTCTCTCTCTCTCTATATATATATATAATATTTATATTATATATATTTTATATATAATTTTATATATATATATTTATATTATATATATTATATATAATTATATATAATATTTATATTATATATATTATATATTATATTATATATATATATAGTTATATATATAATTATATATATAATATATATTATATATATTATATATATAATATTTATATATACATATATTTTATATATAATATATATATTTATATACAATCTTAAATATATTTATATTTTATATATATTTTTATATATTATATATATATATTTCTTATTCTGCTTTGGGGTCACAACTTCAAGTTCTCTTCTCTGCGTAGTCAATCTAATTGATTAGATACCATTCCTTTCTTTCGATGGTTTCAAGCTTTAGTGTGCATGAAAATCACCTGGGGAGCTTGATAAAACCCAGAACACTGGACCCCACCTTAGTAATTTGAACTAGAAACCCAGGGGATATTTTGTCCATCTCGCTCTCTAACACTGCCCCTTCCTTTCCCTCCATTAAACTCAACCCATTATAAAGTCCTAACGCCTTTAGCTTATAACTGAGGCAGTCTTCTCTCCTCTATTAATAGTTGCCTGGGCCACTGCTTGTCTGGATTAAGCAACAGCTCCTTTAATTGTTCTTTCATGTCTAGGAAATTAGCAGTTAACATTCTAGCTAGTATTTGTTTTTAATTTACAAATATTTTGACAAACATTTTTTAAAAATATTGTGTCAGTTTAAAAGAAAATGATAAAGAGTAGGTAAAATAATATTTTACAAAGAAGAGGGTACATGATTTTCCAGGACTACAGAAGAATTTAGCTAGGTCATCTGTTCCTATGAATTATCCTGGATTCCATAGGGAGTCAATGAAAAATAATAAAGTGGTATTTTTTTTAAAAGCTGCAACTACTCATTGCATATTACGTACTAAGAACTAAGGTTTAGAAGATTTAATAACTTCAAGGGTTTCACAATGAGAAGAGGTAAGATTGAGATTAAAATGAAGGTATGTCTAACTCCAGAATCTGTGTTCTTAATCCCTTTATTTCTGAATAGTCCTTGGTAATGGCATTTCCCTTCTTGAAAGTTGGCAGTTCTGTTATAGCATTGCATTCTGAATTCTCACTTAGAGCCTTAAAATGCCATTCATACTAGCAATAAGCATTAATTCTTGCTCTTGCTCCTATAGTTTACATACTATAAACCCCTCTCTACATCTGTGTCTCTTTTGCTGCCTTGCATATAGGGTCTTCATTACTGTTTTTCTAAATTCTCTCTATATATGCATTGATATACTGTATTGGTGTTTCTCTTTCTGACTTAAAGTAATTAACCTCGGATTTAAAAAAAGAAGAAAAAAGAAAAAAAACTCTCTAAATGGGCCAATCCTATGCTCAGATAAAAGCTATCCTACCTTGGGCTCCATCATCCGTGGGGTTATTCCCCTCCTCCTCATGCAGGATCAAGTCACTCTCCAACATTTGTGGGGTTTTTTTTTTTATTTTTATTAAACCCTCCTTCACACCTTCCTGATTTATAATGATTTCCTTCTCATTGTCCCCTAAGTTTTGTTTCTCTGGGCATGCATTTGTTTTGTAAGGCATTAGTAGATGCAATTTTGACAGTTCATGGTTTCACCTGTAGCTGTATAATAAGCAATGTGAGAATAATAGTTGCTTCTTTCTGTTCTCGGTGCTGTCATGCAATGCCTAGGTCAGGGGGAACCACAGCTAGGTGCTCAGAAAGGTCATGCTGGTTAGATAGGCTTTCCTCTTGGTATCAGAATCATTATACATTTATACTTTCCTTAAAATGTTGTCAATTAAATGGCATTGCTAAAGTCTCCAAGTCACTAAAGGACCCAGGGTGGTGGTTTATTTTAATCTTAAAATAATAAATCTATTGGCTTATGCAACTGAAATTCATGACTCCATTTGATTGAGCAGCTTCCTTATAACTCATGTGTCTCTTCTTAGGTGGTATTGTGAGAAATTCTTGACTGTCTCTCTCATCTGCTGGATACTTTTCTTTGATAGAAAAAGCAAGACAAATTTGAGTCTGGGTTAATTGTTTCACCAGCAGAAATCTCTTAAAGATTTGAATTGCTCCCTGGCTTAATAAGGTCTCTCTGTCCTAACACAAACCTGACCACAGAGCTTTCTGTGAGGTGGTAGATCTGGTAAACTGGTCATATGGAATCAAAATCCCCTCTAATGCAGAACACATGGAGATTTAGAGACTTTGTCTTTAGGGCCCAACAAAGACTTGGGAATCTTGTTTGATAATATTATCTTCTTCCTTTTAATTTCTTTGCAGAACACTTTCTGAAAATTGAAATCCTTTATCTAAGAGCCAGAGATCTTAGCTTTGACCCAGTTGCCCTTTAAATATGAATAAGAGCTTGTGTCTAATGCTCTCTGTCTTATATTTACCTGGTCTATTTGACTGCATACTATTTTGTGATGCTTTTCTTGAAAGACAGCTTTCTTCTCTTATCCTCAGTGAATAATTTTCTTTGCAGTCTATGGGAGTTTAGAGACATATTTTCCATTTTTTTCATCTTCCTGGTTAGGTCGAAGTTATAAAGGTTATCATAATTATAATTTAAATTCATTTCATGTCTTTGGTTAGAATAGCATTATTTGAATTATCAACTGTTGTTTCAAAAAATAGGACTTTACATTTTAGTTTCATTCCCCTGTAGTATTTAATCAAGGACTCCTCTTGTCAATCAATCAGTTTATTTGCATTTATATTACACTATTCAGGAAGGGGTGTGTGATTGTGTAATACACACACACACACACACACACACATTCTCTACTTCTTCCACTCCCTATTCTCCTATCAAATGGTAAAAGATAGGGTTAGCAGCTAAAAGGCAATTACAAGATAAGGTTGGAGTTAAAAGGCAGGTAGAATTTGGGCAGACAGAAAGTCTTTGCAAAAAGATAGGATGATGGAAAATATAAGATTTGTTTGATAACAGTTGTGAAACTGATGTATTCAGGTAAAATTTTTATTTATCAGAAAAATACAAATAATAATTGTTCTGTTGTGTCCAAATCTTTTGTGACCCCATGGACTGTAGCCCTCTAGGCTCCCTGTCCATGGAATTTTCCAGGCAAGAATATAGGAGAGGGTTGCCATTTCCTTCTCCAGGGGAGAAAGAGTTGTTCCCAACTCAGGGAACAAACCCACATCTCCTGCACTGACAGGTGATTTTTTTTTTTTTTTAATACCACTGAGCCACCTAGGAAACTCATAAGTAGTAATAGAGGACATTGAATGAATGAACATAGGCCAGGTCTCTCCACTTGACACCTTGATGATCGAAAACAAACAATGGAGAGAGAGAGAGAGGAAAAAAAAAAAAGAAAGAATGCTGGGTTATACTCTGAGGTCGGCAGGTTATACCTAGACAATTAGATTAACTGTTATTACATCCCCAGAGTCGTGGCGGTAAAGGACTGTGAGGTCAGACCCAAGTCTGGTTTGAAATCAGAAAAAAACCAAAATGCAAACGTTAGAGTAGCTATATAGTAATTCTCAGTTCTTGGGTTAGTTTTTTATCCTCTCTGGAATCAAGTCTCCTCATCTGAAAAAAATATCTTGTCAGGTTATCTTGATAATTACATAAACTTAGATACAAATAGCAATTGCTGCTGTTTAGTCACTAGATTGCGTCCAACTCTTTGTGACTCCACAGGCTGCCCTGTCCTTTATTATCTTTGGAGTTTGCTCAAACCCATGGCCATTGAGTTGGTGATGTCATCCAACCATCTCATCCTCTGTCTCCCCTTCTCCTCCTACACTCAATCTTTCCCAGCATCAGGGTCTTTTCCAGTGAGTTGGGTCTTTTCCAGTGATTCATCTCTTTTCATCAGGTGGACAAGTATTGCAGCTTCAACTTTGGCATCAGTCCTTCCAATGAAAATTCAGGCTTAATTTCCTTTAGGGTTGACTGGTTTGATCTCGTTGCAGTCCAAGGGACTCTCAAGAGTCTTTTCCAACACCACAGTTCAAAGCATCATTTCTTAGGTGCTCAGTCTTCTTTATGGTCCAACTCTCATATCCGTACATGACTATTGGAAAACCATAGCTTTGGCTCTATGGACCTTGGCCAGCAAAGTGATATCTGCTTTTTAATACACTGTCAGATTTGTCAAACCTTTCCTTCCAAGGAGCAAGCGTCTTTTAATTTTGTGGCTGCAGTCACCATCTGCAGTGATTTTGGAGTCCAAGAAAATAAAAGCTGTTTCCACTTCTTCCCCATCTATTTGCCATGAAGTGGTGGGACTAGATGCCATGATCTTAGCTTTTTGAATGTTGAGTTTTAAGCCAGCTTTTCACTCTCCTCTTTTACCCTCATGATAGATAGTTCACAAATTTGAAGGTTTTTAAAAAATTCTTCTCCTAACTACAATGAGGTATCCTCACACTGATCAGAATGGCCATTATCAAAATGTCTACAAACAATAAATGCTGGAGAGAGTGCAGAGAAAAAGGGAACTCTCTTGCACTATTGGTAGGAATGCAAACTGGTACAGCCGCTATGGACAACAGTGTGGAGATTCCTTAAAAATCCAAGAATAGACCTGCCATACGACTCAGTAATCTGACTGTTGGGCATACACCCCAAGGAAACCAGAATTGAAAAACACACATGTACACAAATGTTATTGCAGCACTATTTACAGTAGCTAGCACATGGAAGCAACTTAGATGTCCATTGGCAGATGAATGGATAAGGAAGTGTGGCACACATATACAAGGGAATATTACTCAGCCATAAAAAGAAGCACATTTGAATCAGTTCTAATGAGGTGGAAGAACCTGGAGCCTATTAAACAGAGTGAAGTATGTTTGAAAGAGAAAGAAAAAGTACAGTATATTAATGCATATGTATGGAATTTAGAAAGATGGTACTGAAGATACTACTTGCAGAGCAGCAAAGGAGACGCAGATGTAAAGGACAGACTTTTGGATTCAGTGGCAGAAAGTGAGGGTGAGATGATTTGAGCAAATAGCACTGAAAAATGTAGTTTACCATATGTAAAATAGATGGCCAGTGCAAGGTCAATGCATGAAGCAGGGCGCCCAAAGCTGTGCTCTGGGACAACCCAGAGGGACGGAGTGGAGATGGAGGTGAGAGGGGAATTCAGGAAGTGGATGGGACACAGGAACCTGGCCGATTCATGTTGGTGTATGGCAAAAACCATCAAAATACTATAATTATCCTCCAATTAAAATTAATCAATTAATAAAAAAAAATTCTTCTCCCTTTCACCTTCACTTTGGTTTATGTGTGGTGATGGACCCCCATCTTATGGAGTAAGCTAGATTTATTTTAGAATATCTTTCCAACAAAAATACAATTTTTCTACAACACCTTCCTAAATGGTTAAGTATACTTTGTTAAAAACATGAAATTGTTTTTAGGTATTAAAATGAAAATATAAATTACAAATAATGAAATGTATAACATGTATTTTGATAAATATTGATTTTGATAAATATAAATTGCCTCAAAATGTCAAGTATCATGATTTAATTATTTTACCAACATGGTTTCTTCTGGGAATATGAATGTGTTAAAATCAATAGTAGCATATATAAATGCAATGTTGCTATTAATATACATTTTTAGAGGTGTCAATGATCCCTAATAGTCCCACTGTCTTTTTATGAAAAGCATCTACATAAGATACAAAGTTCCCAGGCCTAGTCTTCCGGCTTTGTGAGTATTCCCCCATGTCCCACTTTGTAAATGTTCATTTGCTTGTAATGGCAATTTATGTCACTGTGCATTATACGGATGGCCTAATTCAAGGCCAGTCATCCAGTGGAGATGTCTTCACTTCAAGGGAAGTTGGTTAATGTTTGGAACCAGGATGTTTTATTGTACCATTTCATTGAACTGTATTTTCTACAATATCTTTTTACTGACTGTACCTAAAAACATTTTATTATATTTAATCATATACACTCATTCTCATTAGAAGGTTATCATTCCCCTTGTAGTTCTACCTTCCCAGTGCCAGCAATGATTTGGGTTTCTTAATGCTGCACTAAGAGATGCGTTGGTTTTTAAATTAAAATCCTTATTACTCATTATGTGTCCTGTGGTTTAAATCAATGAAATGTACCATCTTTCACTGAAATAGATAGAGCCCCTGGTCAGGGCCTAACTTATGTGGAAGTAGACAGAACAAGCCATAGAATATTAAAGGTTCCAACAGCCTCTCCCATGTTTCTCCCAAGCTAGTTTCTCCAACTCCACCTGCAATTGCTTTTTACATGTTAATTGATTCCTAGCATAAAATGGCAACCCACTCCAGTATCCTTGCCTAGAGAATCCCGTGGACAGAGGAGCCTGCTGGGCTGCCATCTATGGGGTTACACAGAGTCGGACACGACTGAAGCACCTTAGCAGCAGCAGCAGCATTCCTTCCAAAGACCTTACTGACTTTCAGTCTATTCATTTGCTCATTTACTCATTCATTCTATTATTTTTATAAAGGCCTTGGAACACCAATCATATATTATGGCTTCTGTTTGTGTCTTCAAATTCAAAGATGAGTTATTCAATGTATTGACATTAAAGAGAATGATATACACTGCAGTCACAGTATAAAAACAATTACAAAACATGATTTTAGGAGCTTTAATTGCTATATGAGCAAAATGTTTCTGGAATACAAGGAAATGTCAGGGCCTTCACAGAGAAAGTCATAGGTTAGCAAAAGTGGCCAACTTGACTAAAGAAAATCATTAGAAAAACATGTAGAAAAGAGGTATGAGAGATCCTGCCATGTTCAAATAGGAGCAAACTGGTTTAAGTAAATTTAGCAGCTTTGTGAAATTGGAAAGCAAAGGCTGTATGGTAAATCCTTGTTGGGTGGGATCAAAGTGGGTTGAAGTCCAGGAATGGAGAGTGAGTCAGAGTCAGATATAGGCTTATATTGTGATCATTGTTAGTTATGATGGTAGTAAAGGTTGATGAATTTTGGAACAATGGTGTTGTTATAAATATCAACATTCTTTGTGCCAAAACAGCGTCTTTAAATGGAGTATCTGATGTGTAATGTTGTTTCTACTGCTTGTATCCTAGCATCTACTTCCTGCCCCTTTATTGACCTATAAAAAGCATTGACAATCATTCCCACCAAATTTTGTAATATTGTGTTACCGTTATCAACTCAAAATCATCTGAAAGAATGAATGAAAGAAAGTGAAAGTGAAAGTCACTCTGTCCTGTCCAACACTTTGCGACCCCATGGACTATACAGGCTATGGAATTCTCCAGACCAGACTACTGGAGTGGGTGGCCTATCCTTCCTCTAGCAGATCTTCCTGACTCAGGAATCAAACAGCGGTCTCTTGCATTGCAGGCGGATTCTTTACCAACTGAACTATACTTATATTGTTAAATTCCTCTCATGAAAGAACAGCTGAAACTAAAAACTGAAAGAAAAAAAAATTTCTGTCAAATTCCCTCCAAAATTTATTTTATATCTAAAATCCACATAGCATAGAATAACTTACTGATTTAATTATGGAGGGGTAAAGTTTGCATAAAATTTAAAAGCAAAGATTCACCAAGAATTAATTTATTAAAAACTACAGAGCTTATGGGTTTGAGATTTTTCTAAGGCCAAAATGTTCTGTTGAAAATTTTCATTTTAAAAGTTTAATCACTTGCTATTACTTTTGATTTTAGGGTCTATAGCATACTTCTTCTTCTTCTTTTTTTTTAATTTTTTTTTAGCCAGCACAGTTAATGTCTTGTGAGGAAATCGCAATCTTTCTTCCAGGTTATTTATAGGTTCTCCAAAGGTGGACTAACCATCTTATTTCTTTTTGAATTGTATGTCCAGTGGAAAATTCACTCTTCTTTACCTGTTCTGTTTTTCTATTAGTAGCTCAGAGTTACATTTGTCACTTCCAGAAGTTTTGCAAATTTTCATTATAGACATATCTTAAAATATTAACACCAATTTAATTGGCATTAATTGGTAATTTAATTGGTATTAAAATATTAATACCAATAACAATGCCTTGTTATTCTTGTCCATTTGTTATTTTTCACATTGATTTATTTCTATGCTTATTTTTATCACCCCTCAGTTTAATATGGATTGCATCATATATTCTACAGGCAACCTAAAATCTATTTTGTAACTAAATGAGATATAAACAAACACAAAGAGTGCTATTCTTTGCATAACACTAGCCATAAGAAAACACGGATGTGCACTTTTCTATTTTATAGATGAGTTTTTAATTTAAATGAGATAACATGATTGGGGATGCAGCCTAACCAGAATGGAAAGTGTTAGTCGCTCAGTCATTTCTGATTCTTTGTGACCTCATGAACTGTAACCCAACAGGCTTCTCTCTCCATGGAAGTCTCCAGGCAAGAATACTTGAGTGGGTTGCCATTCTCTTAGTTGAATACTAAAGGGTAACAGATGGGAGTGTGCTTATCAGCTGTTAATTTGGCCACCAAGCTCTGTGTTCTATGTATGAACAGTGCTGCCCAATTTAATAAGCAATGGCAATAATCATGACAGGCAGGAGAAGAAAACTACAACCAATCAAGGAAGAAAAAATAACACCTGTATTCCACAGAATCAGGACAGGGAATCTGGCTTGCCATAAACAAGAGAATGCTGGGAGTGTAACAATTAAAGGCAGTTTTTTTAGAGACTGGGGGCTGTGTCTTCCTGCATGCTACTAATGAAGTATAATTCATTTTACCTCACCCTCCACCTTTAGAAATCAAAGTTCAAGCATCTGTATCAGACACATTTGAAAGGCGAGGTCTCCTCTCTCATTGCAGTACTGTGTCTTCTCTTCAGGAAGCATTCTCCTGTCCTATTAATTATTTTGCTTGGATGACATTACTATTCATGGACTAGCATCTCAAAATACTTGACTTAGCACTGGGTCTGGAACTAATACTAATAAGTACAAGGTTGAATAGTGGTTGAAGTTTTATTTATTCTTTTCTCTCTCTTCTACACACAAGGAAAGAGGATCTTTTTTTTTTTTTCATAATTCAACTGCCTTGCACTTCTAGAGAGAATTTAGTCTGTTGATTCATTAGTGACAGTGTCATAGAAAAGTGCACCTCTGGGACTTTCTTAAGAAATGGAAAAACCCAATTCCAAATTCCCATAGACAATCTAAAGAGGAGGTATAAAAATGAAGATTTATTTAATTTGTTATAATTTTAATATGACTTTCAATAATATGTATTTTGGAGGCAGAAAAACCTTTGTTCACTGGTCTGGAGTTGGTGATTGCAAATGTGCTGTATTGATAAGAGGGATATTAGTACTTGAGGTAAGATTAGAATGTGATGAGATTAATCAGTTTAAGCAAACATAGTAGGCTATATCCACTCAAGGAAGACACGTGTTCTTTAAAGTAGCCAACATGAAAAGCTATTGTATCATAACAACAAAAGAAAACCCAACTACTAATATTATCAAGAAATAGGTTTGCTTTTCCTTTGCAACAGAAAATGTGCTGGCATTAGGTCACCTGTTCTGATAATAAAAACAAAGTTATGTGCTATTTCTTGCTTTACTACGAAGATCACATTGTCTTTTGACTACTATTTATTGTCCCATGGTCACATGATGGTTGACTCACCTAAAGATATCACTTTATATTCAAGGCAGAGAAAGGGAAATTAAGGTGGGGCCAGAATGGATGCTCTTGTTTCTTTCTTTTAATTGGGAATTTAAAAGACCCTGAGACATTTATACTTTTATCTTCTGTAACTGGTTTTCATGCCTCTCTCAACTGCTGTTAGAAGACCAGACATATGACTTTATATACCCTATTGTGGGAGCTGAACAAGGGAGAAGGAATTGAGATTGGAAGTGGTTCTGTAACCAAGAAGGACCTATGGGACCTTCCCAGGACAGACCCCCACTCTTTGTCCTCCACCTGCCTATTGTTTGTAGAAAAAAATTAGGCTCCTAGGCCTTCCTGTGAAGCAGGGTCTGCCTGTGAGGCAGGAGACCAGGGTTCAATCTCTGGGTTGGGAAGTTCCTCCGGAGAAGGGAATGGCAATCCACTCCAGTATTCTTGCCTGGAGAATTCCATGGACAGAGGAGCCTGGTGGGCTACAGTCTGTGGGGTCACAAAGAGTCAGACACAACTGAGTGACTAACACACCGTAGGTCTTTCTGAGTTTTCAAAGGATACATTTAAAGAGAGAAGTATGGAAATGCGGAAACAAAAGAAAACAGTCTAGAAAGACAAAATAATAATAGTTTAGTAATTAAAGTCAAAGAGCTTTAGTTTCTCTTCAAGGACCATAGATACTATTAGGAGCCACATCTATCCTTTGAACTCTTTTGCAGACACTGAAACCCCTGCTAAGGGAAGAAGTGAATTATATGCTGACCACAAGCACGTAGACCCCAGGCTTGTGGAAAGCAGAAGGTTGATGATGTTGATTCCTAATTAGTTATCACCAACCAATCAGAAGGTCATCTACTAACTGAGCACTGCATCCTGCAAACCTCTACCTCACCCTATCTTTAAAATTCTGCCCCTGAAATCCCCTGGGGATGTGCAGGGCTTTGGAACATTCGCTACCAGCCTCGTTTGGCACCTGCAATAAATGCTTCATTCTCCATCACTATAATCTGCTGTCAGTAAATTATCTAAACTGCATGCAGGTAAGCAAATGTAAGTTTGGTTCAATAACAGTGCTGGCCAAAGAAAAGTGTCACTATGAACATGGAGTCAGTCCAATAAGCTTTTATTATTTCAAATTCCTCATTGTTTACTAATTGCATTTTCAAACACATTTTCCTTGGAGCAGAGAATCAGGTCTGCCTTCGTTTAGTATCATTTAGCAATAGCATAATGCCTCTCAACACACATATTGAGTGAGTGAATTAATGAGTGAAAAAATGAACCAATACAATTTTTCCACCAGGCACCTATTGGTTATTCTATGTGACTCTTGAACAAAGAGGAGTGGATGGTGGGCAAATGGAAAACTGGCAGCTAAAAATGTGAAGCAGATGGAACCTACTTTTTCTTTCTATTGGATGAGGTGGTGCAAACAATTGTTGAAGGAGGAACAGAGACAGACTGAAGAAACTATATATACTCGTCCAGTCCAAGTACTTCCTCTGCTCCAACAATCCAGAGACTGGGTTGCTTCTCACAAATACTGTGGCTTGAAATTGGTGCCAACAGCCCAGTTGTTTCCCTGACTGATCTTTCTTCTGCTCAGATCTGCAATTTCTTCTTGACAGCTTAGTCCCTTCATACTGTTTTGTCTCCAATTCTGATAACTGTCAGTTCCAGCTAGGGGAAAGTTTTCTATAAAACGTAATTAGTTTTTCATTAATTATTTTGTTTAATAAAGTTTTTTTTTTAATTATTCCTTTCACCTAATACCTGAAACTCCAATATTTGGTCACCTCATGCAAAGAGTTGACTCATTGGAAAAGACCCTGATGCTGGGAGGGATTCAGGGCAGGAGGAGAAGGGGACGACAGAGGATGAGATGGCAGGATGCTGTCACCGACTCGATGGACATGAGTTTGAGTAAACTTCGGGAGTTGGCGATGGACAGGGAGGCCTGGCGTGCTGCAATTCATGGGGTCACAAAGAGTCGAACATGACTGAGCGACTGATCCAAATTGAGTATTTATAACCTATATGTCAATCTCCAAAACAATACCTCCATCACTAAAATTGTAAGCCATCTGTGAGCATATCAAAACTTCCAGATTTCAGGAATTTTCAGTGATTTGATTTTTGAGAAGCAGAATATAAGGGTTGCTTTATGTATTTTATGTCTGGGAAGTGATACGATTGTGTTTCTTATATTTATTGCTTAACTGAACATCTGTGGAGTGACAGGGAAAGACATCGGGTGTGAATAAAGTAAGGAATATGACCAAAATTCTCCTGAATTAGTAATTCCATCATTAACGATTGAAAAAAGAGTAGATGGACTAGCCTCACTCTGTTCCCAGGTTTGTGCTTATTTTCTGCCCTTTCACTTGCACTTTCTCTAATCTCATACTACCATCACCCACCTCATTCCCTGCCTTACTTATTTTCTTAGGTTCACCAGTGTTTTTCTCCCCACTATCCAAACAGATTATTTAAATTACTGTCACATGTGATACATTTAGAGCTGTCATAATCATTATTGAGGTTAATCAGTTGAATGATACTATGAATATGATGAATATGATTACTTCTCTTTTATGGAGTTAAACTAACATACTATGAGGTTAAGTGGGATCAAACCAACACAATGGGACCAAAACTTAGACCCAGGTTTTCTCAGTCATAAACAATGTTTTTTAAAACTTTTTCTTTTATATACATAAAATGTTTTATATACATAAAAAGTCACATGAAATAAAAGACACCTCATGAATCTATCACTTGAAATTGGAGCCCACCCTCCCTTTAAAAAATACATTAAATGCCAGCTCAATCTCAGTTTGAGTTAAGCTATATTTGCTTTTTCAGGGATTAGACTTTTCTAGGCATGTCTGGTAGACCAGAAAAATAGATTAAAGAAAATATTTGGGGGCTTGCTAAACCTAAGGATTCTCCTAGGAAGCATTTCCTCATAAAAAAAGTTTTTTTTTTTTTTTTTTTTTTAACGAAGTCTAAAGAGACCTTTATTTTTAAAGACTCCTAGTAGGAAATTCCCACTCCAGTACTCTTGCCTGGAAAATCCCATGGAAGGAGGAGCCTGGTAGGCTGCAGTCCATGGGGTCACTAAGAGTCGGACACGACTGAATGACTTCACTTTCATTTTTCACTTTCATGCATTGGAGAAGGAAATGGCAACCCACTCCAGTGTTCTTGCCTGGAGAATCCCAGGGACGGGTGAACCTGATGGGCTGCTGTCTATGGGGTCAAACAGAGTCAGACACGACTGAAGCGACTTAGCAGCAGCAGCAGCAGCAGCAGGAAATTATAATATTGTCATGGTTCAGTTCAGTTGCTCAGTTGTGTCCAACTCTTTGATACCCCATGGATTGCAAAATGCCAGGCCTCCCTGTCCAATACCAACTCCCAGAGCTTGCTCAAACTCATGTCCATCGAGTCCGTGATGTCATCCACCCTCTGTCGTCTCCTTCTATACCTGCCATCAATATTTCCCAGCCTCAGGGTCTTTTCCAATGAGTCAGTTCTTTACATCATGTGGCCAAAGTATTGGAACTTCAGGTTCAGCATCAGTCCTTCCCATGAATATTCAGGACTAATTTCCTTCAGAATAGAATGGTTTGACCTCCTTGCAGTCCAAGGGACTCTCAAGAGTCTTCTCCAACACCACAGTTTCAAAAGCATCAATTTTTCAGTGCTCAGCTTGCTTTATGGTCCAACTCTCACATCCATGCATGACTACTAGAAAAACCATAGCTTTGACTAGATGGAACTTTGTCCAAAAAGTAATGTCTCTGCTTTTTAATATGCTGTCTAATTGGGCATAGATTTTCTTGCAAGGAGCAAGCATCTTTTAATTTCATGGCTGCAGTCACCATCTTCAGTGATTTTGGAGTACAAGAAAATAAAGTCAGCCACTATTTCCACTGTTTCCCCATCTATTTGCCATGAAGCGATGGGACCAGATGCTGTGATCTTAGTTTTTAGGGTTTGAACATTGAGTTTTAAGCCAGCTTTTTCACTCTCTTCTTTCACTTTCATCAAGAGGCTCTTTAGTTCCTCTTCACTTTCTGCCATAAGGGTAGTATCATTTGCGTATCAGAGGTTATTGAATTTTCTCCCTGGAATCTCGATTCCAACTCTTCCTTTATCCAGTCTGGCAATTTGTATGATGTGCTTTGCATACAAGTTAAATAAAGAGGTGACAGTATACAGCCTTGACATATTCCATTCCCAATTTGGAAATCAGTCCATTGTTCCATGTCCAGTTATAACTGTAGTTTCTTGATCTGTATATAGATTCCTCAAGAGGCAGGTAAGATGATCTGGTATTCCCATCTCTTTAAAAATTTTCCACAGTTTGCCACAATCCACATAGTCAAAAGTTTAGCATAGTCAATAAAGCAGAAGTAGATGATTTTCTGGAACTCTCTTGCTTTTCCTATGATCTAGGATCTTGGCATTTTGATCTCTCTTCCTGTGCCTTTTTAAAATCCAGCTTGAACATCTGGAAGTGCTCAGTTCATGTACTTTTGAAGCCTGGTTTGAAGAATTTTGAGCACATGAGAATTTTGAAGAATTGATAGCATGTGAGATGAGTGCAATTATGCAGTCGTTTGAGCATTCTTTGGCATTGCCTTTCTTTGGGATTAGAATGAAAACTGACCTTTTCCAGTTTCATGGCCACTGCTGAGTTTCCAAATTTGCTGGCATATTGAGTTTAGCACATTCACAACATCATCTTTTAGGATTTGAAATAGCTCAGTTGGAATTTAATTGCCTCCACTAGCTTTGTTCATAGTGATGCTTCCTAAGGCTCACTTGACTTTGTACTCCAGGATATCTGGCTCTGGGTGAGTAATCACACCAGATTACTGGTCATCTGGGCCATTAAGATCTTTTTGTATAATTCTTCTATGTATTATTGCCACCTCCTCTTAATATCCTCTGCTTCTGTTAGGTCCATACCGTTTCTGTCCTTTATGGTGTCCATCTTTACATGAAATGTTCCCTTGGTATCTCTAATTTTCTTGAAGGCATCTCTAGTCTTTCCTATTCTATCACTTTCCTCTAGTTTTTTTTTTTTTTTTTTTTTTGCATTAATCACTTAGGAAGTATTTCTTAATATCTCCTTGCTATTCTTTGGAATTCTGCATTCAGATGGATATATCTTTCCTTTCCTCCCTTGCCTTTCACTTCTCTTATTTCCTCAGCTATTTGTAAGGCCTGCTCAAGCAACCATTTTGCCTTTTTGCATTTCTTTTTCTTGGGAATAGACTTGATCACTGTCTCCTGTACAATGTCATGAACCTTTGTCAATAGTTCTTCAGATTCTCTGTCTATCAAATCTAATCCCTTGATTCTGTTTGTCACTTCCACTATATAATTGTCAGGGGTTTGATTTAGGTCATACCTGAATGGTCTGGTGGTTTTCCCTACTTTGTTCAATTTAATTCTGAATTTTGCAATAAGGAATTCAAGATCTGAGCCACAGTCAGTTCTTGGTCTTATTTTTGCTGACTGTGTAGAGCTTCTCAATCTGCAACCACAAAGAATATAATCAATCTGATTTCGGCATTGACCGTCTGGTGATGTCCATGTGTAGAGCCGTCTCTTGTGTTGTTGGAAGAGGGTGTTTGCTATGACCAGTGCCTTCTCTTGGCAACACTCTGTTAGCCTTTGCCCTATTTCATTTTGTACTCCAAGGTCAAACTTGCCCGTTACTCCAGGTGTCTCTTGACTTCCTACTTTTGCCTTCCAGTCCCCTATGATCTTTTTTCTGGTGGTAGTTCTAGAAGGTCTTGTAGGTCTTCATAGAACTGTTGTGCTTCAGCTTCTTCAGCATTAGTGGTTGGGGCATAGACTTGGATTACTTGGTATTGAATGGTTTGCCTTGGAAACAAACAGAGATCACTCTGTCATTTTTGAGATTTCACTCAAACATTGCATTTCAGTCTCTTCTGCTGACTCTGAGGGCTACTGCATTTCTTCTGAGGGATTCTTGTCGACAGTAGTAGATATGAATTAAATCATATGAATTAACTTCACCCATTTCCATCCATTTCTGCCCTTTCTCATCCATTGAATTAAATTTGCCCATTTGTCCATTCCAGTTTGGAATGGACTGGAATACAGCATATCTTTGTGTTTAAAACTTAGAAAAGCATGATTAAAAGAAATTTTCTTAAGTTCTTTTGTGCCTCTCTATGATCCAAATCAAACATTATCCTAAGTGGGAGAAACTTATAAGCATTTACTTTAAAATAAGAAACAAGGTAAACATGCCACCTGTCACTACTTTAATTAGAACCCAAGGTATCAGTAAAAAGACATAATGATAGATAAATAAAGAAACATGAACGTAGACATACATGTATCTGCATGCATTTCTATCCACATAGATATGTATATAAGTAAATACACATATAGATACATATATGCCTATGTAGGCACAGAGCCTTTGACTGTGTGGATCACAATAAACTGTGGAAAATTCTGAAGGAGATTGGAATATCAGACCACCTGACCTGCCTCTTGAGAAACCTGTATGCAGGTCAGGAAGTAACCGTTAGAACTGGGCATGGAACAACAGACTGGTTCCAAATAGGAAAAGGAGTACGTCGAGGTTGTATATTGTCACCCTGCTTATTTAACTTCTATGCAGAGTACATCATGAGAAATTATGGGCTGGAGGAAGCACAAGCTGGAATCAAGATTGCTGGGAAAAATATCAATAACCTCAGACATGCAGATGAAACCACCCTCATGGCAGAAAGTAAAGAGGAACTAAGGAGCCTCTTATTGAAAGTGAAAGAGGAGAGTGAAAAAGGTGGCTTAAAGCTCAACATTCAGAAAACTAAGATCATGGCATCCGGTTCCATCACTTTATGGCAAATAGATGGGTAAACAGTGGAAACAGTGGCTGACTTTATTTTGGGGGGCTCCAAAATCACTGTAGATGGTGACTGCAGCCGTGAAATTAAAAGACGCTTACTTCTTGGAAGGAAAGTTGTGACCAACCTAAACAACATATTAAAAAGCAGAGACATTATTTTGCCAACAAAGTTCCGTCTAGTCAAGGTTATGGTTTTTCCAGTGGTCATGTATGGATGTAAGATTTGGACTGTGAAGAAAGCTGAGGGCCAAAAAACTGATGCTTTTGAACTGTGGTGCTGGAGAAGACTCAAGAGTCTCTTGGACTGCAAGGAGATCCAACCAGTACATCCTAAAGGAGATCAGTTCTGGGTGTTCATTGGAAGGACTGATGCTGAAGCTGAAACTCCAATACTTTGGCCACCTCATGCAAATAACTGACTCATTTGAAAAGACCCTCATGCTGGGAAATATTGAGCGCAGGAGGAGAATGGGGCGACAGAGGATGAGATGGTTGGATGGCATCACTGATGGACATGGGTTTGGGTGGACTCTTGGAGTTGGTGATTGACAGGGAGGCCTGGAGTGCTGCCACTCATGGGGTCGCAAAGAGTTGGACACGACTGAGCAACTGAACTGAACTGAACTGATGCACAGATAAAGAGGCACAGATATATCTGTATGTTTTTGTATGTGTGTTTATGTGTATATAGAGAGAAATATGTGTATATGCACGGTGTTAGTATATAAGCATTTTTTTTTTTTTTACATTTGTCTCCTGACAAGGCTTAGAGGCAATGATGTATCTGTAGTGATGACCACACCTAGCATACAGATCTTGAATATCTTTAATGAAAAGAAACAAGGCCTCTTTGGAGATGTGTTTGATTTTAATTCTTGGGCAGGGGAAACACATAAGATGACCCTGGAACATCCCGTTGTACCAGAAAGTATAAACATTCTCAAGAGAATAGACACTTACTTAAACAACATAGGAACCAACTTGAAGAAGCTGCTAACGGCTAAAGCTGGAACAATTTGAGTAATGAAATTAAAGAGTAAGAACTGAATTTTAACCCATAAAATAAATACTGTGAGTCCATTCTGCTATAAAAAACTAGTTAAATAAGTAAATAGGAGATAAAAGATTAATTCCCTCTTATAGCAAATTTTTAATTAATAGTTGTAGATAAGGTCACTTGTGGATGCTAATGCTAATGGTAGGAAAAGCAGTCCTGAGGAAAATCAGGACTTGGATATTCTCAGATTATCTCTGCCCCTGATATTCTTTAATTAGAAATAGAGTGATCTGCCCTGCTGGCTCAAACTGTAAAGAATCTGCCTGCAATGAGGAGATCTGAGTTCAGCCCCCGAGCTGGGACGTTCCTCTGGAGAAGGGAGCCCACTCCAGTATTCTTGCCTGGAGAACTCCATGGACAGAGGAGCCTAGCAGGCTGTGGTCTGTGGGATTGCAAAGAGTCAGACACAACTGAGAACCTTCATTTCAGAAAGTGCATATTTTAGACTGTAGAAACTCAGACAAGCAGAAGAAATAAAATGATAAAAGTTAACATCACCAAAAATAAGAGAGAATAACCATGTGAATCCCATGGTAGATACAATGAGAACACAATATCACCTCTGTGGTATTTTTGTCTACAATGTATAGCTTCAGCCTAAATATAAGAATATATCAGACAAACCCTAATTGAAGGCCATTCTCATAATAATTGGCTAATATTCTTCAAGTATCAGCAGCCTGAAAGAAAAGGAATTACTGAGAGAATGTTATAGGTTATAGGTGACATAAAATAAATAATTTCTAAATGTGGTGTGATATCTTCAAACAGAAAAAGAACATTAGTGAAAAAAATAGTGAAATTTAAACATAACAGTCTTGTTAATAATATTGTACTGTTAGTATTGTATCATATTTTCAATAGTTTTATTTAATTATATCATATTTTTAATAGTATTAGTTATAGTTTAAATGCATTTTCAATGTTTATTCACAATTTGAATGCTTTCATATTTATGTAGGGTGTTAATATTGGAAGTATCTAGGTGAGGCATATATAAGCACATTTTTTAGTATTTTTATAGCTTCTCTATAAGTCTAAAATTAAAGTGAAAAGCTTATTGCTTTCACATCTGGGTCACATTCTTTGATTTATCAATTTATCATTTTTTGCTTTACCTCCTCACTGAGAAAATTTGTCCTCTACCTTGTCATTTATAGTACTTTGCTTTAATTATGAGTTAAATGCTTATAGAAATATGAAACACAAAATACATGAGTTAAAATGAAGAAGTCTTCTACAACTTTTCAGAGCTCCTATCTAAAAGCAAAATTGTCTTTTGCAGTATGTTTTTATTTTGCTTATGGACCATTCATTCTAGAGTATATAAAATATGTCTTCATGGTGTTTTATTATTAATTAAAACAGTTTATTTAGCTTGCTTTGGTAGTGTGAACTATTTGTGAGCAATTAAGGTAGAAAAACAATCTTGAAATGTATAAAATACCTAGAATTGTTCCATTTCAATATATAATTATTAAAATTTAATTTAGCTCCACCTGATTCCTTTTTGACATTTATTTATTTGCCATTTTATTTTGAATAAGTTCGACTGTTATAGCTCTCAATTTACCTTCCAAGAGAATAGGTAAAGTCTCACCTGTTTTTTAGCTTTAAATTGTTGTAATCCTACCATGAATGCTTAACAATCTAGTTTCAAATAATGAGAAAGATCGGTGGAGGACATACTCTTCTGGAGGATCATTTATCAGGCTCTGAGATCAAGTTTCTGGTTAATCCTATGTTTATTTTTTACATTTAATTTTCCTGGTATATTTTGCCAGTTTCCAAATCTGACAGATTGGTTAAGATAATGTACCCCAGAGCCACAACATCTGTGTTCAGGTGAGACTCTGAAATTTCCTACCTGTGTGAACTTGGGCAAGTTACCTAAGCCCTCTGCACCTGTTTCCTCACAGAATAAATAACAGTCAAACAGTCATATTTCCCCCATAGTGACATTAGGAAAATCAAATGACTAGTAGTTAGTAAAGACTTAAAACAGAGTGCCTGCTATCCCAAAAGTATGATAGCAGGTTTGCTAACTAAACTGCCTTAATTCATTCTAGATTTGGTGTAATTACATGACATTCATATATTAATGCAAGAATGTCATTGTTAATTTTTCTCTTGGGGGCAGCGGGGGGAGGAACAGAGAAATCAGTGTCTTGAGTAAGGATTTGATTAAAAAGTAAGTTACTTTTAGAAAATTAGTCAAGTTTCTAGAGAATTATAGAAAGCTAGAAAATTTATCCTAGATTCCCCCAAAGACCAAGCTCTATTCTAAGATGAAATGGCATACTTCAGGGAAGATTTTGTTTGCATCCATGTGTCTGTGTGTATGCATACATGTATATACACACATTTTTTTTAATGCACTGATATTCTGGTCACAGACTGTCAGTAGCCATTTGAGAACTGGCTGCTCTTTCCTCCTCTTCGTTCTCCATTGTCATTGTTATTGACATTGTTATAATTTATATTCATATGATTACCAGAGTGTGGAGGCTGACATGTCCAGAAGAACTGGGTTGAGCACAAGAGCTGCTTCTGGAGTGAGATAAACAAACAACAAACAAAAAGACTTTTCGATTCAGCAGTTCCCCAAAGTGTATGATTCATATATGAGTCATTCTCATGAAGTGGATAAAATTCCCATTTACAAAGACAGAAATGAAAATAAAATTGTTTTTAATTTAGCAGACAGAAGAATGGGATGAAATATTGAGCTCAAGAGGATTCTTCTGAAAATGGATTTCTAGCAGAAAAGTTTCACCCCTCTAAGCATAGACATGCAAATTTTGCCTTCCATAAGCTAATCAAGACTTTTTCTTTTTTTTTGGCAAGAAAACAAAGAAAAACCAGTCTAATCCTGAGTAAACCTGGCTTTTTCTTACTTATTGGGTCTCACAGGAAAAGCAGATTGCAATGTTTAACTCTCTAATATATGCAATAAAAGATTTCAGCGATATGTCAAGCTGACTACTTAGCCATTCAACTCCTTTCATATTATACATATTGCTATGCACTGTCGCTTGAGATTACTTTGTGCAAGAAAGCTTTGTTAGGACAGGGTAATTTGATGAATGTCAAAGCCAAATGTATATATGGAGATAGAGATATAAGGGATGAGGCCAACCTGATTTCTATTTGACTCCCACACAAATCACATTTTCAATACATTTCAATGAATCACTGTTAGATGTTAGGCTGGTGGACATGATACATTCTGGACATGGTTAGGAAGACAGATTAGAGATATTTTAAACATGGCCCCTTGAAGGGCATATTTTGAAAAAAATCAAAGAGTGTAATACTGCATTATTTCTGCAGCATATTTTAATCAAAATATTTAAATGAAAATTCCTCTATGTCCAGTGTTTCCATGAAAACATTGCTCTCTTTGTGGAAAGAGACCATCTTTCATGACTTTTTTTTTTTTTCATATTTCTAGGATAGAGTTTAGCTAAGTTCATAGAGAGATGGTTTCTGCTTGATGAAATACTCATTCATGACTGGTTTGGGGAGCAACCATAGGCAAACTCCCCTTCAGCTCTGCCATGTGGGGAAGGGCTCTTGGAGCACACCCATTGTGCCTGTTTAGACTGCTTTGCATGCAAAGGAGAAAAGGACTTGCAAGTAGCACGACACTATTGGATTCTTAAGGTTGTACTATTGGCCTTGGTCTCTATATTTAATTTATATATCTTTGGATGCTAGTTGTCCCATTTCTAATATTAGGGCTATCTTTCTGGAACAGGTGTCGGCAGATGAGGCCAGGTCATTGGGATGCTCAGAAAACTTAAAGAGTCCTCAACTTAAGATTAATTATTGCTACCTTATGCACCTCTTATGCCTGATTCCAAGGTTTTGAAAAATAGAGATATTTTTTCATTAAATTATTTAATATATACTCTTTGAATTAATCGAACTTCATCAGTCTTCCTTACTGATTCTATATTCTTTTTTTGCTTATTGGCTTTCCTAACTGAGGGTATTATCAACTATCAAAATATGGAAATCATATGTAGGAACCTTAATATGAAAAAAAGTATTGTAATATTACAGTATAGAATAGTCTGTTTGGAAGGACCTTGGCATCTCTTATGCTAAATCCTTTAATTTGCAAATGAGGAAACTGAAAAATGATTTTCCCCTCAGACACAAAGCTACTGAAGAAATTGTCTAGACTAGGGTTTCACATGGGCTTTCCCTCTGGCTTATTGGTTCAAAATCCATTTGTAATGCCAGAAATGCAGGAGATGCTGGCTTGACCCCTGGGTCAGGAAGATCCCCTGGAGGAGGGCATGCAATCCATTCCAATATTCTTCCTTGTAGAATCCCATGGACAGAAGAGCCGGGTGGGCTACAGTCCATAGCGTTGCAAAGAGTCAGACATAACTAAAGCAATTGAGCATGCATGCACACAGGATTCCACATACTTCTCTTGACTCAATTCACATAACACATGATTGGTTTGAGTGAGAATTATTATAAATATATCATTATGAATGTATAACTATGCCTTTCCAAACTATACACTTTGTCTCTCCCTAACTCTCAAAACTGGATATCCAGGAAATTCTAAGCCCTTTTGGAATCACCTAAAAGGAGGTCTATACTACTCAGTAAAAAAAAGGGAAGAGACAAAATTATGTATCTTAGTTGATCTGTTTAAATGTGTAGACAGTGTAGAATTTTAAAGCCTGGATTCCATATTAGAACCCCTGGTTAAAATCATAGCTCCAGCAAGTTATATAATACATCTATTCCTGAGTTTTCTCATCTGTAAAATTGAATTAATAATAGCACCAAATTAGTAGGGTTATTGTGAAGTTTAAATGAATTAATATAGACAATGAACACCTGTGTAAAACACAAAAAACAGTACATGGTCTATAGTTACTCTTATAAAATATTAGTTGTCATTATTACCAGCTAGTTGCTTGGATCTGTAGGGGGAGAGACAGTGAATCCTTTTTTCATATAGGTGACTAGATAGAACCAAATTTCCCATTATCCATTCCTCTGTTGATGGACATTTAGCTTGTTTCCACGTCTTGGATATTGTAAATGGTGCTACAATAAATATTGAGATGCATCTATCCTTTCAAATCATGTTTTCTCTGGATATATGCTGAGCAATTGGATTGATGGATAAAGAAAATATGGTACTTATATACAGTGAAATAATATTTAGCCATTAAAAAGAAAGAATCAATGACATTTTCAGCAACACTGATGAACTTGGAGATTAACATATTAAGTGAGGTAAGTCAGGCAGAGAGAGACAAATATCACTGATATTACTTATAGGCAGAATCTAAAAAGAAACAAGATACAAACAAAATTATTTACAAAACAGAACAGACTCATGAATTTAGAGAACAATCTTTTGTTTACCAGGGTGGGAAAAATGGTGGAGAGGGATAAGTTGGGAGTTTGGGATTGACATGTATGCACTGATATGTTTAAAATAGATAACCAACAAGGACCTACTGCATAGCACAGGAAACTCTGTTCAATATTCTGTAGTAAACCAAATGGAAAAAAAAAAATTGAAAAAGATGTATGTATATGTATATGTATAACTGAATCACTTTCTTTACACCTTAAACTAATACAACATTGCCAATCAACTATACTCCAATATAAAATTAAAAAAAAAAAGCTAAAGGGATCAACAAATCAATATATAAACATATAAACACAGTGTCATCAAGAATGTGTCCATTTAAGAGAGGTGAGGAGGGCTGGATCAACATCTAAAAGTATCTAGCAGTACTTGATATAAAAAGATTTAAGAGGATATTTGTAGCTGATGTGATGGAATAACTTGATATTTGGTGATTTATGGTTGTTGGCGGTGGTTTAGTCGCTAAGTCATGTCTGACCCTTGCAATCCCCTGGACTGTAGCCTGCCAGTCTCCTCTGTCCATGGGATTTTCCAGGTGAGGATACAGAAGTAGGTTGTCTTTTCCTTCTCCAGAGGATCTTCCTAACCCAGCAATTGAACCCAGGTCTCCTGCGTTGCAGGCAGATTCTTTAACAACTGATCTATGAAAAAAGCCCTAATTTCTGGTTACCAAATATGAAAGTAGGGGTAGCTACTTATAAAATAAGTAACCAATAAAGGCCTAGTATATGGGAACTATACCTAATATTTTTTAAGTAATCTATAAAGGAAAATAATCTGAAAAAGTGTAGATATATATGCATAAATGAATCATTGTGCTACACATCTGAAAATAACATGATATTATAAATAAAGTATGCTTCAATCATAATAATAAAAGTAAATATAAATATATATGGTTATAAAATGGATTATAAGAAATTATAATTTCCTCAAATTTCATGATTGGTATTCATTTATTCATCCCCTTCATAAAGATTTAGTTGTTGTGCACTAGATTCCAATTGCCATTCTCTGTACTACATAAACTCATATCAACATTTGGGAAAGGTCTTTGTAAAAAACTACTCTCAGGCAAGTCAGAGCCAAAAACACATGGAAAAGAATCTTTTATACCTTGGCAGTGTAACCTGATCCCAAGCCTGTTCTTGCTCTGATAGTCCTAGCTGTTTATTTTAGATATTCTTTTTATAAATGCATAAATGAACATCTGTTTGTGCATTTCCATGGGGAAATAAAAGCATTAATATTTCAGATTGCTATCACAGCTCTGTTAATAGCCAGAAATGCTATAGATAGAAGTTTATATCCACTAGAAGTTGGTTGGCTCTCAGAAAAATACACAGCAAGTATAAATATAAATATAAGTAATGCAGACTGACTCAGGGTTCCTGTTCTCCACAAGGCATGAATTAGTACAGCAGTGGTAGAGTCTATGGGTTAGATACTTAGAAGAAGGCAGATGGAGAAGGCAGTTGCCGAGGATGAGATGGTTAGATAGCATCACTGACTCAATGAACTTGAATTTTGAGCAAACTCCTGGAGACAGGGGAGGACAGAGGAGCCTAGCATGCTGCAGTCCATAAGATGGTAAAGAGTCAGACATGACTTTACAACTGAACAACACAACTTAGAAACTTGAAAATATCATCACGACTGACTCTTAAGTCCACACTGTCTTTGTTAGAGTCTTCTTAATTCATGGGTTTATGCCTTTCTTAATCAGATGGCTTTGTAATATCTTGAAAATAAAGCCAAATCTTTGGCTTTTCTTGACTAACATGGAGTAGATTTTGGCATAGAGTACATATATTTTTTATGGATTGAATAGTGATTAAAGCTAACTTCTGCAGCAAGAAATATATATAAAAGAGAGAGATGAATGAAAAGTTTGTAAAACCCAGAGAAATAGGGATACACACAAAGCTATATGGATGAGGAATATTACTCAAGTGCTCAAGACCTAAATCAGGTGGCTGTAGATTTATCTACAGATCTCCTGCTTTTACTTCAGTGATTATGAGCCATCACCTTCTCATGGTCTGTTATGGAGTCTTCTTCAAGTTCATCCAAGTCTCCTTTGTCAGTATGCTCTGACCCTAGACTCTAGTTGATGTCCTTTCATTCTTTCATTAAGGACACTTTCCGACTTGCTGATTTTCTGGAAAACTCATCTTAGTACAGAACAAATGAAACATAACCCTGTACACTTGCATAAAACTGTGCAGTAGAAGAAGGGGACATCCCTAAAATAATGTCTGGGTTTGAATAAACTGGATAGTAGCTCAATATATCTCCATTGCACAAGCATCTGGTGAGCATAAAGGCATAAAGTGGTAACATGGAAATACCACATTACTAGAATATTTGGGCTCTATCAGTTATTACTTAACTTTCCTGAGCTTCTCTATCAGGAGGAAAAAACATGAAGCAGTAAGTTTTTAAGAAAAATTAGAAAAAAAGAAAAATTAGAATGATTTTGAAAATACAATCAGGAAAATTTCTAAAGTGTCTGCATAGTACTTGGAACTCAGTAGATGCTCGAAAGTACTTAGTCCTTTCTTCCCTGCATTCTCCATACCGTGTCTTAAAGGGTTGATAATCATCAGACAGGAATATGTCAAGGTAAATAGTTCAGTACTACCCAGGGCACTGGCTTGCTTATGCAACTTTATGTTATACTCTTGGAGAAGGAAATGGCAACCCGATCCAGTATTCTTGCCTGGAGAATTTCATGGACAGAGGAGCCTGGTGGGCTATAGTCCATGGGGTCACAAAGAATCAGACACGACTGAGTGAGTAGAATACACACATATGTCACACTCTAGTCAGCTATCAAGGCAGCTGGGGGTTCCAAGCAGGGGCTGGGGTGGGAGTGGGAAGGAGAAGTATGTGAGGAGCAATGACTATATACTGCAGAGGCATTGGAGATGGAGAGGCAAAAGAAAATCCTGGGATAGCAGGCAGATTAGTGTAAGTCATAATCAATCTATAAAGTATAGCTTCATTCTTGTTTTCACTGCAAGCTACAGGTACAGATCTCATTACTTTGTCTTTCAGCCTTATAGCTAGGAGAACGTGCTGGTTGATTGCTATGTCCTGCAAATGACAGCCCCATTCCCTTCTTTTTATATACCTTTCTAGGGTTGCTATTTAACTTTTCCTCAGTTAGGAATATTAGACATGAGTATATAATTTAAGGGGTGAGCTTGACAAGCTGAGTAAACCCTGGACCAACAGGTGAGACTAAGAAGCTCGTCTCAGTGGTTTCGACCCACGACTGCTCCTCGTGCTCCCAGGAGCACAGCCTCCCCTATGCGTCCTTCCTTGCACATACTTATGAGTATAGTAAAGATGGAAAGGTATCCTGCAGAAGCATTGTAGTTGCAACTTATGCTAGTCGACTGGGAGCAATGTAGGCAATGGCTGGAATTACAGAAATTAATTCCTGAGGCAGGTGATTATTATAGCGGTATCTTTCCAGCTCCTTGCACAACCTTCCCTTCATGGGAATTGGGACTGAATACCTTTCATGACAGAAAATTTCTAACTTCCTTCCCTCGTGTAATCAAATACTCCTAGTACTGCTTTACCTCACACTTTTCTTTATTAAAAGACTAATGAAAGGTGATCAAGGATGCCAAGGAGCACCACACGATCCTTCACTTTATAAATGAGTATACAGACCAGAAGGGACGCATCTGGCACCCAGCTCTAGTTGAGGACAAAGCAAGATCCAATTTTATTCCTACTTGTAGCAATATTTTTATTTTCCCTTTGTTCTTAGTTTTATCAACTTAACATGGAAACTAGCTGTGGTCAGTGGCCATCTCTTCTTTTGGAGAAGAACTTCCGTGTGAAACAGTTTCAAGCAGATCATTCAAGGATTCCTTTCTCTCCACCACTATTAAACTAGGGCAAAGCATATATTTTCACAAATACAAGTCAGTTGCCATCTACTGGTTAGAGAAACCTCCACAATTGCTTTGCCTGGAACTTCTGAGGTTTTCCACGTGACTGGGGATGTCCTAGCTTTGGAAGCAACCTTGCTGCTGGCTGTGTCCTTCCAACACTGGAGAGCTGGTCTAGAGAACGTAGGTTTTGGTGCAACAATACAAAGAAGGGGCTCCCCAGCAGCAGAGCTAGAACCACAGAGACAAGCTCCATCCCAGTGCATACAGCTCTGTGGTCCATGAGAACACAGAGATGCTTCAGGTCCCTGCTGAGCTGAGACTACAGTCGTTCTCCACCTGACCTCACCATTCATTTACCTCCCACTTTTCTAAATCAGTCAAGTGTTCACTAAAACACCCTATTCTTTTATCTTCTGTTGTTACTTTTTAATTATTTATTTATTACATGATGTGACCTAATCCCCTGCATAGACTGTGAGCTTACTGGTGATAGAAAAGACACTATTTCTGTTTGTCTTCCTCACCTTACCTCATATTATATCTTGTATAATAATGTCAATGCATGCGTGCTCAGTCATATCTGATGCTATGGACTGTAACCCGCCAGATTACTTTGTCCATGGGGTTCTCTAGGCTAGAATACTAGAGTGGGTTGCCATTTCCTCCTCCAGGGGATCTTCCCAACCTGTGACCAAACCTGTGTCTTCCTCATTGTCAGGCAGATTCTTTACCACTGAGCCACCTGAGAAGCCCAGTAATACACACCCATTAATTAACAATCAGTGAAACTGTTTTGCATCTTATTTGAACAAGTGGTATCTCCTTTAATATATCTTGAGTTACATGTTATTTTCTTAGCACAAAAAGAGGGAAGGATTGTTTATCTCCTAAATACACAGTTCATATCTGCCTACTGTATTAGGAAAGATTAAACAAGTAAATTAAATTAATAGCTAGTATTTATTAAGCATTTGTGTATCACATACTATAATAAGAATTGTATATGCATTACCAACATCAACTTAAAAATGAGCAGATTATTAACACCAGCCTTCACAGGTTGATTATAAGGGTTCAGTGAGAGAAAATCCTATAAACAATAAAACATGAGATATGGCTTGTGACGACAGTGAGCATTTTATCATAATGGTTAGATTTCACTTTGGAATGCTAAAAAACCTATGAAGTGAGACATGTAAAGAGTAAGTTTCAATGAGGGAATATCTCCCATAGGAAAAAATTCTGGGGTCCCAAGGATAAGACGCAGATTTTAGCCAGAGAGGGAAGAATAGAACAAATGAAGGGTCCCCAAAATATATTTGAAATTGCTAGCAAATGCTAACCACTTTCCATTTCTGCCTAGAGTCAGTCCTGTTCTTTCTTTAAAATTGTGAACAATATGCCTTTGATCTTGCATATTTTTCTTGATCCAATCATTGTTTTCTTTTAAATCTAGTTCTACTTATCCTGAGGGCTGCTGATTCAACAATAGGTCTGAATACTCAAGTTTAAATGATATATATTTTAACTTGTTTTTAAAGGAAAGCTTTGTAATTTCTATAAGAAATGAATCATTAATTCTGTCATGACATTATATATGAAATCTACCCAGGAGCTCCCAAATGCTCTCCAATTCACAGGAGACTAAAGTTCAGCAAACCAAGCTGATGTAGTATTATATTTGCCCTTTAAAAAAGGTCAGGATATTGTTCAATTGATGCCAACATCCATGAACTAAATGAAAGGGGGCTTGAGAAGATTGGATGTGGTTAAGAGTTTTACAGAATTCATGAGGCTCCTTAGTCACTGTAAAATAAAACTCCTTAAAAAAACCTTATTGAATGTAATCCTGGGAGTATTTTGACATTGGATGGGCAATCAACAGAACAATTTTTATTGGGTTTGGATGGGTAAAGCCATTTTTAGTTTTCAAAATTCATAGCATGATATCCTTCCCACAAATTTTATCATTTTTATTTTCATAAGGAGCGAAGAAAGAAATGAGACTTGGGTCATATTTAAGCCTATGGCAGACTTAGAGTTAATAATACTCAGGATCTGGAGATGTAATTTGGCATTGAGACAATTATATGAATGTTTAAAGTAGGTTTAGCTCCCTACTTTTGGCAAGGCCAGAATGTATCTTATAGCCTTTAAGGTACACTATCAGCTGTAATGATTTAGTTTTTTTATGCTTTAATATTTTTCTGCATCTTATGTTGCCTTTCTTTAAAATAATGTTTTCAACTTTTAATGCATATATATATATATATATATATATTTAAATTACAAATTGTAGTATAAGATTCATAATGAGAAATGTTAGGACCATGATTCTAATTTCAACAGATTCCTATCCTTTTAGTCTCATTTTTCTTAACTTATATATTTTAAAATAATCTATGTTTATTGTGCTTTTTTTCTGGTACCACACAGCATGCAGGATCTTAGTTCTCCAACCAAGGATTGAATTTGTGCCCCCTGCATTGGAGGCATGGAGTTTTAACCACTGGACTGACAGAAAACTCCCTGCTACTATATTTTGATGGCAATTTTTGCAGTGATGAATGCTTCTCTGTGGCTGGGGATAGGGATTGAATACACTTACCTGCCTCCTGTTTACACTCCCCCTTTCCTTTACCTCCCATTACGATCAGGCCACAATTAAAGATCACATTTATCCTCACTTTGTATATTATTCCCTAAGAATTTTTATGACTGAGCCATGAATGCATTGTGAGTACATTTTCTTTCTTGCTCAATATTTTGTCTTGGCAAGAGGTAGTTATCAATTCACATGATAACTTCATTCCTAATAGGAAAGGTTTTTCCAACATTTAGCCTGGAATTGATGAATATCAATTTTACCCTTATTCCATAAGCCAGAAATCAAGAACATAAACATACCTAACTGAAAGACTGGAAAGTAGAATCTAAGAGGAGTCTACAAGAAATACCAAAAAAGGGATTTGTTGAAAGTTTTCAGCAGTTTTTGGCATATCTTCTTTCCACTTCTCCTTTGTTTCTTGTTTCAATTATTTTACTGAGTTTGGAAGAAAGAAGAAATACACTGACAATGAGATACTTGATGGACTAAGTAAGTAAGTGTTAGTTGCCCAGTCATGCCTGACTCTTTGCAACCCCATGGACTGCAGCCCACCAGGCTCTTCTGTTCACGAGATTTTCCAGTCAAGGATACTGGAGTGGGCTGCCATTTCCTTCTCCAGGCGATCTTCCTGACCTAAGGATCGAACCCGGGTCTCCTGCACTACAGGCAGATTTTTTACTGACTGAGCTACAAGGGAAACCTTATGGACTTAATCAACTATGTTCAACTAAATGTTTAATATTGTATTTCTTTGCTTGTTTCTTTTTGTCTTCCTTCCCTCCTCCATCTTTTCTTTTATTTTTAACTTTCAAATATCTTCCAGGAACAAGTCTAATTTTATTCTCTCAATAACATGTTATCTTAGTACGGAGGTATTGATTACTAGCAGAACATATTACATCAGAGGCTTCAGTGGTGGCTCAGATGGTAAAGAATCTGTCTGCAATGCAGGAGACATGGGTTTAATCCCTGGGTGGGGAAGATTCGCTGGAGGAGGGCATGGCAACCCACTCCAGTATTTTTGCCTGGAGAATCTCCATGGACAGAGGAGTCTGGCAGGCTACAGTGCATGGGGTCACAAAGAGTTGGACACGAGCGACTAAGTACAGCACAGTACTGTAATTCAAAAAGGTTAAGTAATTTTCCTGCAGTTCACACAGAAAAAAAAGTTGAAGTTCATGGAAAAACAAAAACTTTGAAACTTGCCTACCTGATTGTGATCCCTGATCTGATCTCTTCCAACAACATAGAGCAATATGCATTTTTTTCTAAATTGAAGCCATATAAGAGTCTAGAGAGACTGATGCCAAAATGCAATTTACTGAGTATAAACATCCCTATTATTTTCATTAAATATCTTGACTAGGCACTATACCTCTTCAATCCCATTTAATTTCTCTCACCATCACCTGGTAGGTGAGATTTCATATCTGATTAAGAGGAGAAGCTGGCTTCTGTCTTAAGACTTGCTTAAGAAAGCTCTCATCCTCAATATAATTGGATAAAGTAAAATTAAAAAAGAAAAACTCAAGATGGCTCCTTAGACATGAATCAATATAGCAGAAACTGAGACCTTCCTTGCTAAGGGAACATATAAGCAAGTACGGATGGGAGTTCCATGTGCTATTTTTAAAAAACCAGAGCCAAACAGCAAATAAAGTCTGGCAACAAATATGCTAGAAAAATGACTTGAAGTAAAATATAAACTACTTCTCTCTCTCTTACTATGTTAACTGTATGTCAGCATAATAGACTGTCTAATAATCCCATCACTCCAGTTAACCATAGCATTTAAAGAAGCATATAAAAGAACAAAGGAAAAGTTAATTCTTTAAGCCTAGAACTAGGCACTAAACCTATCTAATTCAGTGTTCATAACTCTCTGTATGGGTACATATATTCTCATTTTTAAAATTACAAAAATAAAGATGGAAAAGGTTAGGGAAAACTTGCATTGTCTTTTTGAGAGAGTCACGGAACAAGGCCAAGTAAGAAAGAAATCAGGAATAAGTAACGGCGAAAAGAAAAGCCCTGTGCAAAAGACAGTAGGGAGAATAGATGCTTAAGACAGACAGTTATTTAAGGGAAAAAGAAAACATGATTAGTGAAGAAGAGCTAAGCTATAATTGTAGCTCTTGGTAAAAACCATGGGTGACTAAACTGAAGAGGTGGTATCTGAAACAAACAGGGTTTGCAATGGAGAGAGATCTTTTTTAATCAGCATTCAGGAATCTATTAAGGTCTTGACCTGAGGCCTGGTCTACACAGTGCTCATATCTCTTAGTAAACAGAGAAATAAAGTCAGTTGTTTGGATGTTTGTCCAAGCCTGGAATGTAGACATCTCTCAGTACCTGGATACTGGGGTTGCATTAAGAAGAATGCATAGTTCTGATGTTGACATATAAGACTCATTGCAATTCTTCATTCTCCCTTCATTCATTTTTAATGGGAAAATATTCTTTTCTGTTTCCAGTTGTGCCTATATTCATAACAAAATTTTCCATGACTACTCCTTTTATCTGCACTTTTTGAAACTTTCTGCCCTCCTATCTGAATATTCTGCTTTTATTAAAAGTGGCTGCTTTAGAAGATGCCCTTTTCTTAATGAAACCCACCCATATAGTCTTTATTGCCCTATTTCTTCTGTTTCCTTCCCTCTCTGGCACATATTTTACCTGTTATCCATAATTGCCATTTTCCCTTGCTGTCACTTAACCCATGGTTTATTATTCGCTCTTCTTTTAAATGCATCCATGTTAATTTCCTCAGAATGTCCTTATTGCCAGCTGGCCTCTTCCCTGCAGATTTCCTGTGGCCAAATGTCACACCTAAGCGCCTGCACCTTTGGTGATTTCTCCCAGCATTTGTTTAGACCCTATCCATCATTATCTCACAACAAACAACAGCTTTGCAAATGGAGAGCAAGCCTTGCCCAGTGATTGATGTTTCTGTATGCCTGCCTTTTCTCCTCGTGAGAATCACATGGGTCCCCTGCCTTTATTTTGAGGACTCTGGCTGTACCTGCCATAGCTTATGGGAAAACAAGGCTAAACTGCCAATACCAGGGCCCCTCTTCTTTTTCTCTTACTGCATTTCCTTATCGGTTGTGACAATATGCCACAATTAATGATAGCAGAAATACCCATGTTTGATACCGCATGCATCACACTTAGGCGTGATGGATTAGCAATCAAGGAAATTAATTCTGCCATTACAAAGTAACATCTGAACTTTGAAGTTAGGCAATTGCATTGTATAAGGTTGAGTTATGAATTCAGCCATAAATATAACATTAGGCAAGCTTATTTAGGAGCAGAATAGCTTCAATATTTTAGTTTTTCAGTTTCTCAAGAAATGGTTTATAATTCTTTTCCACCAAGCTCCTTCAGTTTGGAGGGATACAAGGTTATCAGATTTCCAGGTCAAAAAAACAACCAACCAACCAACCAAAAAAAAAAAAAAAACCCAAAATTATTGTGTGTATTTTTGACCAAGCAAATAATATTTCTAATAGATTGTTTATGACCACAGGTTCTTCAAAAACCAGTCCTTTCTGCCGTGAGTCATTTTGCTTTTACAGAAGGCATCAGGTTTATTATAGCATGCTTTTTATTAACTTGAGAAACGCTGGAACAAGACAAGTCAACGTGGTTACCTAATTTCCTGTAATACTTCACCTTTGAGGCTATTTTATACACTTTTATACCCAAAATGCAGCTTCTGAAGATTGCTTCCACTTTTCTCACAGACTGGATTCTCATGTCTAGAGCTGATGTTCAGTTGGAACCAGTCTGCACCAACTGTGAGATTGCTGAGGCTGCCTGGTTATGCGAAATAAAATATCTAAGCCAACAATGCTTAAGCACTGTAAAATATGGAAAAGAATAAAAACATAAAAATCTTCTACTAAGTGCATTAATACACGTCATGAAATGAAGTGAAGGTCTCAGTCACGTCCAACTCTTTCTGACCCCATGGACTCTAGCCCACCAGGCTTCTCTGTCCATGGGATTCTTGAGGCAAGAATACTGAGTGAGCAGCTATTTCCTTCTTCAGGGCATCTTCCTGACCCAGAAATCAAATCCATATCTCCTACATTGCAGGCAGACTCTTTAATATCTGAGCCACAGGGAAGCCCAATACATGTCATAGGGAGGTAATTTTATGTTAATCCTCAGTTTATATGGACAAACTTATTCTTCTGTAGACACCGTGGGCATAGACTCAACTAACATGGATGAATCAATCATTCTTGCTGTTTATTTTAGCTAAAGTCATTTGGATGGTACTGAAGAAATAAACAGCCTTTCACAGCTGTCTACTGATCCAATTTGGGCCATAGGTAGGTTGCAGATTTGAGTCTCCAGAGAGCACAGGAAAAAAACCACAAGATTGGAAAGGGTATTAACCTTGATCCTACCCCACGTTATTCACAAAAGGGACTTGAGCCGCTGATTTTCTTCAGTATTTTCTGCTTAGTATAGAGGTCCCCAAGGTTGGGCAGTGGTCACCTACATCTTTGGCACCAGGGATCAGTTTCATGGAAGACAATATTTCCATGGACTGAGGAGGGGTGGTTTCAGAATGATTCTTATAAAGATCAGGCAACCTATATCCCTCGCATGTGCAGTTCACAGTAGGGTTCACCCTCCTATAGTATCTAATGCCACCGTTGATCTGACAGCAGCCGAAAGGAGGTGGTAATGTGATTGATAGGGTGTGGCTGTAAATACAGATAAAGCTTCATTGACTCACCTGCCACTCATCTTCTGCTTGAGGACAAGTTCCTAACAGGCAATCGACCATGTACTGGTCCACAGCCTAAGAGTTGGGGACAGGCACCACAATTCCAATGAAAATATCAAATGAGCCAAACTTAATGAAATCTGATTAATGCCTCCCTCATCAATCCCTCCCTTATTTTGGAAATAATGTAGTAATATTCTGAATCACGGGTGGTGAAACTAAAACACGTTTTAAAAAAGTACTTGATCAATATATTACGCATCTAAGTTCTCAGAATAATGTCTGAAAAACTTCAAAATCATTTCCCAATGTTGTGACACATCAAATTTCATTGCACTGGTTTGATTTATTAATTATGAAATATTATTTATCCTTAAGATGGTTTCCTTGGAAACTATACATGGTGATACATTATTAAATCCATTGCAGAATGTATCAGAAATACTGCATTTCTTTAAAAACATTCTGATAATCATACTTTACAATTTAAACTGTCATTTAACCAAAATAATTTAAGTAAATGAGTTGCCTTCTTGTTTGCATTTTTATTATTTACACAGTTTCATTCCACTCAGTTGAATACAAATTTATTGGTAATTTCTATATCACAGTTTTTCTGTGGGCTACTAGAAATTAAGGATAATAGCAATTAGAAGTTATTTTTATCATGGCTAGGATATCACAAAATGAATCCATGAATGTCAGCAGATCCATGCTCATTAGTTCAGTTCAGTCACTCAGTCATGTCCAACTATCTGTGACCCCATGGACCGAGGCACACCAGGCTTCCCTGTCCATGACCACTGGAAAAACCATAGCTTTGACTAGATGGACCTTTGTTGGAAATGTAATGTTTCTGCTTTTCAATATGCTGTCTAGGTTGGTCATATCTTTTCTTCCAAAGAGCAAGCACCTTTTAATTTCATGGCTGTAGTCACCATCTGCAGTGATTTTGGAGCCCAAGAAAATAAAGCCTGTCACTGTTTCCTTTGTTCCCCCATCTATTTGCCATGAAATGATGCTGAAGCTGAAACTCCAATACTTTGGCCACATCATGTGAAGAGTTGACTCATTGGAAAAGACACTAATGCTGGGAGGGGTTGGGGGCAGGAGGAGAAGGGGACAACAGAGGATGAGATGGCTGGATGGCATCACCGACTCAATGGACATGAGTTTGAGTAAACTCTGGGAGTTGGTGATGGACAGGGAGGCCTGGCGTGCTGCGATTCATGGGGTCACAAAGAGTCAGACATGACTGAGAGACTGAACTGAACTGAACTGAACTGATGGGACTGGATGCCATGATCTTAGGATTTTGAATGTTGGGTTTTAAGGCAGCTTTTTCACTTTCCTCTTTCGCTTTCATCAACAGGCTCTTCAGTTCCTCTTCGCTTTCTGCCATAGGGTGGTGTCATCTGCATATCTGAGGTTATTGATATTTGTCCCAGCAATCTTGATTCCAGCTTGTGCTTCATCCAGCCCAGCATTTTGCATGATGTACTTTCCATATAAGTTAAATAAGCTGGGTGACAATATACAGCCTTGCCACACTCCTTTCCCAATTCGCAACCGGTCCATTGTTCCATGTCTGGTTCTAACTTTTGCTTCTTGACCTGCATACAGATTTCTCAGGAGGCAGGTTAGGTGGTCTGGTAGCCCTATTCTCTTCAAGAATTTTCCACAGTTTGTTGTGATCCACACAGTCAAAGATTTTGATGTAGTCAATAAAGCAGAAATAGATTTTTTTTCTGGAACTCTCTTGCTTTTTCTATGCTTCAGTGGATGCTGGCAATTTGACATCTGGTTCCTTTTCCTTTTCTAAGTTCAGCTTGAACTTCTGAAACTTCTCAGTTCACATACTCTTGAAGCCTTGCTTGGAGAATTTTGAGCATTACTTTGACAGCGTGTGAGATGAGTGCAATTGTTCAGTAGTTTGAACATTCTTTGGCATTGCTTTCCTTTGGGACTGGAATGAAAACTGACCTTTTTCAGTCCTGTGGTCCACTGCTGAGTTTTCCAAATTTGTTGGCATATTGAGTGGAGCACTTTCACAGAATTATCTTTTAGGATTTTCAATAGCTCAGCTGGAATTTCATCACCTCCACTAACTTTGTTTGCAGTGGTGCTTCCTAAGGCCCACTTGACTTCACATTCCAGGACGTCTGGCTCTAAGTGAGTGATCACACCATCACAGTTATCTGGGTCATTATGATCTTTTCTGTATAACTCTTCTGTGTATTCTTGCCACCTTTTCTTAATATCTTCTGCTTCTCTTAGGTCCATAACAATTCTGTCCTTTATTGTGCTCATCTTTGCCTGAAATGTTCCTTTGATACCTAATTTTGTTGAAGAGATTTGTAGTCTTTCCCATTATATTGTTTCTCCTCTATTTCTTTGCATTGATCACTGAGGAAGGCTTTATCTCCCTTGGTATTTTTTAGAACTCTGCGATCAGATGAGTATATCATTCCTTTTCTCCTTTGCCTTTGGCTTCTTTGCTTTTCTCAGCTGTTTGTAAGGCCTCCTTAGAGAACCATTTTGCCTTTTTGCATTTCTTTTTCTTGCGGATGGTCTTGATCATTGTCTCCTGTGCAATGTCATGAACCTCTGTCCATAGTTCTTCAGGCACTCTGTCAATCAAATCTAATCCCTTGAGTGTATTTGTCACTTCCACTGTATAATTGTCAAGGGTTTGATTTAGGTCATACTTGAATGGTCTGGTGGTTTTCCCCACTTTCTTCAATTTAAGTCTGAATTTTGCAGTAAGGAGTTCAAGATCTGAGCCACAGTCAGCTCCTAGTCTTGTTTTTGCTGACTGTGTAAAACTTCTCCATCTTCAGCTGCAAAGAATATAATCAATCTGATTCTAGTATTGACCATTTGGTGATGTTCATGTGAAGAATTATCTTTTGTGTTGTTGGAAGAGAGTGTTTGCTATGACCAGAGCATTCTCTAGGCAATACTTTGTTAGCTTTGCCCTGTTTCATTTTGTCTTCCAAGGCCAAATTTACCTGTTGTTTGGGGTATCTCTAAATTATCTACTTTTGCATTCCAGTCCCCTATGATGAAAAGGATATCTTTTTTTTTTTTTTTTTTTTTTTTTGGTGTCAGTTCTAGAGGTCTTGTAGGTCTTCATAGAGCCATTCAAGTTCAGCTTCTTCAGCATTAGTGGCTGGGGCATAGACTTGGATTACTGTGATTGAATGGTTTGCCTTGGAAACAAATAGAGATCATTCTGTCATTTTTGAGATTGCACCCAAGTAGTGCATTTTGTTCTCTTTTGTTGACTGTGAGGGCTACTCCATTTCTTGTAGGAGTTTCTTGCCTGCAGTAGTAGTTATAATGGTCATTTGAATTACATTCACCCATTTTCATTCACTGACCCCTAAAATGTCAATGATCACTCTTGCCATCTCCTTTTTGACCACTTCCAATTTACCTTTATTTGTGGACCTAACATCCTAGGTTCCTATGCAATATTGTTTTTTTTACAGCAACAGATTTTACTTCCATCTCCAGTCACATCCACAACTTGGTGTGAGTATCATAGCAACTCATAAGGTGATCATTTTCAGAGAGATCAAGATTATCAACATTTGGTACTTAAGTAGACTGCAGTCAGATGCCAAGTACATTTATAGCAAATCCAAATCTAGAACCCAGGATCCTCTACATTATGTCCAAAGTACTTTTTAATTAAGCTTTTATATTTCCAATCTTGGCATTTGTTTTAAGAACATCAAATTGAATGGATGCCCCACATAAGTGAGCCATTTAAATTACATCAGCAACAGAGAATTTCCACAGTATATGTAAAAAATTTAAGAGTATTTTTCCAGACACAAAACATCAGCTTGAATAGAGCTAAACAATTACTTTCTTGACCCATTTTCTGTGAGCTTGATATTTTAAAAATACTTAAAATTATATTTCAAATGAGAGTAACCAAGAGTTTTACCTCTTTAAGACATAGCTACTCCAGTATTTAGACATATACCTTGTTCCAAACTAGACATCATATTAAAAATCAGAGACATTACTTTGCTGACAAAGGTCTGTCTAGTAAGCTATGGTTTTTCCAGTAGTCATGTATGGTTGTGAGAGCTGGACTATAAAGAAAGCTAAGCACTGAAGAATTGATTCTTTTGAACTGTGGTGTTGGAGAAGACTCTTGAAAGTCCCTAGGATAGCAAGGAGATCCAACCAGTCCATCCTAAAGGAAATCAGCCCTGAATATTCATTGGAAGGACTGATGCTGAAGCTGAAACTCCAATACTTTGGCCACCTGATGTGAAGAACTGACTCATTAGAAAAGACCCTGATGCTGGGAAAGATTGAAGGCAGGAGGAGAAGGGGACAACAGAGAATGAGATGATTCAGTGGCATCACTGACTCAATGGACATGAGTTTGAGTAAACTCATGAGTTTGAGTTGGTAATGGACAGGGAAACCTGGCATGCTGCAGTCCATGGGGTTGCAAAGGGTCGGACATTACTGAGTGACTGAATTTAACTGAACTGAACTGATTGTTCCAAGGTGGGTGCCTTATTTTTGTGTCCATTTATTCTTGACTACTTGAAGTCTCACTGTAAATGGGAAACCAATCATGAGATAAATAAGATCTGAAGACAAACATAAGGTAACGAACTGAAAAATATATGTAAGTCTTGTTTCCTGATCAATCAATTATGGTCAATCATGTGACCATGATTATGCTGTCATGTTCTCCACAGTTATTTGATCAAGATGGGGATGAAGAGGGAAGAAGCAGATTTCACTGCACTTACAAAATGTAATTTTTATTCCCCAGAGTGACAACAGCATGATTTATGTCCAAGGAGTCAGGTTGAGTTCTAAATGTTAGTTTCACAAAGTGATATACTTCCTTAAAAGCACACATGGAATCCCTCTACACGTAAAGAAGTGTATTGCCCAGAACACATAAGAGGATAATATCAGTCTGTTATTACCAACACTGCAGCATTATTTGTATTTCTGAAAGCATATTCTTCTAGATTACTTTATTCTGACTTATAATTGCATAATATAAATAAGGTTAGTGTGTATATTTGTTAAATTTTTACACATAAGCTTAAGAGGAGACTTTTAAAATTTTCATTATACCCAGACTTGTGCCTCTAAAATCAAATTTAAGTTGAATGTAAATATACTGTGCAATTTTTTTTCAAAGCACAAACCAGACATTGCTTATATTAGCAGCTATCAGTGACAAGTAGAATTAGATGTCTGTGAAGCAGCAAGTTTGTTGATTGTCCACTGTGCCACAAAAGGTGGAGAAGAGAACATCCTAAAGGTCAACTTATTGTTATTTAGTCGCTAAGTCGTGTCTGACTCTTGGTGACCCCCATGGACTGTAGCTCACCAGGCTTCTCTGTCCACAGGGTTTTTTTAAGCAAGAACACTGGAGTGGGTTGTCATTTCCTTCTCTAGGGGATCTTTCCAACCCAGGGATCAAACCTGGGTCTCCTGCATTACAGGCAGATTCTTTGCCACCAAGTCACCAGGAAAACCCGAAGGTCAATTTAGGATGAACAAGATCATAGGAAGGCAAAACTGGCTAATGGGAAGCTCTTTAAAAAAAAGGAAAAAGTATGTAATTAGAAGGTTGAGTAAATTTTTTTTTAATGTTAAATGTTATGTTACCTAATGAGGAAAGGAAGTTCTTCTCTATCATATGACTTTCACACTCTTTTATGACCTGCTGAAAGTTTTGTCATGCTAATTAACCATCTCTTTGAAGGGCTAAGACTCTAGTTAAAAGGGGTTAAATATCATCTAAAAAGATTCCTGGGCTGCCATTGGATAATTTGTTGTGAGGAACAGAGGAAAGTGGAAGGCAAGAAGAAAGAAAGAAAAATAAATAGTAGGTTTACAATCTGAAAACAGCTTATGGAAAGGAAGCAGGGACTCTGGAGTAGCCCTTGGACAGGGAGGGAAGTGAGCTTATTGTTTGGGCAAAGGGAGAGGAAGAGAATTGCAGGAAATTTAGAGTTTCCCATTAGCCAGTTTTGCCTTCCTATGATCTCCACTCCAGAATTATACTAGCTGTGTTCAAATCTCCACTTCTCCAGCTGCTAGCCAAATGGTCCTAGATAAGTTATTTAACTTCCGTGCCTTGATTCTTCCAACTGCAAAATGCAAGGGACAGCAGTACTGACTTTAGAGAGCCATTATAGAAATCCCAAGGACAGAGGAACCTAGAGAGGGCTACAGTCCAAGGAATCACAAAGAGTCAGAGTCTGACTTAGTGACTAAACACCACCAGCAACAACAATAATAGAACTAAGTTTCTCAATATATAAAAAGTACTTGAAATAATGCCTGACATAGAGTACAGCACATACAGGGTTTACTGACATTATTGTACGAAATCATTTATTTCATCCTCAAGCAATGCTAATGATGGATATTAAATTTCTTGCATTTGATCAAAAGCTGGGCAGTGTTTCAGCCAGCATTTGAATTCAGACTGATTCCAGAAATTGCCATCTTTCCATGATGATTTTAACCATTTAAAGGCAATGCTTCCCTTTATGTGGTGAAAACCTAAAGTTACACCTAACAAAATAAGGTTATTTTGAAATCATCTTTCATGATCAAAAGATATACAAGGTATACAGGGGCAAGGTGTGATTATGCCAGCAACCCTCCAGTCACATTCTGCAGAGAATTGTGCTTGTTAACATGGACTCAATTTATTTTTGTAAAATGTTGATGTATGTCTTGTGTAACATCAGCTTCCTAAATGTGATTCCCATAACCGATGAATGTTAAATACAGATGTACGGAGACTACGGTTACAGTAATCTTGTCTCATGAGAATATGAACGCATTCCTAGAAATAAGCAGAAAAAATCCCCTGACAATACAATAAATCACCATAAAAATCCAAATGTAAAAGGCAGGTACTTGGGCTCTCCTTTCAACTCTTACTAACTTTGATTTAGCATAACATACTTGATTATCTGCTTATTCAAAACAAAGCATATTTTAAGTTTCAAATTAGAGAAGAGATGGAGGTTTTGTTTGAATCAGCAGACTGACATTTGCAGTAAATTATAGTTAGCAACAATAAGTTAAAGTGTTAATTGGTCAGTTATATCCAGCTCTTTGTGACCCCATGGAATATAGGCCCACTGGGATCCTTTGTCCATGGGATTCTCCAGGCTAGAACACTGGAGTGGGTTGCCATTCGCTTTTCCAGGGGATCTTCCCCACCCAGGGATTGAACCTGGATTTCCTGCACTGCAGGCAGATTCTTTACCATCTGAGTCACCAGTAATAAATAAAGTTTCACACACAAAACATCAGACCAAAGATAAAGTATATATTTCCTGAGAGCAAGCAAATAGTTTTAGTGGTAACTGTTGTTTATCAATCAATGGTTACATAATGTTTAAAGAGTTCTGGGATCAGACAGCTTAGGAAGATCTTGATCATACATACTATATTGAAATAAACTAATTTTTTATTTGTGAGACTAGATTCCGGTTATGCAGAAAATACCTGTACTCTTAAAACTCCAGATAAATTGAATGATAATTTAATATGTTCTGTGTAGAACCCAGCTGTTCTATGGTGATGGTTAAGCATATATATTTTCTTGTTAAACTGAACACTCATTCAAATAGAGATTGAAATTTCACAAAGAGGTTATTCACAAGAAACATTGACCACTCTTGATAATATGCCTTATAATTAGTTTTATAGCTATTACATTTAATGTTCAAAGTAAAGACAGGATGTACCAGAAATATGGAGGCCAGCAGATACTGTATGCAGTATAGGAAATAACTTCTGAAATTGTATTCCTCCATTCTACTTCCTTAGCTCATAATTTGATTCTGATTGAGAGAGGAAAAAAAAAATCAGAAGATTCAGAGGTTCAAATTATATTAGCACTCAAAAGTTTGGATTTGTTTTCAAATATCCTGGGCCTGAAAACGTTGGCTGGAAATGCCAGGAAAAACACTGTTTCTTCACAGTGTTTCTGGCAGTTCGACTCCTGCTCCTGGCTGGAAGTTCAAGTGCAGAGACGCATGAAATTGAACAATGATAATAATAAAAACTTTTCTGAAACCATTTTGAGGCAGCGAAAAAGTAGGAGTTTAGGTCTATCTAATCTGCAGAAATGGCTCAGGTACAATTTTATAGTCAAATGGGTTCATCTTCTTTCCTTCTTTCTCATTTGGTTCCCACCATGTGATAATTTTACCCTTGTATTAAGAATTCAAACTTCAGCACCGCTGAGCTGATACCTGCTAATTATTTGGACTCTGATTAGTTCATTTGTTGGCTAGCAAGACCTCTTTGTTCTGTCCCCTTTTCTGTGTGAGCAAAAGGAATTTCAACTCAATGAATCTTACCCTTTGCTCACATGTGTGCTTTGAATAGTCTGTGAGGGGAGTGGTGAAAGTTATTGGATGAAGGGCAATGAAGTTGGAAGATTATCTCCACATGTCATTACTTCTAGACCTTCTCCTTTGTCTTATTAGTGAAGAATACAATGTTAGAATCTATATCCAAGCGGTCCCTGGGGCCATTGTCTTTTCTAGAGAAAGAATCTCTACATAAAAAGGGTAGATACATTAATCATAAAATTTTCCAGTGAATATTAAAATTCTATCTTGCAAAAGGGAAAACTAATGAAACTTTATTTGTCCTTCATTCAGTCTGGCTCCTTTCTTTCTGAAGACCTCTAAGCATTAGTTCTATGCTTAGAAATAGTTATGAATAGGTTATGAAATAGGTTATGAATAGAGATAGGTTATGAAAAGAAAGTTCTCTTGGATAGAATAGTAAAGGTGAATGAATGAGTTATTAGAAATCATAATCTTACAAGAGATTTATACTACATTTATATAAACAGATGTTAAACATTACCTATCTGTTACTATTTTAAATAAGGAAGGCACCCTCCTCTGAAGCAAATCCTTCTATGCTAACATCACTGAGAGAGTCTCTGGGGCCATTTTGGTACAAAGTCCTCCAATTATGTGTAATACATGATTTAAGATGGCACAGATAAGAAGTGATAAACAAGGGACACATTTACTCAATTAAATATCTATGATTTCATGAAAAACTGCCTCCACTTCTAATATTATTTTCCAAAATCAATATATGGTCAAGATCTATAAAACTTCCTTTTTTTTGAAGCTGCAAAATATAGACGACCCTTTAACAATCTGCACATGGCATTTTGTGTGGTCACATAAATGCTCTGTTCATTTTCCTTCCAGACATATTCATTTAGTCAGGGATTATTTTTATATAGACGGATTATGGTGATTAGAAGTTTCCAAAGCAGTTTGCATTCACAATAAATACTGATGATCTTAGCCTACTGAGAAGTTGTTTATAGCAGTTTGTTTTCCTAGCTCGAGTCCATACGTCTAGTTTTAGAAGCAGCAGGGCCAATAAACCACAAAAGAACTATTTTATGGGTGACCCAGTAACTCAAATTGCTAGAAAAAAAGAGAAAGTAAAGAATTTCAAGAAATGACCACTATTGACCAGTTCATATGGTGTGTGGTGTTTGCCTTCATTGGTGGGATAACTGAACCAGGGGACATCAAATCCATAGCAATACAAGGCTTTCCTTAAAAGACAGTTAATGCACCATCAATCAACTAGTAGGAATAGTTCCTGTGTTGCAGTCTAAGTATGTTTTCATTCAGCTCATTTGCACTTCAAAGCTGAAGTCGATAATTCAGGCCCAAGTAGGTGCAATTTGGGCTATTTCCCTTTTGTAGCATTTGAACACAAGCTGAGAAAATCTCTAAATTCATTTGCACAGAGCATTACTGGCCAGAGTTGGCAAAGCAGAGAAGCTGCTCATTTTCTGTAGGTAAGTATTATTGCTATGAATAAATCCTTTGAGAGCTCAGGGCCTCAAGAAAACATGGCTTGCTCTCTATTGGTGATCAGTGATTTTATTACATAAAACATAAGGATACTCTTTGTTTTACAACAGATCTTAGAATCTTATCTTAAGCAAAACACTTGTGGGCTGAATTAACAAGCCCAGCCGATCATCTTCATGGATTAAGAAATGCTTAGTGAATGCAAGGAAGGAAACCATGATGGGAAAGGTGAGCTCTGTCTAGGTCAGAGACAAAGTGGTTAGATTCTTATCAGGAAGTAAAAGCAGCAGCAAAGTGGTTGGAAAAGGCAATTACAATCCTCTTTGTTCAAATAGCATTTCATGAAAACTCTCATGACCACCGCAGTATGGTGTAACACCATGTTTTGTTCCTTGTACTTTGTTCTCTGTTCCTTTATTAAATTTGAGATTAAAAAAAAAAAAAAAAGTGCTAAACACATTTTTTGTGTGTATGAGACCTCATATCCCCAGTTTTGCAGGACAATCCTGTTAACTTGGTCCAACATCACACTCTGTCTATATACACTTGCTATAATCAACAAAGTTCCTTATTATTCACCAGACTTATTATTTTGAGCTACTTATGAAATCCTATGAAAGATGATCCCATTTAAAGGAATTAGCCAACCCATTGAGTTAGGGTTTTTTGTTTTCTTGAGTTATTTTTAAACCAACACTTACTGAGTGCCCTTTTTGTGCCCCAAACACTTTGGATGCATGATATGACCTCATTAAATCATCTCAAGATCTTTGTAGACTAATACTGTGCACCATTTTACACATGAAAATATTAGAGAGACTACATAATTTCTCCAAAGTTAAGTCTTTTATAATATGCATACTGCCTCCCATGCCAGTGACACAGGATAATACACTTGTAATATTTGGGATACATACCAATGTCTTCTTTACCAAGAATATGAGCATTTTCAAAAGGGATAACACAACTTGTGATGATCCTGCCTGGTTTCTCACATTCTACCTATCTTGGCCTTCCCCCATGTAGCCCAAATTTATGTGTACTCATTCTCCAATACTCATCTCTATTCAAGTCAAATCATTTTTTTTTTTTCATTTATTTTTATTAGTTGGAGGCTAATTACTTTACAATATTGTAGTGGTTTTTGTCATACATTGACATGGATCAGCCATGGATGGGAATACATGTAAATCCAAGTCAAATAATTTCTTAATGGCTTCTTGAATACCCCATGCTCAGCTAAAGCTCCACGTGCCTCTTTGCCTAGAATTCCACTTCCTTTATCTTCCCATCACTGACTACCAAGACTGAGACTTTCTGGTGAACCATCCCTCCTCCCCCACATCACTTTGCTCCAAAACAAGCTTCCTTCTGTCAGTTTCATGCAATTCACAATTAATTCCATTCTGGGAGCTAATGCTTTCTTTTAGTTCATCTTGAAACATTTTCAGTAAATCTTTTCCAAAATCCCAAACCTATATCAACAATAACCTTATTCACACCAAAGCAGAATAACTATTTATAATCTTTATTGAGTGCTAGACTTCTCTCCTTTTAAAAAAAAAAAAAAAAAGATTAGCTTATTTATCATTGAATATGCCGGTTCTTTGTTGCTATAGGTGGACTTTTCTCTGGTTGCAGCGAGAAGTGGGTGCTCTTTACCGCAGTGTATGGGCTCCTCATTGTGCTGGCTTCTCTTGTTGCGGAGCCCAGACTCTCGGAACGAGGGCTTCAGTTGTGACAGTGCAAGGGCTCAGTAAGTGTGGCCCATGGGCTCTAGAGCACAGTCTCAGTAGTTGTGGCACATGACTTAGTTGCTCCATAGCATGTAGCATCTTCCCAGACGAGGGGTCAAACCAGAGTTCCTGCATTGTAAGGCAGATTCTTAACCAGTGGACCTCTAGGGAAGCCCTAGACTTCTGCCTTATACTACGTTCGAGACATCTCAGAAATGGCCAAGGAAATAATCTGTGAAGTATAAATTATTGTGATCATTTTACAAGACGAAACGGAGGCTTTGAGGCTTGAGTTAATTGTCTAAGACAATACTAGGACAGCCAGGAACCATGCCTAAGTCGATGTCCCCAAAGTTCATGTTTATCTCACATTACACTAGCTGCTTCCCCTCAGACATATATATTCATTCATCATCTCATGTTCATGTAACATCCTGTTCATGAAACATTAAAGACTTTAAAGAATATTTTAGTAAAAAAGCAAACAGAAAGTCTAGAAAGGTCTAGAATGAGTTTCTGCAGATGTCAGGCACACTGACCTGATATGAGAGAGCAGGTGACCTTCCTTCGGCTCTCTCTAATCAGAGCATCAAGGGTAGAAATATGCACATCAGGGCAAGGTGAGTTCCCAGATTCTCCTAGAGCCAGCACATTGGAAAAGACCCTGATGCTGGGAAGATTGAGGGGAGGAGGAGAAGGGAATGACAGAGGACAAAATGATGACATCACCAACTCAATGGACATGAGCTTGAGTAAACTCAGGGAAATAGTGAAGGCCAGGGGAGCCTGGTCTGCTGCAGACCACAGAGTCACTAAGAGGCATGGCTGAGCCTCCGAGCAGCAACCACCTCACCTCCAGAGGATGTTTGAAGAGTAAGTATGACCCATGGTGCTGCAAGAATAAGATATTTTTAAGTAGACATTTCCACAATGACTCTTAAAATTTGAATGCTTTTCTTTGTTTCAAAATTACTGCCATCATCTAATGAAGAGAAACAGGTTAAATTAATCAAAGTAAAATTTTAGACTGAACATCTAACAAATCTGCTAATAGTGAGATCCAATAAGCTCTATTAGAAGCCCCTTTGATTGAGTCATTTAAAAGAAGACTGAGTTCCCCCAAGATGATTCTGAGAAGACCCCAGGCCAGGGGAGAGGAGCAGACGGAGCCCACAAGCTCTCCAGCCTCTAATGTGGGTGATTTTTATTCTGAATTCCCTCATTTTGCCTTCTTGTCAACAAATCCTGCCATCATTTCACTCACATCTTCGCAGCATTTTTCCAGAGCTATTAACAGAAATCATTTCACAGAAAGTGGGGAAGAATGTCATTTTGTCATTTTCTTGGGGGAGTGGAAGGGAAGAGCAGGCAGTCTCTGCTTCCTGAGGCTTTCATAATGAAAAAAGAAGAGGAAAGTGAGGCCTGCCAGCTCATGGGGTATAAGAAACAACTTCACTTGGCAGCGGTATGCAAAAATAGTAACTGGAAACTCCTCAGCCAGCCTCTCTCCTTATTAAATAGAAGGAAGGACAATTTGGGACCATATTAACACCCCCAAACTTACTAGCGCTAATGAGCTGCATGAACTTAATCATTACATTATATCTGAAGAGTAAGAGGAACTTTAATGATCATCAGGTATAATCTGCTTCTTAATTCAGGAACTCCTTTTAATTACAGAATTCCTATGAGATGGCCATTGGAAGCTCATTATTTCATTGAATTTTCCATCCCATGGTTAGTTGTTTCATTTGTTAAAAAAAAAAGTCACCCTTTTATTGATCTAGGACATTCATTCCTTAGTACTTCTTTCTCCTTTGGAATAATAATAATGCATGTAGAAAAGAGTGCTAATGATGATGACGAATTGCAGAATTTTTTTTCTATATATTAGGCATGTAATATAATTTTACACAATTTTATATTCTTTTGTAATCAGAAAAATCTGAGGTTATAGACATTTTTATTAGTCTCTATTCTATATAAGGAAGGATTGAGACATAATCTAGAGTGACCTTGTTGAGGTCATATAACTAATAAATGGAGAATTAGAATTTGTACCCAATTCTGTTTGATTGCAGAGCTCAAGCTCTTATGTGCACTGCATACTGGACACACACAGATACACACACAGAAAGCCTCTAGCTCCTTATTTTACACTTTCAAAATACACGGTCTGTTCATTTCTTTTTTATTCCCCTAGATTGCATATCCCAGCTTCTGTAAGGACTCCTTAATTAATATGACTTTCAACTACCACATGATCATAGTTGATTTTATTTTAGAAGTTTCTAACTTTCTTTCCTATAGAGTGGAACCTTAAATTGGAAATAATACTGAATAGTGCAGTTTAAGTGCAGAACATAGAAGATTTTATCACCATCCTTCATCACTTTTCCAAATCAAATTCCTGCATCTGTAAAAGTTATTAATAGCAAAGATGATAATTGACATTAGAAGAACACCAAAGTACAAAGATTTAGGAGATAAAAAATTCTTACAATTGAGAAGATTATATTTGCAGGTCAGAAATTCTTTTTATTTACTTGAAGCATCACTATTTTTTTATGTAAAACTAAGACTACACTTCTTTTATATGATTTTCTATTCTATTTGAGGACATGGAGCTCCCTGCATCTGCTGAAATTTGGTGTGAATGTGCTTTCAGCTCAGCTGCCCAAGGTGCAACCACACAGCAGGGGCTCCATTCGTCTATATTTAAGAGCCCCACTGTAAACTTCTGGCAGAAGCAATGTGCTAAGAAGAGCGCAGCCTTTCCGACTAGTCAGAAAGTGAAATAAAAACTAGGTGTGACTGTCTTCAAGTGACCAAGGTAAATCAAAAAGTAGGAGATGCTTAAGCGTTATTCCCACAGCCATAGTGGGAGACTGAGTTGCCACAGAAGTCAGTGGCTGCTGAAGCCTTTGTCTGGAACTATCAGGAAAGCTCTGATGCTGATGTGGAAATTGTTCAAAGGCTGGATAAGGTCTTTGAGAAAGCTCCAGGGGTAGGTAGGGGAATTATGATAGTATGCTTTCAAGGAACTCATGCACAATCCAAGAAAATAGCAAGGCCAGTGCCAAAAGAAGCAGATAGACTTTGTTAAAAGAGGAAAATAGTAGTAAAGGTGGTAATTATAGTAATAAAATGATTTAATGTATAATGGAATAACATGAATCAAACATTGAGATAAGTAAAAAATGGGGGCCTTTGGTGTTAGAGTATTATGCTTTTCTAAATTATTTTCCATGTGACTTGATGCATATGGCAATAAAGATCCTCAGGAAACTGCCTTGGACAAGGTATCTATTGCAAAGAAAAGTAGACACTATTCAATGTCAGAAGTTCTGGGCTACAGTTTTGGTCATTAAGTATCACTGTAGTTGGAGGCACTTTTATGATCAGTTAATAAGTATATATAAACAAACAAAAAAGAATAGTGCAGAACATATTAAACTAACTCTCCCTTACTTTTCCTCTTCCCTCTCCAGTTAGCTAGACCTTGTTCTTACTTTCTAAACTTTTGCATTTTGTAGAAGTTACATGCATGACTCTAAGCAACCTACTGATATGACTTTCTTCTTTCTGACTTATGAAATTTAAGCATTATATTTCCTATCTATTGAAAACAATTTAGCTCATCTATATGACCCCAACTTCCACTTGTCCACTTACCTTTTAGCTAATTTTTCAGTTTTTCAATTGGCTAAATCTGTAATGTTGTTTTAGCAGTATATACAATAAAATTGGAATGTTACAGAAATTGGCACGGCTCAAGATGACAGGCGACTTTGTGAAACATTCATATTTTTATGGAATATTATTCATCCTTAACAATAATGAAATTCTATCACAAGCTACAAGCATGAAATTTTTTTGAAAATAGAGTGCTGAGTGAAATAAAACAGACACAGAAGGACATATATTGTATGATTATATGAACTACCTAGAGTAGTCAACCACCTAGCTGGCGGTTACCAGGGGCTGGGAGAGGGGGCTGTAAGGAGCTGTTGGTTAACTGGTAGGGTGCTTTAGTTTGGGAAGATAAAAAAGTTCTGGCAATGACTGGTGCAACATGGCAAAGCAACTGAAACCGTACACTTAAAAGTATTGCATGTGTTAGTCTCTCAGTTGTGTCTGACTCTGCAACCTCATGGACTGTAGCCCAACACACTCCTCTGTCCATGGAATTCTCCAGGCAAGAATACGGGAGTGGGTTTCTATGCCCTTCTCCAGGGGATCTTCCCCACCCAAGGATTGAACCCAGGTCTCCTGCTTTGCAGGCAGATTCTTTACTGTTTGAGCTATCCAGGTACTCAATACTTGAAAGTATTAAATTTGTGAATTCTGTTAAGCATATAGTACAAGTATATGGTATATATGTATAGTACATAGTATACTTATATATAAGTAGTATATAAGTATATATAATATACTTATATAAGTATAGTATATAAGTATACAAGTACACAGTACATATACATATGCATATATATATATATGTATATATATATATATAGGGCTTCCCTAGTGGCTCAGAGGGTAAAGCGTCTGCCTGCAATGCAGGAGACCTGGGTTCGATCCCTGGGTCGGGAAGATCCTCTGGAGAAGGAAATGGCAACCCATTCCAGTACCCTTGCCCGGAAAATCCCATGGATGGGGGAACCCAGTAGGCTACAGTCCATGGGGTCGCAAAGAGTCAGACACGACTGAGCGACTTCACTTTCACTTTATGTTAGTCACTCAGTTGTGTCCGACTCTTTGCAACCCCATGGACTGCAGCCCAACAGGCCCCTCTGTCCATGAAATTCTCCAGGCAATAACACTGGAGTGGGTTGCGAACCACTCCAGTACCCTTGCCAGGAAAATCACATGAATAGAAGAGCCTGACGGGCTACAGTACGTGGAGTTGCAAGGAGTCAGAAAGGACTGAGAGATTGAGCACTCATGCACACATTTGTATATACATCTTCATTGTCTAACTTCTCTTATCTTTTGACTTCTTCCACGTAAAACTGTTTATGCACATCTTTTAGTCTTCATCCTCATTATATGAGTAACTGCATATACAAGCTTTTTCAAAAAGATATGTAGAAACAATTGCAGATATTGGTGGTGTTTACAAATCCCCCCCCAACCCCACTTTTCTATTTTCTATGCATTGGGATTATTGGGTTCAGAACCCTTGGGGCTGAAGGAAGCCAAGTGACCAGCATCATTCATCAGTGAATTGAGTGGCAAGGAAGTGAGCCATTCTCAGATCTGGGCATTTAACCAAAGAGACCTTGGTTCTTTGCCACAACAATGGTAAAGTTTGAGATGGCTGTTTTTTCCTTTTTATGTTCTTAAGTTTTCCTGAGGTTGCTTTTTAAGAGTAGACTTTTCACCCATCCATTTATGTAATCAGCATACCCTTCAAATATGACTATTAATGTCTTTTTCCAGGTATGTGCAATTTTCCTGTGTTTTATTTTGCTTGTTTCTTCCCTTTTACATTGTATTTTCTCATTTCAGACTTCATATTTATCAGATTTTATATATGCTTGATTGTTATATCTCTTCTATATCTTATCACATGTTTTCCACTCTTTGTCCATTTTGTTCTATATATAGAGTTCCTTGACTTTGATCTCTTTTTCTTTTTTATCACCCTTCAAGTCCTTATGAAAGTACTAATTAGATTTTTTCAAGTTTCTTCTTTTCAGTGATTTTTTTCCTGTTTCCACTGGGATTGTTTTATCTATTTATTTTGCCAGTTTAATGTTGCTAATTTTCTTTATATGCTTGACTGATTATAAGTTACTTGTGCATATTTAAAACAGGAGGTATTGAACTGACTTTTCCAGGTAGTGGATTGGGCTTTCTCTGCTGTTCTATTATGTAAGCTTGTTTTCTCTGCAAAATATTTTCTTCAGTCATGGGGGCTGATCGGATCAAGTAGGCACTCAAATCACAAGGATACAGTCTTTTGATAAGGGATTGTCAAAATGGGAAAAGCTTTTATTTTGGGGTACCAGTACCCAGCTAGTGGTCCTAATTCTCCCCAAGCAATGAGTTACATTTCTTTAATGTAGGGATTATTTTGCTGTTTTCTCTTTCCTTGGGTTATTGTGATCTTTCTTATTCTCTTGTTACATCCAGGATTGTGGGAGAGAGAGAAGAGGGGTATGGACATGACTGGTTCAAAATTGTTCTAGAAGTATTTTAGGAGCTCTCTATTCCTCCCACTCATCAATCTTGGCTCACTTTCATGATGTCATCCTCCATACTTACGAATTTTACTCCAAAGCCTTTGGGATTCTGCCTGAAAGATTAGCTTTTCCTGCCATCCCGTCTTATGTTAGTTTTGGACTATAGATTCCTCAGTCCTCTTTATTCAATTACATGTTTCTCATCCATTGCCATCTCTCTGAAAAGCTTTAAACGTAATGTTGAATGATGGCCCTTCTCCCATTCTCTTTCCTTTTAGGGTTTATAGGTTTAATTCTGTTTTTATTCTTCTCCATTTTAATGAGAACTGGAAGAAAATGGAAAACATTTGATCACCATATTGAATCAGAGATCACTCTTTTCACTTGCAGTGAACAGAGGACTGCACTGAATTTTGTGTAATTGTGATGGATCAACTATGTTCTCATTGAAGGTCATACACGCTGAGTTTAGGTTCCTAAAACACAGGTAGATATTTTCAGTGTTTTCTGGACACATCAACACCTTTCCATGGTTTTTAAGTTGTTTGAAATGAACATGTAGTAAAATAGAAAGTGGGTGAAAACCAGAATTTGAATCAATAGCTCTTCTTCTTACCACACCTTTATATTTTATTTATGCATTTATTTTTTTGGAAAAAGTTGAATATAACCAATACAAAATTCCATTATTAAACTAGCAGTTCTGTTTTTGAATGGTTCTAATTGCAATGACTTGTTGAAAGGAAACTAAAAAATAATAAAAGTAGTATGAGAAAAACTAAAACATTTTAATAGATTTCCTCTTTGCATTTCAGAAGATATTGTGTCTCAAAGAATCTTGAATTCAGGTTTTATTCTTGTAGTTTCCTGCCTCTAAAATTATTTCTCAAGTCGTTTTCCTCAGCTCTTACAAGAATACATCTGTGCTTCTGAAAAATATTCTCACAAGTGCTTGTGGGTGATTTATTGGTGCTTATAGTCATCCTATTTTGGGTGTACAAAATCGTGACTGCTCCAAATGTCCAGAGTCAACAACAGTGTGGTTTTCATAATTGTCCCAGACCTTCCTTCTGTTCCCCTGCTTTTATTAACTCACCCTGGTTTTGCCCTCCCTAAACTTATAAGCTCTTTAGATGTAGTCTGCCTCTTGATGTATCTCAGCGGATCTTTCTCTCTGCTATCTCATTTGGATCTTTCCTTAATACCAACCTTGTCTTTCTTATACAAAATTTCATGTCCATACTTCTTTTGTGTTTATTTTATAATTTGTTTCTTTCTTTTTTTTTTTTTTTAAGATTGGGCTGATGGGTAGAGTCCCTTGTGGAGGGGGAGGAAGAGCAAAAAGTGTTTTCTCCAATACAAACTTTATACATCAAATCAGAGTCAAATACTAGACTGCATCCAGGGAAAAAGACTGCATCACAGCCACAGTAGGTGTGATGAAATGTGTGAAGAGCTTAGCAGGGACAAATCGGCTGGAAAATGCTAACAGAAAGTGGCCTAGGTCATCATCAGAGACAATTCAAGTTTGAGTTGCCTACTACATATCTATTGAAAGAAAACACAGACGATTTAAATGTTTATCAAACAGCCAGTACATACATACTATGGAGCCCATTATAGTACAGATTATATAAGTTCAATAATGACTATATGGAACTATCCTAAAAGTAACTTGATTATCTGGTAGAACAGAGATGTCACGGAGTGATGGAAGAGAGAAAAGGGATGACTATACTTTGTAAGTGCAGTAGGATGTTTTTTAAGAACTGAAAGTAAACAATATGTTTATGGCCATAGTATTTTTTTATTTTTTAAGTATGCTGTACCCTAACCTTGGATCCATAAAATCAAGTCAAATCTTACCTACACTGGGGAGCTCAGAGGAAATGAGAAATTACATGGCCAGCTTACCAGCCAGCTCCATCATGGCTCAAGGAATGGCATAACATAGCATACAGTTTCCAATTATTGAAGTGTACTTCTGGGCAGTCAGAGAAGTTCCCACTAATCACCCTTTATGCTTATAAAATGAGAATACTTTCTTAATAAGAATACTTCAAGTTAGACCATCTGGCAAGTTGTCTTGACTAATTACAAGTCCAAATCTTTTGACTGACTTTTCTCATGAGAGAATTTGAAGTTAACTTTTCTTTGGAATCTAACAAGAAACATAAATTGCCAGTGGTTTTTCCAGCCAACTCTTTTCTATTTCTTTAGACAACTATGCGTTTCAAAGCAACCTGTTCACTAATGTGTTTATTTACACACCTACAGTATATTTCATTTACAATAAAGTCTCCTATTTAGCCATTTGCCAAAGGAAAGGTCATTCTGTGGTTCAGTCACTTAGTCGTGTCTGACTTTTTGTGACCCCATGGACTGCAGCATGCCATGCTTCCCTGTCCATCACCAACTCCTGGAGCTTACTCAAACTCATGTCTGTCGAATTGATACATTCTGTGGTTAATGTCACTCATATTATTAGAGTGAATATCCCAAACATCATTATATACAGTTCAGTTATTTTATTCAGCAGAGCTGTTTCTTTGCTCATAATCAGAATACATGAATTGTAGCCGTTTTGAGTGAAGGCTAAGCTGCTTCAGTCGTGTCCAACTCTTTGTGACCCTATTTACTGTATCCCACAGGCTCCTCTGTACATGAGATTCTCCAGGCAAGAATACTGGAGTGGATTGCCATTTCATTCTTCAGGAGATTTTCCTGATCCACATATTTTTATGTGACTCGATCCACATATTTTATGTCTCCTGCATTGACAGCTATGTTGTTCTTTACCACTAGCACCACCTGGGAAGCCTGTTTAATTTTTGAATTTTGAGACTGAATGAAGTGTGAGGAAGGTAGGACACTAAAGCCAGTGCTGTTAACATGAGCACTGCACAATTTTTAGGAGGTGGCATTCACACTGCAGACTGCAGGGAATGGGACTCTGAAATCACATAGAGAAGCTTTACACCATCGCTGTTCTTTAGTCAAATACAGCAAAACACAGAGTTTCTTCAGGGAAAGCTAGCATACCATTGCTATATAGAACAGGAAGTTGCATCAGATATTCAGGTTACACCATATTAGTACCATTAGTATGTCTATAGGAAAAAAAAAAATAATGTTTAAAATTGAAATTTCAGTCTCCTTCACCATGGAAATCAAATGTTAATGATTCATTAAATTATCAAAGATATAATAAGTATATATTATGTACAACACATTCTGTTAATGCTACCAGTTCAGTTCAGTTCAGTCAGTCAATCATGTCCAACTCTGCACACCCATGGACTACAACACAACAGGCTTCCCTGTCCATCACCAATTCCTGGAGCTTGCTCAAATTCAGATCCATCGAGTTGGTAATGCCATCCAACCATCTCTTCTGTCATCCCTTTCTCCTCCTGCCTTCAATCTTTCCCAACATCAGGGTCTTTTCTAATGAGTCAGCCCTTCGCATCAGGAGGCCAAGGTATTGGAGCTTCAGCTTCAGCATCAAACCTTCCAATGAATATTCAGGGTTAATTTCCTTTAGATTGACTAGTTTGATCTCTTTGTTCATGCTATGGAAAATTCAATAATGAGTAAGACAGTGATCTCAAAGGAACCAAGGGTCTGGCAGAAGAAAGAAACAGGTGCACGTTTGATGGAGGGATAAAATAGAAGAAGGGTAGTATGAGTTCACCTTAATGGTGTCTACCCTTAGGATTAAAACAGAAAATGTTTTTATGATATAGACCACAAATCATATAGACCAGAAGCATGATTGATGATGAATATCTTTTGATTCATAGAGCTTTCAGATGTCATTGTATAGAGAAGTATTTGTGTCTTTATATATGATATTGTGTGGCTTTAGATAGATAATAGACAAGAATATGTTTTAAAAATATATAAATATGAATGGTGAACACAGTGCATGGTTAGAAATATTGACAGGTTATAATAAAAATAAATAAATGATATATGATAGATAAAGACATGGATAGATAAATAGATAAAAGGAGAGCCAGGAAGATTAATAAATTATCCATTATAATCTTAGGGTTATATCCACAACCATGAAGCAGAATTGATCAATTATACTTCTGATTCAAGAAGGTGGAGTAGAAGGATGTATGCTCATCTCCTCCTCTGAAAGCACCAAAATTGTAACCACCTGTTGGACAACCATTGACAGTAGGATGCTGAAATCCACCAAAAAAGGATGCCCCACATCCAAGACAAAGAAGTCATAGGAAGGTGGTGGGGGGCACAATCACAACATAATCAAATCCCATACCTGCTGGGTGGGTGACCCGCAGACTCAGTCAGTTCAGTTCAGTCACTCAGTTGTGTCTGACTCTTTGCAACCCCATAGACTACAGCATGCCAGGCTTCCCTGTCCATCACCAACCCCGAAGCCTACTCAAACTCATGTCTATTGCATCAGTGATGACATCCAACCATCTCATCATCTGTCATCCCCTTCAAATTTTCCCACCTTCAAACTTTGTCAGCATAAGGGCCTTTTCCAATGTTGGCTCTTCACATCAGGTGGCCAAAGTATTGGAGTTTCAGCTTCAGCATCAGTCCTTCCAATGAATATTCAGGACCAATTTCCTTTAGGATTGGTAGGTTGGATCTCCTTGCTGTCCAAGGGACTCTCAAGAGTCTTCTCCAACACCCCAGTTCTAAAAGCATCAAGTCTTTATAGTCCAACTCTCACATCCATACATAATTACTGGAAAAACCATCATTTTCAGTAGATGGACCTTTGTTGTTAAAGTTCTGACAAAACTCAGTCCACTGGAGAAGGGAATGGTAAACCACTTCAGTATTCTTGCCTTAAGAACTCCAGGAACAGTATGAAAAGATCCACTGACTGGAGAAAAAATAATACTAAAGAAGTTCTCACACTATTGTGAAGGTTCTGAACCTCATGTCATGCTTCCCAGCCTGGGGATCTGACAAAGAGACTGGGAATCACCAGGAAATATGGCCTTGAGGACCAGAGAGATTTGATTATAGGCATTCCAGAGAATTGAGGGAAACAGAGACTCCAGATTTGGAGGGCATAAACAACACTTTGCATGCACCAAGACCCAGAAGAGAGGAGCAGTGACTCTACAGAAGACTAGACCAAAATTATTGGCTAGTGTTGGAGGGCCTCCTATGGAGAGGTGTGTCAACAGGGCTTCACCGCAGGAATGAGGGCACTGGAAGGTCTCCTTTGGCTAAACCCCCTTGGAGTTTGCCATTAATCCTACAATAGAGCTCAAAGACCCCAAGCCTGGGTCACCTCAGGCCAAAGAACTACCAAGGAGGGAGTGAAGCCCCTACCCACCAGCAGATAACTGGATTAAAGCTTTACTGAGCAAGGTTCTGCCCACCAGAGCAAGACCCAGTTTTTCCCACTGCCAATTCCTCCCATCAAGGTTACACAAGCCTGTTAGCTTCATCCATCAGAGGGCAGACGGAAGAAGCAAGAAGAAGTATAGTTTCACAGTGGCTAATATAAAAACCATGCTACAGAAAGTTAATCATGATGAAAAAGCAGAAAGTTTTGTCCCAGATGAAGGGACAAGATAAAATTCCAGAAAAAACAACTAAATAAAGTGGAGGTAGGCAACCTTTCAGAAAAAGAATTCAGAATAATGATAGTGAAGATAATCCAGGCTCTCAATAAAAGAATGGAGGCAAAGATTGAGAAGATGAAAGAAATGTTTACCAAAGACCTACAAGAACTAAAGAACAAACGAGATGAATAATACACTAGAAGGAATCAACAGCAGAATAACTGAGGTAGAAAAATGGATAAATGACCTGGGGGACAGAATGGTGGAAATCAGTGCCACAGAACAGAATACAGAAAAAAGAATGGAAAGAAATGAAGACAGCCTAAGAGACCTCTAGAGCAACATTAAACACACCAAAATTCACATTATAGGGGTCCCAGAAGGAGAAGAGAGAGAGAAAGGACCTGAGAAAATATTTTAAAAGATAATAGCTGAAAACTTTCCTAGCATGGGAAAGGAAATAGTCACCACATTGAGGAAGCACATAGAGTTCCGTATAGGATAAGCCCAAGGAGGAACACACTGAGATACATAGTAATCAAACTGACAAAAATTAAAGACAGAGATAAAGTACTAAAAGCAACAAGGCAAATCATACAAAGGAATTCCCATCAGACTATCAGCTAATTTCTCAACAGAAACTTTACATACCAGAAGTGAATGGCATAATATATTTAAAGTGATGAAAGGGAAGAACCTGCAACCAATAATACTCTACCCAGCAAGACTCTTTCAGGTTTGATGGAGAAATCAAAAACTTTCCAGACAAGCAAAAGTTAAGAGAATTCAACACTACCAAACCAGTTTTACAGTGAATGCTAAAGGAATTTCTCTAGTCAGGAAACAGAAGGAAAAAAAAATACAAAATATCCAAAACATTTAAGAAAATGGCTATAGGATCATACACATCAATCATTACCTTAAGTATAAATGGATTAAATCCACCAGCTAAAAGACATGCATTGGCTGGGAGGATGAAAATATGTGCATGTATGCACTTCTACTTACCACATCACCCTGCCTGATCCCCCCAAATTCTATATAATTATTTTATATTCTTAAGTTAATAATGTTCCTATTATGACTTACAGTTATAATTATCATTTATTTTTTGCCTGGCTATGGATTGTGAAAACTGATAAATGTCATTTACTATTTTGATTATGTAACTATTATTCACTTAATACCATTGTACCATGATGGATCAAGAGAAAAATAATAGAACTGTGTATCACCAAAACTAACAGAAAAACATGTTATCACTTTTTAAATTCCAGTTGAATATCAGAACTATCTTGAATTTTTTGGGAAAATTCAGATGCTCAGGTATTGCTTTTTTGCTCCAGAGCTCTAGATATGTTTCTAATGAACAGTTATGTTTAAAAACAGCTGGACTATATGATGATCTTTTACTTCTATCTAGTGTTTCACTTTTTCTATTTCATATTCAGCACTCCCATTTCATTTAGTTTGTTGTTGTTCAGTTGCTCAGTCATGTCCGACACTTTGCAACCACATGGACTGAAAAATGCCAGGCTTCCATGTTCTTCCCCATCTCCTGGAGCTTGCTCAAACTCATCTCCATTGAATTGGTGATCCTATTCAATCGTCTCGTCCTCTGTCATCCCTTTCTCCTCCTGCCTTCAGTCTTTCCCAGCATCAGGGTCGTTTCCAATGAGTCAGCTCTTCTCATCAGGTGGCCAAATACTGGAACTTCAGCCTCAGCATCAGTCCCTCTAATGAATATTCAGAATTGATTTCCTTTAGGATGGATTGGTTTGATCTCCTTGCAGTCCAAGAGACTCTCAAGAGTCTTCTACACAACACCACAGTTCAAAAACATTAATTCTTTGTTGCTCAGCCTTCTTATGGTCCAATCGTCACATCCCTACATGATTACTGGAAAAACCATAGCCTTGACTGGATGGACCTTTGTCAGCAAAATAATGTCTTTGCTTTTTACTATGCTCTCTAAGTTTATCACAGTTTTTCTTTCAAGGAGCAAGCCTCTTTTAATTCCGTGGCTGCAGTCACCATCTGCAGTGATTTTGGAGCCCAAGAAAATAAAGTCTGTTACTGTTTCCATTGTTTCCCCATCTATTTGCCATGAAGTGCTGAGACCAGTTGCCATGATCTTAGGTTTTAGAAAGTTGAGTTTTAATCCAGCTTTTCCACTCTCCTCTTTCACCTTCATCAAGAGGCTCTTTAGTTCCTTTTCACTTTCTACTTTTAAAGTGGTATCATCTGCATACTTGAGATTATTGATATTTTTCCCTGGCAGTCTTAATTTCAGTTTGTGATTTCATCCAGCATGGCATTTTCCATGATGTACTCTGCATATAAGTTAAATAAGCAGGGTGACAATTTACAGCCTTGACATATTCCTTTCCCAATTTGAAACCAGTCTATTGTTCCATGTCTGGTTCTAACTGTTACTTCTTGAGCAGCATACAGATTTCTCAGGAGTCAGGCAAGGTGGTCTGGAATTCCCATCTCTTTAAAAATTTTCCACAGTTTGTTGTGATCCACTCGGTCAAAGGTTTTTAGCAAGTCAAGGAAGCAGATGTTTCTCCTGGAATTCTCTTGTTTTTTCTATGATCCAATGGATGTTGGCAATATGGTTTGTCTGCCCTTTCTAAATTCAGTTTGAACATCCAGAAGTTCTATGTTCGCCATTTTTGTCCAATCTTCTTTTTTATTCTTGATGTTCTTTCTCAAAACTTCACCAAATGTAGTAGAAGTTTTATTGTTTTATATATAAATATATATATGTATAGATGTATATATACTATATAAGTGAGTATAATATATATATTTTAGAAAACTTACTCATTTTTTGCCTAAAAAAATTGACATTTTGATTCCATTTGTTTGACTTAGTATGAATAGAAAGCTAGATTTCTAATTAACAATAGATATGCAATAAACAATACAGGTTTACTGTATAACATAAGGAACTATAGTCAAGATCTTGTAATAACATATGATGGAAAATAATTAAAAGAAATAATATATGTGTATTTGAGTAACTGAATCACCTTGCTGTACTCCTGAAACAGTGTTAGCCAATTATATTTCAATAAAATGCATATTTAAAATAAAAAAAAGATTGATTCAATACATATAATTTTATTTCCATTTTGAATTAAATATAATGGTGTTTGTTTGGACCAAATGCTAATTTTAATCTCTGATTTTCCAATGATGTATTTAAATTTCACAAGATGTAATTTTCAGTATAGAATTTTGTTATGCTTGAAAAATGTCATCGTGACAATTTTATCAAAGTCTTTAGTAAGCTAACTTTTTTTTGAAAATTAAAAAAAAAGTAAGAAAATAGAATCCTGACTAATTTATGTGCTTATTGTTCTTCCAATCAATCTTCCCTTGTTCTACTTCATAATGTGTAACAAATAAAGACCAATCTTCCTTCGATATGTTCATAATGATATTTGTATACCAGGCAAAAATAAACATTGATAAAATAAAGCTACAAATCATTTTTTAATTGGCATATAACCTTGTTTCCCCCCATTCTTTAGTCTTCTCTTCAGGAGAGCTCGAGAATTTGATTCAATCTGGAGTTGTGTTCCGCTACACTAGCTCCCCGAGCTAGCCAATTATCTATGAAGGTTTCTTCTTGGATGCCCTCAGTTAGCTCTGTTCATTCAATGGAAAACTTGTGGTACTGAATTCATTCTAAATGACAGGCAGAAAAATCTGTACTATTTGAATGGCAACTTAAATATACAATGCAAGGTATTTGATTTAACTTAAATTAAATTAATTTAGTTGTCAAGCCCCAACAAAGGCGCTTAATGTTTCATGTGGTATCTCTTTGATATATAGAGGAGTGTGTGTGTGTGTGTGTGTGTGTGTGTGTTTGTATATGTGCAAGGGAGAGAAATACTGCACAACTTTCCTATGTCTTTGCAATGAGAGCTATTTTTGCTGTTTTCTTTTACAAAAATAAGAAAAAACAAATGCATATTAATTTATCTGAAGTTGCAAAATATGATAGATACTATATCATTATAAGTTACATTACCTAACTTCCAATACTGTTTCTTAGAATTGTTTCTCTCTATTTAGAATTTTATTGTGATCATCCTTAGACCATGTATCTACCAAGCACAGCACATTGAAAGAACACTTGTCTCTGGTGTTTCCTCTATCATAGAGATTCAACCATTCAATAAATCTGTCAGTCAGATGCCAAATAAAATCTGATGATTTCTAGTCTACCCGGTTTTATGCCAAATATGATAGAAGATATGAAAGCATAAGACATAGTTCTTGTCCTCAAGTAAAAAACTCCAAGAGTGGCATCTACCTTCTTGGAAAATCCAACCCCTTTTTCTTTGACACATAACTTTAAAAATGACAATTTGAGAATGACTAAGAATGCTTTAGGAACTTTTAAAAGAGAGTATAACTGAGGAGACTACACAAAAGATGTGAGAAATGAAATATCTTGCAGTTTAATATAGTTGATTTCCCTCGGGAAGAAGTGTCCTCACCACAAAACTGCAAAATGGATGGCAGACAATGGACAAGAGATCTTATTAGTAAGAAATATAAATGTGGTGATAAAGAGTTGAGGAAGGGGAGAGAAAACAAAGAGCAAAGTGTGTTGGATTTTCATACAATAAAAAAACTTTACCTCAACCTAGAATGATGTTTTCCTAAAAACAAAAACCCCAGAGGATCCCTAACAACTTTATTTCAACATAATTTATTAACAGCACTTGAGCCATAAATATATTGTTCAAAGGTAACTTCTTTGATAATATTTTGGTGCAGCTTTCCCCATTCTCCTCTTCACCTGCACCTTCTTACCCCACAGAAGGATACTGGATGTGCGGGAATATGGTGTCAGGACCTGTTGAGTATATAGGGGATCACTGAAAATAGCATGTGAATATGTGGAGGAAGAAGGTTTCTGAAAAGTCATATCATAAAACTGAAAGTCACTCAATTGTGTCTGACTCTTTCTGACCCCATGGACTATAGAGTCCATGGACTTCTCTAGGCCTGAATACTGGAGTGGGTAGCCTTTCCCTTCTCCAGGGGATCTTCCTCACCCAGAAATTGAACTGGGGTCTCCTGCATTGCAGGCGGATTCTTAAAACTCATATTATAGGGAGACACCAAACCAAAATGAAATGAGTATTTTTTAAAATGTCTTTTGTGCAGCAATTCACTTTTTAATCAGCAGGATGAATATATGGGAAATCAGAGAAAAGCAAGAAAATTTGAAACAGAAGCGGTAGACAGTAAAGAGATGCCAAACATTCCCTGAAGGATATTTGCAATGAATGTTTCCAGGATGCCTCTGCTGTGAGTGGGAAGGTAGCTCTGGAAACCACCCAGCTGGTATGAGGAAACTGCACTGAACATTCCAACAGGATAGGCAAAGACAAGAAAATAAGTCCAACAGTATCATCTTCACTGTGTACAATTTGAATTGGCTTCAAGACTCAAGCTTGTTATTAATTAACTTTATTCCATAATTCCACACTAAATATTGGGACATTAAGACCTTTCAAAATACTAAAATCAGAAATTCAATTAGTACTTCTTGCTTCCCATGAATCTGTAGCACTGATTTTAGAATTTAACTGTAGACTGGCTCATATTGCTTTTCTTGTGCTTTGTATTGATCAGTCAACTTCAGTCCATCCTGAGAGTGTATCTGTCAATGTGTGCCAAGTATAGAGAAAGAATTGGCCCCTGTCTTTTAAGGAATTAATTATCTTGTGGGTGAGATAAGAATTACAGGTATGAAAAATAAATGATTATCTCATTACAGTTGTATTCTCAACATGTAGAACTTGCATTTACTTGTCACATGGAAACACATGAATGGTATCTTAGAACACAAAATATGGCTAATCACAAGGGGCCTATGCTTAGCTCTTAGAAAAGTCCCTAATTTATTTATATATACGTGAATGTATAAATTTCTTGCTTCTTCCAGGATCAATTCTCTATCAAGACATACACTCTCTCTATATACAACTATCTTTAACATTTTCACTATATTTTTTCTCTTACCTGTGAAAGTTACATATATATGTGTGTGTGTGTATGTGTGTGTGTGTGTGTGTGTGTGTGTATACATATATATATGGATGGATGGATGTTAGAGTTGGACCATGAAGAAGGCTGAGCACCGAAGAACTGATGCTTTTGAACTATGGTGTTGGAGAAGACTCTACAGAGTCCCTTGGACTACAAGGAAATCACACCAGTCAATTCTAAAGGAAATCAATCCTGAATCTTCATTGGAAGGACTGATGCTGAGGGTGAAGCTCCAATACTTTGGTTACCTGATGCAAAGAGCTGACTCATTAGAAAAGACCCTGATGCTGGGAAAGATTGAAGGCAGGAGAAGAAGATGACGGAGGATCAGATGGTTGGATGGCATCACCAACTCAATGGATATGAGTTTGAGCAAGATGGTGAAGGACAGGGAAATCTGGCATGCAGAAGCCCATGGGGTTGCAAAGAGTTAGACACAACTGAGCAACAGAATATATATATGTATATATATATATATATATATAGCTTCCTAGGTGACACAGAGGTTAAAAATCTCCTGCCAATGCAAGAGATGAAGGAGATGTGAGTTCAATCCCTGGGTCAGGAAGGACCCCTGGAGCAAGAAATGGCAACTCACTCTCGTATTCTTGCCTGGGAAATTCCATGGACAGAGGAGTCTGGTGGGCTACCATCCATGGGGTCACAAAGATTCAGACAGAACCGAGTGAGGGACACACACACACACACACACACACACACACACACGTGTGTATTTTTCTTCTAAAAGTAATTGACTATGTGATGAGGAGCTGATCAGAGTCCCACAGAGCTGGTAAGGCCCAGCAAATAGTGGAGTTGTCACTTACTTACTAAGTGACAACCCAAATATTATTTGTGGAGGTTCCTCAAGAACAATCACTATTTCAAATTAAAGGACTCTGTAAGTGTATCTGCTCTAATGTTTAATTTAAGGCTTTGAGTACCTGGTGTTTAAATATAAATGTATTTAGTTACTAAAGGGGCCAGAGTCCTCAGCTTACCATGTAAGAGAATACTAAATACATCATATTTTTTTTGGTGTTTCTCTGCTGGTCTATGTGGTCCCCTTCCTACTCTTCACACTCTTCATTCATATGAACCTTAGTTTTAAAGACCACAACTTGAGATTATAGGTGAATTTTTACTGACTGTCCACTCTTACTTTGCCAGGTGTATCCTCCTTGCTTCCACATCTAGTTGACGAAAGAAATGCTCTGTTCCTAAGAAGAGACAGTGACTTTTGACTGATAATAAACATTGATCCAAATGAGTATCCCTCATTCCAAAGTCCTGACTCCCTACAGTTTGCAGCAGGTAGGTGATTACAAGATAGAAAGTGAACCATGGATCGGGGCTGGACCAGCACTCTTGCAAACAGTGTCCACTTTGGACAGTGCAAAACAGCTAATCCTAAAGTAAAAACCAAAACAAGCAAACACAAAAGTCCTCTTGAGGTTATAGATCACAGTAATGCCATCTATTGGGGCATTTTTAATATTTTAATCATTTGCTGATTTTTTTTAACTTATATGGGCATACTTTCAAATGTAATTAGAAAAGACACAACCTACATATGGATTGTTAAAATATATATATATATATATATATATCCCAAATACATGACCTGCCTCTTGAGAAACCTGTATGCAGGTCAGGAAGCAATAGTTAGAACTGGACATGGGGCAACAGACTGGTTCCAAATAGGAAAAGGAGTATGTCAAGGCTGTATATTGTCATCCTGCTTATTTAACTTACATGCAGAGTACATCATGAGAAATGCTGGGCTGGATGAAGTACAAGCTGGAATCAAGATAGTCAGGAGAAACAGCAATAACCTCAGATATGCAGATGACACCACCCTTATGGCAGAAAGCAAAGAAGAAATAAAGAGCCTCTTGATGAAAGTGAAAGAGGGGAGTGAAAAAGTTAGCTTAAAACTCAACATTCGGAAAACTAAGATTGTGGCATTTGGCCCCATCACTTCATGGCAAATAGATGGGGAAACAGTGGAAACAGTGAAAGATTTTATTTTTGGGAGCACCAAAATCACTGAAGATGGTGACTGCAGCCATGAAATTAAAAGACACTTGCTCTTTGGAAGAAAAACTATGACCAAACTAGGCAGCATATCGAAAAGCAGAGACATTACTTTGCCAACAAAGGTCCATCTAGTCAAAGCTATGGTTTTTCCAGTAGTCATGTATGGATGTGAGAGCTGAACTATAAAGAAAGCTGAACAAGAAAGAATTAATGCTGTGAACTGTGGTGTTGGAGAAGCCTCTCGAGAGACCCTTGGATTGCAAGGAGATCCAACCAGTCCATCCTAAAGGAAATCAGTCCTGGATATTCATTGAAAGAACTGATACTGAAGCTGAAACTCCAATACTTTGGCCACCTGATGCAAAGAATTGACCCATTTGAAAAGACCCTGATGCTGAGAAAAGATTGAAGGCAGGAGGAGAAGGGGATGACAGTGGATGAGATGGTTGGATGGTATGACTGACTCAATGGACATGAGTCTGAGTAAACTCTTGGAGTTGGCGATGGATGGGGAGGCCTGGTGTGCTGCAGTCCAGGGGGTCGCAAAGAGTCAGATATGACCGAGCGACTGAACTGACTGACTGCTGTATGCATATATATATATACATATATATATATATACACACACAGAAGTGAAAATTGTAACCTAATGTTCAAGATATGAAAAAATAGCATTTTTTAGGTACCACAATATGAGTAAAATCTACAAACTAGCTTTCTAAATGACAGAAATAGGTCTGATATAAGGGTAAAGGCAACATTTACATTTTGTAAGATATGAATGGGTTAATTCATTTTTAATTCATTTATTAATTCAAAACCTTGTTACTTAGCTGTATGATGGATACTTTGCTTAGTAGTAAGCATTAAATGTAGCTTATTTTAAAGCAAGGTCTGAATTTGCATTGTAATACACAGATTTGCTGCACTCAAAATACAGAAATTCCTTCCAATAATGTATGTGAACTGGTGATACCTTTAAATAATAAAATGCTAAACACAAGCATGAAGTCTGGAATTCCCACATGGCAGTGGTGGCTAGGGAAAGCAATTAAGAAGGTGAAATCATGGTAGTAGTCGGTACTTGATCGTAAGAGGCAACTTCAAGATGGCAGCATCACCTCGTCTGATTATTAATAAATAAATATTGACGTTAATTTAGCACTTTCCGTCTTCAAAGCACTTTACAAATATTAATTAGTCCTCTTAGGACTATTTGAAATATAATTTCTGAAGTTTGCATTTTAATAGGATATTCATGATGATGTTTTTTGCCTTCAAGTACAACAGCTTTTTTTTTTTCAATTCTCAGAATTTGTTTTTTTCTGGAATTAAAGTTAGTAGAATGAATGTAGTTAAAGAGCCATTCCAGAAAGTTTATCTCAGGACACTGAGTTTAGAGTCAGGAGGAACTGCATTTGCAAGTTCCCATAGTAATGGACCAAGATCACGGTTCAGTTGTCCTAAAGATCTTTGACCAGGGAGAGAAACTTTTAGGTCATCACATGAATCTATTTTTGCACTCAAATCTTTGTACAGGGTGTCATCCTTACCTGGAATTGCCACTCAAATGGCTAGCAGTTTTCATTCTCCTTTTGCTTAGTGATTCCTAGGCAACTAGGTTTTATATTTTATAACAGAAAAGTATTCCCTAAATTCTAGCTTTCTTTTTATCACCCAACAAATGTTCATTAAGTTACCAAATCAAAATAAAATCATAGATGCTTACCTTATAGCTCATAGCATAAGAGATTCAAGATTATATGAGTAACCATCATAGATGCTTACTTTATAGCTCATAGAATAAGAGATTCAAGATTATATGAGCAACCACTACACAGAATGTGTTATTCAAAAAATACTCTTCTTTAAAACAGTTTTTCATTTACAAAAAATTGAGGGAAAGTTACAGATTGTTTTCATATACTCCCTCAACACCTCCGCTTGCCCTTCCTATAATGAACATTGGCACGGTACATTTGTTAGAATTGATGAGTCAATAGTGATGGTGATGATGGTGGTGGTTTAGTGACTAAGCCCTGTCAGACTCTTGACCCCATGGACTGTAGCCTGCCAGGCTCCTCTGTCCATGAGATTTCCTAGATAAGAACACTGGAGTGGGTTGCCATTTCCTTCTCCAGGGGATCTTTCTAACCCAGGGATCGAACCCAGGTCCCCTGCACTACATGTGGTCTCCTGCATTGCAGGTGGATTCTTTACTGAGTTACTAGGGAAGCCCATCAGTACTGATACATTGTTAGTAACTAAAGTCCATAGCTTCCATTAGTGTTCACTCTTTATGCTGTACATTCTATGTTTTGACAAATGTGCAATGACATATATCCACCATTACGGTATCACACAGAATAGTTTCTCTTGCATGTCCTTGTCAGTTAATAAGAGTTCGACTTCTCTATGACCACTCACCTTTGTTCCAGACACACCGGCACTTCAAGGAGGTTGTGTCCCTTTGGTGACTGCTTGTAGAAGCACTATACCATCAGTCTTCTCAGCTCCACTGAGCAGGGAATTTCTCTGTCCCTGTAGAAATGCATTTCATTCAGCCTGACTTGAAGATAAGAACAGGGTCTAAGGGTTGGCGATGAAAGGGAGACATTTGCAATTTAATGCCATTTGACTTAGAAGAGGTCTTCCCAAATAGATGTGCCTGTCATGCATCTTGTCCAATTAGGGAACATCCTGTCACCTTCTTTTTGTTTGCAATACCTATCACTTCCCTCACTTCTGCAATGTCCAGGGTTATCACAGGGTCCACTCTAACATCCATTCTGTCTGTGCAACTGCAAATGATTCTACTAATCATTGGAAAGAGATTCACCTCTATATTTTGGATAAGCAGCTTGTCTAACCAAAATAGATATACTGGCTTATGTCCAATTTTTTAAGATCCACAAACCTTTGCTTGACCATAACCCCCCACTTAGTATACAGGAGCAATCTTTCTGTCTCAACATAGGTATCTAATTGCTTTGTGATTGTTTGTCTATGTCTGCTCCTCTTCTAGATTGTAAGCTACATAATGGAAAAAAATTATTATTCTTATTTACTTTCCTTACTCTTAAATTCCTCAATAATTTAAACTTCGCCTGCTACATGATAGAGACTCAATTTGGGAATGGGTTTAAAACAGCAAAAAAAAATAAAAACAGATTTTAAAAAAGTAGATACAAGGAGAATAAATAAACTAGAAAACCAACTTTATGTAATACTTCAAGGAGATGATTTTTAAAAAACATCTAACTTTACCATCCAATCCTCATACCTAATGAATGTGTAATAGCACAGAGGAGATGAAAAGAAGGTAGGGTGTGTTCATGGCTTGCAATATCATCACATAAAACCTTGATCAAAATATTATATGTGCCTCAAATTCAGTCCCCTTTTGTCCTTGAGGATTACCTCTAAATGCCACTTTCAATCACTGAGGATAAAGACACTGATGACAACAATGGCATTTTTTCATTTCCCCAGTGAGAGGACCCATTCTATTCACCAATGGAGGAGATTTCAGTCTTTAAAGAACATCAGAAATATGCAGAGATCCATGGCTTTCTAGAGGATCATTATAAACCCTTCCTGTTTACCTTTGGGCATCCTCTGGAAACCTCTCTCTGTTACCCCCCTTTGTCTGCACCAGGCACCGCACCTGGGGCCCTGATAGCATGGTGTAGCCTCTCCCATTTCCGTCTCACTCTGATTGTAGTTGCCTGGATATTTGCCACACCTGTCACTTCCCATGGTCCATTTTCTCCACCAGGCTTCAGGCTACTTTAGGACAAAAAGTCAGTTTGCTTTGCTCACTATATCATATGCTGAACTCAATGTCTGGAATATAATATGGGGACAAAGGGAGTGAGGGGAGGTAGGAAACAAGGCAAGGAAGAAAGTTAAAAAAAAAAAAAGAATGCAGGAAGGCAAATCTCACATCTAGAAATAATAAACTTTCTCTAAGAAGCCCTGGAACATTAAGGTTTAACTGCTTCTCCTAGAGTCTTGATGCATAAGAGATCACAGAGCTTTTCAGGAAAAACAAAATGCCGACCTAGCAAGGGAAACTAGCTGGCCCACACCTCCTCCGGAACCATCCTTGACACTATGATTAGCCTTGATTTTGCTTTCCCATCTGTTTGATTTATATTAGATGACAGTGGATTAACTGACCTCAGCTATACTTTACTGCTGTGTTCCATGGGATAGTTAATCACTATAGCCAGATATGGAGATGTCCCCAGCACTAAAAACAATGCGGTCCTGTGTTGTGTGTACCGTTTTACCTTGGGGTCCATTTCCTTTGTTGCTTCTGGACTATATTTGATTCTTTTTGTCTTTTCTATCATCTGAGATGAGCTTAACTCACTTGTATCCTGTTGGCTTTATTATTCATACAGGGCAGACTGTCTCTTTCCACTTAACACTTATTTTCTTATTTTATACCTGGCATGTGTATTATTGTTCAAATTAATTGAAGACAGGGACCATGCCCTATATTATAGTTTTATCATTTCCTTTAGTGGCTAAATTACTATGTTGAACACAAAAGGTCCTTGATATTTTTCTTAAAGATAAAATCTATAAAAAGTAAAAGGAATTTTCTTATCACAAAAAGAAATATTTATAATTCGACTCATATATACTCCTTCAAAACCACCAAAATCCTGAGATTTATATTAAGAGTTTAAGATATTCAAGAAATGTTTTCAAAAATCAGTGGTTATATTTGTATGTGTACCATTTGTGTTTTCATTGTGTCCAAAAACAAAGTACTTGCTTGTTTAGTTTTGCTTGTTTTTTGTTTGTTTGCTTTAGGTCAGATACCGAACTCAAGAGTTAAAAGATGTTATTACAAAGCATGAACTCTCCTCTGTCACCACCCATGCAGACCTACTAGGCTCCACCCTCACTAATGTCCTAAATGGCATCTTAGCAGCAGAAAGGTCAGAAACAAAAAGCTCCAAGTTCACAAGATTTAAAGGCAAGTTATCAGGAGTTGGACTAGAGCCCCAAACCATACAGGCTATAAGGTCAGAACTAAACTGTTTTTCCATTTTATTGCTCAAGGACAAGAGAGCTTGATGCATGAGACTCCAGCACCATAAACTGTCTACCGAGGTGGCCATTTTATCACATATGGTTGCGAGTTGAGTACTGACCACACAATTTAAATCGACAGCAGCCAGGCCCTGGTGGAGATGTGAGAAGCAATGTCACACACAACATCCTTTTCCTAATTATTGGGACCCAGACAGGTGGCAGGAAGGGAATGAGGGGTGAGGCGTGGGGAGAAGGAGGGGCGGGGAGGCACAGTGACATTTCCCATCTCAGGAGTACAAGATTCATTACCTCTGATGAAAAGTCACCAAGCTGCGGTGAGTCCTGACATACTCTGTGACAGGAGAAAGTGACATGGCCGTTTGACATTCAGGGCTAGAAGGTTGCCGGTCTGTAATCACTAGTTAAAATTGAATCTTGTACATTGCACCCTGCCAGCACAGCTCAACTCTTGATAATTATTTGGATGCTACTGTATTTGGATTTTATTTCCCCAGCAGAGAGGAGAAGTTGGATTTATAGTGTACTGCTGGGTTAAGATTGGAACAAGCTAGATCTTTTTTATGGTTAATATGGCAGAGCCAAATAAATCTAGAGGTGCTTTTTGTCCCCATTTTAATTCTAAACCCCTTGGGGATGGGGGTGGGGAGTCACAAAAGAATCAAAGAATTCGTCTTCTAATTTTCCATGAACAAGCTACAATTCTGTCTGTGCTAATGTTTTTCTCTTTTTTTCCTTTCAACTCATGATGCTTTAAACCAGCCATCTGGACATGAATGGGGCTGGGAAACACCATTTTGAAACAGCTATAGCCTGAGTAGCCACATGGATGAGGACATAGATGATCAATGCCACTTAACAACCACTTCTTCTTTACCTGGGGGTCAAGAAAAGGACAAGAAAAATGTTTTACAGTGGGTCATTTCGGTATAATTACAGAATGGCCTTGAACTGTTGATTTGCATACAGGCATGCTGTGATTCCAACAAGAATATTCTCTCCTCTCATTCCTATTCCAAGGCATGAAAGCTTCCATTCTTTGCAGGAGCACAGTCTGTATATTCACCCCATTAAGCCCAGAGGGATCCTGGATGTTATCTTGACAGGCTCAATCTAACATTTTGAGGGGTCACAAGCCGCATGTTCTTAAAAGGGAAGAGTGATCACAAGAGGTAACTTTATGTACCGACAGAATATGCATTGCCTGTGCACAAGGGTTTAACTGTGCTTTGGGAAGTAAGCAAACTGGCCTGATCTAAGATATCTTTGCCTGTGTCTAAAAGCCCATTGCTTGTGTCTAAAAGCCCTTGTTTCCAAGGGTTCCAAAGTAAGTCACTATTTCTAGGAGGAAAAAAAAAAAATGTATATATATATACTTATATAGTCAAATACTGGCATAGATAAAACATGGTTGAAATTTTGCTGGGTAAGTCTGATAGACTCTGATCCCAGAGGGCTCAAGAACTGACATTCATTGTTCTGGGGGATTTACTCTGAACCCAGAACTCTTAGCCTTGCTCCAGCTGCAACCTAATTTCTGGCAGTTAACTGTGATCTCGTTACTTACAGAGAAGTCTCATCACTTGCTCATCACTGTTTTAGGACTGATATGAAAGTGAAAGTTGATCGGTCGTGTCCAACTCTTCTTTGCCACCCCATGGACTTTATAGTCCATGAAATTCTCCAGGCCAAAATACTGGAGTGGTTAATCTTTCCTTTCTCCAGAGGATCTTCCCAACCCAGGGATCAAACCCAGGTCTCCTGCATTGCAGGTGGATTCTTTACCAGCTGAGCCACAAGCGAAGCCCAAGAATACTGGAACAGGTAGCCCATCCCTTCTCCAGCAGATCTTCCCAACCCAGAAATCCAACCGGGATCTCCTGCATTGCAGGTGGCTTTTTTACTAACTGTCCTATCAGGGTAGCCCTATAAAATTGGTATATGGAACCAGAATTCTGATTAATCTAATTGACATTGAGAGATAACAATGCAAGAGGATTTACATGTGAAAGTCACATGACTAGTGCAGACATAACAGATAAACTGGCCAAATTCCAAACAGAAGGTGTCTGTGTGACCAAGGAATCACCAGGGAAGTAGAAATGAATCTAACTCTTCACCTTCTTACTGAGAGAGCAGGTATAGCCAAGGTTGGTCTTCACCAAATGTGTTTATGCCTGCTAAGTCACTTCAGTTGTGTCCAATTCTTTGTGACTCTATGAATTGCAACCTGTCAGGCTCTTCTGTCTATGGAATCCTCCAGACAAGAATACTGGAGTGGGTTGCATGCTCTTCTTCAGAGGCTCCTACCTGACAGGGACTGAACCCACATCTCTTATGTCTCCTTCATTGGCAGGCAGGTTCATTATGACTTAAGAAGGCGAGATATTCAGCGTCTTCAGTGTAAGGTTCCCTTTCTTCTGATAGTGCTGAGATGGGCTCTGCCAAACCTTGTTTTCTTTCTTCTCCTTTGTTCATTCTTCAACAGCAAACATCACCTGTTGTATCCCTCCTCCACTTTGTACCAGAGAGATGCTATTGATACCAGAGCTCACTCTCAGAAAGTTGTCCTATTTTTCTGCTTTCCTAGTCACTTGCAGACGTAAACAATTTAGAATGAATATAATAATTGCTTACTTTCATTCTACTAGAAAATCCAATGATAGAAAATATACTGATAAAAACTTAAGGAGATAATTTTTTTAAAAATTTTTTTTGCAAAAAGCAAGAATTTCTGAACAGGGAAAATCTAGGAAAGTAACTGAGTCTTGAGAAACTTGGCAGTTGAATGATAAGACTATTTGGTGAAAGGACATGAACAACTTAAGGAGGTTAATATAGAACAGAGAAGAGAGACAAAAGAAAAGGGACAAAAATAAAACATATATCAAGAAGGCTGAAATTATGCCTGTAATCTCCTAATGGAAACAGAGACAGGAGTGTCTTGGACACCATGGTTGCTGAAATGATGATCCCCAGGAGTAGTAAAACTGGGGTACCTGTGTTGGTTCATGAGTGTGGTTAAAGGAATAAACCAACTTGTCAGTTGTATATTTGAGCTGTTTCTAAATGTAAAGATTGGATCAAGGGCAATTTCTTTTTTTATGGGCCTCAATTACCTTTGCTTAGGAAGAATAACCCCAATTAAGCCATAAAGCAAAACAACAAAGCTGCAGCTAATAATGGATTTCATCAACAGTATTGCCGATGGCAAACAAGAGCAGTTTCCCAGGGCTGGGAAAGGCCCTCCTCCTTTTCTCCCCCAAACAGAATCTCCAACATCATATATGGCTCAGTTCAAGGACTCCTCTTCCATGAATCTCTCTATTTAACCTTCACAGTTGATCTTTCCTTCCTTTAGTTTCTACAGAATTTTTATCTTCTTATATAAACATATCACATGTATTAGATTGTAAAGTTTTTTCTGTATTTATACATCTTGCTTCAATGAGCAACTATAGCCTGAAGGTATGAAGTTTCTGACACCTAAAGTTAAACTTTTGACCTCCTGGAAACTCAATTTTCTTAACTATTAAGATAAGGAAATGAGAATGTGGACCTCAAAGGTCACTTCCAGCTCTAACATTCAATTGAAACTGTGGTGTGCTTCTTGAACTTCTCCTAGGAGAGAAATGTATTTGTCTTTGTTTAATTTGTGCAACTCTATGTTTGTTCAGCTCAGTGTGAGCAGAACACTGCAAGAGCAATGCTTGGTACTAGACTCAGCCATGCCATAGATTCAGCCCAATGACAGCCCTCCATATGCGGCAATGTCAGCTAGATGTGAAACCAGCAAAATCGTCTTGGGAAGTGACTGCTGGTTCTGCAGGTAGGACATAGGAACTATATGCTTTGTGGAGTCAAAGTTTGCATATGTGTGTTTGACCTTTCATTTTAGAATATTGTGCCACCAGACTCTTTCTAGCCTCATCTTGTTTATGTGTCTTTCTGAGGAGATCAAGCAGTCTGAAGCCTTCTACTCCTACAGCTCCCAGTTATGAGCTTGTCCCACAGCTTTTGATGCAATTAGCATCCTGGAATATTGAACAGAAGCAATTTTATCCTGCAATCAAGAATACTTCAGCTATGGTTAGATGTGAATTATTGCTGCACACAGAAAGAAAGCTAGCCTATGAGAGGTAGCATCGCTCACAGGTGAAAAGAACATAAGCCTGCCAACACCTAGAAAAGCATGGCTTGCCTTTTGATAGTATGATTATTTTAATATGCATGCTAGTGTTCTTTTGAAGAATATTGATTATGTTCATTGGCATCACACAATTGGGGATAAAATCATCAATATTCCATTGAACAAGGGAAGTGGGGATAGAATTTGTGGCAGCCTCAGGTGAAGCCTAAAGATTACACCACTGGATTTGGATAGATTTTCTTAACTTTCCTTCAAATTTGTATGTTACCCAAAAAGGAAGATTTTTGTTGCTAAGTGGGGTTAGAGCTTAGTACCCATTTTAGGAATACTAGGAACAGGAATCTTCTTTTTCCCACACATCCCCTGGCTATGCTATCTGATCATTTAGCAGGAAACACTTTCTCTCTGCCTTCCTGGGGGCTGTTAATTCAAATGCAGAGGGAAAACATGGGTTTGCCTTTTGTGCCACTCTCTTAATCAAAGTGATTTTCCGAAATGCAACTGTAGAAGATAGACTCTTTTATTTTAGGATCAGCAGCAGTTTTTACAATGTTAGGCAAACCTGAGCCCCTCCTTAAAATGTCAGGAAAACAAAAAACCATCCCCACCTGAAAGCCCTCTTGTCTTGAAAGGATTTTTTCGGCTGTTTCCCTTAAGCTGCTTTCTCCTTCTGTGCAACTTCCCAATCCCATTCACAACTGTTGCCATGGTAAATAATTATATCACAGATGAATTGTGTACACTTCCTTTTCATAGCTGGAAGAGAAATTGTAGAGGAAAGGGGAAAAAATCAAAATTCTTTAAAATTACAGGGGAGATAGCTGAGGAAAGATTGCCTCCTCGTTAACATAATTAGCTCCATGAATTATAAATTGGTATTAGAACTTGCTCTTCATGACAAAAGGAGTAATTATATTTACTCATGTAAAATTAAACAATACCAAAAAAATTAATGGGACTCACCAGAAGCTCTCTTGACATTATCATAAAATTCAGAGATCTGAATACCCCACAAACTGAAGTGATTTAAGCAGCATAAACTTTAATGCTGCTTAAATGTACTATGTAGAAATCTGTCTCCTGGCTAGTTTATAATTGTAGTACTCCATGTTCAGAACACACAAACATACACACAACAGTAGCAACAACAGCAACAACAGCAATAACCAAGCTCTTAAATGCTTTTTTTCCCCATAGACTGATGCACAGACAAGTCCAGATTTTTGGTACCCAAATGGGATGTGGAAGTAATTTCCACAGAAAATATTTTTTTTGTATTGACTATTCTAAAGTCAAAGCTTCCAGAATAGAGGGTAACCTGTTAAAAAACTCTCAAATATCTCTAAAAGAGGGGCTGATTGAGAAAAGGCTAATTTGTCAACTAGCTTTGCACACCCAGAAAGATTTCCTATAGGACAAAGGTCTACAACCTCCAGAGTCTAGTACCTAATTATCTGAGGTGGAGCTGATGAATAATAATAGAAATAAACTGCATGATAAATGTAATGCACTTGAATCATCCTTAAACCAGCCTTCCCCCCACAATCTGTAAAAAATTTGTCTTCCACAAGACCAATAATTACCAACATTCAACTATATGAACTGTATGAAATGAAACAAAGAGAATACTTACTTGTATCCAAGTAGAGAAGCCTGGGGTGAATTCAGGTGTCTTTGGAGAAAACCTTGACTCATACAGTAATTCAGCCATCAAGTTCATTTGGGGGGATCCACAACTGTACACGGCTTGTTAGGAATGGGAGGAGGAGAACAGCAAATAAAACTGCAAGATGCTTTTTATACTTCCAGAATTTATGAATCCTAGAAACCCAGCCTTGCATTCAGAATAATATGCAGCCAAAATGAAGCTTAAAGAATATGACAAAGTGATTAAATTGTATGTTAAGTGAAAAAGCAAGTTATAAAATTGCTATTCTAATGATGCCTGGTGTGTGCATATGGGATGACAATCTGTCACTGCTTTTCCTCCTGACCATCCTTCCTAGTCTAGGACTTCTGGAGTCTAGCTTGATTCACTATGCTATTTAGAAGTACCATTGAATCTGTCCTTCACTTTGTATCTGAGAATGTTACTTCAGGCCACTCAATAGGACAACAAGGATGGTACCCCTACCTTGGGGAGGAGGACACACTTAAGGGAAGAATCAAGATCTTCTATTTCAAAGTTCCAACCAGAGAAACATTAGGAAACAGATGGTGCACTGAAACTGAGTAATCAGGGAGAGATTAATAGAGGGGGGTATTCAGAAAAATGCAGGCAGGTTTAAAAAAAAAACCCAACAAGGGATAATGCAGGATTCCAGGATTAGTAACAGTAAAGTGTCCTCACAAACCCTGAAGGAATAAAAGGAGTATGTGCTTACCAGAACTTTTAGGGAAGCTGTAGGCTAGAAATACCAAGCAGGAGTTGTGGCCTTTGGTAGAAGGACAGATCCAACCTGTGGCAACTTGGCCAGACAGGAGCAAGAAGAATGAATATTCCAATTTGACACTCCTGCCCTTGAGTCTTCTGCAGGTACCTTCCATTGGCCAAGCTCAATGCAAAGCCAGAGGCAGGGTTTTTGTTTTTGTTTTAATTTATTTGCTTTGGCTTATAAATATTATTCTCTTTGGTCACAGGGCATGGTAGAAAAGGGTGAGAAGTAAATTTACAGAGATCAGTAAGAAACTGCTAACGGAAGTAAGAGACTGGGAGACAACTTTTTGAAAGATTAGCAAATTTTTCACTCCAGAAAACTGTCTATTTACAAATGAAAAATTTTGTCATTAAATTAAAAAGTTATAATGTTGGAAATTTGGCATAAATATTTACTATGGACTATCTCTGTGATATTACTTTAAAGTTAAATGGTTTTGAACCCAATGAATCATTCAGCTTAGTAAAATATATTTAAATTAATTTTTGAGACCTCAGTTGCCTCACCAATAAGACATTTTCAACAGCAATTTTGTTATATGAATAAATGAATGAAAGAATGAACAGTGAAATTCCCTAGGAAAATTCTCCCTTTCAGTAGTAACATCCTTGATTAGATTTTGCTAGTTTCTTTATTCATGATCTTGCTTTCCTCACCACAGTAGTCTCCACCACTTTTCATATCCAAAGAGATTAGTTTTGTTTTCCTCCAAATAATGTGCCTTGAGGCTCATGGTAAGTTTTACAGTAAGGCCGTTGGGGAAAAATAGTATTTTCTAATGATGTGGCATAGTCGATTTTTATTTAGAATTACTATGTTATCATTTGTAAATAACTCATTAAATATATGTGCCATGATTATTTACTGCAAGGAAAATTGATACTCTCTTTTTCCAGGCTAACAAACTGGTATTAAATATATAATAGCAAAACTATTTTTTGTGTAATAGGTCATATTAAATTCTGTCCTTTTGAAAATGACTCTCTGCATTTATTTCCTAGAGTATTTATCTAATGTATTCTATAAATCTCTCTCTTTTAGCATATGGCTCAGATTTTATTAATACCACATAACCACATAAAGGTTTTTAATAATGAAAATTGTCTTTGTCATTTAGAGAGACTAATGTTCACATGTTGTAGATATTAAAAGCCACCAGAGAAGAGAAACTAGAGTTAAAGAAAGAACAAAGTAAGAAACCATAATTATTTTTATATAGTATGTGTGGTAAAGTGTAATGATAGACAGACCAAACAAGGTCAGACCAGTAATGGAAAAGGCATGACATCTATACTGTCACGCAGGTCCCTTTCCCATGGGAAACACCAGAGACAGATCATAGCGCTGCTTGTCCTCATGCATTGTCCTTGATGCTGTTTTACCATCTTGCTTCTTCTGGTGCTCTCAGCTTTCCAGTCCCAATGGATCAGAGCCAACCATGATGGGCATTTTCTGCAAGTGCCCAAAATATCAGACATGTTCATCCAATATCTCATTTTCCAATGAAAATAACATTTAGCATTTATATGTTAATTCTCTCTAATAAGTTAAATGAATATGCTTTCTTTTCTATTATGTTTACATTGAAAATGTAGTTCATGAATATGATTTACAATTCTAGAACTTATGTAACCTCATTCAGGGACACTCACATTCACTGAGAATCATCAAGCAATGGGGTTAGAGAAACCAAGTGCAATTTTATAATAATAATAACTATGAAAACTTTTGTGACTGTAGTAAACACTTAACAGTCATTGCTTAATTTCATCCTTTTCAAAAATGTGAAGTGTTATTATTATAACTTTACAGTTGAGGAAACTGAGGTTCAGAGGATTATGTAAATTACCCAAGAAAACTCGGCTAGTACCCAGTATGAACTCTACAGTCATGATAAAAATCCATGTTTAAGGGCATAAATTTCATAATAATAGTTAAACACCATATTAATCAATAAATTGAATTCAGAGAAGATAAGTGAATTTCCCAGGCCATGTAGGTCCCAAAGTTTCAGCTGAGGATTGAATACTAGTCCACCAGATTCTTGAGTTAAGGTATGTTTTATCACCACCTCCACCAAATAATTGCCTAATAAAGTCATGGATTTAACAATTCTGATTGAACTAACTTCTGAATGAAAACCTAGGAAAAATTTGACTATACACTTCTTTGAGTCAGAACCAGCCTCCTCTTCCATATTTTTGAGATGGGTTGCAGTCTGGTCAGTAAAAGTACGTGATCAGTGTGCATTGTTATCCTTTTAAAGGTCAAAGTCACATGTGCATCTGGAAATAGTAAGGATCATTAGCAGTAATTACTCAAAGTGGGGTGAAAATCAGATCGTACTATAAATAGGCAAATAGTGTAGAGCAATGTTTGAAACAATATCCACATTCACATCTCAGCTCTCAGTATATTGGATAAGGAACTACCTTCCAAACAAATGTTGCTGGAGGTCTGCATGGCATTCAGAGTGGCTCCTTGCCTGCTGGTTGAAATCCTCATCAGAGAGAGTTCCAAAAAAGAAGTTATTCACCTAAAGGCTGTCGACTTCTATTAGATCACACTGGGCAATAATTTCAATGTTCATGTTTCTGCGCTGTAAAAAAAGGGGAAAAAAAAAAAAGCTTCACATGTGCCAAAGCTTAGCTGCCAACTGTCGGGGGAAAAAAAAAAATTTGATTTCTATTGAATGTTGCACTTTGGAATGAAAGAAAACGTTGTCTAAATGAAGCTGAGGCTCTCAGTCACCTATGCCTATATTACTGTGAAATCAATTATGTGGGCTCTTTCGAAAGTTACTGATTGTAGCAAATTGAATGGCCTTCATTTCAGCATAATTTGGAGAGGTTGATGTAATCAGAGACCTTATACCATGGTGAAATACAAGATTCGTGATATTCAGATGGTTAAAAAAAAGAAAAAAAAAAGAAAGAAAGCTACAGTGGTTAAGCTTGTTCTGTACCTTCCGCTTACCGGCTATAATACATTCCTAAGTACAAATGAAATTGTTTTGATGAAGGCGGTGATGGTTCTGAAGGGATGTGTGAAGGGGTAAGGGAGTGGAAATAAGGTTGCTGAAAATCGCACTCTTGTCCTCATGTGCAAGGAGGCTGCAGAATCTAATCCTAGACCTAATTGGCTGCAAATGAAACACTTTAATATCAAATCTTGAGTTATGCCCCAGAGATGAGGTTCAAGCATAGATGTGAGGAGAGGTGAAATGCTTGATTTTTCTGGCTATGATGTTTGTTCCACTTCATTCTTTTGGAAGTCTAAAGGCCTAAATAATTGCTCTCCAAATTATAAATTGATTCTCTCTAACCTCAAGACAGTGTTTGACTTGAGAAAATTTGTAGTAGGTTTGGTTTCATTGCATTTACCTAAATGAAAATTGTTGTGTGCACTTACATATGAGAAGCAGCATGTCTGTAATCAAGCGTTCTATTTTGTAATAGGTCAGTTGTCGTTGCCAGTGCGTAGACTTGTTTGCTTTAAATCAATGGCAAAGTGATCATACTCCATCAAGGGTCTAAGAGTTATGTGAACATGGGTTGGCCTTTGGGAGGTTGAAGATGCTAAACTGAAACTTACTTCTTACAAGGTGCTCGGGACATTTTCTAACTCTGAGAATTAGTGTGGCTTTGAGTTACAGAGCCAGGCAGCACAGTCATCTCCCTTTGTATTCAGAAAGTTTAGCATTTGTTCTTTTTCCAATGATTTCAAAAAGCCCAGCTTAAGAACAAAAAATTTAATGACAGTTTTTCTGTAACACTGCAAATAGATCCCTCATTTGAACATAATTCTTACATAGAGTTAAGAGAGCTTGATATAGTGAGGAAAAGAATCTAGGTTAAATCTTCAGTCCTTTGCCTTGAATCCATGGTTGGTTGACCTGACTTCAGTGTTTTCACTTGCATATGGGATCAACTGTGTAGGTAAACTGAAGGATTAAATTACAAAATGAAGGTGTGTCAGTGCATTTTCTCATAAAGCTGAGAAAATATCAGTTATTATGCACTCAGCTAATTTGTGAGAACTCTAAATGCAACAGTCAAGTTTTCTCTTTGCAAAGAACATTTAATACATATTAGGTTTTTCAATTATTTCTTGCTTGAGATAAAATATCTTAGAAGGAAAATGGATTGGAGTTCAAAAACTCTTACATCAATCCCAGATCTAACAATACAATCTTAAAAAAGATGTGTTTTTTTTGTTCTGGATCTATGAATGAAAAGGTATATTTAAAAGCATTTATAAAGGTTTCTTTTAGAAATAAATTTTGTGATACAAAATTTTATTTTTTTGAAACATAAAGTGAAATTCAGCAATGTTTTAAATATAAATGTATATATGCATTTATCTATTAATGCATGCATGGATATTATATTTTTGGATGCATGTGAATGTGTACTAAGTTGCTTCAATCATGTCTGACTCTTTGTGACCCCATTTACTGTAGACCACCAGGGTCCCCTGTCCCCTATTCCAGGCAAGAATACTTGAGAGGGTTTTCATGCCCTCCTCCTGGGGATCTTCCCAACCCAGGGATCAAACCCATATCTCTTATGTCTCCTGCATTGGCAGGTGGGTTCTTTACCACTAGAACCAAATGGGAAGCCCGTATTTTAGATACCTGCTATCAACTGGACAGTTTCCATGGATGAGGCCTAACAAACATACACATACTCACATGTAAACTTTCTATATTTCTAATTGCTTCCTTTTTAAAAATAATATTGAGTTGTATGGGCTGTTTGTGTGCTTTGGATATTAACCCCTTTTCAGTCACATTGCTTGCAAATATTTTCTCCCATTCTGTAAGTTGTCTTTTCATTTTTTTGATTGTTTCATTTGTTGTGTAAAAGCTTTTAACTTTGATTAGGTCCCATTTGCTGATTTTATTTCTTTTTTCTTGGAAGACTGATCTAAGGAAATATTAATACAATTTTTTGTTTGAGAATGGTTTGTCTATCTTTTCTTCTTGGAGTTTTATAGTGTCATGCCTTATATTTAGGTCTTGGTTATGGTGTGAGGGAGAGTTCTAATTTCATTGATCTATATGTAGCTGTCTAGCTTTCCCAAAACCACTTGCTGAAGAGACTGTCTTTTCTCCATTGTATATATTGCCTTTGTTGTCATAGATTAATTGACAGGAAATGTGTGGGCTTATTTTTGGGTTCTCTATTATGTTTCATTAATCCATATGTTTGTTTTTGTGCCAATACTATATATTCTGCTGTTTTGATTACTGTAGCTTTGTGGTATTGTCTGACACCTGGAAGGATTATGATTCCAGTTTTGTTATTTTTCCTCTGATTACTTTGGCAATTCTGGGTTTTTGATGGTTCTATATACATTTTTGGATTATTTGTTCTAATTTTGTGAAAAATGTCATGAGTATTTTGTCAAGGATAAAATTAAATCTGTAGATTGCTTTCAGTAGTATGGATACTTTATGGATATTATTTTTTGTCAGTTCAGGAGCATTGGATATCTTTTTATTTCTTTGATTCACTTTTAATTTACTTTATCAAAGATTTATAGTTTTCAGTATAGAGGTTTTTCATCTCCTTGATTAAGTTTATTCCTATGTGCATTTTTTTCTTTAATAAAGTTTAAACTGGACTTTTTTTTTTACTTTCTATTCGTGGTATTTCATTAATAGTGTGAAGAAATACAGTGGATTTATGTGTATCAATCTTGTATGCTGCTACCTTACTAAATGTATGTATTAGCTCCAAGGTTTTGTATGGAGTCTTTAGGGTATTCTAACTTCTATACTTTTAAATTACTTGAAGCAAGATACTACTATCACACTATATCCTAATTTTAAAATGTAATATATTTTATTGAGAAAAATATTATATTATCAATTAAGGAAACAATGGAAATCAAAAAGCATTGAAGAGGTAGAGCACAAAGAAGAATTTTTTTAATATTTAGTATATGGTGTTAGAAAATAATTTCTTCTTCTGACAGAAGCTTTACGAAGGAGACAGAAGAGCTTGCTGGGGAATACTTTCTTGATCTTGGATCGATACATCTGCTGGTATGTACCAGATCCTAGTGCAGAGAACCGAGGATGAAGTTGTTCAGTTTTAGTAGGAATCAGTATGTGGTGCTGCTGCTGCTAAGTCGCTTCAGTCGTGTCCGACTCTGTGCGACCCCATAGACGGCAGCCCACCCGGCTCCCCCGTCCCTGGGATTCTCCAGGCAAGAACACTGGAGTGGGCAGTATGTGCTAGATATCACTAAACAGTCTAGCTTCTTCAAGATACAGAATCAATAGGAGATATCTATATTCATGTCCGACCTGGTGTGACCCTATGAACCGCTGCCCACCAGGCTCCTCCATCTGTGGGATTTTCTAGGCAAGACTACTAGAGTGGGCTGCCATCCCCTCTTCCAGTGGATCTCCTGACCCAGGGATCGAACCCTAGTCTCCTGCATTGCAGGCAGAGTCTCTATGTCTGAGCCACCAGGGAAGCCCCATCTGTATCTATAACTAATTGACATCCATGCTGCTACTGCTACTGCTAAGTCCTTCAGTCGTGGCCAACTCTGCGACCCCATCCCTGGGATTCTCCAGGCAAGAACACTGGAGTGGGTTGCCATTTCCTTCTCCAATGCATAAAAGTGAAAAGTGAAAGTGAAGTCGCCCAGTCATGTCTGACTCTTCGATCCCATGGACTGCAGCCTACCAGGCTCCTCCGTCCATGGGATTTCCCAGGCAAGAGTACTGGAGTGGGGTGCCATTGCCTTCTCTATTGATATCTATACTGACATCTATATCTCTATATATAGATATATCTAACATTCGTATGGAAAAAGAGTTTAAAAACAAAGAAATGTTAGTAAATTACACTACAGGGGAATTTTTAATTTTCTCAAAATAAAATTATTTAGAAAAAAAAGAAGCCGAGCAATCTCTGTGCCTTTACGTAGTCTGTACTAACTTTACTCTCACTCTCTACATTGTAATAGGTTCTAGTGGATTTCTACTTTACTCTGCATTTTTTACTTTACATACAGAGAAATTACACACATAAACAAAAGTAGATGGCATAACTTTTGCTTGAGATTGTTTTATAATCATCTAAGGAAGAAAATCAAACATATACAAGTATTGGAGAAAGAGTAGACTCTATTTAATCCACTGCTAGATTTTCTGGGGTAGCCAGTAAGTATCATAAAGAGCAGATAGAGCTTAAAATATTTAACCAAGGAGAGATTGGGACATGAAATTAACCTTAAGAGATACCTTGAAGCAAAAGGGCAGGAAAACATTCCTGCCATACGCAAAACACACATTTAAATTGAATGATGAGAGTGGAATAGTGTATCCTGCATTAATGCTATTTTAAAATTCTGTCTGAAGCAACTGATATCTTGAACTAAAACACAGTCTAACCACATTCTCAAAAAAGTTTTAAAGACGCGGACAACCATGATGGTGTCAGTTACCTAAGTCAGACATGCTGAAGTGTGAAGCCAAGGGTGCTTTAGGAAGCATTACTACAAACCAAGCTAGTGGAGGTGATCGAATTCCAGCTGAGCTGTTTCAAATCATAAAAGATGATTCTGTAAAGTGCTGCACTCAATATTCTTTGCTCTATACACCTCTCTTAACACATCCAATCCATCTGATAATCAAAGATACGAAGCATTTCAGCAAATTTCTTTATGTAAATTCAAACAGTACCAGTGTACCTTTCTCCCACTTGCTTCGTTAGGCTATGATTATTGTCCTTGAACATGAATGTATTGGCTGCATTTATTCCCACCCAGTATCTGTGTTAACTCAAAAATAAATGCTATCTTTATTATTCAAATCAATGTATCTCGCTTAAAAAATACCAAGATATATTGTTCCATATGAGTCATATGATAGGATCTACCAATCTAGTCACAATGGGTCTCCTCTGAACTGTCAGGGTTTTGATTATTTTTTTTCCCAACACAATATTGAAAAGATCAGAGAAAAACCTAAAATAATTATAGAAATATTATTTCCAAAAATAGTATTTTAAAAACCCAGAATTCTCCAGCAATAGAATAAGTCATCTCTCGGGTGCCTTGTTAATGAAAACACCCAAAGAGAGACGGGATGACTCTCTTGTCCGTTCCAGGCTACTGGAAGAGAAATTGTGATTTAGACCAGGGTTTGGACTTCCAAGACTTTTGTTTCTAGCTATTCTGCTCTAGTTTCTCACTACTTCTATTGACTTTTAAACTTTGAAACTCAGTTTCCTCATCTTTCAGATGAAGATAAACAACCTATCTCATTGTGTTTCCCCTAAGGACTCAATTACATAGTACCTTAACTCTTCCAGCTTAGTGCAGCCTCTGGAAATGTAATCCTCACCCCATGTCAACCCTTTTTATTAGCTTTGTCAGAAAATACAGTCATTCTCAAATGCAAAAATATAGTAAAATGCTAATACCACCAAGATCTTTTCTTCTGACTCCCCTAGTCAAAAGTACTTTCCAACTCCAATAATAATTGTATCTGTACATCTTCATTAACATTTATCTAAACATGTATTTAATGTCCTCCACTTCACTGTCAACTCCTTGGGATGAAGAACCACAATGCGATTCACCTGGGTATCTTCAAGAAATGAATAGTATAACAAAAATAATGCACATTTACTGAGGATTAATATCTGTCAGGTGCTCTTCTTGGCTATTTTACTCTTCTCAATAATGCTATATCAAAAAGTAGTATTATTCCTAGTTTATAGAATAAAACAAAAAAACAAAACCCTGATATTTAGGCGAGTTCAGTAACTTGCTGAAATCCCATAACCACCCAAGAATTTGAGTGTAATTTTGAAACAAGACTGATCCCAGAAGTTATCTCCTAACCTCTATGTTATAAGTGTGGTGGGTTTGGCCTGAAGATAGCCTTTGGTAGTAAAGATTCACTCTTCGATTTCTGCCATTAATGAGCCGGTTTATTATAAATGGGCAATAGAGAGATTCCTAGATGGAAAATGTCATAGCGTTTTCATATGGGGGTGGGTGGATAGTAACTAAAGAGCTAATCAGAATATAGTGGTGTCAACTAGGAAAGGCTAGATCCACACATATCAGCTGGGAAGTCCCATGGAGAAGATAGGCTAGGAAGGAAGACTGAACACTGAGTCCAGAGAGGAGAACTTCAGACAGTGTGTCCAGAAAAGCAACCACTATCACCCAGATCCAATAGAGATACAGGGAGGCATCGTAAAAGGCAGATGGGGCACGGACATGTTTCAGCTATCTGCAGAAACCCAATAAAAGAGCATATGAGGTTCAGTTCTAAGGCTCATCAGTCTCTCAGAGGAAATTATTAGACAAATGTACATCTCTGGTCCTAGAGGAAATATGTATTGAGACAGTGACAGAGGTTGAGATTTTCAGGCAGGGGTCTAGGAACAGACCAAAAGGAAAAAGAACATGCTAATTGCCTCACAAAATCAAAATAGACATCTTGTGTGCTAGAAAAATGTAGAAAGACAGAGACAAACTACAACCACTGTTGACATAATGCTCAGCCAAATGCAATAATTACATATTAAAGCCAAACTTTTGGTGGCATTAAATATGTTCATTACAGATAGATAAATAGATAGTTGTACATCTATCTAGAGACTTTGTCTTAATTTATTTATTTTAACTTGAAGGATAGTTACAATATCATGTTGGTTTCTACCATACATCAACGTGGATCAATCATAGGTATACACATGTCCCTTGCAGCTTGAGCCTCCCTCCCACCTTCCATTATCTATAGACTTTTGAGGGAAAAGAACTAGACAGATTCTGATAGACAAATTTCATGGGGAGAGCCAAACAGACTTACTGAATCTTGATGAAATTAAGGCAACATCATATTTTATTGTAAACACATAAAAGAATTCTCTAACAGGCCTATAACCAAGATGCTCTCTCTGATAGCAAAAGACAGAGATTGTACAGAAATAATGGCACTATTTCTTCTTCAATTATAATTTTGCCTTTCAAATTTTATCATTCTCAAAGAACCCAGATTTCTTGATTAAAGCACAGTTTGTGGGTCTCAACTTCAGAGTTTCTGATTCAGTACCTTTGTGGTGAGTTCTAATACTTTGCATTTCCAACAAATTTTCAGGAGATACTGTTGATCTCAGAAAGAGATCACAAGTTAAGAACCCCTGAATTCAGGTAAAACTTCTAAGTTCCTAAGTGTTACTAATAAGAATGGATTCAAAATGTCACCAACATCCAATAGGGAGGAGAAAACACTGGCAGAAAACAAACAAAAGCATACTTATCCAAAGATGATTTTTTTAATGGAATTTGAGATGTCTGAAATGTGACCATATTCATGAATTTCTGGATTCTGATACTTGCTTATTCATATCTAGGACACAAGCTACAGCTCTCAGTCTTAGTGGTCTAGATTTTGTTTGAAACTATAGTAACTTCCAAATATATCCTTAGATAGACTTCTACTCCAGAGTGATTTTGTTTCCACCAACACATTAATGTGACATTTTAAAATTGTCTTTCCATGAAATTAGGTGTCTTCCCAAATGTCCCTGTTTTTCTAATCGTGCATCTGAATTTACTTTTTTTTTTAAAAATTACCTTTAATATGAGAAAAAAGTATTGGCAAATGAGGGTTTCCCAGGTGGTGCTGGTAGTAAAGAACTCGCCTGCTATCACAGGAGGTATGAGACTTGGGTTTGATACCTGTGTAGGGAAGATCCCCTGGAGGAGGGCACGACAACCCACTCCAGTATTCTTGCCTGAAGAATCCCATGGACAGAGGAGCCTGGTGGGCTGCATTCTATGGTGTCACAAAGAGTCAGAAACAACTGAAGTGACTTAGCATGCACTGGCAAATGAAATGGTCCTGAACAGAAGTATTAAGAAGGGGAGTGAGGCATAATCATATTTCTGTAAAGATTAAGATAAGTCAGGACGGATAGTTACCAGCAATGTCAGAGTTGAGAAGCAGGTGTCCAGCATTAATCCACATAGACTCACGACATTAATGGGAGTCTTGTGGCTTTATTCCCAAGCACTTCTTTGAACATTTATCCCATGATATGAATTAATACAATGTAGTTCCTGTACTGCTGGGTCTTATTGCTTAATTAATGTGATCATAATGACAGTGGGGAACTCTAAATTTTCCATGTCACTTCATGTCCTATAAAGTTTCAGTAGAGTAATGAGCTTCATAAGAAGATGAGTCATTTGCATTTGAAGGTTTAAGTGACAGGCTTAGAGGCATTGTCCACCATTAAAAAGAAGCTGTGCAAATATATTGGCTGAGAAAGGCATATGATGTGTACCATATTCTAATATTTATGGGTAAGCATCTTGGAGAAAATTCTGAGAATTAGCCTATCCATTTGTATAGATTCATATTCCATATTTCCATTCATATTTCCATAGTACCCTTAAGAAAGAAATGATGTGTTAACTTGATATACCAATAACTATTAATTTTTCCTTTCAACAGGAAGCTATCCCTATAAGCAAGATATTACCCTTTAGCATTCTGTGTATGGTGGAGTAAGTCAAGAAAGTATGCATACCTTCCTACAATTTTGTACAGAAAAATTTCCCTGCAAGTTCTTAGATTTACTGTTATCTTCCTGTATTTGTCCTATGTGTTATCTGTAACATTTGACACCATGACTGTCTCTTTTCCTTCCTAAATTTTTCTTCTCCCTGGTTTGTAATGACAAAGCCTTTTGTCCTTCTTATGTAACCCTGACACTACTCTTATCCTTTGACTATCTCTCATTAGTATAACCATTCAATAGAAGATGTCTCCCCAGGTTATGCTCTTTTTTTTCCCCCTAGGTTATGCTCTTGACCTTCCTCTCTGCTTCTTAATATTTCTTTGCATTATCTCATGTATTTACACAAACTTAAACTGTCACCTACAAGAAGGTAAGATCCTAAAAAGTGTGTCAGAGGATCAGAAAGTAAACTGTGTAGCTAAAACACCCAAGACTTGCAATATCCATCCAATTCCCATGCTATATTAAGGAAAACCACCTCTGCACTAGTGTTTATCAAGGTAATAAAAGAGATTTTTCACAATATAGCAAATACAGATAAGCTGAAATAATTCCTTCCTTTCATGCTATCCTGCAGCATGGTACATCACATTACACTTATGAATTAGAGGAACATCAAGATATTTGGAAGGGTATTTCTTAGGTTTCTGTACTAGAATTATACATACTTGATGGTATAGGAAATTATTTATTTGACTTCTTATACACTCTGCAATCTAAAAGGCTTTATATGGCCTCTATTTCTAAATCTAATGTGATTCAAAGAAGGAATGATTCTCTTTCCCCAATATAAAAGTTTATATCATAGTGAAAGCAGTGTACTGTTTAATTGTATGGTCTGTTAAGAATTGACCATCACAGGATCTCAAGTTTTTGGAGTTTAAGATTCACCAGGAGCTTGAAAATAAAAACTAGAATGGCCTCTGTAGGCAATAATATGAAAGTTCTTGAAAAAATTAAAAATAGAACTACCATATGATCTAGCAGTTTCACTCCTGTGAAAATATATGAAGAAAATAAAAACATTAAATCTAAAAGTACATGCACCACAATATTCATAACAACATTGTTTAACAGAGCTAAGATATGCAAGGAAACTAAGTGTTCATCTACAGAAGAGTAAAGAAGATGTGATATGGAGTACTAAGTTAGTCGCTCAGTCATATCTGACTCTTTGAGGACCCATGAACTGTAGCCTGCTAGGTACCTCTGTCCATGGAATTCTCCGGGCAAGAATACTAGAGTGGGTTGCCATTTCCTTCTCCAGGGAATATGGAATGTTACTCAGCAATAAAAATAATAAAATTCCATTAAAAACAATAAAATTACATGTTGTTGCATTCACAACAACATGGGTAGACCTAGAGGGCATTATGCTTCATGAAATGTCAGAGAAAGACAAATAATTTATATTACCAATTATATGTAGAATATTAAAAAATAAAACAAATAAATATAACAAAATAGAAACAGACTCCTTGGTATAGAGAACAAACTAGTGACTGCCACTAGGGAGAGAAAATGGGGAGGAAGGCCAGATAGTGGGAGGAGTTTAAGTGTTACAAACTAAAAGTATATATTAAAAATAAATAAGCTACAAGGATACACTGTACAACATAGAGAAATAAAACCATTATTTTATAATAACTTTAAATGAAGTATAATTATCAAAATACTGAATCATAAAGCTGTATACCAAAACTAATATATTATAAAGCAACTATCACGTCAGTTCAGTCAGTCAGTCATGTCTGACTCTTTGCGACCCCATGGATGGCAGCACTCCAGGCTTCCCTGTCCATCATCAACTCTCAGAGCCTACTCAAATTCATGTCCATTGAGTAGGTATTGCCATCCAACCATCTTATCCTCTGTCGTTGCCTTCTTCCACCTTCAATTTTTCCCCGCATCAGGTTCTTTTCAAATGAGTCAGTTCTCCATATCAGAAGGCCAAAGTATTGGAGTTTCAGCTTCAGCATCAGTCCTTCCAATGCTTTCAGGACTGATTTCCTTTATTTATTTATTTATTTTTCCATTTATTTTTATTAGTTTGAGGTTAATTACTTTACATCATTACAGTAGTTTTTGTCATACATTGAAATGAATTAGCCATGGATTTACATGTATTCCCCATCCCCGTCCCCCCTCCCACCTCCCTCTCCACCCCGATCCCTCTGGGTCTTCCCAGTGCACCAGGCCCGAGCACTTGTCTCATGCACCCAATCTGGGCTGGTGATCTGTTTCACCCTAGATAATATACATGTTTCAATGCTGTTCTCTTGAAACATCCCACCCTCGCCTGACTGGTTGGAACTCCTTGCAGTCCAAGGGACTCTCAAGAGTCTTCTCCAACACCACATTTCTAAAGCATCAATTCTTCAGCACTCAGCTTTCTTTATAGTCCAAATCTCACATCCATAATGACTCCTGGAAAAACCATAGCTGTGACTAGACAGACCTTTGTTGGCAAAGGAATGTCTCTGCTTTTTGATATGCTGTCTAGGTTGGTCATAACTTTTCTTCCGAGGAGCAAGCGTCTTTGAATTTCATGGCTGCAGTCACCATCCGCAGTGATTTTGGAGACCAAAAAAAATAAAGTCACCTTCACTGTTTTCATTGTTTCCCCATCTATTTGCCATAAGTGACGTGGCAAATGGGAGTGATGAGACCGGATACCATGATCTTAGTTTTCTGAATGTTGAGTTTTAAGCCAACTTTTTCACTCTCCTCTTTCACTTTCATCAAGAGGCTCTTTAGTTCTTCACTTGCTGCCATAAGGGTGGTGTTATTTGCATATCTGAGGCTATTGATATTTCTCTCAGCAATCTTGATTTCAGCTTTCGCTTCATCCACCCCAACGTTTCTCATGATGTACTCTGCATATAAGTTAGATAAAGGGTGATAATACACAGCCTCGATGTACTCCTTTCACAATTTGGGAACCGTCTGTCGTTCCATGCCCAGTTCTAAATGTTGCTTCTTGACCTGCACAGATATCTCAGGAGGCAGGTCAGGTGGTCTGATATTTCCATCTCTTTAAGAATTTTCCACAGTTTATTGTGATCTGCATAGTCAAAGGCTTTGGCATAGACAATAAAGCAGAAGTAGATGTTTTTCTGGAACTCTCTTGCTTTTTCTATGTTCCAATAGATGTTGGCAATTTGATCTCTGGTTCCTCTGCCTTTTCTAAACCAGCTTGAACATGTGGAAGTTCACAGTTCATGTACTGTTGAAGCCTGGCTTGGAGAATTTTGAGCATGACTTTACTAGCATGTGAGATGAGTGCAATTATGCGGTAGTTTGAGCCTTCTTTGGCATTGCCTTTCTTTAGGACTAGAATGAAAACTGACCTTTTCCTTTACTTTAACTTAAAGAAAATATGGTCAGTATATCATCCTCCTCATATTTGGAAAATAAAATATTAAAATGCACAAGAAGAAGCAAATGTAATTTCTATTCCTCTGTGGCTATGATTTTGATGCTATGAGCTATTGAAAACACATATTCAGGCATTCTTTAAAAAAGTCAGATACAAAGCATAAAAATATACCTCATCCTTGAGACCTGGGTGCCAAAAATTGTCTAGTCTTCTATGTTTATCAAATACTAGGAATGGAGTGCATAAAAATCTAAAACACCTATATGTACACCATGAAGTGAAGGAAAACCTGGGTCTTACTGCAGCTTCAGAAAATTAAAAGCAAAACTAGAAGAAATCAGAACAACATTTATAAAAGATGGTTCAACTCTAAAGTCACTTATATAAGTAATGGTAGGCCAAGTAGAATTTAAATATGCATTATAAAGGATAACATAATCAAGGATATTTTATTGTTCTGAAAAGTTTTGTACCTAAACTTTTATACACTCTTCATGGGGCCAAAATCAACCCTAATAGAGAGCACAGAACTAATTAGATGATAGATGGGAATAAAAATGCTAAAGACCTCTGAAATTGCCAGGCTCAATAAACTTCATTTGAGTCATGAAGAACCTGAGGGCTAGACAGTGAAATCACCTATATTGAAAAACATAGATTATTAAAATCACACTTGGAACAAAAGCACATCACCTAATTTCCAACTTAGTTCTCTAAACTGTCAGCTGAGACTAGTGATAATAAAATCCAAAGAGTTAATATTAAATGTGCAAATATGTATAAAAAGGAGATTTATACTATTTACCCTTTTCAAAGCCTTGGCTGTACAAAGGGCATTAAATCACAGACCTTAGATATACAAGAACAGGAACAATATTATCAGGTCATAGACCACATTTCTTACTTACTCATTTCTGCCTTATGATTCACTTAACCTAACACTCATCCCTCACCCAATATATTATATATTTCTAAAGGTTCTTCTGTTTTCTGAGCAAGGCTACCACTGAAATCTTGGCCCCAAATGAAAACAAATGATCAGTTGATGAGACATTCACCTTGAAGAAATTTTGCTCTAGACTGCTTGAATTAAGATCACCACTTATACCACTGACAATCAATAACAGTTTGGTTGCTTAAATCTCTGGCCAAGGTACTTCTTTTTGCAGTAAAATATCTAACTCAAAAATAGAATATATTTTATTTAATAAGTTAATGTACAATTTCAAAAATTAATTGCTATTATTTCTTTTAGCTCTCTAGCCATTTAAAATCTCATGGACTTTTTTTTCTATAAGCAATAAATGCTGGAGAGGGTGTGGAGAAAAGGGAACCCTCTTACACTGTTGGTGGGAATGCAAACTAGTACAGCCGCTATGGAGAACACTGTGGAGATTCCTTAAAAAACTGGAAATAGAACTGCCATATGACCCAGCAATCCCACTCCTGGGCATACACACAGAGGAAACCAGAACTGAAAGAGATACGTGCACCCCAATGTTCATCGCAGCACTGTTTATAATAGCCAGGACATGGAAGCAACCTAGATGCCCATCAGCAGACGAATGGATAAGGAAGCTGTGGTACATATACACCATGGAATATTACTCAGCCATTAAAAAGAATTCATTTGAATCAGTTCTAATGAGACGGATGAAACTGGAGCCCATTATACAGAGTGAAGTAAGCCAGAAATATAAAGACCAATACAGTATACTAATGCATATATATGGAATTTAGAAAGATGGTAACTATAACCCTTTATGCAAGACAGAAAAAGAGACATAGATGTATAGAACAGACTTTTGGACTCTATGGGAGAAGGCGAGGGTGGGATGATCTGAGAGAACAGCATCAAAACATGTATATTATCAAGTGTGAAACAGATCGCCAGTTCAGGTTGGATGCATGAGACAAGTGCTGAGGGCTGTTGCACTGGGATGACCCAGAGGGATGGGATGGAGAGGGAGGTGGAAGGGGGTTCAGGATGGGGGACACATGTAAATCCATGGCTGATTCATGTCAGTGTATGGCAAAAACCACTACAATATTGTAAAGTAATTAGCCTCCAACTAATAAAAATAAATGAAAAATAAATAAAAAAAAAATAAAAAAAAAATAAAAAAATAAATCTCATGCACTTTTTTGGGAACTATTCTCAAACCAAACACTAATCTGTAGGCCAGGATCTGAAGCTATTTTGTAATCTCATGAGTCACTTGGATGTGTCCAAAGGGGTCCCATATGGATGCTTTATGTTGCAACAATTCATGTATTAAAAACATGATGTGAGACTGTTTCAGTTAGCAAAATATAAGTCCAGCAGAAAAACAGCTGATATATGTTATTGTCTTGTGTTCCCTGTGAGATACAAACTTTTGTATATCATCTCAAGCCTACATGTTAATCCCTCCTGCTGGGCCAAAGGCTTGGTTACATAGGGTGGATATGCAGGAGACATAAGAGGTTTGGGTTTGATCCATGGGTTGAGAAGATCCCCTGGAGGAGGGCATGGCAACCCATTCCATATTCCTGCCTGGAGAATCTCATGGGCAGAGGAGCCTGGTTGGCTATAGTTCATGAGATCACATAGAGTAGGACATGATTGAAGTAACTTAGCATGCATTAACACACATGACCTGTTAGAAGATTCCACAGAAAATATTTCTGTAAGGAAATGGGAAAACTCTCCTATTTGGAACCCATCTGAAGGGAAGTCTAGCCTGATTAGCTAACCCAACAACAAAGATTTGATTAAAAAACAAAACAAAACAAAAAAAACTGATCACCCAGAAACCAAAGACTTAAAGTCTGAGGCCTCCGGAGGAGTCAGGTACCATAAGTAACACACAAGAGGAGTTTCACTGGAAGTTTTTGGGGAACTTGTAATATAAATGTTACTTTCTTAAGATTCCTCTAAATAGGTATAATACAAAGCGCTGAGAGACGGACCACACTACACCTTGGAAACAGGTGAAGATTGGACACCGCAGGCATCTGTGAATTTGGAGTCTCACCAGCAGTGTACATTGAAGCAGTCCAAGAGATGGTTTCCAGGAGGGATATGCCTATATCATATTGCTCAGTGTTGCAGTGGGAATGCTCAAAATGAGATTATGCAAACTGGGAAGAGAGTCAGTTCAGTTCAGTCGCTCAGTCATATCTGAGTCTTTGCGACCCCATGGAATGCAGCACGCCAGGGCACACCAGGCTTCCCTGTCCATTACCAACTCCTGGAGCTTGCTCAAACTCTGGCCATTGAATTGGTGACACCATCAACCATCTCATGCTCTGTCATCCCCTTACCCTCCTGCCCTCAATCTTTCCCAGCATCAGGGTCTTTTCTAAGGAGTCAGTTCTTCGCATCATGTGGCCAAAGTATTGGAGCTTCAGCTTCAGCTGAAAGAAGGAGAGTAGCAACTCTTGAAGAAAAGGCAGCTGTTTTAGGGAACTTCTGTAATGCCTGACAGAGAGGTGATTATAGACATAGGTGTGATACCCCCTAATGATTCTTAGATGTTCTCTAGGAAAATTTGCAGAAAATTCCAAATGAATTAGGTAGAGGACAGAAACCCATTATACAAGCATCACTTCTAGTAATGAGAGTTCTTTTGTACTCACAAATTGGTAGGGCCAGAGAAACTTCAGTTGATGTAAGCTCTGTCTCCTAGTCAGCTATAGGTATTTATACACCTTGTAGCCTCTGTTTGAGTACTTTTTATCAAAATCCCGGTTTTTACATCCCCAAAAGTCAAAGTCAATATTCTGAAGTAAACCGTTACTTGTCTACCTGAGTCCACTATGATCTGAATTTTCTATGAATTTGCATATCAGTTATCACCTCTAATATCCATTTAGTAAGCATTATTATAAACCCATTCCTGCTGTTACTTACATTGCAATTCTCCAATGCCTAAAACTGAAGAGATAGGTTTTGCAAAGGTAGGTTGATATCTCTTATGTATGTGTACTGAGTCATGTCCGACTCTTTGCAACCCCATGGACTGTAGCCTGCCAGGCTCTTCTGTCCATGGGATTATCCAGGCAAGAACACTGGAGCGGGTTGCCATTTCCTCCTCCAGGGAATATTTCTGACCCAGGGATTAAACCCATGTCTCAAGTGGCTCCCTCATTGGCAGGCAGATCCTTCACCACTGAGCCACTTGGGAAGCCCCTGATTTCCCTCAGTAGACTGCAAATGCTGAGATTGTTGGCACTTGTGTTTATTTAGCTTCGAGTAGTTTCCAGCATGTATGACAATGGTAGAGACTCAAAAGCTCTCAAATGGATTCATGAATGGAATTTTTGATTTTCTACCACTGAGGCTATGATGGTCATACCAAAGCACATGCTCAGTGCTGTAACATGTTTTGGTTTATCTATTTATTCTGCATTATAGAGCCATGATAAATAAATGGCTGAATTCTCCATCTCAGTAGAATGTATTTTGATAAAAGAATTGTATTTTGATAAAAGTACAGAGAGAAAGGTGAAAAATTGGGCAAAAATCTGCTGATAAATGTAAAAGTTTTTACTAAAATCACAGCAGTAAAACAGCTGAAGCTCAAATGTAGAGAATCATGTCTCCTGAAAATAAATATCCCCCAAGCTCATAAACACCAAGGCTAGTGGTCAGGAATGAGCAGATGTTTATTGCCTCATGCACCCTCTGCTGCTTTGGGATAATCTCTTAAATATCCCAAATCCAGTTTGAATTTAAATTAGATTCATATTTTCTTTCACGATTATTCCATTAAAAATATCATATGATTAGCCAATTAAATGGAGGAAAAATCAGTAGGAGAGCAATCCCCTTTAATATTTTCAATTAAGATGTAGTGTGGCCAATAAAAACGGCTTACATTTTCATTTTATGGGTACCTATGGAGAGCATTATGACACAAATGACTCAGAAGAAGGTAATCGTTTCAAAATATATTGTAGTGGAAGACTGTAAACAGTGCAGTGTGTTAGCTTACAGGGGATGTGATGAAAATATAAAGTTTTTTTCAAAGGGGATTCATGTTTATTTTATAGTCTTTTAGGGTGCTTGTGCCTGCCAATTTGCAGCACATATTTCTAAAATGTCATGGACTGTTTTCTCCCAGGAAAGGTTGGGAAGGTGAGAATATACCCATTAGGGGATAATACGTTTTCAAGAAGAGAGTCATGAGGCAACTCCATCCTGTCTGCTGCCTATATTTGAAATGGCACTTCACTGGGGCATAGTATAAAGTCTTATTTTCTTATAGGACCATAAGGAGAAGACTGAAAGGCTGGGACTACGTAATGTCAAAGGCAGCAAGGAATATGGAAAATTTCTAATGTGCAGCATAGCATCATGCATTTTGAATCTATAACCACTGAAAGTTGGACTGAATTATTTCATTTTCTCTGACATCCTGTGACTGTGTGACTCCAATTAATATCAATATCAGTAGTTCTTATTGGTCATAGTGTTGTCATAGCATATACAAGCTCTTCTGTACATGTGATTTTATTGAATTAGAATAGTAATGATACAATTCTCATGGGCAAGGGAAGGTCCTCAATTCTCTCATATTAAAAATGTTAAACATAGCTTAATTTAGAATGTGTATACCTGATTTTGACTGAGAGTTTACCAAGAACTTATTGGCTAAAGATCTATCCTTGCACATAGAGATTGCATATTTAGTCATCTGTGTAAAAGCAAACCAATAGTTAATGCTTCTCAACAAGCTAAAGGAGTAATACAAAAATTAAAAGTAACTAGGATTAAAAATATATACAACTAATAATGGAATTTTTTTTTAGTTTTAAAAATGTTAAAAAATGTGCTTATCATGTGTTAGATACTGTACAAAATTTTTAATATACATCTTTTTCACATTCCAGTGAGACTGGTGTTGTCTAGACTCAACAAAGACCACATAGCTAGCACACAGCAGCAAGTTGGAGCTAGAGACATCTTTGTATGTCGTTCATCCCATGGGTATGTGTACTTGACACTGCGCAGGAAGGGCTAGAACAAACAGAGGTGAGCAAGTAGATCAAAATCCCTCCCTCGTGGAGTTTACATTCTATTTTATTTTGGTTATAAATTGGGTATAGTTAAAACTTGTTCCCTAAGCTATTTCACAAGGTTTCTCCTATTTTCAATGAATTCAATGAATAATTAAAAGTCTGGGGGAGAACACTGAACTGAAACCCTTTCTTTCCCTTTATCTCATGCTTATTCAAAATGGGGCTATGCTTTCTGTCTATTTTCATGTTTTCTCAGTAATATATAAACTGCATCAACATTTGATTCCAATCACAGACTGCAGGGATGAGTTAGATTTATTTTTCTGCATACAGAAAATATCAGAATGCTACAATTATTTTTGGCCACAGCCAAAAATGAAATCTAGAAGTTTGTTGTGTTCACTACTTTACCCCTACATATATAATTCCTATTTCTTAAATGATTGTGTTATTTATTTTCAAAAGTTGTCATATGAAAGTATCTTAACTCTATTCACTTAAAGAGTTAAAACATCACTCCCCAGAGGAAGACTTCAGTGTTCCTAATGGTCAAGTTTTTAAGTGGGAGTATGTGGCACTCTGAAAGGAAAATTTCAGGTATGACACTGGATAGGAAAGACATTTACAAGTCTGAAAGTCTTTAGTGCTATCCTTAACATAATATTGCATAAATAATAAATGACGTGATCTGCACACACAACTTTAGCACTCATGTGTTTTCCTTATCTTCCTTTATCTCTTCCCACAGTAACTGGAATGTTTTTCCCAATTAAGATGCACTTGTTAAAGTTTCCGTGTTTGTTCTGGTTGTCCTACTGTGTTTATTTGCAACTAATCATACTATTGTAAGGACGGAATAGCAGCATGTGCATTTTAAATAGATTTCTAAGTTTTCTACATGTTTATATGTCTGACTCTTTGCAATCCTATGGACTGTATAGCTCACCAGACTCCTCTGTCCGTGGGATTCTCCAGGCAAGAATACTGGAGTGGATGGCCATGTCCTCCTCCAGGGGATCTTCCCACCCCAGGGATTGAACCCACCTCTCTTAGGTCTCCTGCATTGGCAGGTGGGTTCTTTACCACTAGTGCCACCTGGGAAGCCCAATACCAACATTATCTTGGTCATCATGCAGTTGTCTTACATGTTAAAGCATAGATAGAATTTTAGTTCTTTGACAACAAAATAAATGCTTCACTGTTACCCATTCTTATGTCACTTAAAACTGTCATCACATTGAAAAATGACCATGAATGTTGAGAAAATGGACACTTGTATGATCAACATGATTTGAAGATCCTTCAGCTTAAAAAACAAACAAAGAAACATTTTCTTCACACCAAGCTTGACATTCTTTCTTTCAGGTCGTTTATTCACATTATCAGGATTCTAAAATGTTAATTGACTGTGGTTTCTGATGAGGAAGTTACTTCATGTTAAAATGACACTTTATACAGAAAAATCTCTCTAGCCTATGTTCTAGTCACTCCCCCAATGCAGGTTATTTTGCAGATCAATCCAAGGTCTTCTGTTTTTAGGGTATGCTTCTTACCTCTGTCCTGTCTGTCAAAAAAAAAAAAAAGAGATTGGCAAGACTGTTGAATTAAATCTGGATTTAGTCCTGAACTAGTCAACATTATAAGGAAGCAGGGCACAAAGGTCACCATTCTAATTTATACATTTTCTAATTAATTTCCATATTTTTGGTACTCAATCTTTGGTCCAATGTCACAATCTGAATGTAAAGACTTTAAAAGAGCTTCCTATAAGATTAGCTCTTTACTTCTGACCCTGTTTAATTGTCATCTGCATCTTACTTTATTCTATTAATTAATTTTATTTCACAGCTTTACCACAATCAAAGAAATGACTCATTTTTTAGCTTCTTCCTCCTTGAATAATAGATCATTTTAGTAAGATCTCAAAATGGAGACAAGCCAAACATAATGCTTACTCAACTATTATTGACCTGGATTTAGTCTCTGTTTCTAAAATTAGTAGGATGACTTGACAACAGAAGGATCCAAAATGAGGTAGAAATAAGCTTTTTAAAGAGAAACTTTATGGCAGTCTTTAAGTTCTAAGTATCTGATATAGAATATGTTCTTAAAATAATCTAAAGAATGGATGACTGAATGACTCAATAAATGTAGCAGGCATGTTATAATCTGTTTATGAATCTGTTTTTCACTATTAGCATGGACTTCAACATTAATAAATCCAAAAGCCCTCAGACTTAGTTTATGTATCTGCAATTTGGAAAAATAGTATTTTCTGAACAGTCAATATATTCAAGATCAAATGAAATAATACAATGAAATTGCTTTGAAAATTGTAAAAGTAAGGTACAGTATATTTTGACAGTTATTTAAAAAAAAAGATCACACCCTACAAAGATGTTCAGTTGAGTTCTGTTCAGTCACTCAGTCGTGTCTGACTCTGTGTGATCCCATGGACTGCGGCAAGCCAGGCCTCCCTGTCCACTGCCAATGCCTGGAACTACCTCAAACTAATGTCCATTGAGTCAGTGATACCATGTAACCATCTCATCCTCTGTCGTCCCCTTCTCCTCCCGCCTTCAATCTTTCCCAGCATCAGGCTCTTTTCCAATGAGTCAGTTCTCATCAGGTGGCTAAAATATTGGAGCTTCAGCTTCATCATCAGTCCTTCCAATGAATATTCAGGATTGATTTCCTTTAGGATGGATTGGTTGGATCTCCTTGCAGTCCAAGGGACTCTCAAGAGTCTTTTCCAACACCACAGTTCAAAAGCATCAATTCTTCAGTGCTCAGCTTTCTTTATAGTCCAACTCTCACATCCATACATGACTACTGGAAAAACCATAGCTTTGACTAGATGGACCTTTGTCAGCAAAGTAATGTCTCTGTTTTTTAATATGCTGTCTAGGTTGGTCATAAGTTTTCTTCCAAGGAGCAAGCATCTTTGAATTTCATGGTTGCAGTCACCATCTGCAGTGATTTTGAAGCCCCAAAAAACAAAGTCTGTCACTGTTTCCATTGTTTCCCCATGTATTTGCCATGATGTGATGGAACCAGATGCCATGATCTTATTTTTCTGAATGTTGAGTTTGAAGCCAACTTTTAAGAGCCTTAAGGATGTGTCCATTGTGATGTAGGCAAAGTGGAGGAGAGCAATAGCAGGGCAGGAATAGCAAAAAGTTAGTTTCTCCTGGACCTATGTCCTCTCTTCATAGAATCAAAGCCTTAATCTATTATTAATACATCAATACTATTTTTACAGTCATAGACTGGAAGAAAATATTTGCAAATCACATATTTGGTACAAAACTTATATGCAGAGTATATAAAGTGCCTCTAAACTCAACTAAGCAAGCAACTCAATTATAAATGTGTCAATATGTGAGCAGAATAAAAATTTTAAAATATCTATGCCGACTAAGAATACTTTTAGCATTTTAAAAAATATTCAGAATATTCAACAAGATTTGTTATCAGAGAAAAGAAGCTAAAATTTATGAAAATAAATTTGAAAGATTGTCAATATTTCAAAATGGACCAAAGATCTTAACAGACGCATCACCAAAACTATATGCAAATCGCAAAAAGTGTATGAAAAGACACTCTACATTGTACTATCATCTGTGACATGAAAATTAAAACAGTAATGAGATTGCATTACATACCGATTAGAATGGCCAAAATCCGGAATGCTGAGAAGGATGTTGAACAACAGAGATCCTCATACATTGCTAATGGAAATACAAAATGAAACAGTCACTTCAGAAGACAGCTTGCTTCTTACAAAACTGTACTCTTATCATACAGTCCAATAACTATACTCCATGGTGTTTACTGAAAGGAGTTGAAGACTTATGTCCACAAATAATATAATGGTGAATACGTGTCATTTTACATTTGTCCAAACCTATATACTGTGTGGAGAAGGAAGTGGCAACCTACTCCAGTATTCCTGCCTGGAGAATCCCATAGACAGAGGAGCCCGGTAGGCTGCAGTCCATGGGGTCCATAAGAGTGGGACACAACTGAGCGACTTCACTTTCACTTTTCACTTTCATTCATTGGAAAAGGCAGTGACAACCCACTCCAGTACTCTTGCCTGCCTGGAAAATCCCATGGATGGGGGAACCTGGTGGGCTGCCATCTATGGGGTTGCATAGAGTCGGACACGACTGAAACAACTTAGCAGCAGCAGCATAGACTGTGTAATACCAAGATTGAACCCTACAGTAAACTGTGCATTTGCTGCTGCATAGGCGGCAGCCCACCAGGCTCCCCATCCCTGGGATTCTCCAGGCAAGAACAGTGGAGTGGGTTGCATTTCCTTCTCCAATACACGAAAGTGAAAAGTGAAAGTGAAGCTGCTCAGTCGTGTCCAACGCTTAGCGACCCCATGGACTGCAGCCTACTGGGCTCCTCCATCCATGGGATTTTCCAAGCAAGAGTACTGGAGAGGGCTGGCATTGACTTCTCTGTATGGACTTTGGGTGGTTATGATATGTCAGTGTAGGTTCATTTAATTGTAATTAATGTACCACTTTGGTAGGGGATGTTGATAATGGAGGAAGATATGCATGTTTGAGGGAAGGGCTTTATGAAAACCTCTGTATTATCCTCTCAATTTTGCTGTGAACCGAAAACTGCTCTAAAATATAAATTCTTAAAAATGATAGAGCAAATCTAATTCTCATATCCTACTGATTGGAGTAAATCACGGTTCAGTTCAGTTCAGTTCAGTCGCTCAGTCATGTCCGACTCTTTGCGACCCGCACCCACCCTCCCCCCGCCCAGTGAACCACAGCACGCCAGGCCTCCCTGTCCATCACCAACTCCCAGAGTCCACCCAAACCCATGTCCATTGTGTCGGTGATGCCACCCAACCATCTCATCCTCTGTCATTCTCTTCTCCTGCCCTCAAACTTTCCCAGCATCAGGGTCTTTTCAAATGAGTTAGCTTTTATCAGGTGGCCCAAGTATTGAAGTTTCAGCTTCAACATCAGTCCTTCAATGAACACCCAGGACTGATCTACTTCAGGATGGACTGGTTGGATCTCCTTGCAGTCCAAAAGAATCTGAAGAGTCTTCTCCAACACCACAGTTCAAAAGCATCAATTCTTTGGTTCTCAGGTTTCTTTACAGTCCAACTCTCACATCCATACATGACCACTGGAAAAATCACAGTAAGATTGTAGCAAACCACTTTGCATCCCCATTAGAAATCAGCTTATCAGCTTCTTATAAGATTGAATATGCATTTATCATGCAACTCAAAAGGCCCACTCAGGTATTTATCTCAGTGTATTATGAAAGTATGTTCTCTAAAGTTTATGGAAGTTTTACTTATTAATCACCCCAAATCAGAAACACCTCAAATCATCTTCAACTTGTAAATCAATAAATGTTTTCTGTACGTTCATGCAATGGACCACCACTTATAAAAAAGAAATGTAGTAGTGATTCAGATAACATAAAGATCCTTAAGTGCATTTTGCTAATTGAAATAAGAGGGATGAAAAAAGCCACAAATTATAAACTTTTAATTTTTTTAGTGGTGTATCAATAGTTGCCAACATTTAGAGCAGCATAATCATTTCTCTACAAAGGACAATAAGTGCACATTATGGAGGGAGCATTAAAGGAGTTGAACTCTATGGCACTGTGATGATGTATACATGAGTATGTTCATTTGTATAAATCCATAGAACTGTACTCCACAAATTAAAATTTTTACAATGTGAAAATCAAAAGAAAAAAAATCAACAGAGATGTTGGAAGGATTCAAGATGAAATCAGATTGTGACAAATAACTCTAATAGTATTACAACTTAATAACATTACTGAAGGAAGTATGTAAGAATGAAGGAAATATGTAAGATTTAATAAACTTTGGAATAGCTTTTATTTTATTCAAAGTATTTTCTAATTTGAAACAAAATTAAAAGTTAAAAAGGAAAATACATACTTATACTCTTCACAATTTTAAAAGATAAATGTAATATACACTTACTCTAAATTTATATACAGATAAAATATTTTCTTTTTTTTGAATGATAGAAATTTTAGAATCGGCTTGCTTATATTTTAAATAGTAAATCAATGCCTAGTTATCTTTTTGTTATTCCTTTCTTTCTTAAATCCATTGTAGTAAGGTATCAAGTGATGAATATGTTCAATTAAAAAAAAATTGAGCTTTGCTTTGCAAAGCAATATATGATACATTTTATGAATACTCCATGTGTCCTTGGGGTGAAGATGCATTCTGTAATTGTTTGGTACAGTATTTATATGTATCATTTGGGTCAAGCTTGTTATTTGTATTGTTCAAATCTTCTATATAATTTTACACATTTTGTTTTTTGTTGTTTTTTCTAATGTGTATTGAAAGAAATATCTTAAAATAGCCCATTATAATAATGAATTTGTTTCTCTTAATACTTTGTTTGTGTATATTTTAATTTGCTATTACTTTCTGTGTTTTGCTTTGGAGGGCTGTTTAGAATTGTAATATTTCCTAATGGACTGACTCTTTAGTCGTTATGCCGTCTCCTAACTAGTGCTTTGGCAGCATGTCACAAAGATTTGTATCTTGTATTTTCATTTTAAATCAGGTCTGCCAAGCTGCTAAGTCACTTCAGTTGTGTCTGACTCTGTGCGACCCCATAGACGTCAGCCCACCAGGCTCCCCCATCCCTGGGATTCTCCAGGCAAGAACACTGGAGTGGGTTGCCATTTCCTTCTCCAATGCATGAAAGTGAAAAGTGAAAGTGAAGTCGCTCAGTCATCTGATTCTTAGCGACCCCATGGACCGCAGCAGCCTACCAGGCTCGTCCATCCATGGGATTTTAAAGGCAAGTGTACTGCCTTCTCTGTAAATCAGGTCTGACTGTTCTTAATTTTTCTTCTTTATCTAGTTTTTAAATTTTACCCATGTGTTGTCTAAAAGAATATTATTTAGTTTCCAAATATTCTGTAAATATTTTTAAGTATATTTATTTTTATTGTCCCAGTATATGCCCTATCTTGGAAAATGTTCTTTATGAACTTAAAAAGGATATGTATATTCTGATGTTAATGGTTGGAATGTTCCATAGATGTCAATTAAAATTTGTTGATCAATATTGTTGTTCATGTTTCTGTATCTTTGCAGATTTTCTATGCTTTCAATTATTGAAAGAAGGATATTAAAATATATCAATGCAATTGTAGATGTGCCTGTTTCTTGCCAGTGTTCTTTTAACTTTGTCTTTAATTTTGTTTTAACTTTGAATTTCTGTTACTAGTTATATAAGCCTTAATGATTGCTGTGTTCTCCTAATATAGAATCTCTTTGCTATTGCAAAGTGATCTTGTTTACTCCAGGCAATTTTTTATATCTGATACATTGAGGCACCCAGTTTTATTCTGAATGATGCTAGCTTGTCATATTTTCCCCATCCTTCACTTTTATTTTAATGTGGTAGTGTCATATCTAAAAAGAGAATTTCTAATAGGCAACACATAGCTGGATTCTCACTTTTTAATGCCTTTAAATTATTTATAATTAATGCAATAATTTACACAAGGTTTAACTTTCTTAATTTTATTATTGAATGTTTAACATTTTCTTTCCTTTTTTGAATTAGGTTTCTTTTTGTTTTCCATTATATCACATTTTTCAGCTTATTAGATATGCCTTTTCTTTTCAGTTCTGGAGATTATTTTAATCAGTTTCTGTTAATTTATATATTTTAATTGGAGGCTAATTACTTCACAATATCATGGTGCTTTTTGCCAAAAATCTACATGAATCAGCCTTGGTTATATTTGTGTCCCAACATCCTAAACCCCTCTCCCACCCCCCTCCCCACCCCATCCCACTGGGTTGATCCAGAGCATTAGCTTTGGGTGCCTTGCTTCATGTATTAAATTTGCAATGGTCATCTATTTTGCATGTGTAATACACATATTTCAATGCTATTCTCTCATATTTGACTTTTCCTTTAAGATTTATAGTGTGCATTTTTAATTTATCAGTCTACCTTATAGTGATATCACTTTTCATAAATTATAAGGATCACACAACATATATTTCCACTTTTTACTCTCCATTCTTTGATATACTGATATGTTTTAAAACCTACAATAAATTTTTAATTTTAGGCATTGGATTGTCTTTTCGAGAGGTTAAATGACAAGTAATTGCTTTATGATAATCCATATTTACCATTTTTGGTATCTAATGTTTCTTTGTATGGACTCACATTCCTTTGTATAGATTCATTTCTCCATCTGGTAGAATTTCCTTCTTTATGAAGGGCTTCCTTTAACATTTGTGGTAGTACCTACTACTGATAAATTATTTCAATTTTCATTTAATTGAAAGAGTCTTTATCTGCATTATTTAAAAATTCTTACTAGATATAAAATTCTAGAATGGTAGTTATTTTGATTTGATCAGTTTCATTGGTTTTTTTGTTTTTCATTGCATCAGTGTTTGAGATATACTCTAATATCCTACATTTTGTTTCTCCATATATAATGGGGATTTTTTCCATCTAGATTCTTTTAAGATTTTATATATTTTGAGAAATGTGATTATCATGTGCCTTGGTGTATTTTTTAAAACCATTTTGTAGTTGGATTTATTGTTCCTAAAACTGTAGATTTGCAATTTCTATTACATCTGGATAAACTTTGGCCCTGTGTATTCAATTATGTTTCTCTTCCTTCCAAGTTTCCTCTTCTCTGTGGATTCCAATTACACTTGAAGTTCTTTCTTAGTCACTGTTTATTTTGCTTAGTATTTTTTTTCCTCTACTTGCATCTTTGATAATGCCACTTGCAATGTCTTCAGGTTCACTTATCCTTTTATCTACAGTACCCAATCTGTCATTAGTCTCTTCCAGTAAATTTTTCAGCTCAGTCATTATATTTTTTTTTATTTAGAGCAGTTTGATTTGCATCTTTAAAGATATCTTATTCATTTCTACTTAACTTTTAAACTAATGTAATACAAATATATTATCTATTATTCAATATCTCTGCTAATTTTAGTTCTGGTCAGTGCTAATTAACTGATTTTTATTTTCGCCATGGGTCATAATTTCCTTTTTTTCTGTATGCCTGATAATTTTTGATCATATGAAAGCTATACTAATTTACCTTTTTTGAGTGGTGAATATTTTTGAATCCTTATACTTTTGAGCTTTCTTTCAGCGCATAGTTACTTGTAGACCACTCAAATACTTCAGACCATACTTCTGAAATGTTAGATGGGGGCCAGAGCTGTGTTTAATTCATGGCTAGTTACTTCCCAGTACTGAGCAAAATGCTTCTGATTACCCTAGTGTCATAAGAATCACTCCAGTGCCACATGACTTATTAAGTTTTCCATTCAGGCTGGTAAAACCAGGCTCTACCTGGCTCTCCGTTAGAGTCCCTTACTCGTCTTTCTGTTCTTTTTGGTAGTTCTTTCCCAGAACTCAGATAATTAACTCGTGTGCATACACTGATCTCTGTCACACTGAGTCCTCATATCGGCAGATGTCGAAATTCTCTCACTTTGCAGTCTCAATTCTAAGGTGCTCTCTCCTGCAGGCTCTAGTGCTTTGATCTTCCTGCGCTGTCACTCATAATGTCTGTTTGGGTTTGTCTGAACTACACTTCCTTCTACAGCAGCCTAGAAAGTCTCCCAAAGGCAGTAATCTGCGGTAATCACAGGGCTCACTTTGTTTTAGTTTTCTTCTTTCAGGAATCGCAGTTACCTATTTTTTGATATCTAGTGTCTTAAAAAATTATTTATTTTCCTTTTATTTTTTCCTTAGGAGGGGTGAGGAAGGATTCAGGTGAGAGGGTAGTCTAGTTCCCATTTGTTTCTTGGCCAGAAAGAGAAGTACAGGTTAACCTGGGCTATTTTAAAAGTTTCTAACTGACATCATTTCTCCTAGAGCATCAATATAATATTTAACTTATCTGAGGGTGCTTCTAAAGTCACCTTTTATGAAATTGGTTTTGTTTTTAGATCTTTAGGATGCATGCTTTATCACTTAGAGTTCCTTATACATATTTCTATATTCATCCCTTATGATTGTTAAAGGCATACCTGAAACTGTCTTTGGATATATGCTGATTTTTATTGGGATCCTGTAACTTTATACAATTAAATTTAATTTCATGATCTTAAAGTATCTTTAATTTTGAGACTGTGTTGTACTTCTTTTCTACCATTCATAGCTCCAGCAAACTTTATAAGTACATAGTATACACTTTGTAAATAAACAGTTTTATTGCCAATGAAAAGCAGATTTAGATTTAATATAGAACAAATGTCATTAAATGATACCTGCCTTGCTGTAATTTTCAATTCTGTGAAATTATTAGATTTACCATGCTGATAAAATATATACAGTACATTAAAAATTACATCCTTAAATAATAGTTGAGAATTGTGTAAATGAAAATTACCTCCTGGGGATTTCACAGCAGAATAGGATGTCTTAAACCATGTGACAGGCATACTTTATGATCTTGTCTTTCTCAAAGGAGAATATGAAACTAATTCTGAGCATCTCAAGAGAAAAAAATATTGGCATTTAATTAACACCATAAGGCAGACAAACATAGCTCAAGTGATCTTTATCTCTGATGTTTGCCTTGGATGCTTGCAGGAATAGAAAGCTTTCAACAATTTTATGCTTTTTGTAGTACCCCTTTAAGGTACCTTCAGGCATCATGCACATAAGCTACATGCATAATATGGCTTTATTTATGGAGACACTTGCTGGGGCTTGTAAGAAGCTGCTTCTATATTATTATTCAAATATCAAAATGATTATACTGTGTTATTTATGTAAGCACCTCTGGGAGAATACACTTTTCTTCTATGAAAAATAAAATTTAAGTCATCCCTATGAAAAGTACTATAGTAACTGATTCAAAAGCCTTGATACAATTCTACAGAATTTTCAGAAGCTTGTTAAACTGATTCTGTAGGTAATTATTGACCTTTTAACATAATGTATATTTTACTTTGGTACCATAGAAAGAGAATCAGAAAATTAGACTCTTTGATACAAAATGAGAAAAATGGTAATTGCTCTTTTGATAAATATTCTAGGAAATAATTTTGATAACTTTCTATGTCTCAGGTTATAATAAAAAACAATAAAATTTCTATGGATAAATCATCAAACATCACTTGAGGTCATTTTATTGGCAGTAATGGGAAACAGAGAGGAAGCAGATAATTAAATAAATGAACCAAAAAATATCAGACAGTGACACATACATAATTTTTTAAAAGGTGACATTATGTTGAGTACCTGATAAATAGGTTTGATTTTAATTGTGTTATCACAGTCAGGAATTTCTGATGAGATGCTATTTAAACTAAAATCTAAGTGATCAGAAGTGAATTATAGGATAATAAGTGGAAAGAATTCTTTAGGTAAGTAAATTAATTAACTGAAAGACTTTAAGGTTACTTACTAGGCAGGAAATTATTAATTTACCATTATTTATCATATAAAAATTACCTCGAGGTGCTTGTTTAACAGGATTGACAAGTTTTCTGCTTCATCAAGTCTGTTAAGATCTCAAGCTTAGGTTTCATTTGATTGAGATTCCATGATATTTTGGCTGTATTATGTATAGCACAATGCTCTTATGAATGGTGAGTTCAAGAAAGACATTCTAAGAAATCACACATAGATTTTTCAATGACTTAGCCTAGAAGTGATGTATCACTCCTGCTTACATTCATTGGCCAGATCTTGTCAAACATCACATTCAATTGTTAAGGGAGGTTAGGAGTAAAACTTAACCTGCTTAGAGTCAGAAAAGAACAAGATACTGGTGAACCATTATAATATCTCTCCTAAATAGGAAACAGCTTGAACAATTTGCAGAACACAAAAAAATGGAGGGTGTTAAAGTGTAGAGATGAGGAGAAAGTCCTATGAGGTGACATTAGAAATAGATATCAGAATCTCTTAAGGATTTTGTAAGCCAATAGTTAGTTGTTTGGATTACCTGAAGTGCAATTCCCATTGTATGCTTTAAAATGGTCCTGTGATCAGAGTCATATATTTAAAAGATCAATCTGGACGGTAAGTGGAATATGGATATTAGGCATAATAAAAAAGGTGACCAGGAGGAGGTCATTCAAATGTTGTAGGAGATAAATGGATATGAAAGTTAATAATAAAGATCTAGAAAATTGGAGCCATTTATAAAGTTTATAGTTAAAATTGATCTCCCAATGGATTGCATGTGGCAGGAAGGAAAATATTTATATTTTAATTTCTGTCTTGAGAAATGACATGGTACCTATTGGTATCTGAGATGAAGACATGTAAGGAGCATATTTATAGTATAAATCCAGTTTTTTTTTTAATATATATGTATTACAGGTATATCGGAGATCATTAAAGATTTGTTGACTAGATTGTCACTAGTTATTCAGGAAGTCACTGAGGATGGAAATACAGAGTTTTTGCATCTTCAGCATACAGATGGTAGTTTCAGCCATAGATAGGAATCTACCTATGAAGACCTGATGGGTGTTATACAAGTGGTTTACTGTTGATATGGGACTAGAAAGAGAGTATCTAGGTTCTCAATCTTAACATTTCTTTCATTGTTCAATGCATTTTTCTGGAACAAACTGCACACACATTTTCATTGTTGAAAACAGCATGATAAAATTTCCAGGGAATGTGCCTTAAAAATGGCCTGCCTTACTCTCGAATCAATAAGAAACTGTTTTTAAGACAGCTGCTATTTTCTGGTACAGAATGCATCTCAACATTTCCTGGGTGAATGGTTCTGGAGGCTGCTTCATGATTACATTTTATGTTACTTATTGAAGGACCGACAATTACTATGCCATATTTCACAGAAAAAGATGATTCTGTTGACTCTCCATTGACAAAGCTTCTGAACTAGACAATAGGTTTTATTTAAATGTCCATATTATCTTGCCTAGTTTCTTAAGGAAATAACTGAATATGTAAGATAAGAAGTCTCTGTAATCTCTACCTACTCAAATCCTATTTAACAGAACTCAAGTCTGAAGCTCAGTAAAACCTCTCTATGATACTCTGCATGTCTCATTTGGATGTGAAAATATTAAAATTCATACTATTAATCTGATGTTTTTCATATCTATACATTTATATACATATTCTACATGTATTGCTGCTGCTGCTGCTAAGTCGCTTCAGTCGTGTCCGACTCTGTGCGACCCCATAGACAGCAGCCCACCAGGCTCCCCTGTCCCTGGGATTCTCCAGGCAAGAACACTGGAGTGGGTTGCCATTTCCTTCTCCAATGCATGAAAGTGAAAAGTGAAAGTGAAGTCTCTCAGTCTCTCGTGTCCGACTCTTAGCGACCCCATGGACTCTTAGCGACCCCATGGACTGCAGCCTACCAGGTTTCTCCCTCCATGGGATTTTCCAGGCAAGAATACTGGAGTGGGTTGCCATTTCCTTCTTCATCTACATATATACACATATGTATATATGTATGTACATGTATTGGTGTTGTTTGCCCAGTCGTGTCTGACTCCTTGCGACCCTATGGACTGCAGAATGCCAGGCCTCCCTGTCCCTCTTCATCTCCTGAAATTTGCCCAAGTTCATGTTCATTGCATCGTTGATGACATCTAGCCATCTCATCCTCTGATGCCCTCTTCTCCAATCATTTATGTATATGTATGTATATATATATATGTATAAAACTTCAGATTAATAATTTAAATTTTGCATATTTTCACAGATGCCTGTGTTATTCCTTAGTAAATTGTTAGAGTGTGTGATTTCTATTTTAGGTTTCCCTTCAAATTTCCTAGCCTATCTTAGATCACATAATAGGTAGGCAATAAACCTGGTATTCTGAATATGTTGTTTGTACATACATGTGCATATCTTTTGTGTATGTGTGTATAAGGGGAAGAAAAAAGAGAGGACAGGTGTCAAAATGCTAATGGTCCACTTAAAAAAAAGCATGCATTTTATTTGGGGGGGGTTTCAAAATCACTGCAGATGGTGACTGCAGCCATGAAATTCAAAGATGCTTGCTTCTTGGAAGAAAAGTTATGACCAACCTAGACAGCATATTAAAAAACAGAGACATTACTTTGCCAACAAAGGTCTGTCCAGTCAAAGCCATGGTTTTTCCAGTAGTGATGTATGGATGTGAGAGTTGGACTATAAAGAAAGCTGAGTGCTGAAGATTTGACACTTTTTAAAAATTTTTATTTATTTTTATTTTTTATTTTTTCAATTTATTTTTATTAGTTGGAGGCTAATTACTTTACAATATTGTAGTGGTTTTTGCCATACATTGACATGAATCAGCCATGAATTTACATGATTTGCACTTTTGAACTGTGGTGTTGGAGAAGACTCTTGAGAGTCCTTTGGACTGGAAGGAGATCCAACCAGTCAATCCTAAATGAAACCAGTCCTGAATATTCATTGGAAGGACTGGTGTTGAAGCTGAAACTCCAATACTTTGGCCACCTGATGTGAAGAGCTGACTTATTTGAAAAGAGCCTTTTGCTGGGAAAGATTGAAGGCAGGAGGAAAAAGGTACAACAGAGGATGAGATGGTTGGATGGCATCACCTACGTGATGGACATGAGTTTGAATAGGCTCTGGGAGTTGGTGATGGACAAGTAAGCCTGGCATGATGCCGTCCATGGGGTCGCAAAGAGTCAGACACGACTGAGCAACTGAAATGAACTGATATATTTTAACTTTTGTAATATAGAAATAATAAATGCATTTTTGAGCAATTTGAAATTCTGGAAATATCCACAGAATTGCATTTTAAATAGCTCAGGGCTTCTCAGGTGGTGCTAATGGTAAAGAATCAGCCTGCCAATGCAAGGTACATAAAAGACTTGGTTCAATCCTTTCTGGACCGGGAAGATCCCCTGGAGGAGGAAATGGCAGTCCACTCCAATATTCTTCCTGGAGAAGCCCAAGGACAGAAGAGCCTGATGGAATGCAGTCCAAGGGATAGCAAAGAGCCAGACACAACTGCGCAACTGAGCACACACAAATATTTTGGAATTTTTACAAGATCTATAAATCATACTATTATGAAATTGAATCTTATATTTTTTTTAGATCAAAATCAGCCAAACATTAGCAATTTCAAATGGCTTAATCTAATCTAGTCATATTTTTATATGTTGATGTCCCATAATATGTGATGAACTTATTTTATGCTAGGAAATGATTCTTGAATATATGATTATAATTGGCTGTTCAGCACTCCTGATTAACGTACTGATTTATTCAGCCACTTAAATATTGTTAATAATTTATTTCTTTTGTATTTTTAATAAATATGACTTGCTATTTTTCTAAATAAATCCTAGTCTCTATGTATTATCATTAGTTTTATATAATCCTAACCAATAATCACTGAAGTATATAATTTCTAAGTTCGTTGACTCAACTTGGCAAATATGTATCTTTAAATGAATATTAATTTATCATTCTATTTGAAGGAGAAAAAAAATGTGTTTTAATGTACCTACTGAGTACCTTTTCTAATGAAGTGAAACCAAATTATATAATTTACTTATCTTTAATAAAGATGCCAAACATTTTTCATATTTTATTAGATATTTTCTGAGATGTATTTATAATTTACTATTTTCTCTTTTGTAAAGTTAGAAATTTCTCACTTTTAAAAATCTTTCACTGTATACAAGGTAATTAACTTTTTCTGAGAGATTTAAAAATATTTCCAAATTTTTTATTTCTGTTTACTTTGTTAAATTTTAAAATACAGAGAAATAAAACTTGGAATAGCAAAACATTAATATTTCCCTATATCTTTTAAAATAAGTTTTTACATGATTATTCAAATGCTTATTGTTCACATAGTTTTGTAATTTATTTAAATAATCTGCCACAAATTTGTTTTCAGTCAGATATAAAATTGCCAAAATCAGTTGGATCATAGAACGAACAAGAGAGTTCAAGGAAAACAACTACTTCTGCTTTATTGACTACACCAAAGCCTTTGACTGTGTGGATCACAACGAACTGTAGAAAGTTCTTAAAGAGATGGGAATACCGATCACCTTACCTGCCTCCTGAGAAACCTATATGCAGGTCAAGAAGCAGCAGTTAGAACTGGACATGGAACAGCAGACTGGTTCCAAATAGGGAAAGGAGTACGTCAAGGCTGTATATTGTTACCCTGCTTATTTAACTTATATGCAGAGTATGTCATGTGAAATGCTGGGCTGGATGAAACACAAGCTGGAATCAAGATTGCCAGGAGAAATATCAGTAACCTCAGATCCACAGATGACATCACAATTATGGCAGAAAGCAAAGAGGAACTAAAGAGCCTCTTGACGAAAGCGAAAGAGGAGAGTGAAAAAATTGGCTTAAAGCTCAACATTCAAAAAACAAAGATCATGGCATCTGGTCCATCACTTTGTGGCAAATAGATGAGGAAACAATGGGAACAGTGATACACTTTATCTTGGGGGACTCCAAAATCGCTACAGATGGTGACTGAAGCCATGAAATTCAAAGATGTTTGCTCTTTGGAAGAAAACTATGACCAACCTAAATAGCATATTAAAAAGCAGATACATTACTTTTCCAAAAAAGATCCATTTAGTCAAAGCTATGGTTTTTCCCATAGCCATGAATGGATGTGAAAGTTGGACCATAAACAAAGCTGAGCACTGAAGGATTAATGCTTTTGAACTATGGTGTTGGAGAAGACTCTCAAGAATCCCTTGGACTGCAAGGAGATCCAACCAGTCAATCCTCAAGGAAATCAGTCCTGGATATTCATTGGAAGGACTGATGCTAAAGCTGCAACTTCAATATTTGGGCCACCTAATGTGAAGAACTGACTCATTGGACAAGAGCCTGATGCAGGGCAAGATTGAAGGTGGGAGGAGAAGGGAAGAAATGGTTGGATGGCATCACCAACTCACTGGACATGAGTTTGAGCAAGCTTTGGGAGTTGGTGATGGACAGGGAAGCCTAGCGTGCTGCAGTCCATGGGGTCGCAAAGAGTCGGACATGACTGAGTGATTGAACTGAACTCAATGTGCATTGACTTTAACTTGGCATTTTTAATCAAACATTTTCTCTTCATTTTCAAATTCTATTTCTTAGTTATACAGGAGGTTAGCTTTATAGTATATTATGCCTCACATAAATATACACATGACAGTTGTGGGTAAATTATTTTATTCTCCATTAATTTTGGAAAATTATTTTCATTTCATTTATTGTGTCAAAAAAAAATTCATATCAAGTAAACTTGGTATAAATATTTTATTGAGCGAGATAGAAATTGCCAACAGGAATACTTCAAACTTGAAGTATGGAAACTGGTAAGAGGCTCAGAGGCATAATGTCACAAGAAGTCATAAAACGAAAATGAGGAAGCTGTGTAACCATTACAATGATAGCTTATTTTTTTTTATACCATTTTAGAAAGAACAGTTAAATTTAATTTTTACTATCTGAGGTATTTGCAAGAAATAAACTAAGTTTTGCTTACATGACTTAATTGATTTTTTATACTCAAGGGGTCTTCAAGCTTCATCTCCATTTTCTTTTATTTTGACAATTATAACCCATTCGTTATCTCAAATATTGAGAAGCAAGACTTACTAACATTATTTGTCTCTGAAAATAATTACTATGACTTTTATTTTCAGAAAGTTTTAAAAATCAGTCCTTCAAGGTCAACATTGTATTTACCAGTCCATTTTTGCACCATTACCTATGTAACTGAATAAATCATGTCAATCCTATAATCATTGTGATTATTTCTTGATAATTACAATATAAATTGCATAAAACATTCTGCAAAAATTTTTCTTTATGGCATTGTTAAGTGTTTTAACTATTTATGATATACAGACATGCTGACTATTTGAGACAACAGATATTATTAATTCTTGAGTTTATTTCTGAATAATATATTTTATTTTCTACATACAAAATTGAGAAATGCTATATGCAGTGATAATTTTTCTCCCCTTTTCCATCAGTTGCTACTTTTAATATTTTATGTTTTATTGACTTGGTTAGAACTTCCTGAAAAACACTTTAGTAATAATAGTGGTTACACTTACTGAGAAATCTAACATTGCAGGATTGCCTTCAAGCTGGTAATTATTTACACATCTTTCATTGGATGGTGAAACACACCTATATTTTTAGTTATTTATAAGAAATTTGATACTATTTCAAATAATAAATTTTTGAAATTAGTATAAATAACATACATCTCCCTATTGGCCATTTTGTGCAATTTGCTTATTGATTTTTAAATGATTAAATTATACATTTTTAAATATTCAATTGTAATTCTTGGATAAAATTTCTTTTCTTAGAATTAGTAATCTGATACATAGTTAAAACTACTCAATAAATACTTTATTAAGATTTTACCACACACATATATACAAAAAATTGAAGATTGAAATGATTATTATCTGTGTAGAGTAAGTTTCAAAAATTATTTGGAAAGTTTTGAGATTTTTTTCATTTTCTCAAACAAATTATAATTTGTGGAAACTTTTTCTTACCTGAGAATTTGAAGCAACTCAATGGTAAAACTATTTCCTTGTGGGAAGTTAAACAATCTATCACAAACTTGGCAACATATTTCATGATTTTTTCATTATTCACCTAATGTATTACTATGATAATCATATTTTCACAGGAAATTACACATATCAAAAAGCTTATCAATCGTCATTTGTTATATGTATACAGCTTTATATAAACTTTTTAAACTTTGTCTTAGATTATTTTGTTTTTTCTCTCTTTTAGTCAGTTCAGTTGCTCAGTCATGTCCAACTTTTTGTGACCCCAAGGACTGTGGCATGCCAGGCTTTCCTGTCCATCACCAGCTCCTGGAACTTGCTCAAACTCATGTCCATTGAGTCAGTAATGCCATCAACCATCTCATCCTCTGTTGTCCCCTTCTCCTGTCTTCAATCTTTCTCAGCATCAGGATCTTTTCCAATGAGTCAATTCTTTGCATCATGTGGCTAAAGTATTGGAGCTTCAGGTTCAGCACAAGTCCTTCCAGTGAATATTCCAGACCAATTTCCTTTAGAATTACCTGGTTTGATATCCTTGCAATCCAAGGGATTATCAAGTCTTCTCCAACACCGCAGTTCAAAAGCATCAATTCTTTGGCGGTCAGCTTTCTCTATAGTCCAACTCTCACACCCATACATCTCTTTAAAGTTTCATAATTTTGTGCATTTTTATCTTACTTTAAATAAGCAGTTTTGAATTTAACATACATGCCACATGTTCTAACTTAACACATTTATTAGCTATTTTATTTTATTTTTTTTCTGTGAAAAGGGTTGTCCTATTTGGAAAGCATTTTAGCTATTCCTTTCCAAAATGTCTGACAATATATATATTTCAGTACTTTTTCTGTTTTTTAATAATGAAAGCATGTGAAGCTATAAATGTACTTTGGAAAAATTCTATGAATCTTGATTTCTGTTTGAGTTTTCTTTTAAAAATAATTTTAAAAATTAATAAAACTTACTATGTATGTTGTTTGGACTATGCTTTTGTTCTATATGCTTGACATTTTTTAATCAGTTGTCCTATTATGGAGATGACAAGAAAATACGGGTGAAGAACAGTTGAACAACAGTAGCTCTTTGGGATTCCCTGGTGACTCAGGCAGTAAAGAATCCACCTGAATTATATACATATAATATATATATTTTATATATTTATATATATATTACATATATATTTATATAAATATCTATATATTTTAAGTTTATATAAAATGTTATATATTTTTTTATACACACACCTAAAATGAAGTTTAATTTGTAAATTAGGCAGAGTAATATTAAAAACAACAATAATAAAATACAACAGTTATAAAAATATACTGTGTAAAGGTTATATGAATGTGGTCTCTCTCAAAATATCTTATTGTATTATACTCTCCATTCTTGTGATGATGTGAGATGATAAAATCCCTACGTACTGAAATGAAGTGAGGTGAGTGGCACTAGGGCACTACTGATCCTCTGACAATATGCTGGAAAGAGGATCATGTAATTCACATGATTCTGGATCACTGAGTTAAGGTAATACCAATGGATGGAGTGCAGAGCTGTGAGATTTCATCATGTTACTCAGAACAGTGTGTCATTTAAACCTATGAATTGTTTATTTCTGGAATTTTTCATTTAATGTTTTTAGACCAAGGTTGACCATGGGTAAATGAAGTCACAAAGAGATTGTAGATAATGGGGCCCTATTTCAATATGTCCAAGGTTATAACTTGAAGTGATGTGTCCAGAATATTGTTAAGCAATTTACATGTACTTGTCTAGAATGTTGTTTTGGAAGGGGACAGTCATCCAAGAGTAACTGTTGTTTTGTTTATGTCTTTATTTGTTCATGCATTTATATGCTTGATTATATATTATAAATTATACAGAGTTTAAAATGAATGGATTTTTAGCATTCTGATGAATTTTAATAAATACATAAACAAATATAACCATCTCATCCAACCATGATGGAAATATGGAAACTTTCACTAACCTAGATATTCCCTTGAATATTTTTCAGATTTTCCCCATTCCCCAACCACTGTTCTGATTCATATTGACATAAAATTTTATCTGTCCTAAGACTATAATGATGTGAACAATTTTTGTGCCTGACTTTAGTGGCTCAACTGGTAGAGAATCCTGCAATGCAGGAGACTTGGTTTCGATCCCTGGGTTGGGAAGATCCCCTGGAGATAGGAACAGCCACCCACTCCGGTATTGTGGCCTGGAGAATTCTATGGACTGTATAGTTCATGGAGTCACAAGGAGTTGGACATGACTGAACAACTTCACTTTTCTTAATTTAAACATAAAAATTGATATTCCGTTATTCAGTTTTATTAATCTGCAATTCATCATTTTAACTTCTGGGGAATATTGTATGTCTGGATATGTCATAATTTTGTTTTATCCATTCTCCTGTTGATGGACATTTAAGTTACCACTAGTTTAGAACTCTTAGGAATAAATTCCCTCTCAGAATTCATCATCTTTTTATTTCTCTTAGTAACACCCTAAGAGAACTGCTGAACTACAAGACAGATCTATTTTAATTTAAAAATAAAAAAGGATTTTTGAAATAATTCCTACATTTGTGAAAGTGAGGTCATGCAATTGTGTCCAACTCTTTGTGACCCTGTGGACACTAGCCGACCAGGCTCCTCTGTCCATTGGGTTTTCCAGGCAAGAGTACTGGAGTGGGCTGCCATTTCCTTCTCCAGGGATCTTCCCAACCCAGTCCTGAATTGCAGACAGACCCAACCTGGTCTCCTGCATTGCAGACAGACGCTTTACTGTCTGAGCCTACCGGAGAAGCTACATTTGTAACTCCCCCTAAAATTTCTGAGATCCCAGTTGTTCTATTTCCTCAAGAACACTTGGTAATGACATTTCAGAATTTATCAGTACTGTGCCGAAGAATTGATGCTTTTGAACTGTGGTGTTGGAAAAGACTCTTGAGAGTCCCTTGGACTGCACGGAAATCCAACCAGTCCATCCTAAAGGAGATCAGTCCTGGGTGTTCACTGGAAGGACTGATGTTGAAGCTGAAACTCTTAATACTTCGGCCACCTGATGCAAAGAGCTGACTCATTGGAAAAGACCTTAATGCTGGGAAAGATTGAGGGCAGGAGGAGAAGAGGATGACAGAGGATGAGATGGTTGGACGGCATCATTGACTAGATAGACACGGGTTTGGGTGGACTCCAGGAGTTGGTGATGGACAGGGAGGCCTGGTGTGCTGCAGTTCATGTGGTCTCAAAGAGTCGGACATGACTGAACTGAACTGAATAGATATGAGTTGGTAATTCATAATCTAAACTTTCTATTTTCTTATATCTATAATATCAAATTATTGTATTGTTTTTCTTTAACCTTTTATTTTATGTTGGCATATAGTTGATTAACAGTGTTGTGTTATTTTCAGGTGTACATCGAATTATATAGAAAGAGAGATTTATGGATTTATAAATAGATTTATATATATATAGAGAGAGATTTATATATATATATATTCTTTTTCAAAAATTTTTTCCCATTAGGTTGTTACTTATTGAGCAGAGTTCCCTGTGCTACACATTAGGTCCTTGTTGGATATCCACTTTAGCTATAGCAGTGTGAACATGTCAATCCTATCCTCCCTAACTCTCCCTTCCTCCCACTCTTCCCCCTGACCCCGATAACCAGACATTTGATCTCTAAGTCTGTGAGTCTGTTTCTGTCTTGTAAATAAGTTCATTTGTATCATTTTATTTTAGATTCTATATATGAGAGATATCATATATTTCTTTCTCTGCTTGACTTATTTCACTAGATATAACATTCTCTAGGCCCATCCATGAGCTGCAAATGACATTTTCATTCTTTTTAATGCCTGAGAAATATTCCATTGCATATTTCTAACTCTCTCCATTTCTCTGTCAGTGGACACTAAGTTTGCTTCCATATATTGACTAATGTAAACAGAGCTGCAATGGAACTGGTCCAAAAAATTTCAGAGGAAGGAAAACTGACAAACTCATTCCACTAGGCCACCATCACCTTATACCAAAAACAGGCAAAGATACCACATTTAAAAAAAGAGAGAGAGAGAGAGAAAAGAAAATTATAGGCAGGCCAATATCATTGATAAAGATAGATGTAAAAACCGTCAGTGAAAAACTAGCAAATGTAATCCAACAATACATCAGAAAGATCATATGCCATGATCAAGTGGGATTTATCCCAGAGATGCAAAGATTTAATATCTTCAAGTCACTATGATACACTGCATCAGCAAATTGAAGAATAAAAACCATATAATCATCTCAATAGATAAAGAAAATAAACTGTTGACAAAATTCAACACCCATTTATAATAAAAACTCTCCAGAGAGTGGACATAGAGGGAATATACCTCAACATAATTAAGGCTATATATGGCAAACCTATAGCTAACATAGTCAACAGTGAAAAGAGGAAAACATTTCCTCTAAGATCAGGAATAAGACAAGGCCACTTTTATTAAAACTTTTTAAATGTGTTTCTTATTTATTATTTTAATATTATTATTTTATAAAGTTCACAAATGTTTTGCATTTTTTAATTTTTGTCTTTTTAATGAGCTGTAGGAGTTATTCTGTGTGACTTATTCTGATACAAGTCACTCATATATTTATGGAAAATATTTCCCTCAATTTGTGGCTTATAGTTTCATTTTTAATGATTTATTTGGAAAAGAAGATATATTTTGATATAATCTAGTTTGCTGCTTTTTCCTTTTGTACTTAGCTTTTTTGTCTTATCTAAAATCTAACCTGAGGTTATATAATATTTTCCTCTGCTTTGTTTGAAAGCTTTATATATAGTTCAGCTTTTATGTTTCAGTTTACCTATGATCATTTCAAATAAATGTTTGTGTACAATGTCAAGTAGAGGATTGAGGTTCACTTTTTTTTCTTTCTTTCATACAGAAACCTATTTTTCTAGGATCCTGTGTTGAAAGGATTTGCTTTTGTCTTTTTTTGTATGTGTTTTGTTTTTTTTCTCCCTGTAACTTGATACCTGTACTAAAAATAAATAAACTTTGGTCAAATAAACACGTGAAATAGTTTTTGCAAATACTTGTTGAGTTTAACTGTATTCTTTAGGCTTATAAGTCTTAAATATAATTTTCTTACAGTATTCTTGTCAGTTCTGTGATAATGCTCCTACTCTTATATCTAATACTGTAAGTTGTAATATTACCTTTTCCTTATCATTTTTCCTGGTTTTCTCAATTTCCTTAACATATATAAAATATTTTTATTTTTTGTTGATTTTTCTCTATTGCTTTTCCATTTTCTATAACACTGATTTTTTCCTCTTTTTTTATTAATTTTCTGCTTACTTTGGATTTATTTGCACAAATTTTTCTAGATTTTCAAGTTGAGAACTTAGATTGTTAATTGTAAAGAATTATTTTGTTCTAATATGAACATTGAACTTCCCTCATAGCTCAGTTGGTAAAGAATCGGCTGCAATGCAGGAGACCCAAGTTTTATTCCTGGTTTGAGAAGATCCCCTGGAGAAGGAAGAAGCAACCCACTCCAGTATTCTTGCCTGGAGAATACCATGGACAGAGGAGACTGGCAGGCTACCTTCCATGGGGTCGCGAGAGTCAATAGGACTTAATGACTAAACCACCACCAATATGAACATTTTATTTTTTTTATTTTTTTATTTTTTCAATATGAACATTTTAAAATACACATTTCTAATTGTTTTAGCTACCTCCTTCAAATGGTATTATGCTCTTTTTTATTATCATTCATACTGAACTACTCTCTTGTGGGCATTGTAATTTCTTCTCTGACATATTAGTTATTTAAAATAGTGTCATTAGGAACTTCCCTGGTGGTCCAGAGGTTCAGACTTGCCACTTCTGCTTCAGGGAGCACAGGTTAGATTCCTTGACTGGAGAACTAAAATCCCACATGCTGCATGGCAGGGAGGAAAAATAAAACTTAAAAGTAATAGTGTTGAATACATGTAAATCCATGGCTAATTCATATCAATGTATAACAAAAACTACTGTAATGATGTTAAGTAATTAGCCTCCAACTAATAAAAATTAAAAAAAAAAATTAAAAAAAAAGTAATAGTGTTGCTATAATTTCAAATAAAGAGTACATGCTATGATTTCACTATTTTCAAATTTGTTGAGCTGTTTTTTGAGGGGGAGGACACACAGTACATTGTCTATCTTGATAACTCTTCCTTGAGCACTTGAAGAAAATGTGTATTTTGCACTGTTGAATTTAGGATTGTATAAATATCAATTTGGTAATTTTGTTTCTTTGCATTTCTATTCTTGGCTCATGGCTCCAAATAGTAGTCCAGTACAATGTTGAATAGAAGTTGGGACATACATCCTTGTCTTATTCAGTCTTAAGAAAGTATATATTCTTTCATTAGGCGTACTATCCCTGAACATTATCTGACCAGGCTTTTGGAGTTTTTCTTTATTTAGTCATTTCCTCATACTTGGTAAACACTCAAGTGGAATCCATAACGGGGAAGTCTTTCTCTAAGTAATCTATCCATTTGTGTTTCTGCTCCACAAGTTCCAGCTGCCTGTCTCCTGAACTCCTACTCACAGCTCAATGCAACAGAATCACTAAGTTCAGAGTGATTTCTTCCTCTTGTTGAAAGTGTTTTGGGTTTCCCAATGATTTTGAAATCTCAACAGAGAAAGCTGAGGTTCCAATAGAGTTCATCTCATTTGTTTCCTTCCATACATGATCTCAGTGCTAAGTTGCCAATTTTTAAAGAGCTAAAATTATTTCCAGCATTTTGTTCAGTACTCCATTTGTTTATATTGGGCATCAAGTCCAGTACTTTTTACTTCATCTTGCCTAGAAACAGTTTTACCCTTTTTTATATACTATACTAATTATTACCACACTGAGTATTTGCTTCATTAACTGCCTATATCTAATGCTAATAGATACATGTTAGAAGATTCCTAAGAAGTATGTTTCTGGGTATCTTAGAATATATATATAATTTGCTGATAAATGACTTGATGCATGAAATTGTATGACCATTATACAAAAGCTACACATATTTTGAAAAGAGTCTTTTCATTAAAACCTAAGGAAACTGTTTTAGATTTCATATTGTCCAGCAAATAATATTTCCAATGTGTGCTTACATTTCTTAACACTATCCATGCTGTTTCCTTAAAGAATACTTTCTCTTGGCCTTAATTCCCCCTTGATTTTGAGATTTAATATTTTTGTATGTAGGTTTAAATTAATTTACACTGATTTTGCTAATAAGTTTGTATTTTATTTTATATGCTATCCTTTTAAATATTCTTTGTATGTATATTACTCTTTTGTAGTTGTTTATAAATATTCATTAATATTATCTATCATTAAAAATGATAAAATAGATTAAATTTATATGTTAATGTGTTGAAGCTTTGTGAAGTTAAATAAAACAAAAACCTGCAACTGAAGTAACGATGGTTAAACCCAAAGTCCATCTTTTTTAAATAGTATAAAAAACTTGCTTATGTCAGTGATCTCCTTTATTTTTATTAACCATATTTTCTTTTCATATCCAGTTATTCTGTCCTACTCCATTCTGCTCATGAGTTTGTTCATTATTTAAAATATTATCATAACATTTTGTACTGTTATGAAGACATATGGATGCCTAAAATTTTATTTGATAATTTTAGTAAATTAGAAATATGCTCTTATTTCAAGATTTCAGAATGCATATCTTTCTCCTTAACAGAGCATTTACAGGGTACTTTAAAGAAGTATAAGTCATTTATATAACTTCTGTAAGTTTTCTTATAGACTAGTAAACTTTGTTAGTCTCTTTTCAAATTCTTGTACCCAAAACCTAAAAAGCAGAAAACGCCACAGCAATGAATAAGTATCAATAGATTCTTTTTTGCATGAATTTATAAAATCTGCAAAAATAAAACAGAATTTTTGTGCCTGTAAATAAATGAGATTGTTTAGTCATTAAGTTGTGTCTGAATATTTGCAACCTCAGGGACTGCAGCATGCTAGGTCTCCCTGTCCTTCACTATCTCTCAGAATTTGCTCAAATTCATGAACATTCATTTACCAGAGAAGGGTCTGGTATTCCCATCTCTTCAAGAATTTTCCAGTTTGTTGTAATCCATACAGTCAAAAGTTTTAGGGTAGTTAATGAAGCAGAAGTAGGTGTTTTTCTAGAATTGCCTTGCTTTCTCTATGATTCAATGAATGTTGGCAATTTGGTTTCTGCTTCCTCTGCCTTTTCTAAACCCAGCTTGTACATCTGGAGGTTCTTAGTTCATGTACTGCTGAAGCCTAGCTTGAAGGATTTTGAATATTACTTTGCTAAGATGTGAAATGAGTGCAATTGTGGAGTGGTTTGAACATTCTTTGGCACTGCTATTCTTTGAGATTGGAATGGAAACGGACTTTTCTAGTCCAGTGGCCACTGCCGAGTTTTTCAAGTTTACTGGCTTATTGAGAGCAGCACTTTAGCAGCATCATGTTTTAGGGTTTTAAATAGCACAGCTGAAATTCCATCACTTTCACTAGTTTTGTTCATAGCATTGCTTCCTAAGGTCCACTTGATTTCACACTCCAGTATGTCGGGCTCTAGACGAGTGACCACACCATCGTGGTTATCTGGGTCATTAAGACATTTTTGGTATAGTTCTTCTGTGTATTCTTGCCCTTGCCACCTCTTCTTAATCACTTATGCTTCTGTTGGATTCTTAGAATTTCTATCCTTTATTATGTCCATCATTGCATGAAATATTCCCTTGATATCTCCAATTTTCTTAAAGAGGTCTGTAGTCTTTTCTATTGTTTTCCTCTATTTGTTTGCACTATTCACGTAAGAAGTCTTTCTTATCTCTCCTTGCTATTTTCTGGAACTCTGCATTCATTTGGGTGTTATCTTTCTTTCTCTCCCTTCCCTTTCACTTCTCTTCTTTTCTCAGCTAATTGTAAAGCCTCCTGAGACAACCACTTTGACTTTTTGCATTTCTTTTTCTTTGGGATGGCTTTGGTCACTATCTTCTGTACAATGCTACAAAACTCTGTCCATAATTATTCAAGCACTCTATCAGATCTAATCCCTTGAATATATTCATCACTTCTATTGTAAATTATAAGGGATTTGATTTAGATTACACCTGAATGGCCTAGTGGTTTTCCCTACTTTCTTCAATTTTAGTCTAAATTTTCCAGTAAGGAGTTCATGATCTGAGCCACAGTCAGCTCCAGATCTTGTTTTTGCTGATTGTATAGAGTTTCTCCATCTTTGGATTCACAGAGTATAATCCATCTGATTTTGATATTAACCATCTGGTAATGTCCACATGTAGAGTCTTCTCTTCTGTTGTTGGAGGAGAACATTTGCTTTGACCAGTGTGTTCTTTTGATGAAGCTCTGGTAGCCTACACCTTGCTTCATTTTTTACACCAAAACCAAACTTGGCTGTTATTCCAGATATCTCTTGACTTCCTACTCTTTCATCACAATCCCCTATGATGAAAAGGACATGTGCTTTTGGTGTTAGTTCTGGGAGGCTTTTTAGATCTTCATAGAACCATTCAACTTCATCTTCTTTGGCATTAGTGGTTGGGGCATAGACTCAAATTACTCTGATGCTGAATGGTTCACCTTAGAAATGAACTGAGACCATCTGTCATTTTTTTTTTTTTTTTAGATCAATGAATAGAATATGTGAACCATTTTTTGCTTTAATCTAACATTTCTTATTTTGATTCTGTTTTAAACTCTCTCTTAGAGCAATAGCAAGTCCAATTTCTAGAATCAAGTGTCCATTCAACTACAGTGATGGTTTTAGGGATTTAAACACATAGCGTAGTATTTTAACCCCTTGAATAACAAATAAAAACTACTGAGCAAGCTGGGCTGTCTGCACATTTATTCTTCTCACCACTACCATTAATCTGGAGGTGTTTTACAAGGGTCTTATTTCTCCTTGATCTATCACTCTCTAGTGAGTCAGATATAGTCATGCATGCTCATTACTGGAGTTTGAATTAGCCTCTTCCTGCCCATGTCCCTGTAAAAGAACGTGTAACACAGGCCTACTCAGTATCCCTGCTCTATCTCATTGATCCCAGGAAACAGTTTTAAGGATGAGAACACTAGCCATGTCAGGCCAGAAGCCTCCATGGGCTTGCACACCACATATTGGAAAAATGTTTTTCTTTCTCAAGTGTTACTATTATGATAACATAAATCTGAAACCACCTGTGATATTCTTTGTAACGATTCAGGGCTAGACTACATGGGAATGAACCTAACATACTGGATGATAATGCTAACAGATGGAAGTGGGACAGAGAGAATGAGTCTGTAAGTCACAAACACCCCTGAGTCTAGAACCATCTAGAGATGATTATGTAATTATATAAATGGGGAGGGAGGTTTGACAAAAGGTTTTCTATAAATGATTTACCATTTCCCTCTCCAGGGGATCTTCCCAACCCAGGGATTGAACCCCGGTCTCCCGCACTAGAGGCAGACGCTTTAACCTCTGAGCCACCAGGGAAGCCCTATAAATGATTAAATACTAAATATTTTAGTTTTGATGGCCAGGTGGTCTCTGTCTTGATTATTCAATTCAGCTCTTATAGTGTGAGAAGTCAAAGGCAATACATAAAGGAATGATTGTGCCTTTGTTCCAATAAAATTTATTTATAAAAAAGAGATAGTGGCTGCTGGCCATAGTTTTCTTAACCCTGGTATAAAATAATACATTCTTTTTTTTTTTTTCCTTTAGTTAGAATTAAATATATGTCATTCACTGTTATAAGATGTTGGACTCAGAGAAAAACTTTCAGTGTCCTATTTGCAGAAAGTGTATCTTCCATGAATATCATCTATAGACACTCAACCTGCCTTTCTTGCCCTATTTCCTGCTCTTTTTTTGAGCAAATGCAGCATTATAATGGGAGTAAGATAAAAGTGAGATTGTGGCTCAGGGAAGGGACTAGTAATCTCTCCATTTAAAAAGCCTTGCCCTTGCAGTGGGAAAAAAAAAAAAAAAAAACTGCTTTGTTCTCTGACTTAATTTTCTGGGTCTCTGAGGGGGATGTTTTCTCCCCATTTTATTTTCAGGGGATCAGGCTGCTCCACTGAAGGAAGTGAACAACAGGAGAGCTGCCTATTATCTTTCAGCCCAGCTCAATTGTCTTTGTACTTAATGCCAAATCTTTTCAGATAACAGCAAAAGATTTTCTGTCAGTTGAATTTTGGGGTATAGTGAGTTTTCATCACAAAAACTATGTTTTTCTGTCTTTTTTTTTTTTTTTAAAGCGTTTCACCAGAAAATGTAGAGTACCTGCATTTTGAGCTGCTGGTCCAATACTGTTTTGGACTGGGGCTTTGTTCAATATAATGAAATAAACACACCACACAGCTTTGGGGCATTTTTCTTTTTAGTCTGAAGTTATGGAAAATAGCTTCCTTGGTGACTCAGTAGGTAGAGAATCCGCCTGCAATGCAAGAGACCCGGGTTTGATCCCTGTGTCGAGAAGATCCTCTGGAGAAGGGAATGGCAAACTCAGTCCAGCATTCTTGCCTGGAAAATCTCACAGACAGAGGAGCCTGGCAGGCTATAGTCCATGGGGTTGCAAAGAGTCGGACACGATTGAACACACATACCATCATATGGAAAATAAAAGGGAGATGGAAGGGCAGACTCTGGAAGTAATTTCACTTTCCCAGAAACCCCTGTGTCCCTCCAAAATTTCAACAAATATACTAGAAAGAGTCTGATCCAGAAATAAGTGCTGGGATGAGTAATTCAGGCATATATGTATGTATATGAGGTATTAATCTCAATCTGGGGAGTGGAAATAAAAGAAGAGGCATTAATAAGAACTCTAATCAGTGAATTCTACAATAAGGTGGATCTCACCATATTTAGTTAGAAAAGCTCATATTGAGGCAATATCCAGGTAGTCACCATTTTCATACTGATTATATCAGGAAAAATGAGGGTAATGATTCAGATTTGGCAGCTGTGGTGTTCTCTTGTAAGAGAAACTAATAAAGGAACACTAAATCTTGATATACTTATCACATTTGGGCTGTCAGGAGTATATAATCTTCTCCAAAGTTTCTTGGATTTGTTCAGTGTAGCATATTTCATCAGGAAGAAAAGTCCCCCTCACCCCGCCTTTTGGAGCATTGCCTAAAGGAACAAACCTACATCTTCCCCAATTGTTGCATTTATTAAGTGCTTAAAAAAAAAATCAAACATACATGCATGCATATCAATTTACTTGGGGACAAAGCAAATTCCACATTTGTGGAAATGTTTGCAAGACATTTACTTATATGTAAAAGTATATGTTTTTAACCCATTACACATTGTCAACATTCTTTCTGATCTCAGACTGAAAGAATAAAGCAAGTGAACAGGCAAAGAAAACTTCTCATCTAAAGTGCAATACAGGAAAAAAAAGTGCAGTATAGATAAATAGAGGTAAATACGTACACGTGTGTTTGCATGCACACACACGTGTTCAGATAATTGCTACCTAAAGCTGAAACGGATGCAGACAACTATGGTCAGTTTTACCTTTAACTGTGAGCTAGCTCAGTTTACCAAGGACTGGGCAAGACAGAACATTATGAGGAACGATAGATACTATTGTCCCTGTGGGTGGACTTGCGGTGCGATTAATGGAACTGCTAAAGGTATATCTTCTAACAGCACAAAGGGAATGGAGTAAGGAGTACTTTTTACTTCAGTGCTCTTTCCCGTTTCAGGACATCTTCTGGATGCTTAGCCTAAGAGTCGTCGCATCACTGCACGTGCTCTCTGCGGTAACTCGAGGCCCCGGGACATTTTAGAATGCGCTCACCCTCAGTTGTCCAGTGGTGCTCCGCTGTCCACCTCCTCCAGCTTCCTCGCTGTTTTTTTTTTTTTTTCCTTTTACAGCATTTGATTTTGAAAAGAAATCATCTGAAGGTATTTCTTCTTTAAAATAGTACGGTTTGGGGCTGCGCAGGGCGTGACTATGATGAAATTAACAAGGGGCTGTGGGGCTCGTGCTCCTGGGCTCCACCCGGCGGCCCTGGGCCTGGCGCCGCCCTCCTCTTGCCAGGAGGTCCTGTGGCCACTGCCCATCTACTTTCTGGTGTCCGCTGACTGCTATGCCCTGGGCACTGTGGGCTACCGCGTGGCCAATTTTCACGGCTGCGAGGACCCCGCCCTCGAGCTGCAGCACCAAATCCAGGACCCTGGAGCTGACTTGACCTGCGAGGGGATGTGCTCCTAGCACCCTAACTCCATTCCTACCTCAACAGCCTGCTCTTCCATCCCCGATTTAAATGCCAGTATATTCTCCGGTGTTTCCATTAGGGTCTATGTACTCTTTGAATTCTTCCCAATCAATATTGTATTCTATAAAAAGCGTGCTTTTGAGGAATAAAATTTCAATATCTTTGGATTAACATAAGACTATTAGCATGAATATGTATGTATTTTATGCACACTGTTTGGAAACAAATTCTTAAAGATGTTGACTGCTTTGTAGAGTCCAAAGAAATCTACCAAATATTAGTATGATTTTCTCAACGGAGAATGTGAGCTTCAAGTGAGTAAGCTTAGTTTTGAGGTTTACTATTTCCCCACCAATAGCTTGGACAGTAGAAGTGAAGACCTGAATCCAGTTTATCATTATTATTTCTAAATCTGTATTTATTTGGCTGCATCGGGTCTTAGTTGCATGCATGGGCTCTTCATTGTGGCAAGGGGCTTCTGTAGTTGCAGCTTGGGCTTCTGTCAGTAGTTGCAGTGTGTGGGCGTAATTGTCCAGATCCCATGTGGGGCCTTTGTTTGCCCAGCTAGAGATCAAAGCCATGTGGTCCTGTGCTGGCCGATGGATTCTTAACCACTGGACCATCAGAGAAGTCCCCCATTTCTCTTTAAGTCTGAAAATGAAAGACAGTATATGCTCTATGTACCACACTGGATTATCATAAACAAAATCAGAGAATGAGATAATTCTTCATTATGTATTGGGCTACAAGAATTTTCACTGGAATAATGATTGTTATTATTTCTCACAGAGCTCAGTTCATTGACCATCTTGTTCTTATCTTCATTCCAGTAAGTTACCTTGCCATGTTTTATTTTCATTTCTAACACGTCTGATGGTATATATTTTTTCTACATGTATTTTATCTCCCTAAATTAACTTTCTTGTAATAACTGCTATAACTCCTATTTTAGAATAATGAAGTCCATTAACCTGTAGAATAATCATATTCTAAAAGATTGATTTATATAAAAAAATAAAATTTTAGTCTTTATTACTGTAGGATAAAAATCTAGATTTATGCCCAATGGTGCCTACAAACATTCTTTACATCAAAGTACTTGACCAACAACATGTAAGCTTGGCCTTAACTTCAGAGATGCTTGACTTCTTTCCTTTAGCTGGGATTCACCCCTGCTAAACTCATAGTTTGAAAAAAATCTGTCAAATGTCTAAGGAAATGTTTACTATATATGGTATTGCTATTAACAGTTTCAGTCCAGATCCTTAAATTATATATTTATTTGTTTTAACCTGAAGATATAGGTATCAGTAGAAATGTTTTTGAGTTTTTAGAGCTCTAAGTATGTAAGCCATTTTCATGGTATTCAATGCTTGTAGTTTTGTCAGTGGTATGCCTCTCACCAGTGACAAGAAAGTGAATTCAATCCACTGCTCTTAGAATGAAATGGCATTAATTAATTAATCTAGATTCTCTGTCACTATTGTTCCTTTGTCTACTTTAGCATTATAACTAGAAACTTTTATGGAAAATCACCACTGTATACTTTTTCATTCCTTAATTAAATAATTTTATTGTTTCTTCTTTGAAACCTTGCAATAGAGGAAAAATAGGAAAGTCAAATATTGGTTACAATTTAGAGAATAAAGAAATGCTGTGATTACTATCTCCATTGTTGAATTTAATGGCATAACAAAGTATTTGAGTAGATTTTATCTGAAAGTAGATAGTGAATAGCCAAAGAACAAACAAAAATTAGAGAACAACACTTCTTCTTCAATTGTTCTTGCCCTTGTTCTTAATGCATAGTCAGTCTTATTTTTACTGAATTATTCTCCTAATACATTTTGCAATAAGGATAAGGACCAACAGTGAACCCTCTTTCCAAAGAAATGAAATGAGAACTTGGCATACAGAGCAGTCAGAGGAGCAGATGCTGTGAGTGTATTTGTGCATAAAGTGTCTGCTAAGTGTTTGAAACAGACTTTGTGAATAATACAATAAAGAATAGTCCTCTAGAATTTAACTTGGAAATTAAGGCTTAAAAGCAAATAAGATTGTTGTTCTCCTTGGGGGATAAATTCATCTAGTAGAGTTGAATATTTTAGGTAGAAAAGTAGTGGTACAGACATGTGCTCGTGGCTTTTGAAGTCTTACCATAAAATTTGCATCCTTTAATCTCTATTGGTTCAATAAATGATATTGGAGAAGACTCTTAAGAGTCCATTGGACTGCAAGGAGATCCAACCAGTCCATCCTAAAGGAAATAAGTCCTGAATGTTCATTGGAAGGACTGATGTTGAAGCTGAATCTCCAATAGTTTGGACACCTGATGCGAAGAGCTTACTCATTCGAAAAGACCCTGTTGCTGTGAAAGATTGAAGGCGGGAGGAGAAGGGATGACAGAGGATGAGAGGGTTGGATGGCATCACTGACTCAATAGACGTGAGTTTGAGTAAACCTCCGGGAGTTGGTGATGGACAGGGAGGCCTGGAGTGCTGCAGGTCATGGGGTCGCAAAGAGTCGGACACGAGTGAGTGACTGAACTTAACTGTTTCAATAAAGGACTTTAGATATGTGCCTGGTGAGGTTTGCAATGTATCACAGAATGTAGGGTCATTTTACTTCTCTGGCAGTGTCACCAGCTATAAGTATTAAAAATAATAAAACTATAACCATTTGTATACCATTTCCATAATTATATGTGACACCTACAACCTGAGTTTATCAATAAAAATGGAGGTTTTGTTATCAGATTATGGATGTAGTTAGGGATTAAATATTTCAAAAATGTCAGAATGACAGCAATGTTAGGAGCAACTAATATTTGTACCGGTCCAGCTTTTATTGGGGCTTCCCTGCTGGCTCAGAGGGTAAAGCGTCTGCCTACAATGCGGGAGACCTGGGTTGGATCCCTGGGACGGGAAGATCCCCTGGAGAAGGAAATGGCAACACACTCCAGTATTCTTGCCTGGAAAATCCCATGGATGGAAGATCCTGGTAGGCTACAGTCCATGGGGTCGCAAAGAGTCAGACATGACTGAGCGACTTCACGCACACAAAAAAAAACCTTTTAAGTCATTTGGTATTTTTTATTTCATTCCTCCTCACAACATCCCTGAAGGGTGACAATAAACCATATCCTTCCCACTTGACACCTAGAGAAACAGAGCCACGCAGAGGGGAAAGCTAACTACACTGAGAAAACCCAGAAATTGAGTCAAATAGCAAAATGAAAGTTATGTTTTATTTTATAGCCCAGGTTGTTGTGTATAGTTACAATTCATTCCCTTCTTTCCCTACATTCTAAGCTGGCCTGCTACATTTTAAGGGTAAATTTGAGGAGGCTGTTGTTTTTAATACAATTTTGTTTTGTTTGATACTTATGTGTTTAATCATTATTGCTGCTGGCTATTGTTCCTTTTCATGTATTTTAATACTTTAATCAATGGGAATTTTATTGGTACTTGTACCCTGAGGCTATTGAAAGTGTAGGGTATATTTATTTTATAAATATACAATGGAAATAAGAAAAAGTGTAACAAGTGGACATGGAGACCATGTGGGTAATAAAGTGATAATGTCCTTCAAGGGCTAGGTGAAGAGGTAGGGCCTACCCTGATAAGAGTTTGCACAAAACTCCCTGAATTAAAGAAGCTGGTTCAATGTCTGTGCACTGTTTTCCAACTAAAAAGTTTATTTCTTTCTCCTGCTTGTTCAATAAACATTTCAAATTCAAATTTCCTATCAGACATTAATTGGAATCACAGTAATTTCTTAAATATCTTGACTATACATTGCTAAAATATGCTTTATACTTGATTGTTTATTTTTTACTTTATATTTAATGTTGTACCTTACACTTATGCAGATTTATAGTGACCTTTGTTTCATGTCTAATTCTACATTTAATTTTTAAATATATACTTGTCTCCTTTTACACGAATAGATTTCAGAATCTAGAAAACAGCTGTCATACCGGATAACTTCTTTGAAACGTCACCCAAGAAGTGATATATCCTGTAACTTCTTGATAAATACCTGTGGGATTAACGGGAGATAGTGTATAAATCTAATATTTTAAAAGAAAGACTAAATGGTTCATTTATCATTGAAATAGTTTTCTTGTTTTCCAGTAACATTTTCAATAAACATAGAAACTGGGCAATCGTCCATGCTCATTTCAACCTCTTTGCCACATTTTGCAAAAGTCTCAGTTCTTATATTCTGGTTCTAATAAAGACAATCCCAAACTGAAAAATCCTCTCCATCTACTTTATGACATAGGACAGTGGGCTAGGGGGTGCTGAAGAAACCTAACCCTGATATTTAACATATCAAATGCCTAAATATGTTCTGGGGTCATCTTACCTAAATCTAAATACATGTAGGAACAACCATTAATGTTCTAAATTTTAGTTTATTTTTCCCAACTCTTCCCTCCCTGCCCCCATCAACTGTTGAGAGAAAAAAGAGAGAGATGCAATTATTTCTTAGGACTTTTTAAAGATAAGGATTATCTGATTTCTTCCTAATGATTAAATTGATGGAAGTAGAAAGGTTAAATGTTTGGTGGAGCTGACCTTCAAATGAAGAAAGTTACCACCCTTTCTCAATTGTGCTGAAAGTTGCATTTCTTTTAATGACTCCACTTAGAGCAGCAGGAAGCAAAGTGATCATCACAAGCAGGTACTTAGACAAGAGTGAGAGGTTGGATGTGGCCTGCTCTATTAAAACATCTACGTCTAAACAGGGCTTCCTGGAGCTTAAGTGCCCATTGCTGCAGAAGCTAGGATGCCATCTGTGAGTGCACAACAAAGCTCACAGTCTATCTAATGAGAGGAACTGCATCAAGGAGACGTTCTTAAATAGATGAAAGATCCAAGGCATCTAATGGACAATTAGTTAACTTCATTCTTCAGAGTTTTTAAGCATCTGATAAATGGAGAAATAAAGAAAAAATGCTCCAAGGGAAACACCGAAGGGAATTAAAAGCAGTCTAAGAGGAAATGACTTTCAGGTTTTCTAAATTTTCAATATCATTCTGTGTTTGAAAGTAAAACATTTAGTGATTATAGCTATTTTTTCCACTTTGTTTAAAATTCTGAGGTCTATGGCCAATACCATTGTATGTGATTAGAACATATGCTGGACCATTGTTTGGAAATATATATATTACAGTTAGTGAGTACATTCCAAGCACTGTCAAATTTCATGAAATAATAACCAATAATTCTTTATCTGCAGTGGATCTTAGGGTTACCTGTTAAATTTTGTTATTTAGCATATGGTGAAACTAAAGTTCAAGAGTTTAAGTGTTTTTGTTTTTTTTTCCCCCTAGAAGTCAGTTTAAAATCATTTGTTTAATATTTTGTCTCTCCATCACACTGTTAACTTTAAGAGTTTAGGAAGACAAATACAATGATGGTATTCTAAATTTTGTCTATGTAAATTAATTTATATTATTTTAAGGTAAACTATCATCAATGAGTTCTAATTTCTTGCTTCACACTAGACTAGGCTGCTTTAGTTCAGTTCAGTTCAGTTGCTCAGTCATGTCCAACTCTTTGCGACCCCATGAACCGCAGCACGCCAGGCCTCCCTGTCCATCACCAACTCCCGGAGTCCACCCAAACCCATGTCCATTGAGTCATCCAACCATCTCATCCTCTGTCATCCCCTTTTCCTCCTGCCCTCAATCTTTCCCAGCATCAGGGTCTTTTCAAATGTGTCAGCTCTTCACATCAGGTGGCCAAAGTATTGGAGTTTCAGCTTCAACATCAGTCCTTCCAATGAACACCCAGGACTGATCTCCTTTAGGATGGACTGGTTGGATCTCCTTGCAGTCCAAGGGACTCTGAAGAGTCTTCTCCAACACCACAGTTCAAAAGCATCAATTCTTCAGCACTCAGCCGCCTTTATAGTCCAACTCTCACATCCATACATGACCACTGGAAAAACCACAGCCTTGACTAGATGGACCTTTGTTGACAAAGTAATGTCTCCGCTTTTTAATATGCTGTCTAAGTTGGTCATAACTTTCAAAGAAAATATGTAGCATATACTTGTCCTCAAGGAATGTATATCTAGTTGGGAGAGAAAGATTCAGATACAAAATGATAGAATGCAATATATGAAGATATCAGCATGTGTGATATGGATAAAAAGTGCTCTCAGTGGCCCAGAAAGGAGAGGTGGCCATGAGCCAGCCTAAATGAGGGCAAGTTCTCTCTAAATGGCCAATTAGCTCTTGACGGTACAGAAGATGGTAAACTTTCGCCACTGGTTGCAGAACTGGGACACATGTGTGGTATTAGTTAGATTGTCTTAAATATAGGATAGTTAAGCATTGTCTCAATTTGTTTAGGGGTCAGGTAGAATTACTTTTCTTATTTAGAAACGAGATTTGAGTCACTGGATCCAACATCAAATGAGGGTTAATACTGATATCAATAGCAATCACAGCATTGTTATTTTATTTCTTCTCTTTTTAGATTCTTAACACAATCCCATGAGTTAGGAATTTTTTCACATTATAAATGAGAGAATTGAGACACAGAGAAAAGCAGATTGATTTCAGGAATGTGTGGCTCAAAACCATAGGATCTTAATTGTTAAATTTTATTCAAAAAAATTTTAAGTTTCAAGAAACCATCATTGTTTATGAAGCTAAGATCAAATATTAAAATACAAGTTAGCCTCATTATCATGACTTTTTTTCCCCACTGTGAACAGGACAGATCCCTCCCCAAACTTAAAGTTTTCCTAAGAGTTTAAGATTTTATTACTAATATAGGTAATATATTAGTAATATAATAGTATTATATTAGTATATATTAGTAATATAATAATATTCTAATATATTAGTAATATAATAGTATTATATTAGTATATATTAGTAATATAATAATATTCTAATATAGGAATATGCTCTATTAATGTCTCCTTTCAGCTCAGCCCCAGAGGTTGGTATTGATGGTGACTGCTCCTAAATCTGGAGACAGCAATAAGCCCTGGAGAACTGTGTCTGTCATTTAAAAAGTTGCCATCTGTCTTTTTTTTATATCTGCTGTGCTGTAGTAAGTCACAGTATTTCCCTATCCTTTCAATGACAGGTCATGGTAAGATAAACTCACCATGATAAGATAAATGGCAACTTTTTAATGAAAACCACTATGTGTGAGCTGCTTGGTTAGGTTACAGTTCTTCAAAGTGCATCTCATACCTTATCCTCTAATATCAAAACCAATGACCTATTCTTCAAAGGATTTTCTTTTCAGTTCTATAACTTACATAATTTACTAAGTCCCCCTACCCTTTTTTTATATTCTCTCAGAATGAGACCTTGAGTGACCCTGTAACTTTAACTTCTTATACCAATTTTTTTAGGAAGTGTTTGTTGAGAAGATAAAGGCATATTTTTTACACTGTTTTGAAAATCACATTTGAGTAAGGTGGGTGAAGTAAGTAGAATGAATCATTTTTATTTATTTGAATCACTTGATTCCTCATAAATATAAAAGTGCTTTAAATAGTGACAAGACCTGGATCTAAACCTGGTTCTAATTCATCATATCTCTCCTACAACCAGCTGGACCACAGTTTCTATGTCTCTGACTGCTGACCTGTCAGATAGGGGTGCTCAGTACAACTTGGTCTAAAACTGATATAGATTCCACATCAATGATAGGTGCTAAATGGCCACAGAGACATCTCTTTGATGTCCAAACTTATTGCTATGGTTTTCCCAGACATTTTTTTAGTGTAGAAGAGAAAAAATGACTTCATACAATATAGATCCTTATACAATGATCAGGGCTTCCCAAGTGATGCTAGTGGTAAAGAACCTGCCTGCCAATGCAGGAGACATAAGAGACAAGGGTTCAATCCTTGGGACAGGAAGATGTCCTGGAAGAGGACACGGCAGTCTACTCCAGTATTCTTGCCTGGAGAACCTCATGGACAGAGGAGCCTGGTGGTAGACAGAGTGATGGACAGAGGCTTATAATACTGAATAGGAGGCAGTGACTAAAACCATCCCCAAGTGGGGAAAAGTGCAAAAATGCAAAGTAGTTGTCGGAGGAGGCTTTACAAATAGCTGCAGAAAGAAAAAACTGAAAAGCAAGGAAGAAAAGGAAAGATATACCCAACTGAATGTAGAGTTCCAGAGAATGGCAAGGAGAGATAAGAAGGCCTTCATTAAAATGGACAATGAAAAGAAATAGAGGAAAACAAAAGATTGGGAAAGTCTAGAGGTTTCTTCAAGAAAATTGGAGGTATTAAGGGAACATTTCATTCAAGGATAGGTAAGGTAAAGGGCAATAAAGAACAGAAAAAATAAGGATCTATAGAAGCAGAAGAAATTAAGAAGAAGTGGCAAAAATACGCAGAAGAACTATACAAAAGACATCTTAATGACCTGGATAAACACGATAGTATAATCGCTCATCAGGAGCCAGATATTCTGGAGTGTGAAGTCAAGTGGGCCTTAGGAAACATTACTACCAACAAAACTAGTGGAGGTGATCAAATTCCAGATGAGCTATTTAAAATCCTAAAAGGAGACGATGTTAAAGTGCTGCACTCAATATGTCAGTAAATTTGGAAAATGCAGCAGTAGCCATAACACTGGAAAATGTCAGTTTTCATTCCAATTGCAAACAAGGGTAATGCCAAAGGATGTTGAAACTACTGTACAACTGCACTCCTTTCAGATGGAAGTTAGATTGTACTCAAAATCCTTCAACCCAGGCTCACATAGTACAAGAACAAGGAAACTCTAGTATTACATGCTGTATTTGGAAAAGGCAGAGGAACCAGAGATCAAGTTGCCAACATTCATTTAATCATGGAAGAAGCAAAGGAACTCCAGGAAAACATCCATTTCTGTTTCATTGACTACACTAAAGACTTTCATTGTGTGGATCAAACAAACTGGAACATTCTTAAAGAGACGGAAATACCAGACCGCCATATCTGTCTCCTGAGAAACCTGTATGCTTGTCAAGAAGCAATAGTTAGAACTGGACATGGAACAATGCACTGTTTCCAAATTGGGAAAGGAGTACGTCAAGGATATATATTGTCACCAGGTTATTTAACTTAAATTCAGAATATTTAATGTGAAATGCTGGGCAGGATCAATCACAAACTAGAATCAAGATTGCTGGGAGAAATATCAACAACCTCAGATATATAGATGATATGACTCTAATGACATAAAGTGAAGAGTCTAATGACATAAAGTGAAGAGAATCTAAAGAACCTTTTGATGTAGGTAAAAATGAGAGTGAGAAAGTTGGCTCAAAGCTCAATATTCAAAAAACAAAGATCATGACAAAGCTATAACAAACCAAGATAGCACATCACAAGGCAGAGACATCACTTTGCCAATAAAAGTCCTTGTAATCAAAGCCAGTTGAGCTATTTCGAACCCTAAAATATGATACTTTTAAAGTGCTTCAATCAGTATGCCAGCAAATTTGGAAAACTCAGTAGTGGCCACAGGACTTGAAAAAGTCAGTTTCATTCCAATCCCAGAGAAAGGCAATGCCAAAGAATCTTCAGACTACTGCACAATTGCACTCATCTCACATGCTAGCAAAGTAATGCCCAAAATTCTCCAAGTGAGGCTTCAATAGTAGGTGAACTGAGAAAATCCAGATGTTCAAGATGGATATAGAAATGAAAGAGGAACCAGAGATCCGTTGGATCATAAGAAAAGCAAGAGAGTTTTAGAAAACCAATTACTTCTGCTTTACTGACTATGCCAACACATTGACTGTGTGGATCACAACAAACTGTGAAAAATTCTTCAAGAGATGGGAATACCAGACCACCTTATCTGCTTCCTGAGAAATCTGTATGCAAGTCAAGAAGCAACAGTTAGAACTGTACATGGAACAACAGACTAGTTCCAAATTGGGAAAGGAGCATGTCAAGGCTGTATATTGTCACCATGCTTATTTAACTTATATGCAGAGTACCTCATACGAAATGCTGGGCTGGAAGAAGCATAATCTGTAATCAAGATTTCCAGGAGAAATATCAATAACCTCAGATATGCAGATGACACCACCCTTATGACAGAAAGTGAAGAGGAACTAAAGAGACTCTTGATGAAAGTGAAAGAGGAAAGTGAAAAAGCTGTCTTAAAACCCAACATTCAAAATCCTAAGATCATGGCATCCAGTCCCATCACTTCATGGCAAATAGATGGGGAAACAACGGAAACAGTGACAGGCTTTATTTTCTCAGGCTCGAAAATCACTGCAGATGGTGACTGGAGCCATGAAATTAAAATGTGCTTGCTCTTTGGAAGAAAAGCTATGACCAACCTAGACAGCATATTGAAAAGCAGAGACATTACTTTTCCAACAAAGGCCCATCTAGTCGAAGCTATGGAGAAGACTGTTGAGAATCCTTTGGACTGCAAGGAGATGAAACCCCTCAATCCTAAAGGAAATCAGCCATGTGTATTCTGAAGCTCCAATATTTTGGCCACCTGATGGGAAGAGCTGGAAAAGATCCTGACACCGGGAAAGTTTGAAGGAAGGAGGAGAAGGGGATGACAGAGGATGAGATGGTTGGGTGGAATCACTGACTCAATGGATGTGAATTTGAGCAAGCTCTGGGGGTTGAATTGGGTGATGGACAGGAAAGCCTGGTCTGCTGTAGTTCATGGGGTTGCAAAGAGTCAGACATGACTGAACAACTGAAGTGAACTGAACTGATGATGTTTTTTTCAGTAGTCACGTACAGAAGTGAGAGTTGGACCACACAGAAGGCTGAGCTCTGAAGAACCGATGTCTTCGAGTTGTGGTGGTAGACATGACCCTTGAGAGTCCCTTGTACTGCAAGGAGATTCAATCCTAAAGGAAATATATCCTGAATATTAATTGAAAGGACTGATGCTGAAGCTGAACCTCCAATACTTTGGCCCTCTGATGTGATGAGCTATCTCATTGGAAAATTCTCTGATGCTGGGAATGACTGAAGGCAGGAGGAGAAAGGGGTGACAGAGGATGAAATGGCTAGATAGCATCACCATCTCACTGGACATGAACCTAAGCAAACTCCGGGAGATAGTATAGGACAGGGAAGCCTAGTATGCTTCAGTCCACAGGGTCATAAAGAGTTGGACACAACTGAGGGATTGAACAATAACAAAGATCTTCTATTATTAAGATAATTGTTAATAATAGTATGGGCTTTCCTGATGGCTCAGCAGTAACAGAATGTGCCTGCAGTGCAGCAGACAAGAATCCATGGGTTCAGTCCCTGGGTCAGGGAAGATAGCCTGGAGAAGGAAATGACAACCCATCCCAGTATTCTTGTTGGGAAAATCCCATAGACAGAGGGAGCCTGGTGGGCTATAGTCCATACAGTCTTAAGAGTCAGACATGACTTAGTGACTAAACTACCATCCCCACCTTCGCAATAGAAGATAGAGGCTTTTGAACATTTGGAAGCATTGTGTTTTCAGTATTTCTCTCTAACTCTTCCTCTGTTCTTCTTTCGCTTTCTTCCTCTTTCCCTTTATTACCCATTTTAATTTTTTGTGGGGTGCCCATGGCATGGTACCAAAGATAGGTCAGTCCTCTTGTAGAAGAAGCAGCTATGTGAGTGACTGAAGATTTGGGCTGTAGTTTTTCACCTCTGCCTGTAACCAGAAGTGGATACTTAACTGTGTGAGTCGAGTCCTATGTTCCCCATCTTCCTTTGTGATACAAGAGCACTGGATTACATCAGTTTTGGGAAGGATTGTGAGAATGGAGTGAAATGTATGGATCCTTCGCACAGAAAAAAAAAAAGCATAATCACAATTTATGATTATTTTGTATGTAGTCTCAGGTATATAAGAACTTCTGGACCATAAGGCAGTCAGATTTAAGTCTATTACTTTGGATGCTACAAAAAGGAGCAGAGGGGCCCAGGTAGGGAAAGAGATGTTTGTTCACATCCTCATGTGGTTAGTGAAAATCTGCTTTCTTATACTAATAGATAGCACAAAAAGCTGGCTTCCATAAACCATAAAAGCTGCCCACAAGTCGTGCTAGTGTGCTGGAAGAACAGAGACCCAACTCACATTGATTTATAGATCTGGTTGTGTCTCTGCTTAGTCAAGTGTGAATTTGTGCTTCTTCCTGAAATACTACAATAGATGTCTCTGACTGTATTTAGTAGTCATTCCTGGAGCATGGCAGGGATTAGTTTCGATCGATAGGGACTATGCTCTTTTCTTGGCCATCGTAAGTGTCTGTGGCATTTGGGGCATTGCTATCTAAAAGCAAGTTCTTAGGAGGTCTTCTTTTCACCTTTGCTTAATTAAGCATGCTTCAACACCAGAATCCAAAGTCTGATCATCTTATACACCAGTATCTCAAATCTCATTGTAAGCATTGAACTTTATCTTTGCATTTAGAATTCACTAAATGATAAAAGTTCTTAATCTTTAGAACACAATTATGGGACAGTATAGGAGATTAGTACCTGACAATAAATTCATGTTTTTAGCTTTTTTTCCCAACCAGATATATGAGAAAATTAGCGCTTTTATCATAAATTTTTAAAATTAACTTACCCTCAGTCAAAAGCTGATGTAAATCACATATTTAAAACAACATTTATGGCTATTTTGCATAACTGGATACCATAGCAGAAGTGACAAATACATGATGGATTTTGACAAACAATTAGATTCTCTTGCATAGAATGGTGATGTACTTTTTTTTTTTTTTTTTAATGATAAATAGCTGTTTCAAGTAAGGGCAGCAGTAGCTTCCAAGTAACCAAGTAAAATCTAAGGTGCTAGTTTATGGTAAGAGCAATGGGAACATAATTTTTCAAATTCCAGGAAATTATGTTTTTGAAAGATTGATAATTGTGACTGAATAAATGAAAGTATGGATATTTGGGATAACTGGATACTAGTTTATGAAATGTTCATGAAGTTAAGATTAGTTTTACGGTGTTATGGGTTACAGGGGCACTTTTAATTCCAACAAAGTTTTTTGAAAGTGCATTTTACTAGTTCACAGGAGTACTGGAAAAGAGGCAATGGATGACAGAGAAAATTATTTTCTCATTAGCAAAGTAGTGATAATAACAGTCCAGGCAAAAACTAAAACAAAATACAAACACTGAGGCAATTTTTTTCTTGGAAGTGGTACCTTAAGGGAAGATAGATGTATTCATATCTAGTCCTATTGAAACTGTTATTCACAGAGAAATATGAAGCCTGGATGCCCTGTCCTCAGGAGAAGAAGCTCCTTTCTCTCAGTCACAGAACTGTGCCCACAGCCTCCTCATTCATGCCACATCCTTCTGTTACCAAGTAAATGCAGCATCATTTCAGAAGGAACGGATGTTATTAAAATTAGTCGGTCACACATTGGAGCATTTATTGAGATCCTCTGGTTGTACATTTCCAGATCACAGTTGAGAAAGAAAACAACCTGTAGACCAATGAGAAAGTGCATCAAAAGCTGCAAGGGCAGCACATTTTTTTCTAATATCATCTCTTCTGGGAAACATTACCCTCCTGTGCTCTTCCAGACCATTGATTCCATTCTGAACCCATAAAAAAGACATTATAAATCAAGGAAGGAGGTGCTGGTAGAATACTATGAATGGTTTATAAGTTATTTTGTGAACAAAATTGAGACCATTAGAGCTGCTGAGCAGCTTTCTACCTCTAATCATTTTTTCCATTAACTAAGTTTTTTGCCCACTCTAGAGAGAGTGGCATGATTTTTATAGCAGTATCGTATAGTAGAATTCTAAAGCATCAAACAGGCAGTGCTTACCAATTGCTACCCACTTCATATATCTTGTACAATTGTCAATACCTAATGTGAATACCCTTTCCTTCTGACATTCTCCAGGATATAAACTACTGGTTAGATCTCTCTAATATAATAAAGTGATATAATGAAAGTGATACAAGATTAAAAAATAGTAGACATTGGTTCCAATCTTAATTCTGCTTCCAGATATTTATATAGCCTTAGGAAAAACTACTTAATGAAACTGAGCCTCAGTTTCCTTCAAGTATAAAGGTAAAGAGGAAGCCCTGTGTATCACACAGGTTTCTAAACAGAAAAAAAAAAATGAGAATGCATATATGGAATGCAAAATTGGAAGACACTTTTGACTATAAAAGCAACATATAATAATCATCATCTATTATTTTATTGCTTTCTTTATCATTTCTGTAGTGTTCTCAATTTCTGTTGTCTTATTCCAACGAATTCCATGCATATAATCAGATCATGATCATATTTCTAGTTTGTAATGGACACCGATTGTTTCTCTAGCCTAGCAGTCAGCCATCCTCTTCTGAGCAATAGTTCTGTAATTTCTGTTTAGGACCGTGTGTTTCCTCCCATGTGTCCATAACAGTTCATGTGTTTTCAAAGGTCTTGACTTTACATCAGAGAGATGATATGAATTACGTATAAGCCTATCAGTGGTGCATTTATTTGGCTTCAATAAACTTTTCAAGAATTGGCATACAATAACACTTTAACTGGAAATGGTAGAATATCAGTTGGGAAGGATGTAGCCCTGAAAACTACTAGCATCATCCTGTGTCTATATTAGACACATATCTGAGAATACAATCTTCACAGAGGTTGCAAAACTAAACATGGAAGACAAATGCATATTTTTATGAGATAGTTTAAAACCCAATGTCAAACTGTGACTCAATCCATTTTTACCCTGTGCTATTCAGTTATATGACCCAGTAAATATCCATCCTCTTTCTGAGTCGGTTTTGATTATGTTTTCTGTTATTTTCAAGTGAAACAGCTCGAATACAAAAAGTAAAAATAATTTTTAAATTTTATTTTTGAAAATGTAACTTTTGAATATTTTTCTGTGTTTTCAGGCATTCCATGAGAACTTTCTACCTTTAAACACTTACCTCTCACACAGCTCTCTGAGATAGATATTCCATTCCCAGGTTAAAGATGAGAGCGTTGAGAGGCAATTGCTCAAGGTCACACAAATAGTAAGGGGAAGAGCCAGTATTCAATTACAGTTTACCAATAGAAACTGTACTTTTTGACATGTAATAAGGGTTCCAATCTTTTATATGGAAAAATTATTCACAACACATAATCAAGGGGCAAGGATACTGTGTGTGAAATTGAAATTGTTGGACAGAGAAGTTTTAATTCAATTTCAACTCAGCCCTAGATTAAGCCTCTTTCAAGGGAATCTGAGGAAACCAGGGAAAGAGAGCTTCAGTGAAGAGTGGAAAAGTGACCTTAGATCAAAGATCAGAAATTAGGCTGTTATTGTTCAGTCACTAAATCATGTCCAACTCTTTGTAACTCCATGGACTGCAGCATGCCAGTCTTCCCTGCCCCTCACCATCTCCCAGAGTTTGCTCAAATGCAGGTCCATTGAATTAATGATGGTATCAAAGTATCTGGTCCACTGCCATCCCCTTCTCCTCTTGTCTGCAAATTTTCCCAGAATCAGGGTCTTTTCCAATGAATTGGCTTCTAGCATCAGGTGGCCGAAGTACTGGAGCTTCAGCTTTACCATCAGTCCTTCCAGTGAATATTCAGAGTTTATTTCCTTTAGGATTGATTGGTTTGAACTCTTTGCAATCCAAGGGACTCATAAGAATCTTCTCCAGCATAGCAATTCAAAAACATCAATTCTTTGACACTCAGCCTTCTGTATAGTTCAACTTTCACATCTGTACATGATCACTGGACATTAGTCAGCAAATTAATATCTCTACTTTTACATGTGCAGTCTAGGTTTTACATATCTTTCCTTCCAAGGAGGAAGTGTCTTAATTTCATGACTGTAGTTATTGTCTGCAGTGATTTTAGGGCCCAAGAAAATAAAATGTGTCACTGTTTCCACTTTCCCCCTTGTATTTGCCATGAAATAATGAGACCAGATGTCAGGATCTTAGTTTTTTAAATGTTAAATTTCAAGCCAACTTTTTCACTCTCCCCTTTCACCCTCATCAGGAGTATTTTTAGTTCCTCTTCATTTTTCTGCCATTAGAGAAGTATCAACTGAATATCTGAGGTTGTTGATACTTCTCTCAGCAATCTTGATTCCAGCTTGTGATTCATCCAGCTTTGTGGATACAAAAGCCAAGTTGAATAATTGCAGTGTGGCAAAAGGAGAGAGAATTTTCCTTTTGATTATGCTCATGAATTCCACTAAAACATAGTTTGTCTCCAAATATAATAGGGAAATTTAGAAGTTAGTAGTTTGAGTGTTGGGCTTTCCAGGTGGCTCAATGGTAAAGAATCCTTTTGCCAATGCAGGAGACTCAGGAGACATAGGTTTAATTCCTGGGCCAGGAAGATCCCCTGGAGAAGGAAATAGTAACCCAGTCCAGTTATCTTGCCTGGAAATTCCCATAGACAGAAGAGCCCAGCGGGCTACAGTCCATGGGGTCTCAAAGAGTTGAATGCAACTGAGCATGCGCACAGAGCACAGTTTGAGTGTTTCTTGCCATAGCATCAAACCAAACACTATGACTCAGTAAATCTCTGTTCAGACAGGCTGACTCAGGGGATTTGCTAGAGAACCCAAAAAAGGGACTAGAAGGGGGAACTGTTTGCTACTAGGCCTTCACACTTCTATCTGGTGGAAAATAAAAATCTAACAGAGGATCGAAGAACTGATGCTGAAGCTGAAGTCCCAATACTTTGGCCCACCTGATTCGAAGAACTGACTCATTGAAAAAGACCTGATTCTGGGAAAGCTTCAAGGCAGGAGGAGAAGGGCACGGCAGAGGATTAAATGGTTGGATGACATCACTGACTCAAAGGACATGAGTTTGAGCAAGTTCCTGGAGTTGGTGATTGACAGGGAAGCCTGGACATGCTGCAGTCCATGGAGTTGCAAAGCATTGCACATGACTGAATGACTGAACTGAATTGACTGAAGACAGAATGGATTATAATCAAGAGGCAATATTTCCTATAATTCTGATTTTTTAGAAATTTTAAAAACTACCTTGAACTTTACATTGCTGCATTAGGCTACTTTCAGAAAAGTTTGGGGACTTATTTTATGCAGGGCACACCATACGCAATCATGGCTCAGTTCTCGCAATAGTTATAAATGTTCAGCATAGTCCGATAGGGTTCACTTCTTTCTTCCCAGGTGGTTACATATCATCACTCAAAGGAATCACTTAAGATAACATTGATATATGAATTATTTTCCCTGACCAAAAGGAAACTCTTTCCAGTCGATTGATACTCAGTCTTGAGTGTTGAATGTCTCAGAGTTAAATTATTAGAAAATGACACTGAAAGTAGGAAAGGATTTTTTTTTTTCTTTTACTCATCTTCTGGGTGATTTTAGTATACAGACAAATGTATTTTCAGCAACTAGAAAAACTTGAAATAAATACTTAACAGGGGTTTTCAGTAAAAATTCAGAATAATTTTCAATTTCAAATTCTAATTCCAATTGTCATTGTTATTCCATTTTAAATAACAATGGTAATTATAAGCCCTTTCATTCCTGGAGCACAAAACCAATGCTGCTTTCAAGGAAGGATGTCCCCATTACATCTTGGCTGGATTGCTGCAGTTCATTATAGTCTTTCTTGACTGTTTATTTAGGCAATAAATCTTGCCATTACACATACTGTAACTGTCATGTTTAAGACAACTTCACAAAGACCCTATTGCTATTATAAACCTTTAATTTAAAAATCTATAATTAAAGAAGGCAAATATGTTATTTGAGGCCTGAAGTATTGGTGATTTGGAGACACTCCAACATTTAATTTGAACTTGCTCAAAGTAATAATTTCAGAGGTGAGATATGTAGGGTGATGACCCCATGGATCCAAAAGGAACAAAATTCCCCAAAAGATATTGCCCCATATTCAGGGCCTCATACATTTGCTTCTGTCTAATCACACTGGTAAGATTTTTATCTCTAAGATCAAAGGCTAGAAGAATCAAATAGAAATGGCTTAAGAGATAGGAGGCACTTAAACAGGCCAATATTTTGAAGACCCTTGATTGCTGATCCTGATTCCCTTGGAAGTCTTCATATTAACCTCACTATAAATTTATCATAAAAATTAATAAAGAGCAGTTTTCCAGGGAATCAAACTATAAATTCTTTCACTTTTTCTAGACTTCTGTCTTTAAAAATAAATATTAAAAATGGCTACTATTTTATTCAGTGCCTATTTGGCACTAGAACTCTGCTAAGTACTTTATTCATCATATACCTGGCAAGAGTCTCTTCAAGTATAAAAATAAGTACTTTATATTAATACAAATGAATTAAGTATGAGAGCTTGTTATTATTTTGAATCTGAAATTGAGATCAACTTTGGATAATGGGGCTACAGTCTTTGAAAATGCACCATGACCATTATGTTCTCAAATACTCAGGTAGAGTTTTTTGAAATTTCTAGTTATTAAAATCTTAAGCAGACTTAAATGTTCCAGAATGGCAATGTTCCATGGTTGTCAAGACATGCTTACTCTCTCTGAGTGATCTAATTTCTCCTCCTCCAAGCTTCATCTTCTATCTCTTCAAATGCACCTCCCAAATTTATCACTGTAACTCTATTATTTTCCTCTCTTCCAGAATTATGTTGCCAACTTTATTTTTATTTTATTTTTTTAATTTTGAAATAATTTTAAACTTACAGAAGAGTTTCAAAGATAATACAGAGAGGCCCCAGGTACCCTTTACCCTGTTCCCCCTAATGTTAGCATCTTCTAAAACAATAGTTCAATGATCACAACTGAGAAATTAGCATTCATACAATGCTATTCACCAGTCTTCTACTAATGTCTTTTCTCCCTATAAGAATCTAATCTAGGATCTGATGTTGTTTTTAGTCATTCTGTCTTATTCTCTTCTCATGGATGATGGTTTCTCAATTTTTATGTTATCATGACCTACTTACTGTTGTTCAGTTAATCAGTAGAGTACTACTCAGTTTTTTGTCGGGTGTTTTCTTGTGGTGAGACTGAGTTTAAGGATATTTGGAAAGGATTAAACAGAAATGAAGAGCTTTTCTTATTTCAACTTATTTGTGTCTTATTATTCATGAGGTTAAACTTGGTCACTTGCTGAAGGCGGTGGTTTTTGGTTTCTCTACTGTAAGGTTACTATTTTCCCTCTTTTCATGCTTTGTTCTTTGGTCTCCCTAAATCCAGTCTTCACTCAAATAAAGGGGAATGAAGCTTCACTTCCTGAAGAGAGAAGTCTGAAGTAAATTTTGAATACAGTCAATCCTTGAACAACCTTAAGGGTGTTAAGGGTGACTGCACATCTGCACAGTCAAAAATCTGTGTACTGCTAACTGCCTCAGAAAAGATTTACCCAATGCAAGGAAGCTGAAAATATCTGGAGAGAATCAAGACTCAAGCCCTTGTCGTTGTTGTTGTGGTTAAGTTACTAAGTCGTGTCCAGCTATTTGTGATCCCATGAACTGCAGCATGCTAGGCTTTCCTGCCCTTCACTATCTTCTGGAGTTTGCTCAAACTCATGTTCATTGAGTCAGTGATGCCATCAAATCACCTCATCCTCAGTTGTCCCCTTCTCATCTTGCCCTCAGTCTTTCTCTGCATCAGGGTCTGTTCCAATGAGTCAGCTCTTCACATCAAGTGGCCAAAGTATTGGAGCTTCAGCATCAGCATAAGTCCTTCTGATGAATATTCAAGGTTGATTTCCTTTAGAAATGAATGGTTTGTGATCTTCTTGCTGTGCCAAGGGACTCTCAAGAGTCTTCTCCACCACTACAGTTTGAAAGTATCAATTCTTTGGTGCTCATCCTTCTTTATGGTCCAATTCTCACATTCATACATGACTACTGAAATAAATAAATAAATAAAACATAACTTTGACTATAAGGACATTTGTCAGCAAATTGATGTCTCTGCTTTTTAACACACTATCTAGGTTTCCCATAGCTATTCTTCCAAGAAACAAACATCTTTTAATTTTCTGGCTGCAGTCATCACCCACACTGATTTTGGAGTATAAGAAAAGGAAATCTGACAGTTTACATTTTTTCCCCATCTATTTGCCATGAAGTGATAGAACTAGATGCCATGATCTTTGTGTTTTGAATGTTGACCTTTTTTTTTTCCCCATTTATTTTTATTAGTTGGAGGCTAATTACTTTACAATATTGTAGTGGTTTTTGTCATACATTGACATGAATCAGCCATGGATTTACATGTATTCCCCATCCCGATCCCCCCTCCCACCTCCCTCTCCACCCGATTCCTCTGGGTCTTCCCAGTGCACCAGGCCCGAGGAGTTGAGCTTTAAGCCAGCTTTTTCACTCTCTTCTTTCACCTTCATTAAGAGGCTCATAATTCCTCTTCACTTTCTGCTATTAAAATTGTATCATCTGCATATCTGAGGTTGTTAATATTTCTGCCCACAATCTTGATTCCAGCTGTGTTTCATTCAGCCCTACTTCCTTTTTGGGGGGAGGGGAGAGGTGCTCTAGTTTCTTTGATTCCACATTGTTGTTGCTGTTTAACCACTAAGTCTTTGGTCTGACTCTTTGAGACATCATGGACTGCAGCTTGCCAGCCTTCCTTTCCTTCACTATCTCCCAGAGTTTGCTCAAACTCACATCCCTTGAGTCAGTGATGCCATCCAACAATCTCATCCTTCCCATTCTCCTCCTGACCTCAATATTTCCCAGCATCATGGTTTTTTCCATTGAGTCAGCTCTTCACATCAGAGCTCTTCATATCAGAATATTGGAGCTTCAACTTCAGCATCTGTCCTACTAATGAATATTCAGGATTGATTTCCTTTGGAATTAACTGGTTTGATTTCCTTGCAGACCAAGGGACTCTTAAGAGTCTTCTCCAGCATCACAATTCAAAATCAGCAATTCTTTGGCATTCAGCCTTCTTTATGGTCCAAATTTCATATTTGTTCATGAATACAGGAAAAAACAAAAACAAAAACATGACTTTGACTATACAGAACTTTGACAGCAAAGTGATGTCTCTGCTTTTTAATGTGCTGTCTAGATCTGTCATAGTTTTTCTTGCAAGAAGCAAGTGTCTTTTAATTTTGTGGCCACAGTTACTGTCTGCACTGATTTTGAAGCCCAAGAAAATGAAATCTGACACTGTTTCCATTGTTTTCCCGTCTCTTTGCCATGAAGTGATATGACTGGATGCCATGATCTTTGTTTTTTCACTGTTGAGTTTTACGTTTGCTTTTTCACTCTCCTCTTTCACCCTCATCAAGAAGCTTTTTAGTTCTTCTTCACTTTCTTCCATTAAGGTGGTTTTATCTACATATCCAAGGTTGTTGATATTTTTTTCTGGCAATCTTGATTCTAGGTTGTGATTCTTCCAGCTTTCATTTCACAAGATGTACTCTGCATATAGACAAGGCTGTGGTCCATGTGGTTAGATTGGTTAGTTTTCTGTGATTGTGGTTTTCAGTCTGTCTACCCTCTGATGAAGAAGGATAAGAGGCTTATGAAAGCTTTCTAATGGGATAGACTGACTGAGGGGGATACTGGGTCTTGTTCTTACGGGCCGGGCCAGGATCAGTAAATCCAATTTTCTGCTGATGGGTGGAGATTTGTTCCCTTGTTGCTATTTACCTGGGGCCAAACTATGGTGGAGGTGATGAAGATAATGGTGACCTCCCAAAAGATCCCATGCATGTACTGCTACAGTCCATGCCCCTAACCCTGCAGCAGGCCGCCACTGACCCACACCTTCACCAGAGACTCCTGGATAACTACAGAAAGTCTCTTGTAGGGTCACTGTTCCTTCCTCCAGGGTCCTGGTGCACAAGATTCAGTTGTACCCTCGAAGAGTCAATTTCCCAGTCTTATGTAAATTCTGGCTGCTCTATGGTGGGGTTAATGGTGACCTCCTCCAAGAGGACTTATGCCATAGTCACACCCAGAGCCCGTCACTGTGGCAGAACACTGCTGGCCTGTACCTCCACAGGAGGCGCTCAAACACAGTTCTGTCTCAGTCTCTGTGTGGTCCCTGGGTCCTGGTGCACACCAGGTTTGTTTGAGCCCTCTGAGCATCTCTAGAGGGAATGGGATTTGATTCTAAACATGAATTCACCACCCTACTGTCTTGCTAGGGCTTCTCCTTTGCCCTTGGATGTGGGGTATCTTCACACGGCCGGTCCAACGAAGTGCAGCCACTGTTCCTGACCTCAAATTGCCAACATATGCTGGAACATCGAAAAAACAAGAGAGTTCCAGAAAAACATCTATTTCTGCTTTATTGACTATGCCAAAGCCTTTGACTGTGTGGATCACAATAAACTATGGAAAATTCTGAAAGAGATGGGAATACCAGACCACCTGACCTGCCTCTTGAGAAATCTGTATGCAGGTCAGGAAGCAACAGTTAGAACTGAACATGGAACAACAGACTGGTTCCAAATAGGAAAAGGAATACGTCAAGGATGTATTTTGTCACCCTGCTTATTTAACTTCTATGCAGAGTACATCATGAGAAATGCTGGGCTGGAGGAAGCACAAGCTGGAATCAAGATTGCCGAGGGAAATATCAATAACCTCAGATATGCAGATGACACCACCCTTATGGCAGAAAGTGAAGAAGACCTAAAGAGCCTCTTGATGAAAGTGAAAGATGAGAGTGGAAAAGTTGGCTTAAAGCTTAACATTCAGAAAACAAAAATCATGGCATCTGGCACCATCACTTCATGGCAGATAGATGGAGAAACAATGGAAACAGTGGCAGATTTATTTTGGGGGGCTTCAAAATCATTGCAAATGGTGATTGTAGCCATGAAATTAAAAGACGCTTACTCCTTGGAAGGAAAGTTATGACCAACCTAGATAGCATGCTAAAAAGCAGAGACATTACTTTGCCAACAAAGGTCCATCCAGTCAAGGCTATGGTTTTTCCAGTAGTCATGTATGGATGTGATAGCTGGACTAATAAAGAAAGCTAAGTGCCGAAGAATTGATGCTTTTGTATTGTGGTGTTGGAGAAGACTCTTGAGAGTCCCTTGGACTGCAAGGAGATCCAACCAGTCCATCCTAAAGAAAATCAGTCCTGAGTGTTCATTGGAAGGACTGATGTTGAAGCTGAAACTCCAATGCTTTGGCCACCTGGTGTGAAGAGCTGACTCATTTGAAAAGACCCTGATGCTGGGAAAGATTGAAGGCAAGAGGAGAAGGGGATGATAGAGGATGAGATGGTTGGATGATATCACCAACCCAATGTACATGAGTTTGAGTAAACTCTGGGAATTGGTGATGGACAGGGAGGCCTGATATGCTCCAGTTCATGGGGTCACAAACAGTAGGACACAACTGAGTGACTGAATTGAACTGAACTGAACTCTGCATATAAGTTAAATAAGCAAGGTGACAATATACCACCTTGACATACACCATTCCCAATTCTGAACCAGTATGTTGTTCCATGTCTGATGTAACCATTGCTTCTTGACCTGCTTACAGATTTCTCAGGAGGCTGTTGAGGTTATTAGTTGCTTAAATTGCTTCACTTTTTGTTATTGGGGTTTTTTTATGGTGGTTCCTGTATCCTTTGAACATGCATCTCTCCCTTCCTTTTTTTTTTTTTTTTTTTTTAAGGAACCCAAGATCAGATCCTTTTTGGAAAACCATATTTTAGAGATCAATAAGTATGCTCATTGCTAGTGAATTTTCACTGATTTTAGGCCCTTGAAAAGACTTGGTAGTGAATGTGTGTGTTTATACTAATCAGGTAGATGTATATACCTATAACTACTTTATTTATTACTTATCTATCAATTTAATATATCAGTCTATCAATCAAAATAATTATGTATTCATTCTGCTATTTCTCATTCTGACATATCACCTAGAGGTTCATATCACTCTTTCCTGCTTTGTTCATTTTAAATTTCTTTCTTTTACAAGAAGAAATGCTTACTATCTCTAATATATTTGTATACAACTTTGTGTATATACAAAGTAGTCACAATCATTTACCTGGACTCCTGTGTAAAACAAATCTACCAATCAGTGTAAATTGCACAGTTATCATTGTTTTGTTGTAGTTGTCTTTAGCCTAATCCTGTTTGGTATAAATACTATTTTAGAAAATTATTTAGTTTAGTTCCTTCCTTCCCCATTCTCTTCAGTGGGCCTCTGTCCTATATCTGTAACATGGTTAGATTCCTCTTACCATCCTTTTTTTTTCTTTCCATTTTTTTTCCCTAAATTTATGTTTAGCAGATTTACATAAAATTTATAAATTTTAAGTACATTCCAATGATTCTTTACAATGTACACATGGGTATTATTTCCATGCTATTCAAGATATAAAATATCATTGGCACACACAGCTCCCATTTGGACCCTCCCAAGCATTACTTCACAAAAATAATTTTTTTAATGTTCATAGCAATTAGCTTATTTTTTTATCATACTGTAAATAAGTTATTTTTGCTTTACTCAATATTATGTTTGTGCAATTCATCCATGTTGTAATGTGTAGGAGTGCCTTGTCCTTTTGAATTTCCTATAGAATTTAATAAGCAGAGTTTACAAACAAAATACACCTATTTTTAAACATATGACTTGAGCTTTGATACACATATGCTCTCTTCAAAATACAGAACAGTTCCATAACCACCAAGATGATCTTTCACACTACTTTATAGTCTAGACCATCTTCCCCTTCCACTCCATGCCTCATTGATCTTATTTCTTCCCAACTTGGTCATTTTGAAACATTAATCTTTCCGTGTTCCTCCCTGGTTTTCAAATCTATCAATCCTTCTCCCTTACTTTCAGGGTAAAATGACATTTTATGTTCTTCACGAGCTGACCTCTGTTTATTGTCACTTATTGCTCTCCTATTCATTCTACTGCCCCTCTAAATAGGACAACGTACAATTGCATGAATGTCCTGAGATTTTCCTTCATGCCTTCACACAAGTATGACTTTCTCTGAGTTAAGAGCAACCTTGCATTCCCTTTATACTCCTGGTCAGCCAGTTGGGTACTTTTGATTTACCCCCTAGAACTAAACTCCGTTACCACTTGTATGAGGCATGGGATGTTGGCTCTCAGATGTGCAGCCATAACATCTTAAGCTCATCTCTGTCATAATGTTTATCATATGATATTTTTGTCAATTTAAATTCTATTTTCTAAATTATAAGCCTGTAAAATTTACTTTGCAGGATGTTTTTCTGTGAATATTTATACATGTATAGATCCATGTAATTATGGGCATAATTAAGATGCAAAACTGTTTAATCCCATCAAAATTCTCCCTCACACTATGACTTTATAGTCACCCTCTCCCTTTCCCTAACCTCTGGCTGTGATTGATCTCATCTCCAATATTATTGCTTGTCTTTTTGAGACTGTTACATAAATGGGTCATAGAGTATGTGTTACCTTTTAATATTGGCTTTGAAATTAATTGAAATTAGTTTATATATTCATTAAATCACTTCATAATTCTAGTCATATTTAAAAATATTTTCTAAAAATCCTTTTAAATCATTTAAAAGAAGAAAATTGAAAAGATATATCTATGTTTCCTTATAATCTGATAAACATTAATATTATTAATATAAAGTTTTAATATTTTATATTAATATAGTATATTTCTATTATTTTCTTTTCATCAGGACCCTACTATATGTTCATAGCCAATATGTATTACCCCTTTTCACAGATAGTGAAATTGAGTTCCCCCAAATTAAGCTATGGTCCTCAGTTCACAGTGTATTACTATGAATTTAAGATCTGAAAGAGAATTGGATTCGTAAATCGATTTTCTTCCTACCAGACCAAGCATAATTTTCTCCTAGTGAACACTAGAGGTACTATATAAGCCTAAATCAAAGACTTTTTTTTTTTAAACTGAATTTCAAGGCAATTGTAAGTGAAAGTTCAGAAAAAAAGAAGCAATAATGCTTCATATAGTTGAAAATATGATGCTCTCTTCCTTACTTGACTCCTTTGCTCCTTGATCTTTTCTTGAAGAGGATCAGTTAAAATCTTTACACCCTATTAAGACACTCAACATCCTCCTATAATCCATAACTATTGACTCTGAAACAATTATTGACCCATGCTCACAGAATGCACAAAAATACAAGAATAAAGTCTACTAATATTTAATAAAACTCTCACTTTGAATAAGACAATGTGCTCATGTCTTAGGTTATTTATTGCATTTTATCCACTTGGAAATCACGTGTCAGACTAGATTTCAACACTAGTCTGTATGTAATGATAGACTTTAGGATTGGAATGAAAGCAGACTTTTTCCAGTCATGTGGCCACTGCTGAGTTTTCCAAATTTGCTGGAATATTGCGTGCAGCACTTTCACAGCACCATCTTTCAGGATTTGAAATAGCTCAACTGGAATTCCATCACCTCCACTAGCTTTGTTCGTAGTGATGCTTTCTAAGGCCCATTTGGCTTCACATTCCAGCATGTCTGGCTCCAGGTGAGTGATCATGCCATCGTGATTATCTGGGTCATGAAGATCTCTTTTGTACAGTTCTTCTGTGTAGTCTTGCCACCTCCTCTTAATATCTTCTGCTTCTATTAGGTTCATACTATATCTGTCCTTTATTGAACCCATCTTTGGATGAAATGTTCCCTTGGTATCTCTAATTTTCTTGAAGAGATCTCTAGTCTTTCCCATTCTGTTGTTTTCCTCTATTTCTTTGCATTGATCGCTGAGGAAGGCTTTCTTATCTCTCCTGGCTATTCTTTGGAACTCTGCATTCAGATGGGAATATCTTTCTTTTCTCCTTTGCTTTTCACTTCTTTTCTTTTCACAGCTATTTGTAAGGCCTCCTTAGAGAGCCATTTTGCTTTTTTTGGATTTCTTTTCCATGGGGATGGTGTTGATTATTGTCTCCTGTACAAGGTCCTGAACCTCCATCCATAGGTTATCAGGCACTCTATCAGATCTAGTCCCTTAAATCCATTTCTCACTTCCACTGTATAATCATAAGGGATTTGATTTAGGTCGTACCTGATTGTTCTAGTGGTTTTTCTTAGTTTCTTCAATTTAAGTCTGAATTTGGCAATAAGGAGTTCATGATCTGAGCCACAGTCAGCTCCTGGTCTTGTTTTTGCTGACTGTATAGAACTTGTCCATCTTTGGCTGCAAAGAATGTAATCAATCTGATTTCAGTGTTGACCATCTGGTGATGTCCATGTGTAGAGTCGTCTCTTGTGTTGTTGGAAGAGGGGGTTTGCTATGACCAGTGTGTTCTCTTGGCAAAACTCTATTAGCCATTAGGCTTAAGCAATATGTGAACCATGAACTTCCAGATGTTCAAGCTGGTTTTAGAAAAGGCAGAGGAACCAGAGATCAAATTGTCAACATCTCCTGGATCATCAAAAAAGCAAGAGAGACCCAGAAAAACATCTATTTCTGCTTTATTGACTATGCCAAAGCCTTTGACTATGTGGATCACAATAAACTATGGAAAATTCTGAAAGAGATGGGAATACCAGACCACCTGACCTGCCTATTGAGAAACCTGTATGCAGGTCAGGAAGCAACAGTTAGAACTGAACATGGAACAACAGACTGGTTCCAAATAGGAAAAGGAGTACGTCAAGGCTGTATATTGTCACCCTGCTTATTTAACTTATATGCAGAGTACATCATGAGAAATGCTGGGCTGGAGGAAGCACAAGCTGGAATCAAGATTGTCGAGGGAAATATCAATAACCTCAGATATGCAGATGACACCACCCTTATGGCAGAAAGTGAAGAAGAACTAAAGAGCCTCTTGATGAAAGTGAAAGATGAGAGTGGAAAAGTTGGCTTAAAGCTTAACATTCAGAAAACAAAAATCATGGCATCTGGCACCATCACTTCATGGCAGATAGATGGAGAAACAATGGAAACAGTGGCAGATTTATTTTTGGGGGCTTCAAAATCATTGCAAATGGTGATTGTAGCCATGAAATTAAAAGACGCTTACTCCTTGGAAGGAAAGTTATGACCAACCTAGATAGCATGCTAAAAAGCAGAGACATTACTTTGCCAACAAAGGTCCATCTAGTCAAGGCTATGGTTTTTTCAGTAGTCATGTATGGATGTGATAGCTGGACTAATAAAGAAAGCTAAGTGCCAAAGAATTGATGATTTTGAATTGTGGTGTTGGAGAAGACTCTTGAGAGTCCCTTGGACTGCAAGGAGATCCAACCAGTCCATCCTAAAGAAAATCAGTCCTGAGTGTTCATTGGAAGGCCTGATGTTGAAGCAGAAACTCCAATACTTTGGCCACCTGGTGTGAAGAGCTGACTCATTGGAAAAGACCCTACTGCTGGGAGGGATTGGGGGTAGGAAGACAAGGGGCCGACAGAGGGTGAGATGGCTGGATGGCATCACCAACTTGATGGGCAGAAGTTTGAGTAAACCCCGTGAGTTTGTGATGGACAGGGAGGCCTGGTGTGCTGTTGTTCATGGGGTCGCAAAGAGTCGGACATGTCTGAGTGACTGAACTGAACTGAACTGAACTGAACTGAATTGTAGACTGGGATGTTTAAAGGGCACAGTCTGCACTTCACTAGAATAATAGAAACATAGAAAACAAATAATGCACCTTATAGATGTTTAAGTCATAATCATTTCATTAGTAATTGTTATTACAAAATCTATTATAAATAACCAAGTTATTACCAGATTAAAGTGAAAATGAAATCATGCTTTCAGTCATGTAAGACCCTTTGCTACCCCATGGACTATACAGTCCATGAACTTCTCCAGGCCAGATTATTGGAGTGGGTAGTCTTTCCCTTCTCCGGGGGATCTTCTCAACCCGGGGATTAAACCCAGTTCTCTTACATTAGCAGATTAAATAAAACTGTAAATCTAATATTATATAAACGCTTTCTAGGCATTTTCATCTACCCTTAGAATTTCCCAAGCTGGACCCAGAAACAACCACTCTCCCCTTCCCAGCCCCTCCCTCTCCGGCACAATAGGTCACTATATCTTGTTGTTCCTCCTTCTTTCAGGCCAGTTGAATCTGTCCTCTTTACTCAACTTCCTTGTTCTTCCTTTGGTCCAACTTCTTATAATTTTGTACTGAATAACTGAAATTATCTTCTAACTGCTTCTCATGCCTCAGGGCTTGCTGTTTTTTCAATCTATTGTCCAATATCATCACCATGTTTATTTCTCTTAAATGTTTAGCTGATTTCTGTCACTGCCCTTGATTAAAATTGTCACTGAATATTAGGAAAGAAATCTAAGCTATTAGCACGACACAAGAGTTCTCTGAATATGCTCCCCTTGAACATCATCCCTTGAACTCCATCATGTACTTGCTCATCATGCCATAGGCATTTTGAAATACACTAATTTGTTTACACAAATGATAGACTCAAAATTCAGCGCATTTAGCAACAGTTGATGCATTGTCAAAATCTGCTTTGAAACCTATCATCAAGTATGATATTCATATTTTATGTAGAATATATTTTTTCTCCACAAATTCAATGCAGCCAAATTTTTCTCCATAATTGAAAGAAATCTTTGTATCTTTGTCTGGTGCTGCACATTTTAATGCATATATGATATTTGTTCTTTTTATATGACTCCCATGTGCTGTTTTTTTTCCAAACGCACAAACATTCTCTTTTTGTTTTTCTGATAAATGTTTACTTCACTTTCAAGATGCAACGTTGCAGTTGTCTCATCCAGACTTCCTCAACCACCTTTTCTATGCACTGTGAGTTCATTGATCTTCTTTTGTGATACCATAGCATTCAGATAATCATCATACATCTTATTATTTGCTTAATTGTGACACTTTTCTTCTGTAACATTATATTTGTTCTTACTTTAACAGGATATAAACTATACCATTGTCAAAGGTCTTATTTTATGCCTCATAATTTGTACTGAGGATGTTGCCTGATCACAATAGGGGATCAACAAATGTTTATTTCATAAATGATTAAATAATAAATATTATTATGCATAAATTTTGCTATGAAGCACAATCATGAAGGATCAAATGTTCAGGTGAGAATTTCAATGGGCATATTTGTAATGCCTAATTTGTAGGAAGAAATTAGATTAGAAATTTTCTAACCTTGCTAGAAAACAGTTACTATGAGGTAGAAGCTCCTTGGAGTCATTTATATTGGAAACCTAAGTTTGAAGAAGAGAAACTCTTCTTTTTGAGTGTATGGATGTCTCTTTTTTCAGGAGAGAACGAATAGGAAACCTTCTGTAACATTTCTCAAGATCAGTCATTAGATCCATTATAGCTAATTTAGTTTGGCTAGAATACCATAGAAAAATTGAGGTGTAAGTATTGCTCTCAATATTGAGTGTAAATAATGCCCTGTCTAGTCTTCCAGTCCTCAACCTTCATAGATAAATACATGTACAGATCCATGTTCTGCTCCCATGTTTCTTTTTGCAAAAGCTTTCATACCTGAAATGGGAGAATTTGATGTCAATTTTGTCTTGCTGTAGCTATCTTTCGATCTAGTACTTTTGAGTCTACTGTGGCTACAATTATTTCCTTCTATTCAATGCTCTTTAAAGACAAAAAGTTATATCCTTTTCTGTCTTTGTTTTCATCACCTAATTCCAATAATTCAGTATTGAGTTCAGTGATCCTTCAGTGATAAAATTAACAAAATTCATGATGATGTCAACTCAATATTTAAAAATGCCTGCAAAAAAAAAAAATGCCTGTAACTTTACATCTAATGCATGTCTTCACACCATAACTCTCTGTACACATCTGATAATCAGTTTTTTAAAAATGATTTTATTTTAGTTTTTTATTAATATATATATATATTTTATTGAAGTATAGTTGACACAATATTTCAGGTATACAGCAAGGTGACTCAGTTATATAAATACATATATATTATTTTTGAAATGGTTTTCCATTATAGGTTATTATAAGATATTGACTATAGTTCCTTGTGCTATACAGTAAACTTTGTTGTATATCTCTTTTTTTAGAATTAGAAATCCAGCATTCTATTCATACTAAGCTAAACAAGTGGAGTCAAATTGTCATAAATTTTTTAGTTAAGCAAAAATCATACATTTTCTATAAAATATATTATACATATCATTAGTATACATGTTTGCAAAAGAGTTTATACTATGCTTGATAAAGTCTTGAGAAAGAACGTCAAAAAAAAAAGTGGAGAAATTAGAAAACATAAACTAAATGAAATGGGAGCATTGAATATGAAATAGAAAGTGAAACAAACTAGATAAAAGTAAGAGATCATCATATAGTCCAGTTGTTTTTAAACATGACTACTTATTAGAAACATACCTGGAAGTCTGGATAAAGAAAAGTAATACTTGAGTATTTGCATTTTGAAACACGTGTATTATTATATGTGAAATGGATTGCCAATCCATATTCAATGCATGAGATAGGGTGCTCGGGCTGGTTCACTGGGATGACCCAGAGGGATGAGGTGGGAAGGGGTTGGGTGGGAAAGGGGTTCAGGATGGGGAACACATGTACACCCATGGCAGATTCATGTCAATGTATGGCAAAACCACTACAATATTGTAAAGTAATTAGCCTCCAATTAAAATAAATAAATTTATAAAAAAATTCAAGATAATTCTGATATGCATCTGGACTTTAAAAAGTATTACAGGTTTTTCTATTAAATCCTAGTTTTGGTGATATAGAGTTCTATTATTTTTCTGTTGACCAATCATGAAACAATGCTACTAAGTGAGTAACAGTTACATAATCACCATAGTAAAACGTGTTTATTAGCGTTCACAATTAATAGCCAAAGATATAAAGGTAGCTACAATTGTAAGCCATAATGGTTATACTATTAACTTAACAGTATAAAATGACATAGAATTTGAGGGGTTCAAGTAGAGTGATGTGGTAAGTGGAAGTGCATACATGCACGTTTTCACTCACCAAGCCAGTCTCTGTCTTTGGGTTCGTACATTTAATCTGTTTACATTTAGGGTAATTATTGATATATATTATCCTATTGCCATTTTATTAATTTGGGGTTTATTTTCTATAGGTAGGTGTTTTTCTTGTTTCATGCATAGTTTCCTTTAGCAGTCATTGTAAAGCTGCTTTGGTGGTGCTGAATTCCTTTAACTTTTGCTTGTCTGGAAAGCTTTTGATTTCTCTGTCAAATCAGAATGTGAGTCTTGCTAGTTAGAATATTATTGGCTATAGATTCTTCCCTTACATCACTTTAAATATATAGTGCCATTCTCTTCTGGCTTGTAGAGTTTCTTTTGAAAAATAAGCTGATATCCTGATGTGAATCCCCTTATATGTTATTTGTCATTTTTCCCTTGTTGCTTTTAATACTTGCCTTTAATTTGTGTCAATTTGATTACTATATGTCTTGGTGTGTTCCTCCTTGGGTTTATCCTTCCTGGGACTCTCTGTGCTTCCTGGACTTAGTTGACTATTTACTTTCCCATGTTCAGGAAGTTTTCAGTTATTATCTCTTCAAATATTTTCTCAGGTCCTTTCTCTCTCTCTTTTCCTTCTGGGACCCCTATAGTGTGAATGTTGGTGTGTTTAATGCTGACCTAGAGGTCTCTTAGGCTGTCTTCATTTCTTTTCATTTTTTTTTTTTTTTTAAATTCTGTTTTATGGTAGTGATTTCCACCATTCTATCCTCCAGATTATTTATCCATTCTTCTGACTCAGTTATTCTACTATGGATTCCTTCTAGTGTATTATTCATCTCTGTTTGGTTGTTCTTTAGTCCTTGCGGGTCTTTGGTAAATATTTATTGTATCTTCTCCATTGTTTTCCCGAGATCCTAGATCATCTTCACTAACATTATTCTGAATTATATTTCTGGAAGATTGCCTATCTCCACTTCATTCAGTTGTTTTGCTGGGGTTTTACCTTGTCCATTCATCTGGGACAAAACTTTATGGTTTTCATTATGATCAATTTTCTGTAATGCTGTTTTTGTTTCAGCCACTGTGGGACTGTGCTTCTTTTTGCCTCTTATTTCTTCCCTCTGATGGATGAAGCTAAAAGGCTTGCATAAGCTTTTTGACAGGAGGGACTGGCAATGGGAAAAACTGGGTCTTGCTTTAGTGGGTAGGGCCTTGCTCAGTAAAGCTTTAATCCAATTATCTGCTGACAGATGGCGTTGCACATGCTCCCCGGTAGTTTGGCCTGAGGCAACCTAGCCCTCGGGTCTACAGTGGGGTTAGTGGTGAACTCCAAGAAGGTTTACACCAAGGGGACCTTCCTGGCCTGCTGATACCTGTGTCCCCATCCCTGTGGTGAGTTCCTGCCAACCCACGCCTCAACAGGAGGCCCTTGATCACCAGCACATAGGTTTGGTTCAGTCTCCTGTGGGGCTCATTGTTCTTTTCCTCTGGGTCTTGGTATGAACAAAATTTTTTCTATGTCCTCCAAGACTGAAGGCTCTGCTTCCCCAAGTCCTATAGAATTCCTATAATTAAATCCCACTGTCCTGCAAGGTCATATTCCCTGGGGATTTCCAGTCCCTTTGTTGGATTCCCAGGCTGGAAGACTGATGTGAGGTTTAGAAGATTCACCACAGTGGGAGACCTTCTTTGGTATTATTTTCCTCTTGTGGGTTTGTGGTTTCCCCACCTGGCAGGTATAGGATTTTATTTTATCATGATTGTGCCCCTTCTACCACCTTGCTTCAGCTTCTCCTTTCTCTGGACATGGGGCATTTTCTTTGATGGATTCCAGGGACCTCCTGTTGATGGTTGTCCAACAGCCAGTTACAATTTTGGTTTTCTCACAGGAAGAGATGAACACATATACTTTTGCTCTGCCATCTTCTACTGGAAGTGAGTGTTGGTAATTTTTAATGTGTCTGATTCTCAGTTTTTAAATTTTACTCTCCAATTTGAGTTGAGTTTATCAAACTCCTCATCAGTCTTTATAAGGCAACTTTCTTATTTTACATTTTATTCTCTTTTTGCCCTGTTTGCATGTCTATTCTGTCCTCTTTAATTGGCTCTGAATTTCATATCAAGTACTACATATGTATACATGTTATATATATTATATAATATAAATATAATAAATTATATACATTATATTTTACACAATATATATTATATGCACAAATTATGTGCTGCTGCTGCTAAGTTGCTCCAGTCATATTGGACTCTGTGCGACCCCATAGATTGCAGCCCACCAGGCTCTGCCATCCCTGGGATTCTCCAGGCAAGAATACTGGAGCGGGTTGCCATTGCCTTCTCTGCATAAATTATGTACATGATAAATAATATACATATACTGAACAATATATATGTTATATGTATATTATGTATAGATCATACATAATATATTATATTATGATATAATATACATATTATTACATATAATATACATTACATATATTGCATATATTATGATATAATATACATTATATATTATATACATATATAATATTTGACATGAAATCAGAGCCAATTAAAGGGGACAGAATAGACATGCAAACTGTTAAAAGAGAACAATAAAGTAAAACAAGAAAGTTGTCTTATAAAGACTGATTGCTTCCCTCTTAGCTCAGTTGGTAAAGAATCTGCCTGCAATGCAGGAGATCCAGGTTCGATTCCTGGGTAAGGAAGATCCCCTGGAGAAGGAAATGGCAACCCATTCCAGTATTCTCGTCTGATGAATTCCCATGGACAGAGAATCCTGGCAGGCTATAGTCCATGGGGTTGCAAGAGTTGTACACAACTTAGTGACTAAAGCATCACCACCATATATATACATCTTCCAAAATACATCATAATTCATTATATATATATATGTAAATTTAATAAATATATTTATTTAATAGTTTTATATGTGTATTTAATTTATAAACATTTTATTGAGCCATGTAAATAGAATTATACCTATTACTCTTTTTCATGTAACATTTTTCAAATTCTACCTAGATTACCAAATACGCTTTTAGGATTTTAATTTTCAATGTTTTTAATCTATAATAATATATGGGCAGAATTGTGTTCCTCCAAAACTCACATTTTGAAATCTCAGCCCCCCAATGGGAATTTTTAAATCTAATTGTGAGATATGAATAACCCATACTTAGAGAGAGAGCTGATTATGCTAAAATGAGGCCCTTAGGGCAATGACCTAATCTAGTGTGACCAGTGACCTTATAAGAAGAGGAGGAGATGCAAGCAAAGACACAGTATAGACAAAGAGGAAAAGGTCATGCAAAGAAGCACCAAAAGGGTGGCTATCTTTAATGCAAGAAGAGGGCCCTTAGGGAAAATCACCTCTACTTGTACTTTGGACCCCAGCATTAACTGAAACAATACAATTCTGTTATTTAAATCATCCAATCTGTGGCATCTGATTATGGCAAACTAATACATATGGGAGTTTATTAGATAGAGAGAGAGAGAGAGAAAGAGAACTAGACTAGATAGGGATAGATAGATTCTACACACACATGCACACACACAAACATATATCTATTGTCACTCATATCTCCTGCTTTAATAATAATATCTTCAATTGCAATCAATTCTCAGCAACTACAAAGAGTGTTTTGACAAACAAATTATATATAGATCCTGTGCAAGGGATTCTCTAGAACACATATCCATGAAGCGGAAAGCAGAACAATAGGGCATACAGTTTATATTTCACTAAGTTCCACTGGCTTGCTCATTTAACTGAAAGCATCATGTTACCCTTCTACCAGGAGCACATGAGATTTCCTTTCTCTCCATAATTTAGCTAAATTACTATCATTTGGGAGCCCAGTTTAGCAAAATCAGAAGGTTATCAAACTGGATCTTATTGTTTTACAATGTGTATTTCTTTGATTAGTAGTGGAATGGCTTATACTCTTCACTACTTTTGACCTTTCTGTTGGTAAGTACCTATTCAAATAATTTGTAATTTTTGTTTTTTTTTCTCTTTTTGTGATCCATTTTTAGCTACTCATTGTATTTTTAAAAATATGACTTTTTTGCTGATTTTCATTAGAAGTATCTTCTTTCATCCAATCAGTTTTCTGTTGACTCAGTATTTTATCTACTAAATCCATTATATATAATCCAGTTAAATACACTGAATGTTTCCCTCATGGTTCATAATTGATTTATATTCTTATCTATTTCCAAATAATGAAGATGCTCTGCATTTTTTTTTTTCTGTTGTAATTTGAATTTTAACTTTTACCTCTAGGACTTAATTAAACTGGATTTGACCTTGAAAAATGAAAAAGCAGAAATCTACATTTATCTTTCTACATACACTAAGACAACTATTTCCAACAACATCAATTAAGCAGTCAACTTACACACACTCACACACACACACACACACACACACACACACGCACACACTTTCCTTTCAGTTCCATTGCCTAGGAATCATTTCTATAGTGTGTTTGTTAATATGGCTTTGTATTATTATCTTAATAGGATAGAATGAAGTCTATATTCTTTTCTGTTCTATTTCAAAATTGACTTAGCTATTCATAGACTTTTATTCTTTCACATAAAATTTAGTATACGTTTCTCAAATTCTTCAAAAAGGCAATTGTAATTTCTTTTGAGAAGCATTAAATTTATGCATTAATATCTTTATGATCTTAAGTCATTCAATGAACATATTATATATCTGCATTTATTCATGGCTTTTACATCTTTCAATATATTTTAATATGTTCTCCATAAAGTCTATGCATTATTTGTTAACTTAATTTTCAGAAACTTTATTTTTTATTATATTATCTAGTTGGCTATTCATATAGAAATGTCTTGTAGACTTGCAAATTGATCTTGTAGCCAACTACCTTAATAAAAATCTTGATTTAGCTCTAATAGGTTTCTCAATAAATGCATATATTTTTTTCACCATTTAAAAGGATTTGAAATTTATCCATTTCATATATTCATATACATATACATATATATGAATATGTGTGTGTGTGACTCAGTCATATTTGATGCTGTAACCGCATGGACTGTAGCCCTCCAGGCTTCTCCATCGGATTTTCCAGGCAAAAATACTGGAATGGGTTGCCATTTCCTGCACCAGGAGATCTTCCAGACCCAGGGATCAAACTCATGTCTCTGTGTCTCATGCATTGATAAGCTGATTCTTTACCACTGTACCACCTATATATCTACACAGAAATATATAAATAGATAACTGTCTATTTCTATATCTATTATAATGAGAAAGAAGAAATATTTATATAGATATATATGTATATATGGAGAAGGAAATGGCAACTCACTCCAGTATTCTTGCCTGGAGAATTCATGGATGGAGGAGCCTGGTGGGCTGTAGTCCATGAGGTCGCAAAGAGTCAGACACGACTGAGCAACTAACACACACACACACACACACACACACATATGCATTTGTAAGTGCAGAGATAGATTTAAATATATATGTAAATATATATTAATAAATCAAATACATATCTATTATACATGTATTGATAGAGATAAACAGAATTAAATATATTGTCTTTTGAGTGCCATATTAATTTCTGTCAGATTTTTTCACAACTGTGGGTTTTCTTTGACCTTTTAACACATGCCTACTAAACAAAATTAAAGAAATAGGTCAACATTCATAGTTTTACTCTCTCCAATAAGAATGGAGAGAACTTCCACAATCCCTGACTTCCTATAAAGGCACCAATAATGTTTGAAGTCCATACATAAGTCTATCTGGAACTATGTTATGAGAACATTCTACTAATAAAATTACTGAAGAAGACTGACCATGAAATAGATACTTCAATGTCAATAGCATAAACTTCCCCATAGTGTGATTCTTCACTTCCTGCCTAATGTAACAATAAATTGTAGAGATATTGTAAGTAGGTATTGTCATTTTAATTTTATTTGCTTAATTTTAAAGATCAATTTATGATCCTCCAAAAGTTTTGAAAGAAAAACTATGAATCTATTTTGTTTCAAGATATAGAAGCTTTGTATAAAATTGCAATAACTTTCCATATATCATAGACTTTGAAAATTTTTTTGCTGACTTTGAAAATTATTATCGCCAAATACCTGACATACCACTTGAGAAAATAAAATATCAACAAAGACACTCAAAATGTCTCCATCTGAGAGTTTTCAGCATACTACCTTCATTCTATGTGATGCCAGTGTGTTTGAGTCTAGTTGAAAATCAATTTGTGCTAATGCAAGAAAATGTACCAACAAAATTTCACCTTTTAACCTAGGCATTAGTCTAGATTACAAAAAAAAAAAAAAAAAAGCAAACAACAAACACAAATCATACTTTACTAATTGTGAGTATGTGGGTTAGAAAAGAAATAAGTGAACACAGTTGATTCCAGACAGAAGGCTAACTCTATATGGGGTCAAGGAGGTAAGAGAGGGAAAAAAAAAAAAAAAAAGATGGGTTAATGTGGAAGAGGCCAGGACCTAAGAGCCAGTGAGTAAAGTGAAAGTTGCTGAGTCGTGTCTGACTCTGCGACCATGGACTATACACTCCATGGAATTCTCCAGGCCAGGATACTGGAGTGGGTAGCGTTTCCCTTCTCCAGAGGACCTTCCCAATTCAGGGGTCAAACCCAGCTCTCCTGCACTGTAGGCGGATGCCTTACCAGCTGAGCCACAAGGGAAGCCCAGTGACTCCTCCCTAAGTAAGTGTTTTACTTTGACTGACCACTTTGTGAGAAAGGATTGCACAGAACATGAGTAAAGGGAGGAATTGGAATTAAAAGAAATGCAGGAGCAGAGAGAAGGAAGAAAGGGCTTTGCCCTTTGGCACACATAGCCTGTGAAAGAAAACAAGGACTTGAGTTTTGGTGGCAGAATGTATTCTGAGTCAGATTAGATCCTGGGGCAAAGGAGTCAATAGCAGATATAGAGGCCACATTACCAAGACTAGCTGTCTCAGTATTTATAGGACTACAACCTTAAATGGAAAAATCTTGGCTAGTATCTGACCTCTCATTCTTTACATAGGGACTGTGTATATTTAATTGTTCTGGGGAAAGTTACATTTCATTTACATATTAGTATTAATAAAACATAAGTAAATGTAGTAACAATTAGAAGATAGATACACTTCCCAGGTGGTGCAAGTGGTAAAAAACCCACCTGCCAATGCAGGAGATGCAGGAGACACAGATATGATCCACCCCTGGGTTGGGAAGATCCTCTGGAGGAGGGCATGGCAATTCACTCCAGTATTCTTGCCTGGATAATCTCATGAACAGAGGAACCTAGTGGCCTGCAATAAACAGGGTCACAAAGAGTCAGACATGACTGAAGTGATTTAGCACATGTATACATATAGTAAGGCAAGAAAAATGCAGGAAAATTTAGTAGAAAATATAGTCCCTATGCAATCTATAGAAGATAGATGTGAGAAAGGAAAACACACTAAAAAGAGACTGTAAAGTGAGTAAAAAAAAAAAAAATGAGAGATGTTTAGGGTAGTAAACACTATCCATAATGCACCCATAAAACAATATGTGCATAAGAATACCTAAGTGAAAGCAAAACAATAAAATACAATATAATACTTAAACATTTTTTATTCAAGAAAATGTTCAGGAAAGGAAAGAAGCCTTATATCTATAAATAGAATATATGTATATACACACATATATAAGTAAAACATATACATATATATGTGTGTGTGTATGTGTGTGTGTGTGTATAATTATTAGACTTTAAAGATAAATAATCCATTCTTTGAGAGGCCAGACATAGAAAAAGAAAAAGATCAGGGGCCTCCCAAGGAAAATAATTATAATTGTGCCTGACTTCTCTCCAGTGATAATCAGGGTAGAAAGCAGTAAAGAGTGTCTATAAGTTACTATAGAGGGGTAAAGAGAAGTCCAAAATCATTATAGCCCAATAAGCTCTTTCTCAGTAATAAGGACTTGAACATGAAAAATCTGAGCAGATAGGGTTCAGATGAGTTTTGGAAAGTTTTGGAAAGTGAAAGTAAAAGGACTGGCAGATTAAAACAAAAACTTACATGGGAAACATGGTGACAGAATGGAATATAAATGTCAGTGATCTGCAAGTGTAGAAATGAAACAACTAACAAAATGGGTAGGGTTTGGAAGATGAAAGTAGAAGAAGCTTTCTGTTGCCCTATTTATAATAGCTGGCAATCAAAGTGTAAGTCGCTGTCATGTCCGACTATTTGCGACCCCATGGACTATAGAGTCCATGGAATTCTCTAGGCCAGGATACTGGAGTGGGTAGCCTATCCCTTCTCTAGCAGATCTCACCGACCCAGGAATCCACTTAGGGTCTCCTGTATTGCAGGTGGATTCTTTAACAAATGATCTATCAGGTAATGTACCACCAGACTTCCCTGTCGATCACTAACTCCTGGAGCCTGCTCAAACTCAGGTCCATCAAGTTGGTGATGCCATCCAAAAATCTCATCCTCTGTTGTCCCCTTCTCCTCCTGCCTTCAATCTTTCCCATATCAGGGTCTTTACAAATGAGTCAGTTCTTCGCATCAGGTGGCCAAAGTATTAGAGTTTCAGCTTCAACATCAGTCCTTTCAATGAACATTCAGGACTGATCACCTTTAGGATGGACTTTCTTTGCAGTCCAAGGGACTCTCAAGAGTCTTCCCCAACATCACAGTTCAAAAGCATCAGTTCTTTGATGCTCAGTTTTCTTTATAGTCCAACTCTCACGTCCATACATGACTGCTGGAAAAACCATAGCTTTGACAAGATGAACCTTTATTGGCAAAGTAATGTCTCTGCTTTTTAATATGCTGTCTACGTTAGTTGACAGAGACCACCAAAAACTGATACCGTTAAATAGTAGATTTTAAAGCATATTTTAAAATGTAAAGATAAAATGTAAGAAAATTATTTTATTCTGCAAAATTAAGTGGAGGAGAGAGTGGGAGATGGGAAAAGAGGATAAAACACACAATAGTGAAATTTTTATGTGCTAATATCAGTAACTTTTTAAAAAAGAAATAAACAGCTACTTTTAGAATATATGTATCTTTTTTATTTTGTGTTTTATAAGAAGTGCCAGAACTCAATGCTGCCTGCATATTAGAATCAAGTGGGAGGATTTTAAAGAACATTAATGCCTGGTTTCCAATGCTACATGTAGAGGTTTTGATTGATGTAACACTACATCATGATAAAATAAAAATAAATAAATAAATAAATAATCCAGATAGAATAAATTCTTGTGTTTTAAAAATATAATTTTATTTCTTTTAGAAAAAAACTTTTAGAAAAATGTTGCAATTATTTCAGGATAGAGTATATTTTAAACAATATAGGACAATCCAAAAAGGAGAGGTTGATCATTTTACTAATACTAAGATTTTAAAGGTTTTTTTTTATAGATAGTAATAGAAATTAATAAAATATCTAAAAATAAAAGATGCAGATTTTATCTATGCTATAATTCAATTGTTTAAAATATATACACATATGCCTATACACACAATGGAGGAAATCAATACCTAAATTACTTCAGTGTTGAGTTTCAGGTGATAATCTTTCTATTTTTCTTGGCTATTCTTTTTATTCTCTATTTTTTAACTGTTATCTTTTTCTGCAAATTTCTATATAATGATTCTGTGTTCAAACAATTCTCATAAAACTATGGACATTCGAAAATATGAGTAATCCAGATGCAGTGAAGTAATTCCCCTTGGCTCCATCCACTCAAAGTCATGTCATATGATTAGGTAAACCCGGATTCTGCACTGATACAGCAGATATCCATGAATTTAAGCCTGTGTTCTGCTAAGTGGGCAGTAAATTGTTATGTAGAAGACAGCCTGAAAGGAAGTGTGTTCCACTAGATGGAATTAAACACTATAATGACAGGAACATGAATTATGTTCATAATGTAGTAACTTACTTTCTGTTCAACTTTGAAAAAGTAATTTAACTTATGTGTTTCAGTTCCCATTAAATTGATGGTAATAATCTTTCTTTGTTAACAAAGTGCTTTGAAATCACTGTGTGACAAGTAATATATTACCAGAAAGTATTCTTATTTCATTCTGCATTGTAACCTCTCAGGAAAAGGATCTATGCATCATTGTGAGTATTTCAATGTACAATGTTGAGGGAAAAAAATGAGGGTATGATTGAGAATTATATGGAAAATACTGTAATGCTCTTCTGTAAGTCAGTGTTATGAACTCACCTTGAATGTTGAATTGACTAATAGTATATTTATATCAATGGAATGACAAACGTCGGGAAGTTTCAGCGAAAGCACACTGGCACCCTATTTGTGAAGGATGCAGGGGAAAAATAGAGGTTAATAGAACTTACTAGACAAAAATAAGACTATATTTCAAAATAGGTAAAAGAATTTCAAGATAATCGTACAAGTAAGAGATAGAAGACATTTCTATAAGGATGTGAAGTGTAGTTGAGGAAATTTTCAGTATAAATAAATGAGGTACCATTTTACCAAACTAGTTCCCAGCTTATGGAACGTGTTCAAGAGGTGGCAGAGAGAAAATATAATTTGTAAAGAAAAGTTAAAACATAACATGTATGTACATTTGTCTGTATGCATATTTGAATTGCTAGTGATACAAGCTTTCCCCTTTGCCATGAATATCAATGAAGAAAAGTCACATTTTTTTTTATCAAGTCATTAATTACATTCGTGTATTCTTGGTAGAAACTGTCCCTGAACCAGAAAAACCACAAAGCTGATTAGAAACACATTCATGAATTAATCACATATTTTTATTGCTTCTCTGGGGATTTAAATTTTATAAGGAATAAAATAAAAGTTAGTAAATATTTACATGATAGTAAATACATACATGATAACATAGGACCAACAATACAAGACAACTTATCTGAAACATATTTGTAAGAGCTAAAATATTACAAGTATTTTTATGCTCACACATAGTCTTATTTGGAAATCTGAAGATTTACATCTTTTCTTCACTTAGTAAGGAAGTTGTACTTATGACTACAAATCTAAAACATCTATCCTACCACACCAATCAAGAAATAGTATGTCCTTTTTGTTGGATTGTGGATGACATATAGAGTGACATAGTGTCACAGTGAAATCTGGTAGATTTTGTTTTGAACTCAACCCATCACTTGCTATTCTGATAAAATTTCTGATCAATTTTCAGAAGTTTTGTAGACTCTGTTACTTCAGAAATAACATAGAATAAGACACCAAACTTAAAATCTGGTTGGAGAAGTAGATGAGGCAATGTGTATATAAATGGCTGGCAAAGTTTGAAGCATTTATGATCTGTCAATAAGCATTGACTTATCAGCATATCTGAGATTTAACAATCCACCCTTATTTGAGCAATATTCAGCTAACCACAAAAGTCTTTAAGTGTCAGATTCCTCATGTGTATCATCAGGCTAAAAATATCAAATTCATACCTTGCTGAAATTATCACATATACCTCAAGCATCATCAATAATCTTCATTTCCACCTTTCTTCCCACCCACATTCTTCACTATTTGTACCATTAAAGACAACTGCACCACATTGAACATTTACAGACTGAATTAGTCACCAAATGTTTAAATGCTCAATCTGCTTTCTTTATTTTAATACCTGAAATAGTAAGACTTGGCAATTTTATACAAGTAAATTACATGAACCATTTAATACTGATATAGTCTTTTGTGATCAACTTCTATATAGTAATAAGATATACTAAGCTCTCTGATATAGCTGCCTAACATTATTATTATTATTATTTTACCTTTCTATGGTTGCAAGAAATAAAAATAACATTTTGAGAGATTTTCAGTTTCTTGTTCTGCATGTAAGGAGTTTGAAAATTGCTACTCTGTCCTAAGAGCAAGTAAAAAGCTAAATAGATGGAAAATTTACAACTTTTTCAGTATGCAAAAGAAGAGAGTAGGAAAAAGGACAAACTGCTACCCTAAGTATTGAAGAGACAGACAGGCAGATTCAGGTTATCATGACGTAGTAGGGCAGAGATTCACAGGGGAAACTGCCATAGGCACCAGTGCCAGAGTTGGAAAGCCTGAACTACAATTGATGAATTTGGAGATTCACTCTGGGCACAATTAAGAGTTAACAAATTCAGAGGAACTCATTCATGGGGGGAGACCCCTACAATATTTTGAGATTTACCTCTAGGATCTCAATCTGGTTTCTATAGTAAATAATAGAGAAAATTCCTCAAATGCCTCTGGCAGGGGGAGGGGGAAAGGAACCATTTTTAAACACTCTAGAGCATTTCATCCTTCTTAAAAGGGCTGCCCTAAGAGGAAAGTAGCCATCCAGAACCTAAGATGCTGGGACATCATCAGATCCTAATGACATGAGAAAAGTCAAATATTCAACTCCAGTCAGCTCTGGCCTCCCACATGAGAGAAAGGAAATATTGAACTTGATCCATTCTGTTCTATCTCAGGGGGGATAAAAACAAAACAAAACAAAACTGAGAAACAATTGTGAAACTTTTAGTCCAGCAGCATTGGCTTATTAAAAAACTGAGACCTAACAAACACTATAGAATGCCTCCCCTCCGTCCAGACCTCACTGTCTCCTTACAATTTATACCCTAACATTTTACCTGGGACAAAATTTTAGACTTTAAAGAAGATACAAGGCAAACTAAAAGTTGCAACATACACTTTGAAGAGGCAGAATAGGCTTCAGAACCAGATATGGCAGGAATGGTGGAACTATCTCATAGGGATGTATGATTAATATGCTAAGGGTTATACCAGATAGAGCAGAGAGCAAGGAAAAATATATGGGTAATGAAAACAGAGAGAGAAAAATCTCCAAAAGGACCAAAAATAAATGCTACAGATAAGATAAAAAAAACAAGCAACAACAAAAACTATAACAAACTTGATGAATAACGTGATGGGTTTGTTAGCCAGAACACAGCTGAAGAAAGAATCTCTGAAATTGAGGAGATCTCAATGGAACCCTTAAAAACTTAAAAGCAAAAATAACAGGGCCTGAAAGAAAAAAAAGAAAAAGTAAAAAAATATCCAAGGAACATGGACAAATACAAAAGGTGCAATATGTAAATCAGAATACCAAAGGAAGAAAAAGCAGAAAAGAGAAGAAAAAAAAAAAATTGAAGCAACAGTGATTGAGAATTTCTCCAAATTAATGTCAGACACCAAACCACAGATCCAAAAAACTTAGAGACAGAGAATCCTAAGCCAGACAAATCCCATGGAAATTATATCCAAGCATATCACTTTCAAATCATACAAATAAAAAGATAAAGAAAAAATCCTGAAAGAAACTGGGGTGGGGGAAGAAAATCCTAATTATAGAGGAACAAAGGTAAGAATTACATTTGACTTCTCTAAAATCGTGTAAGAAAGAAGAGACTGAAATGAAATATTAAAGGTGTTCGGAGGGAAAAAAAAATCAATCTAGAATTCTGACTCCTGTGAAATTATCTTTCAAAAATCAAAGAGAAACAGACTTTCTCAAATAAAACTTAGGGCTTTGTTGTCAGCAGATGTGACTTGCAAGAAATGTTAAAAGAAATTCTTTAGAGAGAAGGAAAGTAATGTAAAAAAAAAAAAAGATGCATAACTTGAGAGTTGTGAGTTAAATTTAACTGGGGGCTAAATGAGGACTGCAGACAGCACTCAAGATAGCTCTGAGAAACTGCTCCAAAGAGGCAGTAGGAGGAAAGTCAATATATAAGGTTTTGGTGAAGGCAAAGTTCAATATCTTTAAGCACTCATTTTACAAAAGGTTTTCTGCTAGTTGTAAGCAGGTGATGTCATCATGAAGGGAGTTGGTGCTTTTCTAGATATGAGGAGTTGTTAGCATTGAGATTATAAAATCTGTTCCTAAAAACATCCAACTATCTAAAGACCTGCCCCACCAGATTCCTTAGAACACAAAATGCCTCACTCCATCCTGAATGTTTTCACATTTGCCCCATCTATCTGCCATGAACCCCCTCAGAGGATGTTGAAGGTCAACAGCTGCAGAAGTATAAGGTTCAATCTCTGCAGAGGTAGATGGCAAATGCCCTTGTTCAGGCATTGGCAATGCTCTTGGCAAGTGCCAGTTTGTAGTTGACAGAAATAAGGGTCAAGAACAAGAATTTGCATAAAATAAGAAAGTATGCAGAAGGTGAAAGAAGAGATGATAATTTTCAAAAAAGGCATTTTTTAATATTTTAACAGATTATTTATTCAAAATAATAATTCCAGCAATCTTATATGTGTATGATATGCATATAATAAGATTATTTTGTCTTCATAAATTATCCATTCTGCTCATGAGGTATTATAATGTTATCTGAAAGTAGATTAATTGTAAAAGTAGATTGCAAACTTTGAGGTAACCACTAAAAAGAAGTAAAGAAAGATATATAAATAATATGTTAAAGGAAGAAAATGCATTCAAAAATGATTAAAACCATAAAAGACAGAAAGGTGTTTATAAAAAGGAACAAAGAACAATAGAAACAAATAGAAAACAGTAAAAATTATGGTACATATTAATCTAAATATACCAATAATCACTACAAATGTCATTGGCATAAATACTCCAAGCAAAGACAGATGTTGTAAGAATGGATGATAAAATAAAGCCACCTTAACAAATTTTAAATAATAGAAAACATAGAATGTCTGCTCTCAGACCACAATGGAATTAATAACAGAATCAATAGCAGAAAGATAAGGAAGATTTCAAAATTAAAAGAAAAAATAATTATAATGCTAAATAACTTATGGGTAAAATAAAAAATGAATTCCAAAGGATAATTTGAAACAAATGAAAATGAAATATATCATCAAAATGTATGCGATGCAGTGAAAGCAATGTTTACAGATAAATATACAGCTTGACTGTATATGTTATAAAAGAAGAAAGATCTAAAGTTAATAATCTCAGTTTCCACTTCAGGAAACTAGAAAAAAGAAGAGCAAATTAAATCTAAAGTAAGCAGAATAAAATAAATAATCATAAATCAATGAAAATTGAAGAAAGGAAATTAGTAGAGAAAAATCAATGAAATTAAAATATGATTCTTTGAAAAGTCAGTAAAAACAAAAAGCTGGGCTAAGAAAAATGAAAACAAGGATAATATCTCATATCCAAAGTTAAAATGGAGATATATAGATCCTATGGACATTTAGAATAGAATAAAGGAGTGCTAGGAGAAACTATGCCCAGAAATTTGATAGCCTAGATGAAATGGAAAGATTCCGTGAAAGACACAATTTGCTAACATGCAGACTAAGAGAAATTGATATTCTGAATAGGTTTATCTTATTAAAGAAACAGAATAAAAAGTATGACCTCTGAAAGAGAAAGTGTCAGTCCCATATGGGTTCTCTGGTGAATTCTACCATATATGTTACTGTTGTTGCTTTTCATTTGCCAAGTCATGTCTGACTCTGAAACCCCATGAGCTGCAGCACTCTATGCTTCTCTGTCCTTCACTATCTCCTGGATAGTGTTCAAACTTATATCTATTGAGTCAGTGATGCCATCCAAGCATCTTATCCTCTGTCATCCCCTTCTCTTCTTGCCCTCGATCTTTCCTAGCATCAGGGTCTCTTCAAATCAGTTAGCTCTTTGCATCAGGTGGCCAAAGTTTTGGAGTTTCAGCCTCAGCATCAGTCTTTCCAATGATATTCAGGGCTCATTTCCTTTAGGATTAACTGGCTTGATCTCCCTGCTGTCCAAGGGATTTTCAAGAGTCTTCTCCAACACCAGAGTTCAAAGCATAAATTCTTAAGTGCTCAGCCTACTTTATGATCCAACTCTTACATCCATACATGACAACTGGAAGAATCATAGATTTGACTATAAGGACCTTTGTTGGCAAAGTGATGTTTCTGCTTTTTGATACACTTTCTAGGTTTGTCATAGCTGTTCTTCCAAGGAGCAAGTGTCTTTTAATTTTGTGGCTGTAGTCACCATCCACAGTGATTTTGGAGCCCTAGAAAGTGAAATCGGACCCTATTTCCACATTTTCCCCATCTATTTGCCATGAAGTGATAAGACTGGATACCATGATCTTCATTTTTTGAATGTTGAATTTTAAGCCAGCTTTTTCATTTTCCTCTTTCACCTTCATCAAGAGGCTCTTTAGTTCCTCTTCAATTTCTGCCATTAAGGTGGTATCATCTGCATATCTGAGGTTGCTGCATATCTCAGAAATCTTGAATCCAGCTTGTGATTCATCCATTTTGGGCTTTCACATTATGTACTCTGCATATAAGTTGAATAGCTGGGTAACAGTATATAGCCTTGATGTACTCCTCTCCTAATTTTGAACAAGTCAATTGTTCCATGTGAAGTTGTAATTGTTGCTTCTTGTCCTGCATACAGGTTTCTCAGGAGGCAGATAATGTGGCCTAGTATTCTTATCACATTAAGAATATTCCACGGTTTGTTGTGAGCCACATAGCCAAAGGCTTTAGCACAGTCAATGAAGTAGAAATAGATGTTTTTATTGGAATGCCTTGCTTTTTCTGTGATCCAGAATATGTTGCCAATTTTATGTTTGGTTCCTCTGCCTTTTTAAAATCCAGCTTGTACATCTGGAAGATCTCAATTCATGTACTGCTAAAGTCTAGCTTGAAGGATTTTGAGCATAATATTGTTAGCAGGTGAAATGAGTGCAATTGTATGGTAATTTGAACATTCTTTGGCATTGTCCTTTGAGATTGGGATGGGAACTGACCTTTTCCAGTCCTTTGGCCACTGCTGAGTTTTCTAAATTTTTTGGCATGATGAGAGCAGAACTTTAACAGCATCTTCTTTTAGGATTTGAAGTAGCTCAGCTGGAATTCAATCACCTCCACTAGCTGTGTTCATAGTGATGCTTCTTAAGGCCCACTTAGCTTCACACTCCAGAATGTCTGGCTGTAGATGAGTGACCCAGTGGTTATCTGGGTTATTAAGAGATTTTTTGTACAGTTCTTCTGAGTACTTTTACCATCTTTTCTTAATCTCTTCTGCTTCTGTTATGTCCTTGATTTTTGTCCTTTATTGTGCCTATCTGCAAGAAATATTCGCTTGGTATCTCCAATTATCTTAAAGAGATCTCTAGTCTTTCCCATTCTGTTGTGTCCCTCTATTTCTCTGCATTGTTCACTTAAGATGACTTTCTTATCTCTCCTTGCTATTCCTTGGAACTCTGCATTCAGTTGAGTATATCTTTCCCTTTTGCCTTTCACTTCTCTTCTTTTCTCAGCTATTTGTAAGGCCTCCTCAGAGAACCACTTTGACTTCTTGCATTTCATGCTCTTGGGGATGGTTTTGGTCACCACCTCCTATAAAATGTTGTGAATCTCCATCCGTAGTTCTTCAGGTACTCTGTCTTCCAGATCTAGTCCCTTGAATCTAGTTGGCACCTCCACTCATAGAATCGTAAGGAATTTGATTGAGGTCATACCTGAATGGCTTAGCAGCTTTCCCTGCTTTCTTCAACTTAAGCCTGAATTTTGCAATAAGGAATTCATGATCTGAGCCACAGTCAGCTCCCAGTCTTATTTTTGTTGACTATATAGAGCTTCTCCATCTTCTGCTGCAAAGAATATAATAAATCTGATTTTGGTATTGACCATCTGGTGATGTCCATGTGTAAAGTCATCTCTTGTGTTGTTGGAAGATGGTGTTTGCTATGACTAGTGCATTTTCTTGGCAGAACTCTGTTAGCCTTTGCCTTGCTCATTTTTAATTCCAGGGCCAAACTCCCTGTTATTCCAGATATTGCTTGACTTCCTACTTTTGCATTCCAGTCCCCTATGATGAAAAGGACATCTTTTTTAGGAGGTCTTATACTTCTTCATAGAATCGTTCAACTTCAGCTTCTTCAGCATTAGTAGTTGGGTCATTGACTTGGATTACGAAAATGTTGAATAGTTTGCTCTGGAAATGAATCAAGATCATTCTGTCATTTTTGAGATTACAGTCAAGTACTGCATTTCAGACTCTTTTGCTAACTATGAGAGCTACTACAATTCTTCTAAGGGATTTCATTCCCACAGTGGTAGATGTAATGGTCATCTGAATTAAATTCACACATATCCATCCATTTTAGCTCACTGATTCCTAAAATGTTAATGCTCACTCTGGCCATCTGCTGTCTGACCACATGCAATTTACCTTAATTCATGGACCTAACATCCCAGGGTCCCATGCAATATTGTTCTTTACAGCATCACAATTTACTTTCACCACAAGATACAATCACAAGTTGTTTCCACTTTGGCTCAGCCTCTTCATTCTTTCTATAGCCATTTCTTGTCTCTTCCCCAGTAGTATATTTTGGACACCTACTGACCTGGGGGTGGGGGGATTCATCTTTCAGTGTCATATCCTTTTGCCTTTTCATACTGTTCATGGGGTTCTCACGGCAAGAAAACTGAAGTGGCTTGCCATTTCTTTCTCCAGGGGACAATGTTTGTCAGGCCCTAACTAACAGGGACATGCTCTTCAACTATTCAACATAGCTGGATGACAAGCCTGGTGCCCTGGCTGTCCCACTGCTCATCCTCATTGAGCATTTAAATCTTCACTGTCCACTGGGTGTCCGTCAACGTGCTGCCAGGAGTCGAGGCAAGGGCCCTGCTGGAGTGTCTGGGAAGTGGGTCCAAGAAGGCTGGAGTCAACGTTGGGGGATGCCCAGGAGTGGAAGGCACCCTGGCCTCACTGCTGCTGCTGCCATCCTGAAGGTGATCTGCTGCCTAGGAGTCACTGGCTGTTCCAAGAGTCTCTGTTCACAGTGACTTTTCCAAGAGATGCCAATCTGCCTCTAGGAGTCTCAGGTAGCCCTTTAGCTGATCCATCCCCCAGGAGCAGATGGTACCCCAGCCTCTGCACTGCCACTGGTTACCCTGAGGATCTGCCACAATTTTGGGCTCCATGCTAGAAACTGAGGGCTCGCTCTGGTCACTACCCTGCTGCTGCCTCCTTTTTTCCATGTCTGGTTCTGTTTCTTCTTGTCCTGCATACAGGTTTCTCAGGAGACAGGTAAAGGGATCTGGTACTCCCATCTCTTGAATAATTTTCCACAGTTTGTTGTGATCCACACCATCAAAGGCTCTAGCATGGTCAATGAAACAGAAGTAAAAAATCATACCATTACTTATTTGAGTGGCTAAGTCACTATTATCTAGAAAAGATAACCATTTGCTTAGTACATTTGCAGAAACATGTTCCTCTGTTTTTAGATAGAGTGTAAGGTGGAAGAGAATGAAAAGATCTGAGAAGGGATTCAGAAAGATATCAATAGGTGGATGAAAGTTTGTGGTGAAAAGAGAGAGAGGTATTTGGCAAAGATTGTACAAAGGCATTCGAGTTACAAAAAGAAAACTGCCAACCCATTTCTGGCTCTAAAAGGCAAATGGAAATGATTCAAGCAAATGTGATCATATTTCATTGCATTCAGACACAATAGTTATTAAGAGGAAATAACAACCTTGCTTCGTGGCTACAGTTATTTTTGATATATCACGTCACTCTTTCTCTCAAAGAACTTAAAATTTAACTGAATTCACAAGCATGTAAACAGTTAAGATTAATGAAAGAATTAAAAATGTAAGAGATTTTTACATGTCATAATTAACAACAAATGAACAGTACAGGATACATGTGCTCTGACTTCATTACTTGATGGCAAAAGTCAGGGCAGGCTTCAGGGATGTGACATTCCTTTTGGCTTCTCTTAGAAAGTCAGCAACTGTAGCAGCTAAAAATAAAAGAAGAATAAACAGAAGAAATGTATTTTAAATTAATATTCAAATGATTTTGAAATATTCAAGTGGAGCTACTGTGAGCATCAGTAATTACACCAAAAAATGAGTAAATGTTATAATTATAACTGCAGTAAAAATTATCCAGCAGTTTCAGGAAGAGTCTCTGCACAGCATATTGATCAGCACTTATAGGGCTTTTCTTAAGGATGAAAGCAACCTGAAGAGCACATAAATTCAGTTTGTTCACATTGTAGATGTTCCAGTGACTGAGTCCCAAGACCATACAGATAGATAGCTTCAGGAATACTGGCCCCTACTGTTTATATCAGATGTAATAATCATATATTAATATATTTCCTGGATTACACCATTGGGAGAAAAACTATTCTCCATAGCTCTTTAAATTTCTCAATTCAATCCGGTTAGCTAAGGATGTTTGGGTTAGAATCACTATTCTCCATTTATTAGCCCCAATACAGTTCTAAAATCATGTTAATCACATTGCAAATATTACATCTAGGATTATAAATTTAGGTTTATAATAGTGATTGGTAGAAAGAAGAATACAACTGTCTGTTACTCTGCTTCTGTTACTCCCACTTTCTGCAATTTTACTCCTCCTGAATCCTGACACTCACTCCAATCTCAAGACCCTGGTCTTAAACACACCCGATCTTAAACACACCTAGGCCACTGGTTGTTTCTGCCTATTCTCCCCACTGGAGTTCTGTCTTTTACAGCTTTCTTTAGAAAGATGATATGGTTTCCATCAGGTTATATCAAAGTCTTCTGGGTTCACCCCCATTAGTCACTACAAATGCGGCTGGTATTCTTGTAGAGAACTTCAAATCATATTAAAATCCCCAATTTACTTCCACATCCTCACTTATTGCAACCAATACATTCAACTCTCAGTGGCCTCCACAAACTACACCTCTGTGACTGCTTCTCTGAGAACCACACACCAGATCAACTCAGTCTTCTGAAAAGATACTGGAACCTGTAAATACAACTTCCTTCTCTAATTTGTGCCTGCTACTCAACTAATTTATTGAATTTCAGTCCTGTCTGTCCAGTTCAGATTTTATGTTCTTTGGGAAAAGCTGTTTCTTAAGTATGTTTGCAATCCCTATCCTCCCTACCATACTGCAATGTGTATGCATTTGAATACATATTTATTAAGTGAATAAATGGGGAAATAAGCAGTTGAAATATTGAGTCTCAGGACAGCAAAGAACTCAGAGATCCTTGGAAATTTAAATGTCTTATAATAAATGTTGATGGATTGAGAATATTTGCTTTTTATATTTTACAATTGTTAGACTGATTTAATGCATCATAACTATAAAATTCACTTATTTTTGCTGAGATTTTAATGGAGCTTATAATCTAGTGTAAGGAGAGAGAAAATAAACAAGTAAACACTCAAATAAACAAGATGATTTATCATTAATTTTTGCTACATATTTATTATACATGTTATATATCATCAGTTTACTGATGACTCTAAATTATGCAGTAGGATATAAATATGAATCATTTCCCCAACCACTGGTTTGAATACTGCTCAGCTAAATCTTTTCCTGTCCTTTAATGACACATTGGGCAGAAACCATAACTTTCCAGTTGATCATGCTATAAAAACTCAAACTATTTTAAAACTTTAATCTTAAACTCAATTTGCATCCCATTTCCTTCCCTCTCCCCAGTAGAGTCTTCAGCTGGGGACCTGGCTGAAAAGAGTAAGGAGACAAATGTATAGTGTAGTTTGGCTCTTATAGTTCTCAGCCTATTCTGCCACTGAGGTCCCTTCAACAAGGGAGCAGTCTCCTTAGATGAGATTTACTTGAAACCTGAATACATTTTCAAGAATACATTAGCCTCAGTGAAAATTTCTCATTCTTTAGGCCCACTCTTTCACCTGGTCCTGCAATTCTTTCCAGTTCTTCCCTCTGTTCAGTTAGGCACAGGGACAACTCTTAAGTCTGTTGCTGAAGAACCCTTTCACAAAATAAACAGCATGGCTACTATTATTTAGGAGTGCCTTGCAGTCTTCTTGGTTTCTGGGAGGGAAAAGAAATAAACCAGGCCAATCTTTCACTTTGAACATGGCACTTTTCTTAAGACCAAACATCTTCATGATTTTCCTTCAAATCTGCCCTTTCTCTAATATATCACCTCTCTTCTCAGTTTCAATCCCACCTACTCATCGTATGCAGGGAAAAACAGAATCTTGCTATGTGAGCATGTTAAATATTTCCATCTTGTACTCCATCCATAGTCTTTCTAAGCTGGAATGCCCATGGTCTGCTTGAAAATGCTTTTTTTTTTTTTTTTTTTTTGAGCTTTGGACTCTAGTTCTCGATGGTTAAACACCAGGAAATGTCCAAATTATCACATCTATTTTTCTTTCTCCATCTTCTTTCCTTGTGAAGTTAGCAGCATTTACATTTCTTTTCAGTGTTCTATTTGCTTGGTTGTCACCATGGTAACAATAATCCAAGACAAAATGATACCAATACATGCAGACAAGGGATAGAGAATGATCCAAGATCATGACAGCATGAAGGTATCTCTAGAAGGATTCTCATCCCTGCCTCCCACTAACCAGTAGTCCCATGGAGGCTTGGCTTGGTTCTGTGAATAAGCAGCCTGATTGGGAGTAAGGATCCTGCTGGGTCTTTAGAGAAACTTTCTATTTTATCCAATATTGTAGCTTTGGAGATGATAGCTGTCCAACATCCTACCTCATAACAGATCTAAGTAACTGATAAGATACTGAGTCATCACAAAGCTGAACAGGTTGAATCCTGTCCTACACAGACTGTCTGGCTGTGACCCAACCTCTGCTTGTGGGCTGCTTCACATCATCTTGCGCACCTGAACCCGTTGCTTGTATCAAATTCATGATTGGTTTAGCAAATACTCTGTTCCTGGCACATGAGTAAAAAACAATGAACTTTTCAACAGTGGCAACGGTGCAATTTTCAGTGCTCAACTAATGCTACTTCAGCCAAAGAAGGGATGAGTTCTTTTGCTGTTTTCTAGAAGTAAGATAAGCAGTGAAACAAGTTTGTTTCTCTTACATGTTTCCCAACCCCCCACCCCAATCTGGTTTTTACAAGACCATTTTTGAGATATGTGACATAATGTCTACCAACAGTAAACAATAAAAATGAAATGTTAGTTACATATATGTTAGTTATGTGTCAGAATTACCCAAGGTGTAAAAACTGTTTCTCCTCACCTGCATGAGCAGTTAAAGTAAAAACAAGTGTTTGCCTAACTTTCAAGATAATAACAATTTTGTAGACAAGCACTGAATGTTTTGCATTTTGGGAAGCTATTAAGTAACTTATGCAACTAAAGGCAAAGTTGTCATCCAAAAAACAACGGAAGGACACAGTAGAATGGCCGATTATTTTCCCATGGGCATTTGAAAATAAGATACCTGAATGAAAGAAGTACTTCCAAGTAATGTTTTCAAAGGCAGTTTCAATAACCAGTACATATTTGAAATTGTATTTTATTTAATGCACACTTATATGTTTTTACCTATGTGTCCATGGTTACTTGGAGTAAAGAGTTATAAATTTGAGATCATTCAGTCTTTATATCACACACATCAATTAGTTGTTTTATTACCATCTTCATTTTACAATAAAGGAAATTGAGGCAATAAGCAGTAGATAGTTGCAAGGGTGTACACAATGCGGAAAGCATGGAGGCTGTACTTAAACACAGACCTGCCAGCTCACAAATGCAGGCTCTGAAGTGCTTCATTAGACTACGAAGAGAGCACACAGTCTGTCCTTGCTGCCTATCAGAGTGTGAGGTGAGCTTGTAGACTCTGATGCCAGACTTGAGTTTCAATTCTGGTTCTATGCCAATCACAATTACCAGTACAGTAGAAGCATTCATGTCCTTTGCCTAGATTGCTGCTCTTGACTTTGAGTCTGACTCCCCACCTCCGACCCTCCTTGTGAACCAAAGAGCATCCTTTTAAACTGAAAATTTGATTTTGTAATTTCTCTTAGATAATACTTTTATAACCAATTCTTTCTCTTGCTCTAATTTTACCGGATATCCAGGCTGTCTTGTCTTATTCAACTTTTTAATCTTTCCTAGCAGAACTTGTAATAAAGGTTAATATTTTGGGGTTACTTAGCTTTCTCCCCTGGAACCAGTATATCATGTAGCTCAACTTGTCCCAGTGTACCAGAAAGACAGACTGTGTAAATTTCTTCATGGCTACCTTAGCAAACTTGGGGAGGTGGTGAGGGACAGGGAAGTCTGGCATGCTGCAGTCCATGGGGTCATGAAGAGTCAGACACAACTTGGCAACTGGACAGAAACAACAACATTAGCAGTATGAGAAGAGAGAGTTCCCGTCAAAGAGTATTAACACATGATAAATATTGATTGAATAACTGGATTAACATAGAGGTATTGGTGTTTTGGATATATCTTGAAAAAAATTGAAGCTACATTGAGATAATTTTGATTTGTAGAAGGGCATCAAGTCTTGTCTTAATTGTGCATTGGTGACCGCCAGTATGTGGTATAACTTGGAAGGGTAAAATAAAATACAAATAAAATTTTTATACATATTTACCTAAAACAAAAGCTATTAGGAAATAGCCCAAATACTTTAGTGAAGATCACATTGTACCAGAAAAAATTAATTTCTGCAGTTAAAGATTTGAGGTACTGGAGTCCTTCACTTATATTCTAAAATATAACAAGCCAATGTAGGACAATTTACATCGTTAGGGAACTGCTTAAAGAGCCTCACTTTTCCACTAGAAAGTGATCATTTTACTATGCATTAATAATTATTATAACATACAGTTCAAATAGCAATTATTAGCATATGTGGAATATGTTATAGCTTACATAGCATTTTAAATCCCATTATCTTATTTCCAGTCTAATTTCCTGATTACATTTTTTGCCAAAAAGGATAAGTTCTCACTCCAACACTTCGAAATACACATTCTTGTGTAGATATACTTGTCTGTAAAACAGCACTCATGTACGTAACTACACATCAACACACCCACAAAGATATACACGACCTTAAAGATGATCTATTAATATCAGTAGCCAGCATAGTGGTATTGTAGTCTACATGAATATTACTTTTGCTTATTGATGGTTCTTGTCCCCATTAAAACTCTTGCAATCTTCTCTTCAATTTCTCTGATATACACACAAATATAATGTTTTGATCCCTGGCAAAATGTTTAAACATTGTTCGTACTTACATTTTCATTTGTCAAACATTTTTAATTGTTGCAATATACTTACTTTTATTAAACAAGTTAGTTGACTATTCTCGTAGAAATACTTAAGCACACAGCAATGAATTCTTTATATAAAATATTATTAGAAAATAGAAGTCTGTATGCCTTGTGCCACAGAGATACTGATGGGTATTAGCCAGTTAATGCACATCAATCATCATATAACTGCAAACTGAAAGCACAGAATCACAATTTCCTCTAACATTAAACAGAAGAATGTCTACACCCAGAGTCTCACCATCACCACAGGCCAATTTAGAATACTTAGAGGTTTCTTTATTGAGTAGAAGCAGCGATGGACCATTCTGCTTGCTTAGTAAAGGGGATGAAGTTGTTCTCAGAGTGCAGCCTTTAGCTCTGGGTAATGCAATGATGATAACTGAGTCCCCTGTTACCCTCCTGTTAGGTGAGCAGGGGCCCCCAAGGCCAGTGGACAGTTTTGTTGCAGTGGAATGCATATCTCAGAGCATGAAATTCCATGAGAAGGAACAGCTTGCTTCAAGTTTTATGATTGGGAGTTGAGCTCTTTTTAAGTATATGGGGAGAAAGTTGAAATTACAATTCTTCAATCTCTTCTCTCATTTACCATTATATGTGGGTGAGTGGGGGATAGAGAACAATAAATTGCACTATTTAGAGATATAGGCTAAGCCATTTTTTTTTTGGCAGCTGTGTCAATAAAGTACACACATAACATCAGTTTCCCATTACACACATCATTCAGAGTCATATATTACTCAGTAAAATGGAAAAAAAGGGAGACCAAAATCTAAAATGAAAAGAGAAATTGAAGTAAAACCAGAGCAAGTAGCAGCTGAGCTAACAGCAGCCAGCACAGTGAAACATTTAGTCAGTTCTCCTGGAAAACAAGTGCTTCTGGCATTAATGACCCTCGATGTCATGTCCCAGAAAGCTGACGACCAGCTGGGGTGCAAGAATATTGGAAGCAAATTTTTCTTGCTATTCTCAGGTAATTGGAAATGAATAGATGACTGCCCCCACACATCACCCTGCAGATGGTAATTTAGTTCAAGAGTTTTGAAGGTGAATGTTTCTGTCTGTTTGCACTCATTTTGATGTGGATTTTTCAAAATGGGTGTGATAAGACAGTCACCATGTGGGTATGTCATGGGAAAAAAAAAAAAAGAGTGTTTTTTGAGGCTTGGATGAGGGAGAGGTCATCCTTCTACTTCCCTCCATGCCCATATCTAATCACGCTTTTGCCCAGTTGTTGGCAGAGATTCCAAAATGGCTATGCAATCAGCCCTAGAACTGCAAACCTAAGAATGCCAAGGGTTCATTCTGTTTCACCCAATAGGGAGATGTCTACATAGTCACAAATACCTAGTTATTTTCTAACTGTAAACAGAATCCAACTTTTTTCTGCCCTGAGAAGGCTGGCAAAGAAAAGCATCTTTCCTCAGAAAAAGATTTATTTTTGACATGCAAAATATGCACACAGTGTACTAATTTTAGGAAATTTTCTAAAATTTGCATTTATAAAGTTCTTTGTAAAATCCCTTGTGATCCTGGTCAGGGATTATTTTGCCATATCCATAATCATATCAGTTTTTAAAGAGCTCAACTATTATTTTGAAAACTTACAATTTGATAATTAAATTGAAAGAAGGGTCTTAAACTAACTACTTATTTTCTAAAGGAATTCCTGATTAAATATATATTCAGTTTTCAGTGCTTCTTGATACATAAATATCACTATAACATATGTTTTCTCTTGTTTGTTTGATATTTGTATATTTTCAATTCATGTTTTTTCCTTTCCACTTAAAACTTTAATTCTCTCCCCCCTAAGTAGGGTTTATTAGTACAGCAACATGAATGACAATGAATTACTAAATTTCCACTTGTCCCCAAATTCTACTTTTCACCCTACAAAATTAGTATTGTAATAAATTATATAAAGTTTAATGAATCTATGTGAAAAGAATTTTAAAATATGCTTTTGGAAAATATTATGTCTTATCTTGGTTTTCAAGCTTTTTCAATAACTACTGCAACCCTCCATCATGAAAGAGAAGAAAGTTTACTGTCTTTTTAATCTTTGTTGTTCAGTCACTCAGGCATGTCCAACTCTTTGTGACCCCATGGACTGCAGCACACCAGGCCTCCCTTGCTCCTTCACCATCTCCCGGAGATTGCTCAAACTCAAGTCCACTGATTCAGTGATGCCATTCAGTCATCTAGTCCTCTGTCGTCCCTTTCTCCTCCTGCCTTCAATCTTTCCCAGGATCAGGGTATTTTAATCTTTAGAGGTTTTTATTTTCATCTTTCATCTAATATGGGGTTATTTATTTTCTTAGATAATTTAGTTATTATATTTATATAAGAAACCTCTGCTACTTGAGTACCACTACGGTTTAAAAAAAAAGTCTCTATTACTCTCAATTATCAAAAGCAACAAGAGAATCAACCTACTAACACACAGTCTGACCTTGTTGCATCTTTCTATTTTTTCATTAATTAGATTTTTATTTTCACTTTGTCATGATTTATATTAAATAATATATATTTTTTCTAACTCAAGTGTGTATTTGGTTTTGGTGGATCCCAGAACATAAATAATTTTGACCTCTTGAATTAAATAATACAAAATTATAATTGAAAAGTACATAAGAAAGATTATTATTTCTTTTGACTGAGAAATCACAACAAATTAGAAATGTGAAAAATCAAATAAAAACAAGATTTCCAAAATCTCAGGAAATTTCATAATTTTATTAACAGGCATACTTTTATAATAAATTTGTTTCTCTATTTGACTTCACACTGTCATATGATCAATGATTTTTTCAAAATCACTATAGTATGGATAAAAAAACATAATTCAGTCTTTTTCTAGAACAGTCAGTTGACTTTTACACAGCTGGGAAACTTTCTTGTAGCTCCATAATTTTTTGGTAATTGCTGTTGCTCAGTTCCTAAATCATGTCCAACTCTTTGTGACCCAATGAGCTGCAACACAATGGTCCTTCCCCATCCTTCACTATCTTCCAGGCTTTGCTCAAATTCATTTGTATTGAATCAGTAATGCCATCCAACCATCTCATCCTCTGTTGCCCCCTTCTTCTCTTGCCCTCAATCTTTCCCAGCATCAGGGTCTTTTCTAATGATTCAGCTCTTAGCATAAGATGGCCAAAGGATTGGAGCCTTTGTGTCAGCATCAGTCCTTCCAATGAATACTAGAAAGATTGATTTCCTTTAGGACTGACCAGTTCAATCTCCTTGATACACAAGGGACTCACAAAAGTCTTTACAAACTCCACAATTCAAAAGCATCATTCGTTAGTGCTCAGCCTTCTGTATGGTCCAATTCTCATATCAGTACATGACTATTGGAAAAACCATAGCTTTGACTATATGGACATTTGTCAGCAAAGTGATATCTCTGCTTTTTAATATGTTGTCTAGGTTTGATATAGCTTTTCTTCCAAGGAGCAAGCATCTCTTAATTTCATGGCTGCATTCACTATCCACAGTGATTTCACAGCTCAAGAAAATAAAGTCTGCCACTGTTTCCACTTTTTATCCTTCTATTTTCCATGAAATGAGGGCACTGGAGGTCATTATCTTAGTTTTTTGAATATTGAGTTTTAAGCCAACTTTTTCACTCTCTTCTTTAATCCTCATAAGAAGCTACCATACTATCTTGATGACTGAAGTTTTGTAGTATAGTCTGAAGTCAGGCAGGTTGATTTCTCCAGTTCCATTCTTCTTTCTTAAGACTTTATTCAAGTTTTTTTGTGTTTCCATACAAGTTATGAAATTACTTGTTCTAGTTCTGTGAAAAATACCGTTGGCAGTTTGATAGGGATTACATTGAATCTATACATTGCTTTGGGTAGTATACTCATTTTCACTATAGGTGATTCTTCCAATCTGTGAACATGGTATATTTCTCCATCTAGTTGTGTCATCTCTGATTTCTTTCATCAGCGTTTTATAGTTTTTTATATATAGATATTTGTTTCTTTAGGTAAATTTATTCCTAAGTATTTTATTCTTTTTGTTGCAATGGTGAATGGGATTGTTTCCTTAATTTCTCTTCCTGTTTTCTCATTGCTAGTGTATAGGCATGCAAGGGATTTTTGTGTATTAATTTTATATCCTGCAACTTAACTATATTCATTGATTAGCTCTAGCAATTTTCTGGTGGTATCTTTAGGATTTTCTATGTGGAGGATCATTTCATCTGCAAACAGTGATAATTTAACTTCTTTTCCAATCTGGATTCCTTTTATTTAATTTTCCCTTTCTGATTGCTGTGGCTAGGACTTCCAAACTTATCTTGAATAGTAGTGGTGAGAGTGGGCACATTTGTCTTGTTCCTGGTTTTAGAGGAAATGCTTTTAGTTTTTTGCCACTGAAGAGGTTTTCTGTAGGTTTGTCATACGTGGCTTTTATTATGTTAAGGTATAGGAAATGGCAACCCACTCCAGTATTCTTCCCTGGAAAATCCCATAGAGTGAGGAAGCTGGCAGGCTACAGTCCATGGGGTCTCAAACAGTTGGACACAACTGAATGACTTAACACATGTTCCTTCTATGCCTGCTTTCTGGAGAATTTTTATCATAAATAAGTGTTGAAATATGTCAAAGGCTTTCTCTGCATCTGTTGAGATAATCACAAGGTTTTTACCTTTCCATTTATTAATATGATGTATCACAATGATTGATTGGTGAATATTGAATAATCCTTGCATCCCTGGGAAAAAGTCCATTTGGTCATGATGTATGATCTTTTTAATATGTTGTAGGATTCTGTTTGCTAGAATTTTATTGAGGATTTTTGCATCTAAGTTCTCAAGTGATATTGGCCTATAGTTTTCTTTCTTTGTGTGTGGTATCTTTGTCTGGTTTTGGTATTAGGGTGATAGTGGCCTCATATAATGAGCTTAGGAGTTTGCCTTCTGCAATTTTCTGGAAGAGTTTGAGTTGGATGTTAGCTCTTCTCTAAATTTTTGGTAGAATTCACCTGTAAAGCCATCTGATCCTGGGCTTTTGTTTTTTGGAAGGTTTTTGATTACAGCTTTGATTTCCATGCTTGTGATGGGTCTGGTATTGGCACAAAGACAGAAATATAAATCAGTGGAACAAAATAGAAAGCCCAGAGATAAATCCACACACCTATGGACACCTTATCTTTGACAAAGGAGGCAAGAATATACAATAACAAGTGGTGCTGGGAAAACTGGTCAACCACCTATACAAGAATGAAACTAGAACACTTTCTAACACCATACACCAAAATAAACTCAAAATGGATTAAAGATTCAAATGTAAGACCAGAAACTATAAGACTCTTAGAGGAAAACATAGGCAGAACATTCTCTGACATAAATCACAGCAAGGTCTTCTATGATATAGCTCCCAGTGATAATGGAAATAAAAACAAAAATAAAAACAATGTTACCTAATTAAATTTAAAAGCTTTTACACAACGAAGGTAGCTATAAGCAAGGTGAAAAGGCAGCCTTCAGAATGGGAGAAAATAATAGCAAATGAAACAACTGACAAAGAATTAATCTCCAAAATATACAAGCAGCTCATGCAACTCAGTACCAGAAAAATAAACAATCCTATCAAAAAATGGGCCAAAGAACTAAACAGACATGTCTCCAAAGAAGACCTAGAGATGGATAACACATACATGAAAAGATGCTCAACATCACTCATTATCAGAGAAATGCAAATCAAAACCACAATGAGGTACCATCTCACTCCGGATGGCGACCATCAGAAAGTCTACAAACAATAACTGCTGTAGGGGGTTTGGAGGAAAAGGGAACCCTCTTACACTGTTGGTGGGAATGCAAACTAGTACAGCCACTATGGAAAACAGTGTGGAGATTTCTTAAAAACCTGGAAATAGAACTGCCATACAACCCAGGAATCCCACAGCTGGGCATACACACCAAGGAAACCAGAACTGAAAAAGACACATGCACCACAATGTTCATTGCAGCACTGTTTACAATAGCCAGGACATGGAAGCAACCTAGATGTCCACTGGCAGATGAATGGATAAATAAGTTGTTGTACATATACACAATGGAATGTTACTCAGCTATAAAAAGGAATGCATTTGAGTCAGTTCTAATGAGGTGTATGAAACGGGAGCCTATTATACAGAGTGAAGTAAGCCAGAAAGAGAAACACTAATAAAGTATGTTAATGCACATATATGAAATTTAGAAAGATGATAATGATGCCCTTATATGCAAGACAGCAAAAGAGATACAGAACGGACTTTTGGGCTATGTGGGAGAAGGCGAGGGTGGAGAGTATGAGACTAGCATTCAAATATGTATATTACCATATGTAAAATGGATGACTGGTGCAGATTTGATGCATGAAGCGGGGCACTCAAAGCTGGTGCTCTGGGACAATCCAGAGGGATGGGGTAGGGAGGGAGGTGGGAGAGTTTTCAGGATGGTGGGACACATGTACACCCATGGCTGATTCATGTCGATGTATGGCAAAAACCACCACAATATTGTAAAGTAATTAGCCTCCAATTAAAATAAATAATCAAAAATAAAAAGGAGGCTCTTTTGTTCCTCTTCACTTTCTACCATTAGAGTGGTATCATGTGCATATCTGAGGTTGTTTTTTTCATAATAGTATACAAGTTTATATCATGCTTATCAAATTTAGGATAATCTTTAGTAAGATTTTTTCATAACAAGCTATATGCTTTCAAAACTGTTCAATTTTCCTACACCTTATAAACACTCTTTTAAATAATGAAATCACTTATTTATTTGTTTTCTGTATTTTACTTGTAGTAGTGGCTGCTTTTCATTTAATTTATTCTGGACCCCTTAGATATCAGGGCAAGATAAGTCACTGTGTACAGTAAGACACAGTCCAAGGTATGATTTCCCACACATATAGATTTACTGATTTTAGCACTGATACAAATTTATGCTCTATAAGCACAGCATTTTAATTTCATACCATTCTCATCAAAAATGTTAAAAACTGTGAATTTATAATTTTACATGCTGTGTGAATATGAGAAATCACATACTTTTGACTAGGTGATGATGACAAAATGTTAATAATCAAAAATTTTTCCAGGAACCAATTCTAGCTCCATCTTTTTCAAGCCTTGTTCTTTCTTGCAACCCACACATTTCTAGTGCTTATGTACTTAGAGTGACAGAATATTTTTGAATTTACATTGTCACTTGACAGTGGCCACACTGGGTGCTGGTAGAGTTCTACTCTAATCCATGGAAATGACAATGAATCACACCAGTTTATGATGTTAAATTCCATCTAAAAATATTCTTAAGTCAGTTTCTGTTAGCTAATTTCACAGGAGCCCTGTACATTTTCCAACAGAAGAATATTGATAATAGAAATGGAAACTAAAGTAGAGGCAGAAGTCATAACACATGGTGTTAAAGGTTTTGTTTTTGTTTTTTGTTTTTTTTTGCAAATTTTAAAATCTATAAACACAAATGAAGGTAATATTGGGAAGACCTGAATCCAAAATACACACACCCAGCCTTGGAAAGAGCACATGCATATGAGGGAGCCTTAGTTCGAGGCTCATGGCTTCAGAGAATTGGTTCAGTGTTCCTGTTACTTTTAAATGGATTCTGTGCTCATCATCTAGCCTTCTATATGTTTCTCCATTTACCTCTTGGTTGGATAAGCACTACTTTTTAGCTGTTATTTAGTAAGATTTCATTGACTAACCTCTTTATAGTTTGAAAATATCTATCAGTTGACTATGAATCTACATGACAGTTTAGGCTGCAAAGAAAATATAAGCAATGTATTTTCTGGGAAGAAACTCGATATAATATTCTTTCTAATTTTGAATATGTCTTTGAAGAGATTTGAAGTCAGTCTGCCATTTCTGTCTTTCTGTCTTCTGTGAATTGATTTTTAAAGGAAAAAAATGGCTTATTTACCCTAAGGTTCTTTCTTTACCTCTGAAATACAATATTACCAAGGTGTATCTCCAAAGAGACATATATTGGTTTTCTTTACAATATAATTTATCTTATCTACCTATCTCATTTAGTTCCCCAACCAGGGATCAAATTTATATCCCCTGTAGTGGAAGCACAGAGCCCTTACCACTGGACCACCAGAGAATTCAGCTTGTGTATTTCAGTCTTTACTTTTCTTCTAGAAATTTTCTTGAATTATATCTTTCTTTCCTCATTCATTGGTTGCCCTTCTACCAGAATATCAATTATGCTTATGTTCCTTTACTTTGCCTATTTTCATATCTAGCTTTATAGTATCAAATCTTTTTGACTATTTTTTAAAAATTTAATTTCCTTTTCAGACTTATTATTATGTTCCTGGCTGAGTTTGCAACAGTAGTAATTCTATTGTGTAGCTTCTTACATATCCTTCACTGTATTTTTTTCCATATCTTTATAGTTATTACATTTATGTTGTCTTAGTATTTTGTCCTTAGTGAGAAAGTTGCTCAGTCGAGTCTGACTCTTTGCAACCCCGTGGACAGTCCATGGAATTCTCCAGGCTAGAAAGCTGGAGTGGGCAGCCTTTCTCTTCTCCAGGGTATCTTCCCAACCCAGGGATTGAACCCAGGTCTCCCACATTGCATGCAGATTCTTTACCAGCTGAGCCACAAAGGAAGCCTGTTTTACCCTTAAAATATTTATATTTTATCTGAGACTTTGTTTCATAGTGTTCATGTCTGACTCTTTGTGACCCTATGGACTGTATCTGTCCATGGCATATTTTAGGCAAGAATACTGAAGTGGGTTGCCATGACCTCCTAAAGGGGATCTTACTGACATAAGAAACAAACCCACATCTTCTGTGTCTCCTGCATTGCAGGTGGATACTTCACCACAGAGCCACTGGGGGAGTCCTTATTTCATAGAGGTATTAATTTTAGTAAAATCTTTGGATTTGCCAAAAATATGTCTTAAATGTATCTACATCATGGCAGATGTTTTTAATTCTTGCTCTTATCTGTTTCCAATGGGTAGGTTTCCTGTCCTTCTTTATATTCATGGAAATAATTTGAATGTTAAGAATCTTGGTGCGAAGTTTAACCTTCTTGGACCAGGTGTCCACAGAGAAAACAGTGAGGCCCTGATTCAGGTCTGTCTGTGCACAAACATCTGACTGCAAATGTAAGCTTGGAAAGAGACTGAAACCTGAGGAGAGTGATAGAGACAGAGAGAGGCAGAAAGAGAGAGCTGATTTTTCAGTTTTAAATAACAAAGTGTGGCAGCTGGGAGGGTACTCAAGAAGCCCAGCCTCTCTTCAGCCCTGTTGAAAGAATAGCCACAGTTTCAGCAATATCACACCTGTACACTGTGTCTTATTTCCTCAGCTATTCCACAATACCAAGTGAGTCCCCAAGAAACTTCAACAGTCAACCTATATACCCCAAAATTTCTTATTTCAAACATGAAGCTTTTCTTTCAGTTCACTGCATTGTGCACTTTTTGCAGTGAATGTCCTGCTATGCAGATCTCTCTGTGATCTTTACCCACCTTCATCCAGCTGTCACTAAGCTAATTATGTCCATTTCTCTTACACTGATTTGGATTTACAAATCACTCCTAGATGCTTTACTAACATGTTTGTTCTTTTCTGTGGTTTTCATTTGGTTTGGGGAGGGAGAAGATCCATTCTTACTCTGCCCACATCAAGTCAGATCTCTAAATAAAATGACAGCCAGAAAACTCTCCTCTGGACCAACATTTATAAGTAAACCTATGTTCTCCTTCATTCATTTTTATCTGAGAGCATAAAGCCCTTCACTTGAGCTTCCCATTCATTTTGCAACAGCTGATGAGAAATCAATAGAGTGTTTTAGATATTTTTAATCTTTTAAAGTTACTGTGTCTAAAACTACTTAGAGTGTTTATTTCTCTCATATTCTTTCTTTTTATTTTTTTTTTACAGATTCTTATTTTCGTTATTAAGATATTTTTAAAGAAACCAAAAAACCAACCTGGTTTTGTACATTAGAAAAAGTAAGTTCCGTTTCAGTTGAATGTGAAAAAGGCTTTTTTTTTTCCGGTTAAGGTTTCAGTAATGTTAAGAGAACCTCAAAACTGTTATATTATATTCAAATTCAATGATCTCTTCTGAACAAGAACAATGCATACTTCGAGTATTTGTGAGAAATCTCACAAGTATTTGTGAGAAAACTTTGATACTCAGTTTAAAAATAAATGGTTAGACTAGACGTGTTGTTTAAGAAACTCAGTTAATATCTGTTATTCTATATTAAAAGTACCTAGATCAGTGTCTAATTTATAGTATTTGACAAAGATATGTTAGTTCCCTTCTCTGCTCAATAAAGCTTGAACCATCTATGCCCTTGTAGGGGGAAATGAAAAATGCAAAACTTGGGTGATGCTATCTTAGGATAAATGATTAGACTTCAACATGATTAAAGAATTCTGCGATACCAGAAAGAACAAGGAGCACAAGAGTATGTTTCTTGTTTCTTCTCTCACACTTAGTACTTCAGTAATGTCTGTCGCAGTCCTCTGAGCTCGCACTTTTGCGTGCCGATTGCCAATTCAGAGGCACTGTGAGTGCTGATGAGATAGCACAGCACAGAGCAGAAAGGCATCAGAATAACACTATGCCCCTGAGTTGCCCTGTGGACATAGACACTATAAGACGTAGAAATGAGGCTGTAGAATGAGGCAGCATTGTGGTGTCCCAGAGCCCATAGGAGTCAAAATAAAACAACTGTCAGAACCATAGTTTCTCCTCTGTCAGCTTATATATGATGGCATGGCCATTTTGACAATAATTTTATGCTATTTCAAAATTGTAAGAAAAAAAAAAAGACATGCTATTTTAGTGCATCTGATCTACTCTTTTTTCTGACACCCTCCTTTCCTTCTACTACAACCTTGGTCCCTTATAGAAGATACTTTTGGAGTTACAATTATTCTCTTGAATTTGTTTTACCCAGGCGGAATCTGGATGAGAAGAATCAGTAGATAGACGGGAGAAGAACAAATGTAAGTCCCCTCTTATGCTTGATGACATCAAATGATTTTAAGGACTTGATCATTCAAGTAGGGTTTCCATTAAGGAAACGCATATAACAATGAGAAAACCATCTAACACATATTCTGTGTTTGTTAAGTATATGGAATAGCACCAGATGTTTCATGATAAAAAGACAAATATTTAAACAATTTTTTAAAAGTTTAAAAATGCTAAGTCATAACTTTTTTCAATATGTTTGCAAGCCATCAAAATACTCAAGATTAAAATTCACAAAACTGATTACAAACAATATTGGGTAATTAAATAGAATTATTTGACTCTCAATTACACAGATACAAATGAAATTACTATTCATGTGAACTTGACATTAACATATACATTTTCTGACAACTTTAAATAATTATATACTCAGAAAACCCAATGTTTCTAAATGGTCCAGAAATGTGAACTCTATAACAGTAGCAGATGATTATGGGAATATTCTTTGAAAAGCAACAAGTTATTTAAATATCACAGAATTTTGCTTAGTAGAATCTAATGACTTTGATGAAAAGTTAAAAAAAAAGACCTTTACATTAATAGATTTTAATTCTGCCAGTCCAATCAATCCAGTGTTAGTTTTTACCTAAGTAATTTCTTAAAGTTCTCATATTTTCTTCAGATAATTTAACATGATATCAATATTCTTAGAGTTGATATATGACGTGTGTGCTCACTAGCAAACAGTAAATATTTAAATTTAAAGTGTGTCCCCAGGGACACTATTGTAGTGTACCCCCACATTTGCAGTGTGGTCTGTGGAAGAAGCAAGTGTCTTTTTATTTAAAAATCTATTCATGACCCAGCAAGATACAAACACCAGGTAACAATGCCTTTTCAGATTACAGAGATCCGTATCCAGTGAATTAGGTTGATTAGAGACATAAGCTGTGTGTGAGCATGCCACCCTTTTGGTTTCTGCATTCTTCAGGGGTAGAGGAGTGAGTGGGGGGAGAGGAGGAGTGCAAATTGAATTCTACTTCTAAGCTAATTGTAATACAAGCTGGGCTGCATCACCCTTGATTTTATAAATACTTTGGAATAAAGTGCAGTGATTGCATAATAGTCCATCAAAGGGGTGGTTGATTAGTTCAGTCGGTTTCACATGCAGTTTAGCTATTATTTTCTACTAGAATGGAGGAAACTGAGCAAAACTCTCACCCTCATGGTGATGCCTGGCAGATGGAACCCGAGAATCAGTCCCAGTTATAATATGCAAAGTCCAAAAAAAGTAATAATTAATTCTTCCATCTGATGCCCTACTTTCAAGTAAATATCATTCCAAATCATGTTTCCTTAAGCATTACAAGTCTGATTCATTGGGACCTCTGGTGATTCTACCTGCCCCTCCCACTTTGATTTACTGTGTCATGTGAGTTAGTTTCTCTTTACCACATGAGCTAACTTGAATGCTATGTTTTACCTTAGCATCTTGTTCTGGAAATTTTCTTTAAGCGCAATTGGTTGTTTCCCTCCAATTTTAGTGTTTCTAGAAAATGGTCCTCTCTCATCCCAACACACACACAAAATTCTCCTCCTAAGTAAAAGCCTCTAAGGTTCTTGTTGTTAGTGTCTGCTGCTTGCTTCTGGTGGACAAGGGACAGAGAAAGTAGTGACTAATATCAGAATCATGAGTGAAGATATGTTTTATTCATAAACTTTGCACCTCCAGTGAAATTAAAAGCAAAGTAAAGGGTCGAAGCTGTGAACCCTTTTTCCTAGAGCCTGTAAACCAATAAAGGTTTTATATTAGCTATCGATATCTATCTCTGAGTTGCCTTAATAACATCTTATTCCCTGTTTTCACCAGCCATCAATAATATTTCTGCCTGCCCGCTCAGGCCCCTATCTCTGCGTGCAATTGCATTATAAGGGTCTATAAGCCCAATTTGCTTCACATTCTTATTTTTGGAAAAGGCTGGCTGGCTTTTGTAATGAGAGCAGCTGCCAAGAAGGCTTGACAGAATTTGTGGCCCATCTGGCTTATAATCTTCACTCAATATCTCAGAGGCCTAAACTCTGAGACCTGCTGATAAGCCCAGGCGCCCAGGCAAGCGATGGCAGCCTTCTCTGTGATTTCTCATTAAGGGTAGGGACATCTCTCTGGGAATCTCTCATATCCTGGATATCACATAAATCCTTTTTTCATTTTCTAATAAGTACAAGGGAGTTGTATTTTTTACACTACAGTGTCTTCATGTACCCAGGTATGAGTGAATAGTCATTTGGACAATTTTGACATTTGAATGTTTGGGTTTCCTAAAATAGTTGTTGTTTTTCCAACAGGGGGAAAATAAAACTAAAGAGTTGCTATTAAATAGGTCAGAATATGTTAAATAACCAGGTGTATATTTTAGTTTTTAGAGGCGATTCTTTTCCCCACTAATACGTTTATATACCTTTCCATCACAGTGCTATCATGTGGCACCAGTGGTTTATGGCAAACAAAAATAAAATCAATAGAATAGCCACTGATTTACTCAGCATTGATTGGCCTGTTTTCTTGGTGACTGCATAAAAGGCGAGAAAGACAAAGAACATTTTGTTGAGGATGGAGGGATATGTGGAAGTTGCATTTAAAGCATCCCCCTTCCTCTCTAAATTGCCTGCTAAAAATAAATTTTAGAAATCATGTGTAATAAATTATTATATAATAATAATTTTTGCTGTCCTGCATTTCTAGTCCTTTTGATGTTGTTTAGTCGCTCAGTTGTGTCTGACTCTTTGAGACCCCATGGACTGCAACACATCAGGCTCTTCAGCCAATGAGATTCTTCAGGCAAGAATCTGGAGTGGGTTGCCATTTCCTTCTCCAATACTCAAGCATTATTTGTTGAAAGTGTAAGTCGTTCAGCCGTGGTCTGACTCTCTGTGATGCCATGGACTATACAGTCCATAGAGTTCTCCAGGCCAGAATACTGGAGTGAGCAGCCTTTCCCTTCTCCAAGGGATCTTCCCAACCCAGGGATCGAACCCAGGTCTTCTTCATTGCAGGATGATTCTTTACCAGCTGAGCCACAAGGGAAGCCCTTCTACTCCTTTACGTTATGTTTATTATCCTTGTAATACACACCTAAGAATGTCAGAAGGAAAGATAATATAACCCTTCTTCTGTGTGCATGCTCAGTTGCTTCAGTCATGTCTGATTCTTTTCTACGCTATGGACCATAGACTGCCAGGCTCCGCTGTCCATGGAATTCTCCAGGCAAGAATAGTGGAATCGATTGCCATGACCTCCTCCAAGGGATCTTCCTGACCCAAGGATCGAACCTGTGTCTCTTATGTCTACCTGCATTGGTAGGTGGGTTGTTTACCACTAGTGCCACCTGGGAAGCCCCAAACCCTCACCCTAGAAGTGTACAAAGAGTGGGTCTGAATTCAATACTTATAAATTATAGTTGGAAAAGCTACTGTCTCCCTCCTTCAGCAGGGCTGCAGAAAGGGGTTCTGCACTCTGGCAAATCTGCTTTTACCAAAGCAATTTAGTTTGGAAAATTGGCAAGGCTTTATTTACTATGCTATTTATCTCCTCTCGCTTGTAGAAATTGCTTTTACTATATTTCCTATATTTTACATGTATTTTTTATAAACTTGAAATGGTAGTGACAATAGTCTGAATAAAAATGCTCCCATGGGAAGAATCTGAATAATAACTCATCAAGACAAAATTTAAACAAGGAGCAGTCTCGTTATTTATAGAACAGAAGACTGGATCATTCCTGGAGTCAAGACATATCAGTCAATTTTTTTTCTTATCAATAATTCACCAAAAATTGATTACGCACAGACTCTGCATCAGGTGCTACAAATGCCCTTAAGGATTAAGATTTGCATGAGTTAGAGAAACAACATCTTATTTTGCCAAAAGGAGAGAAAAAGACACATGGAGGTTTAGAAGCTCTAGTGAAGAAGAATGACGACCCTTAACAACATGCCAGTTGAAGCACATAAAACAAAGCAAACAACCCTTGAAAAGCATATCCAAGACATTCATGTTGAGGGTGACTGAGAGGCCAGGCAACAAACTGTGCCCTGAGTTCAATAATGGACCAATGTATGTCTGAAAGAACCAAAATGCAGGCCAAAATGGAACCTGATTCACATCTTGAGCCAGAGTCTAAACAACTTCGGATGCTGGCATCTGGCAATGGAACCAACTCACACGAACCCAGCTCAGTATCTTAGCATAAACACAGAGGAAGAAGGCCTGATTCTTGGAATGGCAGAGCTTTCAGGGGTTTCTATTAGATATTCCTGGGACCTAAAGCCAGAAATCTTTGTCATTGATGACTGCTGTCTAGAGTCTTATATTACTTTTATTTCACTCACCCCTTTAAATGACTTAGTAAAAGTAATTTCTAAAAATTCATTTGACTTAACTGAACTAAAGCAAAATCCCAATGCTGCCTTAGGGAGAACTAATTGAAGCTATTATGGTTATTGACATCTTTCTTAGGACAATCTCTCACATTTCTTTCCTAGTTCACAGGTCATTAACTCCTTTTGGTGTTCAAACCACCAACTCCTCCCCTAGTTCTCTGAATGGTATAGTTTATATTGCTGGAAATATTAATTTTCCTGTCACTTGAAAATATGCCATTATTTAAGAATTTTTTTCATTTGAAAAATACATTATTAAATTTTTTTCTTTATGTATCCTCTTTATGATTTCATGAGACAGTCTTCTATGTTATTAACTCAATATTTGGTACTTACTGGGTGCTCTGGAAACAATAATTAAGTCATTGGTTAATTCATTGATTGTTTAACAAATGCAGAATATTCCACTTTTAGAGTTTTATACCTATTAATTGAAATGTTCAACCACAAAGAGTCCTGAATTATCTATCATAGAATGACTAATAATAACCACTTACAAAGTTACCAGATGCAGTTAGAATGAGTCAGACTTTTAAATAAATAGGCTGTGTAAATAGTAGTCATGTGGCAACATCTTTCTATATGCAGTATCATTTTTATCATGCTCATACTATGTTTCAGCCTCTTTTCAAATATAAACATGGATGACACAGAAACTTTTATTCAAACATGAACTAAGAAGATCCTGGATGAAGGCGTATATGAGAGAAAGTGTCTTCTCTAGTGTGTGTGAGTATTTGGTTGCTCAACCTCATGCCCAAGCATTAATTTCACACTTTATTTCCCAGAAATTGAAGACAGTTAATTGACTTTTTACAACTGGTATTGAAACTTTTTTCTACTTCATGCCTCATAGGATGGGAAAACTATGCTGTTAGTGAGGCTCAATGGCTTGTCCAAGAAGAGGTGACATGTCAGTAAATAGAAGACCCAGATTATATTGGGCTTTATAACGTCATGTTTTCATGTCTATAGAGAATCACTGTAGTTGAAAAGACGTCAACAAAGATCACACTTTAGCTCTTTCTCTTAGCTAATTTTCCTTCTTAAAATTCTGCAAATTGCCTTAAATACATAAAAATGTTAGAGCAAGAAGGGCCTTTAGAAAGTGAAGGCCAGAGAAGATAAACTGATCTCATAGAAGTCATCAAATCAGAATTCAAGAAAAGTTATCATTCTTTAATTCTGCTCAAGATGTAACATAGAAAGAAAAAAGAAGATTGGAAGTAGAGATATATTTTTATATTTACCATTGTGCCTATTGTGTGTCAGGCCTCACATTAACCATTTTTATGTTTCTTAGATGACTTTTTATTCTCATCTTCCAGCTAAGCAATGTCCTAGGGTGACCATTATTCAAATGAGGAAATTGGTACTGCTGTATATATTAAAGGATAGGGCCCAACACCAACTAACAGAAATTTAAATCCAATCTCCACTTTTCTATTTAGTCTGAAAAGATTTCCTAAATGGAATAAACATTAGGAACTTACTGAATAAGATAAGAGAACCTTTAGGCAACTCTTGTGAGAGTTTCAGAAACAAGTACTATTTTGATAAAACAGTTAAAGCATGTGGATGTTATAAGGGTTTTTAAAGAAATATTCCAACTCTCCTCTATCTCCAGGCCTATGTCAGATTACAAGTCCTCATGCTCCTGAAGATAGGGGTAGTTATGGGACTTGATTCAGTCAATAAAATGTAGTAAAATGAGGCACTTCTAGGCAGCAACTTTCAGAGGTAGTGTGTATCTTGCCAGGTCTGTCTTCCTGCCTTGACCATGAAAAGCTCACACATGTAAGGAGCCTCTGTCAGTCTTCATTCTTGAGTGACTATGATAAGTTGTCCTGACTCACCTGGTGAGCATTCAAAAATCTTTCCTGATGGAGCAGGCCTTCCTGTCTGAAATGATACAAATATGAAGAACACAGTTCAAGAGAGATTTGGCTTTGATGCCTGTTTCTGCCACTTATTGGCTAGGTGATCATGGGTAATGATAACTGATTCTCTCTAACCTTCAGTTTCCCCACCAATAATACAGTCACAAGAACATTAATTTCATTAGGTAGTCATAAATTAAGTGTGATAATATTTGTCAATTGTTCAGTTGTGTGCCGTTGCACACTACTGAAGTATTAGAAACACCATCATTATTGTCATCATCCAGGGAGACAAGAAATTACTTTTCACAATATTTTCATAAGGGATTTTGAAACAAAGGGAACAAGCTGTTTGGTCTATTGGAGACTAAGAAGGCTCCACAATCATACTCTCAGAATGAAAGGACAAGTAGAATGACATGTGAAGGACACATATTCCATGTGCAGGACAGATTCTGTGTGGTCTCCAGACAAGAGATGAACACAGTTCAACTGAGGCCAAGGAAGGAGGCGACTGCTTTCAGAAAAACATGTGAAATGCAAACTAACTTCTGAGTATTATTTAAATTGTTATCTCTTGAGAAGAAAAATACTTTTCCCTTAAAATGGTAGAGTAGAATGAAAATGCCCATACATCTTTTGTATTTTATTCCTAGGCAGTTTCAGCATCTTGGGAATGACTTGAAGCTGCCTCAGTTAGATTAAGTTGAAGGTACAGGCGTCTGGATGTGAATCCTTGTTTGACTTTATGAAACACTAATGGAGGAAGATGTTACTAAAACAGAAAACAATAACAACATCATCAAGGAACAAGTGCCTCGCAATTGAATGTCAGAAATTTTTCGAAGAGTTCTCAGCAGGAAACCTCCCACTGAGAAGCACAGTCTGAAATCACTTCCCAGGAGAGTGACTCTTAAAACCTGGATGTGTGCTGAACAGGTGTTCCAGCAACTGCTGCCAACTGCATCCTTCGAGTCAGAAGAAAACTTCAGCAACTACTCAGAAATCTTTAAAAATAAAGTGCTTAATTGTGAACTGGGAGAAAGACAACATATACAGAGAGAGAAAAAAATAAATACCAGGTTTCTAAAATTAATAGACTATATATATATATATATATATAGAGAGAGAGAGAGAGAGAGAGAGAAACACAGTGGATGCCTATGTGCTCAATCACTCAGTTGTGGCTGACTCTTTGTGACTCTATGGACCATTGCCCACCAGGCTTCTTTGTTCATGGGCTTCTCCAGGCAAGAATGCTGGAGCAGGTTTCTTCTCCAGGTGATCTTCCCAACCCAGGGATCAAACCCTTGATTCCTTTGGCAGGTGGATTCTTTACCACTGAGTCAGCTGAGAACTCCATGCACACAATGTGTGTATGTGTGTGTGTGTGTGTGTGTAGCTTCCCATATATGTATGGGCTTCCCAGGTAGCACTAGTGGTAAGAACCTGCCTGCCAATGCAGGAGACATAAGAGACGTGGGTCCAGTCCCTGGATTTGGGTTGGATCTATGGGTTGGGAAGATCCTCTGGAGGAGGCCACAGCAACCCACTCCCAGATTCTTGCCAGGAAAATCCCGTAGATAGAAAAACCTGGCAGGCTACAGTCTATAGGATCACAAAGAGTCAGACATGACTAAAGTGATTTAGTGAAAAATATATATATATATACACACACATATATACATATACACACACACATGAATGTTCTCCATGTAATTAATATTACCATTATTGTACTCCTTAATGTTTTTTTTTTTTTTCCATTCCCTTTAATCAATGGACTGGAAAAGGTCATGGACTGGAAAAGATCAGTTCTCATTCCAATCCCAAGGAAGGGCAATGCCAAAGGATTTTCAAACTACTGCACAATTGCATTCATCTCACACACTAGCAAAGTAATGCTCAAAATTCTCCAAGCCAGGCTTCAATAGTATGTGAACCATGAACTTCCAGATGTTCAAGTTGGATTTAGAAAAGGCAGAGGAACCAGAAATCAAATGGTCAATATCCATTGGATCATCCAAAAGGCAAGAGAATTCCAGAAAAACATCTACTTTGCTTCATTGACTGTACTAAAGCCTTTGACTCTGTAGATCACAACAAACTGTGGAAACTTCTTAAAAAGATGGGAATACCAGACCACCTTACCTGCCTCCTGAGAAATTTGTATGCAAGTCAAGAAGCAACAGTTAGAACCAGACATGGATCAAGACTGGTTCCAAATTTGGAAAGGAGTACATCAGACTGTTTATTGTCTCCCTGCTTATTTAAGTTATACACAGAGTACATCATGTGAAATGCTGGGCTGGATGAAATACAAACTGGAATCAAGAGTGCCCGGAAAAATATCAATAACCTCAGTTGCACAAATGACACCACAATTATGTCAGAAAGTGAAGAGGAACTAAAGAGCCTCTTGATGAAGGTGAAAGAGGAGAGTGAAAAAACTGGCTTAAAACTCAGCATTCAAAAAACTAAGATCATGGCATCTGGTCCCATCACTTCATGGCAAATAGGGAAACAATGGAAACAGTGAGAGACTTTTATTTTCGGGGCTCCAAAATCTCTGCAGATGGTGACTGCAGCCATGAAATTAAAGGACACTTGTTCCCTAGAAGAAAGACTATGACCAACCTAGACAGCATATCAAAAATCAGAGACATTACCTTTCCAACAAAGGTCTATCTAGTCAAAACTATGGCTTTTTTGGTAGCTATGTATGGATGTGAGAGCTGGACTATGAAGAAAGCTGAGTGCCAAAGAATTGATGCTTTTGAATTGCAGTGTTGGAGAAGACTCTTGAGAGTCCCTTGGACTGCAAGAAGATCAAACTAATTAATCCTCAAGGAAATCAATCCTGAATACTCATCAGAAGTACTGATGTTGAAGCTGAAACTCCAATATTTGGTCACCTGATGCAAAGAACTGACTCACTGGAAAATACCTTGACATGGGAAAGATTGAAGGCAGGAGGAGAAGGGGATGACAGAGGGTGAGATGGTTGGATGGCACCACCAACACAATGAACATGAGTTTGAGCAAGCTCCAGGATTTGGGGATGCACAGCAAAGCCTGGTGTACTGCAGTCCATGGGGTCACAAAGAGTCGGACACGACTGAGCCACTGAACTGAATGAATGGTTCTGTAGCTTTGGATAATCAAATGGCATGTGATTCTCAAAAGAAACAGATCTCTGAAGTTGCAGAATTATTTAATCCAGAAAACAATCTCATAAAGAAAATTCCGTATCTATATATAAACCACCAAAGCTGACCTCTTCCCACTGATGGAAAAAATGTGAGCCAATCAGACTGGGATGGTCACTTCCAGTTGGGTTACAAAGAACAATAACAGGAGTAAACAGGACCTGGCTTATCAAGAGGAAGGACTTTTATTCCAAATCTAAGCTTAGTTACTCATATATATGGTAGAGATTTCCAAACTGTCCTGAGAATCAATGTCTTCAATGATCAAATAAATAAAGAAACAAAATACAGAAACTGTTGTACCTACATTACAGTTTAGTTAAAAGAATCAAGTAGAATGATGTGTATGAAAGCTTTTAAAAATCACTAAATCCTAGCTACTGGACCATCCAGATGAAAAAACAACACTCAGAATGGGAGAAAAGAATCGCAAATGAAACAGCTGACAAAGGATTCATCTCCAAAATATCCACGCTGCTCGTTCAGCTCAATACCAAAACAACAACCCAATCAAAATGTGGGCAGAAGATCTAAACAGACATTTCTCCAAAGAAAATATATAGATGTGGCTAATAAAAACATGAAAAGATACTCAACATTGCTCATTATAAGAGAAATGCAAGTCAAAATTACAATGAGGTGTCATCTCACACCAGTTAGAATGGCCATTATCAAAAAATCTAAAAACAATAAGTGCTGGAGAGGGTGTGGAGACAAGGGAACTCATGCATTGTTGGTGGAAATGTAAATTGATTCAGCCACCATGGAGAACAGTATGGAGATTCCTTATAAAACTAGGAATGAAACTACCATGTGACCCAACAGTCCCACTACTGCACATATACTCTGAAGAAACCATAACTGAAAAAGATACATGTATCCCATTGTACACTGCAGTACTTTTTACAATACCTAGGACATGGAAGTAACATAGACGTCCATCAACAGATGAATGAATTAAGAACTAGTGGTACATATACATAATGGAATATTAGCCATTAAAAAAAAAAACACATTTGATTCAGTTCTAATTAGGTAGATGAAACTAGAATCTATTATACAGAGTGAAGTATTTAGAAAAGAAAAACAAATATCACATATTAAGGCATATATCAGAGAAGGCAATGGCAACCCACTCCAGTATTTTGCCTGGAGAATCCCAGGGACAGGGGAGCCTGGTGGGCTGCCGTCTATGGGGTCGCACAGAGTTCAACACGACTGAAGTGACTTAGCATCAGCAGCAGCAAGGCATATGTATGGGATTTAGAGAGATGCTATGGATGAACCCATCTGCAGGGCAGCAATGGAGATGCAGACATAGAGAGCAAACTTGTGGACACAGAGCAGGGAGGAGATGATGGGATGAATGGAGAGAGTAGAATTGAAACATATGCCTTACCACATGGAAAATTAGATGGCCACGAGGAATTTTCTGTATGACTCAGGGAGCTCAAATCAGGTGCTCTGTGACAACCAAGAGCAGTGGGATGGGGTGGGAAGTGGGAAGGAGATTCAAGAGTGAGAGGACATACCTATTCCTATGACTGATTCATGTTGATATGTGGCAGAAACCAACACAATATTATAAAGCAATTATTCTCCAATTAAAACTGCATTTAAATAAAGGGAAAAAATTAAGATGCTAAAACACTGTAAAGATACAAGGAACTATTATTTGCTACTACAATCAATTTTGGAATGAATGAAATCACACTGAACCTGTAGCATCCCTATACTGAATTAATTCCTTCACTCCCCCTTACTTGTATGGTCTTCACTGTACAATTATCAACCTCTTGCAGCATAAGGCAAGGATAAATTGTACTTTATTCTGTTCCCTAATCATTTTATATATGTATATGTGTGTGTATGTATATATACTTTTCTACCTCTGTGGGGGCCACATTTTTTTCATTTCTCCATTTCTGTGCTCCTGTTGCATTCAACATACAGAGTTCAGAGGGTACTCATCATTAAGTATTTTAAACTAGAAACTGAGAAGAATATTTAACAGTTAAAATAGGTATAATAGAAAAAAATTCCACATTTCATTGGATAAGCTAGGTTGAAAAGAAGCTACTCCCTCAAAAAAATCTATTTTGCATTTCTGACTGCCCTCCTATACTGGGTAGCTTCATAGTAAATTCAGGAAAACATGACAATTTATAGTCAAGAGTCTTACTGATTGTTTGCAGTTGTCAAAATTATGGGGTCAGTTGGAGAAAAATATAAGGTATGCATCAACAGAAAAACTTGAAAGTCTTGGGAGACTTCTTGGAAGATATAATAGATGAGATAAATATTGATTCACTATTCTTGATTTGCTGTTGTCTTCCTATCCAGAAACAGAGAATTAGAATAAATAAATAAAAAAGAAACACTCCATTGTCCTCTCTCTTTCATATACACACACGCACATTCACTTACACTCCCACACAAAGAAATACTGTTCGAGCTCTTTAATTTGATGCCTAAATTCTGCATCAAACAACTTTCTTCCTAGAATCCTTCACAAACACCAATCTGTAGCCCTTTAACACTAAGATAGAATATCTGCAAGAGTGAATGTTCCCTGTGCAAATCTGTTTCACACTCTGAGATTTATTACTGATGGGTATTTTATCTGTTATGCAAATATGGAATAATAGAACTGATGACCTTGATTGAATGTTAAAGGTAGAACAAGCAGTCTGACTGTTAGCCAAGTTTAATGAGAGGCCAGCCCACACCTAATCGAAGCATACCACTGGCATCCAAATCATGACTGGGC